>NC_092336.1:198277500-199777500 GCF_046630445.1 Rutidosis leptorrhynchoides
CCTTAAGTTAGTAGTCTCATTTTATGTATATATATATATATATATATATATATATATATATATATATATATATATATATATATATATATATATATATCATTTTTACAAGCTATGACGTTAGTGAATCGTCGGGCAAACTGGGTAGTCAAACGTTTATATAAAATTTGTTTCAAACATTCAAGTCTTAACAAGTTTGATTGCTTAATATGTTGGAAACATTTATGTATGTAAATATTAATCTCATATATATATTCATGGAAAAATCCGGGTTGTTACAGGCGCTAACTTATGAAAGCGGAGAATGCGACGAAGAAATGGAAATGGAAGAACCACCGCGCCAGAATCCCACACCAACCATTACTACGAATCTCCCTGTCCAAACCACGACACATCATACGGCAACTACTGGCATCTCACAACCTCAGGTAACCATGGAAATCCCTACAGGTCCCCTGTATAACCATAGCATGGTCTCCACTACAATAATTACCGTGCCACGCGCACCCAACACCTTTGTTCAACCTCAACACCCAAGTTGGAGCGTACCACTGCTCCAAAATCCGTATGTATAGCCCCAAGGAATACGTGTGTAAATCAAAACCCTACCGTCATTGGAACTGTGCCCATACTTGTAACGACCCGTAAAATTTTGACTTATTTTTAAGTCAAATCTCTAATGATTTAATATCTCCGACACAATATGCAAAGTCTGTAATATTGAGTCTCAAAATTTTTGAACTATTTCATATATTCATTTAACCTCGACCATTTCTGATGATTCAAAAAACGATTATTTGTATATAGATATAAATAAGTATATATATATATATATATATATATATATATATATATATATATATATATATATATATATATATATATATATATATATATATATATATATATATATATATATAATATTTTAAAATAAGATTTAATTAATAGAATTAAATATGTAAACGACTTACGATATAATAAAATGTGTTATATATTTAGACAAAGTATATTGAGTATATATATATATATATATATATATATATATATATATATATATATATATATATATATATATATATATATATATATAGGGTTTCGAATTTATTTAGTAAACGATAGTAACACTCTTTTGTCATTCGAACGTCATTAAACAAGTTTAAAATAAAATAAGAAGATTTAAAAATAAATGTTAGTCCATAAATAGATTTTTTCAATTATAGGTTTATTAAAATTATATTTAGGATCTATTTGTTAAATTTTAACACTCCGTATATTTTACTTGGGATTGAGCGCTAGTAATTGATTGAATTTTTATTTAATGATTTTAAACAGTTAATGACCGGTTTTATACAATAATGATTAGAATAAATAAAGGTATTTAATTTAAAAATATGGAATTTTCCTGAAGACTTTTATCCGCCACTGATTAACAACGGACCACGATATAATATTTGTAATTAAAACTGTCGGTACAAATTATTAAAAGTTAAGGCTGCTTAACTATTTTGTTTCTTTTCTTTCCACTATATGTATTATATTATATAGATATTGAGCTGTAAACACGTTTTAAGAATTGTAAGATTCATATACTGTGTTTGTTTTCAACTTTTCAACAATAATATTATATATATGCATGAATCCATATATATGCATGTTGTAAGACACACAATAAATAGAATCCCACATCTCTCTTTTCTCTCTTATTTCTTTAACCATCACCCTTGTTTTACTTCTCTGCAAACCAACATCTTTAAAACCATTAAACCACCATAGTATTTTCTATTTGATTATGATACTGCTGTTTTTTTATTTAATGAACCCAAACCCATAACCATTTGATCTCCACCACATCACCACCATGCCACCTTCAACCTTCCCTCTCTTCAACCACCACCATCATCATGTTGAACCACACCACAACCGACACCCATGTCCACCTTCCACCACTTTCGTCACCATTGAAATCCAAAAATCACCCTTCTTATTTGTTTCTGTTTCTCATTGTAAACCTCGAATAAACCACCAATAATCCCTAACCGATACTGTTTCTGTTTCACGTCCGGTTCAACACAGACCCAACACCGTATAACCACCACCTTAATATCGTCTATTGCATACTATATATTCGAGCTGCTACTGCAGCTAGTCTCTTTTTCTTTTGAATATTGTGCAGCTCGAACACCATGGAAACTATCTTCATCTGTTTCCATCTAAAAATAAAAAACAAATCGATTTTAGTTACAATCGACAAGAAACCATCTCTTCGTTGTTATTTCTATGTTGTTCCTGTTCAACCTTTGATCATCACCATTTTATGCTGCTCTTTTTTATTTTATGCTCCGGACAGCCCAAAAACGAACACTATCTCTCCTATTTATTCGAATAACAATCATGGCCATGATGGACTGCTGTAAATTGTTCGATTATGGTTGTTGTCTCAACCTGTAATGCTCAAAAATCTTATTATTATTACATCTGTTCGAACATAAAATAAAGAAGACGATGGAACAGTGAATATATGATAACAGAAGACTTGATAAAAGATAAATATTTAATCCGCTGTTGTTAAACCTTTTGAGCAGAAAGTGAAATAAAGGTGGCCAGCTTAAATTAAAGAAGATAGTGGAAGATATTGACGCAAGTTGTCGATGAAGACCCCACGATTTCAACCAAATTATTCAGACTTCTTCATTTGCAACGTAAACTAATTTAACTTGGGCCAACTAACTTGATTGTTGGGCTGCTATGATTTTTTTGGGTCGAAAAGATTATGATGATAGAATCATGATAAACGATGTGGTGGAGATAATAAATTGATGATGAGGTTGATGTCATAAATGATGATGATGATGGTAATTAGATGATTAGATGACACAAAAAGATGATGATTATGATTTTATGATGGAAGTGATTACGATTTTATGATCATGATGATGATAGTTTATGATGTTGATGATACTAGAAAAATATCGAATGATGAAAAAGAAATGAAAAGGTGGATGATTAGATTATGAAGATAATTAGATGATGATGATGATGATTAGAAAGATAATTAGGTGATGATGATGACTACTAAGATGATGGGTAACGATGATCATGTATGATTATGATGAATAGTTAACGATGATGATCATAATAATACTATGATGAGGAGGGTATAATTTCTATTATTATTATTATTATTATTATTATTATTATTATTATTATTATTATTATTATTATTATTATTATCATCATCATTATCATTAAAAATTAACATTTAGTATTAAAATTAACATTTAGTATTAAAATTATCATTATTATTAAAATTATCATTATTATTGAAATTATCATTATTATTAAAATTATCATTTTTATTATTAGTAGAATTATCATTATTTTTATCATCATCATCATTATTATTATTATTATTATTATTATTATCATTATTTTAGTATTATTATAATTATTATTTTTATAAACAAAAGATATTTACATAAAAATATATTTATTATATATATCATGACTATATTAATATTATATACTATTGTTTTTAAAATAAAATGTTATTGTTATTTAAGTTATATATATATATATATATATATATATATATATATATATATATATATATATATATATATATATATATATATATATATATATATATATATATATATATATATATATATATATATATATATATATATATATATATATATATATATATATATATGTATGTATATATTCTAATTAAAATACTTTAATAAAAATTTAATATATAAATATTAGACTATTAGACTATTGGACTAATGGACTGTTGGACTATTGGACTATATTTGGACTACTAACATTAGACTACTAACTGGACAACTTAAATCATCACACGTAATTGAAAATATTATATGAATATAATTGTATTAAATTTTAAAACACTCCGATTTACGAGCTAGTGCTTTGAATTTGTTAGCTTTGAGAATACTGATTAAGCAGTATAAACGGTTGAAGGTCTTAGAAGACAGAAGTTTGATAATAAAAGAATGGCACGTTGGAAAAGCTCAGAAAAAGATCGAAATCTTCTTTCCTCATTATAAATGTCTTCGATATTTCTATGATATCGTTATATCTTCTTTAATTACAAATATCATCAACATTCTGGAGATATCCTTATATCATTCTCGTTCGTAATTATCTTCGCCTTCATTTTATCCTTAGTACACTGTATCGAATGCTTTAGTACTTCGATTGATATATACTGATTGCGACGGCTGGTATATAGCATGCAGATTGCGAAATGCCTGTATGCGGGAGATATTCTATATGCATCCTGTTAGTTCGGTTACCAAGTATTCACCATATGAATGATTTTATCTTTATGCAGATTGCGTAATGCCTGTATAATGATTATGGAAATGAAAATGAAAACGAAAATCTTGTGGTCTATTAAATTATTAGAAATGAATATTTATGATAAACTAATGAACTCACCAACCTTTTGGTTAACACTTTTAAGCATGTTTGTTCTCAGGTATGAAAGAAATCTTCCGCTGTGCATTTTCCCAATTTAAAGATATTACTTGGAGTCATTCAACACATATTTCAAAAGACGTTGCATTCGAGTCGTTGAGTTCAACAAGATTATATTAAAGTAAATGAAAGATTAAGTCATTTATAGTCTGATTATATTGTGAAATGGTATGCATATTTGTCAACTATCTTTGTAATGAAAGTTGTCTTTTAAAAACGAATACAATGTTTGTAAAACGTATCATATAGAGGTCAAAACCTCGCAATGGGACCAAATTTTATTGTATTCGTCCATATGGATTTGGATGGGCCATTACAAGTTTGATCTTTACCAGGAATTATCATATCTCCCTCGGACAAACCTAGGGTTGTAGTCAGTTCGGACAAATAGCGGGTAGTAACGCTACTAGTAAAAACATAAATACCTATTTTGGACCCATAAGTGCAAGAAAAATTAAAAAGAAGAAAGGAAGTAAAAATACCTTGGGCAACAATGGTGGAAGATGATAATTGGAATGAGAGGAAGAAGTAATGATAAGTTGAGAGCAAGAAACCACTTATTACACAGCCGGATTAATGTCAAATCAATTCAGCAACTCATCGGTAACTGCAAAAGCATATTAAAAAGACAATCGTACCCCCAAATAATAAGAAGGAAATAATAAGGCCAAGAAGGACAAAAGAGATTGAAATTAGAAGAAAGTCATTTCAGACGTCAAATCACCAAACAGTACCATGTGAGTTTAACTTCACGAAGCTTCAAGAGATGCTTTGTCAACTTATACTAGAGGGCTTGATAGTGTACCCCACCGAACACGAAGTTAAGATATACAAAGAAATAAACGAAGGGAATATGCGAAGCCGATCCATAGCGAAGCAGTGGCATCGATTTTCACGCACCGAACCTTGAACTAATAAGAGTCAACTACAGTACTCCCATATTATAACGGCGGGTCAACTATACAAAGATAGAAAGACGATAATGAAGCTTTCGCTTTGTAAGGAGCCGGAAAGGGAAATTCAACTAATGCTTCCAAGTTACATTGGGAACTAGCAACCTCAAAGGAAGAGAAGACTCTCCTATAAATAGAAACACTAAGGGTGTGTTTGGATGAAACTAGCTGGAGCAGGAGCTTATTTTTAAAGCTGGTAGCTGGAGCTTATTATTTTTTATAAGTGTTTGGTAAACTAGCTGGAGCTTATTTTCCAGTTCATAAGCTCTACTTTTTTTCATAAGCTACTAGAAGTAGCTTATCTTTTTAGAGCTTATGATTTTCATAAGCTCTACTTTTTATATCTATCAAACAAAGTTTATTACTTGGAGCTTATTAAAATCATAAGCTCAAGCTCCTATAAGCTTTCATAAGCTCCCATAAGCTCCTGCGCCAAACACACCCTAAATGAAACATGCATTCATTCAATCCAGAGATCGGATGTTGTATATTAACTCCAAATCTCTCTCGGTGGCGTAAAGCAGTTCACATACTCGCTACCTTTGGGGAATCGCCAATGAAGAGAGACTTACCTTCAATTCACCTGTATTTAACCATCTTCGTGACCTTACGTTGGTATACTTATCTCTTCGATAAGGTTCGCCAAGATTTGTACAAACAGGTTTGATTTTTGGAAGACATGTGAAGTGTGATCGTTTGAAATGATGTTGATGTTCAAGTCTTTCTTAGTATATCCTACAAAGAAGATTCTGTCATTGATTATTATTTCAATTCATATTTGACACAACATGACTAGCATGGTTTGTATTATCAAATTTGACGAAGGCAAAGGAACGATCTTTTTTTCAAGAAATCCCTTGAATTACCGAAATTTTTTTTATGAAATTGTAGATAGTTGTTTAATTGGTGAATCTTGATAGACCACCTATATATATATATATATATATATATATATATATATATATATATATATATATATATATTGTGACGACCCGGAAATTTCTGACCAAATTTAAATTTAATCTTTAAATAAATTAATGTTTCCGACATGATAAGCAAAGTCTGTTAAGTTGAAATTCAAAAATCTGGAACTGTGTTCATGTAACCTTCGACTTTTCCGGACGATTCACAAACCACTATTTGTAAATAAGATATGTATATATTTGAGATTGATATTTACATATATATAAATGTTTCCAACATGTTAAGAAATCAAACTTATTAAGACTTGATTAATTGAAACGGATTTTATGTAAACGTTTGACCACCCAGTTTGTCCGACGATTCACGAACGTTAAAACTTGTAAAAACGACATGATGATATATATATGAACATATGTATATATTTAACATGATAAAATGATAACTAAGTATATCATTAAGTGTATTAACAATGAACTATATACATAAAACGAGACTACTAGCTTAAGGGTTTCGAAACAATATATGCATGTAACGATTAATGACGAAATAACGACTTAATTAAAATGTATATATATGTAATGTATTAAGAAGTATTAATACACATTTGAAAGACTTAAAGACATATATCAGATTACTTATACTTAACAAAGATAGTTATAATCGTATTCCCATTCGTTTTCATCAAGAAATCTACTCGTATTCATACGGTATTTTCACCCGTATAATACCCAGCTTCTAGATGTTTATACTATTGATATATACACTCAAATGATTAGCTCTTAGCAGCCCTCAATTAGTCAACAAACATGTGGAATCAACCATTAGACAACTAGCATGACTTATGAGCAAGAAAACAAAACAAGAACTCCTTTAAACCCCACTCACCACTCACCACTCACCATTCACTTCATTTCATTTCTAATTTTCCTTCTATTTCTCTCTCAAAACATACACACACCCACAAGAAAGAAATTTCCAGTAAAATAATCATCATCTTCATCAAAAACTACTTAAAGAATCAAGCTATAATCATCATAGGAAGAACACTTCAAGAACACTTCGAAAATCCTTTCAAGTTTGCAAGATTACTTTCAATCTTTCTAGTCCATTTCAAGTAATCATCTAAGATCAAGAAACTCTTGTTATTTACAGTAGGATATCATTCTAAATCAAGGTAATATTCATATTCAAGCTTTGATCAGATTTCTATAAATATAACTCTCTTTAATCAAGTAGTAATCTTACTTGAACTTGTTTTCATTCCATGATTCTACTTCAAGAACTTCCAAGCCATCAAAGATCCTTTGAAGCTCAAGATTAATTCTTGTCATTTACAGTAGGTTTACCTACTAAACTTGAGGTAGTAACAATGTTCATAGCCTTGCTCGATTCTTACATATATAACTATCTTATTCGAAGAATATAACTTGTAATCACTAGAACATAGTTTAGTTAATTCTAAACTTGTTCGCAAACAAACTTAATCCTTCTAACTTGAATTTTAAAAACAACTAAACACATGTGTTATATCTATATGATATGATAACTTAAGGTTTTAAAACTAGAAAACACGAAGAACACCGTAAAACTGGACATACGCCGTCGTAGTAAAACCGGGGGCTGTTTCGGGTTGGATAATTAAAAAAAAAACTATCTTAAACTTTGAATTTAAAGTTGGTTTTCTGAGAAAATGTTATTTCATATGAACATAATAATATATCTAAAAATGATGGTTAAACTCAAAGTAGAAACATGTTTTTTTTAAATGGTCATCAAGGTGTCGTTCTTTCGACAGATATGACTACTCTTTATAAATAGACTTGTAACTTGTAACTCTGACTATAAACCACCACTTTTTAATTTTAGCTCTATAAATTATAATTCATTACAAAACCATAGTAATTTGATTCACTCAAAACCGATTTGTAACGAAGAAGTTATGGGCAAAACAATATTGGTTAAAAATGGCTAAAATGACTACGGGATTGTTTTTATAAAATCTATACTAACCATATCCTAGCTAACTTTTTATGTATTATACATGTATTTATACATGTCTTGACTATTTTCCTTGTACTATACTAGTCTTGGTTAATCCCGAGACAATATACAATACGTCAGATAAATCGTAAGACACATGTACACAATACGTCGAGATTACTTCAAAGACAATAGTTGTACAATGGGTCATGATTGAGTCTTAGACAATACGTTTTGATTAAATTCCAGGGTGATATATATTGATATATTGGACTATATATATGGACTACTAACATTGGACTATTAACGTTGGACTGCTAACTTGACAACTTAAATCATCAACAAGTACATAAAAAATGTGATGCGTATATATTTCTATCATACTTTGGTATATATGTATATAATTGTTATAGGTTCATGAATCGATCCGTGGCTAAGTCTGATTTTCGACGAATTGAAAATTTGTAAAAGTGAGTTTCATTTGCTCCCTTTTTAAATGCTTTAAATATTTTTGGGCTGAGAATACATGCAATTTATTTTAAACGCAATGGACACAAGTACATACTAAATTCTACACTGAGTTTAAACCGAAAATCCCTTATCTTTGGTAACTAGTAACTGCCGGTTATAAGAACTGGTGGGTGCGAGTAGTTGTATATGGATCCATAGGGCTTGACATCCCCGTCCGTTCCAGGTATAGAGATCCTAGCCTGAACTATAAAGCGGACGTATGCAATTTGAGTTTAGTACACGTTGGTTTGCGTGTATTGTTCATGTTGGTTGCATGTATATTAAAACAGGGGTACTTATTATATATATGTTAAGTTTAGTTACCAAGGTGCTCAATTTCGTAGAATATTTTGATAAACGTTTTGGATGAAATAACTGAAATCTTGTGGTCCACCTTTATATACAGATTGCAATATTAAAACTATGAACTCACCAACCTCTGTGTTGACACTTTTAGCATGTTTATTCTCAGGCTCCTAGAAGTCTTCCGCTGTTTGCTTATACGATATACAAGTTATGTGCATGGAGTCATACATGTTTTATTCGAGAAAACTTTGCATTCATAAAATCATCACCATGTATCTTATTATGACTGCATTGTCAAAGGATGTATTATTGTAAACTATTATTTACGGTGATTTTCTATATGTAGAAATCATCAGATGTCAAAAACCTTGGATTTAGATATTCATTTTTGGTGTGCCTTTTCTAAGGAATGCAATGCTTACAAAAGGTATCATGTGTATATATATATATATATATATATATATATATATATATATATATATATATATATATATATATATATATATATATATATATATATATATATATGGAGAGGATCCAGTGAAATTTTTTAGTGTGAGAACTCTAGGAACTCCAAATACACTAAAATTCGAGCAATAAGGGACACGGACGAACAAAAAAAGAAAATTCGAGCAAAAATAAAAAACACAGACGAAAAATATTATAGTCGAGCAAAAAAAAATTCGAATTTCAAAAATGTAAAACACATTTTTGTTCGACTATCATGTGTTCTACATTTTTTTTGTTCGACTATCAAAAATGTAGAACACATTTTCGTTCGAATTTCAAAATTTTTGTTCGCCCGCCACTTTTTTGTTCGCCCACCTTTTTTTGTTGAATTTCAAAAATGTAGAACACATTTTTGTTCGACTATCATGTGTTCTACATTTTTTTGTTCGAATTTCAAAAATGTAGAACACATTTTTGTTCGAATTTCACAATTTTTGTTCGTCCGCCACTTTTTTGTTCTCCTGCCTTTTTTTTTGTTCGAATTTCTCCATTTTTGCTCGAATTCCTTGTTTTTTGTTCGCCCGCCACTTTTTTTGCTCGAATTTTAGTGTATTTTGGTGTTTTTTGGAGTTCTCACACAAAAAAAGTTCTCATTTGATCTCTCTACTATATATATATATATATATATATATATATATATATATATATATATATATATATATATATATGGCAGGGCGGGACACCCGCCCCAGCTGGATTTAAGAAAAAAAAATACTAATTTTTTTTACTAGAAGATAAGGTTTTTTTAGTGTTTGCCCCGGCTGTTAATGAAAAATTTAATAAGTTTTTACACTCGCCTTATCTTTAGTCGGGTTCAAGTTCCGAACTGTAGCCTGTTTTGGGAAGTGTTCATGATATTGGGTGTAAGGTTTTGGTTGTTTCTTAGGGAATTGGGGATTGTATTGGGATATTAATAAGTGTTAGATATACGAGGTAGGCATGAGCAAATTAACCGAACTACTGAAATCGAATTGGTACGGTATCACTACTGGTACTGAAAATGGTATTGAAGGGATCAGTATCGGTTTTGATTTTATTTTTCGGGTATTTTAATTTTGGGTTCAATCGGTACGGTTCCATTTTTTAACGGGAAATCAATTTTTATACCGTACTTCGTACTAGCAGATTTTGTTTTGGCAGTATATAACTTATCGTAAATAAGTATAATCGAGAAAGTAAAATTCATAGTAGTAGCTTTACCATAAAATCTAGAAAATAATACTCCGTATAAGTTATATGGGTTGAATATATTGTTTTGGCGGTAAGAGTTTTGATATATGTATCATAAGATCTGAAAAAATTTTAACCTAAAATTTTGAATTATTTTAATTTGTTTCAAACTCATGAGAGCACGTGGTGTTGTTCGGTGTTCATTTTTAGTGTCTTTTGGAGACACTGAAAGTTACCGAGGAGAGAGAAACATGAAGTGTTGTTCAACGTCTATTTTTTTATTTTATTCATTTTTAATTATAAAAATTCTATAGTAGTTTTAATAAAACAATATAAATATATAACTAAATAAAACCATTACATTAAATTAAAACTAGGCTTATTAAAGTTAAACTAGACTAAGGTTGCTCCCATCGGAGATAGTTCTCCCTCCGCCCAGAGCTTAGTCCAGGAGGACACCCATGGCAGTAAAGCGCCCAGGGTGCCGCCTAGGGTGTCGCCCTCCTTTTCGTCTCCCACTTCGTTCTTTTGTAAAATATTTGTGGACGGAAAGGGAGTATATTTATGCGGTACTTTTTGCTTTTAAACTTGTACACTTTAATTAATTAATGAAACTAAGGAGTGTCATGGTTGGGAGTGTTTAGTCCTGGGAAGGAAGTGGGCAGGAAGTGATGATGTGGCGCTGATGTGGCGCTGAGGACTTAGATGGAGGAACTACTTCATTGGGAGCGCTCTAACATTAAATTAAAACTACGATTAAATTCAAATAGGCTTTATTAAATTTTAAAATTACGATTAAACTAAATCTCAATCACTATGATAACCATCTTCACTACCATCACTCTTGGTTGGAATGTGGTCATAAATATTCTTAGGATACAACTCAATATGTTTCGAGTGTATTATTGTTTTTCCGTGTATTTTGTGAAATGTTCTGTTCATATTGATTATAAACGTTCCATATTAATTGATTTCGTTGCGAGGTTTTGACCTCTATATGAGACGTTTTTCAAAGACTTCATTCATTTTTAAAACAACCATAACCTTTATTTTATCTATAAAGGTTTAAAAAGCATTACATAGATTATCAAATAATGATAATCTAAAATATACCGTTTACACAAGGCCATTACATAATGGTTGACAATAAGAATATATTACATCAAAAATAAGTTTCTTGAATGCAGTTTTTCCATAATATCATACAAGCATGGACTCCAAATCTTGTCCTTATTTTAGTATGCAACAGCGAGAGCTCTTAATAATCAACTGAGAATAAACATACTTAAAACGTCAACAAAAATGTTGATGAGTTATAGGTTTAACCTATATATTATCAAATCATAATAATAGACCACACGATTTCATATTTCAATATACATCCCATACATAGAGATAAAAAGCATTCATATGGAGAACACCTGGTAACCGACATTAACAAGATGCATATAAGAATATCCCCTATCATTCCGGGAAATTCTTCGGACATGATAAAAACGAATTCGAAGTACTAAAGCATCCGGTACTTTGGATGGGGTTCGTTAGGCCCAATTGATCTATCTTTAGGATTCGCGTCAATTAGTAGATCGGTTTACTAATTCTTAGGTTACCAAGCAAAAGGGGCATATTCGGCTTCGATCATTCACCCATATAATGTAGTTTCATTTACTTGTGTCTATTTCGTAAAATATTTATAAAACTGCATGTATTTTCATCCCAAAATATTAGATTTTAAAAGTGGGACTATAACTCACTTTCACAGATTTTTACTTCGCCAGGAGTAAGACTTGGCCACTGGTCGATTCACGAACCTATAACAAATATGTACATATATATCAAAGTATGTTCAAAATATATTTACAACACTTTTAACACATTTTGATGTTTTAAGTTTATTAAGTCAGCTGTCCTCGTTAGTAACCTATAACTAGTTGTCCATAGTTAGATGTACAAAAATAAATTGATATATATTATCTTGAATCAATCCACGACCCAGTGTATACACGTCTCAGCCTAGATCACAACTCAAAGTATATATATTTTTGGAATCAACCTCAACCCTGTATAGCTAACTCCAACATTACTGCATATAGAGTGTCTATGGTTGTTCCAAATAATATATATAGATGGGTAAATATGATATGTCAAAACATTTGCATACGTATCTATGGCATCCCAATATTACATAATATATTAGAATACATGTATAATACAGTATAAATTAGCTAGGATATGATTTGTATAAAATTGTTACAATATTTCTCGTAGCTACAACAATCAAAAAATATCCAATCTTGTTTTACCCATAACTTCTTTGTTTTAAATCCGTTTTGAGTGAATCAAATTGCTATGGTTTCATATTGAACTCTATTTTATGAATCTAAACAGAAAAAGTATAATTTTATAGTCAGAAATAAAGGTTACAAGTCATTTTTGTAAAGGTAGTCATTTCAGTCGAAAGAACGACGTCTAGATGACTATTTTGGAAAACATACTTCCACTTTGAGTTTATCCATGATTTTTGGATATAATTTCATGTTCATAAGAAAAATCATTTTCTCAGAAGAACAACTTTTAAATCAAAGTTTATCATAGTTTTTAATTATCAAACCCAAAACAGCCCGCGGTGTTACTACGACGGCGTATGTCCGGTTTTACGGTGTTTTTCGTGTTTCCAGGTTTTAAATCCTTAAGTTAGTATATCATATAGATATAGAACATGTGTTTAGTTGATTTTAAAAGTCAAGTTATAAGGGTTAATTTTTGTTTGCGAACAAGTTTAGAATTAACTAAACTATGTTCTAGTGATTCCAAGTTTAAACCTTCAAATAAGGTAGTTTTATATATATGAATCGAATGATGTTATGAACATCATTACTACCTCAGGTTTTGTGGTTAAACCTACTGGAAATGAAAAAAATAGATCTAGCTTCAAAGCATCATTGGATGGCTTGAAAGTTTTTGAAGCAGAATCATGATACGAAAACAAGTTCAAGTAAGATTTCCACTCGAAATAAGATTGTTATAGTTATAGAAATTGAATCAAAGTTTGAATATGAGTATTATCTTGTATTAGAAAGATATCTTACTGTAAATAAGAAGGATTTCTTGAGATTGGATGATCACTTTACAAGATTGGAAGTAAGCTAGCAAACTTGGAAGTATTCTTGATTTTATGAAACTAGAACTTATAGAATTTATGAAGAACACTTAGAACTTGAAGATAGAACTTGAGAGAGATCAATTAGATGAAGAAAATTGAAGAATGAAAGTGTTTGTAGGTATTTTTAGTCGTTGGTATATGGATTAGATATAAAGGATGTCAAATTTTGTTTACATGTAAATAAGTCATGAATGATTACTAATATTTTGTAATTTTATGAGATATTTCATGCTAGTTGCCAAATGATGGTTCCTACATGTGTTAGGTGACTCACATGGGCTACTAAGAGCTGATAATTGGAGTGTATGTACCAATAGTACATACATCTAAAAGCTGTGTATTGTACGAGTTTGAATACGGGTGCATACGAGTAGAATTGTTGATGAAACTGAACGAGGATGTAATTGTAAGCATTTTTGTTAAGTAGAAGTATTTTGATAAGTGTTTTGAAGTCTTTAAAAAGTGTATGAGTACATATTAAAACACTACATGTATATACATTTTAACTGAGTCGTTAAGTCATCGTTAGTCGTTGCATGTAAATGCTGTTTGGAAACCTTTAGGTTAACGATCTTGTTAAATGTTGTTAACACATTGTTTATTAAATCTAAAGAGATGTTAAATTATTACATTATCATGATATTATGATATATTAATATATCTTAGTATGATATATATACAGTTAAATGTTGTTACAACGATAATCGTTACATATATGTCTCGTTTCGAAATCATTAAGTTAGTAGTCTTGTTTTTACATATGTAGTTCATTGTTAATACACTTAATGACATGTTTACTTATAATTTATCATGATTAAACATAGTGTATCAATATCTTAATATGATTCATATGTATTTAGTAAGACGTTGTTATAACGATAATCGTTATATATATCGTTTCGAGTTTCTTAATTCAATAAACTCAATTTTATGTATATTACTCATTGTTAAAATACCTAATGAGATACTTAATTATCATAATATCAAGCTAACTATATATATATATATATATATATATATATATATATATATATATATATATATATATATATATATATATATATATATATATATATATATATATATCCATATATATATCATCATAAAGTTTTTACAAGTTTTAACGTTCGTGAATCACCGGTCAACTTGGGTGGTCAATTGTCTATATAAAACCTATTTCAATTAATCAAGTCTTAACAAGTTTGATTACTTAACATGTTGGAAACACTTAATCATGTAAATAATAATTTCATTTAATATATATAAACATGGAAATGTTCGGGTCACTACAGTACCTACCCGTTAAATAAATTTCGTCCCGAAATTTTAAGCAGTTGAAGGTGTTGACGTATCTTCTGGAAATAAGTGCGGGTATTTCTTCTTCATCTAATATTTTTGTTCCCAGGTGAACTCGGGTCTATGAGCATTACATCGAACCTTAACAATTGGTATCTTGTTTTGTTTAAGTCTTTTAACCTCACGATCCATTATTTCGACGGGTTCTTCGATGAATTGAAGTTTTTCGTTGATTTGGATTTCGTCTAACGGAATAGTGAGATCTTCTTTAGCAAAACATTTCTTCAAATTAGAGACGTGGAAAGTGTTATGTACAGCCGTGAGTTGTTGAGGTAATTCAAGTCGGTAAGCTACTGGTCCGACACGATCAATAATCTTGAATGGTCCAATATACCTTGGATTTAATTTCCCTCCTTTACCAAATCGAACAACGTATTTCCAAGGTGCAACCTTAAGCATGACCATCTCTCCAATTTCAAATTCTATATCTTTTCTTTTATTGTCGGCGTAGCTCTTTTGTCAACTTTGGGCGGTTTACAACCGTTGTTGAATTTGGATAATCTTCTCTGTAGTTTCTTGTACTATCTCCGGACCGTAATCTGTCTATCCCCAACTTCACTCCAACAAATCGAAGACCTGCACTTTCTACCATAAAGTGCTTCAAACGGCGCCATCTCAATGCTTGAATGGTAGCTGTTGTTGTAGGAAAATTCTGCTAACGGTAGATGTCGATCCCAACTGTTTTCGAAATCAATAACACATGCTCGTAGCATGTCTTCAAGTGTTTGTATCATCCTTTTGCTCTGCCCATCAGTTTGTGGATGATAGGCAGTACTCATGTCTAGACGAGTTCCTAATGCTTGTTGTAATGTCTGCCAGATTCTTGAAATAAATCTGCCATCACTATCAGAGATAATAGGGATTGGTATTCCGTGTCTTGAGACGACTTCCTTCAAATATAGTCGTGCTAACTTCTCCATCTTGTCTTCTTCTCTTATTCTCAGGAAGTGTGCTGATTTGGTGAGACGATCAACTATTACCCAAAGAGTATCAAAAGCACTTGCGGTCCTTGGCAATTTAGTGATGAAATCTATGGTAATGTTTTCCCATTTCCATTCTGGGATTTCGGGTTGTTGAAGTAGACCTGATGGTTTCTGATGCTCCATTTTGACCTTAGAACACGTCAAACATTCTCCTACATATTTAGCAACATCGACTTTCATACCCGACCACCAAAAATGTTTCTTGAGATCCTTGTACATCTTCTCCATTCCAGGATGTATTGAGTATCTGGTTTTATGAGCTTCTCTAAGTACCATTTCTTTCATATCTCTAAATTTTGGTTCCCAAATCCTTTCAGCCCTATATCGGGTTCCGTCTTCCCGAATATTAAGATGCTTCTCCGATCCTTTGGGTATTTCATCCTTTAAATTTCCCTCTTTTAAAACTCCTTGTTGCGCCTCCTTTATTTGAGTAGTAAGGTTAGTGTGAATCATTATATTCATAGAGTTTACTCGAATAGGTTCTCTGTCCTTTCTGCTCAAGGCATCGGCTACCACATTTGCCTTCCCCGGATGATAACAAATCTCAAAGTCATAATCATTTAACAAATCAATCCATCTGCGCTGCCTCATGTTCAGTTGTTTCTGATTAAATATGTGTTGACGACTTTTGTGGTCGGTATATATAATACTTTTGACCCCATATAAGTAGTGCCTCCAAGTCTTTAATGCAAAAACGATTGTGCCTAATTCCAAATCACGCATCGTATAATTCTGCTCGTGAATCTTCAATTGTCTAGACGCATAAGCAATTACTTTTGTTCGTTGCATTAATACACAGCCGAGACCTTGCTTTGAGGCATCACAATATATCACAAAATCATCATTCCCTTCAGGTAATGACAATATAGGTGTCGTAGTTAACTTTTTCTTCAACAATTGAAACGCTTTTTCTTGTTCATCATTCCATTCAAATTTCCCCCCTTTATGCGTTAATGCAGTCAAGGGTTTTGCTATTTTGGAAAAATCTTGGATGAATCTCTTGTAATAACCAGCTAGCCCTAAAAATTGGCGTATGTGTTTCGGAGTTTTCGGGGTTTCCCACTTTTCAATGGTTTCAATCTTTGCTGGATCCACCTGAATACCTTCTTTGTTCACTATATGACCGAGGAATTGAACTTCTTCCAACCAAAATGCACACTTTGAAAACTTAGCGTACAGTTTTTCTTTTCTCAGCAACTCTAGCACTTTTCTCAAATGTTCTTCGTGCTCTTGATCATTCTTCGAGTAAATAAGTATATCATCGATGAAAACAATGACAAACTTGTCAAGATATGGCCCACACACTCGGTTCATGAGGTCCATGAACACAGCTGGTGCGTTAGTCAATCCAAACGGCATAACCATAAACTCGTAATGACTGTAACGCGTCCTAAAAGTAGTCTTCGGAATGTCATCCTCTTTCACCCGCATTTGGTGATATCCAGAACGTAAATCGATCTTCGAATAAACCAACGAGCCTTGTAGTTGATCAAATAAGTCGTCGATTCTCGGTAATGGGTAACGGTTCTTGATGGTAAGTTTGTTCAACTCTCGGTAGTCGATACACAACCTGAATGTACCATCTTTCTTCTTGACAAACAGAACAGGAGCTCCCCATGGTGATGTACTTGGTCGAATGAAACCACGCTCTAAAAGTTCCTGTAACTGACTTTGTAATTCTTTCATTTCGTTGGGTGCGAGTCTGTATGGAGCACGAGCTATTGGTGCAGCTCCTGGTACAAGGTCTATTTGAAATTCAACGGATCGATGTGGGGGTAATCCCGGTAATTCTTTCGAAAATACATCGGAAAATTCTTTTGCGACGGGAACATCACTGATGTTCTTTTCTTCAGGTTTAACTTCCTCGATGTATGCTAGAATGACGTAACAACCTTTTCTTATTAGTTTTTGCTCCTTCAAACTACTAATAAGATTTAACTTCGCGTTGTTCTTTTCTCCGTACACCATTAAAGGTTTTCCTTTTTCACGCATAATGCGAATCGCATTTTTTTAACAAACGACCTCTGCTCTTACCTTCTTCAACCAGTCCATGCCAATTATTACATCAAAACTCCCTAACTCGACTGGTATAAAATCAATCTTAAACGTTTCATCACCCAGTTTAATTTCTCTATCCCGACATATATTATCTGCTGAAATTAATTTACCATTTGCTAATTCGAGTAAAAATTTATTATCCAAAGGCGTCAATGGGCAACTTAATTTAGCACAAAATTCTCTACTCATATAGCTTCTATCCGCACCCGAATCAAATAAAACATAAGCAGATTTATCGTCAATAAGAAACGTACCCGTAACAAGCTCCGGATCTTCATGTACTTCTGCCGCATTAATATTGAAAACTCTTCCATGGCCCTGCCCATTAGTATTCCCCTGATTCGGGCAATTTCTAATAATGTGGCCCGGTTTTCCACATTTATAACAAACAGGGTTGGTATTACTTGCTCCGACACTATTCGTTTCGACATTACTTGTTCTGACATTATTTGTTCCTTTAGTTCTGTTAAACTTTGGTCCGTAGACCTCACACTTTGTCGCGCTATGACCATTTCTTTTACACCTGTTCTAAAATGTCGTGCAAAACCCCTGATGATTTTCTTCACACCTATGACATGGCTGTTTTTGGTTTTTGTTGCCGTTGTTGTTATTGAGGTTGTTGTTGGGATTGTTATTGTTGTTTTAACGGTTGTTGTTGTTGTACTGGTGACTCTTGTCACCGTTTTCCTCCCACTTCCTCTTGAGTTGTTTCGTGTTGGCTTCTTCGGCCGCCTGCTCTTTAATTCTTCCCTCAATCTGATTTATGAGTTTATGAGCCATTCGACTTGCCTTCTGTATAGAAGCCGGCTCGTGTGAACTCACATCTTCTTGAATCCTTACTGGTAACCCTTTTACAAATGCGTCGATCTTCTCTTCTTCATCTTCGAATGCTCCCGGACACAATAGGCACAACTCTGTGAATCATCGTTCATATGTGGTAACGTCGAACCCTTGTGTTCGTAACTCTCTAAGTTCTGCCTTGAGTTTATTGACTTCCTTTCTAGGACGGTACTGCTCGTTCATCAATTGCTTGAATGTCGACCACGGTAGTGCGTAAGCAGCATTTTGTCCTACCTGTTCAAGATAGGCGTTCCACCACGTTAATGCAGTACCTGTGAAGGTATGCGTAGCGTACTTAACTTTGTCCTCTTCAGTACACTTACTTATGGCAAACACCAATTCGACTTTCTCGGTCCACCATTTCAATCCAATTAGTCCTTCGGTTCCATCAAATTTCAAAGGTTTACAGGCAGTGAATTCTTTTTAGGAGCATCCTACACGATTTCTTGCGCCGTTAGCTGCATTGCTAGATTCAGAGTTATTGTTGGTATGTAGCGCAGCCTGTACTGCGGCTATGTTTGCAGCAAGAAAGGTACGAAATTCCTCTTCGCTTATATTCATGGTGTGTCGAGTAGTCAGTGCCATTTCCTTCAAAATAGCCAACTGAATCGAGTTAATCATACACAATATTAAGAGTAGTCAATAGTATTTTGTAGCATAATATGAACTTATTTATAAAAGCTTTTTCTTCATATTAGCGTTTTATAAGTTTAAATTCGGGTACTACCTACCCGTTAAGTTCATACTTAGTAGCTAATATACAATTCAACTACTACAATTCCATATGAAAACTGATTATAATAATATATCACACATAAATATTCTTCAAACTTACAATATCGCTATATTACATATAACATGAAATATAGTACACTTTGATACAGGACAGTTTCGAAGATAAATCAAGTTAATACGCAAGTTGTTCAGCAAAGGAAATAAAGACACGTAATTCATAAGTCCAGATACAAGTCATGCATTCTGGTTTTACTAAGACGACTTCCCATCCTTGGTCTTGTGGAAAATAACCGTTATGACCATTGGCTAGGTAGCATGTTGTAATGTCGTCAAAAGGACGAGGGTTTCGTAATGTCCAACCGCCCTGTAATAATCTAAAAACCTTGTTTCTCACCCCAACTACTGAATCCGTCACTTGTGGGAAGGTTTTATTTAAAAGCTGCAATCCGATGTCCTTTTTCTCACTTTGGTAAGAAACGAACATCACAAACCTGTAAGCATAATATGCTTCTTTATGTTGCATGTTAGAAGCTCTTTCTAATTCACGAAATCCTATGTTGGAATATGTTGAGTCAAAATAGGTTCTTAACCCGTAGCGTAAAATTGTATTTGAGTTCCCCGCATTTAACGCTTTAAAGAAAACTTGGCGTAACTTACGGTCTCCCCAATGTGATATACCCCACCTATCAAAGGAAAGCCTTTTATAAAGTAAGGCATTTCTGGAAAGTCTTTCAAATGTTTGACAAATTAATTTTGCCATAATTAATTGTGCTGATGAATTCTGACCGACTCTAGACAAGATTTCCTCAATCATATCCTCTGGTAAATCTTCTAAAATATTCAGTTGTCTACCCTTAACGTCCATTTTGTTTTTATACTGTAAAATAGACAAGGATTAGATTTGTAAAAGATAATTAACAAACAATACAAGTAATTTTTACATAGAACATAAAAGTACAAGCATACTACAATACATATAATACACAACATGATTACAAACCTCTAATCTGAATCAGTGGTTTCTTCTTCCTCGGACTTGGTTCGTTTTCCTAATTTTCTAGGAATATATGGTGTTCCTCTAATACGAGCCATCGTTTTCCACAATGGTTTAGAGAAACCTGGTGGTTTAGAGGTTCCCGGGTCATTGTTACATTTTAGGAAATACGGATGTTGCCGATACATATAAAGTTCATCGGGGTTGGAATCGAATTTCTCTATTTTTATACCTTTTCCCTTATTATTTTCTTTCGCTTTATTAAATTGGGTCGAGGTAATTTCTATAACATCATCGGAATCCTCATCGGGATCTGATTCATCGGAAAATTGATAATCTTCCCAATATTTTGCTTCCTCGGCGGAAACACTATTGACCATTATTAACTTTGGTCCGTTGGTTGAGGATTTTCTTTTATTTAATCGATTTACTATAGGTATCAATATTTCTTCCTCCAGAACCTCTTCTTCTTCCGGTTCCTCCTCTTCCGGTTCCTCCTCTTCCGGTTCCTCTTCTTCCGGTTCCTCTTCTTTCGGTTCCTCTTCGGGAATTTGTGAATCTTCTAAAAATATATTCGACTCTTCAATATTATTAGGTGAATCGATGGGATTTGTACTAGTGGTAGACATCTATCACACAAAAACACATTATGAGGTTAATATATCACATAATATTTACATGATAATAATATATAGTTTCCAACAAAAGTGTTAAGCAATTGTTTTTAAAGAAAACACGGTCGAAGTCCAGACTCACTAATGTATCCTAACAAACTCGATAAGATACACTAATGTAAATTTCTGGTTCTCTAAGACCAACGCTCGGGTACCAACTGAAATGTCCCGTTCATATTGATTATAAACGTCCCATATTAACTGATTTCGTTGAGGTTTTGACCTCTATATGAGACGATTTTCAAAGACTGCATTCATTTTCAAAACAACCATAACCTTTATTTTATCTATAAAGGTTTAAAAAGCATTACGTAGATTATCAAATAATGATAATCTAAAAATATACCGTTTACACACGACCATTACATAATGGTTAACAATAAGAATATATTACATCAAAAATAAGTTTCTTGAATGCAGTTTTTCCATAATATCATACAAGCATGGACTGCAAATCTTGTCCTTATTTTAGTATGCAACAACGGAAGCTCTTAATAGTCACCGGAGAATTAACATGCTTAAAACGTCAACAAAAATGTTGGTGAGTTATAGGTTTAACCTATATATTATCAAATCATAATAATAGACCACAAGATTTCATATTTCAATATACATCCCATACATAGAGATAAAAATGATTCATATGGTGAACACCTAGTAACTGACATTACCAAGATGCATATAAGAATATCCCCTATCATTCCGGGAAATCCTTCAGACATGATAAAAACGAATTCGAAGTACTAAAGCATCCGGTACTTTGGATGGGGTTCGTTAGGCCCAATAGATCTATCTTTAGGATTCGCGTCAATTAGTAGATCGGTTTACTAATTCTTAGGCTACCAAGCAAAAGGGGCATATTCGGCTTCGATCATTCACCCATATAATGTACTTTCATTTACTTGTGTCTATTTCGTAAAACATTTATAAAACTGCATGTATTCTCATCCCAAAATATTAGATTTTAAAAGTGGGACTATAACTCACTTTCACAGATTTTTACTTCGTCGGGAGTAAGACTTGGCCACTGGTCGATTCACGAACCTATAACAAATATGTACATATATATCAAAGTATGTTCAAAATATATTTACAACACTTTTAATACATTTTGATGTTTTAAGTTTATTAAGTCAGCTGTCCTCGTTAGTAACCTACAACTAGTTGTCCATAGTTAGATGTACAGAAATAAATTGATATATATTATCTTGAATCAATCCACGACCCAGTGTATACACGTCTCAGGCTAGATCACAACTCAAAGTATATATATTTTTGGAATCAACCTCAACCCTGTATAGCTAACTCCAACATTACTGCATATAGAGTGTCTATGGTTGTTCCAAATAATATATATAGATGGGTCGATATGATATGTCAAAACATTTGCATACGTGTCTATGGTATCTCAAGATTACATAATATATTAGAATACATGTATAATACAGTATAAATTAGCTAGGATATTATTTGTATAGAATTGTTACAATATTTTACCGTAGCTACAACAATCAAAAAATATCCAATCTTGTTTTACCCATAACTTCTTTGTTTTAAATCCGTTTTGAGTGAATCAAATTGCTATGGTTTCATATTGAACTCTATTTTATGAATCTAAACATAAAAAGTATAAGTTTATAGTTGGAAATACAGGTTACAAGTCATTTTTGTAAAGGTAGTCATTTTAGTCCAAAGAACGACGTCTAGATGACCATTTTGGAAAACATACTTCCACTTTGATTTTAACCATGATTTTTGGATATAGTTTCATGTTCATAAGAAAAATCATTTTCCCAGAAGAACAACTTTTAAATCAAAGTTTATCATAGTTTTTAATTATCAAACCCAAAACAGCCCGTAGTGTTACTACGACGGCGTATGTCCGGTTTTACGGTGTTTTTCGTGTTTCCAGGTTTTAAATCATTAAGTTAGCATATAATATAGATATAGAACATTTGTTTAGTTAATTTTAAAAGTCAAGTTAGAAGTATTAACTTTTGTTTGCGAACAAGTTTAGAATTAACTAAACTATGTTCTAGTGATTTCAAGTTTAAATTTTCGAATAAGGTAGTTTTATATATATGAATCGAATGATGTTATGAACATTATTACTACCTCAGGTTTTGTGGATAAACCTACTAGAAATGAGAAAAATAGATCTAGCTTCAAAGGATCCTTGGATGGCTTGAAAGTTCTTGAAGCAGAATCATGACACGAAAACAAGTTCAAGTAAGATTTCCACTCTAAATAAGATTGTTATAGTTATAGAAATTGAATCAAAGTTTGAATATGAGTATTACCTTGTATTAGAAAGATATATTACTGTAAATAAGAAAGATTTCTTGAGGTTGGATGTTCACTTTACAAGATTGGAAGTAAGCTAGCAAACTTGGAAGTATTCTTGATTTTATGAAACTAGAACTTATAGAATTTATGAAGAACACTTAGAACTTGAAGATAGAACTTGAGAGAGATCAATTAGATGAAGAAAATTGAAGAATGAAAGTGTTTGTAGGTGTTTTTGGTCGTTGGTATATGGATTAGATATAAAGGATGTGTAATTTTGTTTACATGTAAATAAGTCTTGAATGATTACTAATATTTTGTAATTTTATGAGATATTTCATGCTAGTTGCCAAATGATGGTTCCCACATGTGTTAGGTGACTCACATGGGCTGCTAAGAGCTAATCATTGGAGTGTATATACCAATAGTACATACATCTAAAAGCTGTGTATTGTACGAGTACGAATACGGGTGCATACGAGTAGAATTATTGATGAAACTAAACGAGGATGTAATTGTAAGCATTTTTGTTAAGTAGAAGTATTTTGATAAGTGTCTTGAAGTCTTTCAAAAGTGTATGAATACATATTAAAACACTACATGTATATACATTTTAACTGAGTCGTTAAGTCATCGTTAGTCGTTACATGTAAATGTTGTATTGAAACCTTTAGGTTAACGATCTTGTTAAATGTTGTTAACCCATTGTTTATTATATCTAACGAGATGTTAAATTATTACATTATCATGATATTATGATATATTAATATATCTTAGTATGATATATATACAGTTAAATGTTGTTACAACGATAATCGTTACATATATGTCTCGTTTCGAAATCATTAAGTTAGTAGTCTTGTTTTTACATATGTAGTTCATTGTTAATACACTTAATGACATGTTTACTTATCATTTATCATGATTAAACATAGTGTATCAATATCTTAATATGATTCATATGTATTTAGTAAGACGTTGTTATAACGATAATCGTTATATATATCGTTTCGAGTTTCTTAATTCAATAAACTCAATTTTATGTATATAACTCATTGTTAAAATACCTAATGAGATACTTACTTATCATAATATCAAGTTAACTATATATATATATATATATATATATATATATATATATATATATATATATATATATATATATATATATATATATATATATATATATATATATATATATATATATATATATCCATATATATATCATCATAAAGTATTTACAAGTTTTAACGTTCGTGAATCACCGGTCAACTTGGGTGGTCAATTGTCTATATAAAACCTATTTCAATTAATCAAGTCTTAACAAGTTTGATTGCTTAACATGTTCGAAACACTTAATCATGTAAATAATAATTTCATTTAATATATATAAACATGGAAAAGTTCGGGTCACTACATTTTGGCCCATTCATCATTGTCTTCAAGTCACTCGAATTTCTTCGATTCTTCATTCTAATACGCAAACTGTCACACCCCCAAATAGGGCCAGAGGTATTTGTGACTTTTCAATATCATAACACAAGTGTACAAACGAGAACCACTCTATATGAGACATTTTATAAAACATTAATTGCATTGCAGCGAAAAAAAATAATAAGGTTTTACATCTTTAATCCAATGAAAAATGTCTAGATATTAAATGATAAATAAAAATGATGGACTCAAATGCAGCAAGCAAAGCAGACAATCATCAACAGCACAGTAGCTAGCATCACAAAGATAATTATAACCTGAGACAAAACATACTTAAAACGTCAACACAAAGGTTGAGTAAAATTCATAGCTTTATATCAATAATCAAGATTTTTAGACCACAAGATTTAGTTATAAAAATCTGATATAAATCATATATCAAAAATTAAAGTATATGCCATGAGTATAATATTGAACTAGACAATTAATACTCCATGGTACCGTCGTACCACGCTTTCATTATTATTATACCCACTTGACATCTGTCAATGGATAGGGATGTTGCTCCCATAGCGCTACCATAAATAATTAAGTTTGCCAACTCAAATTCATGCAATTAACGATAATATCTAGCGGGGATTTAGCATGTAAAAATACAAGTATAAATACATGTATAAATACAAGTTTAACAAAAAGTCTCATCCAGTTGCATATAAAGTTTTTCAAGTTACTTGTGTCTAAATCGTAAAACATTTAAAGCCAAGCATGTGTCTCATCCCAAAATATAAAAATAGTAAAAATCGGACTATGAAAATCACCTTAAATAGCACAGCAAAAGATGAAGATAATTCCACGAATGAAATGAACGAGAGTATATGACCAGGTCTTCAACCTAGAGATATATTGACTTAATTAGAAATTTGTCCATATGACAAATGAAAATCTTAAGTGAACTTAAGAGTTTTTTTACAAGTGTTTGTGTGTCCACCATAATCAAGTTTAGACCTTGTACAACTTACGCAAACCTCGGTGCTATCAAATAAGTCCGGAATGACTAGATGTAACCGGGGACTAGGACTCTTGATCAGAAACTATGTCATGAAATTCGAGATCCACAACCTTATCCCATAATGGCAACCTAGACATCATTCACTTAATACCGTAAGTAGCAGTTGTAATGGCCCGTCCAAATCCATATGGATGAATACAATAATATTTGGTCCCATTGCGAGGTATTGACCTCTATATGATACGTTTTATAAACATTGCATTCGTTTTTAAAAGACAACTTTCATTACAACGATAGTTGACGAATATGTATAACATTTCACAATATAACCAAACTATAAATGACTTAATCTGTCATTGATAATGCTATAAACGAATATATATTTCATAGCATTATCCTTCCAGAAAGACAAGCTTTTAGTTGCAATTTTTCTATTTACAAGTGATATTCGTTAAATAATAAAAGGTGAAGACAAAAGGCAGAATTGACGATTTGAAGAAGCAAATGGCCAGAATGCTCAAAAGTAGAAGTTACAATCCAAGTGGTTCAATTTATTGATAATTAACGTCTAAAAATGACAAAATTACAAGTCACGGAATGCAAAGTACAAGATATCTCAGCGTACAAAAAGACTTTTGAAAATCCGAAACCAGGACATAAACCAAGTAACAACGTACGACTCAACGGAGCTAAATGTACAAGTCAACTATGCACAAGAATATAATATATATATATATATATATATATATATATATATATATATATATATATATATATATATATATATATATATATATATATATATATATATATATATATATATATATATATATATATATATATATATATATATATATATATATATATTATATTATATTATTCAAAGCAGCCCAAGTTATGTTTCTATGTGGCAGCTGGAAAAAGGAACTCCGCGATTTCGGAGCCCCAAGGCACAAAAGTGCCGCGATCGCGGAGTAGTCGAATTCTGAAATGGCTATAAAGCCAGCCTCTTCTGCCGAATCTATACACCAATTCAATCTCTTTCTCTCTAATATATATTTATAATATATATATTTATAATTTTAATTTTAATTTAAGTTTAATAATAAGGTTATTTTAACAAATGTTTTAAGGTTTTTGAGTCGAAACTCTGTCCGTGTAACGCTACGCGATTTATATCATTGTAAGTTATGTTTAACCTTTTTAAATTGATGTCTCGAAGCTAAGTTATTATTATGCTTATTTAAATCGAAGTAATTGTGATGTTAGACTAAATATTAAGACGGGGTTATTGGATTTTGGACCATAATTAGGGTTTGGACAAAAGACCGACACTTGTGGACACTGGACTATTGACTATTAATGGACTTTATATTTGTTTAACTGAATGATAGTTCGTTAATTTAATATAGAGATTTATAATTTGACGTGCCTATAAATAACCCCATATGCCTTATTGGACACGATGGGCGGGATATTTATATTTACTAATAATTGTCCATTTGACTGGATACGGGTATGGATTAATAATCAATGGACCTATTGAAACAGGGGTGAATTATATATAGTGATAACTGGTATAATTGTTAACATAGTATTAAAACCTTGGGCTACATACAGTCGATATCCTGGTGTAGTTATTAACAAAGTATTAAGACCTTGTTACAGTTTGGATCCCTAATTAGTTGGAATATTTGACTTCGGGTATAAGGGTAATTTGATGAGGACACTCACACTTTATAATTATGACTGATGGACTATTTTGGACAAAAACCAAATAGACATATCAAATAATCTACGACAAATAACAATTAACCTAGGGTAACAAATTAAAACAAAACGTCAAACATCATGATTACGGAAATTTAAATAAGCATAATTCTTTTATTTCATATTTCATCGCTATTTTATTTACCGTCATTTATTTTATGCACTTTAATTATTGTCATTTTTCTTTACGCTAAAACATAAAAATTGACAAACCGGTCGTTAAACGGTAAAAACCCCCTTTTATAATAATAATATTACTACTTAGATATATATATATATATATATATATATATATATATATATATATATATATATATATATATATATATATATATATATATATATATATATATATATATATAGGTAGTTTTCAATTTGTAGCTCCCTGTGAAATGAACCGGACTTACTAAAAACTACACTACTCTACGATTAGGTACACTGCCTATAAGTGTGTAGCAAGGTTTAGATATATCCATTCTATAAATAATTAAATAACTTGTGTAAATTGTAGTATAAATAATAGTATTTTCTATTCATTTTAATATAGATTTCTATATATATTTCGTATACCACTCGTTGCACATCAAGTATTTTTGGCGCCGCTGCCGGGGAACAAGTAACCAAAAGCGGAACGCTATAATATTTTTGTAAAAATATAATTATATATAAGTTTATTATATTTTATATAAATATTTTATAAATTAAAATCAAAAATAAAATAAAATCTAATTGGGCCGAACTGTTTAAGCCCAGCTTTTAATCCAGGAATATTGATCTCCGCGATCTCGGAGTTTCGAGGAGAGAAACAACCGCGAACGTGGAGCCGTCTCTGACTGGTACGCATTAATTACTAATTAGGGTTTTTAATTTTTAATATATAAGTATTATTATTAATTAATTTAATTAGGGTTAATTATTTTATTATTTAGTTTTAATTTTAGTTTAAATTTGTAATATTTAAGTTTTAATTAGTTTTAATTATATAAAAATTAATACTTTTATAAAATAATAATATAAAAATAATATTTTTATAAAAAATTGTATTTTTAATACTTTAGTTATTTTTATAATTTATATTTTTATCGTTTATTTTGTTATATTTATCGTTCGTACTTAGTTTTAAGTAATAGTTTTTGCCATAGTTATTTTTATTTCTAGACTTATAAGTTTTGCCGTAAAATCCCTTAAGTGCTTTTTCCTTAGAATTAAGATTTAGGCTCTTTAGAATTTTGCGACGCCATTCTAGGTTTTAGTGCTTTTTAATTTTTGTTTTCTGTTTAGAATTGCATTTTAAGTTTTAATACCTTTAGGCGCAACTTTTTAGATTTAATTTTTAGACTTTTAAGTTTCGACGTTTTTCTTTCTTACTATTATTTTTTGACGTTTTACGACACGCTTTTTCTTTTTCTTTTTCATGCTATAGTTTTTAGGACCTAGAATTTTGTTTATTTTCTTTAAATTTCATCGAAAAATTATTGTAAGCAATTAAATTGATAGACATCCAATTTTTCTGGTTCATAGTAATAGTTGGATTTATTAGTGGCCAGTTGTGGACTTCCGATTTAAAGGGTCCTGGCTACCTGCTGCATCTTTTGGCTATTCGAAACGTGGGCAAAATCAGAAAAGTCTATTAATTTGATAACTTATATAATTTTTATCTTTTTAACTAATAGGATATTCAGTGAATGCACCGAGCAAAATGTTCACCACCTTTCATACGTTCACCACCTGTAACTCGATCAAGGCATCTAGCAAATATTGCCGCCATTGAATTTTTAGAATCATCATCTAGTCAAACAAGTACTTCAATTCAAATTTTTGATAATTCATTTTTTGAACCCGACTTCACAATTGAGAACCTGGAGGATATTCAGGGACAATTCCAAGATTCTGAACCATTAAACATTCCTCCTGAACCACAATTTATTCAAACGGAGTTTGTCGAAGAAGAAATAGTTAAATCAGAATCATCTAGTGATTTGGATTCAACTAGTCAAGATATGGCAGATCCAGAACCTCAAACTATGGAAGACCGAAAGAGAGACACACGTACGGGCCAAGGTCATGCCATTACTCAACCAGAAGTTAGACCACCAAATTTTGAAATTAAAGGACAAATCCTACACATGGTTACTAATCAATGCCAATTCGGTGGTACAGAAGAAGAAGATCCAAACGAACATCTTCGAACCTTTAATAGAATTTGTACTCTATTTAAAATCGGAGAAATTGAGGATGAAACGATCTATCTCATGTTGTTCCCTTGGACTTTAATGGGGGAAGCTAAAGATTGGTTAGAATCATTACCCGAAGGAGCAATTGATACATGGGATGTCTTAGTGGAGAAATTTCTTCAAAGATTCTTTTCGGCATCTAAAGCTGTGAGATTTCAAGGAGAAATTGCCACGTTCACACAAAAGCCAAATGAAATGTTATTTGAGGCATGGACAAGATTCGGAAAGATGTTGAGAGGATGTCCTCAACACAGTTTAGACACTTTCCAAATAGTTCAAATATTCTATAAAGGCGTCAATGTCGCTACAAGAAAAAACATCGACACAGCTGCTGGTGGTTCCATTATGAAGAATACCACTACCGAAGCTCACAAGATAATTGATAAAACAGCCTCCCACTCGCATGAGTGGCACCAAGGGAAAGATATCTTACAGTCATCCTGAAACGACCCGACCCAATCCATAGGGACGAATACAATAACATATGATTACGTCGCGAGGCATTTGACCTTATATGATACGTTTTTATAAACATTGCATTCTTTTGAAAAGATATACCATAAATGAATATTTAAAATTCAATGTTTTCGACATCTGATGATTTTTACATATAGACAATAACCGTAAATAACAGTTTACAAGAATACTTCTGTTAACAATGCAGTCAAAATAAATACACAGTGATAATTTTGTGAATGCAATGCTTCCTCGAATAAAACATGTATGACTCCATGCACATGGTTTCTCTAACATATATTCAAATAGCGGAAGACTTCTAGGAACCTGAGAATAAACATGCTTTAAACGTCAACATAAAGTTGGTGAGATATAGGTTTAATGCTAGCAGCGTTATAAATATAGACCACAAGATTTCATATACATAAACGTTTTAATAAAAATATTCTAAGTGGTTGAGCACTTGATAACCATACTTAACATTTAATCAACATCGCATATTCCCTTTATTATGAAATCTCACTACACTGTACCAAGTGTAGTCATCGAAACGAAGTACTGTGCAACCGTTGAATACTGGTCGTCCAGTCCGGTTGGGGTTGTTAGGCCCGATAGATCTATCAACACGATTCGAGTTTACAATACCACATGTAAATAGTAGTTACCAAGCTACAGGGAAGTATGCCAGTGGTACAACTCAACGTAGAATATATATTTTTTATCACTTGTGTCCATAACGTAAATCATAAAATGCATGTATTCTCATCCCGAAATATTTAGAGTTTAAAAGTGGGACTATATACTCACTTTTGCCTTGAAGGTATTTAACTCGACTTGGTCTCCGATAGATATCACGAACCTAACCATATATATATAATATATCAACATATTTTCTTTTCAAGTAATCGTTACATATATATATATATATATATATATATATATATATATATATATATATATATATATATATATATATATATATATATATATATATATATATATATATATATACTTATAATACTTTTAATATTTTCTTAGTCCGTAGTTAGCAGTCCGATGTTAGTGGTCCACAATTAGTTGCTCAATAAAATAAATAAAGACCCCATCATATTCGTATTGATCAGAATTAATCTCGACCCATGGTACCATGTTGTCAAATGACGTGTTGCGTACATAAAGTACCGTGTTGTCAAATGACGTGTTGCGTACAATCATGAGGTCTTATGATTAATCTTCTCGTGTTGTTTACGGGTGGTCCTGAAATATATAAAATCAAATCATAAGTAATTATAAATAAAATATCATATTAATTAGAAAATATATGATTAATTTACTTTATCTCCAAATATTTTCGTAGCTAAACTAGCTTCGGATACCCAATCTTTTTTTAGTCGTAGTTTCTTCATTACAACTCCGTTTTTGTTGGTTCAACTTGCCACTTCCTTGGATCGAGTCAAATTTTAAGAATATGAACTGAAAATACCTTATTTTGTATTTGAAATCACAGGTTATAGGTCAAACTTTGGTAAAACTTATGAAAGTGATCATTTTCCATCATAAAAACAACATTTAATGATCATTTTTCTAAAAATACTTACACTTTGAGTTAAACCATGAAATTTTTATGTGTTAACATATTCATAAGAAATATCATTTTTCCAGAACATGAACTTCCAATTCAAAGTTCAAGATGGTTTTTAATTATCCAACCCAAAACAGCCCCCGGTTGCACTCCGACGACGTAGATTCAGTTTTTAAGGTGTTCTTTGTAAAACCAAGTTATATCTTTTGATAAGTTAGCATATCATTATGATATATTACAGGTCTTTAAGTGTTTTAAAAGTTAAGTTAGAAGGATCTATTTAGTTTGCAAACAAGTTTGAAATCATTCAAACTATGTTCTTGTTGTTAAAATTTTACAACATAAAATAAGATAGCTATATAATTATGAACCGAACAAGATTATGAACAAGGTTACTACCTCAAGTTACTTGGACAAAGTTACTGTAAGAGATAAGAAAAAATCTTGGAATCAAAGAGTGGTGGAGTTAGATCAAAAGGTTGGAAGTATACTTCTTCAAATGGGTGGTTATTTTGATATGTTCTTGAAAGAGTTTTCTTATGGTGTTTAAGGCTTGTAATTGAAGCTAAATGATGGGGAAAATGCTTGGAGATGATCAAGTATGAAGTTAGGAGTATTTTGAGAGAGAAATGAGGGTGTAGGCATGAGAAAATGGAGTGAAGAAATGGTGTTCATTCATAAAAACGTTTTTAGTTTATAAAGAAAGAAAAGGATTCCTAATTTTTTTTCTTACTAATAATTCATGCTACTTGACAAATCCTAGTTACCTCATATCTAGGGCAGTAATAATGTTAATTAGGATGTTGATTTGATGTGTATATACCAATAGTATATACATATAGAAGCTGGGTATGATACGGGTACATATACCCTAGATATACGTATAGAAATCTTGAGGAAACGGAATGAGAATTCAAATATAGCTATCTTTTGTGAATATACTTATATTGTTTTATGTATTTAAGTCCTTAAAAGTGATTAAATACATTATATATACGATACATGTATAAGCATTATAGGTTATAAGTATATATATATATATCAAAGAATGTTACGTATAGTTATCGTTTTGAAAACTTAAGTTAGTAGTTTCAAAATATACTTATAACTCATTGTCATTAGTATACAATGAGATGTTAAACCATCCTTAGATCATGTTAAATATATATAAATACATATATATACACAAACGTATAATTATCGTATGTTATATAGTTCGTGATATCATCGGTCAAATTGGACGGTCAAACGTTGCGTAAAACTCTTTTCAAAAACACAAGTCTTAACAATTTGGATTGCTTATCATGTTGGTAAGGTTTAATTTATGTAAATATTAATCTCATAAGTATAAAATGATTAGAAAAATCCGGGTCGTTACAGTACCTACCCGTTAAATAAATGGGATGGTCATGGCTGACAATAAGTATGTTTTCATGACGTATACGAGTTGGAAATTAGAGTTTTATTATCATCAAGTAATATTGATAAAGCAATTTGATTTTTGTGAAGAGTACGAGTGAGGCTATCACCAAAGGGTGAAATGAGTAGGTATAGATTCGTCATATCTTTTGACGTAGATAGGATTGATTTCCAAGTTCAAGAGATTTGGAGTAAAATCTTCATAATGAGATTTGATTCTTCGATAATCAAGGAAATTAGAATCCGCTTTAAATGCGATCATCTATTTTGATTGCTCTGTCGGATCTTTTACTATAAATCCACCTCCCTTCATTTCCTTACAACTCATACCTTCTATTCTTCCTCCCTCAATTCATACTTTAAAACATTTATCAGTATGCTTCATCCAGTACTGATCCTGGATATACTCTTAACTTTCATCTCTGTCATTCTTCTTTTTCATCTACCTCCAGAGGATTTTATTTATTTCTACTATTACCTTGGGGTTATAGTATTGTTAATTCTCCCGTGCCTTTACGTTGCAATACGTATTGATATACACGGTTTGTAATTTATTTGTTGTTGTCAAGCTTTATATTTTCTTTTATATTCAACAGTTCCATACTTCTGTTTCCTCTTCCCGACTTCGAGTCAAGCGAATAATGGTCCGAAATTCGTAGGTATGGATTTTGAAATAAACATAGTTAATGTTCTAAGAAGGAAATAGTAATTGCACGATCTTGATTTGGTAAGTTACCAGAATGTCCGAAAAGATAGAATTATCAAGGAGATATGTTCTTAATATGTTTGGAGATTGGGTAGAATGTAAGAGTTGTGTAACATGGCACATGATGACGTTATGATCTGTGAATCATTATGTTCCATTTAGAAACTCAGCATGAATTACTGTAATATAATCACGTTGATCAAGTGTCATTATATTATACTAATTCATGCTTTAGTTTTCAACACTACTTCAAAACATTCATATTTTAAACTCGAATTTTTCAGAATTTAGAAACTAACACAGTTTCTTTTATGTTGTAACGCAAATATTGTGAAGAGATAAATGATTTTTGATGAGGACAGTTGGGAATATATCTTCAGGAATATCGGAGATATTTATAATGAAAAATACGATGATATCTTAGAATATCTAAGATCAGGGAATGACGCAGAAAATTTGTCTGTGAAGGTTTTGAATAAGGAGTAAGGTTCTTACTAACGGTTTCAGCAGACACTGAATCATTAGAATCCTTTGAAGGTAGATTTCGTCATTGTGATTTGTCCACGACCTCCTTTATACTTTGCTCAATTCGTTTTCCAGTACCAAATTTTTTGTTCGAGCTTTTCCAATCTATTATTCTTTATTGTCAAACTTCTGACCGTAATTGTTGTCTACTATCTTTACCACTTTATCAGTCTTTTCCAAAACTTAATAGCACTAATTCGTAGACTGGAGCATTTTTCAGAAACTTCACATTTGAAATATGTAATTCTTGGGGATAGACATTGTATATATATATATATATATATATATATATATATATATATATATATATATATATATATATATATATATATATATATATATATATATATATATATATATATATATATATATATATATATATAAAACTGCCGAAATAGAAATGCTGCGAGATTTCAAAATACCAATTGTTGATTCCGCCAAAGGGGTAACGAGTCGCTGGTACATCTGCTGATAATGTCGTGGAATATAAAAGGTTCCCTGGTAACAAAAGGGTAATCATATGTATTACAGGTTATAATAAGGTTACTTCGAATGGAAAGTCGAGGTTGACTTGCTGAAACTATGACAAAATTTGCTATTTTGAAAAGGAATCGCAAAGTTATTTTTGCTAATAAATGCTAAAAGATTTAACGCGGATACGTGTAAAATTATGTCCTTGGTTTTGAGAGCTTTTCAGGTGCAAGACTGCGGGTAATGTGTGGTTGGATCATCATCTCGATTGTACATTATTTGAAGTGTCTTTAGGAATTTTGAAGGGTTTGATCATGGATTGTAATTGTTAATATACATATGATGTTTTAGGACTTTGAATGATACAAATATTTTTCTGGGTTCCAAGAATCGAATGATGTTCTAGCATAGTTTTGAAGTCAAAGTATAGTTTTGAAAGATGTAAGAGTCCTAAGAGTGATGTCTTCTGTTAAGTCTTGACTTGGATTTCGTTTTGTCGTAATCAAATTTGGATGAGAATGGTTGTTTTGATTTCTATGAAAGAATGTATATTATTGTGAAGGTAGTGAGTATAGTTGATGATTGTTGAATCAGAGTCGAAGAATATAATCATATTAATTGTGAATTTATATATCTCTCGGGTATTACCTACCCGTTAAAAAAATTTCACAAGTAATGTGTTGTACCAGAGAATTTTATTACAATCTTTATGAAAATATATGTACATATATATCTTCTTCAGATGTAATCATGAATTTAATAAGTCAATATAATATTAGACTCATTTGATTTTCGGTTTGAGCTAGAATAAGTAATCTCTAAAACGATTATGAACCACATATTCTTCACAGAATATTAATGAAGTTATGGATCAATACTTCATTATTTATTCTTATATATATTTCCTTAGTGAATCATGCTGATACTCATTGAACTCTTGCTAACTTCGCAAGATATGAATGTTGTTTCCCAGTAAGCTTCGAGTACATTGAAGATGAAAGTGTAAAATCAAACATATTATTGAATAATACACTTGGTTTATTATAAAACGAAATTCATTGAATTGAAACAGGGATTGTAGTTAACGATGATTAAGTTGCTGACGAAGGACGTACATCATTGCATATTTGTAGTATGAATTTAAACGAGTAGTATCTACCCTTTTTCAATTCATACTTAATAGCTTAGTACGAAAAGATTTATTTTGGTTTCCGAATTCATATATATAAAATATTTATATAAATTCTTCAGAAGAATGAGTTAATACTTCATAACTCGTTGACGCAATATACACGTTATTGATGATGTCCACGGTGATTCTTGAACTGGTGGAGCTTGTGATGTTAAAGTTGCTGACGATTCTAACGATGTTGACAGCACTAACTGTGTTGGTGAGGCTAAGGGTACTGCTGATGCTGTTGGTAAAACAAGTCTAGCTTGTACCTTACGCATCATTCTTGTCGGGGTTTCTACTTTTCCTTTTATCATTTCTGTCCACTCATCTGATTTATGGTTAAGGCAGAAATAGGTAATCTCTATGTCTTTAGAGATTACATAATCACCATAGAATGTTTCTCCGATGAAGTTATGAATCAATACTTCATCGTTTGTTGTTGTTGGTACTTCTTGGTATCTATGGTGCGTGTGACGTTGATATCCGAGGTACGGATGGTGATATTGAGGCGTGTGATGCGGATGTGATTGTTGGTGGTGGTAATGATCCTGTTGATGTTGATGCTGGTGATAACGTTGATGCTGGTGCTTAGGGTATTCAGGCTTGCGATGTTGATGTTATTGACGGTACTGGTTATGCTGCTGATGCTGGTGATGGTGTTTGTAACCTTCGTACCGTATTCTCCAAAGCCACTACCCGAGTGCGAAGCTCGTTGACTTCTTCTATTACACCGGGGTGATTGTCGGTTCGGACGAGCGGATAAATAAAATCTAGAATTTGATGTAGTATATAATCGTGACGAGATACTCTGGAAATGAGAAAGAAAATGGTTTCTCGAACAGGTTCGCCGGTAAGTGCTTCAGGTTCATCGTCAAGAGGGCAATTTGGTGGATGAAAGGGATCACCTTCTTCTTGTCTCCAATGATTGAGGAGGCTACGAACCCATCCCCAATCCATCCAAAATAGATGATGACTGATTGGTTGATCCGTTCCGGTCACACTGCTTTCGGATCTTGAGTGGTATTCCATATCGGAATCCGAGGGACTTCAACTAGTGACGAGTTCCATTTCGTATGATTGAATAAAGGATTTTTCGATATGAAATGATTTTCCTGCTATCGGGTGGTATTCTAATTATATAGAATATCCACATATATAGAACAAAAGATCTCATAGATTACGGAGGGATTTACGGAATATGTCAGACAAAGTTTACAGTAACAGATACGCGTAGATATGAATTAGCAAATACGCTAAGATATGAATTTTGTCTATACACCATTCATGCAATGAATGCAGTAAGACGCGTTTAGACTTAAGATGATAAGGAGGTAATTTCCTACAGATGATAAGTAGATGATTTTCGACACAAAATGATAAGCAAAATTTTGACATGCAGACACGGTCGAAGTCCAGACTCACTAATGCAACCTAACGACTTATCAGTTAGACACACTAATGCAGACCTGGTTCGCTAAGACCACCACTCTGATACCACATGAAACAACCCGACCCAATCCATAGGGACGAATACAATAACATATGATTACATCGCGAGGCATTTGACCTCTATATGATATGTTTTATAAACATTGCATTATTTTGAAAAGATATACCATAAATGAATATTTAAAATTCAATGTTTTTGACATCTGATGATTTCTACATATAGACAATCACAATAAATAACAGTTTACAAGAATACTTCCGTTGACAATGCAGTCAAAATAAATACACGGTGATGATTTTGTGAATGCAATGCTTCCTCGAATAAAACATGTATGACTCCATGCACATGGTTTCTCTAACATATATTCAAACAGTGGAAGACTTCTAGGAACCTGAGAATAAACATGCTTTAAACGTCAACATAAAGTTGGTGAGATATAGGTTTAATGCTAGCAGCGTTATAAATATAGACCACAAGATTTCATATACATAAACGTTTTAATAAAAATATTCTAAGTGGTTGAGCACTTGATAACCATACTTAACATTTAATCAACGTCGCATATTCCCTTTATTATGAAATCTCACTACACTGTACCAAGTGTAGTCATCGAAACGAAGTACTGTGCAACCGTTGAATACTGGTCGTCCAGTCCGGTTGGGGTTGTCAGGCCCGATAGATCTATCAACAGGATTCGCGTTTACAATACCACATATAAATAGTAGTTACCAAGCTATAGGGAAGTATGCCAGTGGTACAACTCAACGTAGAATATATTTTTTTATCACTTGTGTCCATAACGTAAATCATAAAATGCATGTATTCTCATCCCGAAATATATAGAGTTTAAAAGTGGGACTATATACTCACTTTTGCCTTGAAGGTATTTAACTCGACTTGGTCTCCGATAGATATCACGAACCTAACCATATATATATAATATATCAACATATTTTCTTTTCAAGTAATCGTTATATATATATATATATATATATATATATATATAATATATATATATATATATATATATATATATATATATATATAAATATATAAATATATATATATATATATATATATATATATATATATATATATATATATATATATATATATATATATATATATAATACTTCTAATATTTTATTAGTCCGTAGTTAGCAGTCCGATGTTAGTGGTCCACAATTAGTTGCTCAATAAAATAAATAAAGACCCCATCATATCCGTATTGATCAGAATTAATCTCGACCCATGGTACCATGTTGTTAAATGACGTGTTGCGTACATAAAGTACCGTGTTGTCAAATGACGTGTTGCGTACAATCATGAGGTCTTATGATTAATCTTCTCGTGTTGTTTACGGGTGGTCCTGAAATATATAAAATCAAATCATAAGTAATTATATATAAAATATCATATTAATTAGAAAAGATATGATTAATTTACTTTATCTCCAAATATTTTCGTAGCTAAACTAGCTTCGGATACCCAATCTTGTTTTAGTCGTAGTTTCTTCATTACAACTCCGTTTTTGTTGGTTCAACTTGCCACTTCCTTGGATCGAGTCAAATTTTAAGAATATGAACTGAAAATACCTTAGTTTGTATTCAAAATCACAGGTTATAGGTCAAACTTTGGTAAAACTTATGAAAGTGATCATTTTCCATCATAAAAACAACATTTAATGATCATTTTTCTAAAAATACTTACACTTTGAGTTAAACCATGAAATTTTTATGTGTTAACATATGCATAAGAAATATCATTTTTCCAGAACATGAACTTCCAATTCAAATTTCAAGATGGTTTTTAATTATCCAACCCAAAACAGCCCCCGGTTGCACTCCGACTACGTAGATTCAGTTTTTAAGGTGTTCTTTGTAAAACCAAGTTATATCTTGTTAAGTTAGCATATCATTATGATATATTACAGGTCTTTAAGTGTTTTAAAAGTTAAGTTAGAAGGATCTATTTAGTTTGCAAACAAGTTTGAAATCATTCAAACTATGTTCTTGTTGTTAAAATTTTACAATATAAAATAAGATAGCTATATAATTATGAATCGAACATGATTATGAACAAGGTTACTACCTCAAGTTACTTGGACAAAGTTACTGTAAGAGATAAGAAAAAATCTTGAAATCAAAGCGTGGTGGAGTTAGATCAAAAGGTTGAAAGTATACTTCTTCAAATGGGTGGTTATTTTGATATGTTCTTGAAAGAGTTTTCTTATGGTGTTTAAGGCTTGTAATTGAAGCTAAATGACGGGAAAAATGCTTGGAGATGATCAAGTATGAAGTTAGGAGTATTTTGAGAGAGAAATGAGGGTGTAGGTATGAGAAAATGGAGTGAAGAAATGGTGTTCATTCATAAAAACGTTTTTAGTTTATAAAGAAAGAAAAGGATTCCTAATTTTGCTTTCTTACTAATAATTCATGCTACTTGACAAATTCTAGTTACCTCATATCTAGGGCAGTAATAATGTTGATTAGGATGTTGATTTGATGTGTATATACCAATAGTAAATACATATAGAAGCTGGGTATGATACGGGTACATATACCCTAGATATACGTATAGAAATCTTGAGGAAACGGAATGAGAATTCAAATATAGCTATCTTTTGTGAATATACTTATATTGTTTTATATATTTAAGTCCTTAAAAAGTGATTAAATGCATTATATATACGATACATGTATAAGCATTATAGGTTATAAGTATATATATCAAAGAATGTTACGTAGAGTTATCGTTTTGAAAACTTAAGTTAGTAGTTTCAAAATATACTTATAACTCATTGTCATTAGTACACAATGAGATGTTAAACCATCCTTAGATAATGTTAAATATATATAAATACATATATATACACAAACGTATAATTATCGTATGTTATATAGTTCGTGATATCATCGGTCAAATTGGACGGTCAAACGTTGTGTAAAACTCTTTTCAAAAACACAAGTCTCAACAATTTGAATTGCTTATCATGTTGGTAAGGTTTAATTTATGTAAATATTAATCTCATAAGTATAAAACGATTGAAAAAATCCGGGTCGTTACACATCCAAAGCGGCAAGAGCCAATTCTAGCCATGACTTTGATTCCATTTCCGCGAAGCTAGATTCTTTCGAAAAAAATTTGGAAAAGATGACTAAAGATATTCACGCAATAAGAATCAGTTGTGAGCAGTGTGGAGGACTACATTTAACAAAAGATTGTCTCAGTATTGAACAAACAATGGAACAAAGAGAGAATGTTTCATACCTAAATCAAAGGCCGGGAAATAATTATCAAAATAATTATCAACCGCCAAGACCAAACTACAATCGAAACGTTCCTTACAATCAAAATGCCCAACAAAATAACCAACAAGGTCCTAGCAATCAGCAAAGACCTGGTTATATTTAATCACCACAAACCGATGAGAAAAAGACAAATTTAGAAGACTTGCTTCTAAAGCTAGTTGAATCTCAAACGCAGTTTGTTACATCTCAGAAACAAACTAATGAAAAAAATGCTCAAGCATTTAGAAATCAACAAGCTTCAATCCAAAATCTGGAATAAGAAATAAGTAACCTAGCAAGGTTAATTGGTGAAAGAAAACCGAGGAGTCTACCTAGTGATACAAATGCTAACCTCCGAAATGAAACAGCAAAAGCTATCACCACAAGAAGTGGTATAACACTTAAACCACCTGAAATGCCAATAATTTCCGATAACTCTATTCCTAATTCACACGCACCACAGCCTGAAAAAGAGAAGGAAACTGAATCGGTAGTTGAAAAGGTTAATGAAGATAACATAGTTAAGGCAAAGCCATATGTTAAACCATATCAACCACCACTTCCATACCCGAGTAAATTGAGAAAAGAAATACTTGAAGCCGAGCAATCTAAATTCTTGGATATGTTTAAACAGATAAATGTCAATCTTCCTTTCATTGATGTAATTTCAGGAATGCCAAGATATGCTAAATTTCTGAAAGATCTAATCACAAATAGAAGGAAAATGGAAGAACTCTCGACTGTCACAATGAATGGTAATTGTTCTACAGTGTTGTTGAATAAGATACCAGAAAAATTATCAGATCCAGGAAGTTTCACAATTCTATATTTTCTGGAAAGTCTTAGTTCAATAGAAGCATTGGCAGACTTAGGTGCTAGTATAAATTTAATGCCGTATTCATTATACGCTAAACTAGATCTTGGAGATTTAAAACCAACACGAATAAGTATACAACTAGCCGATCGATCAGTAAAATATCCTAGAGGGATAATGGAAAACATTCTAGTTAAAGTTGGTAATCTAGTATTCCCAGTAGACTTTGTTAATCTGGACATGGAAGAAGATTCTCGAGTTCTTCTTATATTAGGAAGACCATTCTTAAACACGACTAAAGCAATAATAGACGTTTTGATAAGAAATTGACCCCTAAGTATAGAGGATGAGAGTGTTACTTTTTCTGTTAATAAAGCAATGCAACAACCACAATCTGCTGATGATACATGTTATTATGTTCAAACTATAGATTCACATGCAGAATTGTTACAAGAATTTCCTGAATTATAAGGAACAGGAGAATGTTCTTTAGGAGAAGGAGATGAACCAACTGATGAAGCTGAAATGTTAGCTACACTTATAGCTAATGAATACGAACCAACAATAGAAGAACTCCAAGTTCTGAAAGAGGAAGACAGATATCGATACAAATCATCGATAGAAGAACCACCAACCTTAGAGTTAAAGCCACTTCCAAAACATTTGGAATACGCTTATTTACATGGTGAATCTGAATTACCCGTAATAATCTCGTCTTCTCTTACTGAAAATGAAAAATCTCAACTCATTTCTGTGTTAAAAGCTCATAAATCAGCTATTAAATAAAAAATTCATGATATCAAAGGTATAAGTCCTTCGTATTGCACACATAAAATCCTTATGGAAGAAAATCATAAAACATATGTGCAACGCCAACGAAGATTAAATCCAAATATGCAAGATGTTGTTAAGAAAGAAATTATTAAACTGCTCGATGCATGTTTAATTTATCCAATCTCTGATAGTTCATGAGTAAGCCCAATTCAATGCGTACCTAAGAAGGGTGGCATCACTGTCATCACAAATGATGATGATGAGCCTATTCCTACTATAACTGTAATAGGATGGCATGTTTGTATTGACTATAGAAAATTAAATGACGCCACACGAAAAGATCACTTTCCATTACCTTTCATTGATCAAATGTTAGAAAGGTTAGCCGGAAATAGTTTCTATTGTTTTCTTGACGATTTCTCCGGATACTTTCAAATTCCTATCGCACCCGAGGACCAAGAGAAAGTTACTTTCACGTGCCCTTATGGTACTTTTGCTTATAAACGCATGCCATTTGGACTTTGCAACGCCCCTTCAGCCTTTCAAAGGTGCATGATGGCGATTTTTCACGAAATGATAGAAGAATGCATGGAAGTTTTTATGGATGAATTTTCAGTCTTTGGTGATACTTTTGAAACATGTCTAATTAATCTTGAATGAATGCTTATTAGATGCGAGAAATTAAATCTAGTACTTAATTGGGAGAAATGCCATTTCATGGTTAAAGAAGGCATCGTTCTTGGTCATAAAATTTCAAGTAAAGCAATTGAAGTGGATAAAGCTAAAGTAGATGTAATCGCTAAACTTTCACATCCCACCAATGTTAGAGGAGTTAGGAGTTTTCTAGGGCATGCCGGTTTTTAACAATGTTTCATAAAATATTTTTCTAAAATTGCCACTCCAATGAATAAACTCCTTGAAAAAGATGCTCCATTCATCTTTTCGGATGAATGCATCAAATCTTTTAATATTCTTAAGGAACAACTCACTAATGCACCAATCATAATAACTCCAAACTGGAAATTACCATTCGAACTTATGTGCAATGCAAGCAATTTTGCAATGGGAGCCGTTTTAGGTCAAAGAATTGATAAACGATTCAAACCTATATACTATGCTAGTAAGACGTTACAAGGAGCACAGACGAATTATACAACTACTGAAAAAGAGCTCCTTGCTATTGTCTTTGCTTTTGACAAATTTCGTTCATATCTCGTTCTAGCTAAAACGGTGGTCTATACTGATCATTCTGCCCTTAAATATTTATTTTCAAAACAAGATGCCAAACCACGATTAATCTGTTGGATCTTACTTCTACAAGAATTCGATATTGAAATCCGAGATAAAAAAGGAGCAGAAAATCTCGCCGCTGATCATCTTTCTTATCTTGAAAATCCTGAATTAGAAGTTCTAAATGAATCAACCATACAAGATAACTTTCCTGATGAATACCTTTTGAAAATCGATTCTAGTGAAATTCCATGGTTTGCTGACTATGCGAACTACTTAGTAAGTTGATTCCTTGAAAAAGGGTTGTCGTACCAAAAACGAAAGAAATTATTTAGTGATATAAAACACTATTTCTGGGAAGATCCACATTTGTTTAAAAGTTGTCCCGATGGAATAATACGCCGATGTGTACTCAGAAATGAAGCTATACAAATCTTAAACCATTGTCACACATGACCAACAGGAGGGTATTATGGGCCTCAACAAACTGGAAGAAAGGCGTACGAAGCTGGATTCTATTGGCCTTCAATTTTCAAAGATGCACACCTTCTTTGTAAATCCTGTGATGCATGTCAAAGGGCCGGAAAAATAAGTCAACATGATGAAATGCCACAAAATGTCATTAAAGTATGTGAAGTTTTCGACATTTGGGGTATTGACTTTATGGGTCCGTTTCCAAAATCTCATAATAATCTCTACATTCTCGTTGCCATTAATTATGTATCTAAATGGACAGAAGCGCAAGCTCTCCCAACTAATGATGCTCGAGCTGTAGTCAACTTCTTAAAACGTCTTTTTGCAAGGTTTAAAACACCGAAAGCTTTAATAAGTGATCGGGATACTCATTTTTGTAATAATCAACTTGAGAAAGTTCTCAAAAGATATGGAGTAACTCATAAACTCTCAACCGCTTATCATCCACAAACAAGTGGACAAGTTGAAAATACCAACCGAGTATTAAAACGTATTCTAGAGAAAACTGTAAGAGCAAATCCGAAGGAATGGTCCATGAAATTGAAAGATGCACTATGGGCTTTTAGAATAGCCTACAAAACTCCAATTGTTACCACACCTTTTAAACTCGTTTACGGAAAAGCATGTCACCTTCCAGTAGAAATTGAGCACAAAACATTTTGGGCTTTGAAGACATGTAATCTTGATTTGCATGAAGCTGGACGCCTACGGTTAAGTCAACTAAACGAATTAGAAGAATTAAGACATTACGCATATCAAAATTCGTTAATCTATAAGAAAAGAACGAAGAAATGGCATGATAAAAGAATCCGAAGATCAAAAGAATTTAAAGAAGGAGACAGAGTTCTTCTTTTCAATTCAAGATTCAGATTATTTCTTGGAAAATTGAAATCTAGATGGTCTGGACCATTTATAGTCAAAAGAGTTTTCCCATACGGAACAATAGAATTGATAAATTCAAATGGGATTGAATTTAAAGTTAATGGTCACAGAGTTAAACACTATATTGATGGTCCGATGGAAGTTGAAAATGAAGTAAATTACAATTTCAACACCACAGCTAACTAAGTGTGGGGAGATTCAAAAGTTTTAAAGATAATTCTTATGTTGTTTAATGTTAGATATTCTGTTTTCGTGTAGTTTCCGAGAATGGAATCCGATTGATCTTCTCTACTAGCAGACCCTAAAGAACTAGTCCTCTCCCCCCATTCTGAATTTTTTGTTTTATAGGTTATACAAGATGAAGGATTCTTTTGATTTGAACCATGGTCTATTGTTACACGGTCTGATTGCTAAACGCAATAACAACAACCTCCCAAGTGAAATGGTGTCCATGATAAGAAGCAAATGTGACGAAGTAAGAAAGAACTAAGGAACAATCATAATAATATACATTTCGGTAAAGGAAAATCATCATCCGCAGTAAAAAGAAGAGCACGATACCTTGAAAGATGTCATAAATGCGAAAAATGGTCACACGAAGGAAAATGTCCGAACAATCATACATACTTCAATAATGAGTTCGTTACTCTATGCAGAGAAGGACCATTCACGTGCTTACATGAAAAGTTATTAAATAAACGAGGTTACGCTTATGTAGCAATGATAAACCAAATCGAACGAATCTCCTATGAATCGTTCAGATCAGGTCACTGAGAATTATATCTAGCAGGTAAGTATGTACAGTTTTTATTTTTATTTTTATTGCTTTTAACCTTTTGTCTTTAAGCGCTGAACTTTCGCTATAAAGCATTAAATTGATATTCAGTAGCAATAGGTATAATAAACCGAAATTATTGATATCATATAAAAATGTAATCCGTCAATGCGAAATTTGTCGTTTATTCATAAGGTATAAATATCTTTAATCAATCAACTCAAAGTATTCCAAAAATTCGTCAGGAGTAAAACTAGGTAATAAAGCCGAAATTACTTTACCCAAAAGAGGGACGTATATTTTTGTTAAGATTTTTATTTTTATTTTTCCTTCTTTTTATAAATTAATATATAACTATTTTACTAATATATATTACTATATTATTTTTATAATTTAATATAAATTTATAAAATTAATATTTATTTAAATTATCTTTATGTTTAAAATTAAATTTTATGCATTTTAAATTTAAGTTTTGTGTGATTTAAAAGCCAAAATTTACTTTATTTCATTAAGTTAAAAAATTTTTGATTTCTAAAATTCATCGTGAGTTAAACACTAGGTCTTGAACCGAAATTGCTTTACCCGAGGGCGAGGCGACAAATTTTATTATCATTATTTTTAATTTTATCGACATAAAGTATGCAAAAAAAAAAAAAAAAAAAACCAAAAATATTTTTTTTTTTTCGTTTGTTTGTAAGTAAATTAAGGTAAAACCGTGCACTTTCAAAGACTGCCAGTAGGTTCAGCAAAGTAACCAATTTTTGACGAAACATATGAAAAAGAGGTTTTAACTTCCTGTATATACTATTTGCCCTCATGAATTCTAATTTATTGTCTGATTTTATTGCAAATGAGGGCATTGCATGATCTCAAGTGTGGGGATGAGTTATGATTCTCTCGGGTTTACACTTAGTTTAAGTGCCAAAATTTTGTAAAATTTGAAAAAATTTCAGCTAAATGAATTCAAAACCATATTTATACATATTTATGAACGATAAAACTAGGTGATAAAACCGAAATTATCGTTGCCTCAAAAAGGTCATAAATTGAGAAACAACCTTAAAAGCTAGAATTCATTTAAAATGAAATAGAGGAGAATAAAAAGGCAAAGAAAAACATAAATAAAAGCTAAGTGTGGGAAGAATTCGCCAAGTTCTTTAAAAACTATCTATCACATATTTCTATAATGTTATTGCAGGTACTTTTACTTTGGACGATATTAATCAGTTTTACCCGGTTTACTGTAATATAAATATATCAGAAAGATGGATCTACACGACGAATCAATTCCATCATTATAGGAAGTAAAGTCTTCCGAAAAAGACACGCGCTTCTTGATTTAGGTTAAGAAGTTGTCGTCCAGACCAGCTGTAGGTTGACGAAAAATCTAGAAAAGTCATCTCTAAAATCAGCAGGAAATTCACGGACCTCAGCATCAAACAGGGTCGCCAAGTGGTCAGACTTATTCTAACCATGAGAGGATTTGTCTCATAAAATGGGGAGGGCGTCGTGCAAATTAGCTTGATAAGACTAATGAATCAGATCCCCAGAAAGGATAATCTCCTTAAAGATTAAAAATCAGCTTTTAAGCCTGATATTACTCAATCCTTGAGATTGACCTTAAAGATTGAGAATTCAAACTCATAGAATTCAATGATATCTAAACTCGAGCTTGAACGAGAAAATATTTTGATCAAAACTAAAACCGATTTGTTTTCTGAAAACCCCATTTTCAGTGCGTTCATTACCATTGAATGTAAAATCCTAAGATTTCATCAGAATTCATTAGGTCACCTGAACCAAATTGGGTGTCAACCGTAAGAACGGTGGTTGCATAGCATGGTCGAAGACAGGACCTTATGCCATACCGAAAAACTATAGGGTGATCTTTGCTATTTCTCCTACCAAGGATAGTAATTGCATCCGACACGTTGTGGACCATAATCATAAGCATTTCATTAGACATCTCCTTAAAAGTTGCTTGTTCATCGCTTTCCTTTACAACCGGACGGTCATTTACCGTAAGGTAATATACGGGACAAGTGGGTGACACAAAACCAAGTACTATTCCAGAAAACCTGTCTAGGGTAAAATCTAGCTTGAGCTAAAATTTTAGCAAGTGGGTGACACAAAACCGCAAGTTTTGAGCTAAAATTTTAAAATCTGAAACCCACAATCCACAAAATTATTTTGCAAACACCGTTGAAGGGTTATTCCGGAATACCTGTCTAGGGTAAAATCTAGCTTGAATTTTCAAAAGATCAAATGTTTTCATAAAGATCCAATTTCCTAAAGGATCTAAATTTTTATATAGTCATGTGGGACTGTAAACCACAATGTTACTATCATTGTTCATACCGCTGTATAAAAAGCACTCATGTATAAAGTGTGAAGAATAAAGAAGTGATTAGTGTGAAGATTCAAGTTCTATATTGCTTGAGGACAAGCAACGCTCAAGTGTGGAAATATTTGATAATGCTATAAACGAACATATATTTCATAGCATTATCCTTCCAGAAAGACAAGCTTTTAGTTACAATTTTTCTATTTACAAGTGATATTCGTTTAAATAATAAAAGGTGAAGACAAAAGGCAGAATTGACGATTTGAAGACGCAAATGGCCAGAATGCTCAAAAGTACAAGTTACAATCCAAGTGGTTCAATTTATTGATAATTAACGTCTAAAAATGACAAAAGTACAAGTTGCGGAACGCAAAGTACAAGATATCTCAGCGTACAAAAAGATGTTTGAAAATCCAGAACCAGGACATAAACCAAGTAACAACGTACGACTCAACGGAGCTGAAAGTATAAGTCAACTATGCACAAGAATATAATATAATATATAAATAATTATATATATATATATATATATATATATATATATACATATATATATATATATATATATATATATATATATATATATATATATATATTATTCAAAGCATCCCACGTTTTGTTTCTATGTGGCAACTGGAAAAAGGAACTCCGCGATCACGGAGCCCCAAGGCACAAAAGTGCCGCGATCGTGGAGCAGTCGAATTCTGGAATGGCTATAAAAGCCAGCCTCTTCTGCCGAATCCCTACACCAATTCAATCTCTTTCTCTCTAATATATATTTATAATATATATATTTATAATTTTAATTTTAATTTAAGTTTAATAATAAGGTTATTGTAACAAATGTTTTAAGGTTTTTGAGTCAAAACTATGTCCGTGTAACACTACGCGATTTATATCATTGTAAGTTATGTTCAACCTTTTAAAATTAATGTCTCGTAGCTAAGTTATTATTATGCTTATTTAAATCAAAGTAATCGTGATATTGGACTAAATATTAAGACGGGGTTATTGGATTTTGGACCATAATTAGGGTTTGAACAAAAGACCGACACTTGTAGACACTGGACTATTGACTATTAATGGACTTTATATTTGTTTAACTGAATGATAGTTCGTTAATTTAATATAGAGATTAAATAACCCCATATGCCTTATTGGACACGATGGGCGGGATATTTATATTTACTAATAATTGACCATTTGACTAGATACGGGTATGGATTAATAATCAATGGACCTATTGAAACAGGGGTGAATTATATACAGTGATAACTGGTATAATTGTTAACATAGTATTAAAACCTTGGATTACATACAGTCGATATCCTGGTTTAGTTATTAACAAAGTATTAAGACCTTGTTACAGTTTGGATCCCTAATTAGTTGGAATATTTGACTTCGGGTATAAGGGTAATTTGACGAGGACACTCGCACTTTATAATTATGACTGATGGACTATTTTGGACAAAAACCAAATAGACATATCAAATAATCCAGGACAAAGAACAATTAACCAGGGTAACAAATTAAAATAAAACATCATGATTATGAAAATTTAAATAAGCATAATTCTTTTATTTCATATTTCATCGCTATTTTATTTACCGTCATTTATTTTACGCACTTTAATTATTGTCATTATCTTTACGCTAAAACATAAAAATTGACAAACCGGTCGTTAAACGGTAAAAACCCCCTTTTATAATAGTAATATTACTACTTATATATATGTATATATATATATATATATATATATATTTTATAATAATAATATTACTACTTATATATATATATATATATATATATATATATATATATATATATATATATATATATATATATATATATATATATATATATATATATATATATATATATATATTTGTATAAAAATATTTGTATAAAAATATATAGTAAGTTTTCAATTTATAGCTCCCTGTGGAACGAACCGGACTTACTAAAAACTACACTACTCTACGATTAGGTACACTGCCTATAAGTGTGTAGCAAAGTTTAGGTATATCCATTCTATAAATAATTAAATAACTTGTGTAAATTGTAGTATAAATAATAGTATTTTCTATTCATTTTAATATAGATTTCTATATATATTTCGTATACCACTCGTTGCACATCAGTTATTTACTTTATAATAATCTTTTTGAACTCAATCGACTCGAATGCATCGTCTTTTGAAATATGCCATGAATGACTCCAAGTAATATCTTTAAATTGAGCAAATGCACAGCGAAAGGTTTCTTTCGTACCTGAGAATAAACATGCTTAAAAGTGTCAACCAAAAGGTTGGTGAGTTTATTAGTTTATCATAAACAATCATTTCCATCAATTTAATAGACCACAAGATTTTCATTTTTATTTTCATAAACATCATACAGGCATTTCGCAATCTGTATAAAGATATCATTCATATGGTGAACACCTAGTAACCGAACTAACAAGATGCATATAGAATATCCCCCGCATACAGGCATTCCACAATCTGCATGCTATATACCGGTCGTCGCAATCAGTATATATCAATCGAAGTACTAAAGCATTCGTAACCCGAATGGGACGTGTCAAGGTCCATTGATCTATCTTTAGGATTAGCGTCAATTAGGGGCCATTTTCCTAATTCTTAGGCTACCAAGCTAATAAGGGGTGATATTCGGTATTCGTAATCCAACCATAGAATATAGTTTAAGTACTTGTGTCTATTTCGTAAAACAGTTATAAAAACAGTGCATGTATTCTCAGCCTAAAAATATATAAAAAGGGAGTAATGAAACTCACAATAAAATATTTTATAGTAAAAATATTCATTCGACGAAACTGAACAATGCAGGGTTGGCCTCGGATTCACAAACCTATATCAATTACATATATTAAAACATATAATCGTAATCAAACAATTTATATATATATTTTGTTATGTGCTAATATTAATATTCTTATATATAATTTTATTAATATTTATAATATGTTAAAATACTTATTTGATATATAATTTAATTAACGTTATATTAGTATAAATAATATTATATTAGTTAAGTAATATTAGTATGCTTGTGTAATAAATACATTTTTATATAAATCTCTGTTGTTTGCAAAATAATAGTTATAGTAATAATAATAATACTAGAATAAGGATAATAATAATTATAATACTAATAACAATAATGATAGTAATAATAATAATAATTTTAATAAAAAGATAATAATGATAAAATAAAAATGATAGTTTTCATAAAAATAATATTTTTAATAATAAAGGTAATTTTAATAATAATAGTTTTAATAATAATTTCAAAAATCATATTATTAATGTTTTAAATGATAATTATAATAATGATACTTAGTAATATTAATAATAATAATGATAATACTAATTTTAATAAGAATGACAGATTTAAATGATGATACTTTTAATAATGATAATAATAATAATACTAATAATAATAACTATGAATATAACAATTTTACTATTAATGATAATAATGATAATAAGTTTAATAATAATAATACTAACTATCATATTAATAATAATAATGATAATAATAATAATAATACTTATGTTACTAATAATAATAATAATACTATAATTATAAAATGATACTGATAGTAATATTAATGAAAATAATAATAAATTTTATTATTTTCATAATAATAATAATAATAATAATAATAATCTTAATAATCATAATCATAATAATAATAATAATAATAATAATAATAATAATAATAATAATAATAATAATAATAATAACAATAATAATAATAATAATAATAATAATAATAATAATAATAATAATAATAATAATATAATAAAATTAATAATAATAATAATACTTATAATACTTATAATAATAATAATGATAATAATTATAATAACAATAATAACAATAATAATCATAATAACAATAGTAATAAATGATCTTTAATCTTTATATAAGTAATAATAATAATAATAATAATAATAATAATAATAATAATAATAATAATAATAATAATAATAATAATAATAATAATAATAATAATAATAATAATAATAATAATTACTAATAATAATAACAATAATAATCATTTTAAAAATGAAAACTACCTCAAATAATCGTATTTAAAAAAAAATGCCACCAGTCGGGCTCGAACTCGAGACCTCTCGCTCTCCCGCAAATAACCTTAACCATCGAACCATATCCGTTTTTCTATTTTATAACTCATTTAAATTTTATTTAACCATTCTGTTTCATGTTCTTCTTCTTCTTCAAATTGGAAGTCCTTTATGATGTAATACAGATAGCACGAGGAGATAAATAATTTTGGACAAGAATATTTATGAAAATATCTTCAGAAATATCGAAGATATTTATGATGATATTTTGGAATTTCTAAGATCGAAGGTTGATGAGGAAAAATTTTTCGCAAGATTTTAACATGAGTATGGAGCAAGATATTCGCTAAAGATTTCATCGGATACAGAATTATCTGGATTCTTTGAATACAGGGTTTGGTCCTTGTATTTGTCCATGGTCTCCTTCATGGTTTGCTCACTCCGTTTTTCAGTACCAATTTTCTATCGAACGTTTCCAACACTCCATTCTTTATCATCAAACTTTTGGCCATTAGGACCATCTACAACTTTTGCTGCTTCATCAGCATTCAAGGTTACCATATTTGAATCGTTGGTTATCAATCCGAGGTGTTTTCAAGAAAATTTTATTTTTAGATGATTGAACGTTGATTGTAATTGTCAAGATTCATATGATGTTTAAGATGAAATCAAAGAAATGTTTAGTTTCATATATTATAATCAATATTTTAATACCTTTTAATTGTCCAATGTTAATAGTCCACATTTAGTAGTCCAAATATAGTCCAATAGTCCAATATATAATCTAATTAATCAAGACATATTGTATACGTATTGCCTAAGACTCAATCGTGACCCATTATATAACTATTGTCTTAGAATTAATCTAAACGTATTGTGTACATGTGCCTTATGATTTATCCGACGTATTGTATAACTATTGTCTTAACTAATCAAGATTATATTATATTGTCTCATGTTTAACCGAGACTAGTATAATACAGGAAATAGTCATAACAGATATAGGAACAGTTAGCTAGGATATTGTTAGCGTGGATTCTTAACAAAATTTCACATACAATATTAGTTTGTTTCTAACAAATTTTATTGTGTCCATTATTTCTTCATTATGCCACCTGTTGGATTTTGATCGGTCAAAATCCGAATATGGAATTAAATTTGAATGAAAATGGTTGTGCTTTTAATGAACGAATATGTATATCTGTGGTTGTAAAGAGTATAGTTAATGAAGGTTGAATCAGAATTGAAGAATGTACAGTGCAATATATTAATGTGAAATCTAAATATTTCTAGGTTAAACATGTCATGACAACTTAAATCCTACATTATTGATTAAACATGTATTTAAACATGTCATGACTACATGTATTTAAACATATCATGACTATTTACTTATATTATACTAGTCTTGGTTAAGTCCGAGACAATATAATATAATCTTGATTGATTAAGACAATAGTTATACAATACGTCAGATAAATCGTAAGACACATGTACACAATACGTCTGGGTTAATTCTAAGACAATACGTGTTCAATAGGTCATGATTAAGTCTTGTACAATACGTATACAATACGTCTTGATTAAATTTTAAGATTATATATTGGACTATTGGACTCTATTTGGACAACTAACATTGTACTACTAACATTGGACTACTAACTTGACAACTTAAATCGTCACACGTAACTAAAAAATATGATATGAATATAACTGTATTACATTTTGATACATATATATTTGTTATAGGTTCCTGAATCGATTCAAGGCCAAGTCTGATTTTCAACGAATTGAAAATCTGTTCAAGTGAGTTATAGTCCCATTTTTACTATCTAGTATTTTTGGGATGAGAATACATGCAGTTTATAAATGGTTTACAAAATAGGCACAAGTAATGAAATTACATTCTATGATGAATTTGTTATACCGGATATCCCTATGTTTCTATTCGCTTGGTAACTTAATAATTAGTGTACGCACTAATTAGCTCGAATCCTAAAGATAGATCTATGGGCACTAACACCCCCCATTCTGGAAAATGAAATGCTTTAGTACTTTGATTATTATACAGATGATACTTGTATATACAGATGGTTATTCCTGTACGTTTGGGGATATTTTATATGCATTTTTGTTAATGTCGGTTACCAGGCAATTTATCATATGAATGATTTTTACAGATGGTTATTCCTGTATATTTATGAAAGAAATCTTATGGCCTATTATTATAATTTGCTATATAGGTTAAACCTATAACTCACTACATTATTATTGACATTTTAAGCATGTTTATTCTCAGGTGATTATTAAAGACTTCCGCTGTTGCATGCTATTAAGACAAGATTTGTAGTCAGCATGCTTGTATAATATTATTTAAAAACTGCATTTGGAGATATCTTTTATTGTAACATATTATTAGCCATTTTGTAATGGTCGTGTGTAAACGTGTATTTATAGATTATCATTGATTGATAATCTATATTATGTCATTTAAACCTTTATCGAATAAAGGTTATAGTTTGTTTTAAAAACGAATGCAGTCTTTGAAAAACGTCTCATATAGAGGTCATCGCAATGAAACCAATTAATATGAAACGTTTATAATCGATATGAACGAGGCATTTCAGTTGGTGTCAGAGCGTTGGTCTTAGAGAACCAGAAATTTGCATTAGTGTGTCTAACCAAGTTTGTTAGGATGCATTAGTGAGTCTGGACTTGGACCGTATCTGTTTTAAAAACGATTGCTTAACACTTTTGTTGGAAACTATAGATTCTTAACATGTAAATATTATGTGATATATTAATCTCTTAATGTGTTTGCTATTATATGTTAGATGACATCATCCGAACATGTTAGGCTATTAAGCGACTCCGATTACAGTAGTCACTCAAGCGACTCAAGTCTAAATCTTCAACCAATGTACCAAAGTTAAAGTTGGTCGATGGTGTCTCCGCTGAGGAAGAAAAATACTGGGAAGATTCCCAATTTCCCGAGGAACCGGAAGAGAATCCTGACAAGGATTCCGAAGAAGTAGTAGAAATTACACCGGCACAGTTTAGAAAAGGGAAGAAAAATAATAAGGGGAAATCTTCATCGGTCAAAATAGAGAAACCCGATCCCAAGCCCGATGGACCATTAGTTATTAGGAATAAACCTGACCGTAAACACCCGAATCACTTAAACTTTGATTATCGACCGGGAACATCTAGGTCCTTCTGAAAAGGGTGTGAAAATGATTGCTCGTATTAGGGGTGGTATGGGCATCGGTAATAAATTAGCAGAACAAACTAAGTCAGAAGAGGAAGAAACAAGTGAGTCCGATTGAAGAGTTCGCAGTAATAAGTTTTACCATGTCTTGTAATATATGTATGATAACGTGCTTGTGCTTTTATGCTATATGTGAAATTGCTTGTAATGTCTTGTTATTTCCATCATCTTCTACTGACCTAAGTATAATTTTCGTCTCTTTACAGTATAAAATGAAATACAAAATGGACGTTAGGGATAGACAACCAAATATTTTAGAAGATCTGCCACAGGATATGATTGTTGAAATCTTGTCTAAAGTTGGTCAGGATTCATCAGCCCAATTGTTTATGGTGAAGTCGATTTACAAAGCATTTAAAAGTCATTCCGAGCATGCTTTGGTTTATGAAAGGCTTTCCTTTGACAGGTGGTGTATTTCATCTTGGGGAAACCATAAGTTGACCCGTATTTTCTTTATGGCTACATATTATGGAAACCTTAATGCCATTTTTCACTATGGTTTAAGGAATTATTTAGATTTTATATACCCCGATATAGGACTTCATTATTTAGAAAAAGCTTCAAATATGCAACTAAAAGAAGCATGTTACGTTTATGGGTTAGTTGTGTTTGCTTCTCACTAAACTGAGAAAAAGAACATCAGGATACAACTTCTTAATAGAACATTTCCACAGGTAACGAATTTAGTGGCTGAGGTGAGGACTAAGGTTTTTTATTTGTTACGACGCTGTTGGGTATTATGTAACTCCCGTCCTTTTGACGACATTACAACGTGCTGCACTACCAAAGGCCACAACGGTTATTTTCCACTTGACCAGGGATGGGAAATACTATTGGTTAAACCAGAATGCATGACTTGTTTTTGGTCCTATGAGTTGCGTGTTTTTACTAAACGACTTGAGTTTAACTAGAATTGTCTTAACAGTTGCCTTGTATTATAGTTATCGTGTGCTATACTTCATGTTATATGTGAAATAGTGTTATTGTATGATTGTAAGATATTGTACCAAAAGTTTAAGCGTGAAGTATTAATGCATTTAGTTTTTCATGATAGAATTGTAGTAGTTAATTTGTGTGTTAGCTATTAAGTATGAACTTTAACGGGTAGGTACTACCCGAATTATAAAACGCTAATATGAAGAAAAGGCTTTTATAATAATAAGTTCATATTATGCTACAAAATACTAATGACTACTCCTAATATTCTATATGATTAACTTAACTATTTTGGCTATCTTTGAAGGAAATGGCACCGACTACCAGATAAACCCTGAACATGAGCGAGGACGAATTTCGTACCTTTCTTGCTGCGAACATAGCCGCAATGCAAGCTGCATTACACAACAACAATCACTCAGGGTCTAGCAGTGGAATTAACTCCACAGAAAATCGAGTAGGATGCACCTACAAGGCTTTCACGGCCTGTAAACCCCTTGAGTTCAATGGAACTGAAGGACCAGTTGGACTGAAACGATGGACCGAGAAGGTCGAATCTGTATTTGCTATAAGCAAATGTACTGAAGAGGATAGGGTGAAATACGCCACGCATACTTTCACAGGTACTGCGTTAACATGGTGGAACACCTATCTCGAGCAGGTGGGATAAGATACTGCTTACGCACTACCATGGTTAGCATTCGAACACATGTTGAATGAGCAGTACTGTCCCAGGAATGAGGTCAATAAGCTCAATACAGATCTTAGAGAACTACGAAAGCAAGGAAATGATATCACCACATACGAGCGATGATTCACAGAGTTGTCTCTAATGTGTCCTGGTATGTTTGAGGATGAGGAAGAATAGATCGACGCGTTTGTGAAGGGGCTGCCAGAGAGAATTCAGGAGAACGTAAGTGCATCCGCACCTACCTCAATGCAGAACGCAAGTAGAATGGCTCACAAACTCATGTGCCATATTGAGGGAAGAAATAAAGAACAGATGGTCGGGGACGCAAAAATAAAAGAAGGCAAGAGGAAGTGGGAAGAAACCAGTGACAAAGGTCATCAATACTACTACAACAACAATCACAACAACAACCGCAACATTTATCGCAAAAACAATCGTAACCCCAACAACAACAACAACAACAACAACTACTACTACTACAACAACCGTCCCAACAACAATAAAAACCGCAACAACAACAATCCCAACAACAACAATATTGACAACAAGAGGCGGAAAATTCTGTGCTAAAGGTGTGAAGGGAACCATCCGAATTGGTTCTGTACGAAAGTATGTACCAAGTGTAATAGAATGGTCATAGTGCGGTGAAGTGTGAAATCTACGGATCAACGGCTAACAAGAACATAGGAACGAATAATGTAGGAACGAGTAATGGAGTCGTTGTCTGTTATGGATGTGGAAAATCAGGCCATATTAGGAGCAAGTGCCCGAACCAAGGGAATGCTAATGGACAAGGCCATGGAAGAGTCTTTAACATCAATGCGGCAGAAATGCAGGAAGACTCAGAGCTTGTTACGAGTACGTTTCTTATTGACGATAAACCTGCTTATGTTTTATTTGATTCGGGTGTGGTAGGAGCTATATGAGTAGAGATTTTTGTGCTAAGTTAAGCTGTCCATTAATGCCTTTGGATAATAAGTGTTTACTCGAATTAGCAAATGGTAAACTAGTTAAAGCTGATAAAATATGTCGGAACCAAAAAATTAAACTGATTGGCGAAACGTTTAAAATTAATTTGATACCGGTAGAATTAGGGAGTTTAGATGTAATAATCGGCATGGACTAGATGATCAAGGAGAAAGCAGAGATCGTGTGTTACAAGAATGCGATTCGCATTCTGCGCGAGAAGGGAAAACCCTTAATGGTGTATGGAGAAAAGAGAAACGCGAAGTTAAATCTTATTAGTAGCTTGAAGGCGCAAAAGCTAATAAGAAAAGGTTGTTATGCAATTTTAGCACACGTCGAGAAAGTCAAGATCAAAGAAAAGAACATCAATGATGTTCCCGTCATAAAAGAATTTCCCGATGTATTTCCGAAAGAATTATCGGGACTACCTCCACACCAATCCGTTGAATTTCAAATAGATCTTGTACCTGGAGCTGCACGGATAGCTCGTGCTCCTTACAGACTTGCACCCAGTGAAATGAAGAAATTACAAAGCCAATTACAAGAGCTTTTGGAGTGTGGTTTCATTCGACCATGCACATCACCGTGGGGAGCTCCTGTGTTGTTTGTCAAGAAGAAGGATGGTAAGTTTAGGTTGTGTATTGACTACCGAGAGTTGAACAAACTTACCATCAAGAATCTTTATCTACTACCGAGAATCGAAGATTTATTTGACCAACTGCAAGGTTCGTCAGTTTATTCGAAGATTGATTTACGTTCCAGTTATCATCAAATACGGGTGAAGGAGGATGATATTCCAAAGACTGCTTTTAGAACGCGTTACAGTCATTATGAGTTTATGGTTATGCCGTTTGGAGTGACTAACGCACCAGATATGTTTATGGACCTCATGAACCGGGTGTGTGTGCCATATCTAGACAAATTTGTCATTGTTTTCATCGATGACATACTTATTTACTCTAAGAATGACCAAGAGCACGAAGAACATTTAAAATGGTGCTAGAATTGTTGAGGAAGGAAGAACTGTACGTTAAGTTTCTAAGTGTGCATTTTGATTGAAAGAAGTGCAATTCCTAGGTCAAGTAGTGAACAAGGAAGGCATTCAGGTTGATCCGACAAAGATTGAATCTATAGAAATGTGGGAAACACCGAAAACTCCAACGCACATACCTCAATTCTTAGGATTGGCTGGTTATTACATAAGATTCATCCAAGATTTTTCCAGAGTAGTAAAACCCTTGACTTTATTAACGCATAAAGGGAAGAAATTTGACTGGAAGGATGAGCAAGAGAATGCATTTCAATTGTTGAAGAAAAGTTTAACTATGGCACCTATATTGTCATTGCCTGAAGGGAATGATGATTTTGTGATTTATTGTGATGCTTCAAAGCAAGGTCTTGGTTGTGTGTTAATGCCACAAACGAAGGTAATTGCTTATGCATCTAGACAATTGAAAATTCACAAGCAGAATTACACGACTCACGATTTGGAATTGGGCGCTGTTGTTTTTGCATTGAAGATGTGGAGACATTAGTTACATGGGGTCAAGAGTACCATATATACCGACCACAAAAGTCTCCAACATATATTTGATCTGAAGCAACTGAACATGAGGCAGAGTAGATGGGTTGAGCTGCTAAATGATTATGACTGTGAAATTTGTTATCACTCGGGGAAAGCGAATATGGTAGCCGACGCTTTGAGTAGAAAGGAAAGAGAACCTATGCAGTTAAAAGCTATGAATATAATTATTCATACTAACCTTACTACTTGAATAAAAGAGGCACAACAGGGGGTTTTGAAAGAAGGAAGTTTTGAAAAGGAAATACCCAAAGGATTGGATAAACAGCTTACTATTCGGGAGGACGAAACCTGGTATTTGGCTGAAAGAATTTGGGTACCAAGGTTTGGGGATTTGAGAGAAATGATACTTAGGGAAGCACATAAAACCAGATACCCAATACATCCCGGAGGGGGGAAAATGTACCAAGACCTCAAGAAACACTTTTAGTGGCCGGGTATGAAAGCCGATATTGCTACATACGTAGGAGAATGTTTGACCTGTTCTAAAGTCAAAGCTGAACATCAAAAACCATCAGGTCTACTTCTAACAACCTGAAATCCCAGAATGGAAATGGGAAAACATTGTCATGGATTTCATTGCTAAATTGCCAAGGACTGCAAGTGGTTATGATACAATTTGGGTAATAGTCAATCATCTTACCAAGTCAGCACACTTGCTACCAATGAAAGAAGAAGATAAAATGGAGAAATTGCCACGACTACACTTGAAGGAAGTCGTATCCATAAATGGAATACCAATCTCTATTATCTCTGATCGAGAGGGCAGATTTTTTTCGAGATTTTGGCAATTGTTACATCAAGCATTGAGAACTCGTCTAGACATGAGTACAGCATGTCATCCATAAACAGATGGGCAGAGTGAAAAAACGATACAGACACTTGAAGACATGCTACGAGCATGTGTTATTGATTTTGGAAATGGTTGGGATCGACATCTACCATTAGTAGAATTTTCCTACAATAATAGTTACCACTCGAGTATTGATGCAGCACCATTCGAGGCACTTTATGATAGGAAGTGCAGATCTCCAATTTATTAGAGCGAGGTGGGGGATAAACAGATTACGGGTCCGGAAATTATCCAGGAAACTACTCAAAAGAACATTCAGATTCAACAACGGTTGAAAATAGCCAGGAGTCGGCAAAAGAGCTACGCTGATGTCAGAAGAAAACCTTTAGAATTTGAGGTTGGTGACATGGTCATGCTTAAGGTATCACCTTGGAAAGGTGTCATTCGTTTCATAAAATGGGGGAAACTAAACCCGAGATACATTGGGCCATTCAAGATTATCAATCGTGTTGGTCGGGTGGCTTATCGACTTGAACTAACTCAACAACTTATCAGCGTACATAACACCTTCCACGTCTCGAATTTGAAGAAATGCTTAGCTAAAGAAGATCTCACTATTCCTTTAGACGAGAATAATATTGACGAAAAACTTCAATTCATTGAAGAACCCGTCGAAATAATGGATCGTGAGATTAAAGGACTCAAGCAAAGCAAAATACCAATCATTAAAGTTCAATGGAATGCTCGTAGAGGACCTGAGTTCACCTGGGAGCGTGAAGATCTGATGAAGCAGAAATACCCGCACTTATTTCCAGATGATGCGTCAACACCTACAACTGCTTAAAATTTCAGGACGAAATTTATTTAACGGGTAGGTACTGTAACGACCCGGATTTTTCCATGAATATTATATGAGATTAATATTTACATGAATAAATGTTTCTAACATGTTAAGCAATCAAACTTATTAAGACTTGAATGTTTGAAACAGATTTTACATAAACGTTTGACCACCCAGTTTGTCCGACGATTCACGAACGTTAAAACTTGTAAAAATGACACGATGATATATATATATGGACATATATATATGTGTATATATATATATATATATATATATATATATATATATATATATATATATATATATATTTAACATGATAAAGTAATAATTAAGTATCTCATTAAGTATATTAACAATGGGTTAGATACATAAAATGTGATTACTAAATTAAGGATTATATATATATATATATATATATATATATATATATATATATATATATATATATATGTAACGATTATTGACGTAATAACGTCTTAACTAAAATAAATACATATGTATCGTATTAAGATACATTAATACACTATGTTTAACATGAAAAAATGATAATTAAGTATATCATTAAGTGTATTAATAATGAACTATATACATAAAATGAGACTACTAACTTAAGGGTTTCGAAACAATATATACATGTAACGATTAACGACGAAATAACGACTTAATTAAAATGTATATATATATGTATTGTATTAAGATGTATTAATAAACATTTGAAAGACTTAAATACATATATCAAAGTACTTATACTTAACAAAGATAATTATAATCATATTCCCATTCATTTTCATCAAGAATTCTACTCGTATTCATACGGTATTTTTACCCGTATAATATCCAGCTTCTAGATGTATATACTATTGGTATATACACTCAAATTATTAGCTCTTAGCAGCCCTAAATGATTAAGGAAACATATGGGAACCATCATTTAACATCTAGCATCAAATAATTAAGCTAAATTACAAACTAATGGAGCCTATATTGACTCCATGTAAGTTCACGGTTTTGAACTCACACACAAACACTTTCATTTTCAATTTTCTTGCATCAAATTAATCTCTATCAAGTTCTATCTTTATGTTCTAAGTGTTCTTCATCATTTTCATCAAAATCTACCTCAATATAGCTCAAAAATCCAAACATAGATCATACAAAACAATCACTCAAGAACACTTCAAAAACCCTTTCAAGTTTGCTAGATTACTTTCAAGCTTTCAAATCCATTTCAAGTGATCATTCAACATCAAGAAATCTTCATTCATCTCAGTAGTTATTCATTCTAAATCAAGGTAATAATTATATTTAACCTTTGATTAAATTCTATAAACATAAATATCTTAAATCAAGTAGTAATCTTACTTGAACTTGTTTTCATGCCATGATTCTACTTCAAGAACTTCCAAGCCATCAAAGATCCTTTGAAGCTTAAGATTAATTCTTTTCATTTCCAATAGGTTTACCTACTATACTCGAGGTAGTAACTATGTTCATAACCTCGTTCGATTCATACTTATATAACTATCTTATTCGAAGAATATAACTTATAATCACTAGAACATAGTTTAGTTAATTCTAAACTTGTTCGCAAACAAAGTTAATCCTTCTAAATTGACTTTTAAAAAACAACTAAACACATGTATTATATCTATATGATATGCTAACTTAAGGATTTAAAACTTGAAAACACGAAGAACAACGTAAAACTGGATATACACCGTCGTACTGAAACCGAGGGCTATTTTGGGTTGGATAATTAAAAACTATCTTAAACATTGAATTTAAAGTTTGTTTTCTGGTAAAATGATATTTCATATGAACATGATAACATATCTAAAAATAGTGGTTAAATTCAAAGTAGAAGTATGTTTTTCAAAATGGTCATCAATGTGTCGTTCTTTCGACAGAAATGCCCACCTCTTTCAAAATGGACTTGTAACCTATAACTCCGACTATAAACCACCACTTTTTATGTTTAGTTTTAGAAAATTGAGTTCATTACAAAACCATAGCAATTTTATTCACTCAAAACTGATTTGTAACGAAGAAATTATGGGCAAAACAATATTGGTTAGAAATAGCCTAAAATGGCTACGGGATTATTTTGATAAAATCTATAATAACCATATCCTAGATAACTTTTCCTATATCCTACATGGATTTAAACATGTCATGACTATTTACTTGTATTATACGAGTCTTGGTTAAGTCCGAGACAATATAATATAATCTTGACTGATTAAGACTTAAATCATCACACGTAATTGAAAAATATGATATGAATATAATCGTATTACATTTTGATACATATATATTTGTTATAGGTTTTTGAATCGATTCGAGGCCAAGTCTGATTTTCAACGAATTGAAAATTTGTTCAAGTGAATTATAGTCCCATTTTTACTATCTAATATTTTTGGGATGAGAATAGATGCAGTTTATAAATGGTTTACAAAATAGGCACAAGTAATGAAACTAAATTCTATGATGGATTTGTTATACCAGATATCCCTATGTTTCTTTTCGCTTGGTAACTTAATAATTAGTGTATGCACTAATTAGCGCGAATCCTAAAGATAGATCTATGGGCACTAACACCCCCATTCTGGAAAATGGAATGCTTTAGTACTTCAATTATTATACAGATGATACTTGTATATACAGATGGTTATTCCTGTACGTTTGGGGATATTCTATATGCATTTTTGTTAATGTCGATTACCAGGCAATTTATCATATCAATGATTTTTATAGATGGTTATTCCTTTATGTTTATGAAAGAAATCTTGTGGCCTATTATTATAATTTGCTATATAGGTTAAACCTATAACTCACCAATATTTTTGTTGACATTTTAAGCATTTTTATTCTCAGGTGATTATTAAAGACTTCCGTTGTTGCATGCTATTAAGACAATATTTGGAGTCAGCATGCTTGTATAATATTATTTAAAAACTGCATTCGGAGATATCTTTTATTGTAACATATTATTAGCCATTTTGTAATGGTCGTGTGTAAACATGTATTTGTAGATTATCATTGATTGATAATCTATATTATGTCATTTAAACCTTTATCGAATAAAGGTTTAAATGACATAATATAGATTATCAATCAATGATAATCTATAAATGCAGACTTTGAAAAACGTCTCATATAGAGGTCAAAACCTCGCAATGAAACCAATTAATATAAAATGTTTATAATCGATATGAACGGGGCATTTTAGTTGGTATCAGAGCGTTGGTCTTAGAGAACCAGAAATTTGCATTAGTATGTCTAACTGAGTTTGTTAGGATGCATTAGTGAGTCGAGACTTCGACTGTGTCTGTTTCAAAAATGATTGTTTAACACTTTTGTTAGAAACTATAGATTCTTAACATGTAAATATTATGTGATATTTTAATCTATTAACGTGCTTTCTATTATGTGTTAGATGACTTCATCCGAACATGTTAGGCTATCAAGCGACTCCGATTACAGTAGTCACTCAAGCGACTCAGATATTGAGTAAAAATCTTCAACCAATGTACTAAAGTTAAAGTTAGTTGATGGTGTCTCCGCTGAGGAAGAAAAATACTGGGAAGATTCCCAATTTCTCGAGGAACCGGAAGAGAATCCTGACGAGGATTCCGATGAAGTAGTAGAAATTATACTGGCACAGTTTAGAAAAGGGAAGAAAAATAATAAGGGGAAATCTTCATCGGTTAAAATAGAGAAACCCGATCCCAAGCCCGATGGACCATTAGTTATCAAGAATAAACCTGACCGCTCATACCGTAAACACCCGTATCACTTAAACTTTGATTATCGACTAGGAACATCTATAAGACTAGGTCTTTCTAAAAATGGTGTGAAAATGACTGCTCGTACTAGGGGTGGTATGGGTATCGGTAAGAAATTAGCAGAATGAACTAAGTCAGAAGAGGAAGAAACAAGTGAATCCGATTGAAGAGTTCACAGTAATAAGTTTTACCATGTCTTGTAATATATGTATGATAACGTGATTGTGCTTTTATACTATATGTGAAATCGCTTGTAATGTATTGTTATTTCCATCATCTTCTACTGACCTAAGTATAATTTTCGTCTCTTTTACAGAATAAAACAAAATACAAAATGGACGTTAGGAATAGACAACCAAATATTTTAGAAGATCTGCCATAGGATATTATTGTTGAAATCTTGTCTAAAGTTGGTCAGGATTCATCAGCCCAATTGTTTATGGTGAAGTCAGTTTGCAAAGCATTTAAAAGGCATTTCGAGAATGCTTTGGTTTATGAAAGGCTTTCCTTTGACAGGTGGTGTATCTCACCTTGGGGAAACCATAAGTTGGCCCGTATTTTCTTTATGGCTACATATTATGGAAACCCTAATGTGATTTTTCGCTATGGTTTAAGGACTTATTTCGATTCTATATACCCCGATATATGACTTCATTATTTAGAAAAAGCTTCAAATATGCAACTAAAAGAAGCATGTTACGTTTATGGGTTAGTTATGTTTGCTTCTCACCAAACTGAGAAAAAGAACATCGGGATACAACTTCTTAATAGAACATTTCCACGGGTAACGGATTTAGTGGCTGAGGTGAGGACTAAGGTTTTTGATTTGTTACGACGTTGTTGGGTATTATGTAACCCCCGTCCTTTTGACGACGTTACAACGTGCTGCACTACCAAAGGCCACAACGGTTATTTTCCACTTGACCAGGGATGGGAAATAATATTGGTTAATCCGGAATGCATGACTTGTTTTTGGTCCTATGAGTTACGTGTTTTTACTGAACGACTTGAGTTTAACTAGAATTGTCTTAATAGCTGCCTTGTATTATAGTTATCGTGTGCTATACTTCATGTTGTATGTAAAATAGTGGTATTGTATGATTGTAAGATATTGTACCAAAAGTTTAAGCGTGAAGTATTAATGTATTTAGTTTTTCATGATAGAATTGTAGTAGTTAATTTGTGTTAGCTATTAAGTATGAACTTTAACGGGTAGGTACTACCCGAATTATAAAACGCTAATATGAAGAAAAGGCTTTTATAATAATAAGTTCATATTATGCTACAAAATACTAATGACTACTCTTAATATTCTATATGATTAACTTAACTCTTTTGGCTATCTTTGAAGGAACTGGCACCGAATACCAGACAAACCCTGAACATGAGCGAGGAAGAATTCCTTACCTTTCTTGCTGCGAACATAGCCGAAGTGCAAGCTGCATTACACAACAACAATCACTCAGGGTCTAGCATTGGAATTAACTCCACAGGAAATCGAGTAGGATGCTCCTACAAGGCTTTCATAGCCTGTAAACCCTTTGAGTTGGATGGAATCGAAGGACCAATCGGACTGAAATGGTGGACCGAGAAGGTCGAATCTGTATTTGCTATAAGCAAATGTACTGAATAGGATAGGGTGAAATACGCCACACATACTTTCACAGGTACTGCGTTAACATGGTGGAACACATCAACATCTGGTTCGCTAATGACACACTAATGCAAAATCTGGTTCGCTAATGACCAACGCTTTGATACCAACTGAAGTGACCCGTCTTAATCCACCTGGATGAACACATCAACATCTGGTCCCATTGCGATGTACTGACCTCTATATGATACGTTTTACAAACATTGCATTCATTTTAAAAGACAAAGTCATTTGAAAATATAACCTTTCTATACAAATGATATATGATATCAATAATATGAATGACTAATCTGTCATAACAGTCATTTTGAACTCAAACAACTTGAATGCAACGTCTTTTGAAATAGGCATGAACGACTCCATGTAACATCTTTAAAATGAGCAAATGCACAGCCGAAGAGTTCTTTCATACATGAGAATAAACATACTTAAAAGTGTCAACCAAAAGATTGGTGAGTTCATAGGTTTATCATAAACAATCATTTTCAATAATTTTGATAGACCACAAGATTTCATTTTCATAACAATATATAGAAGTTCTCAACTGTAATAAAATCATTCATATGGTGAACACCTGGTAACCAACATTAACAAAATGCATATAAAATATTCCCAAAATGAACAGAACTCATCTGTAGTACAGGTAATCTCATCTGTATATATAAACCTCGAAGTACTAAAGCAGTTAATATCACTGACTGGGGTGAGTCAAAGCCCATAGATCTATCTTTAGGATTCGCGTCGATTAGTGGACTGGTTCACTAATTCTTAGGTTACCAAGCAAAAGAGGAATATTCGGTATTCGTAATCTAACGATAGAATGTAGTTTCAAGTACTTGTGTCTATTTTGTAAAACAGTTATAAAAAGCAGTGCATGTATTCTCAGCCCAAAAATATATATAAAAAGGGAGTAATGAAACTCACGATACGATATTTTTAGTAAAAATATGCATACGACGTAACTGAACAATGCAGGGTTGGCCTCAGATTCACGAACCTATATCAAGTATATATATTAAAACATATAATCACATAATTCCATATATTAATTATATAATATTTATTTATTAAGTGTTTTAATTATATAATATTCATACTCAATTCTAATTAAGATATATATATATATACTTTACTTATATATTATATTTTCAATTATATGTTACATATATTTATTTTGTAAAATAATTAATATTTATACATATAGTTATATTAATATATTTATATAAGTAATTAGTATTATATATTAAAAAAATAATTTGTTATATGGAATATTTATATAATTAATGTTAATATGTTTATTCTAAGATTTTATGTAATACTAATATAATTATATTATGTATCAATTATGTTTTTATGTATTTAATATTTATTTGATAAAATAATGTTAATAATAATAATAATAAAGATCATGTTAATGATAAAAATAATAATGATAATACTAATAATGATAAATAAAAATGATAGCTTTAATAAAAATGATAGCTTTAATAAAAATGATAATTTTAATAATAATGATAATTTTAATAAAAATACTAACTTTAATAATAAATGATAATTTTAATAATAATAATAATTTTATAATAATAATAAATTTGATAAAAATGATAATTTTAATAATAACGTTACTTTTAAATAAAAATGATAATTTTTCTAATAATGATAAAAATAAATATAATAATAATAATAATAATAATAATATCACTTAATAATAATAATAGTTATATGTTAATATTGATAATAATGATATTAATACCCTTAATAATAATAATAATAATTTTGATAATAATAACCGCCATTTTATTTATAGTAATAATAATACTATAATAATAATATTAATGATAATAATAATTTTAATAAAATAATGTTAATAAAAATATATACTAATCATGTTAATGATAATAACCATAATGATAATAATTTAAATAAAATGATATTTTTAATAATAAAGATAATAATTAAAAAAAATTATATTTTTAATAATAAAGATAATAATTTTAATAATAATAATAATAATAATAATAATAATAATAATAATAATAATAATAATAATAATAATAATAATAATACTTATATTATTAATAATAATGATAAAATTAATGATAAAATTAATGATAAAATTAATAATGATAATAGAATTATACCATCATCATAAAATCATTATCATGATCATACAACCATCATCATCATCGACGACATACATATAATTATCACCATAACTTCATATTCATCATCATCACCGTGAATCTCATAATCATCAAACATCATAAAATCATCATCGTCATCTTCGTTTATTTCATATATCATCATATTGTTATTTATGTATCATAATCATCATCATGATCATATACACCTTCACGTATCATCATCATTTATATCATATATCATAACCATCATTATCAACCTAATTACATCTTCCATAATCAGCATTTAGTCTCGTTCATCACCATTGTCACTTTGTTTCGTCATATCATCATATTACGTATATCAAGAACACCTTCACTATTCCTCGTCTTCATTACTCATCTTCTTCCTCATCATTAGTCTATTATGAAATGACCCATCCAAATCCATATGGATGAATACATTACATCTGGTCCCATTGCGAGGTACTGACCTCTATATGATACGTTTTACAAACATTGCATTCTTTTAAAAGATAACTCATTTCAAAATATAACCTTTCGATACAAATGACATACGTTTTCCATAATATGAATGACTAAATTGTCATTGACTTAATAATACTCTTGTTGACCTCGAACGACTTGTATGCAACGTCTTTTGAAATACTATGTACGACTCCAAGTAATGTCTTTAAAATGAGCAAATGCACAGCTGAAAATTTCTTTCATACCTGAGAATAAACATGTTTAAAAGTGTCAACCAAAAGGTTGGTGAGTTCATAAGTTTATCTTAAATAATAAAATTCAGTAATTTTGATAGACCACAAAGTTAAAATGCTAGGCATAAATGGGTCCGTATCCTATACCCACCTGTAAGCTACCTTGCGATTTTTAAATACAGTACACCTATCTCGTGTACGAAATCATTTTTCATAATGCTTAGCAGACGAGGGACGTACCCTTTTCTCCCCCGTAGGTTGCCTCGCGAATTTTAATAACCATACACATAGCATGTACAAAAACATCAGCAGGAACACTCATCTGCTAAAATCATTCACTCTATAACATTTCCTGGTAACCGACCTTAACATATAAAGCGCATAAGAATTTCCCCAAAATAAACAGAACTTCCAGTCTATATTTTATACAAGTATCATATATATATATATATATATATATATATATATATATATATATATATATATATATATATATATATATATATATATACCTCTAAGTACTAAAGCATTCCATTTTCCAGAATGGGGGGTGTTAGTGCCCGTAGATCTACCTTTAGGATTCGTGTCAATTAGGGTGTCGTTCCCTAATTCTTAGGTTACCAAGATATAATAAGCAGGGGTGATATTCAGTATAACAATTTAATTCGAGGAATGTTTTACTTGTGTCTATCGTGTCAAACATTTATAAAATCATTGTCCCAAAAATATATATTTCAAAAGTAAGTAAAAAGGGGATCAAATGAACTCACAATATGATATTTTGTAGTAAAAATATGCATACGACTGAACTGAACAATTGCAGAGTTGGCATCGGATTCATGAACCTCATAAGAAATAGGCTTTAAAAAAAATAATGCCCCTTCCCAGGCTCGAATCCGTGACCTCTTGCTTAAACACCCACACTACTAACCCTTGAGATGTCTGTTACTTTCTGGTTATACTTGCACATTTATTTATTTAACATTACTACCCTCTGTTATATTTTCTTTGATTCTTACCTCATCGTTTAATCATCATCATTATCTATTTATCATCACAATCACCAAATTTCATAGTCACATCCATTATCATTAACGTCATACGTATACACATCACAGAATCAACTCGTACTTGTGAATCATAATTATAATTTCATCAACCACTCGTCTCCATCATCATTAATATCATGATTTTATAATCATCATCATATACACATTACCCTCTTCAAGTCATCATCATCATTATACGCGTAAATTATCACCGAATCGTGATTCACTATTATCATTATCATTTTATTTATGCTCATGATCACTCAGGCCCAACAGGACCATTGATGAGTTCTAGAGGTGGTATAATAATATATATAATATAATATTAATATTAATATAAAATACTATTAATTACGATACAATTTACACAAGTTATTTATTTATTTATAGAATGGATATACCTAAACCTTGCTACAACACTTATAGGCAGCGTACCTAATCGTATAGTAGTGTATTTTTTAGTAAGTCCGGTTCGTTCCACAGGGATACCAATGTAGCGTACACTATATTTTAATAACAGTTATATTTGTACAAAATATATATATATATATATATATATATATATATATATATATATATATATATATATATATATATATATATATATATATATATATATATATATATATATATATATATATAAATATATATATATAAAATAAATAGTATTATTATTATTATAAAAAGGGGGTTTTTACCATTTAACGACCGGTTTGTCAATTTTTGTATTTTTAAGCGTAAAGATAAATGACAATAATTAAAGTGCGTAAAATAAATAACGATAAATAAATGATGATAAATAAAATAACAGTAAATAAAATTGCGATAGAATATGAAATAAAAGAATTATGCTTATTTAAACTTTCGTAATCATGATGTTTGATGTTTTTTATTTTAATTTGTTACCCTGGGTTAATTGTCTTTTGTCCTGGATTATTTGATATGTCTATCTGATTTTTGTCCATAATAGTCCATCAGTCATAATTATAAAGTGTGAGTGTCCTCTTCAAATTACCCTTATACCCGAAGTCAAATATTCTAACTAATTAGGGATCCAAACTGTAACAAGGTCTTAATACTTTGTTAATAACTACACTAGGATATCGACTGTATGTAGTTTAAGGTTTTAATACTATGTTAACAATTACACCAGTTGTCACTGTATGTAATCCACTCCTGTTTTAATAAGTCCATTGATTGTTAATCCATACCCGTGTCCAGTCAAATGGACAATTATTAGTATATATATATATAAATATCCCACCCATCGTGCCCAATAAGGCGTATGTGGTTATTTATAAATACATCAAATTGTAAATCTCTATATTAAATTAACGAACTATCATTCAGTTAAACAAATATAAAGTCCATTAATAGTCAATAGACCAGTGTCCACAAGTGTCGATCTTTTGTCCAAACCCTAATTATGGTCCAAAGTCTAATAACCCCGTCTTTATATTTAGTCCAACATTATGATTACTTCGACTTAAATAAGCATAATAATAACTTAGTTACGAGACATTAATTTAAAAAGGTTGAACATAACTTACAATGATTATAAATTATGTAGTGTTACACGGACAGAGTTTCAACTTAGAAACCTTAAAACATTCGTTACAATAACCCAATTATTATTAAACTTAAATTAAAATTAAAATTATAAATATAAATATATAATATATATTTAGAGAGTGAGATTGAGAGATAGATAGGGGTATATGGATTCGGCAGAAGAAGCTGGCATTATTAGGCACACTTGTCCCTGGCTGCTCCGCGATCGCGTCTGTTTTGTGTGTTGGGGCTCCGCGATCGCGAAGCTTCTAATTACAGCTCATCTAGGATTTAAAACGTGGGCTGCTGAATATTTATATAATATAATATATAAATAATTAATTATATATTATATTATATTATGGTGCATAGTTGACTTGTAATTTTAGCTCCATTGAGTCGTACGTTGATACTTGGTTCATTTCTCGGTTCAGGATATTCGAACGCCTTTTTGTATGCTTAGATATCTTGTACTTTGCGTTTCGCGACTTGTACTCTTGTCATTTTTAGACGTTATTCATCAATAAACTGAACCACTTAGATTGTAACTTGTACGTTTGAGCTTTTTGGTCATTTGCGTCTTAAAATTGTCGATTCTGTCTTTTGTCTTCACCTTTTATTATTTAAACGAATATTACTTGGAATTAGAACAATTGCAAATAAAAGCTTGTCTTTCTGGAAGGATAATGCTATAAAATATATGTTTGTTTTTAGTATTATCAAATATTCTCACACTTGAGCGTTCCTTGTCCTCAAGCAATATAAAACTTGAAATAAAATCACATGAATCACTTCTTTATTCTTCACATTTTATACATAAGTGATTTTCATACGGCAGTATGAACAATGATAGTAACATTGTGGTTTTCAGTCCCACATGACTATGAAAATTTAGATCCTTTAGGAAATTGGATCTTTATGAAAACATTTGATCTCTTGAAAATTCAAGCTAGATTTTACCCTAGATAGTTTTTTCGGAATAACCCTTCACCGGTGTTTGCGAAATTGTTTTTGTGGATTGTGGGTTTCAGATTTTAAAATTTTAGCTCAAAACTTGTGGTTTTGTGTCATCCACTTGCTAACCTTGTATTAGGAAAGCACACGTCCAGTCTACTTGTCCCGTATATTACCTTTCGGTAAACGACCGTCCGGTTGTAAAAGAAAGCGATGAACAAGCAACTATTAAGGCGATGTCTAATGACATGCAGATGATCATGGTCTAAAACGTGTCGGATGCAGTTACTATCCTTTGTAGGAGCAACAGTAAAGACCATCCTATAGTTTTACGGTCTGGCATAACGTCCTGTCTTCGACCATGCTATGCAGCCACCGTTCTTATGGTTGACGCCCGATTTGGTTCAGGTAACCTAATGAATTCTGATGAAATCTTAGGATTTTACGTTCAATGGTAATGAACGCATTGAAAATAGGTTTTTTAGAAAACAAATCGGTTTTAATTTTGATCAAAATATTTTCTCGTTCAAGCTCGAGTTTAGATATCATTGAATTCCATGAGTTTGAATTCTCAATCTTTAAGGTCAATCTCAAGGATTGAGTAATATCAGGCTTAAATGCTGATTTTTGATCTTTAAGGAGATTATCTTTTTTGAGGATCTGATTCATTAGTCTTATCCAGCTAATTTGCACAGCGTCCTCCCCATTTTACGAGACAGATCCTCTCATGGCTAGGATAAGTCTGACCACTTGGCGACCCTGTTTGATGCTGAGATCCGTAGATTTCCTGCTGATTTTAGAGATGACTTTTCAAGATTTTTCGTCAACCTAGCTGGTCTGGACGACAACTTCTTAACCTAAATCAAGAAGCGCGTGTCTTTTTTAGAGGACTTTACTTCCTATAATGATGGAATTGATTCTTCAAGTAGATCCATTTTTCTTTCATTTATATTACAGTAAACCGGGTAAAACTGATTAGTTTAGTCCAAAGCAAAAGTACCTGCAATTATCTTGACAAAAATATGTGATATATGTTTTAAAGAACTTGATAATTCTTCCCACACTTAGCTTTTAGTTATTTTTTTTCTTTGTCTTTTTATTCTCGTCTATTCCATTTTTAAATGAATTCTAGCATTTTAGGTTTGTTTCTTAATTTATGTCCTTTTCGAGGTAACAATAATTTCGGTACTAAAACCTAGTTTTATCGTTCATAAATATGTATAAACATGGTTTTGAATTCATTTAGTTGAAATTTTTTCAAATTTTTACAAATTTTGGCAATTAAACTAAGTGTAAACCCGAGAGAATTATAACGCCTCCCCACACTTGAGATCATGCAATGCCCTCATTTGCAATGAAATCAGATAATAAATTAGAATTCATGAGGGCAAATAGCATAGAAAGGGTGTTAAAACCTCTTAGAGCCAAAAAGCGTAACAGCGCAAGTTAGGGCTTTTTGGAGTTAAATTGTTCTTTATTACCAATTTATCATCTGTTGTTCACATGTTCCGTCAAAAATTGGTTACTTTGCTCAACTTACTGTCAGTCTTTGAAAGTGTGCGGTTTTACCGTAATTTACATACAAACAAACAAACAAACTTTTTTTCATACTTTATATCAATAATATTAAAAACAATGATAACAAAATTTGTTGCCCCGCCCTCGGGTAAAGCAATTTTAACTCACGACAAATTTTAGAAATCAAATTTTTTTACTTAATGAAATAAAGTAAATTTTGTCTTTAAATTCACACAAAACTTAAATTTAAAATACATATTAACAAAATTTAAATTTAAACATAAAAATAATTTAAATAAATATTAATTTTATAAATTTATATTAATTTATATTTAAAATAAAATAGTAATATACTCCCTCCGTCCCATTACAAGTGTCCACTTACTTTTTGCACACAGTTTTAGGAAATCCTACTAACTTCATTCTCCACCAATCAGAAATATTCTCTCTCCAGAATCACCTCTTCTCATTGGTTGAAACACAAAGTGGACACTTCTAATGGGACATCCCAAAATGGAAATGTAGACACTTGTGGTGGGACGGAGGTAGTATTAATTTTAAAAACAAGGTAAAAATAAAATAAAAATCTTTTTGGTCTTTTATCCCACTTTAATCAATCAAATATTAACAAAAATATACGTCCCTCTTTTGGGTAAAGTAATTTCGGCTATATTACCTAGTTTTACTCCTGACGAATTTTTGAAATATTTTAAGTTGATTGATTAAAGATATTTATACCTTATGAATAAACGGTAAATTTCCATTGATGGATTAAATTTTTGTCTGATATCAATAATTTCGGTTTATTATACCTATTTACCTAATATCAATTTAATGCTTTGCAGCGAAAGTACAGCATTTAAAAATAAAAAGGTTAAAAGCAAGAAAAATAAAAATAAAAACTGTACATACTTACCTGCTAGATGGAATTCTCGGTGACCTGCTCTGGTCGACGCATAGGAGTGTCGATTGATTTGGTTTTCCATTGCTACATAAGCGTAACCTCGTTTATTTAATAACTTTTCTTCTAAGCATGTGAACGGTCCTTCTCTGTATAGAGTAACGAACTCATTATTGGAGTATGTCTGATTGTTAGAACTTTTTCCTTCGTGTGACCATTTTCCGCATTTATGACATCTTTCAAGGTGTCGTGCTCTTCTTTTTGCTGCGGATACTGATTTTCCTTTACCGAAATGTATTTTATTATGATTGTTTATGAGTTCTTTTCTCACTTCGTCACATTTGCTTCTTATCATGGACACCAGTTCACTCGGGAGGTTGTTGTTATTGCGTTTAGTAATCATAGCATGTAGCAATAGACCATGGTTCAATCAAATGAATCCTTCATCTTGTAAAACCTATAAAACAAAAAATTTAGAATTGAGGGAGAAGACTAGTTCTTTAGGGTCTGCTAGTAGAAAAGACCAATCGAATTCTATTCTCGAAAACTATACGAAAGTAGAATATCTAACTTAGACAGCATAAGAATTATTCTTAAAACTTTTGAATCTCCCCACACTTAGTTAGCTGTGGTGTTGAAATTGTGATTAACTTCATCGTCAACTTCCACCGGACCATCAATATAGTGTTTAACTCTGTGACCATTAACTTTAAATTCAATCCTGTCTGAATTTATCAACTCTATTGTTCCGTACGGGAAAACTCTTTTTACTATGAATGGTTCAGACCATCTAGATTTCAACTTTCTAGGAAATAATCTAAATCTTGAATTGAAAAGAAGAACTCTGTCTCCTTCCTTAAATTCTTTTGAACTTCGGATTCTTTTATCATGCCATTTCTTTGTTCTTTCCTTATAGATTAACGAATTTTCATATGCACATTGTCTTAATTCTTCTAATTCGTTTAGTTTACTTAACCGTAGGCGTCCAGCTTCATGCAAATCAAGATTACATGTCTTCAAAGCCCAAAATGCTTTGTGCTCAATTTCTACTGGAAGGTGACATGCTTTTCCGTAAACGAGTTTAAAAGGTGTGGTGCCAATTGGAGTTTTGTAGGCTGTTCTAAAAGCCCAAAGTGCATCTTCCAATTTCATGGACCATTCCTTCGGATTTGCTCCTACAGTTTTCTCTAGAATACGTTTTAATGCTCGGTTGGTATTTTCAACTTGTCCACTTGTTTGTGGATGATAAGCGGTTGAGAGTTTATGAGTTACTCCATATCTTTTGAGAACTTTCTCAAGTTGATTATTACAAAAATGAGTACCCCGATCACTTATTAAAGCTTTCGGTGTTCCGAACCTTGCAAATAGACATTTTAAGAAGTTGACTACAACTCGTGCATCGTTAGTTAGGAGAGCTTGCGCTTCCTCCCATTTAGATACATAATCAATGGCAACGAGATTGTAGAGATTATTATGAGATTTTGGAAACGGACTCATAAAGTCAATACCCCAAATGTTGAAAACTTCACATACTTTAATGACATTTTGTGGCATTTCATCACGTTGACTTATTTTTCCGGCCCTTTGACATGCATCACAGGATTTACAGAGAAGGTGTGCATCTTTGAAAATTGAAGGCCAATAGAATCCAGCTTCGTAGATCTTTCTTCCAGTGAGTTGAGGCCCATAATGCCCTCCAGTAGGTCCTGTATGACAATGGTTTAAGATTTGTATAGCTTCATTCCCGAATACACATCGGCATATTATTCTGTCGGGACAACTTTTAAACAAATGTGAATCTTCCCAGAAATATTGTTTTATATCACTAAAGAATTTCTTTCGTTTTTGGTACGACAACTCTTTTTCAAGGAATCCACTTACTAAGTAGTTCGTATAGTCTGCAAACCATGGAATTTCACTATAATCGATCTTCAAAAGGTATTCATCAGGAAAGTTATCTTGTATGGCTGATTCATTTAGAACTTCTAATTCAGGATTTTCAAGACCAGAAAGATGATCAGCGGCGATATTTTCTGCTCCCTTTTTATCTCGTATTTCAATATCGAATTCTTGTAAAAGTAAGATCCAACAGATTAATCATGGTTTGGCATCTTGTTTTGAAAACAAATATTTAAGGGCAGAATGATCAGTGTAGACCACCGTTTTAGCTAGAACGAGATATGAACGAAATTTGTCAAAAGCAAAGACAATAGCAAAGAGTTCTTTTTCAGTAGTTGTGTAATTCATCTGTGCTCCTTGTAACTTCTTACTAGCATAATATACAGGTTTGAATCGTTTATCAATTCTTTGATCTAAAACGGCTCCCATTGCAAAATCATTTGCATCGCACATAAGTTCAAATGGTAGCTTCCAGTTTGGAGTTATCATGATCAGCACATTAGTGAGTTGTTCTTTAAGAATATTAAAAAATTTGATGCATTCATCCGAAAAGATGAATGGAGAATCTTTTTCAAGGAGTTTGTTCATTGGATTGGCAATTTTAGAAAAATATTTTATGAAACGTCGGTAAAAACTGGCATGTCCTAGAAAACTCCTAACTCCTCTAACATTAGTGGGATGTGGAAGTTTAGCAATTACATCTACTTTAGCTTTATCCACTTCAATTCCTTCACTTGAAATTTTATGACCAAGAATGATGCCTTCTTTAACCATGAAATGACATTTTTCCCAATTAAGTACTAGATTTGATTTCTCGCATCTAATAAACATTCGTTCAAGATTAACTAGACATGTTTCAAAAGTATCACCGAAGACTGAAAAGTCATCCATGAAAACTTCCATTCATTCTTCTATCATGTCGTGAAATATCGCCATCATGCATCTTTGAAAGGTTGCAGGGGCATTCCAAAGTCCAAATGGCATGCGTTTATAAGCAAAAGTACCATAAGGGCACGTGAAAGTGGTTTTCTCTTGGTCCTCGAGTGCGATTGGAATTTGAAAGTATCCGGAGAAACCGTCAAGAAAACAATAGTAACTGTTTTCGGCTAACCTTTCTAACATTTGATCAATGAAAGGTAATGGAAAGTGATCTTTTCGTGTGGTGTCATTTAATTTTCTATAATCAATACAAACACGCCATCCTATTACAGTCCTAGTAGGAATAAGCTCATCATCATCATTTCTGATGACAGTGATGCCACCTTTCTTTGGTCCGCATTGAACTAGGCTTACCCATGGACTATCAGAGATTGGATAAATTAAACCTGCATCAAGCAGTTTAATAATTTCTTTCTTTACAACATCTTACATATTTGGATTTAATCTTCGTTGACGTTGCACATATGTTTTATGATTTTCTTCCATAAGGATTTTATGTGTGCAATACCTTTAATATCATGAATCTTCCATGCAATAGCTGATTCATGAGCTTTTAGCACAGAAATGAGTTGAGATTTTTCATTTTTAGTAAGAGAAGACGAGATTATTACAGGTAATTCAGATTTATCATGTAAATAAGCGTATTCCAAATGTTTTGGAAGTGGCTTTAACTCTAATATCGGTGCTTCTTCTATCGATGATTTGTATCGATAGCTGTCTTCCTCTTTTAATACTTGAAGTTCTTCTGTTGTTGGTTCGTATTCATTAGCTATAAGTGTAGCTAACATTTCAGCTTCATCAATTTGTTCATCTCCTTCTCCTAAAGAACATTCTCCTGTTCCCTGTAATTCAGAAAATTCTTGTAACAATTCTGCATGCGAATCTATAGTTTGAACATAATAACATGTATCATCTGCAGATTGTGGTTGTTGCATTGCTTTATCAACAGAAAAGGTAACACTTTCATCCTCTATACTTAGGGTCAGTTTCTTACCAAACACGTCTATTATTGTTTTAGCCGTGTATAAGCATGGTCTTCCAAATATAAGAGAAACTCAAGAATCTTCTTCCATGTCCAGAATAACAAAATCTACTGGGAATACTAAATTACCAACTTTAACTAGCATGTTCTCCATTATCCCTCTAGGATATTTTATTGATCGATCGGCTAGTTGTATGCTTATTCGTGTTGGTTTTAAATCTCCAATGTCTAGTTTAGCGTATAATGAATACGGCATTAAATTTATACTAGCACCTAAGTCTGCCAATGCTTCTATTGAACTAAGACTACCCAGAAAACATGGAATTGTGAAACTTCCTGGATCTGATAGTTTTTCTGGTATCTTATTCAACAACACAGCAGAACAATTAGCATTCATTGTGACAGCCGAGAGTTCTTCCATTTTCCTTCTATTTGTGATTAGATCTTTCGAAAATTTAGCATATCTTGGCATTCCTGAAATTATGTCAATGAAAGGAAGATTGACATTTATTTATTTAAACGTATCCAAGAATTTGGATTGCTCGGCTTCAAGTCTTTTTTCTCTCATTTTAATCGGGTATAGAAGTGGTGGTTGGTATGGTTTAACATAAGGCTTTGCCTTAACTGTGTTGTCTTCATTAACCTTTTCAACTACCGGTTCAGTTTTCTTTTCTTGCTCAGGCTGTGGTGCCTGTGAAGTAGGAATAGAGTAATCGGAAATTACTGGTATTTCCAGTGGTTTAAGTGTTATACCACTTCTCGTGGTAATAGCTTTAACTGTTTCATTTCGGGGGTTAGCATTTGTGTCACTAGGTAGACTCCCTGGTTTTCTTTCACCAATTAACCTTGCTAGGTTACTTACTTCTTATTCCAAATTTTGGATCGAATCTTGTTGATTTCTAAATGCTTGAGCATTTTGTTCGTTAGTTTGTTTCTGAGATGTAACAAACTGCGTTTGAGATTCAACTAGCTTTAATACCATATCTTCTAAATTTGTCTTTTTATCTTTGGTTTGTGGTGGTTTATTAATGTAACCAGGTCTTTGCTGATTGCTAGGACCTTGTTGGTTGTTGTGTTGGGCATTTTGATTGTAAGAAACGTTTCAATTGTAGTTTTGCATTGGCGGTTGATAATTATTTTGATAATTATTTCCTGGCCTTTGGTTTATGTATGAAACATTCTCTCTTTGTTCCATTATTTGTTCAACACTGAGACAGTCTTTTGTTAAATGTGGTCCTCCACACTGCTCACAACTAATTCTTATTGTGTGAATATCTTTAGTCATCTTTTCCATTCGTCTCTCGAAAGAATCTAGCTTTGCAGAAATGGAATCAAAGTCATGGCTAAAATTGGCTCTATCCGCTTTGGATGAATGTAAGATATCTTTCTCTTGGTGCCACTCATGCGAGTGGGAGGCTGTATTATCAATAATCTTGTGAGCTTCGGTAGCGGTTTTCTTCATAATGGAACCACCAGCGGCTGTGTCGATGTCTTTTCTTGTAGCGATGTCGACTCCTTTATAAAACATTTGAACAATTTGAAAAGTGTCTAAACCATGTTGAGGACAACCTCTCAACATTTTTCCGAATCTTGTCCACGCCTCAAATAACGTTTCTCCTTAAAGTCTCACGACTTTAGATGCCGGAAAGAATCTTTGAAGAAATTTCTCAACTAAAACATCCCATGTATCAATTGCTCCTTCGGGTAATAATTCTAACCAATCTTTGGCTTCCCCATGTAAAGTCCAAGGAAACAACATAAGATAGATCGTTTCATCCTTAATTTATCAGATTTTAAATAGAGTACAAATCCTATTAAAGGTTCGAAGATGTTCGTTTGGATCTTCTTCTGATGTACCACTGAATTGACATTGATTAGTGACCATGTGTAGGATTTGTCCTTTGATTTCGAAATCTGGTGGTCTAACTTTTGGTTGATTAATGGCATGACCTTGGCCCGTACGTGTGATGACCCGGGAATTTCCGACCAAATTTAAACTTGAATCTTATTTGATTTCGATACGATAAGCAAAGTCTGTAATGTTGAGTCTCGAGAACTTTGAAAATATGTTCATATATTCAAATACCCTTTGACTATGTTCGACGATTCACGAACAATTGTGTGTAAATAAATAGGTAAATATATATAAATATAAATAAGAGTATATATATATATATATATATATATATATATATATATATATATATATATATATATATATATATATATATATATATATATATATATAAACATCTTGAATTAATAAGGTATACTTTGATCAAGTGGAATTAAAAATGTAAACTAGTAATTAAAATAATTAAGTCACCATTAAAATGAATATATATAAATGTATATAAATGGTATTATTATAAATCTATATATGAATTCTATTAATAAGTATTAATATATTGTAATAACTATAAAATATATAAATATTCAAATATTCAAATATGTTAAATATAAAATAAGTATACATAATTAACAATATGTAATGTTAACATATTAAATGTAATTGTTATGTTATTATTACCATTATTCTAATTATTGATATTAAAATTAATATTAACTATTTGTATTATTAATATTATTATAACATATAATATACAAATATGAAGTTGATACATGTAATTTATTATTGTTAATATTATTGTTATTAATATTCTTATTACTTTTATAATTATTAATGTTAATATGATATATATATATATATATATATATATATATATATATATATATATATATATATATATATATATAGGAGATTTGATATATATCAATTATGAGAATTATTATTATTAAGATTAGTGATATTATTATGATTAATACTTATATTATTATGATTATTATTATTATTATTATTAGTAATATTTATATTTATTTATAACCCAAAAGGAAATCAGAAAGTTGAGTATATATATATATATATATATATATATATATATATATATATATATATATATATATATATATATATATATATATATATATATATATATATATATATATATATATATATATATATATATATATATATATATATATATATATATATATATATATATATATATATATAGGAGATTTGATATATATCAATTATGAGAATTATTATTATTAAGATTAGTGATATTATTATGATTAATACTTATATTATTATGATTATTATTAGTAGTAATATTTATATTTATTTATAACCCAAAAGGAAATCAGAAAGTTGAGAGTTGTTATAAATCAACCTCAAACTGTATATTATTGGTACTACTGTCTACGATTACGTCTAAATAGATTAGAATGCAAACGAAATCAGTTGCTAGTCATAATCTCCTTTATATATTTATTTATATATCTTGTACCTGAGGAAATAAAATGTGTCGACACTTTTTGCTATAATTCAGATAAATTACACAACATTATTGAGAAAATTATCCAGTTGTCCATCGACACTAACAAGTAAAAATCACTACGGTATCAGTGTGATTGGGAATTAAACAAGAAATTCTTTTATACAGCTCGTAACCTCTGTACCTTTTACTTTTTCGCCATAATTCAATTTCAAACGATTTTTCAAATTGTAATGATGCAATCTTATTGATTTTCCTTTACTAAAACTATCTGCAAAGTTATTGATTTCAATTCTTCATATTCATCACAAATTCTGAGGTCAAAGTTTCGGTTCTTGAAAGTTAAGCGAGATGTTCAAGGTGAAATTCAAAGGTATTTTAATGTTTTGAATTAAATTAACTACTCAGATAGTTTATAAAAAGGAATTGCAACCTTTTTCATTCAGGAACCTCGAGTTAAAACGTTCGAAATTGTGAAATTGGGGTTTGAGTTCTTAACGTATTCATACAGAGTGTTTTTCTTTATTTTTTTTTATTTAATTTCGTTATTTATCTCTATAATTCCAATCCTCACACACACTAAACGGTTTTCTGATTCATTGGATAAGCCAAAAACTAGAATGATTAAGTAATGGATTCAATTATATCTCTGTAGAGTTGATTGAAGAAGATGAAGGAAAATAGAGAACAGAAAGATAAATACTAAATATAATTAACATGGGTAAAAATTCAGAAAGACAGATGCAGTCGAACGGTTAAGGTTGTTAGCGTGTGTGCGAGAGGTCATTGGTTCGAGTCTCTAAGGTGGCAGCCTTTCTTTTTAGGCCAATTTTTTTATGGAAGGTAGCTTCACTTTTAATTATTATTATTATTATTATTATTATTATTATTATTATTATTATTATTATTATTATTATTATTATTATTATTATTATTATTATTATTATTATTATTATTATTATTATTATTATTGTTAATTTGTTATTGTTATTATTATTATTATTATTGTTATTGTTATTGTTATTGTTAGTACTAATTATTATTGTTATGATTATTATTATTACTAAAGTTATTATAATTAATTAGTATTAGTATTATTATTATTATTATTATTATTATTATTATTATTATTATTATTATTATTATTAAGTATTAGGGTTATTATTAATATTATTATTATTATTATCATTATTAGGAACATAATAAAATTATCATTATAAACATTATAATTAGTGACAAAATAACGCAACTTTGTATTATTTTTGTAAATATTAGTAATTGTACCATTTTTAGTACTATTATTATTATTATTATGATTATGTTTAGGATTATTATTATTGTTATTATAAAATAATACAAGTTATTATTATTACTCTCATTAATATTAGTATAAATATCATTTTCGTAATTATTAGTTTTACTATTATTATTATTAACATAAATATCAATTTTAACAATATCGTTATTAATGTTAGTATTATCAATATTAAGAAAGTTATTATTATTAATAAATCATTATTATCAAAACTATCATTTTCGTTACATATAACTATTTTGTACCTAAAATATACCTAATACATATATTGTAATCATATTGATAGTTTATATATCACATATCAAATATAATAACATTATTTATATAAGTATATATATATAACGAATTAAGAATATTTTTATATAATACTAACCATATATATATATAGATATATTAATATAACAAAATATATAGATATTAAACATTTTAATTATATACATAAACTAATTAAGTATAATATATAATTCAAATTATAATATATAAACATGTTCGAATACGTTTATACATTTTAATATATATATATACAAATGATATAGGTTCGTGAATCCGAGGCCAACCCTGTATTGTTCAGTTGTTCAATGTCGTCATATGTATTTTTACTACAAAATACATTAGGTGAGTTTCATTGCCCTTTTTTACTCTTTACATTTTTGGGCTGAGAATACATGCAAATGCTTTATTAACTGTTTTACAATATTTATATGTGTGAGTTTCATTATTCCTTTTTTTAAATACTTTTGCAATATATATTTTTGGGACTGAGAATACATGCGCTGCTTTTATAAATGCTTTACGAAATAGACACAAGTGATCGAAACTACATTTTATGGTTGAATTATCGAAATCGAATATGCCCCTTTTTATTTAGTCTGGTAATCTAAGAATTAGGGAACAGACACTCTAATTGACGCGAACTCTAAAGATAGATCTATCGGGTCCAACAAGCCCTATCCAAAGTACCGGATGCTTTAGTACTTCGAAATTTATATCATGTCCGAAGGAGGATCCCGGAATGATGGGGATTATATACATATTGTGAATGTCGGTTACCAGGTGTTCAATCCATATGAATGATACTTTTGTCTCTATGCACAGGACGTATGTTTATGCGAAATGGAAATATGAAATCTTGTGGTCTATTGAAATTATGAAATGATTATTTATGTTAAACTAATGAACTCACCAACCTTTTGGTTGACACTTGAAAGCATGTTTATTCTCAAGTATGAAAGAAATCTTCCGCTGTGCATTTGCTCATTTTAGAGATATTACTTGGAGTCATTCATGACATATTTCAAAAGACGTTGCATTCGAGTCGTCGCGTTCATCAAGATTATTATTAAGTCAATTATAGTTAGATATATTATGTAATGGTATGCCTGCCGTCAACTTTTGATGTAATGAAAGATTGTCTTTTCAAAAACGAATGCAATGTTTGTAAAATGTATCATATAGAGGTCAAGTACCTCACGATGTAATCAACTGTTGTGAATCGTTTATAATCGATATGGACTTCGTTCGGATGGATTAGGACGGGTCTCTACAGTTGGTATCAGAGCGATGGTCGTAGCAAACCAGGTATTGCATTAGTGTGTCTAACTAGTAGTCGTTAGGATGCATTAGTGAGTCTGGACTTCGACCTGGTCTGCATGTCAAAAAGTTTTGCTTATCATTTTGTGTCGAAAATTATCTGCTTATCATTCTTAGTCTAGACACGTCTTGCTGCATTGATTGCATGAATAGTGTATAGACAAGATTCATATCTTAGCGTATCTGTTACTGTAAACCTTACCCGGCGTATCCCGTAAATTCCTCTGTAATCTACGAAACCTTTTGTTCTATATATATGGATATTCTATGTAATTAAGAATACCACCCGTTAGACAGGAAATCATTTCATATCTAAAAATTATTTATTCAATCGTACGAAATGGATTTCGTCATTAGTTCAAGTCACTCGGATTCCGAAATGGAATCCCACTCAAGCTCCGAAAGCAGTGTGACCGGAATGGATCAACCAATCAGTCATCATCTATTCTGGATGAATTGGGGATGGGTTCGTAGCCTCCTCAATCATTGGAGACAAGAAGAAGGTGATCCTTTCCATCCGCCACATTGCCCTATTGGTAAAGAACCTGAAGCACTTATCGGTGAACCTGTTCAAAACACCATCTTTTCTCTCATTTCCAGAGTATCTCGCCACGATTATATACTATACCAAATTCTAGATTATATTTATCCGCTAGTCCGAACCGAAAATCACCCCGGTGTAATAGAAGAAGTCAACGAGATTCGCGCTCGGGTAGTGGCTTTAGAGAATATGGTACGAAGGTTACAAACACCAGCAGCAGCACCAGCAGCATAACCAGTACCACCACCAATGTCGAAAGTACCATCACCACCACCAACATCAACATCCGCATCCCACACCTCAACATCTTCATTTATACCTCGAACATCAACGTCATACGCACCATGGATACCAAGGAGTACCAACAACAACAACATCATCACACGTCTCAACCTCGCAATCTATACCTCAAGCATAATCATCGTTCTACGAATCGTTTTACGAATCGTTCTACATAAACTATCTTCGTCCTTCATGGTGATTATGTAATCTCTAATATTTTAGAGATTATGTACTCTAGTTCTAGCCGTAAATCTGATGAGTTTAATATCACATTGACTCATTAAATCCATAATTACGTCTGAAGAAAATATATATGTATATATGTTTTCATAAAGATTGTAATTAAAATCTTTATTGTACAAACTGTTAATGGTGAGAATATTTTAATGGGAAGGTAATACCCGAGGAATATTTAGATTTCGCATTAATAAGTTACACTGTACATTCTTCGAATCTGATTCAACAGTCATTTACTATCCTACTTGCAACCACAGCTATACGAATCCGTTCATCACAGAATAACCATTTTCATTCAATTTCATATTTGGATTTTGACCTATCAGAATCCGACAAGTGGCATAATGGAGAAAAAACATTGGACAAAATAAAATTTGTTAGAAACAAACAAATTAACTATGAGAAATTTTGTTAAGAATCCACGCTAACAAAATCCTAGCTAATTGTTCCTAGCTAACTGATTATATTTTATTTATCGCAATTTAATTATCGCAATTTACATTTTCGTAATTTTATTTATCGTCATTTAATTTTCTGTTATTTACTTTACGCACTTTATTTATCGTCATTTAATTTCTATTATTTATTTTTACGCACTTTAAATATCGGGACACATATACCAGGTTTTGACATATCATATCGACGCATCTATATATATTATTTGGAATCACCATAGACACTCTATATGCAGTAATGATCGAGTTCTCTATACAGGGTTGAGGTTGATTCTACAATAATATATATAGTTTGAGTTGTGATCGAGTCTGAGACGTATACGGGTCACGATACGTATTAATTCGAATATTATATATATAATTATATATGAATTATTGAATTGCTAACTGTGGACTATCAACTGAGGACTATCAACATTGGAAAATTAAAATGAATTAAAATATTGATTATAACTTATGAAACTAAACAATTCTTCAAGTTGCCACTTGATTTCATCTTAAACCTTAATTGTACCTTGACGATTCCAATCTGCATTCAAACTTTCATAATTTTTGAAAACACCTCAATCGAGAGGATGAACCAACCGCACTTCATTTACGGGAGAAAATATTGATGCATATAGTTATGCACCTGAAAACACTCGGAACCTGAGTAAACGTTTAACACGTAGCTGTGCTAATTCCTTTAGCGTTATTATTACCGAAAATAACTTTGCATCTGCTGTTCGAGATAGCCAGTTTTGTCACAGCTCCAGCAAGACAACTTCGACTTTTCGTGCGAATCAACCTTATTATAACGTTGATATATACGCGTGCTCTTTTATTGTTACCAGGGAACCTTTCATATTCCACCATATTACCATCAGCGTTTAATCTTCTAAAAACACAATTTTCCTGAAACCACCTCGGATTAATAACCGATGATTCAGATATCATAGCATTAAATGTAGAGGAAACAGAAAAACGATAGATGGTCTAAACGACCAAAAGTTTGATGATAAAGAAAGGAGTGTTAGGAACGCTCGATAGAAAATTGGGTATTGAAAAACTGATTGAGCTACCCATGAAGGAGACCAAGGACAAATACAAGGACCAAACCCTATATTCAAAGGATTCAGGTAATTCTAGATCCGTTGAAATCTTTAGAGAATATCTTGCTCCGAAGTCATGTTAAAATCTTGCAGAAAATCTTTCTCCATCAACTATCAAACTTAGAAATTCCAAAATATCATCATCAATATCTTCGATATTTCTGAGGATATTTTCATAAATATTCTCGTCCGAAATTATATACCTCCTCGTGCTTCCTGTGTATCATTATATTGGAAACATTCAATAGAAAATTTAGTACCGAAAAGCAGATTATGCGAAACTAGGAAGAAATCCGTGGACAAATCACAAAGAATAAGTTTGACTTCAAAGAATCTAAATGATTCAATGTCTGCTGAAGTCTTTAGCGAATATCTTGCTCCTTACTCTAAACCCCTGCGGACAATAGTTTCCATCATCCTCTGATCTTAGATATTCAAGGATATTATCGTATATTTCATTACAAATATCCTCCATATTCCTGAAGATATTTTCATAACTAATCTTATCTGAAATCATTAATCTCTTCGTGCTATCAGTGTTACATCATATAGAAACTGTTAGTTTCTATATTCTGTAAACTTTTGAGCTTAAAATATGAATGTTATTGAAGTAATGTTGGGAACTAAAGCATGAGTTAGTATAATATAATGACACTTGATCAACGTAATTATATTACAGTAAGTCACGCTGAGTTTCTAAATGGAACATGATGATTCACAGATTATAACGTCATCATGTGCCATGTTACACGACTCGTTCATTCTACTTCACCTCCGAACATATCAAGAAAATATATTCTTGATAGTTCTATTCTCAGTGATTCTGGTAATTTAACAAATCAAACCGTGCTATCACATTCCTTCCTGCTTAGAACATTATAATTATTCGAAACTCTATATCTACAAATTCTGGACTATTATTCGCTTGACTTGAAATCGGGAAGAGAAAACAAAAGCATAGAGCTTTGAAATATAAGGGACAATATAAAGCCCGATAACAACACATAAATTAAAAACAGTGTATATCAATGTTTATCGCAACATAAAGACACGGGAGAATTAAAAACATTATAATCCCATGGGCGAAGTAGAAGAAGGCAGATTCCTCTGGTGGAAGTTGGAAAAGGAGAATGATTGTTGCGATAGTAAGAATGAGGACAAGGATTAGAACTGGATTAAGCATTTTCAGAATCTTTTGGATGTATGAAACAAGAAGGAAAGTATAGGAATGGTGAGAATAATGGAACGGAAAAAGTTTAATTTATAATGGGAATATCAGACAGAGTAATTGAGGCATATCACCGTATTTAATTATAAGAGCTCTTAATTTCCTTATTTGCCAAAGAAATCAAATCTTTTAGATTTCTAAGATTTTCTATAAATCCCTTGAATTCTGGAATTCAACCCTCTACGTCAAAAGCTATGACGCACCATATCTTCTAAATTCAACCATGACTACATCAAAAGTAAAGACGGATATCTATTACTTTATCTCCATCTTTTGTGATAGCTTCACTCGTACGCTTCGAGTAATCGAATCATTTTATCCAAATTATTCAATAGTGATAAAACTCTATTTATCAGCTCATATTCGTCAGGAAAACATATTTATTGTTAGCCATGACGACCTCACTCAAATTTCGGGACGAAATTTCTTTAACGGGTAGGTACTGTGATGACCCGGGAATTTCCGACCAAATTTAAACTTGAATCTTATTTGATTTCGATACGTTAAGCAAAGTCTGTAATGATGAGTCTCGAAAACTTTGAAACTATGTTCATATATTCAAATACCCTTTGACTATGTTCGACGATTCATGAACAATTGTGTGTAAATAAATAGGTAAATATATATAAATATAAATAAGAGTATATATATATATATATATATATATATATATATATATATATATATATATATATATATATATATATATATAACATCTTGAATTAATAAGGTATACTTTGATCAACTGGAATTAAAAATGTAAACTAGTAATTAGAATAATTAAGTCACCATTAAAACGAATATATATAAATGTATATAAATAGTATTATTATAAATCTATATATGAATTCTATTAATAAGTATTAATATATTGTAATAAATATAAAATATATAAATAATAAATATTCAAATATGTTAAATATAAAATAAGTATACATAATTAACAATATGTAATGTTAACATATTAAATGTAATTGTTATGTTATTATTACCATTATTCTAATTATTGATATTAAAATTAATATTAATTATTTGTATTATTAATATTATTATAACATATAATATACAAATATGAAGTTGATACATGTAATTTATTATTGTTAATATTATTGTTATTAATATTCTTATTACTTTTATCATTATTAATGTTAATATGAGACACAAATACATATATATATATATATATATATATATATATATATATATATATATATATATATATATATATATATATATATAAGTTATTATGTTATTGTTATTAAAATTATTATTAACATAAATAATAACATTACTAATGCCATTAACATTCTTATTATTATCAATTATGAGAATTATTATTATTAAGATTAGTGATATTATTTTGATTAATACTTATATTATTATGATTATTATTATTATTATTATTATTATTATTATTATTATTATTATTATTATTATTATTATTATTATTATGATTATTATTATTATTATTATTATTATTATTATTATTTATATTTATTTATAACCCAAAAGGAAATCAGAAAGTTGAGAGTTGTTATAAATCAACCTCAAACTGTATATTATTGGTACTACTGTCTACGATTACATCTAAATAGATTAGAATGCAAACGAAATCAGTTGCTAGTCATAATCTCCTTTATATATTTATTTATATATCTTGTACCTGAGGAAATAAAATGTGTCGACACTTTTTGCTATAATTCAGATAAATTACACAACATTATTGAGAAAATTATCCAGTTTTCCATCGACACTAACAAGTAAAAATCACTACGGTATCAATCTGATTGGGAATTAAACAAGAAATTCTTTTATACAGCTCGTAACCTCTGTACCTTTTACTTTTTCGCCATAATTCAATTTCAAACGATTTTTCAAATTGTAATGATGCAATCTTATTGATTTTCCTTTACTAAAACTATCTGCAAAGTTATAGATTTCAATTCTTCATATTCATCACAAATTCTGAGGTCAAAGTTTCGGTTCTTGAAAGTCAAACGAGATGTTCAAGGTGAAATTCAAAGGTATTTTAATGTTTTGAATTAAATTAACTACTCAGATAGTTTATAAAAAGGAATTGCAACCTTTTTCATTTAGGAACCTCGAGTTAAAACGTTTGAAATTGTGAAATTGGGGTTTGAGTTCTTAAAAAATTCATACAGAGTGTTTTTCTTTATTTTTTTATTTAATTTCGTTATTTATCTCTATAATTCCAATCCTCACACACACTAAACGGTTTTCTGATTCGTTGGATAAGCCAGAAACTAGAACGATTAAGTAATGGATTCAATTATATCTCTGTAGAGTTGATTGAAGAAGATGAAGGAAAATAGAGAACAGAAAGATAAATACTAAATATAATTAACATGGGTAAAAATTCAGAAAGGCAGATGCAGTCGAATGGTTAAGGTTGTTAGCGTGTTTGCGAGAGGTCATGGGTTCGAGTCTCTAAGGTGGCAGCCTTTCTTTTTAGGCCAATTTTTTTATGGAAGGTAGCTTCACTTTTAATTATTATTATTATTATTATTATTATTATTATTATTATTATTATTATTATTATTATTATTATTATTATTATTATTATTATTATTATTATTATTATTATTATTAATGTTAATTTGTTATTGTTATTATTATTATTATTGTTATTGTTATTGTTAGTACTAATTATTATTGTTATGTTTATTATTATTACTAAAGTTATTATAATTAATTAGTATTATTATTATTATTAAGTATTAGGGTTATTATTATTATTATTATTATTATCATTATTAGGAACATAATAAAATTATCATTATAAACATTATAATTAGTGACAAAATAACGCAACTTTGTATTATTTTTTTAAATACTAGTAATTGTACTATTTTTAGTACTATTATTATTATTCTTATGAATATGTTTAGGATTATTATTATTGTTATTATAAAATAATACAAGTTATTATTATTACTCCCATTAATATTAGTATAAATATCATTTTCGTAATTATTAGTTTTACTATTTTTATTATTAACATAAATATCAATTTTAACAATATCGTTATTAATGTTAGTATTATCAATATTAAGAAAGTTATTATTATTAATAAATCATTATTATCAAAACTATCATTTTCGTTACAAATAACTATTTTGTACCTAAAATATACCTAATACATATATTGTAATCATATTGATAGTTTATATATCACATATCAAATATAATAACATTATTTATATATATACATATACATATATATATATATATATATATATATATATATATATATAACGAATTAAGAATATTTTTATATAATACTAACCATATATATATATATATAGATATATTAATATAACAAAATATATAGATATTAAACATTTTAATTATATACACAAACTAATTAAGTATAATATATAATTCAAATTATAATATATAAACTTGTTCGAATACGTTTATACATTTTAATATATATATATATATATATATATATATATATATATATATATATATATATATATATATATATATATATATATATATATATATATATATATATATATATATATATTAATATATATACAAATGATATAGGTTCGTGAATCCGAGGCCAACCCTGTATTGTTCAGTTGTTCAATGTCGTCATATGTATTTTTACTACAAAATACATTAGGTGAGTTTCATTGCCCTTTTTTACTCTTTACATTTTTGGGCTGAGAATACATGCAAATGCTTTATTAACTGTTTTACAATATTTATATGTGTGAGTTTCTTTATTCCTTTTTTTAAATACTTTTGCAATATATATTTTTGGGACTGAGAATACATGCGCTGCTTTTATTAATGCTTTACGAAATAGACACAAGTGATCGAAACTACATTCTATGGTTGAATTATCGAAATCGAATATGCCCCTTTTTATTTAGTCTGGTAATCTAAGAATTAGGGAACAGACACTCTAATTGACGCGAACTCTAAAGATAGATCTATCGAGTCCAACAAGCCCCATCCAAAGTACCGGATGCTTTAGTACTTCGAAATTTATATCATGTCTGAAGGAGGATCTCGGAATGATGGGGATATTCTTATATACATATTGTGAATGTCGGTTACCAGGTGTTCAATCCATATGAATGATACTTTTGTCTCTATGCACGGGACGTATGTTTATGCGAAATGGAAATATGAAATCTTGTGGTCTATTAAAATTATGAAATGATTATTTATGTTAAACTAATGAACTCACCAACCTTTTGGTTGACACTTGAAAGCATGTTTATTCTCAGGTATGAAAGAAATCTTCCGCTGTGCATTTGCTCATTTTAGAGATATTACTTGGAGTTATTCATGACATATTTCAAAAGACGTTGCATTCGAGTCGTCGCGTTCATCAAGATTATTATTATTAAGTCAATTATAGTTAGATATATTATGAAATGGTATGCATGCCGTCAACTTTTGATGATATGAAAAATTGTCTTTTCAAAAATGAATGCAATGTTTGTAAAATGTATCATATAGAGGTCAAGTACCTTGCGATGTAATCAACTGTTGTGAATCATTTATAATCGATATGGACTTCGTCCGGATGGATTAGGACGGGTCTCTATAGTACGTGTGGCTCTCATTCGGTCTTCCATACTCTGAGGTTCTGGATCTGCCATATCTTGAGTAGTTGAATCTGAATCACTAGAAGATTATGATTTAACTGTATCTTCCTCGATAACCTCCGTTTGAATAATTTGTGGCTCAGGAGGAGTGATTAATGGTTCAGAATCTCTGAATTGTCCTTGAATATCCTCCGGGTCCTCAATTGTGAAGTCGGGTTCAAAAAATGAATTATCGAAAATTTGAATTGGAGTATTTGTTTGACTAGAGGATGATTCTAAAGAAAATTTCACGGTGACAATATTGGCTAGATGTCTTGATCGAGTTACAGGTGGTGAACGTATCAAAGGTGGTGAACGTTTCGCTTGGTGCATTCACTGAATATCCTATTAGTTAAATATAAAAATTATATAAGTTATCAAATTAATAGACTTTTTTGATTTTGCCCACGTTTCGAATAGCCAATAGATGCAGCAGGTAGCCAGGACCCTTTAAATCAAAAATTCACAACTCGCCACTAACAAATCCAACTATTACTACGAACCAGAAAATTGGGGTCTATTGATTTAATTGCTTAATATAATTTTTCGTCGAAATTTAAAGAAATATCTATGTCCTAAAAACTAGAGCGTAGAAATGTAAAAGAAAAATCGCGTCAAAAAACAAAAGGAAGAAAAATAAAAATAAGGAAGAAAACGTCGAAACTTAAAAGTCTAAAAACTAAATCTAAAAAGTTGCACCTAAAGGTATTAAAACTTAAAATGCAATTCTAAACAGAAATCGGCAATTACTTAAAAGGCACTAAAATTTATAAAATACTAAAAGCGATAAGCGATGTCGTAGAATTCTAAGGCTTTTAAAATCTAGTTCTAAGAAAAAGATCTTAAGGGAGAAATACGGCAAAACTTAAAAACTAAAAATTAAATTAAGGCGAATAATGAAACTAAAATTTCAATTACGAGTTAAACGACTAAAACGGTACAAAATATAAAAAGATATATAATAAAAATGATAAAAATAAGATTTTATAAAAAAATATAATTTTTATATTATTATTTTATAAAAATATTAATCTATATATTTAATAATAATTATTAAACTTAATAAAACTAATTAAAACTAAAAACAAAATTAAACTAATTAAAATTACAACTAAACCCAAATTAAATTAATTAATATAAATTATAAACCCTAAATTGCATTAAATGCGTACCAGGTTTCGGCTGTCAGACACTGCTACGCGATAGCGAAAGTTTATGTCTGTTTTGCTCCGCGATCGCGGAGTTGAACAGTATTGGATCCGGTATTGGGCTAAAAATAGGTTCGGCCCAATAAGTTTTTAATTAAAAATTTATTTGGGCTTCAAATTTTAAAATCTGGCCCAATTCGAATTTTAATTTTTAATTGATTTTATGTTTTATAAAATATTAGATAGATAAATTATAAAAACTAAAAATAAATTAATATTTTAAAAACTTAAAATAAAAATACTTATTAATTTTATAAATATAAATCTTTAAAATAAATATATATATTTTTTCTTTTTAGTTTTATATTTTTTACAAAAACAAAAATTTTTACAAAATTAAAAATAAAAATTATATATTTTTACACAAAAATAGAAATATAGCATTTCACTTACGGCTTTCCGCGGCAGGGGCGTCAAAAATACTTGATGAGTTCTAGAGGTGGTATAATAATATATATAATATATAATATAATATTAATATTAATATTAATATAAAATACTATTAATTACGATACAATTTATACAAGTTATTTATTTATTTATAGAATGGATATACCTAAACTTTGCTACAACACTTATAGGCAGTATACCTAATCGTATAGTAGTGTAGTTTTTAGTAAGTCCGGTTCGTTCCACAGCGATACCAATGTAGCGTACACTATATTTTAATAACAATTATATTTGTACAATATATATATATATATATATATATATATATATATATATATATATATATATATATATATATATATATATATATATATATATATATAATAAGTATTATTATTATTATTATAAAAAGGGGGTTTTTTACCGTTTAACGACCGGTTTGTTAATTTTTGTATTTTTAAGCGTAAAGATAAATGACAATAATTAAAGTGCGTAAAATAAATAACGATAAATAAATGACGATAAATAAAATAACGGTAAATAAAATTGCGATAGAATATGAAATAAAAGAATTATGCTTATTTAAACTTCCGTAATCATGATGTTTGACGTTTTTTATTTTAATTTGTTACTATGGGTTAATTGTCCTTTATACTGGATTATTTGATATGCCTATCTGGTTTTTGTCCATAATAGTCCATCAGTCATAATTATAAAGTGCGAGTGTCCTCATCAAATTACCTTATACCCGAAGTCAAATATTCCAACTAATTAGGGATCCAAACTGTAACAAGGTCTTAATACTTTGTTATTAACTACACCAGGATATCGACTATATGTAGTCCAAGGTTTTAATACTATGTTAACAATTTCACCAGTTGTCACTATATGTAATCTACCCCTGTTTCAATAAGCCCATTGATTATTAATCCATACCCGTGTCCAGTCAAATAGACAATTATTAGTATATACATAAATATCCCACCCATCATGTCCAATAAGACGTATGTGGTTATTTATAAATACATCAAATTGTAAAACTCTATATTAAATTAACGAACTATCATTCAGTTAAACAAATATAAAGTCCATTAATAGTCAATAGTCCAGTGTCCACAAGTGTCGGTCTTTTGTCCAAACCCTAATTATGGTCCAAAGTCCAATAACCCCGTCTTTATATTTAGTCCAACATCACGATTACTTCGACTTAAATAAGCATAATAATAACTTAGTTACGAGACATTAATTTAAAAAGGCTGAACATAACTTACAATGATTATAAATTGCGTAGTGTTACACGGACAGAGTTTCGACTTAAAAACCTTAAAACATTCGTTACAATAACCCAATTATTATTAAACTTAAATTAAAATTATAAATATAAATATATAATATATATTTAGAGAGTGAGATTGAGAGATAGATAGGGTTAAATGGATTCGGCAGAAGAAGCTGTCTTTTATAGGCACACTTGTCCCTGACTGCTCCGCGATCGCGTCTGTTTTGTGTGTTGGGGCTCCGCGATCGCGAAGCTCCTGATTACAGCTCATCTAGGATTTAAAACGTGGGCTGCTGAATATTTATATAATATAATATATAAATAAATAATTATATATTATATTATATTCTTGTGCATAGTTGACTTGTAATTTTAGCTCCATTGAGTCGTACGTTGATACTTGGTTTATGTCTCGGTTCTGGAATTTCGAACGCCTTTTCGTATGCTTAGATATCTTGTACTTTGTGTTTCGCGGCTTGTACTCTTGTCATTTTTAGACGTTATTCATCAATAAACTGAACCACTTGGATTGTAACTTGTACGTTTGAGCTTTTTGGTCATTTATGTCTTAAAATCTTCGATTCTGTCTTTTGTCTTCACCTTTTATTATTTAAACAAATATTACTTGAAATTAGAATAATTGCAACTAAAAGCTTGTCTTTCTGGAAGGTTAATTCTATGAAATATATGTTCTTTTTTAGCATTATCAACCATCGTTAACTTTGACAAGCTTGATTATTAGGCCTAAGAAAAATGGAACCCAACTAATTAAACCCGATAGTATAGTCCATGTAACAAAATGGGTTTCAGTGTTAGCGTAATTGAAATAGAAACCTTATAGAAGCATCATCATTATCTATATTATATTAATCATCATCATTAAATCTTTAAACCCTACCATTATATATCATCGTCATCAACTAATATCACTCATCAACATCATCATTCACTAACCACTTCATCATGAAATCATCATTGTTACTGTAACATTCTCATAATCGAGCATTCATTTCATCACCAACATCATCACAACATCATTTACGTACCATTAAAATCTTCTACCATCGTCCCTAACTTTCATCATTATCTTCTTTATTATGTCCCATCATGGTATCTTTACTGTTCATCATCGTGCTTCATCATTCATCAAATCTCGTTTGAACATGAACAAGTTAGCAGCGAGCAGTAACAGGAGATAAATATTGCAGCAGACAAATAAACGGTGGTTGCGGTGTTTACTTGATTAATCAGAAAAATAAAAGCAGTCATAACAGTGGACTTGAGCAACAGCAGAAATGAAGGTTGTAGTAGTAAAATGATTGAGTTGGAGGTATGAAGATAGTTGACATGATGGTTAATTTGTTTTCGGATATAAACAGAAACGATATTACTAGTGAGTTATAGTAGTTTGCAGTTGGGTGGAGGTGGTGGTGGTTGAGTTTCATTAGGGGGTTTATGGCTGCAAAATGGTGGCAGATGGTGTTGTGTGTTGATTGGGTGGTGAGCCGTAGGTGGTGGTTATCAAGTGGTGACCGGTGGTTGAAGGTTGAATTGGCTTGAGGTGTGTCGAACAAGATAGTGTTAGAGAAGGTGTTTGTATCTCTCGCCAATATCAGTATGCAGTGTATATATATATATAACTATATGCATATGTATTATATGTATATAATTTAGTTAATGATGTACCAAAACAAGCATAGTATCAATCATAATATTAAATGAAAAGGTGATCAATTAGTAGCAGTGGAAAGTTGTTGATTGTTGTTTTGATTGAGACAGGAAACAAACATATGGTAGGGTGATTTATAACCATGTATATGGTTCTGGTATATATATAGATATATATGGAATTTCAATGAAGGAAATTAACAAACACAGTACATCTTAAATTAACAATCATGAATAGTGTTAAATAGTAATGATAATAATTATATGATAAGTGATTCACGGGAAACATGCACAGCCACCTATTAATTGTATGTTACTTACTGACAGTTTTATTAGAGATATTATTCCGTACTCCGTTGACAATTAGTGGCGGATAAAAGTTCTTAGAAAAATCCCAAATTTTTACATTAATTACCTTTATTTATTCTAATCATTATTTTATAAAAACGGTCATTAATTGTTTAAATTTATTAAATAAAAATTAAATCACTGTCCGCGCTCGATCCCAGGTAAAACATAAAAAGTTTTAAAATTTAACAAATAGCTCCCAAATATACTTCTAATAAGCCTATAATTTATATAACTCATTTTCGGATCAACGTTTATTTTTAAAATCGAATAAGTTCATTTTTAACTCGTTTAATATCGATCGAATGATAAATGAGTGTCACCGTCGTTTACTAAATAGATTTGAAATCACATATATATTTAATATACTTTAGTTATATATATATTGATATATTTTAAATAATAATTATTATAATATCATATTTTATTTTATTTTACATACTAAATTCTAATAATTAAATCATATAATATTTCAAATTATTATTATATATCCATATATTTAAATATATATGTATCTATTTATAAATAGTGGTTCGTGAATCGTCGAGAGCAATCGAAGGTCAAATTGAATTCATGAAAACAATTCAAAATTTTTGAGACTCAACATAACAGACTTTCTTTATCGTGTCGGAAACAATAATCCTTTTAAAGATTAGGTTTAAATTTGGTCAAAAATTTCCGGGTCGTCACAGTACCTACCCGTTAAAGAAATTTCGTCCCGAAATATGGTTAAGGAAAGTTGATAACGAAAACCATAATATTCTCGTATCAAGGAATATGATATAACTTGAATTCTCATCATGAATTCGATTGTTCATAAAATCATCATCAAAGGAATATAATAAAATAGATTAATGGAGTATTTTGAATACCTTGAATGAGTCGAGTTCCGTTTATGATAAGCATGAGTTCAATAAATAAATAGTTTTTCATTTTTGAGATAAATATGGATAGAACAATTCGATTACGCGAAGAGTATGAGTGAAGCTATTGTAAAAGAGTGAAATGAAGAAATACAGGTTCGTCTTAACTTTTGACGTAGACAGGGTTGATTTCCGGAATTCAAGGAATTTAAAGAAAATCTTCGTAATCTATAAAAGATATGATTCTTTGGAAATTAAGGAAATTAGGATCCTCTTTAATTAAATGTGGTCACCTGCCTCGATTGCTCTGTCTGATATTTCACTTATAAATTTACCTCTTCCGTTCCATTATTTTCACCCCTCTTATATTTTCTTTCTCAATTCATACTTCTAAAAGATTGTGAAAATGCTTAATCCAGTTCTAATCCTTGATATTTTCCTAACTATTGTTTCTGTCATTCTTCTTTTCTATCTTCCACCGGAAGAATTTGTTTACTTCTACTATTACCTTGGGGTGATACTATTCTTAATTCTACCGTGTCTTTATATTGCTATTCGTATTAATATACGCGATTTGTAATTTATGTGTGGTTATTGGACTTTATATTTTTCCCTTATATTTCGGAGCTCCATGCTTTTGTTTTCTCTTCTCGACTTTAAGTAAAGGAAGTAATGGTCCAGAATTCATAGGTATCGAATTTCGAATGAACCTAATGTTCTAAGCAGGAAGGAACGTAATAGCACGATTTGATTTGTTAAATTACCAGAATCACTGAGGATAGAACTATCAAGAATATATTTTCTTGATATGTTCAGAGGTTAAATAGAATGAAAGAGTTATGTAACATGGCACATGATGATGGTATAGTCTGTGAATCATCATGTTCCATTATAAATTCAACATGACTTACTGTAATATAACCACGTTGGCCAGGCACCCTTATATTATACTAACTCATGCTTTCCATTCCCAAAACGACTCCAGGAATTCATTCATAATTTAAACTCGAATGTTACAGAAAATTGGAAACTAAAACAGTTTCCAATATGATGTAATACAGTTAGCACAAAGAGGTAAATAATCTCGGACAGGAATAGCTATGAAGACATTTTCAGAAATATCGAAGATATTTATAATGAAAGATATGATGATATCTTAGAATTTAAAATATCTAGAATCAAAGGATGATGAAGAAAATTTTCCGCAAGAATTTAGAATAAATAAGGAGTAAGGTATTCGCTAGAGATTTCATCAGAAACAGAATCATCTGGATTCTTTAGGTATAGGTTTAATCCTTGTGATTTGTCCACAGTCTCCTTCATGGTTTGTTCAATCTGTTTTTCAGTACTAAAATTTCTATTGAGCATTTCCAACACTCCATTCTTTATCATCAAACTTTTGGCCATTAAGACCATTTATAGCATTTGCTGCTTCATCAGCATTCAATGTTACCATATCTGAATCATTGGTTATCAATCCGAGGTGTTTCAGGAATTTTGAAAGGTTTGAACGTAGATTGTAATCGTCAAGATACAAATGATGTTTAAGATGTAATCAAATGGCAAACTTGAAGAAATGTTTAATTCCATATGTTATAATCAATATTTTAATATCTTTTAATTGTCCAATGTTAGTAGTCCAAATATAGTCCAACGGTCCATCAGTCCAATAGTCCAATAGTCTAATAGTTCAATATATAATCTTAGATTTAATCAAGATGTATTGTATACGTATTGCCTAAGACTCAATCGTGACCCATTGTATAACTATTGTCTTAGAATTAATCTAAACGTATTGTGTACATGTGCCTTACGATTTATCTGACGTATTGTATAACTATTGTCTTAACTAATCAAGATTATATTATATTGTCTCAGGTTTAACCAAGACTAGTATATTACATGGAAATAGTCATAACGGATATATGAACAGTTAGCTAGGATATTGTTAGCGTGGATTCTTAACAAAAATTTTCGTATCAAATTAGTTTGTTTCTAACAAATTTTATTTTGTCAATAATTTCTTCATTATGCCACCTATTAAAACTTGACTTGGATTCTGATTTGTTAAAATCAGAAATTGAATTTGAATGAAAATGGTTGTTCTTTAGTGAACGGATACGTATATCTGTGGATTTGAGTGGGATAGTAAATGAATGCTGAATCAGAATTAAGGAATGTACAGTGTAATGTATTAATGTGAAATCTAAATATTTCTCGGGTATTACCTACCCGTTAAAATATTCACATCATTAATAGTTTGTACAAAAGAATTTTTAATTACAATCTTTATGAAAATATATATACATATATATTTTCTTCCGATGTAATCATGGATTTAATAAGTTAATATAATATTAAACTCATTTGATTTACCGTTAGAATTAGAATACATAATCCCTAAATCATTAGAGATTACATAATCACTATGTAGAACGAAGATAAACGATGTAGAACGATATGTAGAACGAAGATAATTGATGTAGAACAAGATGTAGAACGAAGATTATACTCGAGGTATAGTTTGCGATGTTGAGGTTTGTGATGTGGATGTTATTGTTGGTGGTACTGGTGCGGTTGGTACTGATGTTGATGATGCTAGTGATGCTGTTGGTGCTTGTAAGTTTTGCACCATATTCTCCAAAGCTATTATTCGGGCGCGAAGTTCGTTGACTTCTTCCATTACTCTGGGATGATTTACAGTTGGAATGGCGGATGAATATAGTCTAAAATTCTAGATATTATATAATCGTTGCGAGATATTTTGGCAATGAGGGTGAATATGGTTTTTCGGACTGGTTTGCTGGTAAGTGCTTCAGGTTCTTCGCCAAGAGGTGAATTTGGTTGATGGAAAAGATCACCTTCTTCTTGTCTCCATTGGTTAAGTCGACTACGAACCCATCCCCAATTCATCCAGAATTGATGATCGCTAATTGGTTGATCCATTCCGGTTACACTGTTTTAGGAGCTCGAGTGGAAATCCATATCGGAATAGCTGTCGGAATTCGAGGAACTTGAACTGGTTGTAGAATTCATCTTGCACGGTTAGATAAAGGATTTTCGATATGAAATGATTTTCGGATATCAGATGATATTTTAATTTCATAGAATACCTATATATAGTATAGAAGATCCCGTAGGTTACGGAGGAACTTTCGAAAGCTGTCAGGCAAAGTTACAGTAACAGATACGCTGAGATATGAATTTGTCTATACATTATTGATGTGCGAGTGAGCGTATACGAAATAGATTATATTTTTAATACAAAATACTGTTAAATATGATACAAATTACACAAGTAATTTATTTATTAATAGAATGAATATACCTAGACCTTGCTTCAACACTTATAAGCAGTGTACCTAATCGTAGAGTAGTTTAGCTTTTAGTAAGTCCGGATCGTTCCACATGGATACAGATTGAAAACGTACTATATTTTTAAATAGTTATATATATATATATATATATATATATATATATATATATATATATATATATATATATATATATATACATATTTATATACATATGTATATACATATACATATACATATACATATACATATACATATACATATACATATATTTACATATGTATATACATATATATGTATATATATATATGTATATATATGAATATATATATATATATACATATATATATATATGTATATATATATGTATGTATATATATATATATATATATATATATATATATAGTAGTATTATTATAATAAAAGGGGGGGTTTTACCGTTTAACGACCGGTTTGTCAATTTTTATATTTTTATCACAATCAAAACCTAATGCAAAATATTATATATAAAAATAACTTAATTTAAAGCGTAAAATAAATGACAGTAAATAAAATTGCATTAAATAAAATTCTGAGTATTTAAATGACGATAAATAAAAGTACAAATATTAAAAGTACAATAATAAATAAAATTGTGATAGAATATGAAATAAAAGAATTATGCTTATTTAAACTTCCGTAATCATGATGTTTGACGTTTTTATTTTAATTTGTTACCCTGGGTTAATTGTCCTTTAACCTGGATGATTTGATATGTCTATCTGGTTTTTGTCCAAAATAGTCCATCAGTCATAATTTTAAAGTGCGAGTATCCTCGTCAAATTACCCTTATACCCGAAGTCAAATATTCCAACAAATTAGGGATTCAAACTGTAACAAGGTCTTAATACTTTGTTAATAATTACACCAGGATATTGACTGTATGTAATCCAAGGTCTTAATACTATGTTATCAATTATACCAGTTATCATTGTATATAATCCACCCCTATTTTAATGAGTCTTTTGATTATTAATCCATCCCCGTGTCCAGTCAAATGAACAATTATTAACATATATAAATATCCTGCCCATTGTATCCAATAAGGCGTATGTGGTTATTTATAGATACGTTAAGTTGTAAATCTCTGTATTAAATTAACGAACTATCATTCAGTTAAACAAATATAAAGTCCGTTAATAGTCAATAGTCCAATGTCCACAAGTGTCGGTCTTTTGTCCAAACCCTAATTATGGTCCAAATTCCAATAACTCTGTCTTAATATTTAGTCCAACATCATGATTACTTCGACTTAAATAAGCATAATAATAACTTAGTTACGAGATATTAATTTAAAAAGGAAGAACATAGCTTACAATGATTATTAATTGCGTAGCGTTACGCAGACAGAGTTTCGACTTTAAAAACCATAAAATATTATTAAACTTAAATTAGAATTAAGATTATGAATATAAATATAAATATAAATATTATGTTTACAGAGGAAAGAAAGCAGTGAAAGAGGTGTAAGAGGTTCGGCAGGAAAATGGCCAATTTATAGACCTGTCCTGATTTTACGAGCCATGCGATCGCATGGCTTTCCTTTGTTAATTCTATGCGATCGCATGGCCAGCCTGGCCATGCCCCCTTCTTGATTAAAATGTGGGCTACTGAATTATTTTAATATATAATATAATATGTATAATTTTATATAATTATATATATATTATATTATACTCTTGTGCATAGTTGACTTGTAATTTTAGGTCTGTTGACTCATGCGTTGATGCTCAGTTTATGTCTCGGTTCCGAATTTTCAAACGTCTTTTTGTATGCTTAGATATCTTGTACTTTGCGTTCCGCGACTTGTACTCTTATCAATATTTAGACGTTAATCATCAATAAATTGAACCACTTGGATTGTAACTTGTATGTTTGAGCTTTCTGGAAGGATAATGCTATGAAATATGTGTTCGTTTTAGCATTATCAAATATTTCCACACTTGAGCGTTGCTTGTCCTCAAGCAATATAGAACTTGAATATAACTTCACTTGAATCACTTCTTTATTCTTCACACTTTATACATCAGTGATTTTGATACGGCTGTATGAACAATGATAGTAACGTTGTGGTTTACAGTCCCACATGACTATAAAAATTTAGATCCTTTAGGAAATTAGATCTTTATGAAATTATTTGATCTTTTGAAAATTCAAGCTAGATTTTACCCTAGACAGTTTTTCCAGAATAACCCTTCACCGGTGTTTGCAAAAATGTTTTTGTGGGTTGTGGGTTTCAGATTTTAAAATTTTAGCTCAAAACTTGAGGTTTTGTGTCACCCACTTGCTAACCTTGTATTAGGAAAGCACACGTCCATTCTACTTGTCATGTATATTACCTTTCGGTAAACGACCATCCGGTTGTAAAGGAAAGCGATGAACAAGCAACTATTAAGGCGATGTCTAATGACATGCAGATGATCATGGTCTAAAACGTGTCAGATGCAGTTACTATCCTTTGTAGGAGTAATAGTAAAGATCACCCTATAGTTTTTCATTCTGGCACAAGGTCCTGTCTTCAACCATGTTATGCAACCACCATTCTTACGGTTGACACCCGATTTGGTTCAGGTGACCTAATGAATTATGATGAATTCTCAGGATTTTAATGGTAATGAACGTATTGAAAATAGGTTTTTCAGAAAATAAACCGGTTTTAATTTTGATCAAAATATTTTCTTGTTCAAGCTCGAGTTTAGATATCATTGAATTCCATGAGTTTGTAATTCTCAATCTTTAAGGTCAATCTCAAGGATTGAGTAATATCAGGCTTAAAAGCTGATTTTTAATCTTTATGGAGATTATCTTTTCTAGAGATCTGATTCATTAGTCATATCCAGCTAATTTGCACGGCGCCCTCCCCATTTTATGAGACAGATCCTCTCATGGTTAGGATAAGTCTGATCACATGGCGACCCTGTTTGATGCTGACGTCCGTGGATTTCTTGCTGATTTTAGAGATGAATTTTTTAGATTTTTCGTCAACCTACAGCTGGTCTGGACGACAACTTCTTGACCTAAATCAAGAAGCGCGTGTCTTTTTCGAAAGACTTTACTTCCTATAATGATGAAATTTATTCATCGTGTAGATCTATCTTTCTTTCATTTATATTATAGTAAACTAGGTAAAACTAATTAGTATCGTCCAAAACAAAAGTACCTGCAATAATCTTGTACAAAAATATGTGATATATGTTTTAAATAACTTGGTGAATTCTTCCCACACTTAGTTTTTATTTATTTTTTTCTTTGCCTTTTTATTCTCCTCTATTTCATTTTTAAATGATTTCAAGCGTTTTAGGTTGTTTCTCAATTTATGTCCTTTCCGAGGTAACAATAATTTCGGTATTAAAACCTAGTTTTATCGTTCATAAATATGTATAAACATGATTTTGAATTCATATAGTTGAAAAATTTTCAAATTTTTACAAAATTTAGCAATTAAACCAAGTGTATTAATAAAATGTTTAAACTGAAACAATTTAATCCCTTCCCACACTTAAGATCTTGCAATGCTCTCATTTGCAAGAAATCAGTAAAAATTTAGATTCATGAGGGTGATTAGCGTAGAAAAATGATTAAAATTTTACCAAGTTTCCAAACATATTGTTGTTTGTTTGAATGATAAATGGTGCACATCATTTGTTCATTCTATCATTTGTTACATCACATTTGTTTTTCGTCTTGTCGTCAAAATTAGTAGCTTTTGCTAAACCTAATGTCAGTCTTTGAAAGTGCGATGTTTTACCCTGTTTTGTACAATTGACAATATACAAATACAAATATAAACATGCAATAATTTGAAATGGGACTTAGAATCCCACTTTCAAATTATTAATACAATATATGAACATAATAATAATAAAAGTTTTAAAAACTACAAAATAAAAATTATTAATTGTTTAAACATAAAAAGAAAAAAAATGTTAGAAACATAAATAATAACCAATGGAACAAATAATCAATCTGGATACGAGTTCCAGTTCATGTTGTCGTTCAGGTTCCATTGTTGGTGATACGTGTCCTGGTAGGCTTGGTTCGGGTCATACTGGGCATAGGGTGGTCTCATATCGGGCTAAAATGGCGGATAATATGCAGGTTGAGTCAGAATGTAGTTCTGTGGTATCTGATATGATAGATGGCTCATAATTTGATGTTGATGTACGTCCCATCGATCATGTTGTCGCCTCCTGGATGCCTCATATTCATCTGCAACTCTCCATTGCATATACTCATTAAGCCGATTCTCGGAATTCATATCCAACTCCTCCATACGCTGATATACATCTATATAACTATCTCTTACAACATCCATAATATCAGTAGCTTCCTCCATTTCCTTGTCCGACCCTCTTTCCGTTTGTGGCCGGCTACCCTGATATGGTATTGCCCTATTCTGTCTCCTTGACAGTACCTGTGCCCCATGATAAACCGAAAGACCTATAGGTTCAGTTTGTTCAACCTCGATCATTGGACCCCTTTGCTCCATATCTACACCTAAATACTCTCCTATTAGAGTAACAAAAATACCACCCCCTATTATACCGCCTTCCTGTATTCCTTCTACAACTTTAGACAAATAATAACCAATGCAGTATGGGATGTTAACAAAGCTTCTTTGGTCTCTAATACAGTTAAGGTAAAATAGATCGTGTAAAGCAATCTTTTCCTTATTTTTACCCCTCTGTGTAATCGAGTTCGCTAAAAATCTATGAACACGCGAAGCTCTGCCCTGTCAATATCTAAATAGGAGTATTTTTCACCCAGCCTAAACTTCTCAAATTTTGACATTCGTCTCCAAATGGCATTAGTCCAGTGACCAAAACTTTTCCATGTTTATATATATTAATTGAGATTGATATTTACATGATTAAATGTTTCCAACATGTTAAGCAATCAAACTTGTTAAGACTTGATTAATTGAAATATGTTTCATATAGACAATTGACCACCCAAGTTGACCGGCGATTCACGAACGTTAAAACTTGTAAAAATGACATGACGATATATATATGGATATACATATGGTTAACATGAGATTATGATAAGTAAGTATCTCCATAAGTATATTAACAATGAGTTATATACATATAAACAAGACTACTAACTTAAGGATTTCGAAACGAGACATATATGTAACGATTATCGTTGTAACGACATTTAAATGTATATATATCATATTAAGATATATTAATATATCATAATATCATGATAATATAATAATTTAACATCTCATTAGATATAATAAACAATGGGTTAACAACATTAATTGAGATCGTTAACTTAAAGGTTTCAAAACAACACTTACATGTAACGACTAACGATGACTTAACGACTCAGTTAAAATGTATATACATGTAGTGTATTTAGATGTATTAAAATACTTTTGGAAGACTTCAAGACATATATCAAAACACTCATACTTAACGAAAATGGTCACAGTACTTTCCCATTCTTTTCTTTCATCAAGAATTCTAGTCGTATTCTTACCCGTATTATACACACCTTCAAAACGTACTTACTATGGGTATATACCAATAGGAACTAGCATGGGATTCCACTCTTGATTATGTCATGTATGACTAATCAATTTTAACTTCTACCATGAGCTAGTCAACTAACTAGAACTCCTTTTAACCCCACTCACCACTCACCAATTACCACTCATCATTCACTCCATTTCACTTCCAATTCTCTTTCTAATTCTCTCTCAACACACACACACACTATTATGAACGTATTTTTCCAGTAGTTAATCATCATCTTCATCAAAAATCACTTCAAGAATCAAGCTATAATCATCATAGGAAGAACACTTCAAGAACACTTCAAAAATCCCTTCAAGTTTACTAATTTACTTCCAAGCTTTCTAATCCATTCCAAGTAATCATCTAAGATCAAGAAACCTTTGTTATATATAGTAGGTTATCTTTCTTATTCAAGGTAATATTCATATTCAAACTTTGATTCAATTTCTATAACTATAAACTATCTTAATTCGAGTAAAAATCTTACTTGAACTTGTTTTTGTGTCATGATCCTACTTCAAGAACTTTCAAGCCATCCAAGATCCTTTGAAGCTAGATCATTTCTTGTCACTTCCAGTAGGTTAACCTACTAAACTTGAGGTAATAATGATGTTCATAACATCATTCGATTCATATATATAAAACTATCTTATTCGAAGGTTTAAACTCGTAATCACTAGAACATAGTTTAGTTAATTCTAAACTTGTTCGCAAACAAAAGTTAATCCTTCTAACTTGACTTTTAAAATTAACTAAACACATGTTCTATATCTATATGATATGCTAACTTAATGATTTAAAATCTGGAAACACGAAAAACACCGTAAAACCGGATTTACGCCGTCGTAGTAACACCGCGGGCTGTTTTGGGTTAGTTAATTAAAAACTATGATAAACTTTGATTTAAAAGTTGTTATTCTGGGAAAATGATTTTTATTATGAACATGAAACTATATCCAAAAATTATGATTAAACCCAAAGTGAAAGTATGTTTTCTAAAATGGTCATCTAGACGTCGTTCTTTCGACTGAAATGACTACCTTTACAAAAATGACTTGTAACTTATTTTTTTGACTATAAACCTATACTTTTTCTGTTTAGATTCATAAAATAGAGTTCAATATGAAACCATAGCAATTTGATTCACTCAAAACGGATTTAAAATGAAGAAGTTATGGGTAAAACAAGATTGGATAATTTTTCTCATTTTAGCTACGTGAAAATTGGTAACAAATCTATTCCAACCATAACTTAATCAACTTGTATTGTATATTATGTAATCTTGAGATACCATAGACACGTATACAATGTTTCGACCTATCATGTCGACACATCTATATATATTTCGGAACAACCATAGACACTCTATATGTGAATGTTGGAGTTAGCTATACAGGATTGAGGTTGATTCCAAAATATGTATAGTTTGAGTTGTGATCAATACTGAGATACGTATACACTGGGTCGTGGATTGATTCAAGATAATATTTATCGATTTATTTCTGTATATCTAACTGTGGACAACTAGTTGTAGGTTACTAACTAGGACAGCTGACTTAATAAACTTAAAACATCAAAATATATTAAAAGTGTTGTAAATATATTTTGAACATACTTTGATATATATGTATATATTGTTATAGGTTCGTGAATCAACCAGTGGCCAAGTCTTACTTCCCGACGAAGTAAAAATCTGTGAAAGTGAGTTATATTCCCACTTTTAAAATCTAATATTTTTGGGATGAGAATACATGCAGGTTTTATAAATGATTTACAAAATAGACACAAGTACGTGAAACTACATTCTATGGTTGAATTATCGAAATCGAATATGCCCTTTTTTATTAAGTCTGGTAATCTAAGAATTAGGGAACAGACACCCTAATTGACGCGAATCCTAAAGATAGATCTATTGGGCCTAACAAACCCCATCCAAAGTACCGGATGCTTTAGTACTTCGAAATTTATATCATATCCGAAGGGTGTCCCGGAATGATGGGGATATTCTTATATATGCATCTTGTTAATGTCGGTTACCAGGTGTTCACCATATGAATGATTTTTATCTCTATGTATGGGATGTGTATTGAAATATGAAATCTTGTGGTCTATTGTTACGATTTGATATATATAGGTTAAACCTATAACTCACCAACATTTTTGTTGACGTTTAAAGCATGTTTATTCTCAGGTGAATATTAAGAGCTTCCGCTGTTGCATACTTAAATAAGAATGAGATTTAGAGTCCATGCTTGTATGATATTGTGTAAAAACTGCATTCAAGAAACTTATTTTGTTGTAACATATTTGTATTGTAAACCATTATGTAATGGTCGTGTGTAAACATGATATTTTAGATTATCATTATTTGATAATCTACGTAAAACTTTTTAAACCTTTATTGATGAAATAAAGGTTATGGTTTGTTTTAAAATGAATGCAGTCTTTGAAAAACGTCTCATATAGAGGTCAAAACCTCGCAACGAAATCAATTAATATGGAATGTTTTTAATCAATAAGAACGGGACATTTCAATTAGCGTCAAAATTTCTATCTACCCTTTCACCTTGCCAGATCAAAGATGTACAATTAGGTGTTAATAAATCAGCAGGAGTGTAAATAAGTAAGGCCCAAGCCATGTCCATCATGGACATCTTGTACATCCTTCTACCTAAAAGAAACCTAAGGAAACTCTTATCTTCTAACATAGATACATCAGTATTTATTTCTATAGTACTCATCAATTCAACACACTACTCCTTATATACAGGCCTACGGGTGGTAAATAAATGTTCCCAATCATGAAACATAGAATTACCTGTAGTGACCCAAACTTTTCCATGTTTATATATATATTAAATGAAATTGTTATTTACATGATTAAGTGTTTCCAACATGTTAAGCAATCAAACTTGTTAAGACTTGATTAATTGAAATAGGTTTCATATAGACAATTGACCACCCAAGTTGACCGGTGATTCACGAACGTTAAAACTTGTAAAAACTATATGATGACATATATATGGTTATATATATAGTTAAAATGATATTATGATAAGTAAACATATCATTAAGTATATTAACAATGAACTACATATGTAAAAACAAGACTACTAACTTAATGATTTTGAAACGAGACGTATATGTAACGATTATCGTTGTAACGACATTTAATGTATATATATCATATTAAGAGATATTCGTACATCATAATATCATGATAATATAATAATTTAAAATCTCTTTTGATATTATAAACATTGGGTTAACAACATTTAACAAGATCGTTAACCTAAAGGTTTCAAAACAACACTTACATGTAACGACTAACGATGACTTAACGACTCAGTTAAAATGTATATACATGTAGTGTTTTAATATGTATTCATACACTTTTGAAAGACTTTAAGACACTTATCAAAATACTTCTACTTAACAAAAATGCTTACAATTACATCCTCGTTCAGTTTCATCAACAATTACATCCTCGTTCAGTTTCATCAACAATTCTACTCGTATGCACCCGTATTCGTACTCGTACAATACACAGCTTTTAGATGTATGTACAATTGGTATATACACTCCAATGATCAGCTCTTAGCAGCCCATGTGAGTCACCTAACACATGTGGGAACCATCATTTGGCAACTAGCATGAAATATCTCATAAAATTACAAAAATATGAGTAATCATTCATGACTTATTTACATGAAAACAAAATTACATATCCTTTATATCTAATCCATACACCAACGACCAAAAACACCTATAAACACTTTCATTCTTCAATTTTCTTCATCTAATTGATCTCTCTCAAGTTCTATCTTCAAGTTCTAAGTGTTCTTCATAAATTCCAAAAGTTCTAGTTTCATAAAATCAAGAATACTTCCAAGATTGCAAGTTTACTTCCAAGTTTTATAAATCCATTCCAAGTAATCATCCAAGATCAAGAAACCTTTGTTACTTATAATAGAATATCTTTCTAATACAAGGTATTAATCATATTCAAACTTTAATTCAATTTCTATAACTATAACAATCTTATTTCAAGTGAAAATCTTACTAGAACTGTTTTCGTGTCATGATTCTGCTTCAAGAACTTTCAAGGCATCCAAGGATTATTTAAAGCTAGATCCATTTTTCACATTTCCAGTAGATTTATCCAGAAAACTTGAGGTAGTAATGATGTTCATAACATCATTCGATTCATACATATAAAGCTATCTTATTCGAAGGTTTAAACTTGTAATCACTAGAACATAGTTTAGTTAATTATAAACTTGTTCGCAAACAAAAGTTAATCCTTCTAACTTGACTTTTAAAATCAACTAAACATATGTTGTATATCTATATGATATGCTAAGTTAATGATTTAAAACCTGGAAACACGAAAAACACCATAAAACTGGATATACGCCGTCGTAGTAAAACCGGGGGCTGTTTTGGTTGGGATAATTAAAAGCTAAGAAGAACTTTGATTTAAAAGCTATACTTCTGGAAAAATGATTTTTATTATGAACATGAAACTATATCCAAAAATCATGGTTAAACTCAAAGTGAAAGTATGTTTTCCAAAATGGTCATCAAGATGTCGTTTTTTCGACGGAAATGACTACCTCTTTAGTAATTGACATGTAACTTAATTTTCCGACTATAAACCTATACTTTTCTATTTAGATTCTTAAATTAGAGTTCAATATGAAACCATAGCAATTTGATTCACTTAAAACGGATTTAAAATGAAGAAGTTATGGGTAAAACAAGATTGGATAATTTTTCTCATTTTAGCTACGTGAAAATTGGTAACAAATCTATTCCAACCATAACTTAATCAACTTGTATTGTATATTATGTAATCTTGAGATACCATAGACACGTATACAATGTTTTGACCTATCATGTCGACACATCTATATATATTTCGGAACAACCATAGACACTCTATATGTGAATGTTGGAGTTAGCTATACAGGGTTGAGGTCGATTCCAAAATATATATAGTTTGAGTTGTGATCAATACTGAGATATGTATACACTGGGTCGTGGATTGATTCAAGATAATATATATCGATTTATTTCTATACATCTAACTGTGGACAACTAGTTGTAGGTTACTAACGAGGACAGCTGACTTAATAAATTTAAAACATCAAAATGTATTAAAAGTGTTGTAAATATATTTTGAACATACTTTGATATATATGTACATATTTGTTATAGGTTCGTGAATCGACCAGTGGCCAAGTCTTACTTCCCAACGAAGTAAAAAAATCTGTGAAAGTGAGTTATAGTCCCACTTTTAAAATCTAATATTTTTGAGATGAGAATACATGCAGGTTTTATAAATGATTTACAAAATAGACACAAGTACGTGAAACTACATTCTATGGTTGAATTATCGAAATCGAATATGCCCCTTTTTATTAAGTCTGGTAATCTAAGAATTAGGGAACAGACACCCTAATTGACGCGAATCCTAAAGATAGATCTATTGGGCCTAACAAACCCCATCCAAAGTACCGAATGCTTTAGTACTTCGAAATTTATATCATATCCGAAGGGTGTCCCGGAATGATGGGGATATTCTTAAATATGCATCTTGTTAATGTCGGTTACAAGGTGTTCACCATATGAATGATTTTTATCTCTATGTATGGGATGTGTATTGAAATATGAAATCTAGTGGTCTATTATTATGATTTGATAATATATAGGTTAAACCTATAACTCACCAACATTTTTGTTGACGTTTTAAGCATGTTTATTCTCATGTGATTATTAAGAGCTTTCGCTGTCGCATACTTAAATAAGGACGAGATTTGGAGTCCATGCTTGTATGATATTGTGCAAAAACTGCATTCAAGAAACTTATTTCGTTGTAACATATTTGTATTGTAAACCATTATGTAATGGTCGTGTGTAAACAGGATATTTTAGATTATCATTATATGATTATCTACGTAAAGCTTTTTAAACCTTTATTGATGAAATAAAGGTTATGGTTTATTTTAAAATGAATGCAGTCTTTGAAAAATGTCTCATATAGAGGTCAAAACCTCGCAACAAAATCAATTAAGATGGAACGTTTTTAATCAATTAGAACGGGACATTTCAGTTGGTATCCGAGCGTTGGTCTTAGAGAACCAGAATTTTGCATTAGTGTGTCTTATCGAGTTTGTTAGGATGCATTAGTGAGTCTGGACTTTGACCGTGTTTACTTGAAAAATGATTGCTTAACAAATTTTGTTGGAAACTATATATTATTAACATGTATATATTATGTGATATATTAATCTCTTAACATGTTTGATATTGTGTGATAGATGTCTACCTCTAGCACAAATCCCATTGACTCACCTAATAATAACGAAGAGTCGAATATATATTAGACTGATTCACAAGTTCCCGAAGAGGAACCGGAAGAAGAATCAAAACCGGAAGAAGAATCAGAACCGGAAGAGGAGGAACCGGAGGAGGAAATAGAACCGGTGGGGGAATAATAAAACGGTTAAGTAAAAGAAAATCCTCAACCAACCGACCAAGGTTAATTATGGTCAATGGTGTTTCCGCCAAGGAAGCAAAATATTGGGAGGATTACCAATTCTCCGATGAATCGGATTCCGACGAGAATTCCGATGATGTTATGAAAATTACCCCAACTAAATTTAAAAAGGCAAAAGAAAATAATAAGGGTAAGGGCATAAAAATAGAGAAATCTAATTCCAACCCCGATGAACTTTATATGTATCGTCAACCCCCGAAGTCCTTAAGTTGTAACAATGACCCGAGAACCTCTAAACCACCAGGTTTTTCTAAACCGTTGTGGAAAACGACAGCTAGTATTAGGGGAACATCATATATCCCTATAAACTTGGAAAAACGAACCAAAACCAAAGAATAAGATACGAGCGAGTCGGAATAAGATAGTTGTATTCGTGTGGTGTAATATATGTAATATAGTGTGCTTATGCTTTATGATATATGTAAAAATTGCTTGTATTAATAAGTATTTTTTTTATGAATCTAACTCTTGTCTATTTTACAGTATAAAAACACAAAATGGATAGACAACCCAATATTTTAAGAGACCTACCCGGAGACATGATTGATGAAATCTTGTCTAGAGTCGGTCAGAATTCTTCGGCACAACTATTTAAGGCGAGATCAGTTTGTAAGACATTCGAAGAACGTTCCAAGAATGCCTTGGTTTATAAAAGGCTTTCGTTCGAAAGATGGGGGATATCACATTGGGAAATCCATAAGTTACGATGTGTTTACTTTGACGAATATATTGCGGGGAACCCAAATGCTATTTTATGCAACGGGTTAAGAAATTATTTTGACTCAATATATCCGAATATAGGACTTCGTGATTTAGAAAAAGCGGCTAACATGCAACATAAAGAAGCATGTTATGCTTACGGGTTATTAATGTTCGCTTCTCACCAAAGTGAGAACAAGAACATCGGGCTACAACTATTAAACAAAACGTTCCCACAAGTGACGGAGTCGGTAATTGGGGTAAGAAATGAGGTTTTTAGGTTATTACGAGACTGTTGGTCATTACGTAACCTTCGTCCCTTTGACGATGTTACAACACGCTGTCTTATCAACGGCCATAACGGTTATGTTCCACAAGACCAAGGATGGGAAGTAGTCCTAGTAAAACTAGAATGCATGACTTGTTTCTGGACGTATGAATTACGTGTCTTTATTGCCTTTGCTGAACGACTTGTGTACTAGCTAGAATTATCTTCACAACTATCTTGTATCAAAGTTATTGTGTGCTATATTTCATGCTTTATGTAAAATAAGCGGTATTGTAAGTTTGTAAAATATTGTATAAAAGTTTGAACGCAAAATATTATTATAATCAGTTTTTCATATAGAATTATAGTAGTTGAATAGTATATTAGCTACTAAGTATGAACTTAACGGGTAGGTACTGCCCGAATTTAAACTTTTAAAACGCTAATATGAAGAAAAAGCTTTTATAAATGAGTTCATATTATGCTACGAAATACTATTAACTACTCTTAATATTCTGTATGATTAACTTGTTCCATTTGACTATTTTGAAGGAAATGGCATCGACTACTCGACACACCATGAATATGAATGAAGTGGAATTCCGTACTTTTCTAGCTTCAAACATAGCCGCAGTACAGGCTGCGCTACATACCAACAATAACCTTAGATCTAGCAGTACAGGAAATCGTGTAGGATGCACCTACAAAGAATTCACTGCCTGCAAACCTTTGGAATTTGATGGAACCGAAGGACCGATCGAATTGAAACGGTGGACCGAGAAGGTCGAATCGGTGTTTGCCATAAGTAAGTGTACTGAAGAGGACAAAGTGAAGTACGCTACGCATACCTTCACAGGTTCTGCGTTAACATGGTGGAATACCTATCTAGAACAAGTGGGACAAGATGATGCGTACGCACTACCGTGGTCAGCATTCAAGCAATTGATGAACGAGAAGTACCGTCCCAGAACCGAGGTCAATAAGCTCAAGACAGAACTTAGAGGGTTACGAACCCAAGGATTTGATATTACCACGTACGAAAGACGATTTACAGAATTTTGCCTATTGTGTCCGGGAGCGTTCGAAGATGAGGAAGAGAAGATCGACGCGTTTGTGAAAGGATTACCAGAAAGAATCCAAGAATATATAAGTTCACACGAGCCCGCCTCCATACAACAGGCATGTAGAATGGCTCGAAAACTAGTGAACCAGATTGAAGAAAGAATTAAAGAACAGACTGCTGAAGAGGCCAATGTGAAGCAAGTCAAAAGAAAGTGGGAGGAAAACGGTGATAAGAATCACCAATACAACAACAACAGCAATTACAACAATAATCGCAACAACTATCCTAACAATCGCAATATCAATCGCAACTACAACAAACGGCCCAACAACAACAACAACAACAACAACAACAACAACAATCATCCCAATAACAATAACAACCGCAACAATAACAACAACAACAACAACAACAACAACAACAATCAGAAGCAGCTATGCCAAAGGTGTGAAAAGTATCACTCGGGGTTCTGCACCAAATTTTGCAACAAGTGTAAAAGAAATGGTCATAGCGCGGTGAAGTGTGAGGTCTACGGACCAGGGGTTAACAGAATGAAAGGAACAAATGGTGTCAGAACGAGTAATGGCAGAGCAAGTAGTGTCGGAGCAAGTTATGCCAATGTAGTTTGTTATAAATGTGGAAAACCGGGCCACATTATTAGAAATTACCCGAACCAGGAGAACACGAATGGACAAGGCCGCGGAAGAGTTTTCAATATTAATGCGGCAGAGGCACAGGAAGACCCGGAGCTTGTTACGGGTACGTTTCTTATTGACAATAAATCTGCTTACGTTTTATTTGATTCGGGTGCGGATAGAAGCTATATGAGTAGAGATTTTTGTGCTAAATTAAGTTGTCCATTGACGCCGTTGGATAGTAAATTTTTACTCGAATTAGCAAACGGTAAATTAATTTCAGCAGATAATATATGCCGGAATCAAGAAATTAAACTGGGTAGCGAAATATTTAAGATTGATTTGATACCAGTAGAGTTAGGGAGTTTTGATGTAATAGTGGGCATTGACAGGCTGAAGAAGATGAAAGCAGAGATTGTATGTTACGAAAATGCAATTTGCATTGTACGAGAAGAAGGAGAACCCTTAATGATGTACGGAGAAAAGGGCAACACGAAGCTACATCTTATTAGTAATTTGAAGGCACAAAAACTAATAAGAAAAGGTTGCTATGCTGTTCTAGCACATGTCGAGAAAGTACAAACTGAAGAAAAGAGCATCAATGATGTTTTTGTCGCAAAAGAATTTCCTGATGTATTTCCGAAAGAATTACCGGGACTACCTCCACATCGATCTGTTGAATTTTAAATAGATCTTGTACCAGGAGCTGCACCAATAGCTCGTGCTCCTTACAGACTCGCACCTAGCGATATGAAAGAACTGCAAAGCCAACTGCAAGAACTATTAGAACGTGATTTCATTCGATCAAGCACTTCACCATGGGGAGCTCCTGTTTTGTTTGTCAAGAAGAAAGATGGTACATTTAGGTTGTGTATTGACTACAGAGAGTTGAACAAACTTACCATCAAAAACCGTTATCCACTGTCGAGAATTGATGACTTATTTGATCAACTACAAGGCTCGTCGGTTTATTCGAAGATCGATTTACGTTCTGGATATCATCAAATGCGAGTAAAGGAGGATGATATTCCAAAAACTACTTTTAGGACGCGTTATGGTCATTACGAGTTTATGGTTATGCCTTTTGGATTGACTAATGCACCAGCTGTGTTCATGGACCTTATGAACCGAGTGTGTGGGCCATATCTTGACAAGTTTGTCATTGTTTTCATCGATGACATACTTATTTACTCAAAGAATGATCAAGAGCACGAAGAACATTTAAGAAAAGTGCTAGAAGTATTGAGGAAAGAAAAACTGTACGCTAAGTTTTCAAAGTGTGCATTTTGGTTGGAAGAAGTTCAATTCCTCGGTCACATAGTGAACAAAGAAGGTATCCAGGTAGACCCGGCAAAGATCGAAACCGTTGAAAAGTGGGAAACCCTGAAAACTCCGAAACACATACGCCAGTTTTTAGGACTAGCTGGTTACTACAGAAGGTTCATCCAAGACTTTTCCAGAATAGCAAAACCCTTTACTGCATTAACGCATAAAGGGAAGAAATATGAATGGAAGGATGAATAAGAGAAAGCGTTTCAGTTATTGAAGAAAAAGTTAACTACGGCACCTATATTGTCATTACCTGAAGGGAATGATGGTTTTGTGATATATTGTGATGCCTCAAAGCAAGGTCTCGGTTGTGTATTAATGCAACGAACAAAAGTAATTGCTTATGCGTCTAGACAATTGAAGATTCACGAACAAAATTATACGACGCATGATTTGGAATTAGGCGCGGTTGTTTTTGCATTAAAGACTTGGAGGCACTACTTATATGGGGTCAAAAGTATTATATATACCGACCACAAAAGTCTTCAACACATATTTAATCAAAAACAACTGAATATGAGGCAGCGTAGGTGGATTAAATTGTTGAATGATTACGACTTTGAAATTCGTTACCACCCGGGGAAGGCAAATGTGGTAGCCGACGCCTTGAGCAGGAAGGACAGAGAACTCATTCGAGTAAAATCTATGAATATAATGATTCACAATAACCTTACTACTCAAATAAAGGAGGCGCAACAAGGAGTTTTAAAAGAGGGAAATTTAAAGGATGAAATACCCAAAGGATCGAAGAAGCATCTTAATATTCGGGGAGACGGAACCCGGTATAGGGCTGAAAGGATTTGGGTACCAAAATTTGGAGATATGAGAGAAATGGTACTTAGAGAAGCTCATAAAACCAGATATTCAATACATCCTGGAACGGGGAAGATGTACAAGGATCTCAAGAAACATTTTTGGTGGCCGGGTATGAAAACCGATGTTGCTAAATACGTAGGAGAATGTTTGACGTGTTCTAAGGTCAAAGCGGAGCATCAGAAACCATCAGGTCTACTTCAACAACCCGAAATCCCGGAATGGAAATGGGAAAACATTACCATGGATTTCATCACTAAATTGCCAAGGACTGCAAGTGGTTTTGATACTATTTGGGTAATAGTTGATCGTCTCACCAAATCAGCACACTTCCTGCCAATAAGAGAAGATGACAAGATGGAGAAGTTAGCACGACTGTATTTGAAGGAAGTCATCTCCAGACATGGAATACCAATCTCTATTATCTCTGATAGGGATGGCAGATTTATTTCAAGATTCTGGCAGACATTACAGCAAGCATTAGGAACTCGTCTAGACATGAGTACTGCCTATCATCCACAAACTAATGGGCAGAGCGAAAGGACGATACAAACGCTTAAAGACATGCTACGAGCATGTGTTATTGATTTTGGAAATAGTTGGGATCGACATCTACCGTTAGCAGAATTTTCCTACAACAACAGCTACCATTCAAGCATTGAGATGGCGCCGTTTGAAGCACTTTATGGTAGAAAGTGCAGGTCTCTGATTTGTTGGAGTGAAGTGGGGGATAGACAGATTACGGGTTCGGAGATAATACAAGAAACTACCAAGAAGATCATCCAAATTCAACAACGGTTGAAAACCGCCCAAAGTTGACAAAAGAGCTACGCTGATATTAAAAGAAAAGATATAGAATTTGAAATTGGAGAGATGGTCATGCTTAAAGTTGCACCTTGGAAAGGCGTTGTTCGATTTGGTAAACGAGGGAAATTAAATCCAAGGTATATTGGACCATTCAAGATTATTGATCGTGTCGGACCAGTAGCTTACCGACTTGAGTTACCTCAACAACTCGCGGCTGTACATAACACTTTACACGTCTCAAATTTGAAGAAATGTTTTGCTAAAGAATATCTCACTATTCCATTAGATGAAATCCAAATCAACGAAAAACTTCACTTCATCGAAGAACCCGTTGAAATAATGGATCGTGAGGTTAAAAGACTTAAGCAAAACAAGATACCAATTGTTAAGGTTCGATGGAATGCTCGTAGAGGACCCAAGTTCACATGGGAATGAGAAGATCAGATGAAGAAGAAATACCCGCAGTTATTTCCAGAAGATACGTCAACACCTCCAACTGCTTAAAATTTCGGGACGAAATTTATTTAACGGGTAGGTACTGTGGTGACCCGAACTTTTCCATGTTTATATATATGTTAAATGAAATTGTTATTTACATGATTAAGTGTTTCTAACATGTTAAGCAATCAAACTTTTTAAGACTTGATTAATTGAAATAGGTTTCATATAGACAATTGACCACCCAAGTTGACCGGTGATTCACGAACGTTAAAACTTGTAAAAACTATATGATGACATATATATGGTTATATATATAGTTAACATGATATTATGATAAGTAAACATATCATTAAGTATATTAACAATGAACTACATATGTAAAAACAAGACTACTAACTTAATGATTTTGAAACGAGACATATATGTAACGATTATCGTTGTAACGACATTTAATGTATATATATCATATTAAGAGATATTCGTACATCATAATATCATGATAATATAATAATTTAAAATCTCTTTTGATATTATAAACATTGGGTTAACAACATTTAACAAGATCGTTAACCTAAAGGTTTCAAAACAACACTTACATGTAACGACTAACGATGACTTAACGACTCAGTTAAAATGTATATACATGTACTGTTTTAATATGTATTCATACACTTTTGAAAGACTTCAAGACACTTATCAAAATACTTCTACTTAACAAAAATGCTTACAATTACATCCTCGTTCAGTTTCATCAACAATTCTACTCGTATGCACCCGTATTCGTACTCGTACAATACACAGCTTTTAGATGTATGTACAATTGGTATATACACTCCAATGATCAGCTCTTAGCAGCTCATGTGAGTCACCTAACACATGTGGGAACCATCATTTGGCAACTAGCATGAAATATCTCATAAAATTACAAAAATATGAGTAATCATTCATGACTTATTTACATGAAAACAAAATTACATATCCTTTATATCTAATCCATACACCAACGACCAAAAACACCTACAAACACTTTCATTCTTCAATTTTATTCATCTAATTGATCTCTCTCAAGTTCTATCTTCAAGTTCTAAGTGTTCTTCATAAATTCCAAAAGTTCTAGTTTCATACAATCAAGAATACTTCCAAGATTGCAAGTTTACTTCCAAGTTTTATAAATCCATTCCAAGTAATCATCCAAGATCAAGAAACCTTTGTTACTTACAATATAATATATTTCTAATACAAGGTATTAATCATATTCAAACTTTAATTCAATTTCTATAACTATAACAATCTTATTTCGAGTGAAAATCTTACTAGAACTGTTTTCGTGTCATGATTCTGCTTCAAGAACTTTCAAGCCATCCAAGGATCATTTGAAGCTATATCCATTTTTCACATTTCCAGTAGCTTTATCCAGAAAACTTGAGGTAGTAATGATGTTCATAACATCATTCGATTTATACATATAAAGCTATCTTATTCGAAGGTTTAAACTTGTAATCACTAGAACATAGTTTAGTTAATTATAAACTTGTTCGCAAACAAAAGTTAATCCTTCTAACTTGAATTTTAAAATCAACTAAACACATGTTCTATATCTATATGATATGCTAACTTAATGATTTAAAACCTGGAAACACGAAAAACACCATAAAACTGGATATACGTCGTCGTAGTAAAACCGGGGGCTGTTTTGGTTGGGATAATTAAAAGCTAAGAAGAACTTTGATTTAAAAGCTATACTTCTGGAAAAATGATTTTTATTATGAACATGAAACTATATTCAAAAATCATGGTTAAACTCAAAGTGAAAGTATGTTTTCCAAAATGGTCATCAAGATGTCGTTTTTTCGACGAAAATTACTACCTCTTTAGTAATTGACATGTAACTTAATTTTCTGACTATAAACCTATACTTTTCTGTTTATATTATTAAATTAGAGTTCAATATGAAACCATAGCAATTTGATTAACTCAAAACGGATTTAAAATGAAGAAGTTATGGGTAAAACAAGATTGGATAATTTTTCTCATTTTAGCTACGTGAAAATTGGTAACAAATCTATTCCAACCATAACTTAATCAACTTGTATTGTATATTATGTAATCTTGAGATACCATAGACACGTATACAATGTTTCAACCTATCATGTCGATACATCTATATATATTTTGGAACAACCATAGACACTCTATATGTGAATGTTGGAGTTAGCTATACAGGGTTGAGATTGATTCCAAAATATATATAGTTTGAGTTGTGATCAATACTGAGATATGTATACACTGGGTCGTGGATTGATTCAAGATAATATATATCAATTTATTTCTGTACATCTAACTGTGGACAACTAGTTGTAGATTACTAACGAGGACAGCTGACTTAATAAACTTAAAACATCAAAATGTATTAAAAGTGTTGTAAATATATTTTGAACATACTTTGATATATATGTACATATTTGTTATAGGTTCGTGAATCGACCAGTAGCCAAGTCTTACTTCCCAACGAAGTAAAAAAATCTGTGAAAGTGAGTTATAGTCCCACTTTTAAAATCTAATATTTTTGGGATGAGAATACATGCAGGTTTTATAAATGATTTACAAAATAGACACAAGTACGTGAAACTACATTCTATGGTTAAATTATCGAAATCGAATATGCCCCTTTTTATTAAGTCTGGTAATCTAAGAATTAGGGAACAGACACCCTAATTGACGTGAATCCTAAAGATAGATCTATTGGGCCTAACAAACCCCATCCAAAATACCGGATGCTTTAGTACTTCGAAATTTATATCATATCCGAAGGGTATCCCGGAATGATGGAGATATTCTTAAATATGCGTCTTGTTAATGTCGATTACCAGGTGTTCACCATATGAATGATTTTTATCTCTATGTATGGGATGTTTATTGAAATATGAAATCTTGTGGTCTATTATTATGATTTGATAATATATAGGTTAAACCTATAACTCACCAACATTTTTGTTGACATTTTAAGCATGTTTATTCTCAGGTGATTATTAAGAGCTTCCGCTGTCACATACTTAAAAAAGGACGAGATTTGGAGTCCATGCTTGTATGATATTGTGTAAAAACTGCATTCAAGAAACTTATTTCGTTGTAACATATTTGTATTGTAAACCATTATGTAATGGTCATGTGTAAACAGGATATTTTAGATTATCATTATTTGATAATCTACGTAAAGCTTTTTAAACCTTTATTGATGAAATAAAGGTTATGGTTTATTTTAAAATGAATGCAGTCTTTGAAAAACGTCTCATATAGAGGTTAAAACCTCGCAATGAAATCAATTAAGATGGAACGTTTTTAATCAATAAGAACGGGACATTTCATTACCATACCTTTGAATCAGCATATTCCTAACCGGGTCAGCTAGGTTAACCGATTCCAAAGGTCACCAATCTATAACCCTTGGTACTTCCACATTTTTAGTGTAAAGTTTATGCTTGTTGCGTTGATACTTCGAGAAATCTATCCAGTATCGATCAAATCTGAGATTGGGATGTAATTCCTGTTCATTAACAAATGGGTGTAATATTAACTCGTGAGGCTAAAATTATCTGTAATAATTAGAGAATTGTGAGTTGGGTTCATGGTATGGCAGGTGTTGTTCATAATGTTGCTGCTCTTGTTGTGGTTCAGGTTGTGGCTCTGGTTGTGGAGAAGATGATCCACCGTCAGTATTTGTATTTCTCTGCAAAACACATTAGACACAAAATTTTGTACATCCAAATAATGCATTAGTGTTAGCAAAATAACAAATTAAAATAATCATAATGACATGTTTAAACAATATTAAACTTATACACATTTTCATAATTTCAACAATTCTACACTTTTTCAAAATAAGCATATATTTAAATGTAGACAATATTCATTACAATGCATTGTATAAAACATGTCAAAATAATCCTTACAAGCATTTAAACAAGTCTCAAATGATATACATATCCAAATTAACTAGTTCATGCAATTTTGACTTAAAAAGTCAACAATTTTACTCAATTAACATGTTTATAATCAAAATTTTGATCATTTAGTAGCCTAAACATGTTACACTACTTAATCTAGCATCAATTCACAACAAAAATCGGCCATAACTCCTATATATCAAAAAGCCCCAAATTGCTCAAGAACACAAACTCTGGATTTCTAAAAATTTTGAAGTTTAAGGCTTCTAATCATAAATAGCATCAATCTAGGTTATACAAGCATAATATATGAACAATTTAACTATAATTAACCTAGAAATCATCAAACTCAAATTAGTGAAATTAGTTGTCATAATCACAAAAATTGAGAAATTAAAGAGTTCAGGAGTGAAATCGTTACCTTCTTCCTTCCTAATCCGAGTGAAAACATGTTTGGGATGATTTGTGGTACGAAATTTAGTTGAATTCGGTGAAAAATTGAAGATTTTTGAGAGAGTTTTAGGTTGGCGTTCGTATATGTGTGTGTATGTTATGAGAGCAGAGAGCAGCGGGCTGAGTTTTTGTAATCTATCCAATTTTTGGTCCCCATGCGATCGCATGGATTTTGTGTACAAACCCCATGCGATCGCATGGGGTTCTGATTTTTTTTATATAAAACCTTTAACTTATTAAAACAAATAAATGAATAATTTAAATTTTTGTTTTCCTTGGTATTTAGAATGAGGTAGTTTCGGTACGTTCACCTAGTTCGTCCCTCGACAAAATTTTAAAATTTGTCATTTTAAAGAAATTGTTTTAAAAGCAAAGATTTTTGGGGGTTTTTTTTTTAATTTTTTTGGCATACTTTAAATCAATAATATTAAAAATAATGATAACAAAATTTTTTGCCCCGCCCTCGGGTAAAGCAATTTCGGTTCAACGACCTAGTGTTTAACTCACGACGAATTTTAGAAATCATTTTTTTAACTTAATGAAATAAAGAAAATTTTATTTTTAAATTCACACAAAAATTAAATTTAAAATGCATATTAATTTAATATAAATATTATTAAAATTTATATACATTAATTTTATAAATTTATATTTAAAATACTATAATAATATATTAAAATAAAATAGTTATATATTAATTTTAAAAACAAGGTAAAAATAAAATAAAATAAAAATCTTTTTGGTCTTTAATCCCACTTTAATTAATCAAATATTAACAAAAATATACGTCCATCTTTTGGGTAAAGTAATTTCGGCTATATTACCTAGTTTTACTCCTGACAAATTTTTGAAATATTTTAAATTGATTGATTAAAGATATTTATACCTTATGAATAAACGGTAAATTTTGCATTGATGGATTAAATTTTTGTCTGATATCAATAATTTCGGTTTATTATACCTATTTTTACCGAATATCAATTTAATGCTTTATAGCGAAAGTTCAGCATTTAAAAACAAAAGGTTAAAAGCAATAAAAAATAAAAACTGCACAACTTACTTGCTAGATGGAATTCTCAATGGCCTGCTCTAGTCGACTCATCGGAGAGTCGTTCGATTTGGTTTTCCATTGCTACATAACTGTAACCTCGAGTATTCAATAACTTTTCATCTAAGCATGTGAACGGTCCTTCTCTGCATAGAGTAACGAACTCATTATTGGAGTATGTTTGATTGTTAGAACATTTTCCTTCGTGCGACCATTTTCCGCATTTATGACATCTTTTAAGGTGTCGTGCTCTTCTTTTTGTTGCGAATACTGATTTTCCCTTACCGAAATGTATCTTATTATGATCGTTCGTGAGTTCTTTTCTCTCTTCGTCACATTTGCTTCTTATTACTGACACCAGTTCACTCGGGAGGTTGTTATTATTGCGTTTAGTAATCATATCATGTAGCAATAGACCATGGTTCAAATCAAAAGAATTCTTCATCTTGTAAAACCTATAAAACAAAAAATTCAGAATGGGGGGAGAGGACTAGTTCTTTATGGTCTGCTACTAGAAAATACCAATCGGATTCTATTCTCGGAAACAACACGAAAACAGAATATCTAACTTTAGACAGCATAAGAATTATTCTTAAAACATTTGAATCTCCCCAAACTTAGTTAGCTGTGGTGTTGAAATTGTGATTAACTTCATCGTCAACTTCCATCGGACCATCAATATAATGTTTAACTTTAGGACCATTAACTTTAAATTCAATCCCATTTGAATTTATCAATTCTATTGTTCCGTAAGGAAAAACTCATTTGACTATAAATGGTCCAGACCATCTTGATTTCAATTTTCCAGAAAATAGCCTGAATCTTGAATTGAAAAGAAGAACTCTATCTCCTTCCTTAAATTCTTTTGAACTTCTGATTCTTTTATCATGCCATTTCTTCGTTCTTTCCTTATAGATTAATGAATTTGCATATGCATCGTGTCTTAATTCTTCTAATTCGTTTAGTTGACTTAATCGTAGGCGTCCAGCTTCATGCAAATCAAGATTACATGTCTTCAAAGCCCAATATGCTTTGTGCCCAATATTTACTGGAAGGTGACATGTTTTTCCGTAAATGAGTTTAAAAGGTGTGGTGCCAATTGGAGTTTTGTAGGCTGTTCTAAAAGCCCAAAGTGCATCTTCCAATTTCATGGACCATTCCTTCGAATTTGCTCCTACAGTTTTCTCTAGAATACGTTTTAATGCTCGGTTGGTATTTTCAACTTGTCCACTTGTTTGTGGATGATAAGTGGTTGAGAGTTTATGAGTTACTCCATATCTTTTGAGAACTTTCTCAAGTTGATTATTACAAAAATGAGTACCCCGATCACTTATTAAAGCTTTCGGTGTTCCGAACCTTGCAAAAAGACATTTTAAGAAGTTGACTACAACTCGTGCATCGTTTGTTGGGAGAGCTTGCACTTCCGCCCATTTAGATACATAATCAATGGCAACGAGAATGTAGATATTATTATGAGATTTTGGAAATGGACCCATAAAGTCAATACCTCAAATGTCGAAAACTTCACATACTTGAATGACATTTTGTGGCATGACTTATTTTTCTGGCTATTTAACATGCATCACAGGATTTACAAAGAAGATGTGCATCTTTGAAAATTAAAGGCCAATAGAATCCATCTTCGTAAACCTTTCTTGCTGTGAGTTGAGGCCCATAATGCCCTCCAGTTGGTCCTGTGTGACAATGGTTTAAGATTTGTATAGCTTCATTCCCAAATATGCATCAACGTATTATTCCATCGGGACAACTTTTAAACAAATGTGGATCTTCCCAAAAATAGTGTTTTATATCACTAAAGAATTTCTTTCGTTTTTGGTACGACAACCCTTTTTCAAGGAATCCACATGCTAAATAGTTTGCAAAGTCTGTAAACCATGGAATTTCACTATTATCGATTTTCAAAAGGTATTCATCAGGAAAGTTATCTTGTATGGTCGATTCATTTAGAACTTTTAATTCAGAATTTTCAAGAAGAGAAAGATGATCAGCGGCGAGATTTTCTTCTCCCTTTTTATCTTGGATTTCAATATCGAATTTTTGTAAGAGTAAGATCCAACGGATTAATCGTGGTTTGGCATCTTGTTTTGAAAATAAATATTTATGGGCAGAATGATCAGTATAGACCACCGTTTTAGCTAGAACGAGATATGAACGAAATTTGTCAAAAGCAAAGACAATAGCAAGGAGTTCTTTTTCAGTAGTTGTGTAATTCGTTTTTGCTCCTTGTAACGTCTTACTAGCATAGTATATAGGTTTGAATCGTTTATCAATTCATTGACCTAAAACGGCTCCCATTGCAAAATCACTTGCATCGCAATAAGTTCAAATGGTAACTTCCAATTTGGAGTTATCATGATCGGCGCATTAGTGAGTTTTTCTTTAAGAATATTAAAAGATTTGATGCATTCATCCGAAAAGATGAATGGAGCATATTTTTCAAGGAATTTATTCATTGGAGTGGCAATTTTAGAAAAATCTTTTATGAAACGTCGGTAAAAACGGCATGTCCTAGAAAACTCCTAACTCCTCTAACATTGGTGGGATGTGGAAGTTTAGAAATTACATCTACTTTAGCTTTATCCACTTCTATTCCTTCACTTGAAATTTTATAACCAAGAACGATGCCTTCTTTAACCATGAAATGGCATTTCTCCCAATTAAGTAGTAGATTTGATTTCTCGCATCTAATAAGCATTTGTTCAAGATTAACTAGACATGTTTCAAAAGTATCACCGAAGACTGAAAAGACATCCATCAAAACTTCCATGCATTCTTCTATCATATCGTGAAAAATCGTCATCATGCACCTTTGAAAGGTTGCAGGGGCATTGCAAAGTCCAAATGGCATGCGTTTATAAGCAAAAGTACCATAAGGGCACGTGAAAATGGTTTTCTCTTGGTCCTCTGGTGCGATTAGAATTTGAAAGTATCTGGAGAAACCATCAAGAAAACAATAGTAACTATTTCCGGCTAACCTTTCTAACATTTGATTAATGAAAGGTAATGAAAAGTGATCTTTTCGTGTGGCGTCATTTAATTTTCTATAATCAATACAAACACACCATTTTGTTATAGTCCTTGTAGGAATAAGCTCATCATCATCATTTGTGATGATAGTGATGCCACCTTTCTTAGGTACGCATTGAACTGGGCTTACACATGGACTATCAGAGATTGGATAAATTAAACATGCATCAAGCAGTTTAATAATTTCTTTCTTAACAACATCTTGCATATTTGGATTTAATCTTCGTTGACGTTGCACATATGTTTTATGATGTTTGATAATGCTAAAAACAAACATATATTTAATAGCATTATTCCTCAAGAAAGACAAGCTTTTAGTTGCAACTGTTCTATTTACAAGTGATATTCATTTAAATAATAAAAGGTGAAGACAAAAGACAGATTCGACGAATTGAAGACGCAAACGACCAAAAAGCTCAAAAGTACAAAATACAATCAAAGAGGTTCCAATTATTGATGAGAAACGTCTCAAAATTACAAGAGTACAAGACGCAAAACGCAAAGTACAAGATATTAAATTATACGCAAGGACGTTCGAAAATCTGGAACCGGGACCAGAGTCAACTCTCAACGCTCGACGCAACGGACTAAAAATTACAAGACAACTATGCACATAAATATAATATAATATTTAAATAATTCTTATAATTATTTAATATATTATATTTATTTATTAAAACGTCGACAAACAAGAAAACAAGAAATTTGAGCTGTCACCGACGGTCATGCGATCGCATGGCCTAGAAGAAGAAATCCCATGCGATCGCATGGCCAACTTTTTCAGTTCACATGTCCTATAAAAACGAGTGTTTGGTGCACCATATATCCATCCATATATCCATCTCTCTATCTATACGTAATATTTATATTTATATTATAATTTTAATTTTAATTTTAATTCTAATAATAAGGGTGTGTTAGCGAATGTTGTAAGGGTGTAAGTCAAAATTCTGTCCGTGTAACGCTACGCTATTTTTAATCATTGTAAGTTATGTTCAACCTTTTTACATTAATGTCTCGTAGCTAAGTTATTAATATGCTTATTTAAAATGAAGTAATCATGATGTTGGGCTAATTACTAAAATTGGGTAATTGGGCTTTGTACCATAATTGGGGTTTGGACAAAAGAACGACACTTGTGGAAATTAGACTATGGGCTATTAATGGGCTTTATATTTGTTTAATTAAATGATAGTTTGTTAATTTTAATATAAAGATTTACAATTGGACGTCCCTATAAATAACCATATATACTCGATCGAACACGATGGGCGGGGTATTTATATGTACGAATAATCGTTCATTTAACCGGACACGGGAATGGATTAATAGTCACTAGAATTATTAAAACAGGGGTGAAATTATGTACAAGGACACTTGGCATAATTGATAACAAAGTATTAAAATCTTGGGTTACACTAAGTCGATATCCTGGTGTAATTATTAAACAAAGTATTAAAATCTTGTTACAGTTTAAGTCCCCAATTAGTTGGAATATTTGACTTCGGGTATAAAGATAATTTGACGAGGATACTCGCACTTTATATTTATGACTGATGGACTGTTATGGTCAAAAACCAGACGGACATATTAAATAATCCAGGACAAAGGACAATTAACCCATAGGCATAAAAAAATAAAATCAACACGTCAAACATCATGATTACGGAAGTTTAAATAAGCATAATTATTTTATTTCATATTTAATTTCCTTTATTTTCATATTTAATTGCACTTCTAATTATCGCACTTTTATTTATTGTTATTATATTTAATTGCACTTTTAATTATCGTACTTTTTAATTATCGCAAGTTTATTTTATCACACTTTTATTTATTGCAATTTCATTATCGTTATTTACTTAAGTCTTTTATATTTTACATTTGGTTTTAACTGCAACTAAAGTTTTAAAATCGACAAACCGGTCATTAAACGGTAAAAACCCCCCTTTATAATAATAATAATATTACATATATATATATTTGTATTTTTATAAATTAAAACTAATATAGCGTTAAGCTTTGTTTAAAGATTTTTTCCCTGTGAAACGAACCGGACTTACTAAAAACTACACTACTGTACGATTAGGTACACTGCCTATAAGTGTTGTAGCAAGGTTTAAGTATATCCATTCTATAAATAAATAAATATCTTGTGTAAAATTGTATCGTATTTAATAGTATTTCCTTGTAAAATTTAATAGTATTTTATACCCCTTAGCTTTGACATCAAGTATTTTTGGCGCCGCTGCCGGGGATAACAAATCTAGCTTAAAAGCCGGAAGCGCAACGCTATAAAAAAAACAAAAATTTAAGTATTTTTAAGAGTTTGTTAAATTTATAAGTTCTATAAAATTTCTTTATCTTTATTTTATAAAAATATAAGTTTTATTTAATTTATTTAAATATTTTATAAATATATAATACAGCAAAAACAGAACAAAAAAAATTAAATTATTATATTCGGCCCGTACTGTAGCAGCCCATTCTATGACCCGAAACCCTAGCCCATGCGATCGCATGGCCGGGTAACTATGAACTCATCATGCGATCGAATGAGCTTCTCTGACACGCCAGGTTTGACTGAAATCAGCATTTATTACGGATAATAATTATTATTATTTAACTTAAAACCCTAATTAGGGTTGTATTTTTTATTATTTAGTTTTAGTTTTTAGATTTAATTTGTTTTATTTAGTTTTAATTAGTTTTAAATTATAAAAATTAATAATTTTATAAAATAAATAATATAAAAATAATATTTTTATAAAAATTGTAATTTTTACAACTTTTAGTATATTTTTATATTTTGTCCCTTTTTATTTGTTTTAGCGCAATTTTTGTACTTTTCGCTCGTATTTACTTTTAAGTTATAGTTTTTGCCATAGTTATTTTTACTTCTAGATTTTTAGGCTTTCTCGTAAAATCCCTTAAGTGCTTTTTCTTTAGACTAAGATTTAGGTGCTTTAGAATTTTGTGACGCCTTTTTAAATTTTAGTACCTTTTTAAGTTATTGCCATTTGGGATATAGTTTTACTTGTAAGCTTTAATATTTTTCGACGCCTTTTACCTATGTATCAATTATCACTCCAATTAGTAATCTCAATTTGCGATTATAATTTTAAGTTAGTGATAGTAATAAGGTTGGGTTAGTCGAGTGTTTTTAAGTTTTATAAGTCACTCTTTTTATTTCTTATTTTTTGACGCCTTTTCTTTTTCGACCTTTTTCGACGCGCTCTTTTTCTTTATTATTTCTCGCTATTCTAGTTTTAGGACGTAGATTTTTATTCTACTTCTTATCTAAATTTCTTAAAATTACGAAAATTTATTTTAAGTGGTTAAATTGATAGACATCAAAATTTTCTGGTTCGTAGTAATAGTTGGATTTGTACGTGGACCGGGTTATTGGAGCCAAACAGTACTCAATTATATTGAGACCAAACGAATCCTGCCCCTCTGCTGCATCTTTTGGCTATTCGAAACGTGGGCAAAATCAGAAAAGTCTATTAATTGGATAACTTATATAATTTTTCTTTCCTTTTAAAAACTAATAGGATATTCAGTGAATGCACCGAGCAAGACGTTCACCACCTTTTGTACGTTCACCACCTGTAACTAGATCAAGACATCTAGCAAATATTACCGACGTTGATTTTTCTTTAGAATCGTCATCCAGTCGACCAAGTACTCCAATTTAAATTTCCGATAATCCATTTTTTGAAAACGACCTCACAATTGAGAATCCGGAGAATATTCAGGGACGATTTGTAGATCCTGAACCATTAATTTTTCCTCCGGAACCACCAATCATTCAAACAGAGATTGTTGAGGAATGAACTATTAAATCAGAATCCTCTAGTGATTCAGACTCAACAAATTCAATTATGGGGAATCTGGAACCTTTAAGTATGGAAGACCGAATGAGAGCTAAACGCACTGGCCAAGGTCACGCAATTACTCATCCTGACATTAATGCGCCAGATTATGAAATCAAAGGACAAATTCTACATATGGTGACTAATCAATGCCAATTTAGTGGTGCGCCGAAGGAAGATCCAAACGAACATCTTCGTACCTTTAATAGGATCTGCACACTATTTAAAATCCGAGAAGTTGAAGATGAACAGATATATCTCATGTTATTTCCCTGGACTTTAAAGGGAGAAGCCAAAGATTGGTTGGAATCGTTACCTGAAGGGGCGATCGATACATGGGATGTTTTAGTTGAAAAATTTCTTAAACAATTCTTTCCGGCATCTAAAGTCGTAAGACTTCAAGGAGAAATTGTTACGTTCACACAGAAACCAAATGAAACTCTATATGAGGCGTGGACAAGATTTGGAAAGTTATTGAGAGGATGTCCGCAACATGGTTTAGACACCTGTTAAATAGTACAAATATTCTACCATGGATGCGACATCACTACAAGGAAAGACATCGATATAGCAGCTGGTGGTTCTATTATGAAGAAAACAGAAACTGATGCTTACAAAATTATTGATAACACTGCTTCCCACTCACATGAGTGGCACCAAGAAAAAGATATCGTTAGATCATCTAAAGTAGCTAGAGCCGATTCTAGCCATGACTTAGATTCCATTTCTGCAAAGATAGATGATGTCGAGAGACGAATGGAAAAGATGACTAAAGATATACACTCAATACGAATTAGTTGTGAGCAGTGTGGAGGACCACATTTGACAAAAGATTGTCTCAGTATTGAACTAACAATGGAACAAAGAGAGAATGTTTCATATCTAAACCAAAGGCCTGGAAATAATTATTAGAATAATTATCAACCGCCAAGATCGATTTACAATCAAAATCAGAATTATAACCGAAATATTCCATACAACAACCAACAAGGTCCTAGTAATCAACAAGTATCCAATAATACTTACAATCAGCAAAGACCTAATTTTCAAAACAAACCACCACAAACCGATGATAAAAAGCCAAATTTGGAAGATATGATGACGAAGCTAGTTGAAACTCAAACGCAATTTTTCACATCTCAGAAACAAACGAATGAACAAAATGCTCAAGCATTTAGAAATCAACAAGCTTCTATTTAAAATTTGGAACAAAAAGTGAGTAACCTAGCAAGGTTAATAGGTGAAAGAAAACTGGGAAGTTTACCTAGTGATACAAATGCTAACCCCCAGAATGAAACAACTAAAGCCATTACCACAAGAAGTGGTACAACACTTAAACCACCTGAAATACCTGTAACTTCTGATGAAGCTATTCCTACTCCACAAGAACCACAACCTGAGCAAGATAAGGAAAAAGAACCGGTAGTTGAAAAGGTTAATGAAGATAACAGAGTTAAGGCTAAACCTTATGTTAAACCATACCAACCACCACTTCCTTACCCGAGTAAGATGAAAAAAGAGAAACTTGAAGCCGAGCAATCCAAATTTTTGGATATGTTTAAACAGATAAATGTAAATCTTCCTTTCATTGATGTAATTTCAGGAATGCCTAGATATGCTAAATTCTTTAAAGATCTGATCTCAAATAGAAAGAAAATGGAAGAACTCTCAGCTGTTACTATGAATGCTAATTGTTCTGCAGTGCTGTTGAATAAGATACCAGAAAAATTATCTGATCCAGGAAGTTTCACAATTCCATGTTTTCTGGGTAGTCTTAGTTCAATAGAAGCATTGACAGACTTAGGTGCTAGTATAAAATTAATGTCGTATTCACTATACGCTAAACTAGACCTTGGAGAATTAAAACCAACACGAATAAGCATACAACTAGCCGATTGATCAATAAAATATCCTAGAGGGATAATGGAGAACATGCTAGTTAAAGTTTGCACTTTAGTATTTCCAGTAGATTTTGTTGTTCTGGACATGGAAGAAGATTCTCAAGTTCCTCTCATATTAGGAAGACCATTCTTAAACACGGCTAAAGCAATGATAGACGTGTTTGGTAAGAAACTGACCCTAAGTATAGAGGACGAGAGTGTTACCTTTTCAGTTGATAGAGCAATGCAACAACCGCAATCTGCAGATGATACATGCTATTATATTCAAACTATAGATTCACATGCAGAATTGTTAGAAGAATTTCCAGAATTACAAGGAACAGGAGAATGTTCTTTAGGAGAAGGTACTGAACCAATTGATGAAGCTGAAATGTTAGCTACACTAATAGCTAATGGATATGAACCAACAACAGAAGAAATTCAAATGCTAAAAGAAGAAGATAGATATCGATACAAATCATCGATAGAAGAACATCCGACATTAGAGTTAAAGCCACTTCCAAACCATTTGGAATACGCTTATTTACATGGTGAATCTGAATTACCTGTAATAATATCGTCTTCTCTTACTGAAAATGAGAAATCACAACTCATTTCTGTATTGAAAGCTCATAAACCAGCCATTGCATGGAAGATTCATGATATTAAAAGAATAAGTCCTTCGTATTGCACGCATAAAATTCTTATGGAAGAAGGTCATAAAACGTATGTGCAACGCCAACGAAGACTAAATCCTAATATGCAAGATGTTGTTAAAAAGGAAATTATTAAACTGCTTGATGCGGGTTTAATTTATCCAATCTCTGATAGTCCATGGGTAAGCCCAGTTCAATGCGAGCCTAAGAAGGGTGGCATGACTGTCATTACAAATGAGAAAATTGAGCTTATTCCTACTAGGACTGTAACAGGATGGCGTGTATGTATTGATCATAGAAAATTAAATGACGCCACCAGAAAAGATCACTTTCCCTTACCTTTCATTGATCAAATGTTGGAAAGATTAGCCGGAAATAGTTACTATTGTTTTCTTGATGGATTTTCCGGATATTTTCAAATTCCAATAGCACCCGAAGATCAAGAGAAAGCCACATTCACGTGCCCTTATGGTACTTTTGCTTACAAACGCATGCCATTTGGACTTTGCAATGCCCCTGCAACCTTTCAAAGGTGCATGATGGCGATTTTTCACGACATGATAGAAGAATGCATGGAAGTTTTCATGGATGACTTTTCAGTCTTCGGTGATACTTTTGAAACATGTCTAGCTAATCTTGAACGAATGCTTATTAGATGTGAACAATCAAATCTAGTACTTAATTGGGAGAAATGCCATTTCATGGCTAAAGAAGGCATCGTTCTTGGACATAAGATTTCAAAGGAAGGAATTGAAGTGGATAGAGCTAAAGTAGATGTAATTGCTAAACTTCCACATCCCACCAATGTTAGAGGAGTTAGGAGTTTTCTAGGGCATGCCGGTTTTTACCGACGTTTCATAAAAGATTTTTCTAAAATTGCCACTCCTATGAATAAACTCCTAGAAAAGGATGCTCCATTCATCTTTTCAGATGAATGCATCAAATCTTTTAATATTCTTAAAGAGAAACTCACTAATACGCCGATCATGATAACACCAAATTGGAATCTACCGTTTGAACTAATGTGCGATGCAAGTGATTTTGCAATGGGAGCCGTTTTAGGACAAAGGATTGAAAAATGATTTCAACCTATATATTATGCTAGTAAGACTTTACAAGGAGCACAAACGAATTACACAACTACTGAAAAAGAACTCCTTACTATTGTCTTTGCTTTCGACAAATTCCGATCATATCTCGTTCTAGCTAAAACGGTGGTCTATACCGACCATTCTGCTCTTAGATACCTATTTTCGAAACAAGATGCTAAACCAAGATTAATCCGTTGGATCTTACTCTTACATGAGTTTGATATTAAAATCCGAGATAAAAGATGAGCAGAAAATCTCGCCGCTGATCATCTTTCTCGACTTGAAAATTCCGAATTAGAAGTTCTAAATGAATCGGCCATACAAGACAACTTTCCTGATGAATATCTATTGAAGATAGATTATAATGAAATTCCATGGTTTGCAGATTATGCAAACTACTTAGTTTATGGATTCCTTGAAAAAGGATTGTCGTACTAAAAACGAAAGAAATTCTTCAGTGATATAAAACACTATTACTGGGAAGATCCACATTTGTTTAAAAGTTGTCTCGATGGAATAATACGCCGATGTGTATTCGGAGATGAAGCTAGTAAAATCTTAAACCATTGTCACACAGGACCAACAGGAGGGCATTATGGGCCTCAACTCATAGCAAGAAAAATTTATGATGCTGGATTCTATTGGCTTACAATTTACAAAGACGCACACCTTCTTTGCAAATCCTGTGATGCTTGTCAAAGGGCCGGAAAAATAAGTCAACGTGATGAAATGCCACAAAATGTCATTCAAGTATGTGAAGTATTTAACATTTGGGGTATTGACTTTATGGATCCATTTCCAAAATCTCATAATAATCACTATATTCTCGTAGCCATTGATTATGTATCTAAATAGGCGGAAGCACAAGCTCTCCCAACTAATGATGCACGAGTTGTAGTCAACTTTTTAAAACGTCTTTTTGCAAGGTTTGGAACACCGAAAGCTTTAATAAGTGATCGGGGAACTCATTTCTGTAATAATCAACTTGAGAAAGTTCTTAAAAGATATGGAGTAACTCATAAAATCTCCACCGTATATCATCCACAAACAAGTGGACAAGTTGAAAATACCAACCGAGCTTTAAAACGTATTCTAGAGAAAACCGTAGGATCAAATCCGAAGGAATGGTCCATTAAATTGGAGGATGCACTCTGGGCTTTTAGAACAGCCTACAAAACTCCAATTGGAACCACACCTTTTAAACTCGTTTATGGAAAAGCATGTCATCTTCCAGTAGAAATTGAACACAAAGCATTTTGGGCTTTGAAGACATGTAATCTTGATTTACATGAAGCTGGACGTCTACGGTTAAGTCAACTAAACGAATTAGAAAAATTAAGACATGAAGCATACGAAAATTCGTTAATCTATAAAGAAAGAACAAAGAAATGGCATGATAAAAGAATCAGAAGTTTAAAAGAATTTAAAGAAGGAGACAAAGTTCTTCTTTTCAATTCACGATTTAAGCTATTTCCTGGAAAATTGAAATCAAGATGGTCTGGACCATTCATAGTCAAAAGAGTTTTCCCATACGGAACAGTAGAATTGATAAATTCAAATGGGATTGAATTTAAGGTTAATGGTCACAAAGTTAAACACTACATAGATAGTCCGATGGAAGTTGACAACGAAGTTAATCACAATTTCGATACCACAGCTAACTAAGTGTGGGGAGAATCAAGTCTTTAAAGGATAATATTTATTTCTGTTAGAGTTAGATTTTCTGTTTTCGTGTAGTTCTCGAAAATGGAACCCGAATGGTCTTTCCCTAGCAGACCCTAAAGAACTAGTCTTCTCCCCCCATTCTGAATTTTTATTTTTTTTAGATTTTTACGAAATGAAGACTTCCTGTGAACTAAACCATGGTCTAATGCTACACGCTTTGATCACTAAACGAAATAATGACACACTTCCGAGTGAACTAGTATCAGTAATCAGAGAAAGATTGGACGGAGTAAGAAAAGAATCCAGATGCGAAGATAATAAGTTACAATTTGGTAAAGGAAAATCAAAATCCGCAGCGAAAAGAAGAGCACGACACCTTGAAAAATGTCACAAATGCGGAAAATGGTCACATGGAGGTAAATGTTCAAATAATCAAACCTATTCAAACACCGAATTTGTTACTTTATGCAGAGACGGACCGTTCATATGTTTAGAAGAAAAAACACTGAATGCTCGAGGTTACGCCTATGTAGTTATGGAAAACCAATTAAACCGACTATCTTATGAGTGGGCTAGATCATATCACTAAGAATTTATTTCACAGGTAAGTCTGTATAGTTTTTATTTTTATTTTTATTTTTAACCTTTGGATAATAAACGCTAATTTGTTCGCTATAAAGTATTAAATTGGTATTGAATAAAATTAGGTTTGGCGACCGAAATTATTGATATCATATAAAAATTTATTACATCACTGCGAAATTTAACGTTTATTCTTAAGGTATAAATATCTTTAATCAATCAACCCAAAATATTTCAAAAATTCATCATGAGTTAAATTAGGTCATGGAACGGAAATTACTTTACCGAAAAGAGGGGCATATGTTTTTGATAATATTTGATTGATTAAAGTGGGATAAAAGACCAAAAAGATTTTTAATTTTATTTTTACCATGTTTTTAAAATTAATATATAAATATTAATTTAATATTGTAAACTTATTTAAAATTGTAAATATTTGAAAAATTAATATAAGTTTGTATGTATAAAAACAAAAATATAATATAAGTTTGGTGTGAATTTATTATATGAATTTTTAATTAAGTTTGGAATGAATTTTTAATTTTTAAAATATTAATTTTGAATTTTATGCATTTTAAATTTAAGTTTGGTGTGAATTTAAAAACAAAAATTTACTTTATTTCGCTAAGTTAAAAATATGATTTTTAAAATTCGTCGTGAGTTGAAGACTGGGTCTTTGAACCGAAATTGCTTTACCCGAGGGAGGGACGAGAACTTTTATTATCATTATTTTTAATCTTATTGAATTAAAGTATGCCAAAAACATTAAAAAACCAAAAAAAATCTTTACTTTTAAAACCGCGCTTTAAATTGACAAATTTTAAAATTTTGTCGAGGGACAGACTAGGACAACGATCTGAAACAACCTCGCTCCTAAAGGAAAACAAAATTTTTAGATTTTAATTAATTACATATTTTATAAAGTATAAGGTTTTACAAAAAAAAAAAAAAAAAAAAAAAAAAAAAAAAAAAAAAACCTGAAAAAAACTGTAGCCGGGTACCCATGCGATCGCATGGGATTCACCTTATACCTCCATGCGATCGCATGGAGGTAAATTTCTGGCCTGATACAAACAGACCAGCGGGCCTGTCTTCTCCACACAACACACACACAATCACGAAACTCTCTCAAAATCACCTCTAAAATTCGCCATTTTTCACCATAATTCGTCATTTTTCTTGCTTAAATCATACCTAGATTCTCATTCTTCGGCAAAAAGGTAAAAATTACACCCCTAAACTCATAAATTTTCTAGTTTTTGTGATAATTACCAATATTTTACCTAATGCAATTTTGATGCTTTCTAGTGTAATTAGTGTTAAATTGTTAGTATTTTATGCATGTATAACCTAGATTGATGCTATTTAACATGATTTGAAGCCAAAAACTTCAAAAATTTTAGAAATCTAGAGTTTGTGTTCTTGAGCAATTTGGGGCTTTTTGATATAAATAGGTTATGGCCAATTTTTGTCATGAATTATTGCTAAATTGAGTATGGAACATGTTTAGGTAGTTAAATGATCCAAACATTGATCCTAAACATGATTTTTGGAGATTAAAGTGGACTTTTTAGGCAAAAATTCATGAACTTGATTAATTTGATATATTTGCCATTTGAGACTTGTTTAATTGTTAGTAATGACTATTTTGACATGTTATTTAAGTTAAATGCTTATGAACTTTGACTACATTTTCATATGTGCTTATTTGAAAAAGTGTAGAATTGTAAAAAAATTATGAAAATGTGTATAAGTTTAATTTTGATTTAACATGTTATTGTGATTGTTTTAAGTTGTTATTTTGATTACACTAATGCATATTTAGATGCACAAATTTTGTGTTTAATTTGTTTTGCAGAAAGCCGATACTGGAGGTTCAGGAGCATCATCATCTAGACGACCAGAACCAGAACCAGAAATGCAATATGCACCTGAACAACTACAACAGGAACCACAACAACAGCCTGATCAGCACGTACCTTATTATGATCCGGTACAGTTTGTTGATGAATTCATAGTATTTTCGATGAGGCCGCCAGTAGAATTCCCAACGATTCTTGAGCACACTCTGCATCCTAATCTAAGATTTGATAGGAGATGGAGAGATTACGAGACATATCAAAGGAACAAATTCAAATTGGTAACAAAAAATGTAGAGGTGCCAAGGGTAATCGATTGGGCCCCTTTGGAAACGGTCCATCTAGCTGACCGTGTTAGACAGCTTTTGGTACAAAGGTATGGCAGTTCTTCTTTTACAGATTGGGAACGTCTTTTCACCATTCGTAGACCTGTATATAAGGAATGGTGTGTTGAGTTGATGAGTACTGTATCACTTGATAAAAATATAGTTAGGATAGATGATAGAAGATTTCTTAGGTTTATCCTTGGCGGTAGGATGTATAGAATGTCCATGCTGGACATGGCCAGGGCTTTACAGATATATACTCCTGGTGAGTTGCTACTACCTGATTGTACAAATTTGATTCATTATGGTGAAAGGGTAGATAGTAACTTTGACGCTGACGCCATTTGGAAGCGTATGTCACATTTTGATGTTTTTACACGAGCAGGAGGACACTCCTATACACATATTGACAGAGCCGAGCTTCGTATTATTCATAGATTTTTGGCTAACTTGATTACACAGAGAGGTCACAATAAAGAAAAAATTACCTTACATGATTTATTCTACCTAAAGTGTATTCGTGATCCTAGAAGCTTTGTCAATATCCCTTACTGTGTTGCTTTTTATTTATCTAAAATGGTAGAAGGATTGCAGGACGGGAGTATAATAGGAGGAGGTATTTTTGTTACTCTCATTGGAGAGTATTTAGGTGTTGATAGGAACCAAGGGGGTCCATTACAGCTTTGTAGAGAACAGGTTGAGCCCTTAGGATTGAAAGTTTATGTAGGTGCTAAGGTATTGAAAAGTAGACGTAACCAGGCAGTACCCTATGAGGGACCTCATCCACAGGTAGAAAGGGGCTCAGACGAGGAAATGGAGGAAGCGGGAGACATTAGGGATGTCTTTCGAGATGCTATTCTTGACGTCCACGTTCGTATAGAGGAGGAATCAATGACGAACGAGGCCAGACATAGTATGTATGAGCAGTGGCACTCCGAGCGAGTATACGAGGATTATAGGTGACACCAACACGATAGCTGGTTAGTTCATCAGCACCAAATCATGATCCAGCTATCATATCAGGTACCAAATAACTATGTACCTACTCGACCTGCTTATTTTCCGCCACACAGCCCCGACATCCGACCACCCTTTAACCGGTATGACTATAACCAAGCCTATCAGGACACCTATAACCAACAATGGAACCCACTTGACGAGATGAACTGGAACCCCTATCCAGACTGATTTGGTTCCATTTGGTTATTTTTATGATTTTTATGTTTTTATCTTTTGACTTTTTCATGTTTAAACTTATGTTATTGGATATATTTGTGTAATTTTTATCATTTCTATTATTATTATTATTGTGTACTAATATTTCATATTTAGGATTTGAAAGTGGGATTTTAAGTCCCATTTCAAATTGCCATGCATGATTATATTTGTATGTATGTATATTGTCGATTGTACAAAACAGGGTAAAACATCGCATTTTCAAAGACTGGCATTAAGTTCAGCAAAAGCTACTAATTTTGACGACAAGATGACAAATAAATGTGATGTAACAACAGAAGGAATGAACAAATGATATGCACCATTTATCATTCAGCAAACAAACACCAATATGTTTGGAAACTTTGGTAAAATTTAATCATTCCTACGCTAATCACCCTCAATAATTTAAATTGTTACTGATTTCTTGCAAATGAGGGCATTGCAAGATCTTAAGTGTGGGAAGGGGTTAAATTCTTTCGGATTTTTAAAATTTTTAACTAATACACTTGGTTACCATTAAAAATACTAGTAAAGCAGTAGTTGTATTAGAATCTAGTGCTCTCTGATAACAAAGAACAGCCCTAGTCTTATATACTGACTACCCAATTCTAGTAAAAAAAATTCAAAATTTTCAATTAAATGAACTCAAAATCATGTTTATACATATTTATGAATGATAAAACTAGGTGTTAACACCGAAATTATTATTACCTTGGAAAGGACATAAATTGAGAAACAAACCAAAATGTTATAATTCATTTAAGAATGGAATAGAGGAGAACAAAAAGGCAAATAAAAGAAAATAAAAGCCAAGTGTGGGAAATTTTTACCAAGTTATTCAAAATATATATCACATATTTTTGTACAAATAACTGAAAATACTTTTGCTTTGGACTAAACTAAACAGTTTTACCTGATTTACTGTAATATATCTGTAAGAAAGATGGATCTACACGATGAATCAATTCCATCATTAAAAGGAAGTAAAGTCTTCCGAAAAAGAAATGCGTTTCTTGATTTAGGTCATGAAGTTGTCGTCCAGACCAGCTGTAGGTTGACAAAAAACCTAGAAAAGTCATCACTAACATCCTCAGGAAATCCACGAACCTCAGCATAAAACAGGGTCGCCAAGTGGTCAGATTTATCCTAACCATGAGAAGGATTTATCTCGTACAATAGGGGGCACCATGCAAATTAGCTTGATAAGACTAATGAATCAGATCCCCAGAAAGGATAATCTCCTTAAAGATCAAAAATCAGCTTTTAAGACTGATATTACTCAATCCTTGAGATTGACCTTAAAGATTGAGAATTCAAACTCATGGAATTCAATGATATCTAAACTCGAGCTTGAACGAGAAAATATTTTGATCAAATTACAAACCGATTTGTTTTCTGAAAACCCATTTTCAATGCGTTCATTACCATTGAACGTAAAATCCTAGGAATTCACCTGGAATTCATTAGGTCACCTGAACCAAATCGGGTGTCAACCGTAAGAACGGTGGTTGCATAGTATGGTCAAAGATAGGACCTTGTGCCAGACCAAAAAATTATAAAGGTGAGCTTTACTATTGCTCCTACAAAGGATAGTAATTGCGTCCGACACATTTTAGACTATAATTAAAAGCATGTCAGGGGACATTGCCTTAACAGTTGCTTGTTCAACGCTTTCCTTTACAACCGGACGGTAGTTTATCGAAAGGTAATATTCGGAGCAAGTATACTGGACGTGTTGCTTTTCTAATACAAGGTTAGCAAGTGGGTGACACAAAACCGCAAGTTTTGAGCTAAAATTTTCAAATCTGAAACGCACCAAACCCACAAAAACAATTTGCAAACACCGGTAAAGGGTTATTCCGGAAAACTTATCTAGGGTAAAAGCTAGATTAAATTTTCAAAAAGATCAAATGTTTTCATAAAGATCCAATTTTCTTAATGGATCTAAATTTTTATAGTCATGTGGGACTGTAAACCATATCGTTACTACCATTGTTTATACCGCCGTAAAGAAATCACTGATGTACAAAGTGTGAAGAATAAAGAAGTGATTCTAGTATTTCAAGACTATATTGCTTGAGGACAAGCAACGCTCAAGTGTGGGAATATTTGATAATGCTAAAAACAAACATATATATCATAACATTATTCCTCAAGAAAGACAAGCTTTTAGTTGCAACTGTTCTATTTACAAGTGATATTCGTTTAAATAATAAAAGGTGAAGACAAAAGACAGATTCGACGAATTGAAGACGCAAACGACCAAAAAGCTCAAAAGTACAAAATAAAATCAAAGAGGTTCCAATTATTGATGAGAAACGTCTCAAAATTACAAGAGTACAAGACGCAAAACGCAAAGTACAAGATATTAAATTATACGCAAGGACATTCGAAAATCCGGAACCGGGACCAGAGTCAACTCTCAACGCTCGACGCAACGGACTAAAAATTACAAGACAACTATGCACATAAATATAATATAATATTTAAATAATTCTTGTAATTATTTAATATATTATATTTATTTATTAAAACGTCGACAAACAAGAAAACAAAAAATTTGAGCTGTCACCAACGGCCATGCGATCGCATGGCCTGGAAGAAGAAATCTCATGCGATCGCATGGCCAACTTTTTCAGTTCACATGTCCTATAAAAACGAGTGTTTGGTGCACCATATATCCATCCATATATCTATCTCTCTATCTATACGTAATATTTATATTTATATTATAATTTTAATTTTAATTTTAATTTTAATTTTAATTCTAATAATAAGGGTGTGTTAGCGAATGTTGTAAGGGTGTAAGTCGAAATTCTGTCCGTGTAACACTACGCTATTTTTAATCATTGTAAGTTATGTTCAACCTTTTTACATTAATGTCTCATAGCTAAGTTATTAGTATGCTTATTTAAAATGAAGTAATCATGATGTTGGGCTAATTACTAAAATTGGGTAATTGGGCTTTGTACCATAATTGGGGTTTGGACAAAAGAACGACACTTGTGGAAATTAGACTATGGGCTATTAATGGGCTTTATATTTGTTTAATTAAATGATAGTTTGTTAATTTTAATATAAAGATTTACAATTGGACATCCCTATAAATAACCATATACACTCGATCGAACACGATGGGCGGGGTATTTATATGTACGAATAATCGTTCATTTTACCGGACACGGGAATGGATTAATAGTCACTAGAATTATTAAAACAGGGGTGAAATTATGTACAAGGACACTTGGCATAATTGATAACAAAGTATTAAAACCTTGGGTTACACTCAGTCAATATCCTGGTGTAATTATTAAACAAAGTATTAAAATCTTGTTACAGTTTAAGTCCCCAATTAGTTGGAATATTTAACTTCGGGTATAAAGATAATTTGACGAGGATACTCGCACTTTATATTTATGACTGATGGACTGTTATGGATAAAAACTAGACGGACATATTAAATAATCCAGGACAAAGGACAATTAACCCATGGGCATAAAAAAAATTCAACACGTCAAACATCATGATTACGGAAGTTTAAATAAACATAATTATTTTATTTCATATTTAATTTCCTTTATTTTCATATTTAATTGCACTTCTAATTATCGCACTTTTATTTATTATTATTATATTTAATTGCACTTTTAATTATCGTACTTTTTAATTATCGCAAGTTTATTTTATCACACTTTTATTTATTGCAATTTCATTATCGTTATTTACTTAAGTCTTTTATATTTTACATTTGGTTTTAACTGCAACTAAAGTTTTAAAATTGACAAACCGATCATTAAATGGTAAAAACCCCCCTTTATAATAATAATATTACTTATATATATATATATTTGTATTTTTATAAATTAAAACTAATATCGCGTTAAGCTTTGTTTAAAGATTTTTTCCCTGTGGAACGAACTGGACTTACTAAAAACTACACTACTGTACGATTAGGTACACTGCCTATAAGTGTTGTAGCAAGGTTTAAGTATATCCATTCTATAAATAAATAAATATCTTGTGTAAAATTGTATCGTATTTAATAGTATTTCCTTGTAAAATTTAATAGTATTTTATACCCCTTAGCTTTGACATCAATGTTCTTCCATAAGGATTTTATGTGTGCAATACGAAGGACTTATACCTTTAATGTCATGATTCTTCCATGCAATAGCTTGTTTATGAGCTTTTAGCACAGAAATGAGTTGAGATTTTTCATTTTTAGTAAGAGAAGATGAGATTATTACAGGTAATTTAGATTTACCATGTAAATAAGCGTATTTCAAATAGGTTGGAAGTGGCTTTAACTCTAATATCGGTGGTTCTTCTATCGATGATTTGTATCGATATATGTCTTCCTCTTTCAATACTTGAAGTTCTTCTGTTGTTGGTTCGTATTCATTAGCTATGAGTGTAGCTAACATTTCAGCTTTATCAATTGGTTCATCTCCTTCTCCTAAAGAACATTCTCCTGTTCCTTGTAATTCAGGAAATTCTTGTAACAATTATGCATGCGATTCTATAGTTTGAACATAATAACATGTATCATCTGCAGATTGTGGTTGTTGCATTGCTTTATCAACAGAAAAGGAAACACTTTCGTCCTCTATACTTAGGGACAGTTTCTTACCAAACACGTCTATTATTGCTTTAGCCGTGTTTAAGAATGGTCTTCCTAATATGAGAGGAACTCGAGAATCTTCTTCCATGTCCAGAATAAAAAAATCTACTGAGAATACTAAAGTACCAACTTTAACTAGCATGTTCTCCATTATCCCTCTAGGATATTTTATTGATCGATCTACTAGTTGTATGCTTATTCGTGATGGTTTTAAATCTCCAAGGTCTATTTAGCGTATAATGAATACGACATTAAATTTATACTAGCACCTAAATCTGCCAATGCTTCTATTGAACTAAGACTACCCAGAAAACATGGAATTGTGAAACTCCCTGGATCTGATAGTTTTTCTGGTATCTTATTCAACAGCACTGCAGAACATGTAGCATTGATTGTGATAGCCGAGAGTTCTTCCATTTTTCTTCTATTTGTGATCAGATCTTTTAGAAATTTAGCATATCTTGGCATTCCTGAAATCACATCAATGAATTGAAAATTGACATTTATTTGTTTAAACATATCCAAGAATTTGGATTGCTCGGCTTTAAGTATCTCTTTTCTCATTTTACTCGGGTATGGAAGTGGTGGTTGGTATGGTTTAACATAAGGCTTTGCCTTTACTGTGTTATCTTCATTAACCTTTTCAACTACCGGTTCTTTTTCCTTCTCTTGCTCAGGCTGTGGTGCCTGTGAAGTAGGAATAGAGTAATCGGAAATTACTGTTAAATTTATACAAGCTTATTTTTAAATTCATGTTGTTCTTTTCTTATTCTTTGGATTCTAGAAAATGCAGGTTAAAAGGTTAACTGGAAAGGATTTGCATTACAAGCTTTTACAAAGTCAAGGGGCTCTTTCTGGACAAAGTAATTTTGTAGCAGCTTAATGGACTTCTTAGCAGATTGGGCTAATTTATTACTTTGGGCTCAAGGCTTTTTTTTCTTCATATATATCATCAAATCAAGAGCTAGGGTTAAAAAACAACACACACACACATTCTATTTTTCTGTTGATCATCATTTTCTCTCATCCAGCAACCCTAATTTTGATATTGTTCAGTTTTCTCTTCATCTTATTATACAATCACTCTCTGTGATTGTAGTTTTCTATAATTTGTGAGTTTAGTGAGTTGAATCAGATTAAAACTTATTCTTCATATTGATGTAATCAACTTTGGATTTATGAATATTGGTTGAGATCGTGTTTGTTTTCATAGATTTGTTTAATTTTACATGGTATCAGAGCTTAGGATTGCTTGATTAGTGTTCGATTGCTGTGTTTTCTAGGGTTTGTTCATCTTTTCTGTTGAACAAAGTTTCTAGAAGGTTTTTGGTGATTTATTCTCTTTCATCATCTTATTGGGTTCGATTTTAGATCTGTGGCATCGGTTATTGTTTTTGTTCATGATATTGAAGAAACCCTAATTTTCTCAATTAAGGTTAGGGTTTTCAAGTCTTCCGCTGTTTATCTTCTTGTTTCTTCTACTGTTGTTATCTACAAAGGGGAGTCTCGAATTTACTCGTGTTTTTATACCCATTATTGACTGAATCATCGTGCCCAACTCTTGATCTGAGTTCATAGAAACTCATGAATACCTGATCAAGCACGGTTTAAGATTCTTGACCTCTATTATTGCTGTGTGTTATTTTACTAATTCTGCAGACTGCTTGGTTAGTAACCATTTTTTTGCTGGAGTATTATAAGTTGTTTCTTTCCTTTACAGGTGTCTGGCCAGTGATTGATGTTGTGAATGTGTTATTTATGCTTTTTAATTCTGTGTTTTTATTGGTGTTTATTTGTTTAGTTGCTTAATCTTGTTCTTTTTAGTGATTACTTCTATTTGTTTCTGTTTGTTATTCTGTTAAGATGGCTGATGGTGCTATTACTATGATTAATAACCTTGATTTTGGGGATCCATTGTATTTACATGCAAGTGATACAACTACTGGAACACCTTTTATTTCTATAAAACTAAAAGGTACTGAAAATTATAATATTTGGAGCAGGTCTATGTTATTGGCTTTAGGTACTAAAAATAAACTTGGTTTTATTAATGGATCTTTACAAAGACATGCAACAGATGTTACTCTTCAAAATCAATGGGATAGGTGTAACAATGTTGTACTTTCATGAATACTTGGGTCAATATCTGATGAACTTTATTCTGGTCAAATTTTTTCTAGTAATGCTACTCATGTTTGGAATCAGCTTAAAGAGACTTATGATAAGATAGATGGTTCTGTTATTTGTAATCTGCATCATAAGATGAATTCTATTAAACAAAATGATAGTATTTTGTCTGATTATTATCATAATTTGAATAGTTTGTGGAAACAATATGATTGCATGATTGCTGGTCCTGCTTGTACTTGTGGTGTTGCTTGTACTTGTCCTGCTGGTGTGTTTGCTAAAGAACAAAGTAAAGTTCAAAAGTTAATGCAATTTTTAATGGGCTTAAATGATTGTTATGTTTCTGTTAGAAGTAATATTTTGTTAAGGGATCCCTTGCCTGATGTGAAAAGTGCTTATGCTCTCTTGTCTAGGGAAGAATCACATAGGAATCTTAATTCTAAAGAAAATGTGGTCACTAAAACTCAAACATCTGCTTTTATTGCTCAAACTTTTAATAAAGATGCTAATCCTAACAATAATAACAACTCTAGATTTAACAATAGTAGAGGACCTAATCAGAACTTAAAATGTAAAAAATGCAATAAATTAGGTCATACTATTGATAGATGCTTCGAGATTGTAGGATATCCACCTGGGTTTAAGAAAAACTTTAATAATAACAATAATTATAAACCAAATCAGGGGTATCAAAACAATTTTAAAAGTGTTTCTAATAATAGTACTGCTTCTAAAGAAACTAGTACTAGTTCTCCTTCTCTGTCTTTTTCAAATGAACAGATGATGAAGCTTCTCAGTCTTATAAATGATTCACCTGATACTGTTAATACTCAATCTAATATGGTAGGTACTTTTTTCAATTGTAGTGTGAAATTTTATTTAAACTTTAATAAATTCTTTAGTGCTTCCAATCTTGAGTCAAAACATGTTTTTAAAGGATGGGTAATTGATTCATGTGCAAATCAACACATGACTTTTTCTGAAAAAGGTTTATTTAACCTTGTTAATATCTCTGATCTAAAATTAACTGTTGGTCATCCAAATGGAACTCAAGCTTTAATCAAAAGTATTGGAAATCTGAAAATTAATAATCATATAACATTGTTTGATGTTCTTGTTGTGCCTGAATATTGTGTCAGTCTTATGTCTGTTTTTAAATTGTCTAAAGATAATAAAGTTAGTATCAGATTTGATGATAAAAAATGCTATATTCAGGATTTGATGGACTTGAAAATAAAAGGGACTGGTAGACAAGATGGTGGATTATATTTGTTAGATAGTTCTGATGATTCTTCTTTTACGGCTAATAATTGTGTGAGTAATTATCATGCTTCTTGTAAACTTTGGCATGCTAGACTTGGTCATCCTTCTGACCAAGTTCTCAATGTTCTTAAAACTAAACTTTCTTTAAAAGGTGATCTAAATACAGAACCTTGTGAAATTTTTCATAAGGCTAAACAAACTAGGTTACCTTTTCCTCTAAGTGAACAAAAAACTACAAGCCTTGGTGAAATAATTCATCTTGATTTGTGGGGTCCATTTAAAATTCAGAGTAAAGAAGGTTTTAAATATTTCTTAACCATTGTTGATGATTACTCTAGGGCTATTTGGATCTATATGCTTAAAAGTAAAGAAGATGTGCATGATAATGTGTTCAGTTTTGTTCAACTACTTGAAAATCAATTTACTAAAAGGATTAAAATTATTAGGTCTGATAATGGAACTGAATTTCTTAACAATAAAATGGCTGATTTTTTGAAAACTAAAGGCATTATTCATCAAACCACTTGTGCTTACACACCTCAACAAAATGGGGTTGTTGAAAGGAAACATAGGCACTTGCTAAATGTAGCAAGAGCCTTAATGTTTCAAGGAGGATTACCTTTAAATATGTGGTCTGAATGTGTTCTAACTGCTTGTTATTTGATTAATAGGACTCCTACTGCTGTGCTGAATGGAAAATCTCCGTATGAACTTATTTTCAAAACTGAACCTAACCTCTCATATATTAAGTTCTTTGGTTGCTTGTGTTTTTCAACTGTTTTGAATCCTTCTGATAAATTTAGTAGCAGGTCTATCAAATGTATTTTGATTGGTTTTTCTAGTGTCAAAAAAGGTTATAAACTTTACAATTTGGATGATAAAAGTGTTTTTTTCTCTAGAGATGTAAAATTTTATGAAACTGTTTTTCCTTTAAGAATGAAACCAGTTGATGAAAAACAAAATGATAATGATTTGTACAAAATGAATTTCTTTTACCAAATATTTTTAAGCACCAATGACACTTCAAGTCCCTATGATGAAGAGAGGTCTAATAGTGATGGTCTCTTAATAGAAATAACACTTGGATTATTACTGACCTTCCACCTAATAGAACTCCAGTTGGTAGTAAGCGGATTTATAGGATCAAATATAAATCTAGTGGTGAAATTGAAAGATATAAAGCTAGACTTGTTGCTAAAGGTTATAGTCAAAAGGAAGGAATAGATTATGATGAAACCTTTTCTCCTGTGGTCAAACATGTTACTATTAGATGTTTAATTACTATTGTTGTGCAGAATAATTGGCCTCTTTTTCAACTTGATATTAATAATGATTTTCTTTATGGTGACTTAAAAGAAGAAGTTTATATGACGCTCCAAGACAATGGAATGAAAAATTAAATTCTGCTTTGTTTCAAAATGGCTTTACTCAAAGCAAAAGTGATTATTCTTTATATGTGACAAACTGTGGTGATGTGTTTATTGATTTGCTTGTTTATGTGGATGATATTGTTATTACAGGTAATAATATGTCTGAAATAGAAAAATTTAAAACTTTTCTAAAGTCTAAATTCATGATAAAAGATCTAGGAAAATTGAAATACTTTCTTGGCATTAAAATTTTAAACACTAATCAAGGTGTTTGTTTGTCTCAAAGAAAGTACTGTTTAGAACTTTTAAATGATTATGGTTATTTAGGTGTTAAACTAATTGGTTCTCCAATTGAGCAAAATTTGTGTGTTGCTTGTGAACCAAGTGAAAAGGATCATTTCATTTCCAACTTAACTGAATATCAAAAGTTAGTTGGAAGATTGATTTATTTGACTTTAACCAGGCCTGATATTTCTTTTGCTGTTCATGTTCTTAGTCAATATATGCATGCTCCATTGCAATCTCATTTAAACCTTGCTTTTAGAGTCTTAAGATATCTTAAGAGCTCTCCTGGGAAAGGTTTACATTTGATGAAAGGCAATGATTTTTCTTTATATGCATTCTCTGATTCTGACTGGGAAAGTGTAAATTGAATAGAAAATCTATTACTGGTTATCTTGTCTATTTTTGTGGATCCTTAGTTTCTTGGAAAAGTAAAAAACAAGTTGCAATCTCCAGGTCCTCTGCTGAAGCAGAATATAGGGCCATAGCAACAACTGCTTGTGAAATTATTTGGTTAAAAAATTTACTTCATGATCTTAACATTAAGATCAATTTACCTGTTGATCTTTACTGTGATAATAATTCTGCTATGCAGATTGCTTCAATCCCAGTTTTTCATGAAAGAATAAAACAGTTTGATATTGATGTTCATTTTATAAGAGATAAAGTTTGCACTGGTGTTATAAGACCTGAAAGGGTTGATTCACAAAATCAATTGGCTGATATTTTAACTAAATGTCTTAGCATAAGACAACATCATTTTCTAGTTGAAATATTGGGTTTAATTGATTTATTTAAAAATAAGCTTGAGGGGGAATGTTAAATTTATACAAGATTATTTTTAAATTCATGTTGTTCTTTTCTTATTCTTTGGATTCTAGAAAATGCAGGTTAAAAGGTTAACTGGAAAGGATTTGCATTACAAGCTTTTACAAAGTCAAGGGGCTCTTTCTGGACAAAGTAATTTTGTAGCAGCTTAATGGACTTCGTGGAAGATTGGGCTAATTTATTGCTTTGGGCTCAAGGCTTCTTTTCTTCATATATATCATTGGATCAAGAGCTAGGGTTAAAAAAACAACACACACATTCTATTTTCTGTTGTTCATCGTTTTCTCTCATCCAGCAACCCTAATTTTGATATTGTTCAGTTTTCTCTTCATCTTATTATACAATCACTCTCTGTGATTGTAGTTTTCTGTAATTTGTGAGTTTAGTGAATTGAATCAGATTAAAACAGATTCATATTGATGTAATCAACTTTGGATTTATGAATATTGGTTGAGATCGTGTTTGTTTTCATAGATCTGTTTAATTTTACAATTACTGGCATTTCAGGTGGTTTAAGTGTTATACCACTTCTCTTGGTAATGGCTTTAGCTGCTTCATTTCGGGGGTTAGCATTTGTATCACTAGGTAGACTCCCCGGTTTTCTTTCACCAATTAACCTTGCTAGGTTACTTACTTCTTGTTCCAGATTTTGGATTGAATCTTGTTGATTTCTAAATGCTTGAGCATTTTGTTCATTAGTTTGTTTCTGAGATGTAACAAACTGCGTTTGAGATTCAACTAGCTTTAAAACCATGTCTTCTAAATTTATCTTTTTCTCTTTGGTTTGTGGTGGTTTATTAATGTAACCAGGTCTTTGCTGATTATAAGTATTGTTGGATACTTGTTGATTGCTAGGACCTTGTTGGTTGTTGTGTTGGGCATTTTGGTTGTAAGGAATGTTTTGATTGTAGTTTGGCCTTGGCGGTTGATAATTATTTTGATAATTATTTCCCGGCCTTTGATTTATGTATGAAACATTCTCTCTTTGTTCCATAGTTTGTTCAACACTGAGACAATCTTTTGTCAAATGTGGTCCTCCACACTGCTCACAACTGATTCGTATTGCGTGAATATCTTTAGTCATCTTTTCCATTTGTTTTTCAAAAGAATCTACCTTTGCAGAAATGAAATCAAAGTCATGGCTAGAATCGGCTCTAGCCGCTTTAGATGAATGAAGAATATCTTTTTCTTGAGGCCGCTCATGCGAGTGGGAGGCTGTATTATCAATAATCTTGTGAGCTTCAGTAGCGGTTTTCTTCATAATGGAATCATCAGCGGCTGTGTCGATGTCTTTTCGTGTAGCGACGTCGACGCCTTTGTAAACTATTTGAACTATTTGAAAATTGTCTAAACCATGTTGAGGACATCCTCTCAACATCTTTTCGAATTTTGTCCACGCCTCAAATAACGTTTCATTTGGCTTTTGTACTAATGTGGCAATTTCTCCTTGAAGTCTTACGGCTTTAGATGCCAGAAAGAATCTTTGAAGAAATTTCTCAACTAAAACATCCCAAGTATCAATCGCTCCTTCGGGTAATGATTCTAACCAATCTTTAGCTTCTCCCTTTAAAGTCCATGGGAACAACATAAGATAGATCGTTTCATCCTCAATTTCTTGGATTTTAAAAAGAGCACAAATCATATTAACAGTTCGAAGTTCTTCGTTTGGATCTTCTTTTGTTGTACCACTAAATTGGCACTGATTAGTGATCATGTGTAGGATTTGTCCTTTGATTTCAAAATCTGGAGGTCTAACTTTTGGCTGATTAATGGCATGACCTTGGCCCGTGCGTGTGGCTCTCATTCGGTCTTCCATACTTTGAAGTTTTGGATCTGCCATATCTTGAATAGTTGAATCCAAATCACTAAAAGATTCTGATTTAACGATTTCTTCCTCGATAACCTCTGTTTGAATAATTTGTGGTTCAGGAGGAATGATTAGTGGTTCAGGATCTCTGAATTGTCCTTGAATATCCTCCAGGTCCTCAATTGTGAAGTCGGGTTCAAAAAATGGATTATCGAAAATTTGAATTGGAGTACTTGTATGACTAGAGGATGATTCTAAAGAAAAATCCACGGCGATAATATTGGCTAGATGTCTTGATCGAGTTACAGGTGGTGAACATATGAAAGATGGTGAACGTTTCGCTCGGTGCATTCACAGAATATCCTATTAGTTATAAATATAAAAATTATATAAGTTATCAAATTAATAGACTTTTTTGATTTTGCCCACGTTTCGAATAGCCAAAAGATACAACAGGTAGCCAGGACCCTTTAAATCGAAAATCCACAACTCGCCACTAACAAATCCAACTATTACTACGAACCAGAAAATTGGCTTCAATTAATTTAATCGCTTACAATAATTTTTTTCTTCGAAATTTTGAAATAAAAATCTATGTCCTAAAAAACTAGAGCGTAGAAATGAAAAAGAAAAAGTACGTCGAAAAACAAGAAGTCGAAAAATAAATGTCAAAAAACAAAATAAAACTAAAGTTTTACGTTTAAAGCTTAGCGTCTAAAAACTTAAAACTAAAAGTTGCCACTAAAGTCTTAAATCTAAAGGAACTAAAAATGCAATTCTAAAAGGAAATCGGCAATTACTTATAAGAAACTAAAATCTATTAAAAATTAAAGTGAAAAAGCGATGTCGTAAAATTCTAAGGCTTTTAAAATCTAGTTCTAAGAAAAAGACCTTAAGGGAGGATTACGGCAAAACTTAAAAACTAAACTTAAACTAAAGCGAAATGAAACAATTAAAAAGATACAATTAATAAAAAGATATATTACAAAAATGATAAAAATAAAATTTTATATAAAAATATTATTTTTATATTATTATTTTATAAAAATATTAATTTATATAATTAATAATAATAATAAAACTTAATATTACTAATTAAAATTAAAACTAAATACTAATTATTAATATTTAAATTAAAACCCTAATTATATTAAATAATAATAATTAAAAACCATAATTCGTATTAAATGCGTCATAGGTTTGTCTGTCAGAGCAACTCATGCGATCGCATGAGTTTTGGTCTTCTAGGTCATGCGATCGCATGGTCCAAGAATTCCTGAATTCACTCGGGCTTTTAACAGGCTTCGGCCTAAATTTATTTTATTTATTATTATTTGATTTTAAATTATAGAAAATATAAGATTTATATAAAATAAAAATAAATTTATATTTATATTTTAAAAACTTAAAATAAAAACGCTTTTTAATTTTATAAATAAAAATCTTAAAAATAAATAAATAAATAAATAAATAAATATATATATATATATATATATATATATATATATATATATATATATATATATATATATATATATATATATATATATTATTTAAACACCTATCTAAGTAGATATATATATATTTATATTTTTATATTTATATTTAAAACTTATATATAAATATGTTTTTACTAAAATAGATTAAAATATATAGCGTTCCGCTTTCGGCTGGAATCCCCGGCAGTGGCGCCAAAAATACTTGATGTGCGAGCGAGCGTATACGAAATAGATTATATTTTTAATACAAAATACTATTAAATACGATACAAATTACACAAGTTATTTATTTATTTATAGAATGGATATACCTAAACCTTGCTACAACACTTATACATAGTGTACCTAATCGTAGAGTAGTTTAGCTTTTAGTAAGTCCGGTTCGTTCCACAGGGATACAGATTGAAAACGTACTATATTTTTAAACAGTTATATATATATATTGTAACAGCCCGAGTACAACCCGTAGTGGATATTGTCCGCTTTGCCCCGACGCACGGTGGCTCACGGTTTTGTTTCTCGGGACTCACCCTCAAAACGCGTCCACTAGAGGAGGTATCCACACCCTTTATAAGGGGTGTTTCGTTCTCCTCCCCCACCGATGTGGGATGAGTTCTCACACTCTCCCCCACTCAGGACACTGCGTCCCCGCAGTGCACATCGATGCGGGCCCCAGCTCTGATACCATCTTAGCGATGTGGGATTATAAGGTAATACTCACGCTTAAATGACACAACGCGTTTTGGGACCACAGGCAGAGCAGATGTGTGAGTATGCTGCAGTTAAGCGTGCTCGGGCGAGAGCACTACCAGGATGGGTGACCTCCTGGGAAAGTGCTTCTCGTGTGTGGTCACCAAGAAAAAGCCGTGCGCCTACGGGCAAAGCGGACAATATTGTGGTCATGTTAAGCTGGGGTGTTACATATATATATATATATATATATATATATATATATATATATATATATATATATATATATATATATATATATATATATATATATATATATATATATATGTAGTAGTATTATTATAATAAAAGGGGGTTTTACCTTTTAACGTCCGGTTTATCAATTTATATATTTTTATCACAATCAAAACATAATGCAAAATATTATATATAAAAATAACTTAATTTAAAGCGTAAAATAACTGACGGTAAATAAAATTACGAGTATTTAAATGACGATAAATAAAAGTACGAATATTAAAAGTACAATAATAAATAAAATTACGATAGAATATGAAATAAAAGAATTATGCTTATTTAAACTTTCGTAATCATGATGTTTGACGTTTTTATTTTAATTTGTTACCCTGGATTAATTGTCCTTTGTCCTGGATTATTTAATGTGTCTATCTGGTTTTTGTTCAAAATAGTCCATCAGTCATAATTATAAAGTGCGAGTGTCCTCGTCAAATTACCCTTATACCCGAAGTCAAATATTTCAACTAATTAGGGATTCAAGCTTTAACAAGGTCTTAATACTTTGTTAATAATTACACCAGGATATCGACTGTATGTAATCTAAGGTCTTAATATTATGTTATCAATTATACCAGTTATCATTGTATATAATCCACCCCTATTTTAATGAGTCCATTGATTATTAATCCATCCCCGTGTCCAGTCAAATGAATAATTATTAGTATATATAAATATCCCACCCATCGTATCCAATAAGGCGTATGTGGTTATTTATAGAAACGTCAAGTTTTAAATCTCTTTATTAAATTAACAAACTATCATTCAGTTAAACAAATGTAAAGTCCATTAATAGTCAATAGTCCATTGTCCACAAGTGTCGGTCTTTTGTCCAAACCCTAATTATGGTCCAAATTCCAATAATCCCGTCTTAATATTTAGTCCAACATCACGATTACTTCGACTTAAATAAGCATAATAATAACTTAGTTACGAGACATTAATTTAAAAAGGAAGAACATAGCTTACAATGATTATTAATTGCGTAGCGTTACACGGACATAGTTTCGACTTTAAAAACCGTAAAATATTTGTTACAATAACCCAATTATTATTAAACTTAAATTAAAATTAATATTATGAATATAAATATAAATATTATGTTTACAGAGGAAAGAAAGGAGTGAAAGAGGTGTAAGAGGTTCGACGGGAAAATGGCCAATTTATAGACCTGTCCTGATTTTGAGAGCCATGTAATCGCATGGCTTTCCGTTGTTAATTCCATACGATCGCATGGCCAGCCTGGCCATGCCCCCTTCTTGATTAAAACATGGGCTGCTGAATTATTTTAATATATAATATAATATATATATAATTTTATATAATTATATATATATTATATTATATTCTTGTGCATAGTTGACTTGTAATTTTAGGTCCATTGACTCGCGCGTTGATGCTCAGTTTATGTCTCGATTCCGAATTTTCGAACGTCTTTTCGTATGCTTAGATATCTTGAACTTTGCGTTCCGCGACTTGTACTCTTATCAATATTTAGACGTTAATCATCAATAAATTGAACTACTTGGATTGTAACTTGTACGTTTGAGCTTTCTGGAAGGATAATGCTATGAAATATGTGTTCGTTTTTAGAATTATCAATTATCTATGCAATAAATGCACTAAGACGTGTCTAGACTGAAAATGATAAATAGCTAATTTCCGAGAAGAAATGATAAGCAAAACTTTATGAAATGTAGACACGGTCAAAGTCCAGACTCACTAATGCATCTTAACAACTATCAGTTAGACACACTAATGCAAGACCTGGTTCGCTAAGACCAACGCTCTGATACGAACTGAAATGACCCGTCCAAATTCATATGGACGAATACATTACATCTGGTCCCATTGCGAGGTACTGACCTCTATATGATGCGTTTTACAAACATTGCATTCTTTTAAAAGACAACTCATTTCAAAATATAACCTTTTGATACAATGACATACATTTTCCATAATATGAATGACTAAACTATCATTGACTTAATAATACTCTTGTTGACCTCGAACGACTTGAATGCAACGTCTTCTGAAATATGCTATGAACGAATCCAAGTAATGTCTTTAAAATGAGCAAATGCACAGCAGAAGATTTCTTTCATACCTAAGAATAAAGATGTTTAAAAGTATCAACCAAAAGGCTGGTGAGTTCATAAGTTTATCATTAATAATAAAATTCGGTAATTTTGATAGACTACAAGGTTTAAATGCTAGGCACAAATGGGTCCGTATCCTATACCCACCTGTAAGCTACCTTGCGATTTTTAAATACAGTACATCTATCTCGTGTACGAAATCATTTTTCGTAATGCTTAGCAGAAGAGAGACGTACCCTTTTCTCCCCCGTAGGTTGCCTCGAGGATTTTAATAACCATACACATATAGCGTGTACAAAAACATCAGCAGGAACACTCATGTGCTAAAATAAACAGAACACTCATTTACTCTATAACATTGCCTGGTAATCGACCTTAACTTATAAAGCGCATAAGAATATCCCCAAAATAAACAGAACTTTCAGTCTGTAATATACAAGTATCATCTGTATATATATATATATATATATATATATATATATATATATATATATATATATATATATATATATATATATATATATATATATACCTCAAAGTACTAAAGCATTCCATTTTCCAGAATGGGGGGTGTTAGTGCCCGTAGATCTACCTTTAGGATTCGCATCAATTAGGGTGTCGTTCCCTAATTCTTAGGTTACCAAGCTATAATAAGCAGGGGTGATATTTGGTATAACAATTACATTCGAGGAATGTTTTACTTGTGTCTATCACGTCAAACATTTATAAAAGAATTTCATGTATCCTCAGTCCCAAAAATATATATTTCAAAAGTATGTAAAAAGGGATCAAATGAACTCACGATACGATATTTTGTAGTAAAAATATGCATATGACTGAACTGAACAATTGCAAGGTTGGCCTCGGATTCACGAACCTAATAAGAAATAGGCTTTAAAAAAATAATGCCCCTGCCCGGGCTCCAATCCGTGACCTCTTGCTTAAACACCCACACTACTAACCCTTGAGTTATCTATTACTTTCTAGTTATACTTGCACATTTATTTATTTAACGTTACTACCCTCTGTTATATTTTCTTTGATTCTTACCTCATTGTTTAATCATCATCATTATCTATTTATCATCACAATCACCAAATTTCATAGTCACGTCCATTATCATTAACCTCATACGTATACACATCACAGAATCAACTCGTACTTGTGGATCATAATTATAATTTCATCAACCACTCATCCCAATCATCATTAATATCACGATTTTATAATCATCATCATATACACATTACCATCTTCAAGACATCATCATCATTATATGCGTAAATTATCATTGAATCGTGATTTACTATTATCGTTATCATTTTATTTATGCTCATGATCACTCCAGCCCAATAGGCCCATCGTTATGTTTGATAAGCTTCATTATTAGGCCTAAGAAAAATGGAACCCAACTAATTAAACCCGATAGTATAGTCCATGTAACAAAATGGGTTTCAGTGTTAGCGTAATTGAAATAGAAACCTTATAGAAGCATAATCATTATCTATATTATATTAATCATCATCATTAAATCTTTAAACCCCACGATTATATATCATCATCAACTAATATCACTCGTCAACATCATCATTCACTCACCACTTCATCGTGAAATCATCATTGTTGCTGTAACATTCTCACAATCGAGCATATCATCACAGCATCATTTACGTACCATTAAAATCTTCTACCATCGTCCCTAACTTTCATCATTATCTTCTTTATTACGTCCCATCATGGTATCTTTACTGTTCATCATCATGCTTCATCATTCATCAAATCTCGTTTGAACATGAACAAGTTAGCAGCGAGTAGTAACAGGAGACAAATATTACAGCAGAAAAATAAACGGTGGTTGCGGTGTTTACTTGATTAATTAGAAAAATAAAAGCAGTCGCAACAGTGGACTTGAGCAACAGTAGAAATGAAGGTTGTAGTAGTAAAATGATTAATTTGCAGGTATGAAGATAGTTGACATGATGGTTAATTTGTTTTCGGATATAAACAGAAACAAGAATAGTAGTGAGTTGTAGCAGTTTACAGTTGGGTGGAGGTGGTGGTTGGGTTTTGTTGGGTGGTTTATGGCTGCAAAATGGTGGCCGATCGTGTTGTGTGTTGATTGGGTGGTGAGCCATAGGTGGTAGTTATCAAGTGGTGATCGGTGGTTGAAGGTTGAAGTGGCTTGAGGTGTGTCGAACAAGATAGTGTTAGAGAAGGTGTTTGTGTCTCTCACCAATATCAGTATGCAGTGTATATATATAACTATATGCATATGTATTATATGTATATAATTTAGTTAATGATGTACCAAAACAAGCATAGTATCAATCATAATATTAAATGACAAAGGTGATCAATTAGTAGCAGTGGAAAGTTGTTGATTGTTGTTTTGATTGAGACAGGAAACAAACATATGGTATGGTGGTTTATATCCATGTATATATATATATATATATATATATATATATATATATATATATATATATATATATATATATATATGGAATTTTAATGAAGGAAATTAACAAACACATTACATCTTAAATTAACAATCATGAATAGTGTTAAATAGTAATGATAATAATTATATGATAAGTGATTCACGGGAAACATGCACAGCTACCTATTAATTGTATGTTAGTTACCGATAGTTTTATTAGGGATATTATTCCGTACTCCGTTGATAATTAGTGGCAGATAAAAGTTCTCAGAAAAATCCCAAATTTTTACATTAATTACCTTTATTTATTCTAATCATTATTTTATAAAAACGATCATTAATGGTTTAAATTTATTAAATAAAAATTAAATCACTGTCCGCGCTCGATCTCAGGTAAAACATAAAAAGTTTTAAAATTTAGCAAATAGATCCCAAATATACTTCTAATAAGCCTATAATTTATATAACTCATTTTTGGATCACCGTTTATTTTTAAAATCACATAAGTTCATGTTTAACTCGTTTAATATCGATCGAATGATAAATGAGTATCACCGTCGTTTACTAAATAGATTTGAAATCACATATATATTTAATATACTTTAGTTATATATATTGATATATTTTAAATAATAATAATTATTATTATAATATCATATTTTATTTTATTTTACATAATAAATCCTAATAATTAAATCATATAATTATATTTCAAATTATTATTATATATCCATATATTTAAATATATATGTATCTATTTACAAATAGTGGTTCGTGAATCGCCGAGAGCAGTCAAAGGTCAAATTAAATTCATGAAAACAGTTCAAAATTTTTGAGACTCAACATAACAGACTTTGCTTATCGTGTCGAAAACATTAATCCATTTAAAGATTAGGTTTAAATTTGGTCAGAAATTTCTGGGTCGTCACATATTATTCTCTGGTTTTGACACCTGTTTGAAGTAGAAAGACATATGCAGCAGCAGCTGCTGTTTTAGGGTGAAAGATCGAGCAGAACTGTTTCGACAGTGGTGGCGATTGTTGCAGCTGAAATAGAAATAAAAGCGAGTAGCAGCAGTTAATGGCGACAGAATAGAAAATGTTGCAGCAATAGGTTGGCTTCGATGGTTTGGTTATTGGCTTCGAAGAAACAGAAAAAATAATTATCGCAGCAGAACTTGTTCGATGTTGGGCAGAAACAGTAACAAAAAGGAGCAGTATTTCAATGGGTTGTAGATGGAGGTTATGGGTGGTTGAGCGTGATCAAGGTGTGAAGGTGGTGGTTTATTGTGGTTGTGGTGGTTTCAATGGTTGGGTTATGGTTGGTTCAAGGTGGTTTTGTGGTGGTGAATTGAAGGGTGATCGGTGGCAGGCGGTTTATGGTGGTGGCAGCTGAAGTGATGGTTGGTGATTAAACAAGAGCAAGATAGTTAGATAGATGGTTTCCTGTATTCAATTGTTATCTAATCTATGTACGTATATCTATATATAGATAGATTAGAATTAGATAGTTTATTAGAATTAGATAGTTTAAGCTAAAACCAAAAATAGTGATAAGTCACTAATCTAATTTAACTCACGGGATGGAAGTTAGTTTCCTGTATCCAAGTTGTTTGTTGTTTATTAGAATTAGATAGTTTAAGCTAAAACCAAAAATAGTATCAATCATATACAATCATATATAGTAATAGGTTGTTTCCAGTTTCTATCTATCTATCTCTATTATATATATATACATATATATGTATGTATATATATATATGTATATATATATATATGTATATATATATATATATATGTACATATATATATGTACATATATATATATGTACATATATATATATATATATATATATATATATATATATGTATATATATATATGTATATATATATATGTATATATATATATAATTTATAATACTATAATAATAATAATAATAATAATAATAATAATAATAATAATAATAATAATAATAATAATAATAATAATAATAATAATAATAATAATAATAATAATAATAATATAAAAGTACTTGGAAATTCACATGTGGAGGAATGTAGAGAAAATAATTAAGCCACCGAGTTTAAATGGATTCTTCTTCCGACAGTTTCCCCACGGAGTGCTATCGTGCTCCTTTGTTAAATCAGTGGCGGATAAAAGTCTTCGAAAAAAATTCCAAACTTTTTCAATAAATGTATTTATTTATTTTAGTCATTATTTTATAAAAACGGTCATTAATTGTTTAAAATTATTAAATAATAATTAAATTAACTATTAGCGCTCGATCCCAGGTAAAATATAAAAAGTGTTAAAATTTAACAAATAGCTCTTAAATACATTTTTAATAAGCCTATAATTTATATAACTTATTTTCGGATCACCATTTATTTTTAAAATCATATAAGTTTGAATTTAACTTGTTTACTATCAATCGAATGACAATTAAGCGTTACTGTCGATTACAAAATAAATTCGAAACTATATATATATATATATATATATATATATATATATATATATATATATATATATATATATATACTTCATTTACATATATAGGTATGTTTTAAATAATAATTATTATATATTATTTTATTTTACATTATTAATTCTAACAATTACATCATATAATATTTAAATTATATTTCAAAATATATATACATATATATATATATATATATATATATATATATATATATATATATATATATATATATATATATATATATATATATATACAAGTAATAGTTCGTGAATCGTCGAGAATGGTCAAAAGTTAAATGGATTTATGAAAACAGTTCAAAAAATTTTGAGACTTAGGATAACAGACTTTGCTTATCGTGTCAGAATTATGAAATCATATAGAGATTCGAGTTAAAAATAAGTCAAAATTTTCTGGGTCGTTACGATTATTCCCCTAACAATTTATCCGGAGTAGTTGATAGCTCTGAAGTAGCATTCAGTTCGGGACGCCTAGATGTTCAACATGTGCACTCATAAAAGGAGGAGCTCCATGGGCTAGCAAATCAATCAATTATATTGTTGACACGCTTCCGTATTTGACTTGGTGGAGCCTTTGCTTAGCTTCTGGGGTGACAATAGTCTAATCGTGGGAGAGTGTAACGACCCGAAAAATTTTGACTTATTTTGAATCAAATATTCGATATGATTTAATATTTCTGACACGATAAGCTAAGTCTGTAATGTTGAGTCTCAAAATTTTTGAATTGTTTTCATATATTCATTTAACTTTGACCATGTTCGACGATTCACGAACACTTAATTGTAAATAAACATGTATATATTTAAATATATATATATATATATATATATATATATATATATATATATATATATATATATATATATATATATATATATATATTATAATTTGAAATATAATTTAAAATGTTATATGATGTAATTGAAAGAATTAATTATGTAAAATAAAATAAAAATATGATATTATTATAATTATTAATTAAAACATATCTATATATATAAATGAAGTATATTGAATATATATATATATATATATATATATATATATATATATATATATATATATATCGAATTCGTTTAGTAAACTATAGTAGCACTCATTCATCACTCGATGATTATTTAAACAAGTCTAAATACGAACTTATATGATTTTAAAAATAAACGGTGATCCGAAAAGAAGTTATATAAATTATAGCCTTATTAAAAATATATTTAGGATCTAATTACTAAATTTTAAAACTTCGTATTTTTACTTGGGGTTGGGGGCTAATACTTAAGTTAATTATTATTTAATAAATTTAAATAGTTAATGACCGAATTCTTTTACAATAATGACTAAAATAAATAAATATAATTACTGTAAAAATTCGAGATTTTCCCGAAGACTTTTATCCGCCACTGAATAATCACGGAGCACGATTTAGCACTTCGTGAAAAACTGTCGGTAGAATAAAACTAAAATATAGGGAGTTGAACTGTGTAGTACTGTTTCCCAATCAATTCTTATTCTCACATGTTTGTGATTATCAATTTTATATTATAATATAATTATAATTATTAACATTAATACTGTGTATGTGTTTTGTTTGTTTTCCTTTTCACTGCATCACTTAACCAAAACCCAGTATATATATAGACATATAAATATGCATTTGCATATTCATAACCAACACAAACCATCACTTAACCGCATTCGATCATCACTTTCACCAAAACCCACCATCGGCTATCACCCCTTTTGTTCATCACCTTCGTTGAACCATCACCACGACACTACTCCATCACCGGAACCTCCATGAGCCACCACTCCAACACCACCTTTAAAACCACCTTTAACCTATTCAATCACCACACGTCTCCACCATGATCACCATCCACCACCTTGAAAAACAACCACCTTATTCCTTTTCAAACCCATATTACTACCATCACCTTGAAACCTTCTACCATGGTAAACCACCTTGCCTTCCTCTTCTATTTATTCTGTTTTAAATACAACAACAACCACCTCTATATAATCATCATCACTTACCCATTTCCGCTATTTTCTTTTTCTTTTTCTATTCGAGCCAAATAAACCGAAGCTAAACACTATGCTGCTAAGGCATACTGCTACGTTCTTGTTTTTCTGTATAACCACGAAACCTAAATATTACGCGAAACGCGTGATGATCCAACACAATACACGTACATCATAACAATAAGTTTGAATTCCAAATTTAGCCACAAAATTACACGATTCGCGTAAGCCCATACGCGATCCGCGTAGACTGGAAAAAGATTAAGCATTTCGTGTAACATCCTACACGTTCCGTGTAATTCGAATTGGGATGACGTTTAACTACTACTATCTCCTGTATCTGCTACTGTTACGATGAAGAAGACAAAACTATTGTTATGGTGAATGATGAAGACATGAACGAATAGTATAATGATGTTATACGAATAAGATGATGATGGGAGATGATGAGAATAGCGAATGATGACGGTAAGGATAATGGTATGATGATGGTTATTACGATACCGATGAAGAGGTGAACCATGTTAATGATGATGGCGTACGAAGAAGAGTAGGACCGGTGATGTATACTGGTGATCACTCGATGATGATAATATAGCTATGATAACGACAATAACACATGATGATGATGATGATGATTTGATTATGATGATGGTTAGAAAGAGATGGGATGATGTTAATTATGATGAAAATGATGGGGTTATGATGATGGACGAATGATATCGATGATAATGATATGATTCAAATGATGTTATGATACAAATGATGTGATGATGATGATAATATGATAGATAATGATGATTATGATAAAGATGGGATGATGATGATCATGATAACATGATGATGATAACATGAATCCATGATAATTATGATGGTATAATTCTTATTGTTATTATTATTATTATTATTATTATTATTATTATTATTATTATTATTATTATTATTAAAATTTCATTATTATTATTATTATAATTACTATTATTAAAATTTCATTATTATTATTATTATTATTATTATTATTATTATTATTATTATTATTGCTATTAAGATTATTATTTTTATTATATTAATTGATATTAGTAATATTATAAAAATAATACAACTTAGTATTATTAACATTATTATTATTATTATTATTATTATTATTATTATTATTATTATTATTATTATTATTATTATCATGGTTATTATTAATATAATTATTATTATTATTATTATTATTATTATTATTATTATTATTAAGTATATTTACTATTATTATTATCATGAAATAATACACATTTTTATTTATTATTATTAATATTATTATATCAAATAACTATTAGTTATATAAAACTATACTTAATACATATAACATAACTATATTAATATTTTTATTTAAAATATATAAAATGAATATATTTAATGATATCACTAATAATAATATATATAAATTTGTTAGATTACAACTATATGTGTTAGGGCATGCTTGGTTTAAAAGCGCAAATGGTAATGGAAATGAGAAAGAAATAGTAATGGGAATGTAATACTCATTACCATTGCATTGTTGTTGCCTGGTTGATAGTTTATAATAAACTAATTTAATCACATCATTTGTTACTTTATTAAATTTGTTAATTAGTAACAGCAAAACCATCAAAGATATGTTTGGGATGAAGTGTATCCAAAATGTTACAAATCGGTCAATCATACGTAGATGAGATAAGTAATGGATTAAAACTGCAACTAATGAACAATTAAAACATAAATCTGTAAACAACTGTACCATCATTACAAAGAAGATTTGATGAATTTTGAATACTATAATCAACCCTAAAATATAAAAATGATGTCCTAATTTAATATTTTTTCTGAAATATAAAACAAAGAAATCATATAATAACGTTATTAGTTAGTAACTTTATTGAATTACTTTGGTTACTTCATTTTCATGTCGTCTGCTAGTGTAATACAAAGATGAATTGTGAAACGATAATTATAAAGAGATTTATAATCCCTAATATTTGTGCAGTTAGTAGTGGGATAGAGGAGTCAGAGAGAGGGGAATTATGTGGGAAGCGGATTTGGAGCTATATTAGCCTATAATGAAACTCATTCCCCTCATGTTAATGGGTAATGCTCCATTAACTAGTTTTGAGTAATGAACATTCCCATTATATATCACCAAGTAGTTACAATTATTATAATTCCTATTCCTTAGGGTCCATTACCCCCAACCAAGCACACCCTTAATATATATATACTTGATATACGTTCGTGAATCCGAGGCCAACCCTGCATTGTTCAGTTCAGTCGTATGCATATTTTTACTACAAAATATCGTATCGTGAGTTCGTTTGCTCCCTTTTTACTAAATTCTTTTGCAATATATATTTTAGGGACTGAGAATACATGCGCTTTTATAAATGTTTAACGAAATAGACACAAGTACTTAAAACTACATTCTATGGCTGGATTACGAATACCAAATATTTCCCTTTTAGCTTGGTAGCCTAAGAATTAGGGAAATGGCCCCTAATTGACGCGAATCCTAAAGATAGATCTATGGGATTTGACACGCTCCAGTCAGTAATATGAACTGCTTTAGTACTTCGAGGTTTATACGTAACAGACGAGAAGTTCTGTATTTATCATACTTATTGCTATATGCCTGTATGTTTTGGGGATATTCTATATGCATTTTGTTAATGTCGGTTATCAGGCGTTCACCATATGAATGGATTTTATAGCAGTGAGCAGACCTGCACTTTGTACGAAAATGAAATCTTGTGGTCTATTAAAATTATTGAAATGATTGTTTATGATAAACCTATGAACTCACCAACCTTTTGGTTGACACTTTTTAGCATGTTTATTCTCAGGTACGAAAGAAATCTTTTGATGTGCATTTGTTCATTTAAAGATATTATTTGGAGTCGTTCATGGCATATTTCAAAAGATGTTGCATTCAAGTCATCCGAGTTCAAAAAGATTGCTATTAAGTAAATGACAGATTGGTCATTTATATTTTGAGGAACGTAATTATATCATTGGTATAGAATGGATGTATTTATAAATGGTATGCATACCTGTTAACTTTCGTTGAAATGAAAGTTTGTCTTTTAAAAATGAATGCAATGTTTACAAAACGTATAATATAGAGGTTAATACCTCGCAATGAAACCAAATGATAATGTATTCGTCCATATGGATTTGGCGGGGTATCAGAGTGTTGGTTAGTAGTGAACCAGATATTGCATTAGTGTGTCTAACTGGATATTGTTAGGATGCATTAGTAAGTATGGACTTTGATCATGTCTGCATGTCAAAAGTTTTTCTTATCATTTCTTGTCAAAAATTACCTGCTTATCATTCTTAGTCTAGACACATCTTACTGCATTTATTGCATAGATAGTGTATAGATAAATTCGTATCTTAGTGTATCTGTTAATGTAAACTTTGCCTGACAGCTCCCAAAATTTCCTCCGTAATTTACGGGATCTTCTGTACTATATATAGATATTCTATATAATTAGAATATCATCTGATATCTGAAAATCATTTCATATTGAAAAATACTTCATCTGACCGTACCAGATGGAACTCGCAACTAGTTCAAATTCCTCGGATTCTGACAGCTATTCTGATATGGATTTCCACCTGAACTCTGAAAGCAGTGTAACCGGAATGGATCAACCGATTAGTCATCTACAATTCTGGATGAATTGGGGATGGGTTTGTAGCATACTTAATCATTGGAGACAAGAAGAATGTGATCCTTCCACCCACCAACCTGCACTCTTGGCGAAAAACCTTAAGCACTTATTGGCGAACCAGTCCGAAACACCATTTTCACCCTCATTTCCAGGGTATCTCGCCACAATTATATAATATTTCATATTCTAAACCTTATTCATCCGCTTCTTTCAACCGCCAATCAGCCTGGGATAATAGAAGAATCCAACGAACTTCGCGCTCGAGTAATGGCTTTAGAGAATATGATGGACAACTTGCAGGCATCACAGGTACCACCAGCACCACCAGCATCAACAGCACCAGTGCTACCAACAACGCAAGCCTCAACATCACACGCCTCAACATCTCAATCTATACGTCGAGCATAATAATCATTCTACATATCGTTCTACATCATTTATCTTCGTTCTACATGGCGATTATGTAATCTCTAATATTTTAGAGATTATGTATTCTAGTTCTAACAGTAAATCAAATGAGATTAATATCATATTGACTCATTAAATCCATGATTACATCGGAAGAAAATATATATGTAAGTATATTTTCATAGAGATTGTAATTAAAAATTCTTTGTACAAACTATTAATGATGAGAATATTTTAACGGGTAGGTAATACCCTAGAAATATTTAGATTTCACATTAATATGTTACACTGTACATTCTTCATATCCGATTCCACAGTCATTTACTATCCTACTTACAACTACAGATATACGTATCCGTTCACCCAAGAACAACCATTTTCATTCAAATTCAAATTCATATTCTGATTTGATATATCAAAATCCAAGTCAATATTTAATAGGTAGCATAATGAAGAAAATTATAGACAAAATAAAATTTGTTAGGAACAAACTAATTTGATACGAAAAATTTTGTTAAGAATCCACGCTAACAATATCCTAGCTAACTGTTCCTATATCCGTCATAACTATTCCCTTGTAATATACTAGTCTTGGTTAGACCTGAGACGATATAATATAATCTTGATTAGTTAAGACAATAGTTATGCAATACGTCGAATAAATCTTAAGGCACATGTACACAATACGTCTAGATTAATTCTAAGACAATAGTTGTACAATAGGTTACGATTGAGTCTTAGGCAATACGTATACAATACATCTTGATTAATTCTAGGATTATATATTGGACTATTGGACTGTTGAACTATATTTGGACTACTAACAGTCGACTACTAACATTGGACAATTAAAAAGTATTAAAATATTGATTATAACATATGAAACTAAACATTTCTTCAAGTTTGCCACTTGATTTCATCCTAAACAATCATTTGTATCTTGACAATTACAATTTTCGTTCAAACCCTTCAAACTCTTGAAAACACCTCGGATTGATAACCAATGATTCAGATATGGTAACATTGAATGCTGATGAAGCAGCAAAAGTTGTAGATGGTCTTAATGGCCAAAAGTTTGATGATAAAAAAATGGAGTGTTGGAAACGCTCAATAGAAATTTTGATACTAGAAAACGGGTTGTGCAAACCATTAAGAAAACAGTGGACAAATCACAAATACTAAACCTATACTTACAGAATCCAGATGATTCGATATCTAATGAAATCTTTAGCGATTACTTTACTCCTTACTTATCTAAATCTTTGTGGAAAATTCTCTTCATCATCCTTTGATTCTAAATATTCTAAATTATAAGATATCATCGTATCTTTCGTTATAAATATCCTCGATATTTCTGAAGATATCTTCATAAATATTCTCGTCTGAAATTATTTATCTTTTCGTGCTTTCTATGTTACATCATATAGGAAACTGTTTTAATTTCTAAATTCTATAACCTTCGAGTTCAAATTATGAATAATTTCTAGAGAAGTGTTGGGAATGGTAAGCATGAGTTAGTATAATATAATGACGCCTGGCCAACGTGGTTATATTACAGTAAGTCATGCTGGAATTTCTAATGGAACGTGATGATGGTTCACAAATCATACCCTCGTCATGTACCATGTTACATAACTCTTTCATTCTACTTAACCTCCGAACATATCATGAAAATATATTCTTGATAGTTCTATCCTTCGTGATTCTGGTAATTTAACAAATCAAATCGTGCTTAAAATCTTAGTTAGGTTCATTCGAAACTTCATACCTACGAATTCTGGACCATTACTTGCTTTGTTTAAAATCGAGAAGAGAAAACAAAGGCATAGAGCTCCGAAATATAAGGAAAAATATAAAGCCCAACAACAACACAGAAGTTACAAACCGTGTATATCAATGCGTATAGCAATATAAAGACATGGGAGAATTAAAAACACAATAACCCCAAGGTAATAGTAGAAGTAAATAGATTCCTCCGATGGTAAATGAAAAAGAAGAATAATAGATGCGATAGTTAGAAAAATATCAAGAATTAGAACTGGATTAAGTATTTTCACAATCTTTTGGAAGTATGAATTAAGGAAGAAAGTATAGGAGTGGTGAAAATAATTGAACAAGAAGTGAATTTATAATGAGATATCAGACATAGCAATCGTGGTAGATAATCGCATTTAATTAAAGAGATCCTAATTTCCTTAGTTACCGAAGAATCAAATCTTATATAGATTACGAAGATTTTCTTTAAATCCCTTGAATTCCGAAAATCAACCGTGACTTCTTCAAAAGCTAGGGCGAATCCTTATTTTTCTTATTTTAATCTTTTACGATAGCTTCACTCGTACGCTTCGAGTAATCGAGTTATTTTATCCATATTATTCAACGGTGATAAAACTATATTTTTTTCAACTCTTATTCGTCATGAAAATATTCTTATTGTCAGCCATGACAACATCTGTCAAATTTCGGGACGAAATTTCTTTAACGGGTAGGTACTGTGACGACCCAGAAAATTTCGACTTATTTTGAATCAAATATTCGATATGATTTAATATTTTTGACACGATAAGCTAAGTCTGTAATGTTGAGTCTCAAAATTTTTGAACTGTTTTCATATATTCATTTAACTTCGACCATGTCCGACGATTCACGAACACTTAATTGTAAATAAACATGTATATATATATATATATATATATATATATATATATATATATATTATAATTTGAAATATAATTTAAAATGTTATATGATGTAATTGATAGAATTAATTATGTAAAATAAAATATGTGACGACCCGAAAATTTCTGACCAAATTTAAACTTAATCTTTAAATGAATTAATGTTTCCGACAAGATAAGCAAGGTCTGTTAAGTTGAAATTCAAAAATTTGGAATTGTGTTCATGTAACCTTCGACTTTTCCGGACGATTCACGAACCACTATTTGTAAATAAGATATGTATATAAATATATGTATATATTTGAGATTGATATTTACATATATATAAAAGTTTCTAACATGTTAAGAAATCAAACTTGTTAAGACTTGATTAATTGAAATGGATTTTATGTAAACGTTTGACCACCCAGTTTGTCCGACGATTCACGAACGTTAAAACTTGTAAAAACGACATGATGATATATATATGAACATATGTATATATTTAACATGATACAATGATAAGTAAGTATCTTATTAAGTATATTAACAATGGGTTATATACATAAAATGAGACTACTAAATTAAGGAATTCGAAACAAGATATATATGTAACGGTTATCGATGTAATAACGTCTTAATTAACATAAATACATATGTATTGTATTAAGATATATTAATACATTATGTTTAACATGATAAAATGATAAATAAGTATATCATTAAGTGTATTAACAATGAACTATATACATAAAACGAGACTACTAACTTAAGGGTTTCGAAACAATATATATATATATATATATATATATATATATATATATATATATATATATATATATATATATATATATATATATAACGATTAACGACGAAATAACTACTTAATTAAAATGTATATGTATGTAGTGTTTTAAGAAGTATTAATACACATTTGAAAGACTTAAAGACATATATCAAAATACTTATACTTAACAAAGATAGTTATAATCGTATTTCCATTCGTTTTCATCAAGAATTCTACTTGTATTCATACGGTATTTTCACCCGTATAATACCCAGCTTCTAGATGTATATACTATTGGTATATACACTCAAATGATCAGCTCTTAGCAGCCCTCAATTAGTCAACAAACATGTGGAACCAACCATTAGACAACTAGCATGACTTATGAGCAAGAAAACAAAACAAGAACTCCTTTAACCCCACTCACCACTCACCATTCACTTCATTTCATTTCTAATTTTTTTTCTAATTCTCTCTCAAAACACGCACACACACACTTAAGAATGAAATTTCCAGTAAACTAATCATCATCTTCATCAAAAACTACTTCAAGAATCAAGCTATAATTATCATAGGAAGAACACTTCAAGAACACTTCGAAAATCCTTTCAAGTTTGCAAGATTACTTTTAACCTTTCTAGTCCATTCTAAGTAATCATCTAAGATCAAGAAACTCTTGTTATTTATAGTAGGTTATCATTCTAAATCAAGGTAATATTCATATTCAAGTTTTGATTCAATTTCTATAAATATAACTATCTTTAATCAAGTAGTAATCTTACTTGAACTTGTTTTCATTCCATGATTCTACTTCAAGAACTTCCAAGCCATCAAAGATCCTTTGAAGCTCAAGATTAATTCTTGTCATTTACAGTAGTTTTACCTACTAAACTTGAGGTAGTAACGATGTTCATATCCTTGTTCAATTCTTACATATATAACTATCTTATTCGAAGAAAATAACTTGTAATCACTAGAACATAGTTTAGTTAATTCTAAACTTGTTTGTAAACAAACCTAATCCTTCTAACTTGACTTTAAAAACAACTTCACACATGTACTATATCTATATGATATTCTAACATAAGGATTTAAAACTTGAAAACACGAAAAAATAAAAATATGATATTATAATAATTATTAATTAAAACATATCTATATATATATAAATGAAGTATATTGAATATATATATATATATATATATATATATATATATATATATATATATATATATATATATAGTTTCGAATTCGTTTAGTAAATGATAGTAGCACTCATTCATCACTCGATGATTATTTAAGCAAGTCTAAATACGAACTTTTATGATTTTAAAAATAAACGGTGATCCAAAAAGAAGTTATATAAATTATAGCCTTATTAAAAATATATTTAGGATATAATTACTAAATTTTAAAACTTAGTATTTTTACTTGGGGTTGGGGGCTAATAATTAAGTTAATTGTTATTTAATAAATTTGAACAGTTAATGACTGGATTCTTTTACAATAATGACTAAAATAAATAAATATAATTAATATAAAAATTCGGGATTTTTCCGAAGACTTTTATCTGCCACTGAATAATCACTGAGCACTATTTTGCATTCCGTGAAAAACTGTCGGTAGAATAAAACTAAAATAGAGGCTGCTGAACTGTGTAGGACTTTTTCCCTTTCAATTCTCATTCTCACATGTTTGTGATTATTAATTTTATATTATAATATAATTATAATTATTAATATTAATATTGTGTATGTGTTTTGTTTGTTTTCCTTTTCACTGCATCACTTAACCAAAACCCAGTATATATATAGATATATACATACGCATTTGCATATTCATAACCAACACAAACCATCACTTAACCGCATTCGATTATCACTTTCACCAAAACCCACCATCGGCTATCACCCCTTTTGTTCATCACCTTCGTTGAACCATCACCATGACACCACTCCATCACCGGAACCTCCATGAGCCACCACTCCAACACCACCTTTAAAACCACCTTTAACCCATTCAATCACCACACGTCACCACCATGATCACCATCCACCACCTTGAAAAACAACCAACTTATTCCTTTTCAAACCCATATTACTACCATCACCTTGAAACCTTCTACCATGGTAAACCATCTTGCCTTTCTCTTCTATTTATTTTGTTTTAAATACAACGGCGACCACCACTATACAATCATCATCACTTACCCATTTCCGCTATTTTCTTTTTCTTTTTCTATTCGAGCTAAATAAATCGAAGCTAAACACTATGCTGCTAATGCATACTGCTACGTTCTTGTTTTTCTGTATAACCACGAAACCTAAATATTACACGAAACACGTGATGATCCAATACAATACACGTACAGCGTAACAATAAGTTTGAATTCTAAATTTAGTCAAAAATTACACGATTCACGTAAGCCCATACGCAATCCGCTTAGACTGGAAAAAGATTAAGTGTTTCGTGTAACATCCTACACATTCTGCGTAATTCGAATTTGGATTACATTTAACTGCTACTATCTCCTGTATCTGCTACTGTTACGATGAAGAAGACAAAACTATTATAATGGTGAATGATCAAGACATGAACGAATAGTATAATGATGTTATACAAATAAGATGATGATGGGAGATGATGATAATAGCGAACAATGATGGTAAGGATAATGGTATGATGATGGTTATTACGATAACGATGAAGAAGGTGAACCATGTTAATGATGATGGCGTACAAAGAAGAGGAGGACCGGTGATGTATACTGGTGATGACCCGATGATGATAATATAGCTATGATAACGATAATAACACATGATGATGATGATGATGATTTGATTATGATGATGGTTAGAAAGAGATGGGATGATGTTAATGATGATGGAAATGATGGGGTTATGATGATGGACGAATGATATCGATGATAATGATATGATGCAAATGATGTTATGATACGAATGATGTGATAATGATGATAATATGATAGATAATGACGATGATGATAAAGATGGGATGATGATGATCACGATAACATGATGATGATAACATGAATCCATGATAATTATGATGGTATATTCTTATTATTATTATTATTATTATTATTATTATTATTATTATTATTATTATTATTATTATTATTAAAATTTCATTATTATTATTATTGCTATTAAGATTATAATTTTTATTATAGTTATTGATATTAGTAATATTATAAAAATAATACAACTTAGTATTATTATTATTATTATTATTATTATTATTATCATGGTTATTATTACTATAATTATTATTATTATTAAGTATATTTACTATTATTATTATCATGAAATAATACAACTTTTTATTTATTATTATTAATATTATTATATCAAATAACTATTAGTTATATAAAACTATATTTAATACATATAACATAACTATATTAATATTTTTATTTAAAATATATAAAATGAATATATTTAATGATATTGCTAATAATAATAATATTTAAATTTGTTAGATTACAACTATATGTGTTAATATATATATACTTGATATAGGTTCGTGAATCCGAGGCCAACCATGCATTGTTCAGTTCAGTCGTATGCATATTTTTACTACAAAATATCGTATCGTGAGTTTGTTTGCTTCCTTTTTACTAAATGCTTTTGCAATATATATTTTTGGGACTGATAATACATGCTCTTTTATAAATGTTTAACGAAATAGATACAAGTACTTAAAACTACATTCTATGGCTGGATTACGAATACCGAATATTCCCCTTTTAGCTTGGTAGCCTAAGAATTAGGGAAATGGCCCCTAATTGACGCGAATCCTAAAGATAGATCTATGGGCTTTGACACGCCCCAGTCAGTAATATGAACTGCTTTAGTACTTCGAGGTTTATACGTAACAGACAAGAAGTTCTGTATTTATCATACTGACTGCTATATGCATGTATGTTTTGGGGATATTCTATATGCATTTTGTTAATATCGGTTACCAGGCGTTCACCATATGAATGGATTTTATAGCAGTGAGCATACCTGCACTTTGTACGAAAATGAAATCTTGTGGTCTTTTAAAATTATTGAAATGGTTGTTTATGATAAACCTATGAACTCACCAACCTTTTGATTGACACTTTTTAGCATGTTTATTCTCAGGTACGAAAAAAATCTTCCACTGTGCATTTGTTCATTTAAAGATATTATTTGGAGTCGTTCATGGCATATTTCAAAAGATGTTGCATTCAAGTCATCCTAGTTCAATAAGATTGTTATTAAGTAAATGACAGATTGGTCATTTATATTTTGAGAAACGTAATTATATCATTGGTATAGAATGGATGTATTTAGAAATGGTATGCATACCTGTTAAATTTCGTTGAAATGAAAGTTTGTCTTTTAAAAATGAATGCAATGTTTACAAAACGTATCATATAGAGGTCAATACCTCGCAACGAAACCAAATGATAATGTATTCGTCCATATGGATTTGGTCGGGTCATTTCAGATAGGGCATTAGACGTCGCAGTTTGTTATTGAGCCCCTCCAGAGCTAGTTAGCGAGGGGAGCGAATACGCCACGACCCCTAACAAACATTGTGCTTCTTCAAGCGAGATGGTTTATCAATTACGGATCATTCGCCGCATTTGGTCCTTCACCCTAAGCACCTGAATTGTTTTCAGGCAACAAAACCTCAGAGCTGGAGATTGGCCCTTCTTCAAAGTTGTAACTAGTGTCGTCCATTCGATCCTGGAAATGACTCATGTGAATTCTTCCTTGAGAAGTGTGAAATCTGTTTTCTACCTTTGGCTCAAAAGGATTATACGCAGTTCTCGAGGTAACTAGCTGGGGTGGAACTGATGAACTTCATGACATCCTTTTGTTTAAAACAATTATTTGGTCCTACGAATGGTATTAAATAATCAAGCCAAAATTGACTTGAGTGCAGTTGAGTAGATCGTCGTTAACATTTCAGTATGTTCATCGTGTTCAACCTTATGATAAATGTAGATTTCAACGAGGGTCGTGATTGTGGTTGACTTTTGCAAGCTTCCAAATGAATAAATGACATAGAAATTGGGTGGATTGAGTGTGTGAAAAGCGACCTCCAACTGAGCCCAGACTTAGTATTTATAGGGTTGAGATTGGCGGCTAACAAGTAATCACTCCTCCATACCTGCCAAACCAAGGAATCTTTTTACAAAATGACATTTATGAGACTCTAATTCAAACCCACAATCTACCCCACGTTCGCCTACCTGGTGCGATATTCTCGAACACATGTTAAGGTTGTTAGTGGATAGTCCTTTGGGTTCTCCATCATTTATTATTAGTTATTAGTGTCTCTTAGTTTGTTTTCCCTGATGCTATAAAAACCTTGCATTATTCTTTGTATTGGCAAGCAATCAAATCATATGAATGTTAACATGCTATCCGAGAAATACGATTCAGGTTGAATCACTTCTCTCAATGACAACCACCTAGTCGTACATTCCTTGTATGGCTATGTTTCTCTACTTTTTTTACTCTTACTTTGAATAATAAGAATAATCGGCGTGGTGATGAGCCGCCTAGCTTGACTAGGTTCCAAACCCCAAATAAACGAGAGAATATATATGTCAAAACTATTTTTGTTGTGTTGAAGAAGATTGTTATTGTTGACTAAAGTTGTGTATCAAAGTATTGCTCAATCATTAGGCAAAGCAAGTCACGACAACATTACAGGAAAGGAAAAAGAATCCTTAGGCAATGCATGCCACGATGTCATTACGGAAAAGGAGAAAGTTAAAACTATATGCATTTTTATAAGCGAATATTAATATAATTCATCCAACAAAGAAAAAATGATCCAGTTTGAGCGTCTGATCCTCTCCCACTCTAACTGTGGGGGGATGTTAGTAGATAGTCTTATGGATTCTCCATCATTTATTATTAGTTATTAGTGTCTCTTGGTTTGTTTTACCTTATGCTATATAAACCTTGTATTATTCTTTGTATCGGTAAGCAATCAAATCATATGAATGTTAACAAAGGTTAGCTGATTGTTGATCTGGTAAGAGATATGCTACGCTAAGTCTTGGCGTAGTGTATGATATGTCCCATAGCGCATATCTTTGAGTAGTATATTCAATGGTATTTTCCACATTACAAATTATAATAAAAATTTATACGCCATGCGACTCATGTAATTTGTTTCCCTTCCTCTATCTAGTTTCTAAGTGACTTGTTCATACAGCTGTAGTTAGGAATGATAATGGATCGGATGACGTCATATCCATATCTATATCTATATCCATTTAGTTTTTGTTCATCAATATCCATATCCATATCCATTTAATTTCAGTTCACCCATCCATATCTGAAACGACCCATCCATATTACTATAAATGAGGTACATTATTCATTGATCTCAATAGCGAGGTATTTGACCTCTATATGATACATTTTATAAAATATTGCATTCTTATTTCATAACGACCAAACCTTTCATATATAAATGAAAGTTTTAAACATGTGGGCGATCATTTGAGAAATGATCCCCGAATACATAAGTTTTGGAATATTACAACGTGGGCATAATAGCCAAATATATTACATGACAAAGATAATGTTTATTAGAATGCAACTTTCTTTAAACACAAGCATGAACGACGCCATGCAACACCATGAGCAAGCAATCAGCGGAAGACTTTTAAAGACCTGAGAATAAACATGATTAAACTGTCAACACAAAGGTTGGTGAGATATAGGTTTTAAAGCCAGCATAAAACATAATAATAGACCACAAGATTTCATGTTATAAACGTTTCTACAAAGATATTCTATATGTTGTTGAGTGCCCAGTAACTATACTTAACAGATGTTTTCCGTGCATATTCTCTTTTCAAAGTTATCTCTACACCGTACCAAGTTGTAACGACCCAACCCGTTATACAATCGAATACGCGTAAATAAAATTTTTTTTATAACAGAAGGGTGCGCGGCGCTCATGTGATGACCTGGGATTTCTGACCAAATTTAAACTTAATCTTTATATGATTTCGATACGATAAGCAAAGTCTGTAATGTTGAGTCACAAATATTTTGAACTGTTTCATATATTCGTTTGGCTTTCGACCATTCCCGACGATTCACGAACAACTATTTGTAAATAGATAACATATATATTCAAATAGGTATAGGTATTAATAATTTGAAATATAATTTAGAATATTATGATTATTAGGATTTATATTATATTAAATAAAATAAAATAAGATTAATGGAAACTATAGATTATAATAATATATATATAAAATTATATAAATATTACTTGTAATTATATAATATTATATTTAGTTGTTTAAAAGAATTTAATCATTATATTTATTTACTTAGACTTGTTAATTAAGATTTGATTTATACATATATAGAATGTGTATATTGAAAAAGAATCATATCGAGCTTAAATAGTAGACGTCAGTCAAACTCGGTTGGCATTTCGCCAGTGTTCATATAGTTCTAATACGTGTTTAAGAAGTTTGAAAATAAAAATTGAACTGTAAATTAATTACGAAGATTTTAGATTTGTTAAAAGTATTTTTACCTTTTTAAATTTAAATATTAGTACTCCGTACATATAAATCGAAACAGAAAATAAATAATTTTCGAACCTTTTTGATCAGGTTTCAAACAGGTAATGAGTGAAATAATTAAATACATCTAATCTAAAAATTTGGGATTTTTAGGAGCACTTTTATTCGTAACTGTTTAGCAATGGACATACCCCGTAATAACTGTCGGTAGCATTCAAACAAATGAAATTCACAAGATTGATTACTGTTTAGGTGCATAGGATTCTTAAGATTTTTTTGTTATTTATTATTATTAATTATTATTAATATTATATTTATTACTTTACAAACTATCTGCATATGTATGATATTTACATTGTTATACGCATAAATGATAGGAATCATCCACCATCTTAATTTCTTTACCTGCTACTTCTCCCTACTTCTTTCCCTGGGAACATCGATCATCCAACACCCTACTACTTGTTGCATGCTCGACTTACAACTCAAAACGGGTGTTGCTTTATAATTTCGAAGGTAACCAAATCAACCCACTTTCGGTTTACCACCATCGACATTACCTTCACTCAATTCAAATCTTTCACCACCATCTTCAATAAGGAACCCAATCTTCAATCGATGACTGTTGCTGCTACTCAAAATTTCTGTTGTCATTCGCTAGATCACAAACCCACTTTCTGTGTTTAGTTTTCTATTTTTTTTTCTTTCAAACATAGCTCACCCAAGAACCATCGTATGCTTTTGTTTTCCTTTCTGTTTTCTTCTTATTTTGATCAAAACATGAGTCACCATGCAAAACATTCGAGAAACACCACTTCTCCACCACCAATCATCACCATCATCTGCTCGTTTCTGTTTCTATTTATGACCAAACCGAACACCGTTCATCATTTTCTGTTACTTGATTCTGTTAATAGCCGGCTACAACCACACACCAAAACCACTTCAACCCAAATTTTATTTCTATTATGGTTTCACGCCACTGCTATTCTATTGTTTCCCATTGAGATATGAAGCATAAAGATGATGCTGTAAATGATAAAGGTGTATCGATTTAAACTGCTGTAACATGTCTTACTTTGTGGCCGACATTGACTCAAGTAACCACCCCACTTGAGTTATTAGTGGTATAATATTGTTTGCTATTAAAATTATTCACCTACTCACCATAAATTAAAAGCCATCGGTATTGGATCCTATGTTAGTTTCTTTTATGATTGAGCTGAAGGATATTAGCTTTGCTATTGGGCCATATCCAAACCCCATCTGTTTTCTATGTTAATCGAAGCCTTCTACAAACAAATTCTGCTAGTGGGATGCAAGAACTTCTGCTAATGGGCTGCGTAGTCTATTGTAATTGGACTGCCATGATCCTATTTTCTATACGGGCCGTATACATGTATGTGTTGTTGGACCTCCCATTCATTATATTGTTAAGGTATCATTAGTATATGAATATGATGGTAACGAGTTTGATTGATAATGACGTTCGAATGATTTTATATTGATGATTTTAGATGATGATAAGGGTGATGATATGAAACGAAATACTTATTAAGATGATTAAAGTGATAATTATTTCGAATTCTTTTGATAAATTTTGAAATGAGTAAAAATTATGATGATGGCGATTAGATTATGAATTAAGAAGGTGATGATGTTAAATGAAAGGTGATGATTAGGATGTATGATCATGGTGAGGTTTATACAAAAATAAATTAGGATAATGGCATTGATTATGGATGATGACGAGGTGAAGTTGTGATTATGGTGATGTTAGAAAACGATTAGTACATAATAAATATATAGTCGCGCGAGTTAATTTCAGAAAGAAAAGCAACAGCTCAATGGTTTGGAAATTGGTTGAGAGGTCTCGGGTTCGAGCCTTGGCATTGGCGTTTTATTTTTTTTAGGAGCTTGTTTACTTCAAAGGTTGTATTCTAAAAGTTATTATTTTTTTTTTACCATTATTATTATTATTATTATTATTATTATTATTATTATTATTATTATTATTATTATTATTATTATTATTATTATTATTATTCAAATGATTTTTTTAATAAAAACATTATTATTTTTATATTATTATTATTAATTTACATTATTATTAAAAATTATCATTATTATTATCATTATTATTTTAATTATCATTATTATTTTAATTATCATTTTTATTATTATTTTTATAACAAATAAATATTATATTTATATTACATATAATTACATACTAAACATATTAACATTATTTTTATAAATATTACAAATAACAAATTTTTGATAAAATACTAATATACATATTAAGATATCTACATGTATAAATATTAATCATTTTAAATACATACAAATTAAATACATATAACATATAAACTAAAATATAATGTATATATAAATTTGTTCGATTACAAATATATGTGTTAATATACATTAATGATATAGGTTCGTGAATCCGAGGCCAACCCTGCATTGTTCAGTTTTATCATATGTATTTTTACTACAAAATACATTAGGTGAGTTTCATTTACCTTTTTACCCTTTATATTTTTGGGCTGAGAATACATGCGCAACTTTTATAACTGTTTTACGAAATAGACACAAGTAATCGAAATTACGTTCTATGGTTGAATGATCGAAACTGAATATGCCCCTTTTTATTAAGTTTGGTAATCTAAAAATTAGGGAACAGACACCCTAATTGACGCGAACTCTAAAGATAGATCTATCGGGCCCAACAAGCCCCATCCAAAGTACCGGATGCTTTAGTACTTCGAAATTTATATCATGTCCGAAGGAGGATCCTGGAATGATGGGGATATTCTTATATGCATATTGTGAATGTCGGTTACCAGGTGTTCAATCCATATGAATGATATTTTTGTCTCTATGTATGGGACGTATGTTTATGAGAAATGAAAATATGAAATCTTGTGGTCTATTAAAATTATGAAATGATTATTTATGTTAAACTAATGAACTCACCAACCTTTTGGTTGACACTTTAAAGCATGTTTATTCTCAGGTATGAAAGAAATCTTCCGCTGTGCATTTGCTCACCTTAGAGATATTACTTGGAGTCATTCATGACATATTTCAAAAGACGTTGCATTCGAGTCGTTGAGTTCATCAAGATTATTATTAAGTCAATTATAGTTAGATATATTATGAAATGGTATGCATACCGTCAACTTTCAATGTAATGAAAGATTGTCTTTTCAAAAACGAATGCAATGTTTGTAAAATGTATCATATAGAGGTCAAGTACCTCGCGATGTAATCAACTGTTGTGAAACGTTTATAATCAATATGGACTTCGTCCGGATGGATTAGGACGGGTCTTCACAGTTGGTATCAGAGCAGAGGTCTTAGCGAACCAGGTCTGCATTAGTGTGTCTAACTGATAAGTCGTTAGGAGGCATTAGTGAGTCTGGACTTCGACCGTGTCTGCATATCAAAAGTTTTGCTTATCATTTCTAGTCGGAAATCATCTGCTTATCATCCTTAGAAAATTACCTGCTTATCATTCTTAGGGAATCATTTGCTTATGATCTTAAAGTCTAGACATGTCTTACTTCCTCTATTGCATAGACAATGTATAGATAAATTCATATCTTAGCGTATCTATTATTGTTACCTTTGCCTGACAGTTTCCGTAGATTCCTCCGTAAATTATGGAATTTTAGTATTATATATGCATATGTAAATTATGTATTGCAGGGTACTAATCTACATCCTATAATCTATTTCTTATCGAAAATCCTTCATCTGATCGTACGAGATGAATCCCTCAACTAGATCGAGTCCCTCGGATTCCGACAACTATTCCGATAGTTATCCCGACAGTTATTCAGAATGGATAGTCATCTAAGCTCCGAAAGCAATGACACTAGAATGAAACAACCAATCATCCATCCCCAATTCATCTGATGGATTCATAGTCGACTTAATTAATGGAAACGCGCAGAAGGCAATCCCTTCCACCAACCGAATTCACCTCTTAACAATGAACCTGAAGCGTTTACCGGCGAACCTGTTCGAGACACCATTTTCAGTCTCATTTCCAGGGTAACTCGACAAGATTATATTCTGTCCACAATTCTGAATCTTATTCATCTGCTCGTTCCGACCGACAATCATCCTGGAGTAATAAGTCAACGAACTTCATGCTCGAATAATCAATTCGGAGAACATGGTGCAAAATGTACCAGCTTCAGCAATATCACCGACACCAACAATACAATCAATAACAGCACCAGTACCATCAACAATCAATGCTTCAATATCATCATCTGTACTTTGAGTATGATCTTCGTTCTAAGTATCGTTCTACCTCACTTATCTTCGTTCGACATGGCGAATATGTAATCTCTCAAGTTTTAGAGATTATTTATTCTAGTTCCAATCGAAAAGCAAATGAGTTTAATATCATATTAACTCATTAAATCCATGAATACATCTGAAGAAAATATATATGTATATATGTTTTCATAAAGATTGTAATTAAAAATTCTCTTGTACAAACTGTTAATGGTGAAAATATTTTAACGGGTAGGTAATACCCGAGGAATATTTAAATTTTACATTAATAAGTTACATTGTACGTTCTTCGAATCTGTTTCAACAGTCATATACTATCCTACTTACATCCACCGATATACAAATCCGTTCACCACAGAATAACCATATTCATCCAATTTAATATTTGGATTTTGATTTATCAGAATCCAACAAGTGGCATAATGAAGAAAACATTTGACAAAATAAACTTTGTTAAAAACAAACAAATTAACTATGAGAAATTTTGTTAAGAATCCACGCTAACTGTTCCTAGCTAATTGTTCCTAGCTAACTGATTACATTTTATTTATCGCAATTTAATTATCGCAATTTACATTCTCGCAATTTTATTTATCGTCATTTAATTTCTGTTATTTACTTTACGCACTTTATTTATCGTCATTTAAATTTCTGTTATTTATTTTTTACGCACTTTAAATATCGGGACACGTATACAAGGTTTTGACATATCATATCGACACATCAATATATATTATTTGAAATCACCATAGACACTCTATATGCAGTAATGATCGAGTTCTCTATACAGGGTTGAGGTTGATTCTCAAATAATATATATATACTTTGAGTTGTGATCGAGTCTGAGACGTATACGGGTCACGATACATATTAATCAATTCGAATATTATATATTAAATTATATATGAATTATTGGACTGTCAACTGTGGACTATCAACTGTAGACTGCCGACATTGGACAATTAAAATGAATTAAAATATTGATTATAACATATGAAACTAAAACAATTCTTCAAGTTTGCCACTTGATTTCATCTTAAACCTCATTTGTATCCTGATAATTATAATCCGCGTTCAAACCTTTCATGATCCTTGAAAACACCTCAATCGAGAAGATGAATCAACCGCACTTCATCTACGGGAGAAAAGATTGATGCATATAGTTATGCATCTGAAAAACTCTCGGAAACTGAGTAAACGTTTAACACGTAGTTGTGCTAATTCCTTAGTGTTATTATCACCCAAAATAAGATTGCAATTCTTTTTCACAATTAGCCAATTTTGTCACAGCTCCAAAAAATTCACTTCAATTTTTCATTCGAATAAACTTTATTATAAAGATTACCCATTCATCATCGTTACCAGAGAACCGTTTATATACCACCACATTAGCAGTAAACTTACTAGCAAATTCATTATCCATTAACTTAATTTTATCTCCGAAAAACCATTATAATTGTTCATTAAAGTCCTATCATATACCCAACCGCATCTTGTAAAGAGAACTGCCATACCAAATACCGAGAAATCAACAATCAGTACTTTGAAAACTCACAGCATATCTACATCAACAGTTATATGTATGACATTTATTTCTTAGAATTATGATCTCTCATTCTGAAATTCTGAAAAGCACTCAGTCACAAATCAATACTCTGAATGTTGAAAAAGCTGAATGAAGCAGCAGAAACCATAGACAACTGTAAACGACCTTAATCATCGGAAGTTTGATGATAAAGAATAGTATGTTGGAAAAGCTCAGAAAAGTTGGAACTGGAAAACGGAATGAGCTAACCACGAAGGAGACTAAGGACAAATACAAGGACCATATCATATATTCAAAGAATCCAGGTAATTCTGGATCCGATGAAACCTTCAACGAATATCTTGCTCCGTACTCATGTTAAAATCTTACGGAAAATCTTCCTCATCAACCATCGAACTTAGAAATTCCAAAATATCATCATCAATATCTTTGATATTTATGAAGATATTTTCATAAATATTCTCGTCCGAAATTATATACCTCTTCGTGCTTCCTGTGTATCATTATATTGGAAACATTCAATAGAAAATTTAGTACCGAAAAGCGGATTATGCGAAACTATGAAGGAAGCCGTGGACAAATCACAAAGAATAAGTTTGACTTCAAAGAATCTAAATGATTCAATGCCTGCTGAAATCTTTATTGAATACCTTGCTTCTGACTCCAAACTCTTGCGTACAAATTTTCTTCACCATCCTTCGATATTAGAAATTCCAAGATATCATCGTATCTTTCGTTATAAATATCCACCATATTTCTGAAGATAATTTTATAACTATTCTTATCTGAAATCATTAATCTCTTCGTACTATCAGTGTTACATCATATAGAAACTGTTAGTTTCTATATTCTGTAAAATTTCGAGCTTAAAATATGAAAGTTATTGAAGTAATGTTGGGAACTGATGCATGAGTTATTATAATATAATGACACTTGATCAACGTGATTATATTACAGTAAGTCATGCTGAGTTCTAATGGGACATGATGGTTCACAGTAGATCATACCACCATCTTGTGTCATGTTACATAACTCTTTCATTCTAATTAACTTCAGAACCTATCAAGAAAGTATACTCTTGATAGCTTTATTCTCAATGATTCTGGTAATTTGACGAATCAAATCGTGCTATTACATTCTTTCTTGATTATAACATTAAATTCATTCGAAACTCCATACTTACAAATTCCAGACCATTACTCGTTTTACTAGAGATGGAGAGGAGATTAAAAAGACGAAGAGCTCCGAAACATAAAGGAAGATATAAAACTCGACAACAACACTGAAATTACAATAATTAAAAATTAAAACATCACGACAATTAAAAGTTAAAAGATTACAATCAAACTACTCGTCATCTTCAATTGTCATCTGCAAAGTAGCGCTCACCAGTCATTTCACCATCCGTGAGGTACTCTGGAGACATCGGTATTTCTCTTGATGCCTCAACTGCTGGTTCAACTGATTCATCGAGGTAACGATAACCCAACGTCTCTTCATCTTCAAGAACCACATACAAAGAAATGCGTTCACCGCGATCTTCAATGGTATCTTTTATAAAGTACCATTGATCATCGGTACACAGAAAAATTGCCCTACAATCTGCATCATAATCGTCTCTATAAAAGAACACAGACGTGAATTCACACGGAACTTTTTCCTTCAGAAAGGATAGCAAATCTTGTAAACCAACATCATGAATGTCGATATCTTCAAATGAAATACTGTCTCCCCACTCATATTCCTTCATTTGATTACGGAAATCACCTCCGTAATGAACATCGAATGAAACAATCATTGGGGGAAGTGTTAACATTTTGCAGTTTGGGAGTGTTTGATCTTGATCTTAAGAAAGAAGGAAATATAAAAGAAATATATGTTTGAGTGTATAAAATGAAGTATATGGTTGGTGTTTTTATAGTGTAAAAGTGACCGTTGGGATAGCCGTTGAAAAATTTTTATTTTTATTTTATTTTACTAACGGCTAAAAATTTGGGCAAGTTTTTGGGCGAAGGTGGACGATGCCCGTTGGGACCTCTCTAATGATAGTTTTATTCGTGCTCTTCGGATAATCGAATTATTTTATCTGTATTATTCTGTAATGATGAAAACTCTATTTATCAGCTCATATTCGTCATGAAAACATTTTTATTGTTAGCCATGACCACCTCACTCAAATTTCGGGACGAAATTTCTTTAACGGGTAGGTACTGTGATGACCCGGGAATTTCTGACCAAATTTAAACTTAATCTTTATATGATTTCGATACGATAAGCAAAGTCTGTAATGTTGAGTCACAAATATTTTGAACTGTTTCATATATTCGTTTGGCTTTCGACCATTCCCGACGATTCACGAACAACTATTTGTAAATAGATAACATATATATTCAAATAGGTATAGGTATTAATAATTTGAAATATAATTTAGAATATTATGATTATTAGGATTTATATTATATTAAATAAAATAAAATAAGATTAATGGAAACTATAGATTATAATAATATATATATAAAATTATATAAATATTACTTGTAATTATATAATATTATATTTAGTTTTTTAAAAGAATTTAATCATTATATTTATTTACTTAGACTTGTTAATTAAGATTTGATTTATACATATATAGAATGTGTATATTGAAAATGAATCATATCGAGCTTAAATAGTAGACGTCAGTCAAACTCGGTTGGCATTTCGCCAGTGTTCATATAGTTCTAATACGTGTTTAAGAAGTTTGAAAATAAAAATTGAACTGTAAATTAATTACGAAGATTTTAGATTTGTTAAAAGTATTTTTACCTTTTTAAATTTAAATATTAGTACTCCGTACATATAAATCGGAACAGAAAATAAATAATTTTCGAACCTTTTTGATCAAGTTTCAAACAGGTAATGAGTGAAATAATTAAATACATCTAATCTAAAAATTTGGGATTTTTAGGAGCACTTTTATCCGTAACTGTTTAGCAATGGACATACCCCGTAATAACTGTCGGTAGCATTCAAACAAATGAAATTCACAAGATTGATTACTGTTTAGGTGCATAGGATTCTTAAGATTTTTTTGTTATTTATTATTATTAATTATTATTAATTATTATTAATATTATATTTATTACTTTACAAACTATCTGCATATGTATGATATTTACATTGTTATACGCATAAATGATAGGAATCATCCACCATATTAATTTCTTTACCTGCTACTTCTCCCTACTTCTTTCCCTGGGAACATCGATCATCCAACACCCTACTACTTGTTGCATGCTCGACTTACAACTCAAAACAGGTGTTGCTTTATAATTTCGAAGGTAACCAAATCAACCCACTTTCGGTTTACCACCATCGACATTACCTTCACTCAATTCAAATCTTTCACCACCATCTTCAATAAGGAACCCAATCTTCAATCGATGACTGTTGCTGCTACTCAAAATTTCTGTTGTCATTTGCTAGATCACAAACCCACTTTCTGTGTTTAGTTTTCTATTTTTTTTTCTTTCAAACACAGCTCACCCAAGAACCATCGTATGCTTTTGTTTTCCTTTCTGTTTTCTTCTTATTTTGATCAAAACATGAGTCACCATGCAAAACATTCGAGAAACACCACTTCTCCACCACCAATCATCACCATCATCTGCTCGTTTCTGTTTCTATTTATGACCAAACCGAACACCATTCATCATTTTCTGTTACTTGATTCTGTTAATAGCCGGCTACAACCACACACCAAAACCACTTCAACCCAAATTTTATTTCTATTATGGTTTCACGCCACTGCTATTCTATTGTTTCCCATTGAGATATGAAGCATAAAGATGATGCTGTAAATGATAAAGGTGTATCGATTTAAACTGCTGTAACATGTCTTACTTTGTGGTCGACATTGACTCAAGTAACCACCCCACTTGAGTTATTAGTGGTATAATATTGTTTGCTATTAAAATTATTCACCTACTCACCATAAATTAAAAGCCATCGGTATTGGATCCTATGTTAGTTTCTTTTATGATTGAGCTGAAGGATATTAGCTTTGCTATTGGGCCGTATCCAAACCCCATCTGTTTTCTATGTTAATCGAAGCCTTCTACAAACAAATTCTGCTAGTGGGCTGCAAGAACTTCTGCTAATGGGCTGCGTAGTCTATTGTAATTGGACTGCCATGATCCTATTTTCTATACGGGCCGTATACTTGTATGTGTTGTTGGACCTCCCATTCATTATATTGTTAAGGTATCATTAGTATATGAATATGATGGTAATGAGTTTGATTGATAATGACGTTCGAATGATTTTATATTGATGATTTTAGATGATGATAAGGGTGATGATATGAAACGAAATACTTATTAAGATGATTAAAGTGATAATTATTTCGAATTCTTTTGATAAATTTTGAAATGAGTAAAAATTATGATGATGGCGATTAGATTATGAATTAAGAAGGTGATGATGTTAAATGAAAGGTGATGATCAGGATGTATGATCATGGTGAGGTTTATACAAAAATAAATTAGGATAATGGCATTGATTATGGATGATGACGAGGTGAAGTTGTGATTATGGTGATGTTAGAAAACGATTAGTACATAATAAATATATAGTCGCGCGAGTTAATTTCAGAAAGAAAACCAACAGCTCAATGGTTTGGAAATTGGTTGAGAGGTCTCGGGTTCGAGCCTTGGCATTGGCGTTTTATTTTTTTTAGGAGCTTGTTTACTTCAAAGGTTGTATTCTAAAAGTTATTATTTTTTTTTTACCATTATTATTATTATTATTATTATTATTATTATTATTATTATTATTATTCAAATGATTTTTTTAATAAAAACATTATTATTTTTATATTATTATTATTAATTTACATTATTATTAAAAATTATCATTATTATTATCATTATTATTTTAATTATCATTATTATTTTAATTATCATTTTTATTATTATTTTTATAACAAATAAATATTATATTTATATTACATATAATTACATACTAAACATATTAACATTATTTTTATAAATATTACAAATAACAAATTTTTGATAAAATACTAATATACATATTAAGATATCTACATGTATAAATATTAATCATTTTAAATACATACAAATTAAATACATATAACATATAAACTAAAATATAATGTATATATAAATTTGTTCGATTACAAATATATGTGTTAATATACATTAATGATATAGGTTCGTGAATCCGAGGCCAACCCTGCATTGTTCAGTTTTATCATATGTATTTTTACTACAAAATACATTAGGTGAGTTTCATTTACCTTTTTACCCTTTATATTTTTGGGCTGAGAATACATGCGCAACTTTTATAACTGTTTTACGAAATAGACACAAGTAATCGAAATTACGTTCTATGGTTGAATGATCGAAACTGAATATGCCCCTTTTTATTAAGTCTGGTAATCTAAGAATTAGGAAACAGACACCCTAATTGACGCGAACTCTAAAGATAGATCTATCGGGCCCAACAAGCCCCATCCAAAGTACCGGATGCTTTAGTACTTCGAAATTTATATCATGTCCGAAGGAGGATCCCGGAATGATGGGGATATTCTTATATGCATATTGTGAATGTCGGTTACCAGGTGTTCAATCCATATGAATGATATTTTTGTCTCTATGTATGGGACGTATGTTTATGAGAAATGAAAATATGAAATCTTGTGGTCTATTAAAATTATGAAATGATTATTTATGTTAAACTAATGAACTCACCAACCTTTTGGTTGACACTTTAAAGCATGTTTATTCTCGGGTATGAAAGAAATCTTCCGCTGTGCATTTGCTCACCTTAGAGATATTACTTGGAGTCATTCATGACATATTTCAAAAGACGTTGCATTCGAGTCGTTGAGTTCATCAAGATTATTATTAAGTCAATTATAGTTAGATATATTATGAAATGGTATGCATACCGTCAACTTTCAATGTAATGAAAGATTGTCTTTTCAAAAACGAATGCAATGTTTGTAAAATGTATCATATAGAGGTCAAGTACCTCGCGATGTAATTAACTGTTGTGAAACGTTTATAATCGATATGGACTTCTTCCGGATGGATTAGGACGGGTCTTCACAGCTCACCCCCTTGTGTGCGCGGCGCGTACAAGGCCTGACAGCCCGCTGTCCAAATTTTCCAATTTTGCTTTAAAGATCTCCCACTTCCCGACACTTTTAGACGAAACGGTTTTCACAACACATTATAGTAATTAAAACTAACATGTTTCAATAATAAAACACGTTTTATGACTCCGGGCCCACATCGGCCAGATTTACCATTAAGTACAAAATACACTTTTCGACCACATGATTTTAACACAAAATGAAGACCGAGCATGGCGATTGGGGATACGCTACCCAATCCTAATCAATCCAAAAGCATGTCTTCTAAAGCAACCTACGCAAGTCCACTAGTTCTCACGCTTACCCGAGCCACTGCTTCCATGCAAATCTATAAAAAAAAATGTAAACAACGAGAGGGTAAGCTAACGCTTAGTGAGTGCGAATATACTACATACATATATATGTATAAAATGGACACGCCACACAATAATAATCAAATAGCACATACCGGAGTCCATGCATAAAGGCAAGCTAATCTAAGCATACCGTACGATCACTATTCAACACGCTAATAATGTCAACAATATAAGTACACCAACGACGATGTGTACAACGCCAATAAGCTACACCCAAAGGGTTAGCTACATCACAACAATACATCAATATACATATAACAAAGCGTAAACCGCCCAAGGTTAACCCCTTAACCCAATACCGAAAGTCAATTACCAAAATACCAAATTGAAGATTGGCCGAACTACACGAGCCTTAGTAAATCCGCATCCACACGAGACTACTATCTTCAATATCACAACAACATCGAGGTTAGCCGAACTACACGAGCCTTAGTGAATCCGCACCACACGAGACCACTACCTCAATAAGATGACCGAACTACACGCGTCATCGTGAATCCGCATCCACACGTGATTCACTTCTCACATCAAAACCCTCGGTCCCGGGATTATACAAATCCACTTCATCGGGGTTATCCAATCACAACTCAATACTAACCCTTTGCCATTGGGGTTATATAATCCACATCACAAGCACATGTGATAACGTACACACAAAGTGTGCACCTCGCCAAAGGTGGTCAACCAAAATGCACAACCGTGCCCATTGGACCTATACACAAGTCCATCAAACCCACCTATATGTGAAGTGAGCTCTATAACCAAGAACCACTTCACCCGACCCGCACCCATCCTACACATACATATGCACATAGAATATTAACACTCACCTTGTCGTCTTGATGAATGCAACCGAACAAATCCGCAACACGTCAATGGAAAGTACCTATTCCATTATCACAATTCAAGCAACACAATTAGGTTGGACTTACAAACCAACCTAATTTACACTTAGTGCAATTTCGACCCAAATGCACTTCCAAGCACAAACCGCGCTCAAACTAACCAATAATCACTAACACAAGTGAAAATGGTCTTAATATGCTAATTAAACCCAATCATAAGTGTTAAACACTTATCTTACTCGATTTGACTCATAAACCCTAATTTTGACCCATTACAAAATTAGTCAACCAAATACCCCCAAATGAGTTCCAACACTTCCATAATCACTAACACTAGTGATTATACCCCAATTTACAAGTCCTAATCATGTCCAAGTCGGTTTCCAACCCAAAACCACCAACAACAACAATAAACCTGATTACAAGCATCAATGAACTCACTTCAAGAGTTTAAATGGGTTTCTCTACAAATCAAGTTCAAACCCTAACTTTGAATATCAAATCAAACAATGAAATTCGGAGTTAGAACTTACCACAATAACCAACGAGTGGATAGTATTAATATATTACCACAAGTTCAAACCCTAACGTAATGGGAAATTGGTTAGTGCCTTCTTTTGTAGGTGGACTAACGTTTATATTAATATGTGGATAGTATTAATATATTATTGTGTTTATGTTTGCGTTTGCAAATATCATCAAGCAAGATGGTCGTGGTACTAACGAGTGGATGCGACGTGTTCGCGTATTAATGACTAGTTATCATTAATACGGGTACAAATCGTGTATAACAAGTGATGTAAGAGGATTGTTGAGCAAGATAGGGCGATGTTGCGTGTTATAACACCCCGCCAAATTACCATTTGACAGCGTGTTAATTCTGGTCCCACAGTTAACAGTTACGCCCTCTATATGAGACGTTTAAAGCAATCACATTTAATTTTATTTAAAATATTAACTTTCAAAAACATAAGTCAATAACCCCAAAATAGAAACACTGTTGTGATCGTAACCACAAGCCAACAGTATTTAAACAGTATAAAAGTTTTAAATGCAAAAGTAAATAATGTTCTTTAAAATCAAATGCTGACTCCACGGCCAGTCATTCAGCAAACATAGCGGAAGCATACCTCTTAAGGACCTGAGAATAACAACACGCAAAAACAGGTCAACAAATAATGTTGGTGAATCTACAGGTTTAAAGTAATGTAACAGTATCTGAAAAACAGTTATCAGAAAAATAGTTTGATTTCCTTGACAACGAGATTCTATTGCTTGCATAAACCGAGCACCTGAATACTAGCAATGACCCGAGCATAGAAACCACTACACCCGACCTTACCTCGTAAAATGTTATACACTTGTTCAAATGTATTTAATGTTCAAAATAAATGCACCACTGCTTTTATAGTGGGTGAGGTTGTCAACCTAACGGATCCGTCCATCTAAATTCTGCTTACACCGATGGTATTAAAAGTATTCAAGCTAGAGGCTTTTTGAACAAACTCATTATGCATATGTGTAGTACTCATGTCAATATAAAAGTAATTGAAAATGTAAATATAACAGCGTGTATTCTCATCCCTGAAAACATGTAAAAAGCGGGACTGTAGACTCACCTTTGAATAAGCTCGGAATGAAAGACAAATGACTTATACGGTTTAGACCCGAGTAATGTAACCTAAGTATACGTATGTAGGTTGGTCAATATATGTATCTTATATAAGTGTGGTTTCATAGTGTACATTGTCTTATTGCTCGACTCGACGCGTTTCAAAGTAAAAGTCAACTATATCATGCAAGTCAAACAAAGTCAACCGAAGTCAACCCGAAAGTCAAACTTGGTCAAAGTAGTCAACTAAAGTCAACCTCAGTAGGTTCATGTCAAATATTGGTCAACATGTCAAACCAAAGTCAAATAATACATTTTAGGTCATGAATGATCATTTTCACAATTTCAGTTTATCGTCATGCACAAAATTTATGAACACGTAGCATACTTAGCACATTATCTCATAGTACAAAATTCAAGTAAATATGACAAACTCCAGATCATAATTACACTTAAAATTGATTCCAAAAAGTCCAGCCAGGGACTCATACAACAATTAAAAGTCAGGAATCAGAAGGAATACATTTGGGGTTTGCCAAGTCAGTTTCTGACTGCGCACTGATTTGATTTTGGCTATAACAGGAGTTAGGAACATGCTATTGATACAAGACCAGTGTCTATAGTTCAAGGATAAATCAAAGTAACACATATCAAAAATCTATCAACTTTTGTTTAGCCAATTTGTACAGTTTATTCGTGCAATTTGATCATTCAGTTTTCAGCTCAAATCAGAATTCACATAAAGTATGGCTCTATTGTGCCCAATGCATAAGGTTTTAGAGATTGACATAAACTAACAATAAGTCACATATCATGTTAAGTTTCATTTTCCAGATGTATACATGCTCAAACAATTCACAAAATTCACAGAGTACAAAACCGTGTGCAATTTACAGATTCGATTCTCATTTAGTTAGTCACATTCGCATACGATTATCCGAAGATCTAGATACAGTTAGCCTATGATATCCACATGAAAGATGAATTACTTTTTGTCTAATTTTCAAATATGTAAAGCTTTAATCACAGAAGTTAACACATTTTATCATACAAGGTTATTTTCATGCAAGTGCTGTATAAAACTACATTTACACTAATTCTAGCATATCTCGGGCTATACATAAGCAAACGACATGATATCCTAGTCTAACTTGAGTGTTTTTAAATTATGTTTCCAGTGGTATAAGTATCACATGCCAATTCGTTTTTTATCAATACCAGATTTCTGATCAAGTAACAAAAACACAACGATAATTCAAATCGACATAACTTAATCATACGGAAACGAAATCAAGAGAATCCAAAGCCTAAACTCAATAGTTTTTCGCAAGGAATCTGATTATAACATAATAATTAACATTTGAAAAACTTAATTTTTCTGATCAAACAAATACAAATTCGTTTTTAAACCCTAGCGCATCAAACAATCAAAATAACGATTACAACTAACACGTACGTGTATAGACTTGAGCAATTGACAACATAACTATGAAACTTTATAAAAATCAGATTTTTAAGAATTAGGGTTTATGTAAATATACCTTAGATCACAAAATTGTTTATACTAATGGATAGAGAACGAGGAGATGAACGCGATTCGTGTATAACACTCTTGCTAATTTTGAAAGATGAAGGTATGGTGGTGATGGTGTTGGTCGGTGATGGGAGGGAGCCAGGGAGAAGTCGACTGACTTTTTTTTCAAGTGAGGGTTTATACCTAATTTGTGTTAATACTTGTATTTATATTAACCCTAGTTTAAACAATTAACACATAAGTCCCTAAAGTTATCAAAAATTAAACATAAAGGGGGTGGGGAGGGGGTTTCGGCCGAATGGGGCCCTCTATGGGTTCCCGGACTCTCGTTTTGCAATCCCGTGTAATCGTGGCCCGTTTTAAGTGCCGTTTAGTCGTACTGAAGGCCCGGAACGCTAACCCGATCGTTAAATGCAACCAATTGTCTAATTTATTAAAAACCCAATAAATTAAATATTTTAAAAAGTTAATAATTAATAAAATTAATTATTAAAATAAACCCGAGCGTTTCGTTGCTCAAAAAGCTTTTATCAAAATCGTATCATTTTTATCGTATTTCATTATCCGAAATATTTATTTGAATTAATATCAACCCATATCAATTATTAAAACCCTCCGAAGATCAAGTACGCATTTAATACACGTAAACGCATAAAAGTTAAATAATCACCGTTAAATAAACTAACGAAAGGTTAACGAAAGTAACGGAAAAATCAGGGTTGTTACATTACCCACCTGTTATTGAAAATTTCGTCCCGAAATTTTAGTGATCGTCCGCTGAAGTGGTTTCCTAGGGAAACAATTGCGGATACTTCAGCCTCATCTGGTCTTCACGCTCCCACGTGAACTCTGGTCCTCTTCTCGCGTTCCACCGAACTTTAACGATAGGAATTCTGCTTTGCTTCAACTGCTTGACCTCACGACCCAAGATTTCAACAGGTTCCTCAATGAAATGAAGTTTGTCGTCGATACGTAGTTCCTCTAAAGGAATAATCAAATTATCATCGGCCAGGCACTTCTTTAGATTAGATACATGGAAAACGTCATGAATACCGCTGAGTGTTTGTGGCAGTTCCAATCTGTAAGCTACTGGTCCAACTCTTTCAGTTATCTCAAACGGTCCAACATATCTAGGACTCAGTTTACCTCGTTTTCCAAATCGTACAACACCCTTCCAAGGTGATACCTTAAGCATAACTTTGTCACCAACTTGGAACTCTATGTCCTTCCGTCTAACATCGACGTAACTCTTTTGATGACTCCGAGCCGTTCTCAATCGTTCCTGAATCTGTAGAACTTTCTCATTTGTCTCCTGAATAATCTCAGGACCTGTCAACTGACTATCTCCCAACTCGCTCCAACAAACGGGAGATCTACACTTCCTTCCATACAATGCCTTGAAAGGTGTAGCTTTAATACTCGCATGGTAGCTGTTATTGTATGAGAACTCAGCTAGTGGTAAATACTTATCCCATCCGTTTCCAAAATCAATTACACACGCTCTCAACATGTCCTCAAAAGTCTGAATAGTTTGTTCACTCTGGCCATCCGTCTGGGGGTGATATGCTGTACTCATATCTTGACGGGTCCCCATTGCTTTCTGTAACGATTGCCAAAACCTGAAAGTAAATCTGCTATCACGGTCGGATATAATGGATATAGGCACTCCATGCCTAGAGACGACTTCCTTAATGTAGATCTGAGCCAGCTTCTCCATTTTATCAGTTTCCCTTATCGGTAAGAAGTGTGCGGACTTAGTGAGATGATCCACGATAACCCAAATAGTATCGTGACCTCCCGCCGTTCTCGGCAGTTTCGTAATGAAGTCCATGGAAATTCCTTCCCACTTCCACTAGGGAATCTCTGGTTGAATCAGTAATCTTGATGGCTTCTGATGCTCAGCCTTGACTTTAGCGCAAGTCAAGCACTTCCCGACATAAGTGGCAATGTCAGCTTTCAAGTTCGGCCACCAATAAAATGCCTTCAAATCTTGGTACATCTTATCTGATCCCGGATGAATTGAGTATCTCGACTTGTGTGCTTCCTCCAACACTAGTTCTCTCAATCCACCAAACTTTGGTACCCAAATTCGGTTAGCAAAGTACCGTGTTTTGTCCTCCTTGATGTCAAACTTCTTATCCATCCCTTTGAGAAATTCAACATCAACATTCTCTTGTTTCATGGCTTCTTGTTGTGCTTCACGGATTTATGATGTGAGATTCATACGAATAACTATGTTAAGCGCTTTAACCCTAAGAGGTTTCTCTCGCTCCTTTCTGCTCAAGGCATCTGCCACAACATTCGCCTTGCCCGGATGGTATTGAAGTTCGCACTTATAATCGTTAAGTAGTTCCATCCAACGTCGTTGTCTCATGTTGAGTTGCTTCTGATCGAATATGTGCTGTAAACTCTTATGGTCAGTGAAGATAGTGAACTTGGTTCCAAACAGGTAGTGTCTCCAAATTTTTAGTGCAAAGACAACAGCTCCTAACTCAAGGTTGTGCGTAGTGTAGTTCTGCTCGTGAATCTTTAACTGACGCGATCCATAAGCAATAACTTTGTTTCGTTGCATAAGCACGCAACCCATTCCTTGACGTGAGGAATCACAATAAACCACAAAATCTTCACTTCCCTCAGGTAGAGACAATACTGGTCCAGTTGTTAACTTCTCCTTCAACAACTGAAATGCAGTCTCTTGCGGTTCTGACCACTCAAACTTCTTGCCCTTATGAGTCAATGCGGTTAATGGTCGAGCGATCTTAGAGAATCCTTCAATGAATCTTTGGTAGTAACCAGCTAGACCCAAAAATTGACCCAAAAATTGCCTAATCTGCGTTGGCGTCTTTGGAGTTTCCCAATTCTTAACCGACTCAATCTTTGCTGGATCGACCTGTATTCCATTGGCCCCTACAACATGACCAAGAAATTGTACCTCTGGTAACCAAAAGTCACACTTAGAGAACTTTGCATACAACTGCTCTTCTCTAAGCATAGTCAATATCGAGTGTAGATGCTGTTCGTGCTCTTCTCTGTTCTTGGAGTACACCAATATATCATCAATGAACACAATGATGAATTTATCTAGGTATGGCTTACACACACGGTTCATGAGGTCCATGAACACTGCTGGTGCATTCATCAAACCAAACGACATCACTGTAAACTCATAATGCCCATAACGTGTTCTAAACGCTGTCTTCGGGACATCAGCTTCTTTGACTCTCAATTGATGATACCCAGATCTCAAATCAATCTTTGAATAACAACTGGATCCTTGTAGCTGATCTAATAAGTCATCAATCCATGGTAGCAGATACCAATTCTTGACTGTCAGCTAGTTCAATTCTCTGTAGTCGATACATAATCTCATCGACCCATCCTTCTTCTTAACAAACAGGATCGGAGCTCCCCAAGGTGAAGAACTCGGTCGAATAAATCCCTTGTCTAACAACTCTTGCAATTGACTAGACAACTCTTAAAGCTTTGGGGGTGTAAGTCTGTACGGTGCGCGAGCCACCGGTGCTGCTCCTGGCACTAAGTCTATCTGAAACTCAATTTCTCGATGCGGTGGGAGACCAGGTAATTCCTCCGGAAAAACTTCAAGAAATTCCTTAACTATAGGAACATCTTTGGGTCTCCTTTATTCTGGTACAATTTGGCTTACATGATCCAAGAACGCAATACATCCCTTTCTCACATACTTCTGGACTTTCAAGCAGTTAATGAGATGTAATTGTGAGCCATTCTTTTCACCATAAATCATCATAGGTTCACCGTCAAAAATAGGAATACGAATAGCCTTTAGGTCACAGACCACCTCGGCTTTATTATCAGCTAACCAGTCCATTCCAACCACAAGGTTAAAACTTCCCAGTTTAACAGGTATCACATTAATGCTAAAGGGCTTACTTTCTAACGTCAAAGTACAATAACGATAAATCTTATCAGCTCTCATCAAGTTACCATTCCCTAGTTCTATGGAATACACGTTATCTAGGGAAGAAACAGGTTTCTTAACATTGTGACAAATATCCTTAGATATAAAACTTCTATCAGCGCCAGTATCAAACAAAACATAAACAAGTTGATCATCAAGTGAAAACGTACCCGTGACTAGCTTTAGATCATCACGAGCTTTCACAGAATTGATGTTGAACGCCCTTCCTCGAGCATTCCCATTGTTGTTCTTAGGACAGTCCTTCTTGAAATGACCCGGCTGTCCACAACCATAACAGTTCTTACCACCATTAGCATTGTTCGCGTTGCTTGCAGTGCTGTTGTTGTTGGTGTTGCCGTTGAGATTAACCTTGCAATCTTTTGACAAATGACCAAACTTCTTACACTTGGTGCAAACCAGTACTTTGCATTCCCCACGATGGTGCTTTCCGCATCTTCCACACAATGGTAGTTTTCCCTTGTAATTCGTGTTGGATGAAGATCCCTTCTCAAAGTTGGGCATCTCTTGCTTCTCACCTCGGTTCTGTGCGAGACTCCCAACAATGTTCTCACTTCGTTTTCTTTTTCCATTAACTTCATTTCCTGTAACAGGCACCTCTTTTCCTTCCGATCGACTAACTTGCTTCATTCTGTTTATCGCCATATTGATGACTCTGAGTATTGTCTTTGGTTGATGGGAAAGGACAAAACCAAACACTTCCATCGGCAATCCCGACATGTACCTCTCGATTGCTCTTTCCACTGATGAGACCAAATGTGGGCAAAGCAATGATAGCTCCCGGAATCGGTTAGTGTAACTAGCAATGTCAGTTCCAATGACCCTTAGGTTCAAAAGTTCATTTTCCCACCTTATCTGCTCTTGTCTGGGACAGTATTTCTCAATCGTGCAATCAAAACCTGTAGCTATAAGAGCTTCCATTAAACACTGGTTAACGAGTTCTTCCACTTGAGCCTCGAGCATTTCTTTAGTAAACATGGTCTCCTTCTACACAAACGATGCATCGAGGGAAGATCAATGAAAAATAGAGTTACTAAAAATATACTAGCAACGAGTGTTGAAGACTAGTAAATAATAGTACGAAAAGATTTGCTAGTAGTGAGAAGCAGTGATAGTAGTGTTAGTAGTGATAGTAGTAACACTAGTGGTAGTAGTAGTGGTACTAGTGTCATGTAGTGATAGTAGTGATAGTAACACTAAGTAGTAGTATTAATGGCAATAGTAGTAGTATAACATAACACAAGTATTATGATCATACAAAGTTACTAAATATAGAATATTACCGCATACAATAGAAGATAATAGTTACTAATAGCATAATCCACAATTAATATAAATAAAATCCAAGAGTGATAACCCAAATGTAGTAAACCAAACAATAAACATAATGTGCTAATAGCCCGGTTTATAACACCCGGTAAGTCTTATATAAAGAAAGTATGGCGGATGAAAAAGGAAAAGAAGCTCATGGTCAACGACCCTTCACTTCCTCTTCTGTCGGGTACGGAAGGCAGGTCCATCATTCCTCGACCTATTACGTTCCGCCTCTAACGTAGCAACCCTGGCAGTTAAGGCTGCTATCAATCTCGCCATCTCAACGAACCTCGCTTCAGCCTCGTACATATAAGTATTTATACTCGTGACTCTTTCCTTCATTCTCTCAAGATCATCGGGGTGCGGATATGTCCTAGCAATATTGCTCAAGGCGTTAACACGATCAACAATATCCCTGTTACGGTTAGTATGAACCAAATCCAATGCATAAAGGTTCACGGGATGGTTAGGTATCCGATGCGGAGCAGGTGCTGGTGTTGGGGCTGGAGCATTCACCTCAGCCACACTGGAGTCGCTGTCACTGCTTCCTGAATCCTGTGACATCTAACTCATAGTACAAGAACACAAACAAAACAGATTAGTCAAGTAAATAACGTTAGTCACAAAGTACTCATGTAATGACTAAGTCCCGATCGTAGTCTAGACTCATCAAGGCGTCCTAATGTCCAAATCAGACATACTAATGCAAGTCCTAGTTTCTCTACGAACCGTTAGCTCTGATACCAACTATAACATCCCGCCAAATTACCATCTGACGACGTGTTAATTTCGGTCCCACAGTTAATAGTTACGCCCTCTATATGAGACGTTTAAAGCAATCGCATTTAATTTTATTTAAAATATTAACTTTCAAAAACATAAGTCAATAACCCCAAAATAGAAACACTGTTGTGATTGTAACCACAAGCCAACAGTATTTAAACAGTATAAAAGTTTTAAATGCGAAAGTAAATAATGTTCTTTAAAATCAAATGCTGACTCCACGGCCAGTCATGCAGCAAACACAGTGGAAGCATACCTCTTAAGGACCTGAGAATAACAACACGCAAAAACAGGTCAACAAATAATGTTGGTGAATTTACAGGTTTAAAGTAATGTAACAGTATCTGAAAAACAGTTATCAGAAAAATAGTTTGATTTCCTTGACCACGAGATTCTATCGCTTGCATAAACTGAGCACCTGAATACTAACAATGACCCGAGCATAGAAACCACTACACCCGACCTTACCTCGTAAAATGTTATACACTTGTTCAAATGTATTTAATGTTCAAAATAAATGCACCACTGCTTTTATAGTGGGTGAGGTTATCAACCTAACGGATCCGTCCATCTAAATTGTGCTTACACTGATGTTGTTAAAAGTATTCAAGCTAGAGGCTTTTTGAACAAACTCATTATGCATATGTGTAGTACTCATGTCAATATAAAAGTAATTGAAAATGTAAATATAACAGCGTGTATTCTCATCCCTGAAAACGTGTAAAAAGCGGGACTGTAGACTCACCTTTGAATAAGCTCGGAATGAAAGACAAATGACTTATACGGTTTAGACCCGAGTAATGTAACCTAAGTATACGTATGTAGGTTGGTCAATATATGTATCTTATATAAGTGTGGTTTTATAGTGTACATTGTCTTATTGCTCGACTCGACGCGTTTCAAAGTAAAAGTCAACTATATCATGCAAGTCAAACAAAGTCAACCGAAGTCAAACCGAAAGTCAAACTTGGTCAAAGTAGTCAACTAAAGTCAACATCAGTAGGTTCATGTCAAATATTGGTCAACATGTCAAACCTAAGTCAAACAATACATTTTAGGTCATGAATGATCATTTTCACAATTTCAGTTTATCGTCATGCACAAAATTTATGAACACGTAGCATACTTAGCACATTATCTCATAGTACAAAATTCAAGTAAATATGAAAAACTCCAGATCATAATTACACTTAAAATTGATTCCAAAAAGTCTGGCCAGGGACTCATACGACAATTAAAAGTCAGGAATCAGAAGAAATACATTTGGGGTTTGCCAAGTAAGTTTCTGACCGTGCACTGATTTCATTTTGGCTATAACCGGAGTTAGGAACATGCTATTGATAAAAGACCAGTGGCCATTGTTCAAGGACAAATCAAAGTAATATATATCAAAAATCTATCAACTTTTGTTTAGCCAATTTGTACAGTTTATTCGTGCAAGTTGACCTTTCAGTTTTTAGCTCAAATCAGAGTTCACATAAAGTATGGCTCTATTGTGCCCAATGCATAAGGTTTCAGAGATTGACATAAACTAACAATAAGTCACATATCATGTTAAGTTTCATTTTCCAGAAGCATACATTCTCAAACAATCCACAAAATTCACGGAGTACAAAACAGTGTGCAATTTACAGATTCGATTCTCATTTAGTTAGTCACATTCGCATACGATTATCCAAAGATCTAGATACAATTAGCCTATGATATCCACATGAAAGATGAAGTACTTTTTGTCTACTTTTCAAATATGCAGAAGTTAACACATTTTATCATACAAGGTTATTTTCATGCAAGTGCTGTATAAAACTACATTTACACTAATTCTAGCATATCTCGGGCTATACATAAGCAAACGACATGATATCCTAGTCTAACTTGAGTTTTTTTAAATTATATTTCCAGTGGTATAAGTCTCTCATACCAATTTGTTTTCTATCAATACCAGATTTCTGATCAAGCAACAAAAACACAACGATAATTCAAATCGACATAATCATACGGAAACGAAATCAAGAGAATCCAAAGCCTAAACTCAATAGTTTTTTGCAAGGAATCTGATTATAACATAATAATTAACATTTGAAAAACTTAATTTTTCTGATCAAACAAATACAAATTCGTTTTTAAACCCTAGCGCATCAAACAATCAAAATAACGATTACAATTAACACGTACGCGTATAGACTTGAGCAATTGACAACAAAACTATGAAACTTTATAAAAATCAGATTTTTAAGAATTAGGTTTCATGTAAATATACCTTAGATCACAAAATTATTTATACCAATGGATAGAGAACGAGGAGATGAACGTGATTCGTGTATAACACTCTTGCTAATTTTGAAAGATGAAGGTATGGTGGTGATGGTATTGGTCATTGATGGGAGGGAGCCAGGAAGAAGTCGACTGCCTTTTTTTCCTAATGAGAGTTTATACCTAATTTGTGTTAATACTTGTATTTATATTAACCCTAGTTTAAACAATTAACACATAAGTCCCTAAAGTTATCAAAAATTAAACATAAAGGGGGTGGGGAGGGGGTTTCAGCCGAATGGAGCCCTCTATGGGTTCCTGGGCTCTCGTTTTGCAATCTCGTGTAATCGTGGCCCGTTTTAAGTGCCGTTTAGTCGTACCGAATGCCCGGAACGCTAACCCGATCGTTAAACGCAACCAATTGTCTAATTTATTAAAAACCCAATAAATTAAAAATTTTAAAAAGTTAATAATTAATAAAATTAATTATTAAAATAAACCCGAGCGTTTCGTTGCTCAAAAAGCTTTTATCAAAATCGTATCGTTTTTATCGTATTTCATTATCCGAAATATTTATTTGAATTAATATCAACCCATATCAATTATTAAAACCCTCTGAAGATCAAGTACGCATTTAATACACGTAAACGCATAAAAGTTAAATAATCGCCGTTAAATAAACTAACGGAATGTTAACGAAAGTAACGGAAAAATCAGGGTTGTTACATGTGTGTGGTTTTATACGTTCGTGGTCTAATCATTTGCATTCTTTAGAATGACGACGCGAAATGGGATCGAGACGAGTGACGTTGAGTTTAACACTAGAGTTGTGGGAGCCGTTGCGGAGCAAATGGGTGCATTTCGAGAAGAAATGGATAGGAAGTATTTCGAATCTCGGAGTAGTAGTGAAATGGAGCGTTGTCATAAGAGCTTCACGAGGACTAAACCTCCGATGTATGACGGGAAACCGGATCTTTTGGTTAGCACAACATGGATCTCGGATGTCGAAGGGTGTTTTCGCACTATTGAATGCCCTCCCGAGAAGAGGACAAGACTCGCTACTAGTTTGTTGCGGGGTAGGGCGAAGGATTGGTTGGATGGTAAAATTGATATTGTTGGTGGTGAACCATTTATGGGGTTACCATGGAACGATTTTAAGAAGGAACTCTTCGAGGAGTTCTGGACACAAGCCGATTTGTCGAATTTGCATGATGAGTTGCGAAATTTGCAACAAGGGTCTATGGATTTGAATACTCTCAAGACGACCTTTATGGTGAAGGCTCATTTTTGCCCGGAGTATAAAGGAAGAAATAGTTTGTTGATGGGAGATTTCTATCGAACTTTGAATGACGAATTGTGAAACAAAATTAGCCTTGGTCAAGTGAAATCGCTTGCGGAGTTATTCACCATGGCTAGGGGTTTCGAATCGTATTCGCAATTGAAGGTTAGTGAACCTTCAAGTAAGAGAAGGGTTGTTTCGTATAGTGCTCTAAGTAAGAGGACTAAGGGTGCAAGTGTGAGCACGGGTAGTATACGAACGAGTATATCGAATTCTAGTGTGTCTAGGTGTTACAATTGTGGCATGAGGGGTCACAAGTCTTGGGAATGTTCGGTGCCAAAGGGTGATGGCACGGTGTGCTTCAATTTCCAAGAAGAAGGACATCGTAAGTCGGAGTGTCCGAGTTAGCGGGGACGGGTGTGACGAGAAGACGTTAATGTACTTTTCGTTGTAATAAATATATCCTTTGATTATTTATCATGTGGCGGTGAGTTCGGGTTTGTTAAATGCCTTGTGTTGTGCATAATATTGTTATGGGTGACGTTCCTAATGGAATTACCCTACGGTGACATTTTGGATTGACGGAAGAATGACGTGAGACTTGGTGCAACCAAGCATTCCTTAGTGTTGGGAAATGTTTCTACCAAGCCATGGGTATGGACTTTGGTGTTCGGTCGTTGAGCGCGTGTTTGCTTTCGTGTTGAAGTTGATGGACCATGAGGTTCGACGGGTGGATAAAACCCTAAAGATCGAGTTTTTGATCTCGATGTATGTTGGTAATAGAGTCTACGTGACGCGATGTTAGGTGCCTTTTTCATACCTACTAGCGTGGTATTTAACTCTGATGATGTTGCGGTTACATTGTACTTAGGGTACCGGAGAGAAACCCTTAGGTACATGAGTGACTGGGTGGAAATTTGACAAGCTAGAGCAATCGGAGGATTGCAAGATTAAAGTTTGTGTAAATTGTGGTAAACTCTTCATTCGAAGTGTTTAAGGATAGGTTAAAATCCTTCATGTGCTCAAGGTTGGAGCAAGGTATTATGTTGTGGTTATGGAACGGAGTTCTAAGTGGGGGAGTTTGAACTCTCGCATGAGGATGTTCTAGTGTATTGATATTGGACGATGCTCGTATGGATTCAGAGCTAGCATTGAGACCTACGTTGGTCGATTGTAGTAAAAGTACAATTTGGAATAAATTGTACTTATGGTTTGGATTTAAATTATCACCGAGGTGGTAATGTGGTGAATCTCGTTGAGAGATAATGGACGTGTATAACGAGCAAGGTGGAATCCCTCTGTTAAGGGATGTGCGTGTCGGATTCTCTTCTAGAGAATTATTGTTTGGTGCCTATGTGCGATATAGGTGGTTCTTGCTCGATTGTGTTGGCGTTGTGTACGCGTACGTATGACGCGTGTATGTATATGATGGATTTGCTTGGGTGGGTTAGTCGCGGTGTGAAAACACCACCTGGGGGTTAGTGTTACGCGGTGTTAAGTACACTAAAAGATATTTGTTCGGGGTGGATGGTTAGTAGTATCCGTTAGGATTCACTATGGTGTAGCAGTGCGCGATGTTACACTACTCATTGTGATCGAGGCCAAAAGAGCATGTGTTGATGGTTAGTGTATTCCGTTAGGATTCACTATGGTGTAGCAGTGAGCGATATTACACTACTCGTTGTATGAGTCCAAAAGAGCATGTGTGATTGGTGGGTTATGGCCATTGACTCGGTCCGCTAACTTCACCATGGGAGTAGTGTTATATCGGTATGGTATAACGTTATCGGGAAATGCGAGTACCGATGGGGAATGGGAGTACCATTCCTGTGTTGAGATTTGGGAGGTGAATCACGTGTGGATGTGGATTCACGATGACGCGTGTAGTTCGATCATCTTATTGAGGAAGTGAATCTCGTGTAGTTAGGTTTCACAATGACACGTGTGGATGCGGTCATTCTATTGGGATAGTGACTCTCGTGTAGTTCGGATTCACTAGGGCGTGTGTAGTTCGGCCAATCCCGATTGTTGTGCGGTGGAGGTGGTGAGTCGCGTGTGGTACGGATTCACTAAGGTGTGTGCAGTTCGGCCAGCCATCATGTGGTTAGTATTGAGAACTATTGGTTGTTTTATACGACAATGGTGGGGTCATGAGGACCATGTTGTGTGATTAGTGATGCGATAGCCGTGTTTCACTCACATGTTGTTACGGGTGTGACAATAGTCGATTTTGTACACCTTGGGATTAGCATTGCCATAGTCATTTTGGGCGTTGTCGGTTTTAGCCGTTTGCTTATGATGTTACGATAGTTGCGTATTGGTCGTATTGCGCACTACAAGGGATGTTTAGTGATAAGTGTTATCCGTAAGGATTTGTTTTTGTTCGGTCTTCATCGTTCGGGTTGTTAACCTTAGGTTGAGACTTGGTTACTATTAGCATTGTACTTGGTAAGGGTACGCTAAGGGATTGATATCTCGGTAAGAGATTGGTTGAGTTTTTCCCGATGTGAGGGATTGAGCAAGTTCTTGTGCTCGGGTTTGTGAATTTTAATAAATCGCGGGTGACGATTTAGTTGTTAAAGGTGACTCTTTGAGAAGAATTTCCTAGAGGATTTAGAAGAGTACGTGGCGATTCCGCGTATTCTAAGTGATCGTTATAGACTCCGAATGTTTTGTGCATTGTACGTCTGGGAATGCGTGCAAGTGCATTTTTAGTTAATGGATTAATCTTCGGGCTAAGGAGTAATGTGTTAGAAGTTGGATTGGAACAATTGTTTGAGAACCATAGTGTGACGATCGCTCCAAATCCATATGGACGAATACGTCATTCATCGATTTCATTGCGAGGTATTTGACCTCTATATGATACGTTTTATAAACATTGCAATTTTTAGAAAAGGTATACCATAATGAATATTTAAATCTAAGGTTTTTGACATCTGATGATTTCTACATATAGACAATCACCGTAAATAATAGTTTACAAAAATACTTCCGTTGACAATGCATTCAAAATAGATACATGATGATGGTTTTGTGAATGCAACGTTTTCTTGAATAAAGCATGTATGACTCCCTGCACAAAGCTTGTTAACATATAAGCAAACAGCGGAAGACTTATAGGGAACCTGAGAATAAACATGCTAACAAGTGTCAACACAAAGGTTGGTGAGTTCATAGTTTTAATATATCGTATAATCTGTATATAAAGGTGGATCACAAGATTTAAGTTGTTTCATCCAGAAACATTTATCAAAATATTCTACGAAATTGAGCACCCTGATAACTAAACTTAACGTATATATAATTTATACCCTTTGTATAATCATCTTAATAATACACGCAAACCAACATGTACGCTTCTCAAATAGCATACGTCCGTTAAAAGGCTAGTGCTCTAGCTCGGACGGGGATATCAAGCCCTATGGATCCATATACTACTACTCGCGCCCACCAGTTCTTATAACTGGCAGTTACTAGTTACCAAAGCTAAGGGATTTTCGGTTCAAACTCGGAGTAGAATTTAGTATGTACTTGTATCCATTGCGTTTAAAATAAAGTGCATGTATTCTCAGCCCAAAAATATAGATTGCAAAAGCAATTAAAAAGAGAGAAAATGAAACTCACCTTAGCAGCACATAAAGTCGTTCACCGAAATGTGACCGAAACTCGGAATACCAAATAACCGTAGATCTCAACCTAGAGAACATATGTTGGTCAATAAATTTCTATCAAGCTAGGTCTGGTCATAGTGTATCACAATCCTAATGCTCGAGATTGACATACAAAAGTTATCAAAAGTCGTTTCAAAAAGTCAATCTGACTCAATACTATAGTTGAATGATCAGGGCAATCGAAACATTTTAACATTTCACATAGTTTCCCAATTCTTATATAATATAGTTTTTATAAGGCTTTAAAATATGATAAAACAATCAATTTTGATAATTGTTCAACAAAACGAGACGTGCCTTATATAGAAATTCATTTACTCGATTAGTAATATCTAAAATTCCAATTTATCAATCTCATAGAAAAGTTATTTAAATATTAATTTCAGATTCAAAAGCAATTCCAATTAACGTTGATCATAATTCAGTTGCCCATTCCTTTTAATTAGTTCATCGAAATTTCTTGATTTTTAAATGAAAAGTTATTTTTTACTGTAGCAAATAGTGATTTTCGAAAACACTGTAGCTTTTCGGATACTGTAGAAATTCGAAAATACTGTAGCAAATTAGTGTTTTACTGATTCATCTTAAACGTTTTAGTTAACTTATCTAAATATCAATCGAATCAATAATCGAATGTTACTATCGTTTACTAAATAACTTGAAATCATATATATATATATATATATTCACATTAAGTTATATATATATATATATATATATATTGTTCGTGAATCTTCGAGAACAGTCAAAGAATAATTGATTACATGAATATAGTTCCAAAACTTTCGTGACTCAACATTACAGACTTTGCTTATCGTGTCGAAAATATTAAATCATTTAAAGATAAAGTTTAAATTTGGTTAAAAATTTTCGGGTTGTCACAGTACCTACCCGTTAAAGAAATTTCGTCTCAAAATTTGGTTGGGATGGTCATGGATGACAATAAGTATGTATTCATGACTCATACGAGTTGAAAATTAGAGTTTTATCATCATTGAGTAATATGGATAAAACAATTTGTTTATGTGAAGTGTACGAGTGAAGTTATCACAAAAGAGTGAAATGAGAAAAAGTAAGTTTCGTCATATCTTTTGACGTAGATGGGTTGATTTCCGGAGTTCAAGAGATTTGGAGAAAATCTTCGTAATATGATTTGATTCTTCGATAATTAAGGAAATTATGATTCTTTTCGATTCAATGCGATGATCTGTCTCGATTTTCCTGTCTGATATTATACTATAAATCTACCCCCTTCGTTTCCTTATTTTCCACAACTCATACCATTTATTCTTTCTTCCTCAATTTTTATTTTAAAGCATTCGTCAATATGCTCCATCCAGTTCTGATTCTTGATATACTTCTAACCTTCATATCCGTCATTCTTCTTTTCCATCTGCCGCCAGAAGAATCTATTCACTTCTACTATACTCTTGGTTTTATAGTATTTTTAGTCCTCCCTTGTCTTTATATTGCTATATTTATTGATATATACGGTTTATAATTTCTGGGTTGTTGTTAGGTTTTATATCTTCCCTTATATTTCGATGTCTCTGGTTCTGTCTTTCCATAATCATTGACATCCATAGTTAATACTCTCTCCAATTTACTATGATTTATATATACTCCCATTGATATTTTGAAGCTTCATTCTTTTGTTTTATCTTTCCGACTTTAAATCAAGCGAATAATGGTCCAGAATTCGTAGATATGAATTTCGGAATGAACATAATTAATGTTCTAAGAAAGAAACGGTAATAGCACAATCTGACTTGTCAAATTACCAGAATACCTAGAAAAAGACCGAATCATTAAGAAAATATTTTCTTGATAGTTTAGAGGTTAAATAGAATGAAAGAGTTATGTAACATGATTTATAATGAGGGTATGATCTGTGAACCTTTATCACGTTCCATTAGAAACTCAGCATGACTTACTGTAATATAATCACATTGATCAAGTGTCATTATATTATACTAACTCATGCTTCAGTTCCCAACACTGCTTCAAAGTATTCATAATTTAAACTAGAAGGTTTACAGAATATAGAAACTAAACAGTTTCCTTTATGATGTAATACAGATAACGCGAGGAGATAAATGATTTTAGATAAAGATAATTATGAAAATATCTTCAGAAATATCGAGGATATTTATAATGAAATATACGATGATATCTTAAAATTTCTAATATCGAAAAATGATGAAGAAGATTTGTCCGTAAAAGTTTAGAGTCAGGAGCAAGGTATTCGTTAATATCTTCAGTAGATACTGAATCATTTGGATTCTTTGAAGGCAGGTTTAGTCTTTGTGATTTGTCCACAGCCTCCTTCATGATTTGCTCAATCCGTTTTCCAGTTCCAAACCTTCTCTTTTTCTGAGCTTTGCCAACACACAATTCTTTATCATCAAACTTTTGGCTGTTAAAGTCATTTACAGTTTTTGCTGCTTCATCAGCTTTTTCAACATTCTGGGTATTGATTCGAAGACTGGTTGCTTTTCAGAATTTTAGAATGAAAGCTCATAATTCTAAAAGATGAATGTTATATGTATACATATGATGTTCTAGTACAGTTTTGAATTCAAAGTATGGCATTTGAAAGATGTAAGAATCTAAGAATGATGTTTTCTGTTAAATCTGGGCTTGGATTCTAATTTTTATTTTTTTCAAAATCAGAATATGTAATCAAATTTGGATGCAAATGGTTGTTTTGATTTCTATGAAAGAATGTATATTGTTGTGAAAGTAGTGAATATAGTTGATGATTGCTGAATCAGATTCGAAGAATGTAACATATTATTTGTGAATTTATATATCTTTTGGGTATTACCTACCCGTTAAAAGTTTCACAAATAATATTCTGTACAAGAGAATTTTATCACAATTTTAATGAAAATATTAGTATGTATATTTTCTTCAAATGTAATACAGATTTAATGAGTTAATATCATATTAAGCTCATTTAATTTTCAGTTGGAACTAGAAATGAATAATCTCTAAAACTTTAGAAATTTCGTAATCTTCGTGGATTATCTCTTCAACGTAAATGAAATTATGAATCATACTTCGTTATTCATTTTTATTGATATTTCCTCAGTGAATGATGTTAGTGCTCGTGGAATTCTTATGAACTTCATAAGATATAAATGATGTTTTCTAGAAAGTTTCGAGTACAACGAAGATAAAAGTGTAAAATCAAACATGTAGTTGATTAATACACTAAGTTCATTATGAAATGGAATTCATTGAGTTGAAACAGATATTGTAGTTAACGATGGTTAAGTTGTTAACGAAGGATGTACATCATAGCATATTAGTAATATGAATTAACCGAATAGTACCTACTAGTTAAGATTCACACGTAATAGCTTAGTACGAAAAGATTTATTTTGATCTCAGAATTCATATATATATAAAATATACATATAATTTCTTTAGAGGGAATGAGTTAATACTTCATAACTCGTTGATACGATATACACGTTGTTGATTAGTGATGATGTTTGCGGTGATTATGGATCTGGCGGAGCTTGTGGTTGTTGTAGATGCTGCTAATGCTGACGATGCTGATGGTACTGACGGTGCTGCTCTAACAGATCTAGCTTGTAAATCGTGCACCATTCCGATCAGGGTTTTATTTCATCATTTCTATTCGCTCATTCATTTAGTTTACAATTAGAACTAGAATAAGTAATCTCTAAAACTTTTTAACACTACATATTCTCTGCAGAATGTTTCTTCGATGAAGTTATGAATCAATACTTCATCGTTTGTTGTTGTTGGTATTCCTTGATATCTATGGTGTGATGACCCGGGAATTTCCGATCAAATTTAAACTTTAATCTTTATATGATTCCGACACAATGAGCAAAAATCTGTAATGTTGAGTCTTGAAAGTTTTGAAATCTATATTCGTGTAATCAATTACCATTTGACCATGCCTGACGATTCACGAACAATTATGTTTAAACAAATATATATACATATGTGTGATTATTAAAGTAAGATATATTAATAAAACAGTAAGATATATTAATAAAACATTGAACGGATTAGTTGATATGAATATAAGCTATGAGATCTATTTTATGAACTTGAAAATGCTATCAAGGTATTGAATGAATAATACTTTACATGAACGTATTTGTCCGATGTAAGTTTATCGACGAGATTAAAAGATAATATCAAAAGATTGAATTATCAGATACATTGAATTATGATTACGAGTCTCTGTTATGAGATCCACGTTGATTTGAGAAATCGTTTCTTTTTAACGGTATTAGGAATAGTTGGTAAAAGTGATTTACCAAAATGTCATTTACGAGAGTTAGTCAAAAGTTAGTAATCATTTCCGTTTAAAAATTCAAAAGTGTACTTTACTTGATTTACTCGTGTCTCTCGATAAATCAACTCTTTAGTTTCATATAAAAAAAATATACTATTTGGTAAAATAACTACTAATATATAAAACAGGTAAATTATATAAAACGAACTTGAAATGTAAATTTGTTTTGAAAGACTAAATATTATAGATTAGATAAATATTTCAAAACATATATATATATATATATATATATATATATATATATATATATATATATATATATATATATATGTATATATATATATATATATATGTATATATATATATATATATATATATATATATATATATATATATATATGGTACAAATTTACAATTTTAATTAAAAATATATATTTTAACTTAGTCATAAAATGTCATGATTTAAAATAAAATACTTTGACAAACAACGAGCCACTGATTTATAGAAGTAAATGACCACAACACTCAATTATATAAGCTACATTTTTTATAAAGTAATTTGTTGATAAGAAAATCAAATTATTAATAAAGGTACGCGTCGCGTAATGTAAAAGGCTAGTTTTCTAAACGTACGAAAGTGCGCTCAAAAAACGGAAAGTGGTACATGAGTCGAGTGACAACGTACGAGTCATTTTTGTAAAAATTATATTTTTACTACGCACGTAAATATAATATAATATTTAATTAATTCTAAAGATTAAATATATTATATATTAATTAATATATAAAACTTATATTATGTATCATGTGTTAATATAAGTGTGTGTCGACAAGAAGTGAAATGGGTACCAGCTGGACATGCTCAATTATATAAGCTCGATCGTTTTGGACTCAAACACACACATATCACAAATCTATCTATATTACTCCGTATGTTATTTATTTTATTTAAATTATTAATATTATTATTATTATTAAGATTAATATTAATATTAATCTTATAGTTAGGAGTATTATTATTATTATCTATACATAAAATACTACGACGAGGTTCTGCTCGCGTGCTTTTAAAACGGGTTTATTGAGTGGGATAGAGCTAAGGAAATTATGGGTTATAGTTATGGAGGTTATGGGTAATGTTCGAGGGATATGCTCGTGAGGTCAAACTAGTGTTTATCATCTCCGTTGCGTTTACGTACCTTTCCTGCAATATTGAATCTCAATATTGATACGTGAGTACTCATAAATTAATTTTTACATATTAATAGTGTATCCCTGAATAGTGCTCGAGAAAATAGGATTATGCATGCTTGTACTTTTGATATTGCCCTTAGATAGGTTATGCTGAATCTAGAATTAGTTACACCTGCGGTTGAGATAAGATATGAGATATGCATGTCCTTGGAAAGCTAGCGAAAAATTATGAACTTTTCCTTTAGATACTAAATGGTTTTGACGGATGGATTAGAAGTTATAGTCAATTGAATTTTTGTATTATTATTAAAAATGATTATTATTATCGTCGTTATTATCGTCGTTCTAGTTTTTATCTAATTATTATTATTATTATTATTATTATTATTATTATTATTATTATTATTATTATTATTGTTATTATTATTATTATTATTATTATTATCATTATTATTATTATTATTATCATTATCATTATCATTGTCAATAAAAGGTTTTGTTATCAAAAACTGTTATTTAAATATTATTACTATTGTTATTATTATTAAAAGTATAATTAGTATTATTATTATTATTATTATTATCATTAAAAATTGTTATTAGAATTATCATCATAATATTTATTATCATTAATATTACTATAATTAGAATTAATATTAGTAACACTTAATTAATATAAATATTATTATTATCATTAATATGAACGCAATATAACAGACGATTTAAAAGCTATTAAATGAATCGATTAGGAAATAATAGGTATAAGTATCATGATGAAATTAAAATATTGAAATATATTAAATTAGATAAAATTGTCATTTTTATTATTTTTATCATTACTATTACTATTAAAAAGTATCGTAAATATTAAAGTTATCCTAATTAAAATTATCATTTTATCATATTATCATTCTTAGTAAATTTAAATAGTAATATTTTATTAATAGGATAATAATAACTATTATTATAAAATAATACAACGTTTACTTATAAATATTATTTTGTCAAATAAATATGTGATACAAACATATTTTACTACGTGTAATAAAATTTCATCAATAATACTTATCCTTTCTCTTTATGATATTAAATAAACTCTATAAATTTTATTACTATATACATATATAAAGGTATAATTTATTATATAAATTTTAATAAATAAAAAATTTATGTATTAATAAATGAATTATATTATTTACTCTAATAAATCTTTTAAAAATATTTAAAAATATAAAACGACGATATTTAAATTATATAATAATCATGTATAAATTTTGAAAATCATTTTGAGTCAAATTGACTTTTGTTGACTGTGGCATATTAGTCTCGAGCATTAGGATTGTGGTACACTATGACTTAACCTAATTTGTTAGACAAATATTGACCAACACATAAATATATATAATTAATTTAGGTTCGTGAATCCGAGGCCAACCTTGCACTTGTTCAATGACGTTATATGTATTTTTACTACGAAATACAGTATGGTGAGTTTCATTTGAATCCCTTTTACTCTTTAAATTTTTGGGACTGAGAATACATGAAAATGCTTTATTAACTGTTTTACAATAATTATATGTGTGAGTTTCATTAATTCCGTTTTAAATGCTTTTGCAATATATATTTTTGGGACTGAAAATACATGCGCTGTTTTTATAACTGTTTTACGAAATAGACACAAGTAATTGAAACTACATTATATGGTTGAATTATCGAAATCGAATATGCCCCTTTTTATTAAAGTCTGGTAATCTAAGAATTAGGGAACAGACACCCTAATTGACGCGAATCCTAAAGATAGATCTATTGGGCCTAACAAACCCCATCCAAAGTACCGGATGCTTTAGTACTTCGAAATTTATATCATGTCCGAAGGAGGATCCCGGAATGATAGGGGATATTCTTATATGTATCTAGTTGATGTCGGTTACCAGGTATTCGCCATATGAATGATTATTTTTGTCTCTATGCATGGGACGTATATTTATGAAAACTGGAAATGAAATTCTTGTGGTCTATTAAAATGATGGAAATAAATGATTATGATAAACTAATGAACTCACCAACCTTTTGGTTGACACTTTAAAGCATGTTTATTCTCAGGTGTTAAAGAAATCTTCCGCTGTGCATTTGCTCATTTTAAAGATATTACTTGGAGTCTTTCATAGCATATTTCGAAGAACGTTGCATTCGAGTCATTGAGTTCATCAAAGATTATTATTAAATCAATTTATAGTTGGATAGTGGATATTATGAAATGTATGCATGCATGTCAATTTTCGATGTAAAGAAAGTTTGTCTTTTAAAAACGAATGCAATGTTTGTAAAATGTATCATATAGAGGTCAAATACCTCGCAATGTAATCAACTATTGTGAATCGTTTATAATGTATATGAACGGGTCCTTTCAGTTGGTATCAGAGCGATGGTCTTAGCGAACCAGGTCTGCATTAGTGTGTCTAACTGATAAGTCGATAGGATGCATTAGTGAGTCTGGACTTCGACCGTGTCTGCATGTCAGAAGTTTTGCTTATCATTTTGTGTCGAAAATTAACTACTTATCATCATCAGGAAATTACCTGCTTATCATTTTTAGTCTAAGACACGTCTTGCTGCATTGATTGCATGAATAGTGTATAGACAAAAATTCATATCTTAGCATATCTGCTAAATCATATCTTATCGTATCTGTTACTTTAAACTTTGTCTGACATATCCCGCAAAGTCCTCCGTAATCTACGAAATCTTTTGATCTATATATATTCTATGTAATTAGAATACCATCCGTTAGCCAAAATCATTTCATATCGGAAAAAAAAAATAAAAAAAATCCTTTATCCAATCGTACGAAATGGAATTTGTCATCAGTTCAAGTCACTCAGATTCCGAAATGGAATCCCATTCAAGCTCTGAAAGCAGTGTGACCGGAATAGATCAACCAATCAGTCATCACCTATTCTGGATGAATTGGGGATGGGTTCGTAGCCTCCTCAATCATTGGAGACAAGAAGAGGTGATCCCTTCCATCCACCACATTTCCCTCTTGACGCAGAACCTGAAGCACTTACCGGCGAACCTGTCCGAACCACCATTTTTTGCTCATTTCCAGAGTATCTCGTCACGATTATATATTACATCAAATTTTAGATTTTATTTATCCACTCGTCCGAACCGACTATCACCCCGGTGTAATAGAAGAAGTCAACGAGCTTCGCGCTCGGGTAGTGGCTTTATAGAATATGGTGCAGAGATTACAAACACCAGCAGCAGCATCAGCAGCATAACCAGTTCCACCATCATCAACGCCAACAATACCATTACCACCTCCAACCACAACCGCATCGTAAACCTCAACTTCACAATCTGTCCCACGAGCATCAACGTCATACGCACCATAGATACCAAGGAGTACCAACAACAATAACTGACGAAGTATTAATTCATAACTTCATTGGAGAAACATTCCGCGGCGATTATGTATTCTCTAAAGTCTTAGAGATTATCTAATCTAGCCCAAACCATAAATCAGTTAAGCGAACCAAAATGATAGAAGGAAGAGTAGAAACCCTGACAAAAATAGTGTGTGATTAACAAGCTAAACTTGCTTTACCAACAGCATCAACAGTACCGTCAGCGTTACCAGCATCGTCAGTACAGTCAACATCCGAATCAACAACACCGATAACATCACAAACTCCGTCAGTTCAAGAATCACTGTGGACATCATTACGAATCAATAACGTGTATATTGTATCAATGAGTTATGAAGAATTAACTCATTCCCTCTGAAGAAATTATATGTATATTATTTATATATATATATATATATATATATATATATATATATATATATATATATATATATATATATATATCTTTCCGTGCTAAGCTATTGTGTGTGAATCTTAACTACTCGGTTAATTCATAGTACAAATATGCAATAATGTACGTCCTTCAGCCGCAACTTAACTAGCGTTAACTACAATCTCTGTCGCAATTCAACAAATTCCAATTCATAATAAATCAAGTATATATTTGATTTTACACTTTCATCATCGATGTACCCGAAACTTTTCAGATAACATCATTCGTGCTTTGCGAAATTCACAAGAATTCCACGAACCGAACATCATACATCAATAAATAACGAAGTATTGATTCATAATTTCAATGTCATTAAAGAAATACTGCGTAAAAGTTATGTACTTTTTAAAGCCTTTAGGGAATATTCAATTCTAGTTTCAACCGTAAATCAAATGAGTTTAATTTAACATTAACTCATTAAATCTATGTTACATCTGAAGAAAATATACATATATATATTTTCATAAAGACTGTAATAAAATTCTTTTGTACAAAATATTAATTGTGAAATTTTTTTTAACGGGTAGGTAATACCCGAGAGATATATAAATTCACAATTAATATGTTACATTCTTCGAATCTGATTCAGCAAATCATCCATTATACTCCCTACTTTCACAACAATATATATTCTTTTATAGAAATCAAAACAACCATACTCATTCAAAATTTAATTACATATTCTGATTTTGAAATCTCAAAATTCAACTTGAGATATGACCAGAATCATCACTCTTAGATCCTTACATCTTTCACAAGCTATATTTTGACTTCAAAACTGTGTTAGAATATCAAATGTATGTTAACGATTACAATCTGTGTTCAAACCCTTCGAAAATTTCTGAAGACACTTCGAATGATGAGAAATCGAGATGATGATCCAACCACATGTTACCCACAGTTATGTACTCGAAAAACTCTTGAAACCAAAGTAAAAGTTTAAACAACGTATCCGCGTCAGATTCTTTGGCATTTATTAGCAAAAATAACTTTGCGACTCCTATTCAAAGTAGCTAGTTTTGTCACAGCTCCAACAAATCAACTTCGACTTTTTAGTCAGACTAACCTTATTATAACCTTGAGATATACACCATCGTTACCAGGGAACATTTTACATTCCACCACATTATTAGCAGATGTACCAACAACTTCATTACCCTTTGACTTTAGCCTCTCCAAAAAGTCATTATAATTATTCATTGAAACCCCATCATTTACTCATTCGCATCTTGTAATGAGAATTGCCATACGAATCATTGGAAATTAGCAATCAGTATTTTGAAATCTCGCAGCATGTCTACGCCAACAGTTATATGTGTATATATAACGTCTATCTTCTGGACTTAATTTGAATGTGAAGTTTCTGAAAAACACTCCGAACTACGAATTGGTTCTTCGAAAATGGAAAAAAATGCTGATGAAGCAGCAAAAACTATAAACGACTTTAAACGGGTAAAAGCTGGATGATAATGATGAAGTGTGCTGGCAAAGCGCAGAAAAAGAGAAGTTTTGGAACTGAAAAACGGATTGAGCAAAGTATGAAGGAGGCCGTGGACAAATCACAAGGACTGAACCTGCCTTCAAAGGATTCAAATGATTCAGTGCCTGCTGAAATCATTAGCAAACACCTTACTCCTCATTCTAAACCTTCACAGACAAATCTTCTTCATCATCCATCGATGTTAGAAATTCTAAGATATCATCGTATCTTTCATTATAAATATCCTCGATATTCCTGAAAATATTTTCATAAGCATTCTTATCTGAAATCAATTATCTCTCCGTAATATCTGCAATATAAAAGAAACTATGTTAGTTTCTAAATTCTGAAAAATTCAAATATGAATGTTTTGAAGTAGTGTTGGGAACTGAAGCATGAGTTAGTATAATATAATGACACTTGATCAACGTGATTATATTACAGTAGTTCATGCTGAGTTTCTAATGGAACGTGATGATTCACAGAACATACCGTCATCATGGGCCATTTACACGACTCTTACATTCTATATAATCTCTAAACATATCAAGAAAATATTTTTCTTGATGATTCAGTCTTTTCCAGGATATTCTGGTAATTTGACAAAGCAAGATCGTACCATTACGATTCCCTTCTTAGAACATTAATTATGTTCATTCTGAAACTCATATCTACACATTCTGGACCATTACAAGCGATACTTAATCACAAGAAGAAGAAACGAAAGAATGAAACTCCGACATAGAAATTGGAGTATAAATCGCAAAAAAAAAAAGAGTATTAACTGTGGATGACAATGATTATAGAAGACAGAAGCAGGGACATCGAGATATGAGGGAAGATATAAAACCCAACAACAACTCAGAAATTACAAACCGTATATATCGATGCATATAGCAACATAAAGACACGGGAGAACTAAAAATACTATAAAACTAAGAGTATAGTAGAAGTAAATAGATTCTTTCGGAGGCAGATGAAAAAGAAGGATGACTGATATGAATATTAGGAATATATTAAGAATTAGAACTGGATGGAGCATACTGGTGAATATTTTGAAAATATGAATTAAAGAAGAAAATATGGAAGATAGGAGATATAAGAATAAGGAAACGATGGGGGTGGATTTATAGAAAAATATCCGACAGGGCAATCGGAACAGATTATTGCATTTAATCAAAGAAGATTCTGATTTCCTTAATCGCCGAAGAACCAAATCGTATTACGAAGATTTTCTTTAAATCCCTTAAATTTCGGAAATCAATCATAACTACGTCATCGGTTAAAACGAATATACGTTACTCATTTCACTCTATCGCGATAGCTTCATTTATACTCTTCGCGTAATCAAATTGTTTTATCTACATTACCCAATGATGATAAAACTCTATATTCGTCTTGCAAACATTCTTATAGTTAGCCATGATGACCTCGATCAAATTTCGGGACGAAATTTCTTTTAACGGGTAGGTACTGTGATGACCCGGGAATTTCCGATCAAATTTAAACTTTAATCTTTATATGATTCCAACACAATGAGCAAAAATTTGTAATGTTGAGTCTCGAAAGTTTTGAAATCTATATTCGTGTAATCAATTACCATTTGACCATGCCTGACGATTCACGAACAATTATGTGTAAACAAATATATATACATATGTGTAATTATTAAAGTAAGATATATTAATAAAACATTGAACGGATTAGTTGATATGAATATAAGCTATGAGATCTATTTTATGAACTTGAAAATGCTATCAAGGTATTGAATGAATAATACTTTACATGAACGTATTTGTCCGATGTAAGTTTATCAACGAGATTAAAAGATAATATCAAAAGATTGAATTATCAGATACATTGAATTATGATTACGAGTCTCTGTTATGAGGTCCACGTTGATTTGAGAAATCGTTTCTTTTTAACGGTATTAGGAATAGTTGGTAAAAGTGATTTGCCAAAATGTCATTTACGAGAGTTAGTCAAAAGTTAGTAATCATTTCCGTTTAAAAATTCAAAAGTGTACTTTACTTGATTTACTCGTGTCTCTCGATAAATCAACTCTTTAGTTTCATATAAAAAAAATATACTATTTGGTAAAATAACTACTAATATATAAAACAGGTAAATTATATAAAACGAACTTGAAATGTAAATTTGTTTTGAAAGACTAAATATTATACATTAGATAAATATTTCAAAACATATATATATATATATATATATATATATATATATATATATATATATATATATATATATATATATATATATATGGTACAAATTTACAATTTTAATTAAAAATATATATTTTAACTTAGTCATAAAACGTCATGATTTAAAATAAAATACTTTGACAAACAACGAGCCACTGATTTATAGAAGTAAATGACCACAACACTCAATTATATAAGCTACATTTTTTATAAAGTAATTTGTTGATAAGAAAATCAAATTATTAATAAGGGTACGCGTCGCGTAACGTAAAAGGCTAGTTTTCTAAACGTACGAAAGTGCGCTCGAAAAACGGAAAGTGGTACATGAGTCGAGTGACAACGTACGAGTCATTTTTGTAAAAATTATATTTTTACTACGCACGTAAATATAATATAATATTTAATTAATTCTAAAGATTAAATATATTATATATTAATTAATATATAAAACTTATATTACGTATCATGTGTTAATATAAGTGTGTGTCGACAAGAAGTGAAATGGGTACCGGCTGGACATGCTCAATTATATAAGCTCGATCGTTTTGGACTCAAACACACACATATCACAAATCTATCTATATTACTCCGTATATTATTTATTTTATTTAAATTATTAATATTATTATTATTATTAAGATTAATATTAATATTAATCTTATAGTTAGGAGTATTATTATTATTATCTATACATAAAATACTACGACGAGGTTCTGCTCGCGTGCTTTTAAAACGGGTTTATTGAGTGGGATAGAGCTAAGAAAATTATGGGTTATAGTTATGGAGGTTATGGGTAATGTTCGAGGGATATGCTCGTGAGGTCAAACTAGTGTTTATCATCTCCGTTGCATTTACGTACCTTTCCTGCAATATTGAATCTCAATATTGATACGTGAGTACTCATAAATTAATTTTTACATATTAATAGTGTATCCCTGAATAGTGCTCGAGAAAATAGGATTATGCATGCTTGTACTTTTGATATTGCCCTTAGATAGGTTATGCTGAATCTTGAATTAGTTACACCTGCGGTTGAGATAAGATATGAGATATGCATGTCCTTGGAAAGCTAGCGAAAAATTATGAACTTTTCCTTTAGATACCAAATGGTTTTGACGGATGGATTATAAGTTATAGTCAATTGAATTTTTGTATTATTATTAAAAATGATTATTATTATCGTCGTTATTATCGTCGTTCTAGTTTTTATCTAATTATTATTATTATTATTATTATTATTATTATTATTATTATTATTATTATTATTATTATTATTATTATTATTATTGTTATTATTATTATTATTATCATTATTATTATTATTATCATTATTATTATCATTGTCAATAAAAGGTTTTGTTATTATTATTATCATTAAAAATAGTTATTAGTATTATCATCATAATATTTATTATCATTAATATTACTATAATTAGAATTAATATTAGTAACACTTAATTAATATAAATATTATTATTATCATTAATATGAACGCAATATAACAGACGATTTAAAAGCTATTAAATGAATCGATTAGGAAATAATAGGTATAAGTATCATGATGAAATTAAAATATTGAAATATATTAAATTAGATAAAATTGTCATTTTTATTATTTTTATCATTACTATTACTATTAAAAAGTATCGTAAATATTAAAGTTATCCTAATTAAAATTATCATTTTATCATATTATCATTCTTAGTAAATTTAAATAGTAATATTTTATTAATAGGATAATAATAACTATTATTACAAAATAATACAACGTTTACTTATAAATATTATTTTATCAAATAAATATGTGATACAAACATATTTTACTACGTGTAATAAAATTTCATTAATAATACTTATCCTATTCTCTTTATGATATTAAATAAACTCTATAAATTTTATTACTATATACATATATAAAGGTATAATTTATTATATAAATTTTAATAAAAAAAATTTTATGTATTAATAAATGAATTATATTATTTACTCTAATAAATCTTTTAAAAATATTTAAAAATATAAAACGACAATATTTAAATTATATAATAATCATGTATAAATTTTGAAAATCATTTTGAGTCAAATTGACTTTTGTTGACTGTGGCATATTAGTCTCGAGCATTAGGATTGTGGTACACTATGACTTAACCTAATTTGTTAGACAAATATTGACCAACACATAAATATATATAATTAATTTAGGTTCGTGAATCCGAGGCCAACCTTGCACTTCTTCAATGACGTTATATGTATTTTTACTACGAAATACAGTATGGCGAGTTTCATTTGAATCCCTTTTACTCTTTAAATTTTTGGGACTGAGAATGCATGCAAATGCTTTATTAACTGTTTTACAATAATTATATATGTGAGTTTCATTAATTCCGTTTTAAATGCTTTTGCAATATATATTTTTGGGACTGAAAATACATGTGCTGTTTTTATAACTGTTTTACGAAATAGACACAAGTAATTGAAACTACATTATATGGTTGAATTATCGAAATCGAATATGCCCCTTTTTATTAAAGTCTGGTAATCTAAGAATTAGGGAACAGACACCCTAATTGACGCGAATCCTAAAGATAGATCTATTGGGCCTAACAAACCCCATCCAAAGTACCGGATGCTTTAGTACTTCGAAATTTATATCATGTCCGAAGGAGGATCCCGGAATGATAGGGGATATTCTTATATGTATCTAGTTGATGTCGGTTACCAGGTGTTCGCCATATGAATGATTATTTTTGTCTCTATGCATGGGACGTATATTTATGAAAACTGGAAATGAAATTCTTGTGGTCTATTAAAATGATGGAACTAAATGATTATGATAAACTAATGAACTCACCAACCTTTTGGTTGACACTTTAAAGCATGTTTATTCTCAGGTGTTAAAGAAATCTTCCACTGTGCATTTGCTCATTTTAAAGATATTACTTGGAGTCTTTCATAGCATATTTCGAAGAACGTTGCATTCGAGTCATTGAGTTCATCAAAGATTATTATTAAATCAATTTATAGTTGGATAGTGGATATTATGAAATGTATGCATGCATGTCAATTTTCGATGTAAAGAAAGTTTGTCTTTTAAAAACGAATGCAATGTTTGTAAAATGTATCATATAGAGGTCAAATACCTCGCAATGTAATCAACTATTGTGAATCGTTTATAATGTATATGAACGGGTCCTTTCATATGGTGCGTATGACGTTGATGTTCGAGGTACAGATTGTGATGTTGAGGTGTGGGATGTGGATGTTGTTGTTGGTGGTGGTGATGGTACTGTTGGTGTTGCTGATGGTGGTACTGTTGCTGCCGGTGCTGCTGCTGGTGCTTGTAACCTTTGCACCATGTTCTCCAAAGCCACTACCCGAGCTCGAAGCTCGTTGACTTCTTCTATTACACCGGGATGATTGTCGGTTCAGACGAGTGGGTGAATGAGATTCAGAATTTGAGATAGTATATTATCGTGATGAGATACTCTGGAAATGAGTGAGAAAATGGTGTCTCGAACAGGTTCACCGGTAAGTGCTTCAGGTTCTTCGCCAAGAGGGAAATGTGGTGGATGGAAGGGATCACCTTCTTCTTGTCTCCAATGACTAAGCGGGCTAAGAACCTATCCCCAATTCATCCAGAATAGGTGATGGCTGATTGGTTGATCCATTCCGGTTACACTGTCTTCGGAATTCAGGTGAATATCCATATCGGAATATCTGTCGGAGTTTAAGGAATTTGAACTAGATACGGGATCCATCTTGTATAATTAGGGAGATGATTTTTGATATGAATTAAATTATAGAATTTAGTTTGGTATTCTTCAATACATAATTTACATATGTATATATAATACCAAATTCCATAAATCACGGAGAAATTTTCGGAAGATGTCAGGAAAAGTTTATAGTAACAGATACGCTAAGATATGAATTTTTGTTTATACACTATTTATGCAATAAATGCAGGAAAACGTGTCTAGACTTAAGAATGATAAGCATGTAATTTCCGACAAAAAATGATAAGCAAAACTTTTAACATGTAGACACGGTCGAAGTCCAGACTTAATAATGCATCCTAACAACTATCAGTTAGACACACTTATGCAAGACCTGGTTCACTAGGACCAACGCTCTGATACCAACTGTGACGATTGCTCCAAATCCATATGGATGAATACGTCATTCATCGATTTCATTGCGAGCTATTTGACCTCTATATGATACGTTTTATAAACATTGCATTCTTTGGAAAAGGTATACCATAATGAATATTTAAATCCAAGGTTTTCGACATCTGATGATTTCTACATATAGACAATCACCGTAAATAATAGTTTACAAAAATACTTCCATTGACAATGCATTCAAAATAGATACATGATGATGGTTTTGTGAATGCAACGTTTTCTTGAATAAAGCATGTATGACTCCATGCACAAAGCTTGTCTAACATATAAGCAAATAGCGGAAGACTTCTAGGGAACCTGAGAATAAACATGCTAACAAGTGTCAACACAAAGGTTGGTGAGTTCATAGTTTTAATGTATCGTATAATCTGTATATAAATGTGGATCACAAGATTTCAGTTGTTTCATCCAGAAACGTTTATCAAAATATTCTACGAAATTGAACACCCTGGTAACTAAACTTGACTTATATATAATTTATACCCTTTGTATAATCATCTTAATAATACACGCAAACCAACGTGTACGCTTCTCAAATAGCATACGTCTGTTAAAAGGCTATTGCTCTAGATCGGACGGGGATATCAAGCCCTATGGATCCATATACTACTTCTCGCGCCCACCAGTTCTTATAACTGGTAGTTACTAGTTACCAAAGCTAAGGGATTTTCGGTTCAAACTCGGTGTAGAATTTAGTATGTACTTGTATCCGTTGCGTTTAAAATAAAGTGCATGTATTCTCAGCCCAAAAATATAGATTGCAAAAGCAATTAAAAAGGGAGCAAATGAAACTCACCTTAGCAGCACATAAAGTCGTTCACCGAAATGTAACCGAAACTCGGAATACCAAATAACCGTAGATCTCAACCTAGAGAACATATATTGGTCAATAAATGTCTATCAAGCTAGGTCTGGTCATAGTGTATCACAATCCTAATGCTCGAGATCGACATACAAAAGTTATCAAAAGTCGTTTCAAAAAGTCAATCTGACTCAATACTATAGTTGAATGATCAGGGCAATCGAAACATTTTAACATTTCACATAGTTTCCCAATTCTTGTATAATATAGTTTTTATAAGGCTTTAAAATATGATAAAACAATCAATTTTGACAATTGTTCAACAAAACGAGACGTGCCTTATATAGAAATTCATTTACTCGATTAGTAATATCTAAAATTCCAATTTATCAATCTCATAGAAAAGTTATTTAAATATTAATTTCAGATTCAAAAGCAATTCCAATTAACGTTGATCATAATTCAGTTGCCCATTCCTTTTAATTAGTTCATCGAAATTTCGTGATTTTTAAATGAAAAGTTATTTTTTACTGTAGCAAATAGTGATTTTCGAAAACACTGTAGCTTTTCTGGTACTGTAGAAATTCGAAAATACTGTAGCAAATTAGTGTTTTACTTATTCATCATAAACGTTTTAGTTAACTTATCTAAATATCAATTGAATCAATAATCGAATGTTACTATCGTTTACTAAATAACTTGAAATCATATATATATGCACATTAAGTTATATATATATATATATATATATATATATATATATATATATATATATATATATATATATTGTTCTTGAATCTTCGAGAACAGTCAAAGAATAATTGATTACATGAATATAGTTCCAAAATTTTCGTGACTTAACATTATAGACTTTGCTTATCGTGTCAAAAACATTAAATCATTTAAAGATAAAGTTTAAATTTGGTCAAAAATTTCCGGGTTGTCACACATAGCTTATAGGTTCGGTTTGGTTAAGTGACGAGGATCACGAGGACGTGATCGAATTCAAGTGGGGGAGAGTTGTAAGATCCTAATATTTAATGTACATCAGGTATATAGTGTACGTAAAGTTCGTGAATCGTGGCATAAAAAGTAAAGCTCAGAATCTGTTCAGACGTGTGCGCGCGCCGCGCACACTTAAGGGAGCGCACCGCGCAAATGTCCTGGAGACAAATTTCTGTCTTTTTCTATTTGAGTTAAATGAAGGGCATTTTGGTCATTTTACTTGAGGACGGATCTGGGGCCTTATCAGCTGGATTGGATCCAACTTTGGATCACTTTCACATCCATTCAACACTCTCATCTTTAAACCCTAGAGAGAAGAAGAGTTTTAGAGAGAGGAAGCTCCAATTGGAGAAGAAGGAGTTGGATTCTCACCAAAGCTCGAGTGTTAAAGTTGTTCACCTCGTTCCTAGCTACGTTTTGGTTATTGTGGTAAGTTCTAACTCCGAATTTCATTATTTGATTTGATATTCAAAGTTAGGGTTTGAAGATGAGAGTGTTGAATGGATGTGAAAGTGATCCAAAGTTGGATCCAATCCAGCTGATAAGGCCTCAGATCCGTCCTCAAGTGAAATGACTAAAATTCCCTTCATTTAACTCAAATAGAAAAAGACAGAAATCTATCTCCAGGCCACATGCGCGGCGCAATCCCTTAAGTGTGCGCGGCGTGCACACACGTCTGAACAGATTCTGATCTTTACTTTTTATGCCACGCTTTACGCACTTTACATACACTATATACCTGATGTACATTAAATATTAGGGTCTTACACAAGTGTAGTAAAATGAAGTACTAAACACCCGTTATGAACTAGTGCTAACTAGACCGAGTGGGGTTGTCAAACCCAATAGATTTATCAATAGGATTCGCGCTTACATATTAACCACATGTAACAAATAGTTACCAGACTATTAGGGATATATACAAAGGTACAACTCAACATAGAATATATATTTAAGTACTTGTGTCTATTTCGAAAAACAAAAGTTGCATGTATTCTCATCCCAAAATATTTGTAGAGTTTAAAAATGGGACTATATACTCATTGTCGTAAAAGTATAGTTTTAACAAGTTTCCAACTTATTAAAATATAGCCGACGTCCTTGGATTCACGAACCTATAACAATAATAATGATTGAGATAATAATACATGTGAACAAAATTAATATAGCAAGTTCATAGAATACTTATATAATAGTTTTTTAACATTTTATGTTAGTAGTCCATTGTTAGTAGTCCTTTGTTAGTAGTCCATTGTTAGTAGTCCAAAATAGTCCGAAAAGTCCAAAATAGTCTGAAAAGTCCAACAGTCCAATAATAGGTGTGTGTGTGTGTATATATATATATATTTATATAATCTTAAAATTACCCCACGGCGTATTGTGTACATATTGTCTTGCATCAATCCAGAGACGTGTTGACTTAGGATTTATCAAAACGTATTGTATACGTATTGTCATGGAACGTACCAAGATTATTATATATATACAATCTCAGAATCAACCAAGATTATAATATTTTGTTATACTAATGATAACATGTCCAAATAAATATAGGATATAGGAAAAGTTAGCAAGGATATGGTTAATATAGTTTTTAAGGTGTTCTTCATATGTACAAGTTATAAGTTCTTACAATATCTTAATATAACATCATAATACATATAAATAAGTGTTATTAGAGTTAAGTTAGAAAGATTAGATTAATTTTTCAAACAAGTTTAGAATCATCCAAACTATGTTCTAGTTGTTATTAGTTATGATCTCTTATATAGATAGCTATAAACATATGAATTGAACAAGAGTTATGGTAAGGCTAATACCTTGATTTAAGAAAGAGAACTTGCTGAATATGAAGAGAATTTCCTGAGCTTAAAAGGCTTCTTGAAAGAGTGCTTAAAGAAGACCAACTTGAAAGCAAAACTTAAATTAAAGGAGGTGTTCTTGATTACTACTTCTATGGTGTTTATGAATTGTTTTTGTAACTAGTTTTTATTGTAGATGATGAAGGCTTATTAGAACTTGAAGAGAGGATATTAGAGAGTGTTTTTAGAGAGAAAGAGTATAATGGATGTAAATGTGTTTAAAAAAATATACCATGTAAGGTCTTTATATACTAGTTGTAATTTGTTGTTTTATGACAAATATCTAGGATAAATTAAATACCATGAGGTCATGCATGACATAATACATCAATAACTGTAGATTTCTATTCGTATATAGCAATAGTAAATACTTCTAGAAGCTGCGTATAATACCCGTATAAATACTGTATAAATACATAATTGTAGATTTCTATTGGTATATACCAATAGTAAATACTTCTAAAAGCTGCGTATAATATGCGTATAAATACCGTATAAATACGAGTAGAATTCTTGAGAAAAATGAACGGAAATATGAATATAGTTATCCCTTATCTGTATTTGTATATTATAAAGTGTATTCGATACTTTTAAGGATGTATTTATACTCATAATACATTGTATGTAAATACATTTTAACATAAGTTAATTACGTCGTTTAAAAAGTAACATATATATTGTTCGAAAACTCTTTAAATTAGTAGTATGAAAATGTATATATAATACCTTGTTAATACACTTAATGAGATATTTAATTATCATATTTTCAAGTTATATATATATATATATATATATATATATATATATATATACATATATATATATATATATATATATATATATATATATACATATATACATATATATAATTAATACAAGTTATGACGTTCGTGAATCGTAGGAATAAAAGGGTGACCAAAAGATTGTGTAAAACTCTTTCCGGAGGTTCAAGACTTATTAAAATGCATTGCTTATCAAGTCGGAATTATTAAATCATGTAGATAGTATAATCAAGTAGTCGGAAAAATTCGGGTAGTCACAGTACCTACCCGTTAAAGAAATTTCATCCCGAAATTTAAAGTAGTACCTATTCAACGTATGATATCAGTAAAAAGATGTGGGTACTTCTGCATCATCTGATCTTCTCGTTCCCAAGTGAACTTGGGTCCTCTCTAAGCATTCCATCGGACTCTAACAATTGGTATGTTGCTTTGCTTGAGTCGCTTGACTTCCCGGTCCATAATTTCGACGGGTTCTTCGATAAAATGTAACTTTTCATCGATTTGGATTTCTTCGAGCAAAATAGTGAGGACTTCTTTTGCAAGACATTTCTTCAAGTTTGAAACATGAAAGGTGTTATGTACCCCGACAAGTTGTTGAGGTAATTCAAGTCGATAGGCCACCGGTCCAATGCGTTCGATGATTTTAAACGGCCCTACGTACCTTGGGTTAAGTTTACCCCTCTTGCCAAAGCGTATCACACCTTTCCAAGGTGACACCTTTAACATAACCATGTCTCCAACCTGAAATTCCAATGGCTTTATTCGAACATCAGCGTAGCTCTTTTGACGACTTTGAGTGGTTCTCAATCTCTCCTTGATTTGTACAATCTTTTCGGTAGTCTCCTGTATGATCTCAGGATCATTAAGGTGGCTGTCACCTACATCGTTCTAACAGATAGGGGATCTATACTTTCTTTCATAAAGTGCTTCGAATGGTGCAGCATTAATGCTCGTATGATAATTGTTGTTATACGAGAATTCTGCCAATGGTAGATATTTATCCCATCCGTTTCCAAAATCGATCACACATGCTCTAAGCATGTCTTCAAGAGTCTGAATGGTCCTTTTGCTTTGCCCATCGGTTTGAGGATGATATGCAGTGCTCATATCCAGATGAGTTCCTAGAGCTTCATGTAGTGATTGCCAGAACCTTGACATAAACCTACTGTCGCGGTCGGATATAATGGAGATAGGTACTCTATGTCTTGAAATGACTTCCTTCATGTATAATCGTACCAATTTCTCCATCTTATCCATTTCCTTCATAGGCAGGAAATGTGCAGATTTGGTGAGACGATCGACAATTACCCAGATTGTAACGACCCGACTTTTTCGACTTGCTTTTGTACCTTGTGTTTTAGCGAAACTGCGTATTTGTGCGTACTGTGCTACTTTATACTCTGGAATCTCTTTATACATGGTTTACTTTCATTTATATGTTAAAACGTGCCTTAGAGTACTAGGATACTTAACTTGATCACCAGATGCTTTATGACCGTTGGTGTCGCTTAACGTTTCGATTAAACCGCGAATTGCGTGCACGTTTAACTTTTGTCGTAACCGGAAGATTATGACTACGAAATCTTAATTATTATTTTATAATAATAATTATAATTACTTGGGTTTATAGATGCTTAATTATGCATAGTAATTTAATTATGTTTACTAGTTAGTTTTGTTGGACTTTCTACCTTGTTGGGCTTAAGCCCACCCTACTCTAGCTAGTGGCCTAATTAATTAGCCCACTTATTAATTACTAGTGATCCATTAATATATAAGACAATTACCCATTTAATTAGAGGGAACATGCTAGCAAAAATGTTAAGTATTATCCGTAATGTTACATGGGATCCTAGCATAAGTACCTAATTTAGACAACCATTAACCAAAAAGTGAACTTGTCCCCCCCCCCTCCCCCTACCAAATCCCACGGCCATGAGGCCTTTCCCTCACCCTCATTTCCTATAAATAGCACCCTTACTCCATTCATTTAACACTTGCTCTCATTTGAAATTCACACACACTTGCTCTCTTATTTCCTTTCTAGTCTTTCTCACTCTAGAAACTTGTAAGTTTTGCTTTTTCTTCTTCTCCTTCTCCTTTCTATTTCGTGGTCATCATCATCATTAAAGATCAAGCCTTCTAGCTTTGATCTTGATTAGATCTTGTAGATTCAAGCATGAATCCTTCAAGAACATGGAAGATTCAAGCTTTCTAGCTTTGAATCTTCACCAACTTTGTAGATCTATATTTTTCTTACTTTAATCTTGTTATTTTGTTATAAAGATTCAAACTTGTGTTTGTAATCTTCATGTATCTTAAAGTTCCAAACTTTATGCTTCAAGATCTTCAAGAACAATCAAGATTCAAGCTTTCTAGCTTGAATCTCCATATCTTTTTGTTAGATCTAAGTTTTCTAACTTATGATCTTGTTATTTTGTTAAAAAGATTCAAACTTGTGTTTGTTATCTTCATGTAACTTAAAGATCCAAGCTTTATGCTTCAAGATCTTCAAGAACAATAAAGGTTCAAGCTTTCTAGCTTTGCAACCTTGTAACTTGTGTGAATAGGATCCAAGCTCTCTAGCTTAGGGTACCATTACCTCATTTGACTTAGATTGTGTTCATACTTGTTTGATTGATGTAAAGTTTGTAGCTTTAGTTGTAAATGTGACTTGTAATTGTGTTAAGACTAAGGATATGATGTAACCTTGGTTCATCATCCATCTAAGACTCTTGATTGAGTTGTATCCTTACTTGGTCTTAACATATTGTGTGTTGATGGTGGAATCTTAGTCAAGGTAATGCTAACCCATCAACGAGTTATACACTTGAAGCTACAAGCATCAAGGATGAGAACCGTGATGAGCATCAAGCATTAAGAACCCCACCGGAGTACTTACCTACTATTTTTCGTATCTGATCAGACCACCTAGGCTACTGTAAAGTTTATTTTTAGTTAGTTCGTTTCGAGTAGATGATTTTTCGTTTAGACCTCATCTTAATCCGAGTTACGGTTTAGGATCTATGGCCTTCCGAAAGTCAATACTCCTTTGTAACGTTGTGCTGAAAATTCGGACCTACTCGCACTTAGACCGTCGCCACGGTCAAACTAAGATGAGTTTGAGTCTGGAAATTGGTCAACAACTAGAGTACTTCCATACAAATCCATGGCCACTGATTTTGTGTCTTTTCGATTTACGTAGAGGTCGTAGCAGCTGATCCAAGTCAGCCTATTGTTTAGACCACTATACTTGATTAACTTACTTAGCTTTTATGATGATGAATGATGATGATGATGACACTTAAACTTATTTTATGCACTATTAGAATTTATAAAGAAAACCTACTGACCTAGTAACCTTTGATTTAGGTTGACGACCTTTCGGACCGACTTACTACTTGCACACTTTCGTATCAACTTGTATTGCTTATTCACTGTAAGTTATAGCATCCCTTTTTACTTTAATTATTTTGGGACTGAGAATACATGCGCTTTTTACGTTTTACATACTAGGCACGAGTACTTAAACTTTATATGTGTGTGGGTTATACAACGGCATAAACATTCCCCTTAGCACGGTAACGTTTAGTCATTGGTTTTTGAACCGGTGAACGCGAATCTTAGATATGGATCCATAGGGTTTGATATCCCCACTCGGGCTAGTCGCGCTAGCATTTAATGGGTGTTTAATACTTCGTGAACATACGCACTCGCCAAGTGTACTTTCAGGGGGTAATAAACGTTAAGTCTAGTTACCGGGTGCCCACGGTTATACATATACTTTTCATACTGTTTTGTTACACTGAAATCTGGTGGCCTACCTTACGTTACTGTTACAACTTAAACTATAGCTCACTAACATTCGTGTTGACTTTTAAGCGTGTATTTCTTAGGTGCCTAGAGGTTTCTTGCTTCCGCTGTTAGATTTGTTATCTTGCTGTTAACGACCTGCTGTATTAGTTATCCGCTGCATTACTAGAGATGTCTCATTCATGAAACTTTTCTTTTGCATTCGTAGTTTATATTAATTTCAAACAATGGCTCTGTAACGACCTTAGGGTCAAATACTTATGTTTATGCTCCTATTCATAGGATGCACGTTATCTTTTGTAAAACGCTGTCTTTTTATGAATGCAAACTGGTTTTCAAACAGCATATAGTGTTTGACCGTGTGAAGATCCTGTTGTTGACGAATCGTACACGATGGTTTTGTACGGGGCGTCACACAGATGGTGTCATAACCCCATGCAGTCTTTGGTAGCTTCGTGATGAAATTCATGGTAATACATTCCCATTTCCATTCTAGGATTTCTGGTTGTTGAAGCAACCCTGATGGTTTCTGGTGTTCCGCCTTAACTTTGGAGCAAGTTAAGCACTCCCCTATATATGTTGCAATATCTGCCTTTAAATTAGGCCACCAAAAATGTGCCTTAAGATCTTGATACATCTTTCCAGCTCCGGGATGTATCGAGTATCTCGTCTTATGCGCCTCGTTCAAAACTAATTTTCTTAACCCTTTAAACCTTGGTACCCAAATACGTCCATTAAAATACCGGGTTCCGTCTTCTCGTATATCAAGTTGCTTGTCTAAACCCTTTAACATCTCATTTCCAAAGTTTTATTCAGTAAGAGCTCCTCGTTGAGCCTCCTTTATTTGTGAGGTGAGGTTCTTAAGAATTTTCATATTCATTGCTCGTACTTGAATTGGTTCTCTTTCTTTCCTGCTTAAAGCGTCAGCTACTACATTTGCTTTCCCGGGATGATAACGAATTTCACAATCATAGTCGTTTATTAGCTCAACCCACTATCGTTGCCTCATATTCAATTGTTTTTGATCGAATATGTGTTGAAGACTTTTGTGATCAGTGTACACTGTACATTTGACCCCATATAAGTAGTGTCTCTACATTTTCAATGCAAAAACAACCGCTCCTAACTCCAAATCATGTGTCGTATAATTCCATTCATGAGTTTTCAACTGTCGAGAGGCGTAAGCAATAACCTTTGTTTGTTGCATGAGAACACAGCCAAAACCTTATCGCGATGCGTCACAATAAATCACAAAGTCGTTGTTTCCTTTAGGTAATAATAAAATAGGCGCCGAAGTTAGTTTCTTTTTCAATAGCTGGAATGCAGTTTTCTGCTCGGAGGTCCATTCATACTTCTTCCCTTTGTGTGTTAATTCGGTTAATGGTTTGGCTATTCGGGAAAAATCTTGAATAAACCTTCTATAATAACCAGCTAAACCCAAAAATTGGCGTATCTGTGTCGTAGTCTTTGGGGTTTCCCATTTTTCAATGGCTTTGACCTTCGCGGGATCAACCTTAATTCCTTAACTGCTAACGATGTGACCAAGGAATTGTACTTCCTTCAACCAAAATGCGCACTTAGAAAATTTGGCATATAACTGTTCTTTTCTTAACAGTTCCAGCACCAACCTTAAATGTTGCTCGTGTTCTTGCTCATTCTTGGAGTAAATAAGGATGTCATCAATAAAGACGATAACAAATTTATCTAAATACGAACTACATACTCGATTCATGAGGTCCATGAATACAGCGGGTGCGTTTGTCAACCCGAACGGCATGACCAAAAATTCGTAGTGACCGTAGCGTGTTCTAAATGCGGTCTTCGGAATATCTTCTTCTTTTACTCGCAACTGATGGTAACCCGATCTTAGGTCAATTTTGGAGTAAATACGTGATCCTTACAGCTGATCAAACAAGTCATCAATTCTCGGCAATGGGTACCGATTCTTGATAGTTAGCTTGTTTAACTCGTGGTAGTCTATACACATTCGGAAGGATCCGTCTTTATTCTTAACGAACAGGATCGGAGCTCCTCATGGTGAAGTACTCGGTCGAATAAATCCACGATCTAGCAATTCCTGCAACTGACTTTATAGTTCTTTCATTTCAGACGGTGCGAGTCTATACAGAGCACGAGCCACTGGTGCAGCTCCCGGTACTAGGTCTATTCGAAATTCTACAGATCTATGCGGAGGTAATCCCGGTAATTCTTTCGAAAATACTTCGGGAAAATCTCTTACCACAAGCATGTCACTAATGCTATTCTCCTTCGTGTCGATCTTCTTCACATGTGCTAAGATAGCATAGCATCCCTTCTTTATGCACTTTTGGGCCTTGAAATAGCTAATAAAGTTTAGCTTATGATTACCTTTTTCTCCGAACACCATCAATGGTTTCCCGTTCACGCAGGGAAAACGAATCGCCTTTTTATAACAAATAACTTCCTCTCTCATCTTAGACATCCAATCCATACCAATATTACATCAAAACTCCCCAACTCAACATGTATTAAATCAATTACAAATGTCTCACTAGTTAATTTAAGCTTACGTTTACGACAGATTTTATCAGCTTTAACTAGTTTACCATTTGCTAATTCTATAATACATTTATCCTCCAGGGGCACTAAGGGGCAATTTAGTTTAGAGCAAAATTCTTTACTTACATAACTTCTATCAACACCAGTATCAAATAAAATATAGGCAGGTAATTCATCGATAGTAAACGTACCCGTAACAAGCTCCGAGTCTTCTCGTGCATCGTTAGCATGTATATTAAATACTCTTCCACGGACTGGACCATTTTCACTCTTTTGGTTCAGGCACTTGTTCTTGTAATGGCCCCTTTTCTCGCACCCATAACAAACCACAGCTTCAAGAGCGGCTTTATTAACATCTATGAGAGGAAACCTACAATTTTGAATATGATGCCCTACTTTGTTGCAATTTTTACACACCACCGTGCAATTCCCAAAGTGGTGTCTCTTGCATTTCTGGCATTGGGGTTATTTTTCCTAGTTGGTATTTTGGTTCTTCTCGTTACTCACACCTTACGAGACTTCCTGCTTCTTGTTGTGGTGTTGATAGTTGTGATTTCTATCATGATTTTCATTCTTCCTCTTGTGGTCATTTGTTTTAGCCTCGGCAGCCGCCTTTTCCGTGTTTCTTTCTTTGATTTGGTCCATTAACTTATGGGCCATCTTGCTTGCTTCGTACATTGTTGTTGGATTAGATGCACTTACATTTTCTTGGATTACCTCAGGTAATCCTTTCACAAACTGTTCAACTTTTGCTTCTTCATATTCAAATACTCCAGGACACATTAACGCTAACTCTGTGAACTGTTGCTCATAGGCAGTGATGTTATCACCCTTGGTGTGCAATACCCTCAACTCTGTTTTCAATTTATTCATCTCGTTCCTGGGTCGATAATGCTCACACAGCAAGTGTTTAAGTGCTGCCCAAGGTAGGGCGTAAGCAGTATTCTCCCCCACGTTTGCTAGGTAGGTATTCCACCATGTTAAAGCGTTATTTTTAAAAGTATGAGAAGCGTATTTTACGCGGTCTTCTTCTGCACAATTACTTATAGCAAAAACAGCTTCTACTTTTTCAATCCAATGCTTTAGTCCAACTGGACCTTCCATTCCTTCAAATTCATGGGGTTTACAACCTATGAAAGTTTTGTAGGAACATCCTATACGGTTTTCTGTTGTACCATGATGAGTTCCACTGCTAGACCCTGAATGGTTGTTTTTGTTAATTGTAGCCAATACTGCGGTTACATTTACAGTGAGAAAATTACCGAAATCTTCCTCGCTCATGTTCATGTGTTGTTTGGTAACTGGAGCCATTTCCTTCAAAATAGCCAAATGATATAAATTAATCATATATAGAATATTATAAGTAGTTAATAGTACTTTGTTGCATACTAATAATATGAACTAATTTTTATAAAAGCCTCTTTTCTTCTTATTGGCATTTTATAATTGCAGTTCGGGTAGTACCTACCCGTTAAAGTTCATACTTAATAGCTAGTACACAAATTAACTACTATAATCAAGATAATATTCTATCATGAAAAACTTAATACATTAGTACTTCACGCTTAAACTTTTGGTACAATATTTTACAAAAATACAATACCACTATTTTACATAAAACATAGGTAAGATAAAATATAGCACACGATAACTATTATACAAGGCGTAAAGTATGGTAGCTGCTGGGACAGATTAAAAATGACGAGACTTCTTATTGTTTAGGGACAAATCTGGGAAATCTGCGGGACCTGAAAAACCAAAGAGTTTTCGCGTCTCAGCTACTGACATCGTTCTCATTCTAGCGGTATGTTTGTACCTTGGTCAGGATGGTGCCTCAATAGAGTTAATAACAGGAGGATGACTAGGTGTAGAAGTGTTAGGTTCACTTTGTGCAATAAATCTTTTATAATACTCCAGATCAGGAAATTCTAGTGGGCGGACCACAAGTTCCTTTCCCTCATTAAATTTTACCTCTGTAATTTCTTTTACTTCGTTCTCCTCAGGTTCCTCCTTCGGTTCCTCTCGGAATTGTGAATCTTCCCAAAATGCGTCCAACTTCAGGTCATCATCGTCATCAGTTATATAGATGATTTCCTTCGAGTCATCGTCGTTATCAGATAAGTCGATGACTGGTACTTTTGCTGGAGATTCATCTTTGGAGTCGCTGATTATGATAACGAGATTGGTGCTAGAAGTAGACATCTATCACACATTAACTACCACATTAGAAATATATCACATAATATTTACATGTTATAATATTCAATTTCCGATCAGAAATGATAAGCAATGGTTTTTAAAAACAAGTTCGGTCAAAGTCCAGACTCACTAATGCATCCTAACAAATACCAGTCAGACACACTAATGCAATTTCTGGTTCGCTAAGACCTCTGCTCTGATACCAACTGAAACGACCTGTCCATATTATTATAAACGAGGTATGTTATTCATTGATCTCAATAGCGAGGTATTTGACCTCTATATGATACATTTTATAAAATATTGCATTCTTATTTCATAACGACCAAACCTTTCATATATAAATGAAAGTTTTAAACATGTGGGCGATCATTTGAGAAATGATCCCCGAATACATAAGTTTTGGAATATTACAACGTGGGCATAATAGCCAAATATATTACATGACAAAGATAATGTTTATTAGAATGCAACTTTCTTTAAACATAAGCATGAACGACGCCATGCAACACCATGAGCGAGCAATCAGCGGAAGACTTTTAAAGACCTGAGAATAAACATGCTTAAACTGTCAACATAAAGGTTGGTGATATATAGGTTTTAAAGCCAGCATAAGATATAATAATAGAACACAAGATTTCATGTTATAAACGTTTCTGCAAAGATATCCTATATGTTGTTGAGCGCCCAGTAACTATACTTAACAGATGTTTTTCGTGCATATTCCCTTTTCAAAGTTATCTCTACACCGTACCAAGTGTAGTAAAATGAAGTACTAAACACCCGTTATGCCTGAGTGGGGTTGTCAAACCCAATAGATCTATCAATAGGATTCACGCTTACATGTTAACCACATGTAACAAATAGTTACCAGACTATTAGGGATATATACAAAGGTACAACTCAACATAGAATATATATTTAAGTACTTATGTCTATTTCAAAAAACAAAAGCTGCATGTATTCTCATCCCAAAATATTTGTAGAGTTTAAAAATGGGACTATATACTCACTGTCGTAAAAGTATAGTTTTAACAAGTTTTCAACTTATTAAAATATAGCCGACGTCCTTGGATTCACGAAACTATAACAATAATAATGATTTAGATAATAATACATGTGAACAAAATTAATATAGCAAGTTCATAGAATACTTATATAATAGTTTTTTAACATTTTATGTTAGTAGTCCATTGTTAGTAGTCCAAAATAGTCCGAAAAGTCCAACAGTCCAATAACCGGTATATATATATATATATATATATATATATATATATATATATATATATATATATATATATATATATATATATATAATCTTAAAATTACCCCACGGCGTATTGTATACATATTGTCTTGCATCAATCCAGAGACGTGTTGACTTAGGATTTATCAAAACGTATTGTATACGTATTGTCATGGAACGTACCAAGATTATTATATATATACAATCTCGGAATCAACCAAGATTATAATATTTTGTTATACTAATGATAACATGTCCAAATATATATAGGATATAAGAAAAGTTAGCAAGGATATGGTAGGTGTTCTTCATATGTACAAGTTATAAGTTCTTATAATATCGTAATATAACATCATAATACATATAAATGAGTGTTATTAGAGTTAAGTTAGAAAGATTAGATTAGTTTTTCAAACAATTTTAGAATCATCCAAACTATGTTCTAGTTGTTATTAGTTGTGATCTCTTATATAGATAGCTATAAACATATGAATTGAACAAGAGTTTTGGTAAGGCTAATACCTTGATTTAAGAAAGAGAACTTGCTGAATATGAAGAGAATTTCTTGAGCTTAAAAGGCTTCTTGAAAGAGTGCTTAAAGAAGACCAACTTGAAAACAAAACTTGAATTAAAGGAGGTGTTCTTGATTACTACTTCTATAGTGTTTATGGATTGTTTTTGTAACTAGTTTTTGTTGTAGATGATGAAGGCTTATTAGAACTTGAAGAGATGATATTAGAGAGTGTTTTTAGAGAGAAAGAGTAGAATGGATGTAAATGTGTGTAAAAAAATATACCATGTAAGGTCTTTATATACTAGTTGTAATTTGTTGTATTATGACAAATATCTAGGATAAGTTAAATACCATGAGGTCATGCATGACATAATACATCAATAATTGTAGATTTCTATTCGTATATACCAATAGTAAATACTTCTAGAAGCTGCGTATAAATACCGTATAAATACGTAATTGTAGATTTATATTGGTATATACCAATAGTAAATACTTCTAGAAGCTGCGTATAATACGCGTATAAATACCATAAAAATACCGTATAAATACGAGTAGTATTCTTGAGAAAAATGAACGGAAATACGAATATAGCTATCCCTTATCTGTATTTGTATATTATAAAGTGTATTTAATACTTTTAAAGATGTATTTATACTCATAATACATTGTATGTAAATACATTTTAACATAAGTTAATTACGTCGTTTAAAAAGTAACATATATATATATATTGTTCGAAAACTCTTTAAATTAGTAGTATGAAAATGTATATATAATACTTTGTTAATACACTTAATGAGATATTTAATTATCATATTTTCAAGTTAAATATATATATATATATATATATATATATATATATATATATATATATATATATATATATATATATATATATTGTAACAACCCGACATCGTTTTACTAAAAACACGCCTTAAAAAAAATTTGTCAGACAGCGTATCTGGACGGCGTCCCATAACCTGGACGGCGTCCAGAGATGAAGACCAGGACGGCGTCCCATGATTCTGGACGGCGTCCAAATGAACTAAAGTGGACTGATCAGTTTTTGTTTACACGCGAGCGAAAAACTCGCTCCCCGACACTTTTCAACGAAACCATTTTCACAATATGACATATTAAGTAAAACTAAGATATTGCAACCATAAAAACAAGTTTTATAACCCCGGGCTCACAATGACCCGTTTTACAAATAAAGTAGCAGTTTCGACCCATTTATCTCTTTAGACGGATTAGGACTCTATAACCCAACCCAATACCAAGAGCATAATCCCGGAGACTACCAAATCCCCCAAATCCGCGTCCATATAACCAAAAGCTACCCCTTCGAGCCCAAGCGCTCCTATGCATCTAGTCTAACAACTAGCTAGCTTCATAACAAAATACCTGTAAAAAGGTAAACAACGAGAGGGGTAAGCATAAAGCTTAGTGAATGCAATAATTATACACATACATATATAATATACCTACTTGCAATCACTTACACAAATACCGCAAACATGCTAGCAAACACAATTAGCTTATCGTCACCAATACAAGCTATAACCTCCAATAATCATGCTAGCATAACACAAGCATATATAACATGAACAAAGTAATATGCTTTCACTACAACACAATAACCATGGTTAACCAATAGTACAAGGGAACGGCGCTCGCGAAAACGCCATCGGTGTTCATAACATCCGTTAGGGCACTTAACACCTCGCACCACTAACCCCTAGGGTGGCACCTTAACACCTCGGCACATCACCCCGAGTGGCATCTTAACACCTCGATGCAACACTCATTATTTTACGGAGTGGTGTCTTAACACCTCGACACTACACTCCTAGGTGGCATCTTAACACCTCGATGCTACACTCTTCACGTGAAACATGGTGTCTTAGCACCTCGACACTACACATTTCATGCTACAACAAATAGATACATTATATACCTACACATATAATTATTCCACTCACCTCGAATTGCCCGCACAAGTCATAAACGTAAATCGCCTCCAAAAGCAACTGAGCAAACCTTTTACCTATAATACCCATATAGATATACAAACAATCAACATACATTCTCTACGAGAGAATTCGACTTCAACACCCTTAACCAAGGGTTTACACCTATCACCACAAACCGCCCATTTAGACACATAAAGTGGACTTCACCAATTACCACTACGGGTGGTAATTCTGACCCATCCAACAAGTACAATTTAACCAAAATTATATTTGACACCATTTAAACCAATCTAGGTCTTAACTAGAATTGCTTATCATCCAATTAATCCAAAATTAAAGTCATTACCAAATTTGACCCATCTAAGTCAACCCATTTTGACATAAGTCCCAAAAACATCTTTAATCACTAACGGCTAGTGACTAACTTTCCAAAATACCATTTAACACTTGAATCAAACATTTATATACTTGGTTCATCAAATCTTGACCCATAACTTAGTTTGACACCGAATCAAGCTTACTTGACCCAAAATACCCATTCGACCCATTTTGACCTAGATTAGGGTTTACACCCAAAAATCAAGTCAACACAAGTGTTCTAAGGTTTAACTAACACATGCAAGGTCCAAACTAACAATTCCATCAATTGAAACCCTAAGTCACCAATTCGGGTTTACATACATGAGTCTTCCCCAAAAACCCCCAAACTTCACAATAAATGGGTTATAACTCTAACTAGCACAAACTTTAACTCAAACAATAATCTTAACAAAGAAATTCGGATTTAGAGCTTACCAACACTACCACCACGTAGCCGTGAACGAGGTGAACAACTTTAACTCTTGAGACCCGACCCGAATCACACTTCTTCTTCTCCAAATCCCCAACTCTCTCTCGCTAGAACCTCTGTCTCTCACTAGGGTTTGATGAGAGTGTTTGAGAAGGTGAAATGGGGATAAAAATGAGAGTGGATCAGTTTTAATGGCTCAAAACCGACACCCAAGTGAAAAGACTCAAATACCCTCTTTTAAAACCTTTAAAATACAGCTGCTGGCCTGTCAGGCACTTTGGACGGCGTCCAAAATGGCCGGACGGCGTCCCACCCTTCATTCTTGGACGGCGTCCCAATGTCTGGACGGAGTCCCAATGAACTGAGCCTGAAACTGAACTTGTTTTGGTCGTAACTTTCAAACCGTAGCTCCGTTTTTGATGAACCAAATATCGTTGGAAACGTAATGAGATTTACTATCCAATGGTAAGGTTTTAGAACATCAACTCTAATTTTATTTGGGATCCAAATATACGCTTACATGCCTCGTATTTCGAATGACGATCGAAATAACGTGTAACTGAAAAACGGGTGTTACAACTCTCCCCCACTTAAATTGGATCACGTCCTCGTGATCCGCACAAACACTAGAAGTTAAGCACTTCTCCCACGAACATTTCCGCTTCCAACGCGGAGTCACACAAGTAGTAAACTCATCCGAATCCTCGCTTCGTGCACTAACGCATCATAATACAACCGTACTTCACAATCGTCCTAAAAGAAGGATAATTCACCGGCAACCATCGTCGTCACACCTCACGATTCTTACAAAACACAACAAAGCCCGTCATCCATAACATCATCCGTGAATTCTAAGATCCCACCACATGCTAATGATCACTAGCGTGCACTACCGCAATAAACGATATCTCATACACTCAACGTCCAGAATTTCCATTTAGGAAATACGAAAAATACCACATTTTCCTTCAAGTTCTCACGGCTGCAACACGCAACAAGCGTCATCCATAACTATATCGCCCTATGCGATCTTCTAAATTCACTACGCTGCGAACCAAGTCTTACATTAATCCAAATCGAGAAGGATTCATGCTTCCTTAAAATTTCGTACTCATTCGGTTCATAACCGTACTACTCGACCGATCATTCCTGAATATTCTTTAGGCCAAGAACCAAACTCCCTCCGGCTCTACACCGGATCATTCCTTCAACGTAAAAAAAATTTTAATAACCCCGCAATAACACTTAAGAAGCACCACTTTCCCGCCGATCGATCCACACACGACTATACGTCACTGGATTAATCCAGGACGACAATAATACACCACGAATTAGACGAAATATCAACACATCGTCATAGGGTTTCTCCTCTGAACCATAAAATACGGCTTCCTAGTACTAGCATAGAAGCTATTTGTATACCAAAATCCCGTCAACGGCGAATCATCATCACAAAATTTTCGCAATTCGCCACACGACTCACAAAAATATTCACCACGCCGGGTGAACTTTCCTACCTAGACCGTCCGTTAAGGATGGTCTCAACATTTCAATGCAACTAACAGTCGCATCACTAGGGAGCACACTCTCGCAAACAAACAACATCTGCGTGTCTCGATGTGAGACAGTCAAAATCGACACTCTCCGCCTCACATTCGTCCATAAAGTGGAATAATCCACTGACAATCTTCACGATTGCGTTTCCCGACAGGGAAAATATGATATTCGCCACGATATCGAACTCGTTCTCATTCAATTATACTGTTCGGGTTTCATGACAACCCAGATTTTTCACTACAGGAGCACTCGCAACGACACTTCATTCTCTCACTCCGGGATCTCAAACTTCACATTTGGTCTCATACCGCACATTGGTACTACACGACCACCTTACATAGGAAGTCTTACACTTCCTTCGATCCCATCATCACAATCTTCACGCATAACATTCCAGAGTTGTAACTCACAATCGTAAAGCACGATCTCGAGTCAACATTAGCAACCCGTCACTCTTCCTCGTTAGGAACTCCGAATACCTATTGAGGCTTAGCACGGTACGCTCTGACATTTCACTATACATAACACCACTGGAGTTTTCCTCGGGCGACAGTAAAAACTCCCCCACTTAGGATTTATCTCCCTATTCTCACCGCCAAGATGATAACATCCCGCGGAATTGAAATTCCACGTCACACCTGACCATTGTCACCGTTGGTCATAAACATCAATTCACCGCATATTCACTTTTTTAAGCTCTCAGAGCCGACAGGCACAATCACTTGAGACGTCGTACACGCGATGACATCGCACATTCATACCACAATTCACAACTACCTACCTTAATTGTTTGAAAAGAAAACTCCACCAAAGTCCTACATATGCCTCTAAGCCTAGGCATATGTCACTCCGCTTACTCGGTCGTGCATCTCAGTCGAGATCACCCGCCCTTCCACGCAACGAACTTTTTCAACAATTGCTCACTCTCATGGAGAAGAGTGACCAATTCTGACACCATAATTGCGTCCACCACAATGTCAACACTTCATCATATCCTTCGGACTAACCGACCATTAAGTCCGTCACCGGCTCACCGGTCATCTCTACCCGTCTATCACTTAAGAGCAACAAGATTTGCTCACCCGTCACTTCATAAGAAGTATTCGTCACAATGCTCTTAAACTTCGACTTTCGTAACCGTCGAATTACCATCACCCGTCGATCACTATTATAATCTCCAATGCTTCCAAGGGTATCTCATGGGCACCCTAAGCACAAAGTGATCACACCACTACCGGAGTTGAACATTACACTAGCAGGTATAAAAAGGCACCTGACGCAGTGTCATGCAGACTCCAACCACAATCAAATGAATTTTAGAAAATCGATCTTTAGGTTCCATACACCCGATGTCACCCATCTCTCTATAATAATGACCCGAAGTCATACCTACCCGACAACCTTACGGTTTATTGTCTTATCGAAAGTTCCTAGCGATCACACGCTACCCGCAGTTTCCACAAGGCCAAAAGATATAGCCTAATGAGGCCCTTCATCTAACACAAGGAGATGCTCGGGGATACCAAGTCTTACACCCTTCTACATCTCGATAAAACCACTACTACAAGGGATATTCCATTAGGAATGTTGCCCTATAATCTACAACACACTAACGCAATCAACATTACACGGATCCCACTCCCATGAGTTTAACGACCCGAAGACTCCTCGAATCGCCAATTCCAAGGCGACTCACAACAAGAATCTTAACACGATTCTCTAACTACACACTCTACCGAGTGTAACTCAAAACTACAATCATTAGACTTGTCGCATTCCATTACAGAATTCAAGTCCTCGTCGCACACACGCAAACGTAAATCGATCTTCCTAGTTATGATGGGTAACTAAAACCAATAACAATCTCAATAATGCACCCACTACTTAGGGTGGCTAAGCACGCACCAAACTTGTGAGTTGGCTCACTCACTTAACTAACCGAATCCATCGTAACACTTCACGACTCGCAATGAACCCGATGCGACTACAAACACATCACCCGAGACAACTATCACTTAGGAACCAATAAAGATTCCTCATTTATCCCGAATCTACCCCAACCATGCTACGTTTCCTCCGTTCGGTACTCGTCATGTCATGCTTGATGTCAAGATACACTTTCGTAGTAATGGTGATCGGTCATTATTACAAATGCGTATCTTACCATTTCCACATGGTCACGCAAAGTACTTTACCCGGACTGACGCAACATTCACACAAAATAACACGCGATAACTCCTAGTACCCGAATGACCAAAGTCCTTACCGTGAACTTGATCACTCAAAACCGCCAAACCTTTGAGTCTCTCCAATAGATTCATCTCTAAGACAACGCACCAATTAGATACCTGTATATATATATATATATATATATATACACCAATATACAATAGTAATAAACGTACACAAGCACACCACAACGACAAGTCAACTTACAACCTAGGTGACTATCACTAAAACAACGTCCAAGTTCGCCTACTTACCTTAGGCACTAGCAATCTAAGGCACTAATTTACACGCGAAATAAGGCCCCACATCATCACACTTTGGACAAAAATAAGTCCTAGTTAGTCACCTACTCTAAGGCACTAACAAATCTCAATCCAACCCGTAATTCTACAAGTCCCGCAAATAACGCACAACCGCCAATAAGTCTAAGACTAGGCACCTATTCCAAGGTCACCTAATTCCCTTAGACTATGCTCTGATACCACTTGTAACAACCCGACATCGTTTTACTAAAAACACGCCTTAAAAAAAAAATTGTCAGACAGCGTATCTGGACGGCGTCCCATAACCTGGACGGCGTCCAGAGATGAAGACCAGGACGGCGTCCCATGATTCTGGACGGCGTCCAAATGAACTAAAGTGGACTGATCAGTTTTTGTTTACACGCGAGCGAAAAACTCGCTCCCCGACACTTTTCAACGAAACCATTTTCACAATATGACATATTAAGTAAAACTAAGATATTGCAACCATAAAAACAAGTTTTACAACCCCGGGCTCACAATGACCAGTTTTACAAATAAAGTAGCAGTTTCGACCCATTTATCTCTTTAGACGGATTAGGACTCTATAACCCAACCCAATACCAAGAGCATAATCCCGGAGACTACCAAATCCCCCAAATCCGCGTCCATATAACCAAAAGCTACCCCTTCGAGCCCAAGCGCTCCTATGCATCTAGTCTAACAACTAGCTAGCTTCATAACAAAATACCTGTAAAAAGGTAAACAACGAGAGGGGTAAGCATAAAGCTTAGTGAATGCAATAATTATACACATACATATATAATATACCTACTTGCAATCACTTACACAAATACCGCAAACATGCTAGCAAACACAATTAGCTTATCGTCACCAATACAAGCTATAACCTCCAATAATCATGCTAGCATAACACAAGCATATATAACATGAACAAAGTAATATGCTTTCACTACAACACAATAACCATGGTTAACCAATAGTACAAGGGAACGGCGCTCACGAAAACGCCATCGGTGTTCATAACATCCGTTAGGGCACTTAACACCTCGCACCACTAACCCCTAGGGTGGCACCTTAACACCTCGGCACATCACCCCGAGTGGCATCTTAACACCTCGATGCAACACTCATTATTTTACGGAGTGGTGTCTTAACACCTCGACACTACACTCCTAGGTGGCATCTTAACACCTCGATGCTACACCCGAGTGGCATCTTAACACCTCGATGCTACACTCTTCACGTGAAACATGGTGTCTTAGCACCTCGACACTACACATTTCACGCTACAACAAATAGATACATTATATACCTACACATATAATTATTCCACTCACCTCGAATTGCCCGCACAAGTCATAAACGTAAATCGCCTCCAAAAGCAACCGAGCAAACCTTTTACCTATAATACCCATATAGATATACAAACAATCAACATACATTCTCTACGAGAGAATTCGACTTCAACACCCTTAACCAAGGGTTTACACCTATCACCACAAACCGCCCATTTAGACACATAAAGTGGACTTCACCAATTACCACTACGGGTGGTAATTCCGACCCATCCAACAAGTACAATTTAACCAAAATTATATTTGACACCATTTAAACCAATCTAGGTCTTAACTAAAATTGCTTATCATCCAATTAATCCAAAATTAAAGTCATTACCAAATTTGACCCATCTAAGTCAACCCATTTTGACATAAGTCCCAAAAACATCTTTAATCACTAACGGCTAGTGACTAACTTTCCAAAATACCATTTAACACTTGAATCAAACATTTATATACTTGGTTCATCAAATCTTGACCCATAACTTAGTTTGACACCGAATCAAGCTTACTTGACCCAAAATACCCATTCGACCCATTTTGACCTAGATTAGGGTTTACACCCAAAAATCAAGTCAACACAAGTGTTCTAAGGTTTAACTAACACATGCAAGGTCCAAACTAACAATTCAATCAATTGAAACCCTAAGTCACCAATTCGGGTTTACATACATGAATCTTCCCCAAAACCCCCCAAACTTCACAATAAATGGGTTATAACTCTAACTAGCACAAACTTTAACTCAAACAATAATCTTAACAAAGAAATTCGGATTTAGAGCTTACCAACACTACCACCACGTAGCCGTGAACGAGGTGAACAACTTTAACTCTTGAGACCCGACCCGAATCACACTTCTTCTTCTCCAAATCCCCAACTCTCTCTCGCTAGAACCTCTCTCTCTCACTAGGGTTTGATGAGAGTGTTTGAGAAGGTGAAATGGGGATAAGAATGAGAGTGGATCAGTTTTAATGGCTCAAAACCGACACCCAAGTGAAAAGACTCAAATACCCTCTTTTAAAACCTTTAAAATACAGCTGCTGGCCTATCAGGCACTTTGGACGGCGTCCAAAATGGCCGGACGGCGTCCCACCCTTCATTCTTGGACGGCGTCCCAATGTCTGGACGGAGTCCCAATGAACTGAGCCTGAAACTGAACTTGTTTTGGTCGTAACTTTCAAACCGTAGCTCCGTTTTTGATGAACCAAATATTGTTGGAAACGTAATGAGATTTACTATCCAATGGTAAGGTTTTAGAACATCAACTCTAATTTTATTTGGGATCCAAATATACGCTTACATGCCTCGTATTTCGAATGACGCTCGAAATAACGTGTAACTGAAAAACGAGTGTTACATATATATATATATATATATATATATATATATATATATACATATATATATATACATACATATATATAGTTAATTCAAGTTATGACGTTCGTGAATCGTAGGAATAAAAGGGTGACCAAAAGCTTGTGTAAAACTCTTTCCGGAGGTTTAAGACTTATTAAAATTCATTGCTTATCAAGTCGGAATTATTAAATCATGTAGATAGTATAATCAAATAGTCGGAAAAATCCGGGTCGTCACAATATCCATATCCATATCCAATAGATTAAGCGGGTTAATGTATATCGATAGATATTCAAGAACGTGCTATTTTTTGTTAAAGATATAACATAATTTGTTAAATTTACTATTAAACATAGACTACAATAAATTGAATGTGTAGTTTGTTTGCTTAAATATTTATTAAATATACGTGTTTTGTTATCATAGTTAATTCATTATAAAGTTGCAAGCAAAATGTATGTGCAATGTTAAATGTATCTGTAATAGTAAATGTGTTAGCATATATCTTTTTTTTTAACGGCGAATTTGCATCAGCGGATCATTTATTTCAACAACCATCATCATTTGCACCCACACACGCTAGAAGGAAAATCCTACCCGAGTTGCTTGGCAACTAATCGCGGGACTTGGGTTGTTTGGCAACTAATCGCAGAAAAATGGAGAGAAAACCTTCCGCCCACAGGAATTGAACTCGGGTTGCTTGGCAACTAATCGCGGGCCCTTCCACACTGAGGCTTGATACCGTTGAAGCAAACGTTTGTTGGTAGCATATATATATATATATATATATATATATATATATATATATATATATATATATATATATATATATATATATATATATATATATATATATATATATATATATCGGGTAATAATAGATATATCCATGAATAAAAATTTCATCCGTATCTACATTTATATTCATTTAAGTTTATCCATATCCGTATTCATATCCATTTAGATTATCTATATTCATCATAAATCGGGTGGATCGAATGGATATCTAGTAAGTCTGGTGGTCATTGCGATCTTGCGGACAATTATAAAATATAGATAACGGGATAGTAAATGACAAAATTGGGACACGAGTATATAATTAGTAAAAGTAAAAAAGTTAGATATCCACGTCACATTGACCAAAACAAACCAAGTAAGCACACAGCTGTTCATGGCAAAAACGTGAATAACCGCAACTTCAGTGTTTATGTTCTCATCAACTTCTTCTTCTTCTACCTCGGTCCCATCGAAAACACCTAAAAAAACCCCAAACTTTCATATAAACACATCAAACCCACTTCACTTCAGCAACAAAACCCATTAGTCGTTTTGTTTTCTAAAGCAAAAATACTATGTTATCAAAGATCGTTTCGACAACACCAGTCGCCGGAACATATAATGATAACATCCGATCAGTGAATTCGGGTTCAATTTGTCGACCCATAAACAAGTTCGGATCTTTTTGTAATTTGAATAATCGGAAGTTGGTGGGGCCGGTAATGGGGGTGAAAACTGATGTGCAAGTGAATAATAATTCTGTTGTTAAAGAAAAAAAGGAACAGAGTTTGGCTGACCGGCTTAGATTGGGCAGTTTGACCGATGATGGGTTGTCTTATAAAGAGAGATTTGTAATTAGGTGTTATGAAGTTGGGATTAATAAAACTGCTACTGTTGAAACAATTGCCAATTTGTTGCAGGTAATTTTTGTTTAATTCATGTTGGTTTTGATAGTTATAATTTGTTAATTTGTTAATGTATTATTTATTTTCTTTTGTTTGGTATGGTTGGTGATATTAGAGTAATGTATGTAGATTGTGCTTATGAAGTTTTAGGTCTCAACATAATGGTAAAACCTAACCAAACATCCCTTTTAGGTCTCAGCAAATCATAAATTTCCCTGTTTGTAAATAAAATTGGGTTAAAAATATGGATTTGTTAATAATAGTTCTTAGGATTGTCATCAAGAGGATTCAGACATGCAAAAGTTATTGTAGTTCGACTAATTAACATGTGGGCATTGAGTTTGTTATGGTGTGGGTAAAAGAATTTATGCATGTCTTGAGGCCTTAATGACAGCCCTTAAGACTTTCGTTATCATTTTCTATAAAAATAAATAACTAAGCCTTTTATATGAATATGGTCTTTTAGTTTTATCCTTTGTTACAGTGTTTGAGATACTTATTTTAATGATTATCTGCTTATTGAATTTTAATAGTAGCAAAGTTTTTGAGAAACTTGGAATGTTTAAATGGGACATGCTTATCTACTAATTTTCTAAATTACGTTTTCCTAATCGCACTACTTAAGTGTTGAACATGGCCGTTGTATCTTATTATACATCATAGGCGAAGCTACGTGTAAAGTAATGGGTCATGTGACACCATTCAAAATGTTAAGGCTAGAACCTGCCTTCTATCAGAGTAGAACCCTAATCGATTAACAATCACAAACAAGCAAGCCGAATAATAAACACAAAATAAAAACAACACGAGAATTATAGTGGTTCGGTTTCTAGGTGAAACCTACATCCACTTTGGAACTAGAGAGTATTATTATTAATTTGGAGGTGATACAAAGCATGTACATATGAGAGAGTATTTATAGATAAGGATTAAGACAAACCCTAGTCTAATTAACCTAAGCCCGGCCCATTTAAATTAGGGTTGGCCAAACCCTAACTTAACCACCAAGTAAGCCTCTGCCGAAGCCTACATACATTAACAATCTCCCACTTGGAGGCTTCGAATAACATCGATCTGCACTCTTGTACTTCTGCTTTGCAAGACTCAGCTCATCTCTTCTCTCTCTAGTTCCTGCCTTCTCTTCAATGTTCCTGAAGGCTAGTTGAAGCTATACACAGCTTCAACTTATCCTGCGTTACTGGTTTGGTGAACATATCTGCCGGATTCTTTGAACCTGGAATGCTCTCCAGATTAAATGTTCCATTGCTTATCCGTTCTCTGATAAAGTGATACTTCATGCCAATGTGCTTCGTCTTAGCATGATAGACTGTATTCTTTGCTAACTTGATTGCGCTCTCATTATCACAATATAAGACAAATTCTGTCTGTTTGCTGCCCAGTTCTTTCATGAATGTCTTCAACCTAGGGATGGCATCGGGTCGGGTTTGGGTCGGGTTTAGGTAATCCCGGACCCGAACCCAATTAAGAAACCCCACCCCAAACCCGGCCCGAAACCCGTCGGGTCCCCATTTACTTACATACTATCGGGTTTCGGGTTTCCCCACGGGTAAACGGGTATACCCGGTTAGTCACTATGCATTTATTTTTCAGTAAGTTACCAAATCAAAATATTGAAAAATAACTTAACTATTTCATGTTTAAAGTATTATTAAATATCACATACAAAAAGTTGATTGAAAGGTTTGTAAAATACACAAATACATAAAGTATATAGAATATCACATCTCGAAAACTTGTTGTATATGATTATATTGAATAAAATTATACTCGTTTTCAAAACAAATAAGAGAAATCTTTCATACATTGACAATACAATACTAATACTAAAATTTTACATAAAAATTATTATTAAAATTCCCCGGGCCGGGTATACGGGTATACGGGTATGCGGGTCGGGTATACGGGTCGGGTAAACGGGTTTGTATCCAAAATCATACCCGAACCCAAACCCGGAAATTTTTTTTTAACCATCCCCATACCCGGCCCATGACCTGATGGACTCGGGTCAGACCCGGCCCAATTATAACGGGTTTCGGGTTTCCCCATCGGGTACGGGTCATTTTGTCATCCCTACTTCAACCACACTAGTTCTTTACTGGCTTCAGTCAAGGCCATGTATTCTGCTTCAGTAGTAGGTAGAGCCACGCTCTTTTGAAGCCTAGACATCCAACTCACTGCTGTTCCTCCTATAGTGAATACATACCCGGTGGTGCTCTTGAAGGTATTATTGCATCTACCCAGATCTGCATCAGAATAACCCCTGAGAGTAGTATCCCTGCCCTTGAAACATAACCCAACTTTGGGAGTACCCTTTAAATACCGCAGTATCCACTTCACTGCTTCCCAATGTTCTTTCCTCGGAGCTGACATAAAGCGACTAACCATCCCAACTGCATGTGCTATATCAGGTCTTGTACACACCATAGCGTACATTAGACTACCCACTGCGGATGCATAAGGAACCTTAGCCATTTCTGCTTTTTCTACTTCAGTTTTAGGAGATTGATGTTTAGAAAGCTTTAGATGACTTCTCAACGGTGTGTTTCTTGACTTTGTAGACTCACCATTCATTCTGAACTTTTCAAGAACCTTGCGAATATACTTCTCTTGAGATAAAGAAACTGACCCATCTTTATTCCTGCATATACTCATACCGAGAATCTGCTTAGCTGGCCCGAGATCCTTCATTTCAAATTCTCTAGATAATTGCTTCTTCAAATTGCGTATTTCAACCATATCAGAACCTGCAATTAATATATCATCGACATAAAGAAGCAATATAATATAGGAGCTCTTGAACTTCTTCAAATAACAGCAATGATCTGTAGAACTTCTCACGAATCCTGTCTTCTCCATGAAATTATCAAATTTCAAGTACCACTGTCTGGGAGCTTGTTTCAAACCATACAAGCTTCTCTTTAGATTACACACAAGATTCTCCTTTCCTTTGACACGAAACCCCTCTGGTTGAGACATGTAAATGTCTTCTTCAATGTCGCCATGCAGGAAGGCTGTTTTAACATCCAACTGTTCTAAGTGTAACTTCTCGGTTGCCACCATACTTAGAACTAATCTGATAGTCGTCATCTTCACTACTGGAGAAAAGATTTCAGCATAGTCGACTCCCTTCTTTTGTTGAAATCCTTTGACAACTAATCTTGCTTTGTATCGTTTAGAACCATCTCGTTCATCTTTGACTCTGAAAACCCATTTATTCTGTAAGACCCTTTTTCCTGGTGGTAACTTGGTCAACTTCCAAGTTTGATTTTTCAATAAAGATTCCATCTCGCTTTTCATAGCCTGCTCCCACTGGAACGAATCTTTCACCTTCATTGCCTCAGAATAACTTTCTGGTTCCCCATTTTCTGTCAAAAGAAGATAGTTAACTGTTGGACTAAACCTCTCTGGCTGTCTTGTGACTCGTGTAGATCTCCTGACCCAATTGGACTAGTCAGATTGTGGTGGGGGCTGTGGGGGCTGCTCATCATCAGAATCTGAGCTCCTACTATCTGAAGTCTGTTCGTGATCAGACTCCGAGCTTTCACTGTTAGGAACTCCCACTGGAACTTCAGTTTCATATTCTGGAGTTTCCCTTTCATCTTCTCTAGTTGTCTCTGTGTCAACCTCAAATTCAACTGATTCTTTTTCTTTTGGTGTTGAGTTGAAATCCTTGTACAATTCTGCTTCATTGAAGGTGGCATGTTTACTTCTGATAACATGTTTTCCCTTGTTATCCCATAACCTGTAACCTATGTCATCTCCCCCATAACCAATAAACACGTACTTCTTTGCTTTTGCATATAGTTTGTCACCATCTTTATTAATATCATATGCACTGCACCCAAAGATTTAGATGCTCATAACTGATTGCTTTACCTCTCCATTCTTCTTCGGGTATTTTGAAATCAAGCGGAGCTGATGGAGAACGGTTGATCAAATAAGCGGCAGTGCTTACTGCATCAGCCCATAGAGTCTTTGGTAGCCCACAATTAAGTCTCATGCTACGTGCTCTCTCATTTAAAGTACGATTCATTCTTTCTGCAACTCCGTTTTGTTGTGGAGTACCTGGAACCGTCTTGATCATCCGAATGCCATGATCAGCACAATAGTTAACGAATTCGGTGCTGATGTATTCTCCTCCATTATCCGACTTCAAGCATTTTACCTTCAAATCACAAGATAATTCAACAGCAGATTTCCATTTCTTAAAAGCTTCAAATACATCCGATTTATTTTTAAGAAAGTAAACCCATACCTTGCGTGTTGAATCGTCAATGAAAGTAACATAATAGCGTGCTCCTCCCAATGAAGAAACAGGAGTAGGCCCGAACACATCCGTGTGTACTAGCTCCAACTTCTGAGCCTTTAATGTTCTGCCTGCTTTTGCAAAGGTGACCTTCTTCTTCTTTCCTAGAACACATAACTCGCAAAAGTCCGATTCAACTCTCTTCAGACCAGGAATTTTACCATTAGACACTAGCATTTTCATTCCTTTGTCACTCATGTGACCTAAACGTTGGTGCCACTGACTAGTTAAGCTACGATCATTGGAAACTGTATTTACTTCATTAGCTGGAACTTCTACCATATAAAGAGTGCCTCTCTTCTTACCCTTGGCTATTACTAAGTTCCCCTTTATTACTTTCCACTGACCTTCACCAAATAGCACACTATATCCTTGATCATCAAGCTGTCCAACAGAGATTAGTTTCTTCTTTAGGCCATGAATAACTCGGACATTTTCCAAGGTCCAATTAGTACCCAAAGAGGTCTTCAGCTCTAAGTCTCCAATCCCTGTAATGTCAAGACAATGATCATTAGCCAAACGAACTTTACCAAGATTACCTATTCGTAGATTCTTCATCAAACGTGGACTTGGAGTAGCATGAAACGATGCTCCTGAATCCATAACCCACGCATCAATTGTATTCTCAATGCAGCAAACAAGGACGTTATCATAATCATCTGTTGCAACTGCAACATTAACTTCCTTTGGCTTTGATGATGTTCCTGGCTTAGTGCACTGGTTTCGGAAGTGCCCAGTCTCCTGACAATTCCAACATTTAATATCATTCCTCGTTCTCGACACACTCCTCCTTCCTCCTTCTTGACTTTGACCTGCCCCTGGTGGTGTTACTTCTGCCTTTTCTCCTACCCATCTCTTCTGTGCTCAGCAAGTTTCCTGATGGTTCTCCTGAGCTCTTTCTTCTTATATCTTCCCCAAGAATAAAATCACGAATGCTTTCAAACTTGAGCTTTGAGGACTCTGTGGATCCACTGATAGCTGTGACTGAACCTGACCAGCTTTCTGGTAACGAAGATAATAATAGAAGAGCTTTGACTTCATCATCGAACTTGATATCAACTGACAGTAACCGAGAGATAATATTGTTGAAGTTATTAACATGATTTGTTACTGAAGCACCTTCTTTCAACCTGGTGTTTACCAACTGTCTTATCAAAAACACCTTGTTAGAAGCAGACGGCTTCTCATACATATTTGCTAAGGTCTTCATCAAACCATGTGTCGTGGTTTCGTTCACAATGTTAAAGGCAACACTTTTTGTCAACGTGAGTCTGACAACTGCTAGGGCTTTCCTGTCAAGTGTTTTCCACTCGTCGTCTTTCATTCCTTCTGGTTTATTCTCATTCAAGGCATCGATCAGATCCTTCTGACATAACAAATCTTCAACTTGCATCTTCCACCATCCAAAATCTTGCCCATCAAACTTGTCGATTTTGATCCTCCCTTCTTCACCCATTGATCTAGCTTAGATCTAAGGAATAGCAGTTGTGATGACCTTTGTAACAGCAACAGCTGTTAGATCCTGTTATCTGGATCAAAAAAGAAAACAAAACAGCAGCAATAATATTTTGGCGGCTGCTAGGGTTGATCCAGCAGTCGGCTAGAATTAAACCTGGATCAGACCTGTAATCAGCTGCGATCAGACCTGCAATCAGAGAAAAAAGTGGCGGCTGCACCTTGATTGCAACTACAGCAGCTGTTGGTGATGGCTAGGGTTAAACCTGAGCTCTAGATACCAGTTGTTAAGGCTAGAACCTGCCTTCTGACTTCTATCAGAGTAGAACCCTAATCGATTAACAATCACAAACAAGCAAGCCGAATAATAAACACAGAATAAAAACAACACGAGAATTATAGTGGTTCGGTTTCTAGGTGAAACCTACATCCACTTTGGAACTAGAGAGTATTATTATTAATTTGGAGGTGATACAAAGCATGTACATGTGAGAAAGTATTTATAGACAAGGATTAAGACAAACCCTAATCTAATTAACCTAAGCCCGGCCCATTTAAATTAGGGTTGGCCAAACCCTAACTTAACCACCAAGTAAGCCTCTGCAGAAGCCTACATACATTAACACAAAAAGCATACATATATGTATATGTAAGTGATGTACTCATTCAAAATATGGGATGTGACATTGCATTTACCAAGAGTAAGAGTGTTGTGACATTGCATTCGATATTTAAGTGGTATTATCAAATAAATTTGATCCAGTAATTCATGTATGTGGGTGGCCGGTAAAGTTTGCACTAAAAATATTTAGCAACCATTCATTCGTGATTAATCCATTATTCACCAAGAGTTAATGTAAGTGACAGGCGGCTGAATATCATCACCGAAATTTAAGTTCTGATCTTTGGAGTTCACCCAAGGTAATTATCTATAAGTTTCTTATTTATCAACGAAAGAAATATCGTACGGAACCACTTGGGCATAGCTAAGTGGCCACCGAGTTCCCATTGAAGCAGGAGATTCAGGTTCAATTCTTGGTAATGCTCCAGACTGAATTAATTGGGCTCTTGACTAGAGGGGGCGCGAATGTGCGCAATTCAGCCGGTTACGGGTCTCGTCGTTGGAGGGCTCGTCACCCAGGGGTTTTACTCGCTAGTGGGGACCCAATGTGGTTGTCGCTAGGGAGGTTTTCTCTGTGAACCCAAAAAAAAATATATCGTACGGAACATTTGTGTTTAAAATTACTTGATTTTTTTGTGTTTGTAGTTGATCATTAATCATAGTTTGTCAATTATATGGAATTATCTTGTGAGACCATCCTAAAATCTTTGCTCCGCCCTGTTAAACTTGTGCATTGTACTATATGTAGGTTATAATGTTATATTCAATGATGTAGATGGTGAATTTTGGTTATTTATTGTAGGAGGTTGGAGGCAATCATGCTCAAAGTGTTGGATTTTCGACGGATGGATTTGCTACAACGACAACTATGAGAAAGTTGCATCTAATATGGGTGACTTCACGAATGCATATTGAGATTTATCGATATCCTGCTTGGTATTATTTAAGATGTTTTTGGCTAGAAGTTGAACTATTTTGTGACATAGATTATTGGTTTTGAAGTATAAATTTTTAAGTAATTGTTGATTAATGTGCTAATAAAGGAGTGATGTGGTTGAAATCGAGACTTGGTGTCAAAGTGAAGGAAGGATTGGGACTAGACGTGATTGGATTATTAAAGACCATGCCAATGGTGAGGTCATTGGACGGGCTACAAGGTGCGTTTTAATTGCTTGTGAATGTTAAAAACTAAATAAATAAATAAAAACACTATTTTGGATTAGATAAGAGTTATAAATATATATATACATTGCTCCTCATTTATAGTTGCAAGCAATAAAATGTGGATTTTAGGATTCAAAATCCCTGTTCATTATTGTATTTTTTATTTTTTTGAAAGGCAAACTCACACACACCATTATCACGATTTAACCCACGAAATATATACAAGATGTCCATAGCAGGACTCGAACCCTCAACCTCCTAATTGGAAGGACCATCTAGAAATCGTTGGGCAGGGGCGGATCCACCCTGGTGCAACCAGGCTCACCGCCCCCGATGACCTAATTTTGTTAATAATTTCAATTGAAAACTGCGTGGCTATATGGTTATAAAATAAATGTTAGAAATGTATAACAAGCTTCTTCCCGATTAGCTCAGTTGGTGATTATGTTGTGGTAATAACTTGCGGTTCGAGACTTCATTAGAAATTTTTTTGCACAATTTCTATAATTTAAATATTTTTAATAAAATTTTGCTCCCGTCCGAAAATTTATCTTTTGGGCCAATGGCCCTTTGTTTCTGTATTCATTATTGTGGACTGCAAATGATCATTATAAAACTAGAATTGTAAATTGATCATTTTTGTTTAAAATGCAGCAAGTGGGTGATGATGAACTCGGATACTCGAAGGCTTCAAAAAGTCAGTGATGATGTAAGAGATGAATATCTAATATTTTGTCCAAAAACACCCAGGTATTTTCGTCTTTTGCTAAATATCTCTCGTTCGTTATAAAACGATAACTCAGCCCTGTTTAATTAATTATGTCGTGCTTGCAGATTAGCATTTCCGGAAGAAAACAATAACAGCCTGAAGAAAATAGCAAAACTCAACGATCCAGCTGAGTATTCAACGCTAGGTCTTGTGGTAAGACCAAATTATTCTCATTTTGCGTATAATCTCCGTTTTCCTGTTATAAACCATGGAACATTTTTCATATATATATTATTTTTTTTTTATTTTTCTTTTAAATATACAGCCAAGAAGAGCTGATCTGGATATGAACAAGCATGTTAACAACGTTACTTACATCGGATGGGTTCTTGAGGTTAGCGAAAATTGTGAATGTTCCATATTTCATTTGTCTGAAATTTTCAAATGATAAGTATCTTCCAACTCTGGCTTTTTTGAGAAAATACGTGTTTCCTAATGTTTTTTTAGAGAGAAAAAATGTGGGTCAGCTAACTGGTCAAATGGCTGATTGTTTTGTATAGGCACTGTTGTAAAATTCGGTTGAGTTGGCCGACGTGTCGGTTTTGGCACTAACCTGTCCCGTTTCGCTCAAAAACGCCTATAAAGTCGATCAACACTAAAAGTCGGGTCAAATTCGGGAAGAGTCTGGTCTGGTTCGGTCAAAGTTGGTCAAAATTTTAAGATTCTTTAAATTAGAGTTTGTGCCCTATATCTATATTTGAAATTTTAATGTTTTGTCTTTGATATGTGTATGTGCAATATATGTATAGGGGCGCGTTCTAGGGAGAAAAAAAAAGAGGAAAGAGGGGGAAGTAGCGTGACGAATGTTATTATGATGGTGATGAATGATATTACGCTGCTTCCCCCTCTTCCCCCCTTTTTTATACTTCCCCGCGATCACTCCACTATATACATATATATGTATATTGCTAAAAGTCAACGTTGGTCAACACACAACTCGTCTCTGTCTCGTCCCTGACTCAACCGACTCGTCCCTCCAAGTTTCTGACTGACTCGTTCCGACTCACAACTTTTACACCCTTGTGTTTAGGTCTGGTTGGATAGACCCAAAACACCTTCTGTTCAAAAAATTCAGAATTCTATCTAGTGTGTCAAATTTGATTAGTTGATCATGTAGTTACATATTATTATTTCCATAATAATCTAACTCTAATTTTATATACAAAATCGAGTACATATTATGATCTATGCATTTTAAATGTATATATGTCGATTTTCCATTTGCTTTTAATCATCTTTTATCGTACCCCTATGACCCGTACATAAGTAAATGGGCCAAATTGCCACTTGTCATTATAATCCAAGATATTGATAAGTTTCTCTTTTCGACAGAGCATCCCACAAGAAGTGATAGACACTCATGAGCTACAAACAATTACGTTGGACTACAGGCGTGAATGCCAACATGACGACGTAGTTGATTCTCTCACAAGTTCAGAATTGCTCATTTCAAAACTTGAAGGAAGCAACGGTTCGGCTCCTTCAAAAACGGACGGACAAGATCTAACCCCATTTTTGCACTTACTGAGATCAGCTGGCAAGGGTCTTGAATTGAACCGAGGTCGTACTGAGTGGAGAAAGAAAGCAGATAAAAGAAAAGCATAATGAACAACGGATTTGCGTTGGTTTATTGTACCTTGTTTTGTGCAATGTTAAACTTTTACTTGCCTATTTCTGTTCCTCCTTAAGACAGAATATATTTCCAGATTCTTAAACCAGAAGTGTTTGTTTTTTCGGCTCTATGTTAGTGTCCTATGTTATGCATGTAGCACCGTATAAATAATTTATCGATAATACAATGTTGTAGGTAGAAAAATAAATGTTTTTTGTTTATTATGTTGAAGTTTTACCATAACTTAACTAGTGGGAGCTGAGATTGCTTTGTTATGTTGGTTGTCTTTAAAGGTTGAAATGCGCATGTGTAAGTGGTTCCGGGTTCTTTTAGTGGGGGTCAATATGGGTCAGTTCGGCTTAGCCAGCAAACAATTCATGCCATTATTCCTTTAGGTAACTAGTTGATGTCTCTAAATAGTAGATCAAACCGATAAGGTTTTTTCCGGTTCAGACTGTTATGAGAAGGGCGATATTTATTAATCATATGTAAGCATCCGGATATCCTGAGACCGGTTTCGTCCCTTTACCCTGACCACCCTAGATTTGAAATTGAGAGGAATTCATGTCATTATTCCTTTTGGTAACTAGTTGATGTCCTAAATAGTAGACTAAAAATAATCTTTAATATTTTAAGTAATACTACAAGCTAGGAGGTTGTATACTAACATGCATTATGATCACATGTCATTATAATCTTTAATTTCAAACGCCAATATTTTCCACGTAAGTGTGAAGCGTCACCAATTTTATATTGTGCATGTTTAAGCGTCGTGAATTAATCTAAAAAGCGTCTAAAATTACAAGGTTTTTTGTAGTGTACCCATTTGACTTTAACATACTTATATGATGTGGCTCATTTAGGCCTTCTAAAAATAACCAATATTTACACATTCATAGTTCCATACAGTTAGAGAACAATACCACCAAGTATAGTTTTTATAACATTATGCATCAAGTATTATAGTATAGATAAATAAATTTTCGGCACATTATATTAGAAGTTGGCTTAAAAGCCATATTACATCTATTTATTAATGTCAATAAACATAACCAAACTCTTGTGAAACACAAACACAAATACACAAATCTTCTCATTATATCTAATTTATTTTCTAGGACTTCACATGTTTATATAAATTCATGGAGACAGAACTTTTCTAGAATTTTTAATTTTTCCAACCTTCGATTTACCAGGACCGCTTGAATAGGCACCATAGCCTCCGGGAAAACCACCATAGCCACCCGGAAAACCACCATAACCGCCTGGAAATCCACCCCACCAACCTGGTAGAAAACCCCCCAACAGGCCTCCAGGCGGGAATCCAAACGCCCCTGGAAATGGGAATGGGAACGGAAACCCAAGAATACCCGGAAGGATCCCGTGAAGATGAGCGAATTTCTCACCATTTACCGTATCAAACTTCTCGGCCTTGGTTGATTGACCCACAATCGGAATCGTAATACTCAAGAAAGCCATAAGAAAAGCAACAAACAATAACAATACTTGATGAACTCTCCCCATTGATATAAAAAACAACTCTAGAATATAAAAGATTGTTTCTCTTAACATTAATATTTAGTGTTTAACGCCTATTCAATTTATACTGCAATTTATAAGATTAGGTGTTTGAATTCATGTACTTGTTTACCTGTTATAGATGCTAATTAACAAGTGCATCTGCATCAGAACTTTACTTTGATTAGAACTCATTTATGATAGCTGAAATAATTCTTTACGACACGAAACCATTTGGGATTACAAAACACTTAATGATCTGACACAACAAACTTACATTTTTGTATTTTGTACCAGGGTTGCAATTCGTATAGGGGTAGAAATAAGTACAATACAACAACGTATCATAATGCATTTAATTGTTCGGTTCATGACTCCACGTAACTGTGTATTTGTCGCCTTGTCGGGTCAAATGTGTTTAGATTGTGGGTCGTGTTTCTTACAAATTTTCGTAGAATAATACGTTTAACCACAGTTCGCGGTACGGTGTTACTGGTAGAAGAATGTTGTGAATTGTCTTGCAATCATATTAATCTTTTCCGCTCCAAGTAAAATAAGTTTAATGTGTATATGTATGTATATGTATATATGCAATATCCACCCTAAAACGTAGTCTGTAAAATAAAAATATTCTTCCTTAGATCTCAATCCTAGACTTTTTCTCTTAATAAATTACCTTAGGTGCTAAAAGTTCAGGAAAAGACTTCGGGACAGTAAGTGATGATTTAAAAAGTGATTGTCCCAACTCTTTTACAGTTCCAGAGCAGAGGGAGCTTCAATAGTTCCATCTCTCTAGTCCACTACTTTGTTTTAGGGGTGAAGTAGCTGCTTCGAGTTGGACGTTCATGACTAGATAGGTCGTCTGGGGTAGCCGCGGTTCATTGTTCTGCTTACACACTGAGTAGGTCTCCCATTAATACTTCATCGTGAATCACCTTTGGAACTGTCGTCGTGGGATCCGTAATAGTGATCATTTAACTGATATCAGGAGTTTAATATCTAGTTATTTCTGCTTACGATACGCTTACACTTACTATAAGGACTAGGGTATCTTTTCAAAAGTAAAAGCGAGCAGTGACTCTATCGGAATTTATAAAACTCGACTGGGAGTGGGTGGAACCCAGCATAACAATTAGCATAAGCAAAGTCGAATATTTGTCACAAATCCAGATCTTGCATTCTCATCACTAGTTTTATTTTCTTTTCCCATTTTCGAATGATTGTCCCATTCTATTTTTGGTATAACTTCAAGCCTGGCTCGTTCATTCACTTGCTCATGAAACTCCATCAACTACGGCGCCCGTGAAGGGGGGGGGGGAAGGGGGGGGGGGGGGGGGGGGGGGCTAATCCAACCATCTTGCTTGCACAATGGGAAGTGCCACCAGTTTATATCTTTAACGAATCAAATTAGCCACTCCCCTTCTTTAAGGCTTTAAGGCGAACTGTATGGCGAGATAAAGACGACCTCACCTTCTCGTAGATGTGAAGAAACAAGGGTCGAAGTTTATATTGCTCACAGTAATTCCACCGATAGAAAGGATCAAGAAAGAGGCGATTAGAGTGGTACTCAAATCCATTACAGACGGCTCTAGTTATTGAGTTGACAGCAAGCGTCGATTTATTGGCGACTTGACCTACTCTTAGAGAAACTCATGGAAATTTTACCATTTTCATGGAGTCTCAATTTTATTTTTAATTTTATTTAATACTTTTTTTAAAAAAATTCCTACTTATTGGCCGGGGGTCCACTCGGAAGCAATCTCCCTATCTGTTGAATAGAGAGAGGGATGACTTTTTCTACTTTTGAGAGTGTTTTCACTCTCCGTGGAGAAATGACTTGTCTTTATTCTCGGATAGGGGAATACATCTCACCTCCCCCATACACAACTTATGTGATATTGGGGTTTGTTGTTGTTGTTGTTGTCAAATCCATTTACAATTCCAAGTTTCCTGACACATCGCATTTTCGCTTGGGTCGAGGCTACCACTCAGCCCTATGTATCAAAGAAGAATGGGAATCCTCTCGCTGGTTTTTGGAATTCGATATAAAATTCAATATCAGTAAGTGCTTTCACACCATCAACTGACATCGACTCAATCCCATTTTTAAGGAAGAGATCGGTGACCCCAAGTTCTTTACCTCATTAAGAATTTCTTTTCTGTAGGGCGAATTGTAGAGGCAAAGAAGGGCCGTTACTCCGTCCCACACAGTGTATTACTATTGGTATGTCTTTGCATATTATATAGTATCCATGTTGTAGTTTTGGATTATATAAATCCGTCGTCTCGTATAACTTCTCCAAGTATGTATCGGATTTTATTTGCATTCTTATATATATGTGCGTTTTTTCAATTTTATTACTTATTGGTTGGAAGTTCTTCCTGAAGGAGTCTCTATACTCTAGAGAAATGACTTTTCTTTACTATAAGATAAAGGAATTATTTTCGTTAAAAAATAAATGTTTTTCGTTTGTTATCTATATGAAAACGTGCCGTTGATCATGACAAATTTTTTTTTTTTCCTAAAGGCAGGCCCCCCAAAGTGTAGCAGGTGGGGATTGAACCTGGGTTCCTTTAGAACTTTTCAAGCTTCTTACCATCAAGTCACCCCTTGGGGGACAAATTTATGTTTGTTGGTTACGGTTCTTGTGTCATTTTGTGGTTTGTATTTTAGCTTATAGTTGTGTGGGTTTTTTCATCTGTAAGCTAGATGGTTAGGATTCCTACTGTTCGGTGTGGAATTTTCGCCCTCTACATTGTCTTGTTATTGGTTATCGGGTTAGCTTTTTCGGGTTGGCATAGTCATGTTTGGGGTAGCTCTTGTGTTGGGTTGGTTTGCTTTCTTCGTTGTAATTTTTTCGGTTGTTAATAAAGTTTTCGTTATTTTGGTAAAAAAAAAAGAGGGACGTTGCTTTGTTATGTTGATTTTCTCAGAGAAAGTGGTTTATGGTCCTTTTAGTGGGGGTCAATGTGGGTCAGTTTGACTTAGACAGCAAAACAATTCATGTCATTATTCCTTTTGGTAACTACTAAATGTCTTTAAATAATAGACTAATAATCTTTTAATATGTCAAGTAATACAAGCTAGAAGATTGTATACTACCCTGCATTATAACACATGTTGGGCACCCGTTTCTACCCATTTGATTTTGACATGTTTCCGTCTTAGCTATAAATATAATACAACCCAAAATGACAGATTCATATTTTAATAAAAGTTAATAGTAATAATAATAATAATAATAATACAACCAAGTATAGTATTATTTATAAAGATTATGCATCAAGTATTAGAGGTCTGTTTAACAGGCATATTACATACGTGTATTATGTCAATAAACATAGCCGAAAACCAATCAAACGCTTATAGAACAAAACATAAATTAACAGATCTTTTCATCATAGTGACTTTATTTTCTAGAGCTTCATAACTTCAGATAAATTCACGGAGATGAATTTTTATTAGATTCGTCAAATTTGTGCACCTTTGGTTTACCATGACCGCCTGAATAGCCACCAGGACCAGGACGGTCCGGAAAACGACCCCACCAACCTGGTGGGAATCCAGGAAACCCTGCTGGAAATGGGAATGGGAATGGGAATGGAAACCCATGAAAACCAGAAAAGATCCTGTGAAAATGAGCGAATTTCTCACCGTTTACCGTACTCGATCCATCAGACTCTTCGACCTTTGTTGGTTGACTTACAATCGGAATCGTAATACTCAAGAAAGTTATAAGAAATGCAGCAAACAATAACAATACTTGATGAACTCTCCCCAATCCCCATTGATATATAAAAACAACTCTAGAATATAAAATACTGTTTCTCTTAATATTTTTTTTTTTTTTTTTTTTTTTTTTTTTTTTTTTTCTCTTAATATTAATATTTAGAGTTTAGCGCCTATTCAATTTATACTGCAATTTATAAGATTAGGTGTTTAAATTCATGTCCATGTTTACCTGTTATGGATGCTAATTAACAAGTGCATCTGCATCAAAACTTTACTTTGATTAGAACTCATTTATGATAACTGGATTAACGACACGGAACCATTCGGGATTAATGCCCTTTGGGAACAATTAATGATCTGTCACAAAAGACTTACATTTCTAGACTAATTCATATAGCCACACAAGTAAGTACAACACAGCAACGCATCAAAATGCATTTAATTAATTGTTGGGTTCATGAATCCACATAATCGTGGACTTTATCGCCTTGTCGAGTCAAAAGTGTTTGGAAATTCAGGTGTTTCTTTCAAGTCTATTTAGATTAAAACCTTAGTGCCTTTGTAAAATTTTTTACTTATAGAATTAGAAATGTATAATCATTATCGATCAATGGATCGGTTTAACCACAGTTCGTGGTAAGGTTCTTTCGGTAGAAAAATGTTTTGAATTGCTTTGCAATCATATTATTTATTTTCGCTCCAACTTGAAGCTAGTTTGAATATGACTTGCAAAATTTGAGGTCAAGCTTAAAAGGCTCTAACAAAAAAAGTGTGCATATCGTCTCGCTTTTGAGGCTGGCCACGCTTATGCAGTTCAAATTTCAGCCTGCTATTGAGTTCACATTAATGGAGTAGCTATTGGCTCATCAAGCTATCGAATCCAATAAAAGCTTGTAACCTACACTTGTGTGCGCAAACTAGACAACCAATAGACATAGACAACGAATATATATGAAAGAGGATATAAGCTGATACTCGCTAACAAGTAACAACCATCAAACATGGGATTTTTGATCAACTCTACAGCCAATTGTGACAACTTTATATAGTAAACCGCTAGATTCATAAACAATAAAAAGTTCTAATCCTATAAATCTTCGACCTCACCAATACAACCATAACAAAATGTTAACCCACGAAAAAGTTACAAATAGACTCAGACCAGTTCAGTTTATGAGCCTCATGGTTTAATCCAGCTCACAATTTAGCTTCCAATGCCAGGAGGATCTTTTTTCTCGGACCCTACAAATATAAGATCCTTTAAGCAGTCAGAAAAAATGATATCTAGAGTGGGGGCTGATTCGTACACCACTAAATTTAGCCATACACCACCAACTATGCATTACAGTGTTGTACAGTACAATGTTTTAATGCACCATTGGTGGTGTATGGCTAAAATCTAGTGGTGTACGAATCAGCTCCCATTATTTATTGTTGAAGGTAGGGTGGTGAAGTATCCACCACCATTTTTACTACATCCACCATAAATTATGCATTAACATGTTGTACCGTACAATCTATTGATGCACAGTCATGGTTGATGTAGTAAAAATAATGGTGGATATATCTAGCCCATCATAGTAATGCTACTAAAACAATTATCCATAATTCATTATCACATTCTTATTAAAAAACAAATTCACCTCCACCAATAAAGTGGTAATCGTTACATTTTCATAACCATAAAAACAACGTCAAGAGGTTGAGATATGGTAATATCTCGTGCAGAAGACCATGCTAATAAATTGCATTCATATAACCAGAAACCAGAATTGCTGCCTATCAGGATCATCATACTACATTAAATTAGTGTTTTGACACATTTACTTAAAATATATGGGTTAATATGGGTTGTGTTTCATCTCAAATGGGTCAAATGAGCGAAGCCTTGCAGTTTAAGTAACAGGAGAAGGGGTCAGAAAGGGTTAAAGTCGGCTCAAAATTTATTTTTATACATCCAATCTCTTAAGCTATATCAGTCAGACTTGATTAGATATTTTGGTGAGTGTCTTTAAAATCATTATAAACAGACCAACAAGGGCGGGGTACTTTTAGGTCAACCCAATTTGACCCAGCCTATAATAAGGAAGTTTCTACATGTTACCAGACCCACCTGTCTTGCCACCTTTAGTTTCTGGATGAGTGGATGTGTGACGAACCTTAAGTAATCTTTGTGCCTATTTATAATGGTGATCTCCATTTTGTTATTTTCATAGCACCCGGTCATCAACATATACTTTTTATAGCATGCAGAACAAATAAGTAGTACAGCGAACACAGCAGACAAACCGTCAATGAGTCTTGTAGAGCATAACTTACCATTGGTATTCCTATAGCCTTTAGATCTTCATCAGTCATGTGTAAAAGGGCAGTCATATCCACCTGCAAATATAAAAATGTATTAGAGATTGGTGCAGGTTCTAAAAGCCATGCAATCGATAAAAGATTGTTCTAGAACTTTCATACTTCCTCTGCTTGAAATGTAATCGAATACTTTTCAAGACCCAGATCCTGTAAGAAGCTGTCCACTGTTTCACCCTGCGCAAGAGACATAATGCTAAGAAAAACAACCATCATTATTTATAGCAACAAAAAAAAAAAAAGATAAGAAAACAAAGAAAGAAAAAGAAATAACATATTTATGGAGCTACTACTGGTATAACAACAAGAATTTGTTTAGTAGCAGTATTACACTATTACAATATACGATACAGTGAGATTTATTATACGCAAACAAAACTAAGGGCATAAATCCATCATTGGGGTTGAGGTATCAGCACTGTTGTAAAAGTCCCTGATTAATCCCTGATTAATCCCCGATTACTCCTTTTTAAGAATAGTTCGATTTTTCAAAATCCATTGAATCAACGGTCAACATCGGTTAATCAGTCAAAATCATATTTGTCAGTCAAAGTTGGATTTAGTCGGTCAAAATTGGTCTAACATTTTAATAAATAATAAACTTGAATTTAGAGTTTTTGAACAAATGAATGATTATGTTCATATTTCTAGACAATTATGTTAAAGTTTGATTTTGTTTAACAGTTGCACATAATTTAGAAATTTATTATTTAAATTGTGTAAAAAGTCGAATCCAATTAATCCCTGATTAATCCTCGAGTTGCCAATTACTCCCCCCAAACTCCCGAACGAGTACTCCAGAGTAGCGAGTTTTTGGATATCATAGAACCAAATGCTGATTAAGAGAACTACAATCTTCTAAATAAGAACGTGAAAAAAGCGAGTATTGAGTGTTCGAGGGTTTCCAATATTAAGTGGCAACCTTTTTTTCATTAAAATGTATCATAAGCAATGAGATACATTTTAACGTTAAATTGAAACATAAACATTAACATACCTTTCTTTTCTTAGATACAGTGCTAGCAACTTTCCTAGTCTCTGTTGCAGGTACTTTAGCTACAACACTTCTCCTAATAGGACCACTATTTGGTGCCATTTTTGGCTTTGCCGGAGCTGTTACTGCTGGTTGAGAATTTGTTAAACCGGATAGCTTTTCACGCAAGTCTCTTACACCTGACAAAGATCCCTTGTTTTGGAGCTTCGAGCGGAGATCAAGGACACCAACTCTTCGATCTAAGAAAACCATAGAACATAAGTAAAGTTCACAATAAAAAAAAACATTCTTTAGTGTGAAGGCGTAATGATTCAACTCATACTTGATACTTGTGGATCAGCTTGTTCATAGAGATCGTGCTCCCATTTATCATCATCTTGCCTCTGCCTGTAACAGGAAAGTCAATAATAGTTCAAGTAAGATGTATAATACACGGGACAAAGGTGCAAATGTCCTCTATCAAGTCAAAGAATATCAAAGTCCTAAACAAATATATCGAGTGACTAAATTCATATGAAGAACACTGTCTCTAGAGCACGAGTGAAAGCTAATTTTTCTCCGCAGAAGAAAATGTTCACTGATATAGATTGAGAAATAAATATAAATAGTACCAATGATTACAAGAATACAATTCTAGAATTTACACTGCAAACCCTTAACTAACTTTAATGGCATGTTTCAAAAGTACACTAACTATGCTTACAACATAGCCCCAAAAGACCATACAGAGTAGCGAGAAAGAAGCAATAATGCCCATAAGAAAATAAAAGAGAAGATGGCACAACCTAAAATCTAATATAATAAAATCACATTGCCTAAATCCATGGATTTAAACAGAGCTAGGTGGACGAGTGGCATCCTTGCACTTTGTTGCCAAAACAAGAATCAAGCGGAAGCACAAGAGATTTATTATATGTTATTGAAATGTATGAGAATCAAACTGTTGATACTGTCTTACTTTGATACAATCATGTTTTCTAGGTGACTAATATCATTTGTAATGTTGATGACACTACTTTCAGACATGTTAAATAAAAGTCTGTCGATGAAAAAGAGCTCAGAATCGTTGACAAGATACTGGTATCTTCTTGAAATGCTTAAACCAATAAAAAGGGACAGCAGCTCAAGCGAAAATTTATTCAGAACACTAGTTTCCTGTTGTAAGTTAACACCGTATTACGTGTCATAAAGTTGTTATCTTAAGCTAAACCAAATTTCATTGGAGAACAACTCAAGGATCTAGGTTTATACTAACGAAACACTTACACATAATGCTTCCCTCATAACTACTAATGTATTACCTGCACATATTGTGTCTCACTATCTCCACACGTGCATCTAGCTTATACAGTACCATACTACTACCATTTATAAACCCCGTATAAAAAGCTGAAATCTCACTAAAGATGAGCCTGAATGGTCAATAGAATTTCTATCTTTTAGACTACTTGCACATGAACAAGTGAACCTTAACAGCTTCCAATTTCCCTAAACTGCTAAAGACGCAAAATTTGACTCAAAATAGAGAAGTAAAAATAGGATACGAACAACAGACTACAAATTCAACGTCACATAATCACCTCTTAGATATCCTTTTCTCGGAATGCAAGAACAAATAAATTACGTATAGCAACAACATACAAAATACTATTCAAGCCCATTAGGCATTCAAATTAAATGACTCCAAATTCTAAACCATACAAGTTCCACAAGTATATTTCATACAACATCTCTCAATACTAAGGGGCCACTCACATTCTACTTTTTGTAACTCACTAACTCTAAAACTAACCAACCAAGTACACGCATCAAAATCTGATATTTCGACTAGTTGAGCTTAATTACTCCTTTTTAGCAATATATATACATGTAAAACATCATTTTACATTTTCACACTAACCTAAACTTACCTATAAAAAAGATCACAGTATATCTCAATAAGCAGTAAACCTAGTTCCGTTGTTCACATAAACAAACTGCTAAAAGATAGAATTTAAATATAAATACAAAAGCTGTACATATAGTATATCCACACACACACAAAAAAAAACCTCTTGCCGGTAACTTGTCTACGGCGGCCGGAGTTTTCTAGGGTTCCGATATTAAGACGGTCTTTAATTGAATTCTTAGGGGCAGTATCCACACGATCGGCGTACATTCTTTTATAAAATTAAATGGAATCGTAACAAAAGGAGGATATGTTAAAACCCTAACCCTAAAGCCTCCTGTGATGTGATGATTGTATAAAAATTGTTCAGTAGCTCAAAATTGGGGGAACATAAGGTTCGGAAAATCAATTAATAATCGAATTAAATTAAAGGTGCTTCAATCGGGTCATTATTTAACACATCCGGGTCGTTGTTTTTGTTAACTAATGAAGTTTTTATAATGATAACCCTAAGAGCCATTCTTAAAACATTTGGACTTTATTGTTAATTTTGTAATTGTGGATATTGTTAATTGTTTTGTTAACTAATGAAGTTTTTATAATGATAACCCTAAGAGCCATTCTTAAAACATTTGGACTTTATTTGTACATTCATAATAACTATACAATATCTCATAAATAACCAACTTACTACCTTTTGTACCATTTTTTATGCACAATTTTATTCTTAAGCAAGGTTGCAAAAGACGTGATGGGGGTCGAGACATGTGAATCCTAAAAAAGTCGAGACGTTCGAAACAGGGCCGATATGTGATTTAGACGGAGATTGACCAAAGTTGACAACTAAATATATAAGTATATAAATGTATATATGTATACATATTTTAAAGCCAAAAACTTTAATTGACTAATCTGTACTCATAATCGTTATCACTACTGATTTAATACTAAAAGTTTAAACCGACAAATTTGACTGATTTTACAGACTTTCTGGCTTTTCCGAATTTTGACAGACTTTGACCCGATTTTTACATCTTTGACTCGAATTTTGACTGTTAACTGTCATATTAGACGGTTTTCTTCAAGACAGGACGGGGTAGTCACCAAACCGTCGCCACGGGCGTCGCAACGTGTCACACCCCCAAATAGGGCCTGGGGTATTTGTGACTAATTATATCAAATCACAGTTGTATAAACGAGAACGACTCTATATGAGACGTTATATTGAGTTTTGCAGCGGAAGATAAATAGGTTACATTGTATATAATGAACAACGCATTAAATGTCTTTAATTGATATGATATGTAATGAAGACTCCAAGCATAGCAAGCAATCATCATCAATTTAGCAAGTGCAAGTCTTTCAATTTATCCATGAATGACTCGTTGAAATGTTGCTTTCAATTAGCAAATACACAGCGGAAGCAATATTTAAGTACCTGAGAATAAACATGCTTTAAAGTGTCAACACGAGGTTGAGTGAGTTCATAGGTTTGTCATAAACAATGATTTCAGTAATAGATATAGACCACAAGATTTAGTTTATAAAGTTGATCTCGCAGGGACCAAAAAGTTAAGTTGATCTCGCAGGGACCAAAAGTTAAGTTGATCTCGCAAGGACCAAAAAGTTAAGTTGATCTCGCTGGGACTAAAAAGTTATGCCAGTTCGTGATATTTAGATTAAACAGTTTCAAAGTTTGCCCCGTGACAAGTTGTACTGTCCTTGTCGGCTTGAGTGGGGACTTGCAGGACATAGCCAGATATAACACAGTTTAATAGTTGGTATTTGTGTTTAACGTGTAAAACAGTTATAAAAGTTGCGCATGTATTCTCAGCCCAAAAATATATGTAAAAAGGGAGCTATGAAAACTCACGATACTGTATTTCGTATTTTACGAGTATGATAGCACTGAACAAGTGCATAGTTGTCCTCGGATTCGCGAACCAATATCAAGTATATATATTAACACATATACTCGTAATCGAATAAGTTTATATATGTTATTTCAATTGTCATATATTTCTGTAGTTATATATATATATATATATATATATATATATATATATATATATATATATATATATATATATATATATATATATATATATATATATATATATATGTTTGATTGGTATTATATTAAAAATACCTAATTTGTTATATATGAATATTTATATAAAAATGTTAATATGTTTGATATATAATTATATTTATATGAAATATAATTGTAGTATATGAAATGGTGTATTCAATGTACAAAATATTTATTTGTAAAAATAATAGTTTCGATAATTATGATTTACTAATAATTATAATAATAATGGTAATAATAGTAATTTTAATACAATTGATAGCTTTACTAACAATTATAAAGTAAAGATGATAGTTTTAATAATAGTAAAAACGATAATTTTTGTAAAAATGATAATAACGATAATAATTTTTAATAATAATAATACTAATAAAGATAATCATATTAGTAATAATAATAATGATAACATTAATAATAATACTTATTTTAATATTAGTAGTAATAATAATAATAATAATAATAATAATAATAATAATAATAATAATAATAATAATAATAATAATAATAATAATAATAATAATAATAATAATAATACTAAATGATAATACTTACTATAATCATAATAATAATATGTGTTAAATAATAATAATATTAATTATAATACTAGTAATATTAACAATAATTAGTAATAACAATAGCAGCGATAATAACAATAATAATAATAATAATGATAATAATAATTATATTAAAGATAATAATAATATATAGTATTAATGATAGTAATAATAATAATTAATTTAACAATAATAACAATAATTAATAATAATAATAATAATAATAATAATAATAATATAATAATAATAATAATAATAATAATAATAATAATAATAATAATAATAATAATAATAATAATAATAATAATAATAATAATAATAATAATAATAATAATAATAATAATAATAATAATAATAATAATAATAATAAAAACTACCTTCCAAAAGCTTCTCTAAAAAAAATGCCCCGAACCGGGCTCGAACCCGCGACCTCACGCTAACCCGCTAACACCCACGACCATTACGCTGTTACTTGTTTTAATGAATTAAATCACTGACTCATTTATTTAACCAAAAATTGCGTCTTCCTCCTCTTCTAATCGACCATCAATTTAATCGTAATAATTATGTAATCGGTTTTAGGATTTAATAACAAAACACAGACGTTTGAGATCGTTTTTTCAAACTAACAGACACGGGAGGAAAATGAAATAGCAGTAGTTGAGCTTCGAAGAGAAAAAAAAATAGATTATGAACTCAAACACCAATTTTGATTTTAAGACTGTTTTAGACGAAAATTACAACATGAAATACGTTTCAAATCATCTTTAGAAACTTTAGGATTCATCAATTTCAACAGAAACATCAAAACGGACTCAAATTTCTCGAAGAACTATTCGTTGACTTTTTAATTTTAAAACTTTGACTCGTAAATTCGAACTCGATAGGAAAAACTGATGTTTAAAACTTTGCAGATAGTTTTTATGAATGATTCCTAATAACTCTGCATTAATGGAATTTGAAATGGATTCCGAATTCAAGACTTTAAATAATGAGCAAGAATAGAGGTAGCGTGTTTCTTCTAATGGGTTTTCTGTTAAATTAAATTGAATAACAGATTATATTTGAAAATGGAAACGAATAACTGGATATGAAGGATTGATTGAATCGTGAACAATAGCTGTTTGATTTATATAACAACAAAATGTGAGTCGTTCTTCACCACAGATAGATTAGTTTATTCGCAGAAGTCAAGATCAGAGGGAAAAAAAATATTAGAAAATATAAAAGCATAATCACGATAGCTAAAAATTAAAAAAAGAAACAGATTGCAGATAATATAAAAATGGAAAGCAGATCATGTTATATAAAAAAATAGAGAGGCAGATATACCTAATTCTGTATATATATATATATATATATATATATATATATATATATATATATATATATATATATATATATATATATATATATATATATATATATATATATATAATTAATAATAATACAATTAATATTAATAATTAATAATAATAATGCAAATAATAATAATAATAATAATGATGATATTACTAATACTAATACTAATGATAATAATATTAGTAATGATAATACTCTTAATAATAATAATGATAATAATATTAATATGACAATATTAATAATAAAAATGATAATTTTATTTATAATTAATAATAATAATCATTATAGAATGTTAATAATAATATTATTATTATTAATAATAAGTTGTATTAATAATAAAGATATTTATAGTAATCTTAATAATTTTAGTAAAAAGTGATAATACTAATAATATTAATGTTATCAATAATTATTAATAATAATAATATTAATAATATTGAGAGTAATAATACTTGTAAATGATAATGATAAGTGATAATAATAATATTAATATAACAATTTAATATTAATACACAAGTATTTACAAATAATGGTTCGTGAATCGTCGGAATTTGTTGAAGTTTAAATGAACGTCTCAAAGATTTTGTTCAAATTTTTGTCGAAAATTTCCGGGTTGTCATACAATGGCTTGAGGCAGGGTCTTTTGTAACATTGTTTTTAAGGATAGCTCTTAGGGTTAGGGCTATGAATAAAAAAACCTTAAGAATATTCATCTATTGTCTTTGTTAACTATGCGGATTCAACGAGAACTTTTTAGGGGAGGAAACTTGATGGATAAAAAAAAGAGATGGTCGAATATTTTGGGTTTTGTTATAACAATTTCTATTCTACAAAAAATTGTTATTGTTCTTGTACACATAAAATTGTTCTAATTCACCCTTTTTGTTCTAATTCAACTTTTTTCCCCTTTAAATTTAGTCCGACATAGAGTTTAGGGTTTCGTTCTTAGCGTTTATGTTTAGTATTTCGAATTTAGGGTTTAGATTTAGCATTTAACATGAATGGTTTAGAGGTTAGGGTTTTAGGTTTAGAGATCTAAACCCAAAACACTAAACCCTAAACTCTAAATCGGGTGAATTTAATAAAAAAAAATTATTTGAACAAAAAAATTTGATTTAGAACAAAAACATATGAATTGGAACAATTTTTTCCATGTTTAAATAATTTTATGTTCTACACTTTTTTGTTCGAACACACTCAAAATTGTTCGACCGTCGAGTTCTCATCGTTCTCTCCTTAGTTGGGTTCTCATGGGATCCTCACTTTTATATATATATATATATATATATATATATATATATATATATATATATATATATATATATATATAACATCCCGCATTTTTTTCGTTAAATTATTTTAACGCCAGTCTTTTTATTTCAATAATATCCTTCTTAACTAGATTCGTATCCTCCGCTAGCTAACATTCTTAATTTTTTTTTATTGTTATTGGATTATAACGTCTCCCGTACTCTCGTGTAATTTAAAATAATTCGTTTGGTTAATTCCCGCACCCGACTACAAACTTGAGGGACTAATCTTGCCACTCGGGCAAACTTGACTAACTAGTAACTCCTCACCACCACACACTTCATTTCATCACCTCCTTTCCTCTTTTTCTTTCTTCCCTTTTATGCTCTCAAACACCTAAACCATTGATTCATCATCTAAATTCGGATTTGGAAGCTAACATCAAAACAAATTACATATTTGGAATCCTATCTTCATCCTCTACAATTTGATACAAATTTCACCTCCTTTGGGTAACTTTCTAAAATCACTAGATTTTGTGTTCTTGATGTTTTTGAATTATAAAAGTGTTAATTAGTGTCTATGGCTCGTGTATAACATGAATATATGTTTTGTTTGTTCGATTTGTTGTTTTGAGTAACTAGTTTGAACACTTGAAAATGGGTTTGCTTAATCTTTGATTTTGGAAGATTAAATGTTGTTAAATTGTTAAAGTTCATGTTTTAATTGTGTTACTAGTATCACTAGCTTCATTTTGATGTGTAGGTTGATTTGTAAAATTTCAAAAACATGATTAATGATTTTGTGATTCTTGATTAGGGTTTGATCGTTCATGAGATGAACTTTTTGATGCTTGAATGCCATGAAATGTTAATTTTTAGTGTTTAGTTGTAATGCATGTTTCATTACCTTCAAAACGGCATACCATATGTGTGAATTGGATTCCCGAAACGTAAAATGCATTTGTGAACTTGAAACTTGAAAATGGACTTTAAATGATCACATGATGAGAAATCGGTTATTGAAAATGATGTTTTGTTTGATGAAACATATTTAGTTATGTTCCTTGTCAAAAGAGCTTTCCAACGATATAAGATACGAGTTCTAAGTGTTTACAGTTTGTGTTTTGTGTTTGTTTGAGTTTTGATTTGGGACTTAGACAATTGAGCCTGACCAGGTACCAGCACCCGCTAAGTGCCGCGGCGCGGCGATCCTTGTCGCGGCGATCCTTGTCGCGGCGCGACAATAGGCACAGTTTTAATTCTGTCTTTCTTGTCCAAAACACGAAAAATGTTTGATAGTCTATGGACCTCCGATTCACATGTAACTTGTTCTAACATGCTTATATATGAATAAAAACCTCAGAAAAATAGTTCGAGACCCGACCCGAACGCGTTGACTTTTTCGTTGACTTTTACCCGACCAAAGTTTGACTTTTATCAAACTTAACCAAATGATTATGCAATCTTTCTAACATGATTCTATACTTGTATCTTGCATGAAACTTGACAATTTGATTCACATGCTACATAATCGATTCGTAACGAGCCATAGGACTAATTGAACATCTTTGACCGATCGTGTTTACAGTTATTGATACAACCCTATTTGTTTAGGTCAAGACTAGCGTTGTACTTGGTACGTTACTTGTTGAAGTGTCTCTGTACTCTTGCACTCAAGGTGAGATCATAGTCCCACTTTTACTCTTTTGAACTTACATTTGGGATGAGAAAACATAAACATTTCTTTTTAACTAAGTGAACACAAGTAGAGGAAAACAAACATTCTACATACGAGTTTAGAACAAAATCCTCAATTCGATTATCATTAGTTACTCTTGCAGTGTGTAAGTATAGGCGTGAACTTATGTTGTATGGCCATATGGGTTTGACAAACTCTCATCTCGGACGGTTCGCTACCGTCCACAGATGAAATATATTTTCGAGAAACAGTGTTGTTCTAGCACTATTAATGGGGTTCAACGGACGGAATGTTAAGCCTTGATAATTGGGTGCTCGTGAATATTAACTTTTAGAATGTACTACTATTTCATCAATGTTGCAAATCTTGTGGTTCGACTTACTTTTACTCACTTACTTACTTAAACCTATGATTTCACCAACGTTTTCGTTGACAGATTTCTATGTTTTTCTCAGGTCTTTGAACGATATGTGAAACATGCTTCCGCTCATTATTTTGATACTTGCATTGGATGTCGAGTATATGTGCATACATGGAGCGTCTTTCGACTTTCTTTAAAACGGTGTCGCATAGGTTTCACTTGTACTTACAACTTGTAACGAAACTTTTGGTTGAACAATTCTTGTAAACTTTGAAACAATCTTTACTTTGAAATGAATGCGACATATTTTCGAACAAACTTTGTCTTAAAGATTTATGACCATGTAATGGGACCTACGTAGACGGCGCCGTCAAACATGATTTGGTCGGGTCGCTACAGATGGTATCAGAGCATTGGTTGTAGGGATTTAGAGTTCATTGGTGTCGACCCCGAGTCATAGGGTACATTGGTGAGTCTAGACTACAACCGGCATATAGACTTGACGTAGGAATTACTTGACTACTTGTGCATTTATACTCGAACTCTCCTACTCACATCTATTCTTATTCTACCTTAATCTCACGTTGACTAATTTGATTGACACGCCACCTTAACTATATGAAGTAATGTCGAATGCACATATGAATTAGGGTAATATAATTTTCGGGATTATATTACGGTGACTCACATGGACGTTCCGACATTATGACATAAAGAATTTAAGGCGAGTTAAGGGAATTTTTCTCTCTATCCTTATTCCATATCACGGTTAGTATTGTTGAGAATACTAATCAACGATATTCTTGTGTCATGAAGGATCAATGATTCACCAAGGTCAACACAATACTCCTTCCGAAACTCTAGAACAAGCTCTTCAACGAATGATAACCACCGCCGTGGGTGCGGCCGTGGCTGATCACTTTTCCAACAACAACAATCGTGGGACCGGTAATTCAAATGAAGGTTGCTCCTACAAAAACTTCATGAGGTACAATCCTCCCACTTTCGATGGAACCGGGGGACCGGTTGCTCTCACCCGATGGTTTGATCAAACAGAATCCGTTTTTAGCATAAGCGGTTGTCGGGACCAAGATAAGGTCAAGTTTTCCACCCCCACTTTCACCGACATCGCTCTTTCATGGTGGAACAAGTACGTACAATTGGTGGGTATCGATGAAGCCCACACACTCTCCTGGACCGAATTAAGAGAAAGAATGATCACCGAATACTTCCCTCACCGAATACAAGCAATTTTTACATATATCATAAAGCATAAGCACACTATATTACATATATTACACCACACGAATACAACTATCTTATTCCGACTCGCTCGTTTCTTCTTCTTCGGTTTTGGTTCGTTTTGGCAAGTTTCTAGGGATATATGATGTTCCCCTAATACGAGCTGTCGTTTTCCACAACGGTTTAGAAAAACCTGGTGGTTTAGAGGTTCCCGGGTCATTGTTACAACTTAAGGACTTCGGGGGTTGACGATACATATAAAGTTCATCGGGGTTGGAATTAGATTTCTCTATTTTTATGCCCTTTCCCTTATTATTTTCTTTTGCTTTTTTAAATTCAGTTGGGGTAATTTCTATAACATCATCGGAATTCTCGTCGGAATCCGATTCATCGGAGAATTGGTAATCCTCCCAATATTTTGCTTCCTTGGCGGAAACACCATTGACCATAATTAACCTTGGTCGGTTGGTTGAGGATTTTCTTTTACTTAACCGTTTTATTATTTCCCCCACCGGTTCTATTTCCTCCTCCGGTTCCACCTCTTCCGGTTCTGATTCTTCTTCCGGTTCTTCTTCGGGAACTTGTGAATCAGTCCAATATACATTCGACTCTTCGTTATTATTAGGTGAGTCAATGGGATATGTGCTAGAGGCAGACATCTATCACACAATATCAAACATGTTAAGAGATTAATATATCACATAATATATACATGTTAATAATATATAGTTTCCAACAAAAATGTTAAGCAATCATTTTTAAAGAAAACACGGTCGAAGTCCAGACTCACTAATGCATCCTAACAAACTCGATAATACACACTAATGCAAATTTTATGGTTCTCTAAGACCAACGCTCGGATACCAACTAAAATGTCCCGTTCTTATTGATTAAAAACGTTCCATATTAATTGATTTCGTTGCGAGGTTTTGACCTCCATATGAGACGTTTTTCAAAGACTGCATTCATTTTTAAAACAAACCATAACCTTTATTTCATAAATAAAGGTTTAAAAAGCTTTACGTAGATTATCAAATAATGATAATCTAAAATATCCTGTTTACACACGACCATTACATAATGGTTTACAATACAAATATGTTACATCGAAATCAGTTTCTTGAATGCAGTTTTTACACAATTTCATACAAACATGGACTCCAAATCTTGTCCTTATTTTAGTATGCAACAGCGGAAGCTCTTAGTATTCACCTGAGAATAAACATGCTTTAAACGTCAACAAAAATGTTGGTGAGTTATAGGTTTAACCTATATATATCAAATCGTAACAATAGACCACAAGATTTCATATTTCAATACACATCCCATACATAGAGATAAAAATCATTCATATGGTGAACACCTGGTAACCGACATTAACAAGATGCATATATAAGAATATCCCCATCATTCCGGGACACCCTTCGAATATGATATAAATTTCAAAGTACTAAAGCATCCGGTACTTTGGATGGGGTTTGTTAGGCCCAATAGATCTATCTTTAGGATTCGCGTCAATTAGGGTGTCTGTTCCCTAATTCTTAGATTACCAGACTTAATAAAAAGGGGCATATTCGATTTCGATAATTCAACCATAGAATGTAGTTTCACGTACTTGTGTCTATTTTGTAAATCATTTATAAAACCTGCATGTATTCTCATCCCAAAAATATTAGATTTTAAAAGTGGGACTATAACTCACTTTCACAGATTTTTACTTCGTCGGGAAGTAAGACTTGGCCACTGGTTGATTCGCGAACCTATAACAATATATACATATATATCAAAGTATGTTCAAAATATATTTACAACACTTTTAATATATTTTGATGTTTTAAGTTTATTAAGTCAGCTGTCCTCGTTAGTAACCTACAACTAGTTGTCCACAGTTAGATGTACAGAAATAAATCGATAAATATTATCTTGAATCAATCCACGACCCAGTGTATACGTATCTCAGTATTGATCACAATTCAAACTATATATATTTTGGAATCAACCTCAACCCTGTATAGCTAACTCCAACATTCACATATAGAGTGTCTATGGTTGTTCCGAAATATATATAGATGTGTCGACATGATAGGTCGAAACATTGTATACGTGTCTATGGTATCTCAAGATTACATAATATACAATACAAGTTGATTAAGTTATGGTTGGAATAGATTTGTTACCAATTTTCACGTTGCTACAACAAGAAAAATTATCCAATCTTGTTTTACCCATAACTTCTTCATTTTAAATCCGTTTTGAGTGAATCAAATTGCTATGGTTTCATATTGAACTCTATTTTATGAATCTAAACAGAAAAAGTATAGGTTTATAGTCGAAAATATAAGTTACAAGTTGTTTTTGTAAAGGTAGTCATTTCAGTCGAAAGAACGACGTCTAGATGACCATTTTAGAAAACATACTTCCACTTTGAGTTTAACAATAATTTTTGGATATAGTTTCATGTTCATAATAAAAATCATTTTCTCAGAATAACAACTTTTAAATCAAAGTTTATCATAGTTTTTAATTAACTAACTCAAAACAGCCCGCGGTGTTACTACGACGGCGTAAATCCGGTTTTACGGTGTTTTTCGTGTTTCCAGGTTTTAAATCATTAAGTTAGCATATAATATAGATATAGAACATGTGTTTAGTTGATTTTAAAAATCAAGTTAGAAGGATTAACTTTTATTTGCGAACAAGTTTAGAATTAACTAAACTATGTTCTAGTGATTACAAGTTTAAACCTTCGAATAAGATAGCTTTATATGTATGAATCGAATGATGCTATGAACATCATTACTACCTCAAGTTCCTTGGATAAACCTACTAGAAATGATAAAAATAGATCTAGCTTTAAAAGATCCTTGGATGGCTTGAAAGTTCTTGAAGCAGAATCATGACACGAAAACAATTTCAAGTAAGATTTCCACTCGAAATAAGATTGTTATAGTTATAGAAATTGAATTAAAGTTTGAATATGATTATTACCCTGTATTAGAAAGATAACCTACTGTAAGTAACAAAGGTTTCTTGATCTTGGATGATTACTTGGAATGGATTTAGAAAACTTGGAAGTAAACTTGCAATCTTGGAAGTATTCTTGATTTTATGAAACTAGAACTTTTGGAATTTATGAAGAACACTTAGAACTTGAAGATAGAACTTGAGAGAGATCAATTAGATGAATAAAATTGAAGAATGAAAGTGTTTGTAGGTGTTTTTGGTCGTTGGTGTATGGATTAGATATAAAGGATATGTAATTTTGTTTTCATGTAAATAAGTCATGAATGATTACTCATATTTTTGTAATTTTATGAGATATTTCATGCTAGTTGCCAAATGATGGTTCCCACATGTGTTAGATGACTCACATGGGCTGCTAAGAGCTAATCATTGGAGTGTATATACCAATAGTACATACATCTAAAAGTTGTGTATTGTACGAGTACGAATACGGGTGCATACGAGTAGAATTGTTGATGAAACTGAACGAGGATGTAATTGTAAGAATTTTTGTTAAGTAGAAGTATTTTGATAAGTGTCTTGAAGTCTTTCAAAAGTGTATGAATACATATTAAAACACCACATGTATATACATTTTAACTGAGTCGTTAAGTCATCGTTAGTCGTTACATGTAAATGTTGTTTTGAAACCTTTAGGTTAACGATCTTGTTGAATGTTGTTAACCCATTGTTTATTATAACAAATGAGATGTTAAATTGTTATATTATCATGATATTATGATATATAATATATCTTAGTATGATATATATACAGTTAAATGTCGTTACAACGATAATCGTTACATATATGTCTCGTTTCGAAATCATTAAGTTAGTAGTCTTATTTTTACATATGCATTTCATTGTTAATACACTTAATAATATATTTACTTATCATTTAACATATTTAACCAAGTGTATCAATATCTTAATATGATTCATATGTACCTAGTAAGACGTTGTTATAACGATAATCGTTATATATATCGTTTTCTAGTTTCTTAAATTAATAGTCTCATTTTTATGTATATAACTCATTGTTAACATACCTAATGAGATACATACTTATAATAAAATCATGTTAACTATATATATAACTATATATATGTCATCGTATAGTTTTTACAAGTTTTAACGTTCGTGAATCACCGGTCAACTTGGGTGGTCAATTGTCTATATGAAACCTATTTCAATTAATCAAGTCTTAACAAGTTTGATTGCTTAACATGTTGGAAACACTTAATCATGTAAATAACAATTTCATTTAATATATATATATATATAAACATGGAAAAGTTCGGGTCACTACAGTACCTACCCGTTAAATAAATTTCGTCCCAAAATTTTAAGCAGTTGGAGGTGTTGACGTATCTTCTGGAAATAAATGCGGGTATTTATTCTTCATCTGATCTTCACGCTCCCAGGTGAACTCGGGTCCTTTACGAGCATTCCATCGAACCTTAACAATCGGTATCTTGTTTTGTTTAAGTCTCTTAACCTCACGATCCATTATTTCGACGGGTTCTTCAATGAATTGAAGTTTTTCATTGATTTGGATTTCGTCCAACGGAATAGTGAGATCTTCTTTAGCAAAACATTTCTTCAAATTTGAGATATGGAAAGTGTTATGTACAGCTGCGAGTTGTTGAGGTAGCTCCAGTTGGTAAGCTACTGGTCCGACACGATCTATAATCTTGAATGGTCCAATGTACCTTGGATTTAGTTTCCCCCGTTTGCCAAATCGAACAACGCCTTTCCAAGGTGAAACCTTAAGCATGACCATTTCTCTAATTTCATACTCTATATCTTTTCTTTTACTGTCCGCGTAGCTCTTTTGTCGACTCTGGGCGGTTTTCAATCTTTGTTGAATTTGGATGATTTTCTCGGTAGTTTCTTGTATTATCTCCGGGCCCGTAATCTGTCTATCCCTCACTTCACTCCAACAAATCAGAGACCTGCACTTTCTATCATAAAGTGCTTCAAACGGCGCCATCTCAATGCTTGAATGGTAGCTGTTGTTGTAGGAACATTCTGATAATGGTAGATGTCGATCCCAACTGTTTCTGAAATCAATAACACAAGCTCGTAGCATGTCTTCAAGCGTTTGTATCGTCATTTCGCTCTGCCCATTAGTTTGTGGATGATAGGCAGTACTCATGTCTAGACAAGTTCCCAATGCTTGCTGTAATGTCTGCCAGAATCTTGAAATAAATCTGCCATCCCTATCAGAGATAATAGAGATTGGTATTCCATGTCTGGAGACGACTTTCTTCAAATACAGTCGTGCTAACTTCTCCATCTTATCATCTTCTCTTATTGGTAGGAAGTGTGCTGACTTGGTGAGACAATCAACTATTACCCAAATAGTATCATAACCACTTGCAGTCCTTGGCAATTTAGTAATGAAATCCATGGTAATGTTTTCCCATTTCCATTCTGGGATTTCAGGTTGTTGTAGTAGACCTGATGGTTTCTGATGTTCAGCTTTGACCTTAGAACACGTCAAACATTCTCCTACATATTTAGCAATATCGGCTTTCATAACTGGCCACCAAAAATGTTTCTTGAGATCCTTGTACATCTTCCCCGTTCCAGGATGTATTGAGTATCTGGTTTTATGAGCTTCTCTAAGTACCATTTCTCTCATATCTCCAAATTTTGGTACCCAAATTCTTTCAGCCCTATACCGGGTTCCGTCTTCCCGAATATTAAGATGTTTCTCCGATCCTTTGGGTATTTCATCCTTTAAATTTCCCTCTTTTAAAACTCCTTGTTGCGCCTCCTTTATTTGAGTAGTAAGGTTAGTGTGAATCATTATATTCATAGATTTTACTCGAATGGGTTCTCTGTCCTTTCTGCTCAAGGCGTCGGCTACCACATTTGCCTTCCCCAGGTGGTAACGAATCTCAAAGTTGTAATCATTCAACAATTCAATCCACCTACGCTACCTCATATTCAGTTGTTTCTGATTAAATATGTGTTGAAGACTTTTGTGGTCGGTATATATAATACTTTTGACCCCATATAAGTAGTGCCTCCAAGTCTTTAATGCAAAAACAACCGCGCCTAATTCCAAATCATGCGTCGTATAATTTTGCTCGTGAATCTTCAATTGTCTAGACGCATAAGCAATCACCTTCGTTCGTTGTATTAATACACAACCGAGACCTTGCTTTGATGCGTCACAATAAATCACAAAATCATCATTCCCTTCAGGCAATGACAATATAGGTGTCGTAGTTAGCTTTTTCTTCAATAATTGAAACGCCTTCTCTTGTTCATCCTTCCATTCAAATTTCTTCCCTTTATGCGTTAATGCAGTCAAGGTTTTGCTATTTTTGAAAAATCTTGGATGAATCTTCTGTAGTAACCAGCCAATCCTAAATATTGACGTATATGCTTCGGAGTTTTTGGGGTTTCCCACTTTTCAACGGTTTCGATCTTTGCCGGGTCCACCTGAATACCTTCTTTGTTCACTATGTGACCGAGGAATTGAACTTCTTCCAATCAAAATGCACACTTTGAAAACTTAGCGTACAGTTTTTCTTTCCTCAATACTTCTAGCACTTTTCTCAAATGTTCTTCGTGCTCTTGATCATTCTTTGAGTAAATAAGTATGTCATCAATGAAAACAATGACAAACTTGTCAAGATATGGCCCACGCACTCGGTTCATAAGGTCCATGAACACAGCTGGTGCATTAGTCAATCGAAACGGCATAACCATAAACTCGTAATGACCATAACGCGTCCTAAAAGCAGTTTTTGGAATATCATCCTCCTTTACTCGCATTTGATGATATCCAGAACGTAAATCGATCTTCGAATAAACCGACGAGCCTTGTAGTTGATCAAATAAGTCGTCAATTCTCGGCAGTGGATAACGGTTTTTGATGGTAAGTTTGTTCAACTCTCTGTAGTCAATACACAACCTAAATGTACCATCCTTCTTCTTGACAAACAAAACCAGAGCTCCCCATGGTGATGTGCTTGGTCGAATGAAACCACGTTCTAATAGTTCTTGCAGTTGGCTTTGCAGTTCTTTCATCTCGCTGGGTGCGAGTCTATAAGGAGCACGAGCTATTGGTGCAGCTCCTGGTACAAGATCTACTTGAAATTCAACAGATCGATGTGGAGGTAGTCCCGGTAATTCTTTCGGAAATACATCGGGAAATTCTTTTGCGACGGGAACATTATTGATGCTCTTTTCTTCAGTTTGTACTTTCTCGACATGTGCTAGAACAGCATAGCAACCTTTTCTTATTAGTTTTTGTACCTTCAAATTACTAATAAGATGTAGCTTCATGTTGCCCTTTTCTCCGTACACCATTAAGGGTTCTCCTTCTTCTCGTACAATGCGAATTGCATTTTTATAACATACGGTCTCTGCTTTCACCTTCTTCAGCCAGTCCATGCCAACTATTACATCAAAACTCCCTAACTCTACTGGTATCAAATCAATCTTAAATATTTCGCTACCCAGTTTAATTTCTCGATTTCGGCATATATTATCTGCTGAAATTAATTTACCGTTTGCTAATTCGAGTAAAAATTTAATATCCAACGGCATCAATGGACAACTTAATTTAGCACAAAAATCTCTACTCATATAGCTTCTATCCGCACTCGAATCAAATAAAACGTAAGCAGATTTATTGTCAATAAGAAACGTACCCGTAACAAGCTCCGGGTCTTCCTGTGCCTCTGCCGCATTAATATTGAAAACTCTTCCGCGGCCTTGTCCATTCGTGTTCTCCTGGTTCGGGCAATTTCTAATAATGTGGCCCGATTTTCCACATTTATAACAAACTACATTGGCATAACTTGCTCCGACACTACTTGCTCCGCCATTACTCGTTTCGACACCATTTGTTCCTTTCGTTCTGTTAACCCCTGGTCCGTAGACCTCCCACTTCACCGCGCTATGACCATTTCTTTTACACTTGTTGCAAAATTTGGTGCAGAACCCCGAGTGATACTTTTCACACCTTTGGCATAGCTGCTTCTGATTGTTGTTGTTGTTGTTGCGATTGTTATTGTTGTTGGGACGATTGTTGTAGTTGCGATTGATGTTGCGATTGTTGGGATAATTGTTGCGATTATTATTGTAATTGCTGTTGTTGTTGTATTGGTGATTCTTATCACCGTTTTCCTCCCACTTTCTTTTGACTTGCTTCACATTGGCCTCTTCAGCCGTCTGTTCTTTAATTCTTTTCTCAATCTGGTTCACTAGTTTGTGAGCCATTCTACATGCCTGTTGTATGGAGGCGGGCTCGTGTGAACTTATATCTTCTTGGATTCTTTCCGGTAATCCTTTCACAAACGCGTCGATCTTCTCTTCCTCATATTCGAACGCTCCCGGACACAATAGGCACAATTCTGTGAATCGTCTTTCGTACGTGGTAATATCAAATCCTTGGGTTCGTAACCCTCTAAGTTCTGTCTTGAGCTTATTGACCTCGGTTCTGGGACGGTACTTCTCGTTCATCAAGTGCTTGAATGCTGACCACGGTAGTGCGTACGCATCATCTTGTCCCACTTGCTCTAGATAGGTATTCCACCATGTTAACGCAGAACCTATGAAGGTATGCATAGCGTACTTCACTTTGTCCTCTTCAGTACACTTACTTATGGCAAACACCGATTCAACCTTCTCGGTCCACCGTTTCAATCCGATCGGTCCTTCGGTTCCATCAAATTCCAAAGGTTTGCAGGCAGTGAATTCTTTGTAGGTGCATCCTACACGATTTCCTGTACTGCTAGATCCAAGGTTATTGTTGGTATGTAGCGCAGCCTGTACTGCGGCTATGTTTGAAGCTAGAAAAGTACGGAATTCCTCTTCATTCATATTCACGGTGTGTCGAGTAGTCGGTGCCATTTCCTTCAAAATAGTCAAATGGAACAAGTTAATCATACAGAATATTAAGAGTAGTTAATAGTATTTCGTAGCATAATATGAACTCATTTATAAAAGCTTTTTCTTCATATTAGCGTTTTATAAGTTTAAATTCGGGTAGTACCTACCCGTTAAGTTCATACTTAGTAGCTAATATACAATTCAACTACTACAATTCTATATGAAAAACTGATTATAATAATATTTCGCGTTCAAACTTTTATACAATATTTTACAAACTTACAATACCGCTTATTTTACATAAAGCATGAAATATAGCACACAATAACTTTGATACAAGATAGTTGTGAAGATAATTCTAGCTAGTACGCAAGTTGTTCACCAAAGGCAATAAAGAGACGTAATTCATACGTCCAGAAACAAGTCATGCATTCTGGTTTTACTAGGACTACTTCCCATCCTTGGTCTTGTGGAACATAACCGTTATGGCCGTTGATAAGACAGCGTGTTGTAACGTCGTCAAAGGGACGAGGGATACGTAATGACCAACAGTCTCGTAATAACCTAAAAACCTCATTTCTTACCCCAATTACCGACTCCGTCACTTGTGGGAACGTTTTGTTTAATAGTTGTAGCCCGATGTTCTTTTTCTCACTTTGGTGAGAAGCGAACATTACTAACCCGTAAGCATAGCATGCTTCTTTATGTTGCATGTTAGCCGCTTTTTCTAAATCATGAAGTCCTATATTCTGATACATTGAGTCAAAATAATTTCTTAACCCGTTGCGTAAAATAGCATTTGGGTTTCCCGCAATATATGCGTCAAAGTAAACACATCGTAACTTATGGGTTTCCCAATGTGATATCCCCCATCTTTCAAACGAAAGTCTCTTATAAACCAAGACATTCTTGGAACGTTCTTCGAATGTCTTACAAACTGATTTCGCCGTAAATAGTTGTGCCGAAGAATTCTGACCGACTCTAGACAAGATTTCATCAATCATGTCTCCAGGTAGGTCTCTTAAAATATTGGGTTGTCTATCCATTTTGTGTTTTTATACTGTAAAATAGACAAGAGTTAGATTCATAAAAAAAATACTTATTAATACAAGCAATTTTTACATATATCATAAAGCATAAGCACACTATATTACATATATTACACCACACGAATACAACTATCTTATTCCGACTCGCTCGTTTCTTCTTCTTCGGTTTTGGTTCGTTTTGCCAAGTTTCTAGGGATATATGATGTTCCCCTAATACGAGCTGTCGTTTTCCACAACGGTTTAGAAAAACCTGGTGGTTTAGAGGTTCCCGGGTCATTGTTACAACTTAAGGACTTCGGGGTTGACGATACATATAAAGTTCATCGGGGTTGGAATTAGATTTCTCTATTTTTATGCCCTTTCCCTTATTATTTTCTTTTACTTTTTTAAATTCAGTTGGGGTAATTTCTATAACATCATCGGAATTCTCGTCGGAATCCGATTCATCGGAGAATTGGTAATCCTCCCAATATTTTGCTTCCTTGGCGGAAACACCATTGACCATAATTAACCTTGGTCGGTTGGTTGAGGATTTTCTTTTACTTAACCGTTTTATTATTTCCCCCACCGGTTCTATTTCCTCCTCCGGTTCCTCCTCTTCCGGTTCTGATTCTTCTTCCGGTTCTGATTCTTCTTCCGGTTCTTCTTCGGGAATTTGTGAATCAATACAATATATATTCGACTCTTCGTTATTATTAGGTGAGTCAATGGGATATGTGCTAGAGGCAGACATCTATCACACAATATCAAACATGTTAAGAGATTAATATATCACATAATATATACATGTTAATAATATATAGTTTCCAACAAAAATGTTAAGCAATCATTTTTAAAGAAAACACGGTCGAAGTCCAGACTCACTAATGCATCCTAACAAACTCGATAATACACACTAATGCAAATTTTATGGTTCTCTAAGACCAACGCTCGAATACCAACTAAAATGTCCCGTTCTTATTGATTAAAAACGTTCCATATTAATTGATTTCGTTGCGAGGTTTTGACCTCCATATGAGACATTTTTCAAAGACTGCATTCATTTTTAAAACAAACCATAACCTTTATTTCATAAATAAAGGTTTAAAAAGCTTTACGTAGATTATCAAATAATGATAATCTAAAATATCCTGTTTACACACGACCATTACATAATGGTTTACAATACAAATATGTTACATCAAAATCAGTTTCTTGAATGCAGTTTTTACACAATATCATACAAACATGGACTCCAAATCTTGTCCTTATTTTAGTATGCAACAGCGGAAGCTCTTAGTATTCACCTGAGAATAAACATGCTTTAAACGTCAACAAAAATGTTGGTGAGTTATAGGTTTAACCTATATATATCAAATCGTAACAATAGACCACAAGATTTCATATTTCAATACACATCCCATACATAGAGATAAAAATCATTCATATGGTGAACACCTGGTAATCGACATTAACAAGATGCATATATAAGAATATCCCCATCATTCCGGGACACCCTTCGAATATGATATAAATTTCAAAGTACTAAAGCATCCGGTACTTTGAATGGGGTTTGTTAGGCCCAATAGATCTATCTTTAGGATTCGCGTCAATTAGGGTGTCTGTTCCCTAATTCTTAGATTACCAGACTTAATAAAAAGGGGCATATTCGATTTCGATAATTCAACCATAGAATGTAGTTTCACGTACTTGTGTCTATTTTGTAAATCATTTATAAAACCTGCATGTATTCTCATCCCAAAAATATTAGATTTTAAAAGTGGGACTATAACTCACTTTCACAGATTTTTACTTCGTCGGGAAGTAAGACTTGGCCACTGGTTGATTCACGAACCTATAACAATATATACATATATATCAAAGTATGTTCAAAATATATTTACAACACTTTTAATATATTTTGATGTTTTAAGTTTATTAAGTCAGCTGTCCTCGTTAGTAACCTACAACTAGTTGTCCACAGTTAGATGTACAGAAATAAATCGATAAATATTATCTTGAATCAATCCACGACCCAGTGTATACGTATCTCAGTATTGATCACAATTCAAACTATATATATTTTGGAATCAACCTCAACCCTGTATAGCTAACTCCAACATTCACATATAGAGTGTCTATGGTTGTTCCGAAATATATATAGATGTGTCGACATGATAGGTCGAAACATTGTATACGTGTCTATGGTATCTCAAGATTACATAATATACAATACAAGTTGATTAAGTTATGGTTGGAATAGATTTGTTACCAATTTTCACGTTGCTACAACAAGAAAAATTATCCAATCTTGTTTTACCCATAACTTCTTCATTTTAAATCCGTTTTGAGTGAATCAAATTGCTATGGTTTCATATTGAACTCTATTTTATGAATCTAAACAGAAAAAGTATAGGTTTATAGTCGAAAATATAAGTTACAAGTTGTTTTTGTAAAGGTAGTCATTTCAGTCGAAAGAACGACGTCTAGATGACCATTTTAGAAAACATTCTTCCACTTTGAGTTTAACAATAATTTTTGGATATAGTTTCATGTTCATAATAAAAATCATTTTCTCAGAATAACAACTTTTAAATCAAAGTTTATCATAGTTTTTAATTAACTAACCCAAAACAGCCCGCGGTGTTTCAACGACGGCGTAAATCCGGTTTTACGGTGTTTTTCGTGTTTCCAGGTTTTAAATCATTAAGTTAGCATATAATATAGATATAGAACATGTGTTTAGTTGATTTTAAAAATCAAGTTAGAAGGATTAACTTTTATTTGCGAACAAGTTTAGAATTAACTAAACTATGTTCTAGTGATTACAAGTTTAAACCTTCGAATAAGATAGCTTTATATGTATGAATCGAATGATGTTATGAACATCATTACTACCTCAAGTTCCTTGGATAAACCTACTAGAAATGATAAAAATAGATCTAGCTTTAAAAGATCCTTGGATGGCTTGAAAGTTCTTGAAGCAGAATCATGACACGAAAACAATTTCAAGTAAGATTTCCACTCGAAATAAGATTGTTATAGTTATAGAAATTGAATTAAAGTTTGAATATGATTATTACCCTGTATTAGAAAGATAACCTACTGTAAGTAACAAAGGTTTCTTGATCTTGGATGATTACTTGGAATGGATTTAGAAAACTTGGAAGTAAACTTGCAATCTTGGAAGTATTCTTGATTTTATGAAACTAGAACTTTTGGAATTTATGAAGAACACTTAGAACTTGAAGATATAACTTGAGAGAGATTAATTAGATGAAGAAAATTGAAGAATGAAAGTGTTTGTAGGTGTTTTTGGTCGTTGGTGTATGGATTAGATATAAAGGATATGTAATTTTGTTTTCATGTAAATAAGTCATGAATGATTACTCATATTTTTGTAATTTTATGAGATATTTCATGCTAGTTGCCAAATGATGGTTCCCACATGTGTTAGGTGACTCACATGGGCTGCTAAGAGCTGATCATTGGAGTGTATATACCAATAGTACATACATCTAAAAGCTATGTATTGTACGAGTACGAATACGGGTGCATACGAGTAGAATTGTTGATGAAACTGAACGAGGATGTAATTGTAAGCATTTTTGTTAAGTAGAAGTATTTTGATAAGTGTCTTGAAGTCTTTTAAAAGTGTATGAATACATATTAAAACACTACATGTATATACATTTTAACTGAGTCGTTAAGTCATCGTTAGTCATTACATGTAAATGTTGTTTTGAAACCTTTAGGTTAACGATTTTGTTGAATGTTGTTAACCCATTGTTTATTATAACAAATGAGATGTTAAATTGTTATATTATCATGATATTATGATATATAATATATCTTAGTATGATATATATACAGTTAAATGTCGTTACAACGATAATCGTTACATATATGTCTCGTTTCGAAATCATTAAGTTAGTAGTCTTATTTTTACATATGTATTTCATTGTTAATACACTTAATAATATATTTACTTATCATTTAACATAATTAACCAAGTGTATCAATATCTTAATATGATACATATGTACCTAGTAAGACGTTATTATAACGATAATCGTTATATATATCGTTTTCTAGTTTCTTAAATTAATAGTCTCATTTTTATGTATATAACTCATTGTTAACATACCTAATGAGATACATACTTATAATAAAATCATGTTAACTATATATATAACCATATATATGTCATCGTATAGTTTTTACAAGTTTTAATGTTCGTGAATCACCGGTCAACTTGGGTGGTCAATTGTCTATATGAAACCTATTTCAATTAATCAGGTCTTAACAAGTTTGATTGCTTAACATGTTGGAAACACTTAATCATGTAAATAACAATTTCATTTAATATATATATATAAAATGGAAAAGTTCGGGTCACTACAAACAGATGCTACAAACATCACTTTGGTGAATGTGGCAAGCTAATTTGCTGCCGATGCCAAGGAAGGGGTCATATGGCCAAACATTGTGGAAGTGCCACCCCCGTCACACAAAAGGGACCCAGCACACAAAAGTCGGTCACTTGCTACGCATGTGGCCAAACGGGTCATTTTAGGAATGAATGCCCAAAGAAGAAAATCAACCCCAACGCACGCGACTTCAACATTAACACCGAGGAAGCCCGAGATGACAACTAGTCACGGGTATGTTTCTTCTCGAAATTCTCATGTTTCATGTTATTCGATTCGGATGTCAATAAATGTTTTGTATCCAAGGCTAGGAGCCTACTCTTTGCACTCCACCATTTTCCCTAGGTACTACTTACGCCATTTAAGTGACCAACGAAAAATTTTTGTGTATCGATAAATTTTATCGGAGGAAGTACGTTAAACTTATTGGGTGGATAATTTAAATTTTGACTTGACACCTATAGAACTAAGGAGCTTAAAACCTATTCGTTAAGGAGAAATGTTTCCCTGCAATTATGTATAGATTATTGCGAACTAAGTAATTTCCGGTTAAGAACCGATATCCTTTTCCCCGTATCAGCAACCTCTTGAACCGTTACAAGGATCTCGCGTGTATTCCAAAATCGACCTTCATTCTGGTTATCATCAATTGAGGGTTAAGGGAGACGATGTCTCACAAATCGCTTTCCGAACTCGCTACGATAGTTATAAATTTCTTTTAGTGCCGTTCAGTTATCTAAGGCTCCGTCTGTATTCATAGACCTCCGGCACCGCGTATGCAAACTTATCTAGACAAATCCATTATCGTATTTATATACAATGTCTAAACCTATTCAAGTAAAGAAGAAAACGAACAACGTCTCCGTCTTACGCTCGAACTCTTGAGAAAAGAGCAACTCTATACCGAATTCTCCAAGTGAGAATTTTGGTTAAACGAAGTCAAATTTCTAGACCATGTTGTTAGTGGTCAACGCATTACAACACATCTCGCAATCGGAACCAAACGTAATCTGGAAACCCTCACGACTCTGACTTGTATTCGTAAAATCTTAGATCTCGCCGGTTATTACCGCAGATTCATTTTCGACTTTTTCTCGTGTTACTCGTCCTTTAACCCCGTTAACTCCCCCAGGAAAGGACTAAACCTCTCCGTGTCCGAACTTTTAACGCGATTATTCACACCAACCTTACTAGCTAAATTCATGTAACACAATAGAATTCAAATATGGAAATATTTCTACTTGAACACCCGAAAGGCATACTCTCTCGACTCGAAATCAAGGAAACTGAAATTCGTTATTTTTGCACGAACGATTGGAATACTTAATTATGGATCCGATCAATCTTCTCATCACCACGTACCACGTTACATAACACTGTTATTTCACTATGACCGTCTGATATTACTGGGACCTAAGATAACATACAATCCAAGGATACTTCCTTTCTCTTTGACTTATCGTCCTCGTGCTCCTGATACGGACAACTACTACTCAACCTCGAACTATAAAACTACGTGTACTATCTCATTTCCCCACCCAGTCTCAACATTTGACCACTAGATGTGCGATATGGCTACCTCAAGGTATAAACTCACAATGTTCTAAGTCCTCATTTCACTCCTATCTTTTTCGCTCGTACTTTAGTATAAGGAAATCTTTTATTCTAAATTCTTCATGGAGGGAGAGACTCTTCACGTTACACTGGTATTTCGCCATAAGGGTGAATAGTCCTAACGAACGTTTCCAGAAACCGATAAGAAACTTGCTCTAGCGAACGTTTTCAAATCGATAAATCTTCCGCGGCGCGGGAATCCTTGAGAAACAGAAACTTGTCCCAACCAACGTTCCGAACCCTAACTAACTTGTTCGAGCATATCTTAAGAAATTCTTTTCCAACACGGTGTACCATTGTCAATTATCCCGGATCGAAATACCCATTTCACTTCTAGGGTTACAAGAAGCCTTAGGAACACGTTTAGACATGAGTACCGCGTATCATCCACAAACTGACAGACCAAATAAACGTACGATTTACATCTTGGAAAGACATGTTACAAACTTGTATTGTTGCCTTTAGTTGATCCCTCTTACAAAGTAGTTACCACTCGTGTATTAACGCCGCTCTCTTCGAAACCTTACATCACCACAAGTGTTTTTCTTCAATTTCGTTGGACCGAAGTAGATGACAAGCAAATCATCAGATTCGACATCATTTAAGAAATAACCGTTGAGATAGTTCTGGTCCGAGAAGGGCTCAAGACGACCCGTAGTCGCCAAAAGGGCTATACCGATATTCGACGTAAACCTCTCGAATCCCAAGTCAGTAACCGAGTAATATTGAGAACCCGCACCTTGGGAAGGTGAAATCCGTTTCGGGAATCAGGGAAAGTTAAACCCACGATATATAAATCCTTTTGAAACCTTGGGGCGTATTGGAACCGCTTCCTACCGTTTAGAACTTCTGACTCAAGTAAGTTCCCCTTTACCCTACGTTCCATGTAACAAACTTAGAGACGTGTCCTACGGAACAGGAACGCGCTACTCTTCAAGATAAAATTACCATCGATGACAAACTTCTCTTCGTAGAAAGACCGGTTGAAATTATGGATCGAAAACCAAGCCTTAATACAACGTGAAATCCCGAATGTCAAAGTTCATGAGAACGCCCAAGGACGTATCTACACTTATTCATAGCATTGACAACGTAAGGTCTCGAGTAAGAAACAACGACTATTACTTACAACTAAATTTCGGGACGAAATTTCTTTTAAGGTGTGGGTAATGTAACATCCCGCATTTTTTTTCGTTAAATTATTTTAACGCCCGTCTTTTTATTTCAATAATATCCTTCATAACTAGATTCGTATCCTCCGCTAGCTAATATTCTTAATTTTTTTTGCTGTTATTGGATTATAACGTCTCCCGTACTCTCGTGTAATTTAAAATAATTCGTTTGGTTAATTTCCGCACCCGACTACAAACTTGAGGGACTAATCTTGCCACTCGGGGAAACTTGACTAACTAGTAACTCCTCACCACCACACACTTCATTTCATCACCTCCTTTCCTCTTTTTCTTTCTTCCCTTTTATGCTCTCAAACACCTAAACCATTGATTCATCATCTAAATTCGGATTTGGAAGCTAACATCAAAACAAATTACATATTTGGAATCCTATCTTCATCCTCTACAATTTGATACAAATTTCACCTCATTTGGGTAACTTTCTAAAATCACTAGATTTTGTGTTCTTGATGTTTTTGAATTATAAAAGTGTTAATTAGTGTCTATGGCTCGTGTATAACATGAATATATGTTTTGTTTGTTCGATTTGTTGTTTTGAGTAACTAGTTTGAACACTTGAAAATGGGTTTGCTTAATCTTTAATTTTGGAAGATTAAATGTTGTTAAATTGTTAAAGTTCATGTTTTAATTGTGTTACTAGTATCACTAGCTTCATTTTGATGTGTAGGTTGATTTGTAAAACTTCAAAAACATGATTAATGATTTTGTGATTCTTGATTAGGGTTTGATCGTTCTTGAGATGAACTTTTTGATGCTTGAATGCCATGAAATGTTAATTGTTAGTGTTTAGTTGTAATGCATGTTTCATTACCTTCAAAACGGCATACCATATGTGTGAATTGGATTCCCGAAACGTAAAATACATTTGTGAACTTGAAACTTGAAAATGGACTTTAAATGATCACACGATGAGAAATCGGTTATTGAAAATGATGTTTTGTTTGATGAAACAAGTTTAGTTATGTTCCTTGTCAAAAAAGTTTTCCAACGATATAAGATACGAGTTCTAAGTGTTTACGGTTTGTGTTTTGTGTTTGTTTGAGTTTTGATTTGGGACTTAGACAATTGAGCCTGACCAGGTACCAGCACCCGCTAAGTGCTGCGGCGCGGCGATCCTTGTCGCGGCGCGACAATAGGCACAGTTTTAATTTTGTCTTTCTTGTCCAAAACACGAAAAATGTTTGATAGTCTATGGACCTCCGATTCACATGTAACTTGTTCTAACATGCTTATATATGAATAAAAACCTCAGAAAAATAGTTCGAGACCCGACCCGAACGCATTGACTTTTTCGTTGACTTTGACCCGACCAAAGTTTGACTTTTGTCAAACTTAACCAAATGATTATGCAATCTTTCTAACATGATTCTATACTTGTATCTTGCATGAAACTTGACAATTTGATTCACATGCTACATAATCGATTCGTAACGAGCCATAGGACTAATTGAACATCTTTGACCGATCGTGTTTACAGTTATTGATACAACCCTATTTGTTTAGGTCAAGACTAGCGTTGTACTTGGTACGTTACTTGTTGAAGTGTCTCTGTACTCTTGCACTCAAGGTGAGATCATAGTCCCACTTTTACTCTTTTGAACTTACATTTGGGATGAGAAAACATAAACATTTCTTTTTAACTAAGTGAACACAAGTAGAGGAAAACAAACATTCTACATACGAGTTTAGAACAAAATCCTCAATTCGATTATCATTAGTTACTCTTGCAGTGTGTAAGTATAGGCGTGAACTTATGTTGTATGGCCATATGGGTTTGACAAACTCTCATCTCGGACGGTTCGCTACCGTCCACAGATGAAATATATTTTCGAGAAACAGTGTTGTTCTAGCACTATTAATGGGGTTCAACGGACGGAATGTTAAGCCTTGATAATTGGGTGCTCGTGAATATTAACTTTTTGAATGTACTACTATTTCATCAATGTTGCAAATCTTGTGGTTCGACTTACTTTTACTCACTTAGTTACTTAAACCTATGATTTCACCAACGTTTTCGTTGATAGATTTCTATGTTTTTCTCAGGTCTTTGAACGATATGTGAAACATGCTTCCGCTCATTATTTTGATACTTGCATTGGATGTCGAGTATATGTGCATACATGGAGCGTCTTTCGACTTTCTTTAAAACGGTGTCGCATAGGTTTCACTTGTACTTACAACTTGTAACGAAACTTTTGGTTGAACAATTCTTGTAAACTTTGAAACAATCTTTACTTTGAAATGAATGCGACATATTTTCGGTCAAACTTTGTCTTAAAGACTTATGACCATGTAATGGGACCTACGTAGACGGCGCCGTCAAACATGATTTGGTCGGGTCGCTACAATATATATATATATATATATATATATATATATATATATATATATATATATATATATATATATATATATATATATATATATATATATATATATATATATATATATATATATATATATATAGGGGCAGGATCAATGTGGAAGTAACCAATCGGGGGGAAGCGGGGGGAAGTAATTTTTTTTTTTCGTTTTTTTTGAAATTTTTTTTTTCGGCATCAAGATCACGCGAAAATATGAACATTTAGAAGAGAGACTTCGTGATGAATGTTATTATTTAGGCGGAAAAACGATCGACAAAAATAACATTCAAGATAATATTGTTCGTGAAGAATATGAACGTTTTTTTTCCATGTTTTGTGAAGTAAAATTTAGCCCGATTTAGAGTTTAGGGTTTAGGGTTTGGTGTTTTGGGTTTATTCCATAAACCCAAAACACCAAACCCTAAACCCTAAACTCTAAACCGTCCGTGTTAAAAACTCAATCTAAATCCTAAATCTAAACCCTAAACCCTAAATTTCTAAACTCTAATATCTAAACCATATAAACCCTAATATCTAAACCCCAATAGCTAAAACCTCAAAATACGCTCGAAAAACACGATAATTGTTATATATATATTACTTCCTCGAGCGTTTTCTCGCCAAAATAAAAACATTTATCACAAAGTGTCTCTACTAAATGTTCATATTTTCATCTCATCTATAATGTTCGTGAACAAAGTTTTTTCAAAAAACGAAAAAAAAAGTTTTTGCTTCCCCCCGCTTCCCCTCGAATGGTTACTTCCCTCTTGATTCTACCACTATATATATATATATATATATATATATATATATATATATATATATATATATATATATATATATATATATATATATATTTCTGTTTAAAATTTAACCCTTATCAATATGAAATGTTAACAAATAAATAAAATAAGTAAATATATAAGATAACAATAATTCTGGTTATAATATAGTTTAGAAAATTCTCACTTCTCTATTTTCTCGAATACTTATTTCATTTTCCTTTATTAAATATAATGAAAAATATAGAGACAAGGAAGTGGTTATGTGAAGCTAGAATTTTTTTGAAATAGGTTTCGATAATGCTAGACTTGTATCGTATCTCAAAGTTGTACCGTATGACAAAATTTAAAGACAAAATTTTGTTGGTTCTTTAACTTTGTATCAAACGTGTAGATGGCCTTAATTTTTATTTTTTTTACACTTCGTTGACCTCGAACTATCAAGACATCTCACGGATGACCTTGGAGATAACGAAAGTTAACTTTTTCCGTTAAGTTATAACATGTGCACATCATGTGAGGGTACCTTCGTCATCTTACTTTCTTTGCACTTTTGGCCTGTTAATGACATCTTAGATATGACATATAAGTTTTATATTGATCTGCTTTGATCATATATAAGACAAGTATCCACCGCTCACAAAAATGATGAAACTTACTGTTTGATGAGGTAGTGTGGCTTATTAGCGGCTTCAATTTAATTTTAGCTTTCTTACTTTTTACGGTTAGATTCATGACCAACATAACTTGTAAACTTATTTTGCATAAGTTCTTCGAATTAGAAACTGCTTAAACAAGTTGAATGTTTAACAAAAATGTGTTAGTTTTGCAGGATTAGGAAACACTTACCCTGAAATTTTCATCAGGGTTATAATTCATGAATTCGAGAGAAATATGAAATATTGTTGCCATTGAGATGAAGATGAAGTTAAAAGCGAAAGGTAAGTAAAATGACGAATGTACTCTCACGTGATGTGCACATGTTATAACTTAACACGAAAAAGTTAGCTTTCGTTACCTCTAAGATCATTCGTGAGATATCTTAATAGTTTGAGGTCAACAAAGTAAAAAGGAAAAAGTTTAAGGTCACATATGACTTTTAATACAAAGTTAAAGGACTAGCGAAGAAATTTTGTCAAGTTTAAATCATGAAATAGGTCAGATTATTTGCAAGACACTTCGAGAACAGCTGAGAACTTAAAAAGAACAAAACATGTCGGAATCCAAAAGAACGATAAACCTATATTGCCCGGCGCTATCAAAGGTTGCGCAAGTGGTTGCGCTTGACCATCAACGACTTGATTTAGGTGCTATTGCCCGCGCGTTTGGATTGGACCCTGCGACGGTGAAGTTAAACGGCCATTTTATTAGTAGAGGTGTTGATCTTATTGCTTCCTCTGTTACCTGGAAATCTCTAGTTTCGTTTTTTAGCTTACGTGGACTTTCTACCGGAGTTTGTGGGTCCCAACCGTTGATCGTTGATGGCAAGTTACTTAAACCCGGTTCTAAAAGTAAGTCCTTAAACCCTGCTTATATTAAACTCTCTATCTATCTACACGTGTTTGTTTTGTTTATATATCTAAGTATATGAACATTTATATAATATACTCGTATCTTGGAGTGTGTTATTGTGTAAATGATACGTAGTAAGAGTTTATTGTGTTTAGACTCTTTTTAAAAAAAGGTTGACTTGTAGTCAACTTTTTCTATGATGTATAGGAAATTTATATTGATATTCATCTATTATGATATGTTAACATAGGGAAATCAATAGACAAATGTTATACAATTTATGCGCATCTTTAGGCTTATAATATAGGTTTATATAGCATTGCTCTGATTTGTATATTTGTATTTGAAATAAGTTTAGTTACTAAAGGGAAAACAGTTAAGTTACATAGTATTCAAGAATGTGTTATTTAAGCTCATTGAAAACTATACAAGACTAATGCTCATGGTACACTTTCTTATGCTAATTCGTGATTTTTTAGGAGTTCATGATTCAGAAAATGCGATTCTTAACAGGAGAACTAAACTTGAGGAGTCAAACTTGAGCAAGAAAAAGAAGTTCAATGATCTTGGTAATTAATTGAATTTGTAAATTTTCTTGATTCTCTTTGCTATTGTATTAAACAAGTTGAAATGAGTATAATGGTGGTTATCTTTGTAGATATTAATAGGGGAATTGGTGTGAGTATTCCATTTAGCCTGAAGAGAAAGCAAGATGATCTAAATTCTTCTTTAAAGAAATTAAAAGTAGACAATGAACAAGGTAAGTTATTCGGTGTTGAAGCAAGTTCATATAATAAATAATCAATGGTGGCAGTTTAGACCCTTTCTTAATTTAACAGTCAAAAATCAAATGAATGAATGTGGTTAAAACGAAAAGATCAAATGGGGTGATCCTTGTGTTGTTGGTCTAGTGGTAATGGCACATGCCTCTTTGTTAGAGGTTGGGAGTTCGATTCCCTGTAGTGGCAACCATTGTACACAAGGATATTCCCTTGATCTTGAAATCCACCCAAGGTCGCCTTTCGCACATCCCGTTGCGGGGCAGCAGGGAGAGGGTCTTATCGGCCATGCCCTCGGATTTTCTCTAGGGCAACAGTTGGGGCGGGTTATGCAACTGCGAGAGATGATCGCATGGGTGGTTTAGTCCCCTGGGTGATCCCAAACTGCTGTTAAAAAAAAGATCAAATGGGGCGAACATCTCAAACGGGTCAAAAGTCATCTTTAGTGTACTTTCTATGCATACAACATCATGACTCTTTTTCAGAAAATAATATTGTCAATGTAATAAAATATTTTTTAATCACTTACACGATTCACATAATTTGAGCCTCAATTTTACATGTTATTTACCTTCTTGACCCGCTCATTCTGCCACCTCCTAACTAAATACGGGTTACCTGTGTTTTGTTCGTTCTTTTCAATATGATTGCTGATTGTGACTTTTAGGTATGCAAATCAAAGCACAACTCCCGTGCAGTTTTCTCGGCGTAAATATGAAACGGAATTGGGAAGAAGAGACGATTGTACCTGTTGCTTGCAAAAAATGCAGATAATAACATCCAGACTTAAATTGTAAGCAGATTGCATAGACATTAGATACCGTATGTTTTGTAGTTGTACATTGCATCCCTGTAATAAAATAATCCTTCCTTTGATTTATTGATTGATATCTTTAATCAATTATCGTTATATCTGTAGCAGTATTTCATGGATTGCTAAAAGTTTTAACTACTTTTATGTGTGTGAAAATGTTCTGATGATGTAAATAAGATTTGGTTAGTTTCTTGGGCTGCACACTAAAGGCTGGGCTTTTTTGGTCAGTTGACAATTTTTGTGGGTATGGAATGGGCAACTTTAACCATTTTGATAAGCGTAGCTAAATATTTCTGTTATATATATATATATATATATATATATATATATATATATATATATATATTGTAATCTGCAAATGTGTTAGAACTTAGAAGTACAAAACTATCTTTGATGACATTTTTTAGTACCCAAGAATCTTTTAGGTCAGGTAAGTCAAAATACTGTAGCAATGTTTATATATTGTAGTGTCACGACTTAGTTGAATTGTCATTTTATCACTGATAGAATAGAATATTAGACCAATGGTTTGTTTATATTGTTTTTTTATTTTTATTTTTATTTAAGGGTGTTAAAATATAAGGTGTGACCGTTATCAGTTTCATTATATTTGCATATTTTATGCAATTTATGTTGTCTAGTACTTCTCGAATGTTGTTAGTATTACCCGGATTGTCCTCGTGGTTTGTCTTATGTTTGAAAAAACTAACTTGTAGTTTGTAGCTGATGGCTATTAGCTTTTAGCCTATAGTCGTTACTTTTTTATATGTATTTAGATATTTGAGAGTAGCTAGAATTGTTATAATAAAGAGTAAATGACAAAAAGTTAAAAGTTTTTTCTCAAACGCTAGTTTTATTATTTTTTAGCTTTTAGTGTCTTCTACATCTAATAGTTTTAAGTAGGGGTGGACATAATATCCGAATCTGCAATCCGAATTATCCGAAAATTCGATCCGAAAATATCCGAAAATTCGAATATCCGGATTTTCGGATATCCGAAAATCGGATATCCGGATTTTCGGATTCGGATATCGGATCAATTTTCCAAAATTTTCGGATAATCCGATATCCGAAATAAAGTACACTTATTATTAATATATTTATTGTATTTATAGTTTAGTAGCCCAATGTTATCGCTTATGGACCTTATAGCTTTCAATGTAAACTAAACTTTTAACTTTTAAGAGTCAAAAGAACAAAGATAACAGATAGAAACAATCAATCGTTACAAAGAGTAAAGTTAGTATCCTTTGAACTTTTATTAATACTCTTTCTTGTTGAAACTAACTTGCATTCATATTTGGATACACTTTTTGTTTGGTTCATCCTTAAAAGATGAATTTGTATCATTTTTATTGTAACGATTATGACATACTAATTATAACTTGATTCGCGTTCTAGAAAACATAAAGTTATTATTTGATATAGAATAAATCACTATATAAGAAATAAATCACAATAAAAAGTTATAAGAAATATAGCAATTTATGTTAAGCAGATAATTTGTATGAATATCTCTATATAAACAGTTAACCAGATATAACTGTTATGTTTGTGTTACGATGATGTGTTAATCATATTTTGAACGTTGTTATGTATTTTACGATGATGTATTAATCGTGTTTTGAACATTTTGTAATAGGAACTATAGAATGTTGAACTCAGGCGTATGTGACTTGTTATGTAATATGTGCATTGCCATTTGTATTTTTTGCATTTATTAGATATAGTTCGGATATTCGGATAATCCAGTATCCGAATTTGAAATTTCGGATATCCGAAATTTCGGATTCGGATTTCGGATGACCGTATACACTATCCGAATTTTCGGATATCCGAAATTCGGATATCCGAAATTTCGGATATCCGGTTTTACCCACCCCTAGTTTTAAGCTCTTTTAATCAAAAGAAATTTATAATTAAATAACAATTATTTATAAAAGTTAAAAATTTCTAAAAGCTTTAAAAAGCTTCGTGCCTTACATATCCTTCAACCAGTTCATAATCCTGTTTGCTATCTAGACAGTCTGCGATTTGCAAATTTTCGTGGATAGTCTTTGAATGACGGTCAATAAAAAAGTTTGTCTTATCATTGTACATTCATTGCACGTGAGGGCAAGTTTATCAATATCCATAACTCTTAATATAAGTTGGACACTGCAATTTTTGTTTTGGAACAACATGATTTTTATTCAAAAACACACTCTCCCCTAGTAAGGCACTAGGAGAAAAGAATTAACATTACAATGACTTTACAAACCAATCATCTCAACAAGGATTACATTTAGATCTACTATTCAACTAATTAAAAGAATTTATTTTTAATATAATCAAATAAAATATATTTCTTCATCCGAGACAAACCGAAAAGCACATTATTTCGAAATCTCCATATATGCCGAAGTAATGATGTGATGATGATGTATAAACGACTCTTCGAATCGGTAGAACAATGATACACATCTAACTAAAAAAGTAATGAATACCACGAGTCGTGTACAGGGATATCGACATCAACCCACACATGGGTCTTACGCCGTAAGTCAGCAATAGAACAACTAAAGAAAAGATGATCTATTTGATGCTTTGGTATGATAGTAATTAATTTTAGAAATTCAGGCTCCTTATGTCATGAAATTTTGATGGCTTGATGTTATACAATTGACAAAACTATTTTTTATATTATATTTTTTTTGTTTAATGTTTAATAATTGATTATTAGGGATTCCGAAAATTGAAGACAAACTGAGTAATTCTCTTGATGCATTGTCTGGGAAGGATGAGAATTTCATGGTTTTCGATGATCTTTACAGTGATAGGTACCTTTCAGAGGTTACATCTGATCTATAGTGTTCTTTTGTTACTTGATCTATAAAACATTTTACATACTTATTTTTGTGGTTAAATGTAAAAGGATCGAATCAGTAAATTCTCACGCAAAATGGCACGGTTTTGCATACCTGATGCGCATGTGATGTCTCGCCTGTTTTTAGTTTACGACGTCCGCTATCTGCTATGCTCACGACCCAAGGTATTTTCGTTGTGTTATTGTAGTGATGCTACCAGTAGTGGCTAAATATGTTGTTTTATAGCATATGCATATTGGGTAAAGTTTACCACATATGTTTGTTGTTTGTATAAATAACAAAGATATATGTTTTGTTACTTTTATCCTACTGTTATGTTTAGTAGATACCAGAAATTGATATCAATTAGAACTGTTAGCATATTCATGTTCTCTTAATAAATTTAGTTACAATAATGATGGTTAGTTAGCAACTTTAGAGTTGAAACTTATTTTGTTGTAAGAATTGAAAGTTCCAGCTTACAATCTAGAAACTCACCTTCTAGATGTTCAAAGTAGCCTTCTTTGAACACCATGTAGAAGAAGCAAAGATGAACACGATGACGGCCGCCCACCATCTCCGTTCACACCATTCAACCGCCATAGAATTTTTACTATAAATAGAGGTGCAAACCTCAATTGTAAATCATCCTAAATCACTCAGAGAAGTGTACTCACAACCTAGAGAGTGTGTGTGAGTTTGAGAGTTTTTTTGTAAGAGTTTTGTAATACTCTGTAAATCTATTCTTGTGAGTAATAGAGTTGTTTTTCTCTCAAATTTATATCTCCCAACGTCCAGGCGATCCCCTCTTCCTAACAAGTGGTATCAGAGCTTGGTTAGAGACGTTGGTTGAGTTTTTGGGTTTTCGGAAGTTTTCTCAAAATTCAATTTTGAGTGTACCATTTGATTCGTCTCGTCGAACCGAGTCCAACGCAAAAAACGGCGACTTAAACGGAGTTATAACGAGCCCAGAAAATGCGGTCAAAGTTTGGTCAACTCGCCGGAATCTTGCCGGAGAAGACTACCGGTGCCGGAATTTTTGCCGGAGAAGACGATCACTGTAGCAATTCACTGTAGCAGCTGGCGACACTGTAGCAAGTCACTGTAGCAGTACTGTAGCGATACTGTAGCAATTCTGAAATTTTACAATTTGGTCCCTGAAATTTTCAGAATTTCATTTTTTTGGTCCCTGAAGTTTATAAAAATTATAATTTTGCCCCGTAAGTGGAATTTAAGCCGCGAAGTGTCTATTCCACCATTTTCAACCGTTCCGGACGTAACGGTGATCTCTGTTTTCTACAATTTAACCCCGTTTGTGTTGAAAAATTATTTGTAAGGTGATAATGTCCACAGAAGAGTCAACATCATCTTTCGGAGCTATGATTATGCTCACAGCCACAAACTACACGCTGTGGAAACCTCGAATGGAAGATCTCCTCAGCTGTAAGGATTTGTTCGATCCTATTGAATTGAAGGGTATAAACCCTGATTCTGCCAAAGAGAAAGAGTGGAAGAAATCAAACCGAAAAACTATTGGTCAGATCCGTCAATGGATTGATCATAGTGTCTTCCACCATGTTGCACAAGAGACAGACGCATATGTCCTCTGGAAAAAGTTGGAGGACATGTACCAGGCCAAGACTGCTCGGAATAAAGCCCTGCTGATGAGGCGTTTAGTCAACATGAAGCTCAAAAGTGGAACTTCAGTTGCCGGGCATACCAGTGAGTTCCAGAGCTTGGTCAACCAGTTATCGTCTGTAGAGATGCCGCTTGGCGATGAAGTTCAGGCGCTACTGCTACTTAGTTCCCTTCCCGATAGTTGGGAAACGCTGGTAGTAACACTCAGCAACTCAGCCCCGAATGGCAAACTTACCATGTCAATGGTCAAGGATGCCCTATTCAGTGAAGAGGCAAGGAGAAAAGACATGGGCACAGATCAGACCCATGCCTTTGTCACAGAGAATCGGGGGAGACAGCGAATGAGTAGCAAAAATAAATGGAGAGGCAGAAGCAAGAGCAGGGGCAGGTCAGCTGATGGCAGAAAACCAACATATAAATGTCATCATTGTGGATTAGAGGGACATATGAAGAAGAACTGCTATAGATTAAAAGAGGAACAAGGTCAAAGCAGTTCACAGCCGAAGAATAAGGGTGGAGAAACATTAGTTGCTATCACAGGTGATGTAGCTTATTGTTCAACCCATGATGAGACATGCCTTCACGTCTCACGAGAAGAAGCGGAATGGGTGGTAGATACTGCAGCTTCCTACCACGTGACTCCATACAAAGAATACTTCACAACATACAAAGCTGGTGACTTTGGAGCTGTGAAGATGGGAAATTCCAGTTCCGCTGAGATTGTCTGAATTGGTGATGTCAAGATAAAGACAAGTTCCGGGAGCACAATCACTCTGAAGGATGTCCGCCATGTGCCAGATCTTCGGCTGAATCTACTTTCCGGAGTAGCTCTCGATAAACATGGCTATGATAGTCATTTCAGTAGAGGCACATGAAAATTGTCAAGAGGTGCTATAATAGTCGCTCGAGGACACATTTGTGGCACACTGTACAAGACTCATGTGAAGATCTGCACAGACAGCATTAATGTTGCAGAAAAGGAGGCTTCACAAAATTTATGGCACCAAAGACTCGGTCACATGAGTGAGAAAGGGTTGTCTACCCTAATAAAGAAGGAGCTTATCAATGTAGACAAGGATGCTGCACTAGATTCTTGCAATCATTGTCTGTTTGGTAAGCAGCATAGAGTCTCGTTTAATTCCTCTTCAACGAGAAGATCAGAGTTACTCAGTCTGGTACACTCTGATGTTTGCGGTCCCTTAGAGGTTGAATCAATTGGCAGCAACCGATACTTTCTAACGTTTATCGACGATGCTTCTCGAAAGGTGTGGGTATATTTCTTGCGGACGAAGGACCAGGTGTTCGATTACTTCAAACAGTTCCATGTCATGGTAGAACGTGAGACAGGAAAGAAGTTAAAGTGTCTTCGATCCGACAACGGCGGTGAATACTCTTACAGGCAGTTCGATGCCTATTGCAGATCATATGGCATCCGACATGAGAAGACGGTCCCACGTACCCCTCAACATAATGGTATAGCAGAAAGAATGAACCGAACAATCATGGAACGTGTTCGGAGCATGCTCAGTATGGCTAAGCTGCCAAAGCCATTCTGGGGAGAAGCAGTCAGAGCCGCTTGTTATTTGATCAATCGATCTCCATCAGTACCACTGAATTTTGAAGTTCCGGAGAAACTTTGGTCTGGAAAGGATCCATCATACTCTCACTTAAGAGTATTTGGATGTTTGGCGTACGCACATGTATCCAAGGAGCTCACGCAGAAGCTGGATGCAAGGACCACTCCATGCATATTCATAGGCTATGGAGATGAAGAATTTGGATACAGATTATGGGATCCAAAGGAGAAAAAGGTGATCAGAAGTAGGGACGTAGTGTTCCATGAAAGCCAGACAATAGAAGATATTGAAAAGCCCACAATATCTCAGAAGTCAAATGTTGCTGCTCAGGTGCCAGAGGCAACAACGAAATCATTCATGAGAAATGAATTTTCAGTACAAGAAGAAATGCCAGAAGTAGAAGATAATGAGAAAAATGACGGTGCTGAGCAGGGGGAGCCACAACCCCATATGCCAGACGTTCCAGCACCATCACAAGGTCAAGATGATGGTGGATCTCCTCAGAATGTTCCAGAAGTTCGTAGATCTGAACGAGGTCGGATTCCATCTAGTAGATATCCAGAATCCGAGTACCTTCTACTTACTGAAGATGGAGAACCAGAGAGTTTTCATGAAGCAGTAACTCATAAGGATAAAGAAAAATGGTTGCTCGCAATGCAGGATGAGATGGATTCTCTGCAGAAAAATCAAACTTATGAGATTGTAGAACTTCCACGCGGGAAGAAGGCACTGAAAAATAAATGGGTGTTCAAGCTGAAAAAGGATGGTAGTGGAAAAGTGGTGAAATTCAAAGCACGACTTGTAGTCAAAGGATTCCAACAGAAGAAAGGGATTGATTTTGATGAGATATTTTCACCAGTAGTCAAGATGACTTCAATTAGAGTCATACTTGGATTGGTTGCAAGTATGAACTTGGAGCTTGAACAGATGGATGTAAAGACAGCTTTTCTTCATGGAGATTTACATGAAGAAATTTACATGGAGCAGCCAGAAGGTTTTGAGGTTTCAGGAGATAATCTCGTAAGCAAGCTGAAGAAAAGTTTGTACGGTTTAAAGCAGGCACCTAGGCAGTGGTACAAGAAGTTTGACTCGTGCATGGTGAGTCACGGGTACAAGAAAACTGCAGCAGATGAGTGTGTCTACATTCAGAAGTTTTCTGAAGGAGATTTCATTGCTCTTCTACTTTATGTAGACGATATTTTAATCGTAGGAAAAGACGTAACGAAGATCAACCAGCTGAAGAAGGAACTCTCTAAGTCTTTTGACATGAAAGACTTAGGACAGGCTCAACAGATTTTGGGAATGCAGATAACCCGAGATAGGAAGAATAAAAGGTTATGGCTATCTCAGGAGAAGTATATTGAACGAGTGCTTTCACGTTTCAATATGAACAATGCCAAACCTGTTAGCATTCCATTAGCTAACCATTTCAAGTTATGCAAGAGTTCTTGTCCCTCATCCAAGGAAGAGATCGGGGAGATGTCTTCAGTACCATATTCTTCAGCAGTTGGAAGTTTGATGTATGCGATGGTGTGTACAAGGCCCGATATTGCTCATGCAGTGGGAACAGTGAGTCGTTTTCTCTCCAACCCCAGGAAAGAGCATTGAAATGCAGTAAAATGGATTCTCAGATATCTTAAAGGTACAAATAATCTATGTCTTTGTTACGGGGGAGCTGATCCAATCTTGGAAGGCTATACAGATGCGGATATGGCCGGAGATCCTGATAGTAGGAAATCTACTTCAGGATTCATTTACACTTTTGCAGGGGGAGCTGTTTCATGGCAGTCAAGACTACAGAAGTGTGTTGCATTATCCACAACTGAAGCAGAGTATATTGCTGTCGCAGAAGCTGGAAAAGAAATGTTGTGGTTAAAGCGTTATCTCCAAGAATTTGGAATCAAGCAAAAGGAGTACAAGGTACATTGTGACAGTCAGAGTGCTCTAGATTTGAGCAAGAACTCCATGTACCATTCCCGTACAAAACATATTGATATTCGCTATCATTGGATACGCGAGGTAATTGATCGGCAACTGTTAAGACTAGTGAAGATCCATACAAAGGAGAATCCTGCGGATATGTTAACAAAGGTGGTGACTCGAGAGAAGTTGGAGTTATGCAGAGACATAACTGGAATGTTCGTGGATTCGGCTGGAGGGGGAGAATTGAAAGTTTCCAGCCTACAATCTAGAAGCTCACCTTCTAGATGTTCAAAGTAGCCTTCTTTGAACACCATGTAGAAGAAGCAAAGATGAACACGATGACGGCCGCCCACCATCTCCGTTCACACCATTCCACCGCCATAGAATTTTTACTATAAATAGAGGTGCAAACCTCAATTGTAAATCATCCTAAATCACTCAGAGAAGTGTAATCACAACCTAGAGAGTGTGTGTGAGTTTGAGAGTTTTTTTGTAAGAGTTTTGTAATACTCTGTAAATCTATTCTTGTGAGTAATAGAGTTATTTTTCTCTCAAATTTATATCTCCCAACGTCCAGGCGATCCCCTCTTCCTAACAAGCTGCTTGATATATTTAGGAGGATAAAATGGACGTATGTTCTTCGTCTTTTATTCTCATTGCAAATTCAATACAATAACTAATTAATGTATGAAACAGACTACATTGGGTACGTCCAAGACATTCAATGCATTAAACAAAGCAGCAACGTAAAACGAACACCAAAAAGGCAGAAGATCAATCGATATCATCAACTTAGAGTAAGTTCACAAACTATTCACATTTGTACTAACAGAAAAGCAATGCCTCCACACACACACACACACACACACACACACACACAAAACTATATTCATTCCGATTTTTATTGACAACACATCATAAATGTGGTAAGAACTCTGCATTATTGCTTCCTGTCGATATATGTTCCGTTGCATCACTATCATCCCATATTGTTTTCATGCGAATTTATGTTTCATTTTAACGGTAGTTATTTGCATATATTTTTTGGAAGAACGTTTACAACTTATGACCGAATATATAAAGGAAAAGATGCTTTTCTCTCAAAATTGTGTACTTATTGGTTGTATAAATTGCTATCTTCGCTTTTTAAGAAACTTCATATATGTTGGTAAGTAACATACTATTGATTTGATTCACTTATCTGTTGAGAAAAGTGACACCGAATTATAGCAAACCGCTAGTAATACTCGAAATAATGACAATAAAGGAACACCAAGATTTAACGTAGAAAATCCCAATAGGGTAAAAGTCATGGGCAAGGAAATAAACGTTTCACTAATAAGAATTACACTTCTCTATAATTACAAGGATAAACATTAATCTTTATATCTCTTGTAATTAGGAGATTACTCACAAACTATCTATTTAATCTATTAGAACAAGAATGGAGAATGAATTATGGGATGAGAAAATGTGTCTGCATGATAATCTATTTATAGTACTTGGATATGGGGTTGGCGAAGTATGAAACCAAAAGTCTTCCATAGAATAATAATACCATCAAATACATGTGGGTATTTGACCATAGAATTCACCAACCAAGCCTCCATATTTGACAATCTCTCACTTGAAGATTCGATTGAAGCTCAATCAATCTTCACACGATAATCCTTTCTTGCCAATGATGTTGCTTACGTCTCTGCTAGGCCGCATGAGGAACGACACCAAATAAACTTGTCACGGTTGATTGACTTTGTTAGAAAATCGGCCACATTGTCGTCAGTATGAATTTTCTGCACATCCACGGTTCCTTCTTCCACTTTCTCACTAACGAAGTGATACTGAACTCGTATATGCTTTGTTTTCGAATGAAATGCCGGATTCCTTGCAAGATGCAAGGCACTGTGGTTGTCACAAAATAAAGTGATATTCTTCTGTTTGTGCCCGAGTTCCTCCAACAACATCTTCAACCATACTGCCTCTTTAGTAGCTTGAGTAGCTTCTACATATTCTGCTTCTGTTGTTGACGTTGCCACAACTGACTACAGTTTTGAAACCCAGCTTACTGTTCCACCACAAAGTTTGAAAACATATGCAGTGGTAGATTTACTTTTATCGATATCACCTGCATAATCTGAATCAACATACCCTTTGACAATAAATTCCAGTTCCCCATAACATAATGCAACATCTTAGGTTCCCTTGATGTATTTAAGGATCCTCTTTACCGCATTCCAATGCTCTTTACCAGGATTCGCCATGTACCGACTAACTACTCCCACTGCATGTGCAATGTCTGGTCTTGTACATATCATTGCGAACATTAAACTTCACACTGCTGATGCATACGGTACTCGAGACATCTCCTTCCTCTCGTCTACACTGCTAGGACACATAACAGAGGATAACTTGAGATTAGTAGGAAGTGAGGTTGAGACTGGCTTACTATCTTGCATATTGAAACGCTCCAAGATTTTCTTCAAATAACTCTTTTGAGAAAGCCAAATCTTCCTATTATCTCTGTCTCGGTGAATTTGCATCCCTAGAATCTTGTTTGCGGCACCCAAGTCTTTCATTTCAAACTCCCTAGCCAATTGAGCCTTCAGCTTATTAATACGATCTTTGTTGGGGCCTGCAACCAACATGTCGTCTACATATAACAGCAAAACGACAAAATCATTGTCCCCAAACCTCTTGAAATACGCACAAGGGTCTGCATAAAGTCTGTTATATTCAAGGCTCATTATGAAAGAATCAAATCTCTTGTACCAACATCTCGGCGCCTGTTTGAGACCATACAGAGATTTCTTTAACCTGCAAACCAAGTTCTTTTTTCCTTGTAGTTCAAAACCTTCTGGTTGAAGCATATAAATTTCTTCTTCAAGATTTCCATGAAGAAATGCAGTTTTCACATCTAGCTGCTCTAGATGCAAATCAAATGTAGCACACATCGCTAGAACTACTCGAATTGTTGTAAGTCAAACCACATGAGAAAATATTTCATTAAAGTCTGTACCTTCTTTCTGAGCATATCCTTTAACCACCAGTCTTGCACGATACCGCTCCACTTGATCATCGCCATTTCGCTTGATCTTATATACCCATTTATTTCCAATAGGTTTTCTACCTTTCGGAAATGGCACAAGTTCCCATGTTTTATTTATATGAAGAGCTTCAATTTCTTCCTGCATAGCCGTCATCCACTGAGATGCATCTGAATGATTCAGTGCCTCACGAAGAGTTGTTGGCTCTCCTTCCTCTGTTAGAAGACAATATGCAACATTGCTTTCCATAATATAATCTGAGTGCCACCCTGGACGTTTCCTTTCCCGATTAGAAATACGAGTCGCTGGAGCTTCATGAACGACTACTTGATTTTCCTCGTGCTCTGGTATTGCTTCAGAAGAATCTTTATGAAATTCATTTCCAACATGTATCGGTGTAGTTTCTTTTGAAGTGCTAACATCTTCAAGATTTTTGTCTTCTGTAAAGATAACATCTCTGCTGATGACTACTTTGTGGGCAGTGGGGTCCCACAAGCGATACCCCTTAACTCCATCAGCATACCCCAAGAACAAACACTTTCTGGACTTCGGATCCAACTTTGTCATTTCTTGAGAATTGTACATTACGTACACAGGACTTCCAAATATATGAAGGTCAGAATAATCAACTAGTTTTTCAGTCCACATCTCCATAGGCGATTTCAACTCAATTGCGGTTGATGGTGACCGATTTATCACGTAACAGGCAGTACTTACTGCTTCTGCCCAGAATGATTTTCCCAAGCTTGCAGTTGCCAACATCGCCCTTGTTCTATCTAACAAGGTTCTGTTCATCCGCTCTGACACTCCATTTTGTTGAGGAGTGTATGCCGTCGTGAACTGCCTTTTGATACCTTCTTGTTTGCAGAACTTATCAAATTCATCACCAGTGTATTCTCCTCCATTATCCGTCCTTAAACACTTGATCTTTTTACCAGATTCAAGTTCAACACGTGCTTTGTAAACTTTCAAAACTTCAAACACATCTGCCTTCCTCTTGATTGGGTACACCCAACATCTCCTAGTGTAATCATCAATAAATGATACAAAATACTTTGCTCTTCCTAGGGATTGGACTCGTGCTTGCCACACATCAGAGTGAACCAATTCTAGGAACAATTTACTTCTAGAACTTGATGTGTTAAACTTCAGGCGATGCTGCTTGCTGATTACACAATGCTCACAGAAAGGTAGCGATACCTTTGTAAGACCAGGAATAAGATTTCTTTCAACAAGAATCTTCATACCTTGTTCAGACATGTGTCCAACCTTTTGATGCCATGTTATAGCAGCTTTATCACTTGAACCATGTGATGACCCGGGAATTTCTAACCAAATTTAAACTTTAATCTTTATATAATTTCGACACAATAAGCAAAGTCTGTAAGATTGAGTCTCAAAAACTTTGAACTGAGTTCATGAAATCAAATTACCCTTTGACTGTGCTCGACGATTCACGAACATTTGTGTGTAAATATATATCATAAGTATATATTATAATTGGGAATAATACAATATAATTGAAACATTAGAATTAAATATGCAAAATAATATACATGATAATAAAGTTGTATTAACACTAATATTATTGTTACTACTTTCATTATAGTTAATATTAACATCAATATTAGTATTATTAATGATTAATGTTATTATTATTATTATTATTACTACTACTATGATTAACATCATTATGATTATAGTTAGTATTTTAATTATTAATAAAATTAGTATTTTAATTATTATTATTAATATGTTTATTAATTTTTAATATTAATTAAATAAAGATTCTTAGGACAAATAATTACGCATAATTTTGCATATATCACTATCCATTCTATTCTTTTTCCATGCTCTCTGTTATGCTTGTGATTAACTTTTGATTGAATCAAATAACCCACTTGACTAATTTTTGCCTTTCTGTTACCCACCTATCTATATCTATCATAATCTAACCTTCTTTATCTATTTTATATATATCTTTACCTATCTAATTTAAGGATATAATATTTATAAGAGTTCGATATAGGGAAGGAAACTTCAAGTTGTCTAACTGTTTCACTGATGGTTCAGTTTCACTTCATTTTCTCAAAAACCAATCACCACTAGTATTATTACATTTGTTTGATACTTTATCAAATTATGCAATTTGATATTTGTATAAACAAATACATATTCATATGAAACACATCTTCATTCATCAAACACTTCATTTATGTACTATTGCTAACCACCCGGTTTCTACTTCTTTCTCCTGCTCGATATCATCACTTAAACTTAGAATCACATCTCTCTATCTCATCTATCTCTCCCTTCGGTGATGTTAGGGAACCATCACCACCTCACCACCTCAACACTCATCACTGTTCTTGTTACATCTAATCTGTTATGGAAACGAGAAACAATTACTACAAGTCGTCACCCCCACAATTCGATCACCAAAACTTGATCACTGCCACGCTCACCTGTATCAAACCCTTCTCCTGTTTCACTTTCAAATTAGGACCAAGAACCAATAACTCATCACTTAATATCACAAGACCATCACCAAACTAACTCGTCATCTTCGTCGGCCAAACAAGAAACTACCATACATCTAACACCATCGATCATCGTTGTTGCAGCCGTAAATCACTATCAAACCACAACAACCTGCACCACTTTACTGCTCGAAACATTACTATTACGATCTGTGATTTCTGCACTCATTGAAACCCACCAACAACATACTTCGAGATTTAGGTTCACCACGAACAAATTTCATACTAGGCCACTTGAAAGTCCTCAATGTACCATCCTGTATTCACCATTACCGAAACCCAATCACTATCGTGGTGCTACTAAATTGCTTTTACTACACCTGCAAACCATTAAATCAACATACATATACAACTACATACATATATCACAAATTGAAAACATTACTTACACACTTGGTCAATCAAACGATTATCAAAAACTTGCAACTCATCACTGCTACAGCCTTGTTGTTGCTTCAGCTACTCGCCACCTCTGTTTCTGTTAGTTCAATCCAAAACCACCACCATTAAATCCACAAAAATTTGCTGCTGCATACTACTTGTTACTTCTTGTTTTACAGCCAATCCAAATCTTGTAGGTGTTGCTACTACTCATTTTCTTTTCCATCAAGCCTCAAATCAAAACCTAAACCTAAATCACTTGCTAATTATGTTTTTGTATTGCTGCAACCCGAAACAAGAACACTGCCATTGCTGCAATTAGAAAAATGAAACCACAATATATATATATATATATATATATATATATATATATATATATATATATATATATATATATATATATATATATATATATATATATATATATATAGAGAGATGAAGAATTAAAGGGATATAATGAACCAATTACCTATTTCCCAAATTAGTAAACCGATTGTTTGATTATTAAATTGAGGAAACCGTGAACCATGATTTTCTTCTTCTGTGTGTCTGCTACCCTCGATCTAATAAGATCCCTAGCATTCGAATGAATTAAACAGAAATCGATTTACTTACTTAGATTCTTAATTAAATATCGATCGCCATAGATTGATAACGGGTTCTGAGTGGTGTCTTTTATGAATTGATGAATGATGATAAATAACGAGGTTAGATGATGATGATGATCCTGATTCGATGAAGATCGATCTGGATGAACTGCTATCCGTATTGATTGATGTTCGAAGATGATGATAACGAAGTGGGTGAACCGTTTAACTTTAGGGTTTCTATCCAATTGCTTAAACGAGCTATTAACTGGAAAAATTGTTATAATAAGCTGTTGGGCTGCAAGATACATTGGGCTGCTATGATCTATAATAAGAGAAGATAGTATAAAATAAAACAATCTAAACTGATAATAATAATCGAAATTAACGAGCAGAGTAATGGTGGGAGTGTTTGTGTTTAAACGGGAGGTCGTGGGTTCTAGCTCCGTCGTAGGCTTTTTTTTAGAAAAGCTTTGAAAAAGGGTATACACTTTTATGTTTTCATTATTATTATTATTAAGTAAAAGTATTATTATTATTATTGTTGTTATCATTAATATTATTATTATCATTTTTACAAAATTATCATTATTAAAACATTATTATTATTATTATTATTATTATTATTATTATTATTATTATTATTATTATTATTATTATTATTATTATTATTATTATTATTATTATTATTATTATTATTATTATTATTATTATTATTATTATTATTATTATTATTATCATTTTACTATTAATATCATTATTTCTATTATTACTATTTTTAAAAATGATTATTAGTTGTTGTTATTATCATCGTTACAAAGATATTACAACTCTTCATTTTTCAGTATTATTTTACCAAATAAATATATTTAAGCTATAAATGGAACACATAAGTTATTAAAATAATAAGTAGATCACTAAATATACATAATGTTGTTCGGTTACAATGATGTATATTAATTATATACAAATGATTTAGGTTCGTGAATCCGAGGCCAACCCTATACCTGTTAAATGACGTCATATGTATTTTTACTACAAAATACAGTACGGTGAGTTCATTTCATTTGCCTTTTTACCCTTTATATTTTTGGGCAGAGAATACAAGCGCAACTTTTATAACTGTTTTACGAAATAGACACAAGTAATCGAAATTACGTTCTATGGTTGAATGATCGAAACTGAATATGCCCCTTTTTAGTCTGGTAATCTAAGAATTAGGGAACAGACACCCTAATTGACGCGAACTCTAAAGATAGATCTATCGGGCCCAACAAGCCCCATCCAAAGTACCGGATGCTTTAGTACTTCAAAATTTATATCATGTCCGAAGGAGGATCCCGGAATGATGGGGATATTCTTATATACATATTGTGAATGTCGGTTACCAGGTGTTCAATCCATATGAATGATATTTTTGTCTCTATGCATGGGACGTATGTTTATGAGAAATGGAAATATGAAATCTTGTGGTCTATTAAAATTATGAAATGATTATTTTTGTTAAACTAATGAACTCACTAACCTTTTGGTTGACACTTGAAAGCATGTTTATTCTCAGGTACGAAAGAACTCTTCCGCTGTGCATTAACTTATATTAGAGACATTACTTGGAGTCATTCATGGCATATTTCAAAAGACGTTGCATTCAATTCATTGAGTTTATCAATATTATTATTAAGTCAATTATAGTTGGATATATTATGAAATTGTATACCTGCTGTCAACTTTCGATGAAATGAAAGTTTGTCTTTTCAAAAACGAATGCAATGTTTGTAAAATGTATCATATAGGGGTCAAGTACCTCGCGATGTAATCAACTGTTGTGAATTGTTTATAATCGATATGGACTTCGTCCGGATGGATTAGGACGGGTCCTTTCAGTTGGTATCAGAGCGGTGGTCGTAGCGAATTAGGTCTTGCATTAGTGTGTCTAACTAGGAGTTGTTAGGATGCATTAGTGAGTCTGGACTTCGACTTAATAGTTGTTAGGTTACTTTAAGGAGTCTGGACTTGAACCTGGTCTGCATGTCAAAAGTTTTGCTTATCATTTCGTGTCGAAAATTACCTGCTTATCATTCTTAGAGAATCACTTGCTTATCATTCTTAGTCTAGACACGTTTTACTGCATTGACTGCATGAATAGTGTATAGACAAAATTCATATCTTAGCGTATCTGCTACTTCATATCTTAGCGTATCTGTTACTGTAACTTTGCCTGACAACTTCTGTAGATTCCTCCGTAACTTATGGAATTTTAGTATTATATATGCATATGTAAATTATGTATTGCAGGGTACTAATCTACATCCTATAATCTAATTCTTATCGAGAATCCTTCATCTGATCGTACGAGATGAATCCCTCAACCAGTTCGAGTCCCTCAGATCCCGATAGCTATTCCGATAGTTATTCCGACAACTATTCCGACATGCTCCGAAAGCGGTGTCACCAGAATGAATCAATCTATCAGACATCCCCAATTCATCTGATGGGTTCGTAGTCGACTTAATCAATGGAGACATGAAGAAGGCGATCCTTTCCACCAACCGAATTCATCTCTTGGTGAAGAATCTGAAGCACTTACCGGCGAACCTGTCCGAAGCACCATTTTCACATTCATTTACAGGATACCACGCAATGATAATATAATATCAAAAATTCTAAAACTTTATTCATTCGCTCATTCCTACCGACAACCATTCCGGAGTAATAAGTCAACGAGCTTCGCGCCCGAGTTGTAACCTTGGAAAATATGGTGTAAAACGTACCAGCTTCAGCAACATCAACGGCACCAATAGTACCATCAATAACAGCATCATTACCATCAATAATCCATGCCTCAACATCTCATTCTGTACCTCGAGTATAATCATCGTTCTACGTATCGTTCTACATCAATTATCTTCATTCTTCATGGCAATTAAGTAATCTCTAAATGTTTTAGAGATTATGTATTCTAGTTCTAACGGTAAACCAAATGAGTTTTATATCATATTAACTCAATGAATCCATGATTACATCTGAAGAAAATATATATGTATATATGTTTTCATAAAGATTGTAATTAAAATTCTTTTGTACAAACTGTTAATGATGAAAATATTTTAACGGGTAGGTAATACCAGAGGAATATTTAGATTTCACACTAATAAGTTACACTGTACATTCTGCAAATCTGATTCAACATTCATTTACTATTCTTCTTACATCCACAGATATACGTATCCGTTCGCCGCAGAATAACCATTTTCATTCAATTTCATATTTGGATTTTTACCTATCAAAATCCAACAAGTGGCATAATGAAGAAAACATTTGACAAAATAAAATTTGTTAGAAACAGACAAATTAACTATGAGAAATTTTGTTAAGAATCAACGCTAACTGTTCCTAGCTAACTGTTAATTCCGTATTACCTTTTATTTATCGCAATTTATATTCTCGTAATTTTATTTATCGTCATTTAATTTCTGTTATTTACTTTACGCATTTAATTTATCGTCATTTAATTTCTGTTATTTATTTTACGCACTTTAAATATCGGGACATGTATACAAAGTTTTGACATATCATATCGACGCATCTATATATATTATTTGGAATCACCATAGACACTCTATATGCAGTAATGATTGAGTTCTCTATACAGGGTTGAGGTTGATTCTATAATAATATATATACTTTGAGTTGTGATCGAGTCCGAGACATGTACACGGGTCACGATACGTGTTAATTAATTCAAATATTATATATTAAATTATATATGAATATGAATTATTGAACTGTTAATTGTAGACTATCGACTGTGGACTAATAACATTGGACAATTAAAATGAATTAAAATATTGATTATAACATATGAAACTAAACAATTCTTCAAGTTTGCCACTTGATTTTATCTTAAACCTCATTTGTATCTTGACGATTACAATCTACGTTCAAACCTTCCATGATTCTTGAAAACACCTCAATCGATAGGATGAATCAACCGCACTTCATCTACGGAAGGAAAGATTTATGCATATAGTTATGCACCTGAGAAACTCTCGACAACTGAGTAAAAGTTTAACACGTAGCCGCGTCAGATCCTTTGGCATTTATTAGCAAAAATAACTTTGCGACCCCTTTTCAAAGTAGCAAATTTTGTCACAGCTCCAGCAAGACAACTTCGACTTTTCGTACGAAACAACTTTATTATAACGTTGATATAAATGCGTGCTCTTTTATTGTTACCAGGGAACCTTTCATATTCCACCATATTACCATCAGCGTTTAATCATCTAAAAACACAATTCTCCTGAAACCACCTCGGATTAATAACCGATGATTCATATATCATAGCATTAGATGCAGAGGAAACAGAAAAATGGTAGATGGTCTAAACGGCCAAAAGTTGATGATAAAGAAAGGAGTGTTAGGAACGCTCGATAGAAAATTAGGTATTGAAAAACAGATTGAGCTACTCATGAAGAAGACCAAGGACAAATACAAGGACCAAACCCTATATTCAAAGGATTCAGGTAATTCCGGGATCCGTTAAAATCTTTAGAGAATATCTTGCTCCGAAGTCATGTTAAAATCTTGCGGAAAACCTTTCTCCATCAACCATCGAACTTAGAAATTCCAAAATATCATCATCAATATCTTCGATATTTCTGAGGATATTTTCATAAATATTCTCGTCCGAAATTTTATACCTCCTCGTGCTTTCTGTGTATAATTATATGGGAAACATTCAATAGAAAATTTAGTACCGAAAAGCAGATTATGCGAAACTATGAAGAAAGCCGTGGACAAATCACAAAGAATAAGTTTGAATTCAAAGAATCCAAATGATTCAATGTTTGCTAAAGTCTTTAGTAAATATTTTGCTCCTTACTCTAAACCTTTGCAGACAATAGTTTCCATCATCCTCTGATCTTAGATATTCCGAGATATCATCGTATCTTTTATTATAAATATCCTCCATATTTCTGGAGATATTTTTATAACTATTCTTATCTGAAATCATTAATCTCTTCGTGCTATCAGTATTACATCATATAGAAACTGTTAGTTTCTATATTCTGTAAACTTTCGAGATTAAAATATGAATGTTATTGAAGTAATGTTGGAAATTGATGCATGAGTTAGTATAATATAATGACACTTGATCAACGTGATTATATTACAGTAAGTCATGCTGAGTTCTAATGGGACATGATGGTTCACAGTAGATCATACCACCATCATGTGTCATGTTACATAACTCTTTCATTCTAATTAACTTCTGAACATATCAAGAAAGTATATTCTTGATAGCTCTATTCTCAATGATTCTGGTAATTTGACGAATCAAATCGTGCTATTACGTTCTTTCTTGATTATAACATTAAATTCATTTAAAACTCCATACTTACAAATTCTAGACCATTACTCGTTTTACTAGAGATCGAGAGGAGATTAAAAAGACGAAGAGCTCCGAAACATAAAGGAAGATATAAAACTCGACAACAACACTAAAATTACAATAATTAAAAATTAAAACATCACGACAATTAAAAATTAAAAGATTACAATCAAACTACTCGTCGTCGTCAATTGTCATCTGCAAAGTAGCATTCACCAGTCATTTCACCATTCGTGAGGTACTCTGAAGACATCGGTATTTCTCTTGATGCCTCAACTGCTGCTTCAGCTGATTCATCGAGGTAACGATAACCCAACGTCTCTTCATCTTCAAGAACCGCATACAAAGAAATGCGTTTACCGCGATCTTCAATGGTATCTTTTATAAAGCACCATTGATCATCGGTACACAGAAAACTTGCCCTACAATCCGCATCATAATCGTCTTTATAAAAGAACACAGACGTGAATTCACACAGAACTTTTTCCTTTAGAAAGGATAGCAAGTCTTGTAAACTAACATCACGAATGTCGATATCTTCAAACGAAATATTGTCGCCCTACTTATATTCCTTCATATGATTACGAAAATCACCTCCATAATGAACATCGAATGAAACAATCATTGGGGAAAGTGTTATCATTTTTGCAGTTTAGGAGTGTTTGATTTTGATTTTAAGAAAGGTGGAAATATAAAAGAAATATATGTTTGAGTGTATAAAATGAAGTATATAGTTGGTATTTATATAGTATAAAAGTAGCCGTTGGGATAGCCTTTGGAATTTTTTTTTTTAGTTTTATTTTACTAACGGCTAAAAATTTAGCCGTTGGGACCTCTCTTACGATAATTTCATTCGTACTCTTCGAATAATCGAATTGTTTTATCCATATTACTCAATAATGATAAAACTCTATTTTATCAACTCATATTCGTCATGAAAACATATTTATTGTTAACCATGACAACCACACTCAAATTTCGGGACGAAATTTCTTTAACGGGTAGGTACTGTGATGACCCGGAAATTTCCAACCAAATTTAAACTTTAATCTTTATATAATTTCGACACGATAAGCAAAGTCTGTAAGATTGAGTCTCAAAAACTTTGAACTGTGTTCATGAAATCAAATTACCCTTTGACCGTGCTCGACGATTCACGAACATTTGTGTGTAAATATATATCATAAGTATATATTATAATTGGGAATAATAAAATATAATTGAAACATTAGAATTAAATATGCAAAATAATATACATGATAATAAAGTTGTATTAACACTAATATTATTGTTACTACTTTCATTATAGTTAATATTAACATCAATATTAGTATTATTAATGATTAATGTTATTATTATTATTATTACTACTACTATGATTAACATCATTATGATTATAGTTAGTATTTTAATTATTAATAAAATTAGTATTTTAATTATTATTAATATGTTTATTAATTTTTAATATTAATTAAATAAAGATTCTTAGGACAAATAATTACGCATAATTTTGCATATATCACTATCCATTCTATTCTTTTTCCATGCTCTCTGTTATGCTTGTGATTAACTTTTGATTGAATCAAATAACCCACTTGACTTATTTTTGCCTTTCTGTTACCCACCTATCTATATCTATCATAATCTAACCTTCTTTATCTATTTTATATATATCTTTACCTATCTAATTTAAGGATATAATATTTATACGAGTTCGATATAGGGAAGGAAACTTCAAGTTGTCTAACTGTTTCACTGATGGTTCAGTTTCACTTCATTTTCTCAAAAACCAATCACCACTAGTATTATTACATTTGTTTGATACTTTATCAAATTATGCAACTTGATATTCGTATAAACAAATACATATTCATATGAAACACATCTTCATTCATCAAACACCTCATTTATGTACTACTGCTAACCACCCGGTTTCTACTTCTTTCTCCTGCTCGATATCATCACTTAAACTTAGAATCACATCTCTCTATCTCATCTATCTCTCCCTACGGTGATGTTAGGGAACCATCACCACCTCACCACCTCAACACTCATCACTGTTCTTGTTACATCTATTCTGTTATGGAAACGAGAAACAATTACTACAAGTCGTCACCCCCACAATTCGATCACCAAAACTTGATCACTGCCACGCTCACCTGTATCAAACCCTTCTCCTGTTTCACTTTCAAATTAGGACCAAGAACCAATAACTCATCACTTAATATCACAAGACCATCACCAAACTAACTCGTCATCTTCGTCGGCCAAACAAGAAACTACCATACATCTAACACCATCGATCATCGTTGTTGCAGCCGTAAATCACTATCAAACCACAACAACCTGCACCACTTTACTGCTCGAAACATTACTATTACGATCTGTTATTTCTGCACTCATTGAAACCCACCAACAACATACTTCGAGTTTTAGGTTCACCACGAACAAATTTCATACTAGGCCACTTGAAAGTCCTCAATGTACCATCCTGTATTCACCATTACCGAAACCCAATCACTATCGTGGTGCTACTAAATTGCTTTTACTACACCTGCAAACCATTAAATCAACATACATATACAACTACATACATATATCACAAATTGAAAACATTACTTACACACTTGGTCAATCAAACGATTATCAAAAACTTGCAACTCATCACTGCTACAGCCTTGTTGTTGCTTCAGCTACTCGCCACCTCTGTTTCTGTTAGTTCAATCCAAAACCACCACCATTAAATCCACAAAAATTTGCTGCTGCATACTACTTGTTTCTTCTTGTTTTACAGCCAATCCAAATCTTGTAGGTGTTGCTACTACTCATTTTCTTTTCCATCAAGCCTCAAATCAAAACCTAAACCTAAATCACTTGCTAATTATGTTTTTGTATTGCTGCAACCCGAAACAAGAACACTTCCATTGCTGCAATTAGTAAATGAAACCACAATATATATATATATATATATATATATATATATATATATATATATATATATATATATATATATATATATATATATATATATATATATATATAGATAGATGAAGAATTAAAGGGATATAATGAACCAATTACCTATTTCCCAAATTAGTAAACCGATGTTTGATTATTAAATTGAGGAAACCGTGAACCATGATTTTTTTCTTCTGTGTGTCTGCTACCCTCGATCTAATAAGATCCCTAGCATTCGAATGAATTAAACAGAAATCGATTTACTTACTTAGATTCTTAATTAAATATCGATCGTCATAGATTGATAACGGGTTCTGAGTGGTGTCTTTTATGAATTGATGAATGATGATAAATAACGAGGTTAGATGATGATGATGATCCTGATTCGATGAAGATCGATCTGGATGAACTGCTATCCGTATTGATTGATGTTCGAAGATGATGATAACGAAGTGGGTGAACCGTTTAACTTTAGGGTTTCTACCCAATTGCTTAAACGAGCTATTAACTGGAAAAATTGTTATAATAAGCTGTTGGGCTGCAAGATCCATTGGGCTGCTATGATCTATAATAAGAGAAGATAGTATAAAATAAAACAATCTAAACTGATAATAATAATCGAAATTAATGAGCAGAGTAATGGTGTGAGTGTTTGTGTTTAAACGGGAGGTCGTGGGTTCAAGCTCCGTCGTAGGCTTTTTTTAGAAAAGCTTTGAAAAAGGGTATACACTTTTATGTTTTCATTATTATTATTATTAAGTAAAAGTATTATTATTATTATTGTTGTTATCATTAATATTATTATTATCATTTTTACAAAATTATCATTATTAAAACATTATTATTATTATTATTATTATTATTATTATTATTATTATTATTATTATTATTATTATTATTATTATTATTATTATTATTATTATTATTATTATTATTATTATTATCATTTTACTATTAATATCATTATTTCTATTATTTCTATTTTTAAAAATGATTATTAGTTGTTGTTATTATCATCGTTACAAAGATATTACAACTCTTCATTTTTCAGTATTATTTTACCAAATAAATATATTTAAGCTATAAATGGAACACATAAGTTATTAAAATAATAAGTAGATCACTAAATATACATAATGTTGTTCGGTTACAATGATGTATATTAATTATATACAAATGATTTAGGTTCGTGAATCCGAGGCCAACCCTATACCTGTTAAATGACGTCATATGTATTTTTACTACAAAATACAGTACGGTGAGTTCATTTCATTTGCCTTTTTACCCTTTATATTTTTGGGCTGAGAATACATGCGCAACTTTTATAACTGTTTTACGAAATAGACACAAGTAATCGAAATTACATTCTATGGTTGAATGATCGAAACTGAATATGCCCCTTTTTAGTCTGGTAATCTAAGAATTAGGGAACAGACACCCTAATTGATACGAACTCTAAAGATAGATCTATCGGGCCCAACAAGCCCCATCCAAAGTACCGGATGCTTTAGTACTTCGAAATTTATATCATGTCCGAAGGAGGATCCCGGAATGATGGGGATATTCTTATATACATATTGTGAATGTCGGTTACCAGGTGTTCAATCCATATGAATGATATTTTTATCTCTATGCATGGGACGTATGTTTATGAGAAATGGAAATATGAAATCTTGTGGTCTATTAAAATTATTAAATGATTATTTTTGTTAAACTAATGAACTCACCAACCTTTTGGTTGACACTTGAAAGCATGTTTATTCTCAGGTACGAAAGAAATCTTCCGCTGTGCATTAACTTATATTAGAGACATTACTTGGAGTCATTCATGGCATATTTCAAAAGACGTTGCATTCAAGTCATTGAGTTCATCAATATTATTATTAAGTCAATTATAGTTGGATATATTATGAAATTGTATACCTGCTGTCAACTTTCGATGAAATGAAAGTTTGTCTTTTCAAAAACGAATGCAATGTTTGTAAAATGTATCATATAGGGGTTAAGTACCTCGTGATGTAATCAACTGTTGTGAATCGTTTATAATCGATATGGACTTCGTCCGGATGGATTAGGACGGGTCCTTTCAAACCATTCGAAGCAACTGATGCTTCTGCTTCCTGTACCGTCTCGCCTTTCAGAATGTATAAATTTGCACCCACCTTTTCTCCTTTCATAAGTACAATCGCGCCTTTCTTGATTTTCATGATCTTGTCTTGTATCACCATCTTACAACCAAGATCATCCAATTATCCTAAAGACAATAAGTTCTTCTTCAAACCCTTCACGTGTCGCACACCTTGAATAGTACGAACTGTACCATCATGCATCTTCCGAATGATATCTCCAATTCCAATAATCTTTAGTTCATGATCATTGCAACTGTATACAGATCCTCCTGAGATACGTTCATATTGTTTGAACCATTCTCTTCTAAGGGTCATGTGAAAAGTAGCTCCTGAATCAAATAACCAGACATCAACAAATGTCTTTCTGCCTTCATTTGCTACCACTGCCTCACTAATCAAAGCAGTCCCATCATCTGAAGTGCTTGCAATATTTCCTTGAGGATTTGAGTTATTTAAACTCCGACAATCCTTCTTCATGTGACCTTTCTTGCCACAATTGTAGCATGTATAGGTCTTCTTCTTTTTAGATTTCGGTTTACCATGATTGTGACTCCCACTTGGGCCACGTTCCGTTGATCTCCCTCCTGACACCAATAAGGCCTCCACTTGTCGTGAACCGGCCTGTTTGTCCTCCTTATTATTGCGCCGATTTTCTTCTTCTAGAATAGCAGCCGCAACTTCATCATAGACTAGATACTCCGAGAGAACATTATTGGTTAAGTTAATAATGAGTTGATCATACGAATCAGGTAGACTCTGAAGTAAAAGTTCAGCACGTTCTTTTGGCTCTATATTGCAACTTAATGAAGCGAGTTGAGAAAATAGAGTATTCAAAGAATTAATGTGCTCATTAACTGAAGTAGATTCATTCATGCGTAGTGCATAAAGTTTCCTCTTAAGGAATATCTTGTTGTGGAGTGATTTGGTCTCGTACAATTTTACGAGGTGATCCCAAATCTCTTTCGACGTATTATTTTCTTCAATGCTAGACAAAACGCCATCTGCTAGTGCCAGATGAAGATTTGCGATAGCCTGGCCGTCCATCTCTTCCCATTTTTCATCAGTGACTTCGGCTGAACGTCCACTGATGGCTGCCAAACACTTATCCTTTCTGAGGATAGCTTTCATCTTTAGTTTCCATAACGAGAAGTTACTCCCGTTGAACTTTTCAATTTCGAATTTCGTAGACATTGCTATAATCACGATCTTCTTTTCGACAATACTATTTTTCTGAGAAATAGTACCCGGGAACTTTTATCGAGTGAAATTAATCTTACTTATTTTCTGATGTGGACGATCCACTCCAGTGGCAACCACAAAGCATACGATAAGTAGATTAATACACACTAGATATTAGAACCTTAGCTCTTGATACCACTTGTTGAGAAAAGTGACACCGAATTATAGCAAACCGCTAGTAATACTCGAAATAATGACAATAAAGGAACACCAAGATTTAACGTGGAAAACCCCAATAGGGTAAAAACCACGGGCAAGGAAATAAACGTTGAATAATAGGAATTACACCTCTCTCTAATTACAAGGATAAACATTAATCTTTATATCTCTTGTAATTAGGAGATTACTCACAAACTCTCTATTTAATCTATTAGAACAAGAATGGAGAATGAATTATGGGATGAGAAAATGTGTCTGCATGATAATCTATTTATAGTAATTGGATATGGGGTTGGTGAAGTATGAAACCAAAAGTCTTCCATAGAATAATAATACCATCAAATACATGTGGGTATTTGACCATAGAATTCACCAACCAAGCCTCCATATTTGACATTATATCTGTTATTTTTAGTGCAGTATACAACCTCTCATGCTCTTCAAATGCAGGAGAAATGATGGTTTCTCAAGAGGTGTATCAAAATACAGATGGGTTGCAAGGTAACTCTGTTGTTACTAGCAATTATTAAAAATTTAATCATAGATGTTTACAAGGAGTTCTTAATGTGTGAAATTTGCCCATGTTAGAGTTGCTTAATGAGATTTTTCTTGCTACAAGACATATAGATGTTATTTGCGATTTTCTTGCAAGAAGACATATAGATGTTATTTGCACATAATTTTTTGGCCATAGTTACTTTCATTTACATATAATGTGCACTTTAGGAACTTGCATATAATGTGCAATTTTGTTAGATGATCAAATGTTTGCAAAAATTCACCTCTTTTTATCATTCTGAAATGTGTATGGGTTAACTGTTGTTATTTAGGGTTAATAACTATTTTTCTTTAATGGTATTGTTGTTACTTTGGTCTTAAAACATGACAGACTACTACATTAAATAGGATTGATATTTCTACATGTTTTAAACATTATGTACATTCTTTAAGACTATATATACATCTGACTAATTCCTCGCCTTATTATATATTATATATTATACACCTATATCTAAAATGCAAAGTGAAATGAATAGTTCTATTTATTTTCTCACTTTTCGCAAACTTAACCTCTCAACTTTTATTAAAATACAAATCGACACCCACTTTATACTCTTATTAAAATACAAATCGCACCCCCACTTTATACGTATATTTTTTCCCAGATTTCACAAACTTAACCCCATAACTTTTATTAAAATACAAATCGAACCCCCACTTTAGTAACTTTTTTTTTTACTAATATTCAATTTTCACAAACTTAACACCCTAACTTTTATTACTATTCCTTTTTTCACTTTTCGCAAACTTAACCCCCAACTTTTATTAAAATACAAATCGACCTTCACTTTATACTCTTATTAAAATACAAATCGCACCCCCACTTTATACGTATATTTTTTCTCAAATTTCACAAACTTAACCCCCTAACTTTTATTAAAATACAAATCGAATCCCCACTTTACTAACTTTTTTTTTACTAATATTCAATTTTCACAAACTTAACCCCATAACTTTTATTAAAATACAAATCAAACTCCCACTTTATACGTATATTTTTTTCAAATTTCACAAACTTAACCCCCTAACTTTTATTAAAATACAAATCGAACCCCCACTTTACTAACTTTTTTTTTTTAAAATAAAACCCGAACGCTAAAAGAAGCAACTTTCACAAAATGAACAACCCTTCAATGTTAGATGTCGAAAAAAATTCTTTTTTACAAAATAGATCAAGACTTTTTTTTTAACTCGCATTCAAAACGGAGCCCCCGGCGCGAAGCGAGGGCTCCACAACTAGTTACTTCAAAGATACAAAACCGATGCATCATGTGGAACTTCCGGAACCCACTACTACTTCAAACCCGACATCGAAGAATTCCACCACTCACTGTAAGATACATGCACGGGCGGAACTATTGAGGGACGGAGGAGTGCCACGGCCTCCCCAAATATTTAGGCAACATATAATGTAATATTTTTGTATTTCGACAAGCGTATTTATTAATATCTCAGATGGTTCATGTTTTTTATTTATTCTTACCCTCTCATTCAACAGCCAATCATCTTAGCTTATATTTACTCTCTATATTCGTTAGTCATATTGTATGAAATCTTACTCTTTTAATTATTTTTGTATAATTTATATACTATTATCTTTTTCTATTATGGATCATCAACTACCATTTGCTTTGCTAAAAGTGAAAGTTCGATTTCACATATACCATCTTATAAAATTTAAATGATATGAAGAATTATAGATTAGATTATTTGAGGTATTTTTTTATTATATTACATTAATGCAAATTTAAATAACAAAGCTACTTTTATACTTATGTTGGCTCAATACTTTAATCTACTTTGTTTAACAACATTTACGTGTTAATATATTAAACTTATGAATATTTTGGCCCCTCTAACAAGTATTTTCAAGTTCCACCAGTGGATACATGTATTAAACATAACAATACTTGAATGAGTTGCATGTAAAATGTAAAACTATATCTAGAACCATATGTTGATTTATTGAACTGTACTCGAATGAAATGTACTTAAACGAATATACTGAATTGTCAACATATACCATAATCGCAATTAATGACCCATTTACTAATCGACTGCAAAAATTGACGAACCAAAACGCAATCGTAACAACGCGCGGGCCATTTTGTAACTAATTTATACAAAAACACACCTACGGTCCAGAAGATAAACTCTTGAAATGGGACACATATATTGTCAATTTTGAGACTTTTTGACAAGTACAATCTCACAATCATATTACATCTAAACGAATCCAAAAAGGAACATAACTATACAACACAATATAACAACATAATGGATCTTTAACATACATAAATTTGACTCCAAGGTTTAATAATCTGAACTCACCTTGTGATATTCGCATATCGTTTAGTGTTCATTCGAAAGACCATCCACGAAGCCATACGAAATATGTAGATTTATATAGCTCCATGCACCACTAAATCAAATTGCATCAAATCATATGCCAAAATGACCTTACCCATGACCAAACAAAAATCACATATTAAGAGCTTCGCAATGAATGCTAAATAAGCTATAACTGGAAGCACTGTTTGTACACTTTCAGGTGAATCTTATTGGATTAATAAGGATGGAATGTCCAGGTCACGAAGGTAAGTAAAGTAGGTGCATATGGGGGGTTTTATCTTCTTCGTTGGCGGTTCTTCGAAGGTAGCAATGCATGGATTGCTTTACGCCACTGAGAGAGGATTTTAGGCATAAGTGTTAGATTCTAAAGTGAATCGAGTGTGTTGAGTGAACATGATGCTTCCATTCCTATTGCCTCCATATTTGTAGAGATGGAATACCATCTTTTGAGGCATTGTGAAATTCCCACGCATTATGAAAAGATTCTTTGACTTTCCTTAAATGGGTCTTTGTAAGAGAAAACATTGTTATCTCTTACCTTAGTTGGAAATGGTGGCGGCCGAGCTAGTAGTAGCCTCTTTACATTGACTTTTACCAAACCAAGGTTTGGTGCACTATATCCAATGTCACCGCTTTGTTACCACCCGTCTTATCAGACCTTCGTTCCATTATTGCTTCGTAAAGGTTTGTTTGATGAGGTGATTTTAATTATGTCGAAGATAAAGTATGCTACCGAGGGTGAGGTACACTATCAAACACCGACCTTTAAATAATCTTACAACAAGGCTTCAAACTATCTTCTTCTTGCCCTTAGCTACGTCACTAGTAAAAACAAACTGAAGAAGTGAACTAATTGTTTAGTGACTAGAAATTTAATAAACAGATGTAAATTCAGATTAAATAAATGTTGCTTGCTATGATTTCATTAGCCACTAGTTATAGGATGATTAGTGTCGAGATGCTTGTTGTTAATTAACTAAAACGTGATAATGTGATATGCTTTCCTAAGTGAAGTTATTTCTAGAAACCTAAGGGTGAAAGGTACTAGACACTAAAGTATCACTTAGTGGGTACTAAGGTGATTTTTAATTCCACAGTCCTTTCGTCTTTGTTTAGAAAACTGGTTCGGAAAGACTAGGTTACAATATAAGTTTATAAATTTTCTTTATTATATCGGATCAAAGATACTCTGAACTAGGTCGAGGTACGATACCTAAGTATATCCCTAACCCTAATTTTACGACCATGTTTTATAAAATTGATCGATTGTATAATGTACTCTAATTATTTCTCAGGGTTTTATTTATATTAACATGTGAGTAAAAACTATTCTCATAATAGATACTTCACGATGTTTATTTATGCAGATTCTATATTGCTCTCATGGTAGTTACTAGAACCGTTGTGCCTCCGAAACCACGACATTTATAGATCCCATAAAGTTCGCATAGCGTTGTATTCAACCATAGGTTTGAAATACATAGTTACTTTATATCGAGGTTCGCGACATCTCAATAATAAAGTTGAAAACCACGTTATTTAAATAAAAGCTATTTAATTTATAAAGATAATATTTTCCGGGGAAACATAACACAATATCGCATCTCGATATTTTTCCCATTATAATTAACTAAATATGTCATAACAAACACATAAGATAACTACTCGCTAATCATGGCAATTCGAAACATAACGATAAATAAAATAAACATTATAAAATAAAGATAGATAAAAAGGAAGGAATTGACCGTAGATTAATAGCGAGTTCCGAATATTACAAAAGGTTGAAAACTTCCGATGAACCGTGCTCTTTACAATTTTCTTCTCTTAACTCTAGATATTTATCACTAATCTAGTGATAATTTCTTAATCTAGAAGTTAACTACAAATAATATTAACTATAGAGTATTTAGTGAGATTGGATGGAAGTGTGTGTTGAAAATGGTTATGGATGGGAGTATTTATAGAGTTGGAAGTCTTCAATATTGCAGCCCAAGTCCCTCCTGATAATTTGCAGTTCAGCATTTGAAATGGGTGTCGCGATACTGACATTTTGTGAAGTCTCAGGCTGAAAACATAAATAAAAATGGCATCTTGAAAGTACCGGTCGGTATCGCGAATAATGCCTTCTGTGATGCCCCGTACAAAACCATCGTGTACGAATCATCAACAACAGGATCATTACAAGGTTAAGTATTATATGCTGTAATAAAAGAAGTTGCATTCACGATAAAAAGATGACATCATAACCGACGTCAATTGTTTTACACCAACAGTATGCTTCTACGAATAGCAAGCATGAATAAATGTATGTGACCCTTAGGTCGTTACAAAACATAGTTTCAAATGTATTAAAGTTTGAATGTAAGATAAAGTGTTTCATGCAGTTGACATCTCTAAAGCAGCGGGTGCCTACAACAAGTCTAGTAACACAGCGGAAGCAACCTTAAGCACCTGAGAAAAACATGCTTAAAAACGTCAACACAAAGGTTGGTGAGCTATAGTTTAAGTATAACAGTATGTAAGGTAGGCCACGAGATTTCAGTGCTACAAAAAGTGTTTCAAAATAGTATGATAAAGTATATGTTAACCGTGGGCACTTGGTAACTAACTTAACGTTTATACCCCCTGAAAGTACACTTGACAAGTGCGTATGTTTACGAAGTATTAAACACTCGTTAAATGCTAGCGCTACTAGCCTGAGTGGGGATGTCAAACCCTATGGATCCATATCTAAGATTCGCGTTCACCGGTTCAAAAACCAATGATTAAACGTTACCGAGCTAAAGGGAATGTTTCTGCCGTTTTATAACCCACACATATATAGGTTTAAGTACTCGTGCCTAGTATGTAAAACATAAAATGCGCATGTATTCTCAGTTCCCAAAATAGTTAAAGTAAAAAGGGAATGCTATAACTCACAATGATAAAGTAGCTGTGAAGTATGACTCGGGAAATAAGCAAGTGTGTAGGTCCGGAAAGTCCTCAACCTAAGTCAAATAGTACTAAGTCAGTAAATCATCCGAATAGGTTTAAAAGTATGTAAATAAGGTCTTAAAGGTCATCATCATTCATCATCAAACAAAAGGTGTAAAGTAAGTTTCGTTCATGAAAAGAGTTTAAAACAAAGGCTGAGTTCGGTCAGTCACCACGGCCTCTATACCTACTGAAATAAGGTGAGACCAGTGTCCATGGCTCCATATATGAGTCCTTTAGTTGTGGTAAAAATTACAAAAGCAAACTCGTCTTCGTTTGACCGTGGCGATGGTCTAAGTGCGAGTAGGTCAGAATTTTCAGCACAACGTTAAATGGACATAGTGACGATCGGAGGGCCATAAATCCTAAACCGTAACTCGGATTAAGACGAGTCCTATATGAAAAGTTATATACTCGAACAGAGCTATCTGAAAATAATAATTACAGTAGCCCAGGTCGTACGGGTCAGACACAGAAACAGTAGAACAGTAGGGTCAGTAGGTTCCGGTGGTTCTTGGTGCTCGATGCTTATCATGGTTCTCATCCTTGATGCATATAGCTTCAAGTGTACAACTCGTTGATGTGTTTGCATCATTTTCACCAAGGTTTGACCATCATAACCCAAGTGTAAGTCTAAGACATGAAGCACAACTCACTCAAGTGTTGCAAGTGTTTTGATGAACCAAAGTTACATCAAAGTCTTAGATCTAACACATACATGAACTTTAAAACTAATAATAAGTTACAAACTTGAAAGTGAACTTATGAAATCAAGATCTTAAGTTGTAGAACATAGTTCTTAGGTTTATCTTGAAGATCCTAGACCCAAAAGTCTAGATCTAACATAAGTGTACAAAGTTATAGTTAAAGAAAGCTTACTTACATGTTCTTGAACTTTCAAAGTTAACTTTTAGTTCAAGATTAATGAGATCAGAGTTAACTAGTAACACTTGACCAATAACAACCAACAAACATGAAATTAAAGTGCATAATATAAGGAAATAAACTAAGTAAACAAGTTAATAAGTTCATGGGTTTCATACTTTAAAGATTCAAGCCTAAGTCTTGATCTTTAAGAAAGTAAACTTTAAAGTTTACTTCATGAGCTTCAAGTATGATCTTAACACATGAACTTACAATTTTTGAAACAATAAATGTAGAATCATAAACTAGTAAGTTTATGTTCTTGTGTGTTCTCGTAAATACAAGATAGAATGAAGAATCAAACTAAATAGTTTGGTTCTTAACAACATGTAAGTAATAACAACAACTAGCAAAGTAAATGATTAAGTAACAACAAGTGATTAAACAAGTGAATGATGATGTTGTATATGTAAAAGGTTTCGGTTTTAAGACAAGGAAAGAAGAGAGAAAATGTTCTTGTTACTTACAAAATGTAGAGGAAAGATGAGAGAAAATATGAGAGAAAAGTAAGATGTAAGTTTGAAGTGAAGTGTGTGTGAGAATACAAGTAATGAAGTAGTAAAAAAAAAAGATGAAACTCCTCTAAAAGCCAACAAAGGCCGACGGACTAGAGGGAATAAGGAGGAAGAAGTTTGCACACTAGTCACTTGTATGTTAAAGCCTTTAAAGTTGGTTAAAATGGGTGCATGCATGGGGATTATGTAGTAACTAGATTCTATACAAGTTAAGCCATCTAGTTTAGTTCTAAATAATACTTACATGTGTTAGTGGGCTAGTTAATCCAATAAGGTTGTAGAGTGGGCTAACATGTCCATAAAAGAAGTAGGGTGGGCTTCTAAGCCCATGTATAATTAAAAGTCCAAGTATGTATGTAATTAACAAGTTAATCCAAGTAAAAGTCCATTAACACTAATAAAGGCCCAAGTAATTAATTAGTAATCTTAGTTAATTAAAATGATTAATAAAACTTAATCATGAATGTAAATAATATTCAAAAATATTATTCGGGTAATGTACGCGTGTCACAAAGACGTTTCGGGCATTTAAAGTCAAGTACGGGCAATCATGGCAACATATAAATGTAATAACATACATTTGTTTAATCACAAGTATTAATAATAATTATTATTAATAGATAAACGTTGGAAAATCCAGGGTCGTTACACCCTCGGTCCCGGCACCTTTTTCTTCTTTTTCCCTCGATCCCGACAGTCAACTCTCGATCCCTTGAGGGGGACCCCTCGGTCCCGATAGCTCCCGGTCTCAGCCAAAAGGGAGGCCTCGGTCTCAACACCAATGGCAGGTGTCAGTTTTGAGGGTGATTTTCGGTGTACTGGTCGGCGCCTAGGTACCGGTCCTGATACCATTGGAAGGTGTCGGTCTCGGTACCCTTCTGGTAGGTACCGACCGTTTTTGTCCCGTGATGCGTATTCTGGAGTGCGTTTTTCGATTGTTCACTGTTTTGGCTCTGGTTTCTTCGTTATAACTTCATTTTCTTCGATTCTTATGCCATTGGATACGCTTTGAAGAGATCTAAAAAATAAGCCAAAAAGGTAATTTTTAGGCATTTTATTCGATAACGTGTTTTAAATGGATAGTATAACACGGTTAAAAACATGATTTTTTGCGCGTTGTCAAGTATCCCACACTTAGAATTTTGCTTGTCCTCAAGCAAACTTTCGCTAAGTCAAAAGGATAAGGTTTTAATAGAAAGTTATCATATCTAATAATCAAAAATGTGTCATCTTTTAAAAATGCCTGTTTCTAAACAGAATCTAGGCACTTATCTTGTAATCCTCTCTATTTTGACTCTTTCTGATCATGTGGAATTGACGAGGTTGTGTGAATGAGTGGGGTAAAATCTATGAGTTTGATCAATAGTTTATTTTGGGAGTGTGTATTTTTGGTGAAGGTGCTTTTTTGGGAAGATGTTGGCTTTTAGAAGGATTCCTTGAGATCGTAATTTTGTTTTCGTACATTTTTGAGCGATTTTTTTCTTTACAGAATGGTATAATTTTCATCGTCTATGACAATATTTTTGAGATTCTTTGAATCTTCTTTATTCTTGTTCTTTTTTTATATTTTTCGTATTTTTTGGAACTTTTCTTCCTTTTTTAGACATCACTTCAGATACCTTTGCTCTTTTTCTTTTCTTTTGAAATCCATTTTCTGCTGTTTTGAGCTCATGTACACTGGTTGGCTGATATGGCTAAAACGGACGGTTTTATTTATGCGGTGTCGTTAGGTCGCAAAACGTCAGAATCAGCTACCAAGAAGGAGTACTGGTTTTATTATTTATATTTAGCTGGGGTTTCCTAGCTATAATCCACCTACTTTCTTCTTTCTATAACAAGTAAAGGATAAGTATAACCTAGGTTCGTATTTTTGTACGTTTGATAGTAATGTGGGATTGTAGTACGTCTAAAGATAACCCTATAGCAAGTAAGGTATTTTAAATAAACTATGGATAGATTTACAACAAGTAAGATAAATGACAGATAACGTAAAGGATTGAATGTAATATTTAGGGCTGTATTGAGACTACATATAGAGTTCTACTTCATAGAATGAGCACTAGACCTTAATCAAGAGGATGTAACCTAAATGAATTGTCACTAAGAGACTAGGCTTTGAAGATTCTGGTCGGTACAGCATATCCTACTCCCAACGCTAATCTAAAAGATTTAAGCGACCTATCTTGGACGGAGTCCTAGGCTCATGAACAGAGTGATATACCTAAGAATGGTTTCGACTTTTCTTAATTCTAGTTGGTATTACTACTATATGAATCCTCCACTTAATACTATAGTCATGCCTTAACATTAACAGATGTGCAATCTTAGATATTCTAAGGTACTGCTAATTGAATTAGACATCTCTCATTTGCAATCAATTACTCAAACCCGGATCATTAGACAGCATCTCTAGAACACTGATTCTGACACGAATCATGCTTTTGACTAGACCAGTATTCATAAGAATCCTATAGTACTAACCTAATCACAATCTTAAGGCGGGCATCTCTTCTCTGATAGATAGTTACCTTATCTATACGTAGGTACTTGTGACGATCGCTCCAAATCCATATGGACGAACACGTCATTCATTGATTTCATTGCGAGGTATTTGACCTCTATGTGATACGTTTTGTAACATTGCATTCGTTTGAAAAGGTATTTCATAAATGAATATATAAATTCCAGGTTTTTAACATCTGATGATTTCTACGTATAGACAATCACCATTTAAATGGTTTACAATAATACATCTGTTGACAATACAGTCAAAATAAGATACATGGTAATGGTTTGGTGAATGCAAGTTTCTTGTATATAGCATGTATGACTCCAAGCACATATCTTGTATCACGTATAAGCAAACAGCGGAAGACTTCTAGAATCCTGAGAATAAACATGCTTCAAGTGTCAACACAAAGGTTGGTGAGTTCATAGTTTTAATATTACACATAATCCGTATATCAATGTGGATTACAAAAGTTCAGTTGTTTTATTCAAAACGTTTATCAATAGGTTTTACATAAAAGGTGGATCACAAGATTTCAGTTGTTTCATCCGAAACGTTTATCAATAGGTTTTACATAAAAGGTGGATCACAAGATTTCAGTTGTTTCATCCGAAACGTTTATCAATCGGTTCTACAAAATTGAGCACCCTGGTAACTAAACTTTAATGCTTATATAATTTGTACCCTTTGTATAATCATCTTAATAATACACGCAAACCAACGTGTACGCTTCTCAAATAGCATACGTCCGTTAAAAGGCTAGTGCTCTAGCTCGGACGGGGATATCAAGCCCTATGGATCCATATACTACTACTCGCGCCCACCAGTTCTTATAACTGGCAGTTACTAGTTACCAACGCTAAGGGATTTTCGGTTCAAACTCGGTGTAGAATTTAGTATGTACTTGTATCCATTGCGTTTAAAATAAAGTGCATGTATTCTCAGCCCAAAAATGTATATTGCAAAAGCAATTAAAAAGGGAGCAAATGAAACTCACGCATATAAATATTGTATATCGGTTAATAAAGCATTTGCATGTATTCTCAGCCCAAAAATATTTAAAGTATTTAAAAAGGGAGACTATAACTCACACAAAATCAGTTTTAGTATTTGTATCCATTTAGTAAAATAGATATAAAATCATTGCATGTATTCTCAGCCCAAAAATGTATTGAGTAAAAGGGATCATATGAAACTCACTGTTTAATATTGATATACAATATTGCAGGAAAGCACGTAGACGCATCGGAGATGATAAACACGAGGTTTGATTCACAAAAAAATACCCCCGAACATTACCCATAACCTCCTTGGCAATAACCCATAATTTCCTTAGCTCTAGCTTGCTCGAAAACTCATTTTGAAAATTACTTGGACAGCACTCCGTCGTAATATTTGATGTACATTATTATTTTTGTATCGCAAAAATAATAACACTAATAATAATAAAAAAATAATAAGATTAATAATAATCTTATTAATAATAATAATAATAATAATAATAATAATAATATAAATAATAAATAAAATAAATACGGAGTAATATGTATGTGTGTGTTTTTTTTTTCTTTCTTTACTCGGCAGAAAATGTTGCAATTTATAGAACCTGGCCTGAAATCTGGAGTCATGCGACTCGCATGGAAATGGCCTTCTGGCCATGCGACTCGCATGAGGACCAGGGACAGCTCACATTGTTTTGGCTCCTAGCTTGTCGACATAATATAAAATAAATATAAATATATAAATAATTAATATAATTATTTATATATTATATTTTATTCTTGTGCATAGTAGACTAGATATTTTTGGTCCGTTGCGTCGGGCGTTTCTTCTTGACTCGGGTCCCGGTTCCGGATTTTCAGACGTCCTTGCGTACTATTTTATATCGTGTACTTTACGTTTCGTGAATCGTACCTTTGTCAAAATATAGTCTTAAATCATCCATAAAATATACCACTGTAGCAAAGTTACTGTAGCAAAGTCAATTTTTACTGTAGCAATTCAATGTAGCAAAGTCAATTTCACTGTAGCAAATAGTGATTTTCAAAAACACTGTAGCATTTTGAGTAATGTGGCAATTTGAAAACAGTGTAACAAATTAGTGTTTAACTGGTTCATCTTAAACGCTTTAGTTAACTTATCTAAATATCAATTGAATCAATAAACGAATGTTACTATCGTTTATTATATATATGTATATATCTTTTTAATATACATAAATCAGTTTTTAAATACACATTGGAAGTTATTTATAAACAAATTTTAATAATAAATATTTCAACTTATCATATACATTCAAATAGATATTTAAACCAATAAGTTTAATGTACGGTATCAAACAATTAATACATTGTTACCTTTTCATGTTATAGTATATATGTATCTATTTACATATAATTGTTCGCGAATCGTCGAAAACAACCGAAGGGTATTTAAATATATAAAAGTAATTCAAAAATTTTGAGATTCAGTTTTACAGACTTTGCTTATCGTGTCGGAAATGTTAATCATACAAAGATTAAGTTTAAATTTAGTCGAAATTTCTGGGTCATCACAGTACTAAACCCTATTGTGACGTTAAACACACATAACTGCTTACCATGTATCATAGGATTGATCAGTTACTAACACTAGGTTACAGTCACGTGGGTATTGGAAATGGTGGTCCGTGAATTAGACCTCTAAACCGTCAAGGTTTCAGCATAACAACAGTATAAGTTACAGATAAATATTAACAAACATGGCAATTATAACGGATAGACAAATGCATACATTAATTTAAGATAACCAAATATATCATTAAATTATGGAAAGTGATCACCGTATACAAATGTCGTGGACCGTTACAAATGCTTGACAACTTCGAATCTAGACAGCTTCTTAGTACAATCTTCGGCGTTCTCCTCCGGGTACTAAATTTCCTGCTCATAGGTGAGAAGGCCTCAAAAGACTATTCTCGAACTAGACTAGAAAACTAACTAAATTTGAGAGTGAATTGAAGAGTGGAGAGTGGAGTGTGCGTTAAAATGGAGACAAATGGGCTTTATTTGTACTAAATTCTGGCCTGGCAGGCCGTTTATGGCAGGCCGTCTAACTATTAGGCAGGTCGTCCACATACATTGGCAGGCCATTTTTTCTCCTTTATGGCAGGCCGTTTTATTTTCAAAATCTTTCCAGGTTTCCGCTGTTTTGGCTCTAGATTTTTCGTTTTAAGTCCGTTTTCGTTGATTCTTCTAGCGTTGTCTTCATAATCACTTGATCTATCAAAAAAGACAAATAAATGCTCAATTCTCTAGAAAAATTTAATTAATTCGTGCTTTTAGGTCTGAATATCGGGGATAAAAACGTGACTTTTTGGCCGATATCAAATATCCCACACTTAGACATTGCTTGTCCTCAAGCAATCTTTTAAACTTTCAAACTCTTGGGTGTTTCGTTCTACATGATCAAGTGTTATTGCTTATTGTGACATAAGGATAGAAACGTAATCTAATGACTTTTACTACTAAAGAACCTATTCTACAAGCATGAGAGAAGGTTACATGACTGTAGCTGCCTCACTCGGGTCACTCAATTCACTAAGTGTATCGGGTTTCCTAAGTTCTAAATTTGAAATATAACACTCAACAGCCTGTCATGCTGCAATCTTCATCATAGGCTTGATCACGACTCAAATCCTTTCAGTATTGAGTAGAAATTGTACCCTATAATAATTCGTGAATAACTTTGGAAGGGTGAGGGAATGAAAGGGTTTGAGTTTGGAGGTTTATTTGGATAGATAGGAGTTCTTTTTGGTCTTTTGGTTGAAACATGATCGAGTAATCTTGTCGATCTTTCGGAGTTTTTCTTTCGAGCATTTCTTCTTGACTGCTTTGAATATTTTTCTTGGAGCTTCTTTTTTTATAGATTCTGCTCCTTTTCTCAGAATCTTGAAATGAGACTTTGTCTTCTTTTTGAGGATTTTTATTTTTTTATATTTTTCTCTTTTAAAAAGCATTTTTGCTTTCATCCTTGAGATTCTTCTTTGATAGCAGTTTCCTTTGGATTTTTGCTAAGAAGCTCGTGATTTTTATGGTTTTTCTCTTCTCCGACCAATCCTTTATTTTGAGATGGGGTGAGGTGAACATGAATGAAGGTAAATATTTTTGTGATTTTTGAGTGGATATTTGGGGTGAAAGGAATGGAAATGGAGGGTTTTGAGAAGTTTTTATTTCACGAAAGATCAAGGTTTTTAAACGCTTTCTACTTATGCTTAATCGGATATGTAGATCGAGAGCAAATTATGATTCAGAGTTGCTGACATCGGCACACTCAACGGTAGTATCATGAAGCACTAAGAATAAGTGTTGTGGTCTTATTTGGGTGCCTCACACAATTATAATGGGTCGAATGTGCTAGTCATGCAATGCTCTTTTAGAATAGGTTTCATTTTTGTAAAAATGTTTGATTTTGTTTAAACCTTTTGTCTATTTTAGCAAAAACATTGATTTTCGACAGTAATAACCCTAAGCGTTTTTGGTTCAAAAGATATAAATTTTTGGAAAATTTAGCGTTTTACGGCACTTGTGGACTAACAAGAATCGTATGTACAATACTGCTATCCCACACTTTAAAAGTAACATTGTCCTCAATGTTTAGGATACGAAGTATCCTACACTTAAAAGTTTTGTTCCATTTTAAGTTTTAATGTTGGTGAGATGTGAATCCCACACTCAGAATTTAAAGTGGTGCAGTTTGTTATAGAAATCTAGTGCGTAGCGAGAAACGTAGTACTCCCCTTTTTGGTCGCAAGGTGCGTATAGGGATGTGCCGCTTTAAGATATCTTCTAATCAGGTACTCGGCAACATTCTTTTGTGAAGATCGTCCTTGCTTCCATGCTTTCAAGTCATTTGTCTCGATGCTACCGTTAGTTGTACGGTTTTTATTCAACTTATTGTAACATAATATATTAAACATGCATAAACAGGAAATAAAGTGCAACAGTGTAATAAGCCCACACCGGGCATACAAACCAAAATATAAATGTATGACAAGACAGATAATAATAATGTATCATGATAATCAAGAGGGTATGAGATCACTCATCTTGCGGGTGCGTCATCACGAGTTCGGGGAATGTTATATCTGACGGAAGTGCGTGCCTGTCTGAGAGTAGTCTGGGATGACTGAGCCTCACTGGTGCCAAACAGCTGCTCAATCGGATGGTTATCAGTGGTGAACTGGTCTGCAATATCTCTAGTATGTATTCGGGAAGATGATAGGGCGTGATAACTGAAATGCCCTGTGCTACTCCCGAGTGTGTATGGTCGGTTCTGCCAACTGTGACCATCTGAATGACTACCCCATATTCATGACATTGCGAAATTACCCATCTCTGAAGTCACAGCTCTTATCCATGTAGCATGGTCCCATCCACCGGAAAGTGCCTGATCAAGTGTGTCTGTGTGGTCACTGGTGGTTACTATGGGTATGATAGGTACGTCCATCATAGTAGCATCACCACCATATCCTGGAGACACATGTGGTGGTGATGGATGAGTCAGAAAGACAGTGTGCTGAGAAAAGTGTTGGCTGGGCTGAGGGCTGGTGCTAGTCATGCTCGGTCGGCGCTCATGATGTGGGATAACAATCAGGTCTAGAAACGAAAGAGGTACGTATCCATGCATCAACTGCTGCTGGTAATGGTGATGATACTGGTTGGCTTGTCCTCGGACCAACATCATGTTCCAATCATCACTGAGTGGATCACCATAGTAGAAGTGGAAAGGAGGATATCTAGGTACTGAAGGTCCCGCGTCAGTATCAGTCTGAAAGGGCTCCTCATAATCATGACCATTCTCCTCATGGACCTGCTCCTCCATAGGTGGTGGTCCACCTCCAACTGGTGCATTCCCTTCATGCTGTCTCCTACGTCACCTGGTAACCATTCTAGGGTCGGGATGAAATTTCTGGGGAGGAATATGGACACCCTGAACTACCCTATCCTCTGTATTAGGAAGATGCTCGATCCTCCTCACTGTTAACACACCATCCGTAATACTGATCGCCTCCCAATAAACAACAAGAAAACCATAACTGATCAGAATTGAACCCTTCTCAACTATAAACTCTTCACCCTCATTAATCAAACTCGTCCTCTTAACCAATCTCGTGATGACCGGGCCCAAGAATGACCAAGATGTGCTGGGCAAAGTTTGCTCGGTCGAGATTGCCTTAGCTACCAAATATGCGACCTGATAGTTATGCTGGTTGCGCATATGGTGAATCATCTGGATGTCCTTTGCCTGAATGTTACTACCGTGTTTTCCCTTTGGTAGTATAGAGTGTGAAAGCAGATGGTGCATGACTTGGTGTGCTGGATTATCGATCTTTGATGTTTTGGTTGTAGAATTCCAAGGTCGAACAGAAGATAACTCATTCCACGTGTTCTGATTATAAACCCGTGAACCCTCATCAGTACTACCATGGGTGAAAATATGACCCCCGATATGTGCTGGATTGTATAGCTCGAGATATGTAGCGAATTGCCCCAAAGTTAGATCATGATACTCATTGCTGTAGCGAAAACGGATGCATGGCCCAGTCGAGTACTGAGCTGAGTCGATATCATCATCAAATTTCCAAGTGGCCATAAACTCGACATAAACCTCGACTAACACCTTCTCGTCTATACTGAGTAGAAGAGTCCACGGATCATAAAGCTGATTACCCATGGTGAATTCTTGCACTTCTCTTAAATCATCCGCCCATCAACAATTTTCCATTACCTCCCAATCGATAATCTTAAATTGGCCCCTTTTCTTGTTTATCCATTTTCGGAATAACGGATCTAACGTAGCCGCACTATTTAGGTGGCGAAGTCTTTCTGGTAAGTCCTCGTTATCCCGTAAAGTAAACTGAGGCATCCTGAAAAATATGATTGAGATGTAAATGGTATTCCAAAAATTTAATAACACATATATTAGTTATATAGAAAAGCGATATAAACCAATTTTTCAAATTTTTTTTTGAAATAAGGGCTTTAAAAATGGACTTTTCCATATACCTAAACGCAATATAATTAACAAAAAATATCCCATCACAATATAATAATCCTATAATGAAAATCTTAACCAAAATTCGATACATACCCGTGATTGTACAAATATTAGTTAAAAATAATTCATATAGCCATTTTAGTCGTAATAAGGAATTTTCGGAAAAGTTTTAGTTTTTAAGCTTGCAACAATTAAATATAACTGCTAAAAATTACCTTATTACCAAACTTCAATCATATTCGTGTTTTAAGCGTTTTTATTTATAGAAAAATATTTTAAGAGTTAAAATGACAAAAATGTACATTTTGACAAATCGATGATTCTGGTTCCAAGTTTGTTTTGGACTCAAAGATTTCGTCAAAAGTAACAATTTTTCGGAATATCCTAACTTTTAAAAATGTTTTAACATTAGGTTTGACCAAAAAGCTTGTTTCGTACGATTTTGACTAATTTCCAAAATTTGGCAAACGACGTTCTAGTTTACGCGTGATTTCATTGTTCCAAAAGATCAATAGGTTATATCTATGGGCAACAATCATACTACATTGTTCCAAAATTCGAAAAACCCGACCCATTTCGTCCAAGTCAACACTAGTCAACCAATTCAAAGAACCTTGAAATGTCCCGTTCATATTGATTATAAACGTTCTATATTAATTGATTTCGTTGCGAGGTTTTGACCTCTATATGAGACGTTTTTCAAAGACTGCATTTATTTTTAAAACAACCATAACCGTTATTTTATCAATAAAGGTTTAAAAAAACCATTACGTAGATTATCAAATAATGATAATCTAAAATATACTTTTTACACACGACCATTACATAATGGTTTACAATAGAAATATATTACATCGACATATGTTTCTTGAATGCAGTTTTTAAACAATATCATACAAATATTTTAGTATGCAATAGCGGAAGCTCTTAGTATTCACCTGAGAATAAACATGCTTTAAACATCAACAAAAATGTTGGTGAGTTATAGGTTTAACCTATATATATCAAATCGTAACAATAGACCACAAGATTTCATATTTCAATACACATCCCATACATAGAGATAAAAATCATTCATATGGTGAACACCTGGTAACCGACATTAACAAGATGCATATATAAGAATATCCCCATCATTCCGGGACACCCTTCGGATATGATATAAATTTCGAAGTACTAAAGTATCCAGTACTTTGGATGGGGTTTGTTAGGCCCAATAGATCTATCTTTAGGATTCGCGTCAATTAGGGTGTCTGTTCACTAATTCTTAGATTACCAGACTTAATAAAAAGGGGCATATTCGATTTCGATAATTCAACCATAGAATGTAGTTTCACGTACTTGTGTCTATTTTGTAAATCATTTATAAAACCTGCATGTATTCTCATCTCAAAAATATTAGATTTTAAAAGTGGGACTATAACTCACTTTCACAGATATTTCCTTCCTTGGAAATAAGACTTGACCACGGATCGATTCACGAACCTATACAAATATGTACATATATATCAAAGTATGATCAAAATATAATTACAACCATTTTTATTATGTTTTAAAGATTTGAGTGAATTAAGTCAGCTGTCCTCGTTAGTAACCTACAACTAGTTGTCCACAGTTAGATGTACAGAAATAAATCGATATATATATATATATTATCGTGAATTAATCCACGACCCAGTGTATACACATCTCAGGCTAGATCACAACTCAAAGTATATATATTTTTGGAATCAACCTCAACCCTGTATAGCTAACTCCAACATTACTGCATATAGAGTGTCTATGGTTGTTCCAAATAATATATATACATGGGTCGATATGATATGTCAAAACATTTGCATACGTGTCTATGGTATCCCAAGATTACATAATATATTAGAATATATGTATAATACAATATAAGTTAGCTAGGATATGAATTGTATAGATTTGTTAAACATTTCCCGTAGCTAAAATAATCAAAAAATATCCAATCTTGTTTTACCCATAACTTCTTCATTTTAAATCCGTTTTGAGTGAATCCAATTGCTATGGTTTCATATTGAACTTAATTTTATGAATATATATAGAAAAAGTATAAGTTTATAGTCAGAATTACAGGTTACAAGTCATTTTTGTAAAGGTAGTCATTTCAGTCGAAAGAACGACGTCTAGATGACCATTTTGGAAAACATACTTCCACTTTGAGTTTAACCATGATTTTTTGGATATAGTTTCATGTTCATAAGAAAAATCATTTTCTCAGAAGAAAAAATTTTAAATCAAAGTTTATCATAGTTTTTAATTAACTAACCCAAAACAGCCCGCGGTGTTACTACAACGGCGTATATCCTGTTTTACGGTGTTTTTCGCGTTTTCTGGTTTTAAATCATTAAGTTAGCATATCATATAGATATAGAACATGTGTTTAGTTAATTTTAAAAGTCAAGTTAGAAGGATTAACTTTTATTTGCGAACAAGTTTAGAATTAACTAAACTATGTTCTAATGATTACAAGTTTAAACCTTCGAATAAGGTAGCTTTATATTTATGAATCGAATGATGTTATGAACATCGTTACTACCTCAAGTTTTCTGGATAAAGCTACTAGAAATGAGAAAAATTGATCTAGCTTCAAAGGATCCTTGGATGGCTTGAAAGTTCTTGAAGCAGAATCATGACACGAAAACAAGTTCAAGTAAGATTTTCACTCGAAATAAGATTGTTATAGTTGTAGAAATTGAATCAAAGTTTGAATATGAATATTACCTTGAATTAGAAAGATAACCTACTGTAAATAATAAAGGTTCCTTGATCTTAGATGATTACTTGGAATGGATTAGAAAGCTTGGAAGTAGACTTGCAAACTTGGAAGTATTCTTGATTTTTATGAAACTATACTGATGGAATTTATGAAGAACACTTAGAACTTGAAGATGGAACTTGAGAGAGATCAATTAGATAAAGAAAATTGAAGAATTAAAGTGTTTGTAGGTGTTTTTGGTCGTTGGTATATGGATTAGATATAAAGGATATGTAATTTTGTTTTCAGGTAAATAAGTCATGAATGATTACTAATATTTTTGTAATTTTATGAGATATTTCATACTAGTTTCCAAATGATGGTTCCCACATGTGTTAGGTGACTCACATGGGCTGCTAAGAGCTGATCATTGGAGTGTATATACTAATAGTACATACATCTAAAAGCTGTGTATTGTACGAGTACGAATACGGGTGCATACGAGTAGAATTGTTGATGAAACTGAACGAGGATGTAATTGTAAGCATTTTTGTTAAGTAGAAGTACTTTGATATGTGTATTGAAGTCTTTCAAAAGTGTATGAATACATATTAAAACACTACATGTATATACATTTTAACTGAGTCATTAAGTCATCGTTAGTCGTTACATGTAAATGTTGATTTGAAACCTTTAAGTTAACGATCTTGTTAAATGTTGTTAACCCAATGTTTATTATATCTAATGAGATGTTAAATTATTATATTATCATGATATTATGATATATTAATATATCTTAATATGATATATATACATTTAAATGTCGTTACAACGATAATCGTTACATATAAGTCTTGTTTCGTAATTCTTGAGTTAGTAGTCTTGTTTTTACATATGTAGTTCATTGTTAACACACTTAATGATATATTTAAATATCATTTTATCATGTTAAATATAGTGTATCAATATCTTAATATGATACATATGTATTTAGTAGACGTTATCATAACGATAATCGTTATATATATATCATTTCGAGTTTCTTAACTTAGTAATCTCATTTCTTATGTATATCACACATTGTTAATATACTTAGTGAGATACTTACTCATCATAATCTTATGTCAACCATATATATATATATGTCTATATATATATACCACAACATGTAGTTTTTACAATTTTGTAACGTTCGTGAATCGCCGGTCAACTTGGGTGATCAATTGTCTATATGAAACTTATTTTATTTAATCAAAGTCTTAACAAGTTTGATTGCTTAATATGTTGAAAACATTTAATCATGTAGATAACAATTTCATTTAATATATATAAACATGGAAAAGTTCGGGTCACTACAGTACCTACCCGTTAAATAAATTTCGTCCCGAAATTTTAAGCAGTTGGAGGTGTTGACGAATCTTCTGGAAATAGATGCGGGTATTTCTTCTTCATCTGATCTTCTCGTTCCCAGGTGAACTCGGGTCCTCTACGAGCATTCCATCGAACCTTAACAATTGATATCTTGTTTTGCTTAAGTCTTTTAACCTCACGATCCATTATTTCGACGGGTTCTTCGATGAATTGAAGTTTTTCGTTGATTTGGATTTCATCTAACGGAATAGTGAGATTTTCTTTAGCAAAATATTTCTTCAAATTCGAGACGTGAAAAATGTTATGTACAGCCGCGAGTTGTTGAGGTAACTCAAGTCGGTAAGCTACTGGTCCGACACGATCAATAATCTTGAATGGTCCAATATTCCTTGGATTTAATTTCCCTTGTTTGCCAAATCGAACAACGCCTTTCCAAGGTGCAACTTTAAGCATGACCATCTCTCCAATTTCAAATTCTATATCTTTTCTTTTAATGTCGGCATAGCTCTTTTGTCGACTTTGGGCGGTTTTCAACCGTTGTTGAATTTGGATGATCTTCTCGGTAGTTTCTTGTATTATCTCCGGACCCGTAATCTGTCTATCCCCCACTTCACTCCAACAAATCAGAGACCTGCACTTTCTACCATAAAGTGCTTCAAACGGCGCCATCTCAATGCTTGAATGGTAGCTGTTGTTGTAGAAAATTTTTGCTAACGGTAGATGTCGATCCCAACTGTTTTCGAAATCAATAACACATGCTCGTAGCATGTCTTCAAGCGTTTGTATCGTCCTTTCGCTCTGCCCATTAGTTTGTGGATGATAGGCAGTACTCATGTCTAGACGAGTTCCTAATGCTTGCTGTAATGTCTGCCAGAATCTTGAAATAAATCTGCCATCCCTATCAGAGATAATAGAGATTGGTATCCCATGTCTGGAGACGACTTCCTTCAAATACAGTCGTGCTAACTTCTCCATCTTGTCATCTTCTCTTATTGATAGAAAGTGTGCTGATTTGGTGAGACGATCAACTATTACCCAAATAGTATCAAAACCACTCGCAGTCCTTGGTAATTTAGTGATGAAATCCATGGTAATGTTTTCCCATTTCCATTCCGGGATTTCGGGTTGTTGAAGTAGACCTGATGGTTTCTGATGCTCCGCTTTGACCTTAGAACACGTCAAACATTCCCCTACGTATTTAGCAACATCGGCTTTCATACATGGCCACCAAAAATGTTTCTTGAGATCCTTGTACATCTTCCCCGTTCTAGGATGTATTGAGTATCTGGTTTTATGAGCTTCTCTAAGTACCATTTCTCTCATATCTCCAAATTTTGATACCCAAATTCTTTCAGCCCTATACCGGGTTCCGTCTTCCCGAATATTAAGATGCTTCTCCGATCCTTTGGGTATTTCATCCTTTAAATTTCCTTCTTTTAAAACTCCTTGTTGCGCCTCCTTTATTTGAGTAGTAAGGTTATTGCGAATCATTATATTCATAGATTTTACTCGAATGGGTTCTCTGTCCTTTCTGCTCAAGGCGTCGGCTACCACATTTGCCTTCCCCGGGTGGTAACAAATCTCAAAGTCGTAATCATTCAATAATTCAATCCACCTACGCTGCCTCATATTCAGTTGTTTCTGATTAAATATGTGATGAAGACTTTTTGTGGTCGGTATATATAATACTTTTGACCCCATATAAGTAGTGCCTCCAAGTCTTTAATGCAAAAACAACCGCGCCTAATTCCAAATCATGCGTCGTATAATTCTGTTCATGAATCTTCAATTATCTAGACACATAAGCAATTACTTTCGTTCGTTGCATTAATACACAACCGAGACCTTGCTTTGAGGCGTCACAATATATCACAAAATCATCATTCCCTTCAGGTAATGACAATATAGGTGCCGTAGTTAAATTTTTCTTTAACAATTGAAACGCTTTCTCTTGTTCATCTTTCCATTCAAATTTCTTCCCTTTATGCGTTAATGCAGTCAAGGGTTTTGCTATTCTGGAAAAGTCTTGGATGAACCTTCTGTAGTAACCAGCTAGTCCTAAAAACTGGCGTATGTGTTTCGGAGTTTTCGGAGTTTTCGGGGTTTTCCACTTTTCAACGGTTTCGATCTTTGCCGGGTCCACCTGGATAACTTCTTTGTTCACTATGTGACCGAAGAATTGAACTTCTTCCAACCAAAATGAACACTTTGAAAACCTAGCGTACAGTTTTTCTTTCCTCAATACTTCTAGCACTTTTCTCAAATGTTCTTCGTGCTTTTGATCATTCTTTGAGTAAATAAGTATGTCATCGATGAAAACAATGACAAACTTGTCAAGATATGGCCTACACACTCGGTTCATAAGGTCCATGAACACAGCTGGTGCGTTAGTCAATCCAAATGGCATAACCATAAACTCGTAATGACCATAACGCGTCCTAAAAGCAGATTTTGGAATATCATCCTCCTTTACTCGCATTTGATGATATCCAGAATGTTAATTGATTTTCGAATAAACCAACGAGCCTTGTAGTTGATCAAATAAGTCGTCAATTCTCGGCAGTGGATAATGGTTTTTGATGATAAGTTTGTTCAACTCTCTGTAGTCAATACACAACCTAAATGTACCATCCTTCTTCTTGACAAACAAAACAGGAGCTCCCCATGGTGATGTGCTTGGTCGAATGAAACCACGTTTTAATAGTTCTTGCAGTTGGCTTTACAGTTTTCATCTCGCTGGGTGCGAGTCTGTAAGGAGCACGAGCTATTAGTACAGCTCCTGGTATAAGATCTATTTGAAATTCAATAGATCGATGTGGAGGTAGTCCGGTAATTCTTTCAGAAATACATCGGGAAATTCTTTTGTGACGGGAACATCATTGATGCTCTTTTCTTCAGTTTGTACTTTCTCGACGTGTGCTAGAATAGCATAGCAACCTTTTCTTATTTATTTTTGTGCCTTCAAATTACTAATAAGATGTAGCTTCGTGTTGCCCTTTTCTCCGTACACCATTAAGGGTTTTCCTTTTTCTCGTATAATGCGAATTGCATTTTTGTAACAAACGATCTCTGCTTTCACTTCTTTCAACCAGTCCATACCGATTATCACATCAAAACTCCCTAACTCTACTGGTATCAAGTCAATCTTAAATGTTTCGCTAACCAGTTTAATTTCTCGATTCCGACATATATTATCTGCTGAAATTAATTTACCGTTTCTAATTCGAGTAAAAATTTACTATCCAACTGCGTCAATGGACAACTTAATTTAGCACAAAAATCTCTACTCATATAGCTTCTATCCGCACCCGAATCAAATAAAACGTAAGCAGATTTATTGTCAATAAGAAACGTACCCGTAACAAGCTCCGGGTCTTCCTGTGCCTCTGCCGCATTAATATTGAAAACTCTTCCGCGACCTTGTCCATTCGTGTTCTCCTGGTTCGGGCAATTTCTAATAATGTGGCCCGGTTTTCCACATTTATAATAACTACATTGGCATAACTTGCTCCGACACTACTTGCTCCGCCATTACTCGTTCCGACACCATTTGTTCCTTTCGTTCTGTTACCCCCTGGTCCGTAGACCTCACACTTCGCCGCGCTATGACCATTACTTTTACACTTGTTGAAAAATTTGGTGCAGAACCCCGAGTGATACTTTTCACACCTTTGGCATAGCTGCTTCTGATTGTTGTTGTTATTGCTGTTGTTATTGTTGTTGGGATGATTATTGTAGTTGTTGTTGTTGTTGTTGTTGTTGTTGTTGTTGTGCCGGTTGTTGTAGTTGCGATTGATGTTGCGATTGTTGGGATAGTTGTTGTTGTTTTGGTAACTCTTATCACCGTTTTCCTCCCACTTTCTTTTGACTAACTTCACGTTGGCTTCTTCGGCCGCCTGTCCTTTAATTCTTCCCTCAATCTGGTTCACTAGTTTGTGAGCCATTCTACATGCCTTTTGTATGGAGGAAGGCTCGTGTGAACTTATATCTTCTTGGATTCTCTCCAGTAACCCTTTCACAAACGCGTCGATCTTCTCTTCCTCATCTTCGAACGCTCTCGGACACAATAGGCACAATTCTGTGAATCGTCTTTCGTACGAAGTAATATCGAATCCCTGTGTTCGTAACCCTCTAAGTTCTGACTTGAGCTTATTGACCTCGGTTCTGGGATGGTACTTCTCGTTCATCAAGTGCTTGAATGCTGACCACGGTAGCGCGTAAGCAGCATCTTGTCCCACTTGCTCTAGATAGGTATTCCACCATGTTAACGCAATACCTGTGAAGGTATGCGTAGCGTACTTAACTTTGTCCTCTTCAGTACACTTACTTATGGCAAACACCGATTCGACTTTCTTGGTCCACCGTTTCAATCCAATTGGTCCTTCGGTTCCATCAAATTCCAAAGGTTTGCAGGCAGTGAATTCTTTGTAGGAGTATCCTACACGATTTCTTGTGCCGTTAGCTATATTGCTAGATTCAGAGTTATTGTTGGTATGTAGCGTGGCCTGTACTGCGGCTATGTTTGAAGCAAGAAAGGCACGAAATTCCTCTTCGCTCATATTCAAGGTGTGTCGAGTAGTCGGTGTCATTTCCTTCAAAATAGTTAAATGAAACAATTTAATCATAGAGACTATTAAGAGTAGTCAATAATATCTCGTAGCATAATATGAACTCATTTATAAAAGCTTTTTCTTCATATTAGCGTTTTATAAGTTTAAATTCGGGTACTACCTACCCGTTAAGTTCATACTTAGTAGCTAATATACAACTCAACTACTACAATTCCATATGAAAAACTGATTATAGTAATATATCACATATAAATATTCTTCAAACTTACAACTTCGCTATATTACATATAACATGAAATATAGTACACTATGATACAGGACAGTTTTGAAGATAAATCTAGTTAATACGCAAGTTGTTTAGCAAAGGAAAGAAAGACACGTAATTCATAAGTCCAGAAACAAGTCATGCATTCTGGTTTTACTAAGACGACTTCCCATCCTTGGTCTTGTGGAAAATAACCGTTATGACCATTAGCTAGGCAGCATGTTGTAATGTCGTCAAAAGGAGGAGGGTTTCGTAATGTCCAACAGCCCCGTAATAATCTAAAAACCTTGTTTCTCACCCCAACTACTGAATTCGTCACTTGTGGGAAAGTTTTATTTAAAAGCTGCAATCCGATGTTCTTTTTCTCACTTTGGTAAGAAGCGAACATCACTAACCCGTAAGCATAACATGCTTCTTTATGTTGCATGTTAGAAGCTCTTTCTAATTTACGAAATCCTATGTTGGGATATGTTGAGTCAAAATAGGTTCTTAACCCGTAGCGTAAAATTGCATTTGGGTTCCCCGCATTTAACGCTTTAAAGAAAACACGGCGTAACTTAAAGTCTCCCCAATGTGATATACCCCACCTATCAAAGGAAAGCCTTTTATAAACTAAGGCATTTCTGGAAAGTCTTTCAAATGTATGACAAGTTAATTTCGCCATAACTAAATGTGCTGATGAATTCTGACCGATTCTAGACAAGATTTCCTCAATCATATCCTCTGGTAGGTCTTCTAAAATATTCGATTGTCTACCCTTAACGTCCATTTTGTTTTTATACTGTAAAATAGACAAGGATTAGATTCGTAATAACAAACAATACAAGCAATTTTTACATAGAACATAAAAGTACAAGCACACTACAATACATTTATTACACAACATGCTCACACCCCTCTAATCTGAATCACTGGTTTCTTCTTCTTCGGACTTGGTTCTTTTTCCTAATCTTTTAGGGATATATGATGTTCCTCTAATACGAGTCGTCGTTTTCCACATTGGTTTAGAAAAACCTGGTGGTTTAGAGGTTCCCGGGTTATTGTCATGATATTGAAAATACGGGTGTTGACGGTACATATAAAGTTCATCGGGGTCGGAATTAGATTTCTCTATTTTGATGCCTTTTCCCTTATTATTTTCTTTTGCCTCATTAAATTGGGTCGGGATAATTTCTATAACATCATCGGAATCCTCATCAGGATCCGATTCATCGGAAAATTGGTAATTTTCCCAATATTTTGCTTCCTTAGCGGAAACACCATTGACCATTATTAACTTTGGTCCATTGGTTGAGGATTTTATTTTATTTGACCGGTTTTCTGTGGTTCTTACTATTCCCCCCTCCGGAACCTCTTCTTCTTCAGGTTCCTCTTCTTCTGGCTCCTCTTCTTCTGGTTCCGTTTCTTCTTCCGGTTCTTCGGGAACTTGTGAATCTTGCCAATATATATTCGACTCTTCGTTATTATTAGGTAAGTCAATGGAATTTGTGCTCGAGGTAGACATCTATCACACAATATCAAACATGTTAAGAGATTAATATATCACATAATATTTACATGTTAATAATATATAGTTTCCAACAAAAATGTTAAGCAATCATTTTTAAAGAAAACACGATCGAAGTCCAGACTCACTAATGCATCCTAACAAACTCGATAAGACACACTAATGCAAATTTTTTGGTTCTCTAAGACCAACGCTCGGATACCAACTGAAATGTCCCGTTCATATTGATTATAAACGTTCCATATTAATTGATTTCTTTGCGAGGTTTTGACCTCTATATGAGACGTTTTTCAAAGACTGCATTCATTTTTAAAACAACCATAACCTTTATTTTATCAATAAAGGTTTAAAAAAAAACATTACGTAGATTATCAAATAATGATAATCTAAAATATACTGTTTACACACGACCATTGCATAATGGTTTACAATAGAAATATATTACATAGACATATGTTTCTTGAATGCAGTTTTTAAACAATATCATACAAATATTTTAGTATGCAATAGCGGAAGCTCTTAGTATTCACCTGAGAATAAACATGCTTTAAACGTCAACAAAAATGTTGGTGAGTTATAGGTTTAACCTATATATATCAAATCGTAACAATAGACCACAAGATTTCATATTTCAATACACATCCCATACATAGAGATAAAAATCATTCATATGGTGAACACCTGGTAACCGACATTAACAAGATGCATATATAAGAATATCCCCATCATTCCGGGACACCCTTCGGATATGATATAAATTTTGAAGTACTAAAGCATCCGGTACTTTAGATGGGGTTTGTTAGGCCCAATAGATCTATCTTTAGGATTCGCGTCAATTAGGGTGTCTGTTCCCTAATTCTTAGATTACCAGACTTAATAAAAAGGGGCATATTTGATTTCGATAATTCAACCATAGAATGTAGTTTCACGTACTTGTGTCTATTTTGTAAATCATTTATAAAACCTGCATGTATTCTCATCCCAAAAATATTAGATTTTAAAAGTGGGACTATAACTCACTTTCACAGATATTTCCTTCCTTGGAAATAAGACTTGGCCACTGATCGATTCACGAACCCATACAAATATGTACATATATATCAAAGTATGATCAAAATATAATTACAACCATTTTTATTATGTTTTAAAGATTTGAGTGTATTAAGTCAGCTGTCCTCGTTAGTAACCTACAACTAGTTGTTCACAGTTAGATGTACAGAAATAAATCAATATATATTATCTTGAATCAATCCACAACCTACTGTATACACGTCTCAGGCTAGATCACAACTCAAAGTATATATATATTTGGAATCAACCTCAACCCTGTATAGCTAACTCCAACATTACTGCATATAGAGTGTCTATGGTTGTTCCAAATAATATATATACATGTATCGATATGATATGTCAAAACATTTGCATACGTGTCTATGGTATCCCAAGATTACATAATATATTAGAATACATGTATAATACAATATAAGTTAGCTAGGATATGATTTGTATAGATTTGTTAAACATTTCCCGAAGCTAAAATAATCAAAAAATATCCAATCTTGTTTTACCCATAACTTCTTCATTTTAAATCCGTTTTGAGTGAATCCAATTGCTATGGTTTCATATTGAACTTAAGTTTATGAATCTATATATAAAAAGTATAAGTTTATAGTCGAAATTACAGTTACAAGTTGTTTTTGTAAAGGTAGTCATTTCAGTCGAAAGAACGACGTCTAGATGACCATTTTGGAAAACATACTTCCACTTTGAGTTTAACCATGATTTTTGGATATAGTTTCATGTTCATAAGAAAAATCATTTTCCCAGAAGAACAACCTTTAAATCAAAGTTTATCGTAGTTTTTAATTAACTAACCCAAAACAGCCCGCGGTGTTACTACAACGGCGTATATCCGGTTTTACGGTGTTTTTCATGTTTTCCGGTTTTAAATCATTAAGTTAGCATATCATATAGATATAGAACATGTGTTTAGTTGATATTAAAAGTCAAGTTAGAAGGATTAACTTTTGTTTGCGAACAAGTTTAGAATTAACTAAACTATGTTCTAGTGATTACAAGTTTAAACCTTCGAATAAGATAGCTTTATATTTATGAATCGAATGATGTTATGAACATCATTACTACCTCAAGTTTTCTGGATAAAGCTACTAGAAATGAGAAAAATTGATCTAGCTTCAAAGGATCCTTGGATGGCTTGAAAGTTCTTGAAGCAGAATCATGACACGAAAACAAGTTCAAGTAAGATTTTCACTCGAAATAAGATTGTTATAGTTATAGAAATTGAATCAAAGTTTGAATATAAATATTACCTTGAATTAGAAAGATAACCTACTGTAAATAATAAAGGTTCCTTGATCTTAGATGATTACTTGGAATGGATTAGAAAGCTTGGAAGTAGACTTGCAAACTTGGAAGTATTCTTGATTTTTATGAAACTATACTGATGGAATTTATGAAGAACACTTAGAACTTGAAGATGGAACTTGAGAGAGATTAATTAGATGAAGAAAATTGAAGAATGAAAGTGTTTGTAGGTGTTTTTAGTCGTTGGTATATGGATTAGATATAAAGGATATGTAATTTTGTTTTCAGGTAAATAAGTCATGAATGATTACTAATATTTTTGTAATTTTATGAGATATTTCTTACTAGTTTCCAAATGATGGTTCCCACATGTGTTAGGTGACTCACATGGGCTGCTAAGAGCTGATCATTGGAGTGTATATACTAATAGTACATACATCTAAAAGCTGTGTATTGTACGACTACGAATACGGGTGCATACGAGTAGAATTGTTGATGAAACTGAACGAGGATGTAATTGTAAGCATTTTTGTTAAGTAGAAGTACTTTGATATGTGTCTTGAAGTCTTTCAAAAGTGTATGAATATATATTAAAACACTACATGTATATACATTTTAACTGAGTCGTTAAGTCATCGTTAGTCGTTACATGTAAATGTTGATTTGAAACCTTTAAGTTAACGATCTTGTTAAATGTTGTTAACCCAATGTTTATTATATCTAATGAGATGTTAAATTATTATATTTTCATGATATTATGATATATTAATATATCTTAATATGATATATATACATTTAAATGTCGTTACAACGATAATCGTTACATATAAGTCTCGTTTGGTAATTTTTGAGTTAGTAGTCTTGTTTTTACATATGTAGTTCATTGTTAACACACTTAATGATATATTTAAATATCACTTTATCATGTTAAATATAGTGTATCAATATCTTAATATGATACATATGTATTTAGTAGACGTTATCATAACTATAATCGTTATATATATCATTTCGAGTTTCTTAACTTAGTAATCTCATTTCTTATGTATATCACACATTGTTAATATACTTAGTGAGATACTTACTCATCATAATATTATGTCAACCATATATATATGTCTATATATATACCACAACATGTAGTTTTTACAATTTTGTAATGTTCGTGAATCGCCGGTCAACTTGGGTGATCAATTGTCTATATGAAACTTATTTCATTTAATCAAGTCTTAACAAGTTTGATTGCTTAACATGTTGGAAACATTTAATCATGTAGATAACAATTTCATTTAATATATATAAACATGGAAAAGTTCGGGTCACTACAAACCTAACCTATTAAAGCATGAGTTTGTCCTAAAAACTAGCATTTTACAATCATATTATCATCCTAAGAGTTCCTAAGCATAGAAACAAGCATAAAATCACAAAATCATATAAATTTAAAATTTAAACCCTAGGTACAACTTTGAATTTTAGCGAGATTTATACCTTGTTCAATGAAATCGGTCGAAGAAATGAGTTTAATGAGTTTAGAGGGATGATGGGAACAAGTTTTGGCCTTCGAATGGTTCGATTTGGTGCAAAAATGGCGAAATGGTGTTGGTGGGTTTAAATTCGGCCGAGGGTTGGGAGGAAGAAGGAAGAAAAAAGAAAATAAAAAGAGAAAGTGGGGTATAAATGCTTCATCAGACCAAAAAAACGGGCTGCCAGTTTTATGGCCAGCCGTCCACGGCCTGCCATAAACTGGCCAGCCGTTTTTTCTGGCTGGGCCGTTTTGGTTGGGCCTTGGGTTTTTTAGTCCATTTATTATTTGTTTGTTTTTCATTTTAAGTGTATATTATTATATTATTATATAATTATATTATGAAATAACTAGTATTATTTATATAATATTTATTTAAATTTATTACACGAAAATGTTATTCGCAAAATAAACGATTACAATAATTATGACATGCCTATAACTAAACACAAAAAGTGACGTTTCATTAAAGAGATGTTCAGGGATTCTTTGACCGTCCAAAGCAAATCAACGGGATGAAGTGAGAATCTTTCGAATTCGCTCAAAAGCCGACATTCGCATTTTTGAAGATCATCAATATCGTCTATAAATTGAACGAATGCCCTTCTAACCTTCTTGGTGTTCGAGATTCCATTCCTTGGTCCGTCGTCTTTGAAATTTAGATCATTCAGAAGTTTGAAAACTACGGTTTGAAATTCATAGTCTTCCTCAGAATCGGGATCTCCAATAGTGGATTTGAAAGTTTCGGATATTTTTTGGATAAGTGATTGCCGAGGGGTAGTAAATGGGAATTTCGACGTAGTCAAGATTCGCACGAATTCGGAACTGATTCCCTTTCTCTTTTCAAAGAAATTCGCCTCTATTCTTTCTTCGGTTGAATCCGAAAATACTTCTGTCAACTTTTGAATAAGGAATGACGCAGGATCAAAGTAGAAATAGTCTCGATCTCCATATTTTGAAATGGGGTTAGGAACTTCTTTTTCAGTCCAATACTCTAATTCCGCGACCATCATTGCAACATATCGATTGAGATGAGTCGGTGTAAATTCTTCATCTTCGATATATGACAAACAGTTCACGAACATTTTGAGGTCATCTTTTGCGTCGATTTCTTCATCACGATACTTGAAAAAGGTTTCTTCCCCACATTCTTTTGAGAGATTGTGGAGGGAACCTACATGATTACGTAGATTATGCATTTCTTGCATTTGATGTTTAGAAAATGGAAAATCTGAAATGTAAAGATGTATGACGAAATCGCGGTAAACATCTAGTCTTCGTTTAGGATTTAGCAGATTTTCGATGAAAGGACAGTCTGAATTATCTATGTAACATTCTTTCTTGGAATCATACTTTAACAAAAACGGATATCGAAAAAAGGTTGGGTATTATTACCGTATTTCATCTTCCATGTGTAGGAGTTCATTGAGACTGAACCCTCCTTTTGGATCGTGAAAAGGGTCGAATCCTGGTTCGTTTGAATAAAATTTCTCTAAAAGCAATGAAATCTTCGGGTTAGATGAAGTTGTCCGGCCTCTTGGGCTACAAGAATCAGAAATCGGAGGCTTCTGACGAGACTCATTAGGGTTTAGATCCATTTTTGATGAAACTGTTATTATCTTTTTGATTTTATAGACGATAACTTCCCCAGTTTCTGAAGTTGGAGGAGGATGGATATCTTCCGAATCTTCTTCGTAGTCGGTTAAGTTCGTCACGGATTCTACAGAAAATAATAATTATAGTATTAATAATTTTAGTTTTTTATATTTTAAGATAATTATGGTTTTCTAAAGGCAACTAATAATCCTATACTGTCAAACTTTCCGATTGTTAAGTGTGAGTGCTTCAGCCAATTTATCTTTGAAACAAGTGGTCAGGTCGACAACGGAGAGGCAGTATCCTTTTGGTTCCAATATAATTGGAGACTGTTCAGAAAATCCAACAACCAAGTCCGTGTATAATTGTCTTTATTAGACACCACTCAAGAATCTCAAATATCTTGATAGAATCACATATTACCTTAGCAAACAGAAAATTCGATCCCCGGCAGCGGCGCCAAAAACTTTAGTCCTTACTGATATGGCTAAAATGGACGATTTTATTTATGCAGTGTCGTTAGGTCGCAAAATGTCAGAATCAGGTACCAAGAAGGAGTACTGGTTTTATTATTTATATTTAGCTGAGATTTCCTAGCTATAATCCACCTATTTGCTTCTTTCTATAACAAGTAAAGGATAAGTATAACTTAGGGTCGTATTTTTGTACGTTTGACAGTAATGTGGGATCATAGTACGTTTAAAGATAACCCTATAGCAAGTATGGTGTTTTAAATAAACTATGCCTAGATTTACAACAAGTAAGATAAATGACAAATAACGTAAAGGGTTGAATGTAATATTTAGGGCTGTAGGGAGACTACCTATAGAGTTCTACTTCCTAGAATGAGCACTAGACCTTAATCAAGAGGAGGTAACCTACATGATTTGTCCCTAAGAGACTAGGCTTTGAAGATTCTGGTCGGTACAGCATATCCTACTCCGAATGCTAATCTAAAAGATTTAAGCGACCTATCTTGGACGGAGTCCTAGGCTCATGATCAGAGTGATATACCTAAGAAAGGTTCCGACATTTCTTAAACCTAGTTGGTATTACTACTATATGAATCCTCCACTTAATACTATAACTATGCCTTAACATTAACAGATGTGCAATCTTAGATATTCTAAGGTACTGCTAATTGGATTAGACGTCTCTTCTTTGTAACCAATTACTCAACCCTGGATCATTAGATAACATCTCTAGAATACTGCTTCTGACGTGAATCATGCTTTTAACTAGACCAGTATTCATAAGAATCCTATAGTACTAACCTAATTACAATCTTAAAGCGGGCATCTCTTCTTTGATAGATAGTTACCTTATCTATACATAGGTACTAAACCCTATTGTAACGTTAAGCACACATAACTACTTACCCTGTATCCTAGGATTGATTAGTTCCTAAAACTAGGTTATAGCCACGTGGGTAATTGGAAATGGTGGTCCGTGAATTAGACCTCTAAACCGTCAAGGTTTCAGCATAACAACAGTATAAGTTATAGATAAATATTAACAAACATAGCAATTATAACGGATAGACAAATTCATATATTAATTTAAGATAACCAAATATATCATTAAATTAAGGAAAATGTTCACCGTATACAAATGTCGTGGGCCGTTACAAATACTTGACAACTCCGACTCTAGACCGCTTCTTAGTACAATCTTCGGCTTTCACCTCCGGGTACTAAATTCCCCGCTCGGAGGTGAGAAGGCCTCGAAATACTATTCTCGAACTAGACTAGAAAACTAACTAAATTTGAGAGTGAATTGAAGAGTGGAGAGTGGAGTGTGTGTCGAAATGAAGACAAATGGGCTTTATTTATACTAAATTCTGGCCTGACAAGCCGTTTATGGCAAGTCGTCTATTTTCATAGCAGGCCATCTAAAATGGTGGCTGGTCATTTAATTAGCCTGTCCAATTGGCTGTTGGGCCGTTTGATTTGGTGGTGGCCCATTTGATTAGCCCGTTTATCTGGCCGGCCGTTTTCTATTAGGCAGACCGTCCACATACATTGACAGGCCGTTTTTTCTCCTTTATGGCTGGCAGTTTTATTTTAAAAAACTTTCCAGGTTTTCGTTGTTTTCACTTTAGATTCTTCGTTTTAAGTCCGTTTTCGTTGATTCTTCTAGCGTTGTCTTCATAATCACTTGATCTATCAAACAAGACAAATATATACTCAATTCTCTAGAAAAAGTTAATTAATTCGTGCTTTTAGGTCTGAATATCGGGGTAAAGACGTGAATTTTTGGCCGATATCATTGGCTATGATCTTTTTCTTCATTGTTTTGAACTCGTTTGATTTTGGGAGTGAGTGATGGTGAGTAGTGATTTTTGAGTGATATAGTGGAAACGGAAATAGATGATTTTTGGTGGAGTGTGGGGATCTCTTATTTTTTTGAAATGATTTAGGATCTTTGACTTTTTCTAATTCTCTTTCTTGAGTACTTTTTGATAATAGGACAAGAATTTGGGCACATCATTCGAAATGGCAAGGATTTTTTTAAGATATAGACACATCTTGACTGATTTTCGAACTTATTTTACTTATTCTCTTTTGACCAAATTATGTCCCGTTTTGCTATTTAAACAAACAATTTACTAAGTTAAAAGCTCTTGTATTAGGCGTTTATATCTTAGTCAATGTGTATGCCAGTATCCCACACTTTGAATAACATTGTCCTCAATATTTGGGGCGCACCATGTGACGATCCCACACTTACAATTTTAAAATATTTGGACAATTATATTCGAGGCGCATTTGGAATAGAATCCCACACTTACTGATAAGTTGGGGATATAACATAGTTTTAATTATAACTACAAAATATTTAAAAAGATTTAGAGCGGAACAATACTCCCCTCGGGTGATGGTTGCTTTGCTTTGTTGAATTTTTTGTATCTCCATAAATATCCTTTCCTTGTTTTATTGATATGAGTTGATCATCTCGTGAGCATGAACACTTGTGGTTTGGGAAAAACCAATGTGTGAATGATTGGAGGAGATGATCTTCTCCATATTGAAAGCTTAAAATTTACTTGAATACGTGTTGCCTCCCGAAAAGAGCTTCATTTAGGGTCGAGGGCTCGACCGTTCTTTCGTTCCTCAGATACTGTTGGGAGGTGGACTATGAGTTAGACCACTAGAGAGGACTATGTGTTGGACCACTCGTTAATAGTTACTCATTGTTGTTAGGGGCGCTCATTGATTGTGAATGATATTCATAATTTTTATGAATGTGTATAGGTGTTTTTACGTTATGATATGCCTTGTTGTGCTTAATGTGTATGTGCTATATGATTGTGTGGATTCATGTTTGTATATGTATAGCTTTTGTATTCACTAAGCTTTATGCATACTCTCATTATTGATATCTTTTTATAGATTCAGGCACGGATAAAGGCAAGGGTAAGCTTGGAGATAAGTGGACTTCCACGTGATACTTGTAGAAGATTGCTTTTGGAAATTTGACTTTGGTTTGGGCAGTGTAATCCCAAACACCATGCTCAAGTTTTTTTTGTATTAAACTCAAAATGGTCAAAATGCTACCTTGTATTTGTAGTGGGTTATGATATCCCAAGTGGTTAGATTGAAATATTCTGATGTCCAAACTTGTTTCATTCAGGTTTCTCTGAAAGGCGTAAAACAATTGGTTGGAATCATTTTGGTAAAAACTGTGAAGGTGTAAGTCAGGTTTAAGGTCTTATCTTGAAACCAAGTTATGTGGCGTGCCGCGTAGGCCAACTGCGCACCCCGCAGATGAGTGGGAACTAGTAGGCAGGACATGATTTAACTTCTGTTTGAAAAAGGTGTTTTGTGGCACGCCACGCAGGTCTTCTGCCCGCCGCGCAGATCCCTTGTAAAAAACAAAAAAAATGTGTGTCATTTTTAATTAAAATGGGTTTGAGTAGTTTCAGTTTGATGGAAGAAAGAGGCTTGTTAGGGCACGAACCCCTGAATCGAAACCGAAATTGATGATTCAGATTCTTGTTTTTGAATTTTCTGGAATTGCAGAAAATGAGAAACTGATAATGCTAAAAACGAACACATATTTCATAGCAGTATCATTCCATAAAGATAAGCTTTTAGTTGCAATTGTTCTATTTTCAAGTGATAATCGTTTAAATAAATAAATACGAAGATGGAAGATAGAGACGAAGATTTGAAGACGTAAATGACCAGAACACTCAAACGTACAAGTTACAATCCAAATGATACAATTTATTGATGAATAACGTCTAAATATTGACAAGAGTACAAGCCGAGGAACGTAACGTACAAGATTTCAAAGCATATGAAAAGACGTTCGAATGAACCGAAACATAAATCGAGCGTCAACGTACAAGTCAACGGAGCTAAAATTACAAGTCAACAATACACAAGAATATAATATATATATATATATATATATATATATATATATATTTATATAAAATTATATATATATATATATATATATATATATATATATATATATATATATATATATATTTAAACATGTCGACAAGCTAGTGGACAAAATCAAATGAGCTGGAATTTGAAGCCATGTGATCATATGGATTTTGTGCTGTGATCCTATGCGATAGCATGGGTATGCTGGACAGAAATGGATCTATAAATACCAGGCTTCTGTTCGATTCAAAACACACCATCTAACCTCAATCTCTGTCTCTGTAATATATATATATATATATATATATATATATATATATATATATATATATATATATATATATATATATATATATATATTAGTTTAGTTTAGTTTAGGTAATGTAACGGTTAATTTACGGGTTTTGAAGTCGAAGTTCTGTCCGTATAACTCTTCGCGATTAATAATCTTTGTAAGTTAAATCTCATTTTTAAATTAATGTCTCCTAACTAAGTTATTAATATGCTTATTTGAGCGGAAGTAATCGTGATGTTGGACTAAATATTAAGACGGGGTTATTGAACTTTGGACCATAATTAGGGTTTGGACAAAAGACCGACACTTGTGGACATTGGACTATGGACTATTAATGGACTTTATATTTTTCTAACTGAATGACAGTTCGTTAATTTAATATAGAGATTTACAATTTGATGTATCTATAAATAACCACATACGCCCGATCGGATACGGTGGGCGGGATATTTATAAATACTAATAATTGTTCATCTAACCGGACACGGGGATAGATTAATAATCAATGGACTCATTAAAACAGGGGTGGATTACATACAGTGATAACTGGTGTAATTGTTAACAAAGTATTAAAATCTTGGATTACATATAGTGATAACCTAGTGTAATTATTAACAACGTATTAAAACCTTGTTACAGTTTAAATCCCTAATTAGTTGGAATATTTGACTTCGGGTATAAGGACTAATTTGACGAGGTCACTCGCACTTTATAATTATGACTGATGGACTATTATGGACAAAAACCAGATGGACATATCAAATAATCCAGGACAAAGGACAATTAACTCAGGGTAATATATTAAAATCAAATTGTTAAACATCATGATTACGGAAGTTTAGATAAGCATAATCATTTTATTTTATATCTCCTCGCAATTTTAATTATCGCAACTTTAATTATCGTCATTTATATTTTGCATTAGGTTTTAACTGTGATCTAAGTTTTAAAATCGACAAATCAGTCATTAAACGGTAAAACCCCCCTTTTATAATAATAATAATAATACTACTATATTGTGTGTATGTGTGTATATATATATATATATATATATATATATATATATATATATATATATATATATATATATATATATATAAAACTAGAAATAATAAATAAGTTTATATTTATATATTTACATAAAATAAGCTAGCTCCATGTGAAACGAACCGGACTTACTAAAAACTATACTACTCTACGATTAGGTACACTGCTTATAGTGTTGTAGCAAGGTTTAAGTATATCCCATCTATAAATTAATTAAAACTTGTGTAATTTGTATCATATTTCGTATTAAAATTAATAGTATATTTCATATACCCCTGCGCAAACATCAAGTTTTTGGAGCCGCTGCTGGGGAATCGAAAAACGCTATATTTTTGTAAACTATATTTGTGTAAAATTATATAATTTTTTATTTCTAATTTTTTAAAAATATATTGTATTTATAATAAGTGTTAAAAATAAAAAAATAAAAATATATATATATTTTTAAGAATTTGTTTATAATTTATAAAATTAATAAGTATTTTTATTTTTAGATTTTAAAATATAAGTTTATTTTAATTTATATAAATTTTCTTTATAATATTTTGTGAAAATTGAAATCAAATAATTAATAAAATTATTAATTGGGCAAAACGAGTTACAAGCCCAAAACTGATCTGGTTTGATGGGCCATACGATCTTATAGACCCGAAGGGATAAACCCATGCGATCGTATGGGTTGATAAGACAGGCCTGGATCCTTAATTCAATTAATACGAAGTAGGTTATTATATTTTTATTATTATTATTTAGGGTTTAATTTAAATATTAATAATTAGTATATAATTTTAATAATAATTTGTAATATTAAGTTTTAATTATTTTTATTAATTATATAGATTAATATTTTTATATAATAATTTAATAATATAAAAATAATATTTTTGTATAAAATTTTATTTTTATCACTTTTCTTTTAAAATTTAAATTACTTATAATTTAATTTTTATTTTATAATTAATAGTGTAAACTTGTGAATTAAATTTTATTTTTATCATTTTAGATTATATCCTTTTATATTTTGTATCTTTTTATTATTTAGTTCGTAGTTTTTAATTTTATCGTTTCATAGTTATAGTTTTAGTTTCAATTTGCCTTAGTTTAATTTTAGATTTTAAGTTTTTAGTTTTTGCCGTAATTTTCCCTTAAGATCTTTTCCTTAGAATTAGATTTTAGAAGCCTTAGAATTTTACGACTCCGCTTTCTAGTTTTTAGTAGACTTTAATATCGATTTAAGTAATTACCAATTTCCTTTTAGAATTACATTTTTAGTTACCATTAGATTTTTAATCTTTAGCCTCTACTTTTAGTTTTTCATTTTTAGACATCTTGTTTTTTGACGCACTTTCTCTTTTTCGTTTCTACACATTAGTTTTAGGACATAGAATTTTTTAAACTTTCGATTTTTAGATTTTAAAGAAAAATTATTATAAGAGATTAAATCAATTTCTGATTCGTAGTAATAGTTGGATTTGTTAGTGGCTAAGTTGTAGATTTTCCAATTTAACGGATCCTGGCTCCCTGCTACATCTTTTGGCTATTCGAAACGTGGACAAAATCAGAAAAGTCTATTAATTTGATAACTTATATAAACTGTATAATAATTTTTAGTTTTATAACTAATAGGATAATTAGTAAATGCACCACATTGTAGCTAAAATCTGGTAATAAGTGTATTATTGAAAATCTTGAAAATATCTTGGAAACTCTTTCTAACATCCAAAATCAATTAAATCAATACTCTCAAATGGGTAGTGATGACAATTCGTTCGGTTAAACTTGGATCACGAATGATGAAACAATAACTGGTTGTAAAATCTGTGGGGATTATCATTCAACATGGGAATGTTATTATTACGTTCCTATAGAAAATTATGCACCTATGAAACCCACATGGGATAATTATGAGGAATGCAATTCAACTTGGGATTATTCCCAAGAATATATCCAAACTGAACAACCAGAGGACGAGGAAAATTATGTGTCTGAAATTTTTTTAGATTATATGAAAATCAAACTCGAAGAACTTAACGCTCAAAATGAACAGATAAGAGAGTTTGAAAATTAGCAGGCTTAAACTCTATCAGACTACACACCTGTTGATCTGATGAGTCATGTGCACGAAAATATCATATCATTGAATTTTGTTGAATTCGAGAGTTCCGAAATCACCAATTATCCCGATGATACTCTTTATTCAGTCTTACCAATTTCACAACATATCAACACATTAGCTGTAGTGACCCGAACTTTTCCATGTTTATATATATATTAAATAAAATTGTTATTTACATGATTAAGTGTTTCCAACATGTTAAGCAATCAAACTTGTTAAGACTTGATTAATTGAAATAGGTTTCATATAGACAATTGACCACCCATGTTGACCGGTGATTCACGAACGTTAAAACTTGTAAAAACTATACGATGACATATATATGGTTATATATATAGTTAACATAATTTTATTATAAGTATGTATCTCATTAGGTATTTTAACAATGAGTTATATACATAAAAATGAGACTATTAATTTAAGAAACTCGAAAACGATATATATAACGATTATCGTTATAACAACGTCTTACTAGGTACATATGAATCATATTAAGATATTGATACACTTGGTTAATTATGTTAAATGATAAGTAAATATATTATTAAGTGTATTAACAATGAAATACATATGTAAAAATAAGACTACTAACTTAATGATTAAACGAGACATATATGTAACGATTATCGTTGTAACGACATTTAACTGTATATATATCATACTAAGATATATTATATATCATAATATCATGATAATATAATAATTTAACATCTCATTTGTTATAATAAACAATGGGTTAACAACATTCAACAAGATCGTTAACCTAAAGGTTTCAAAACAACATTTACATGTAACGACTAACGATGACTTAACGACTCAGTTAAAATGTATATACATGTAGTATTTTAATATGTATTCATACACTTTTGAAAGACTTCAAGAAACTTATCAAAATACTTCTACTTAACAAAAATGCTTACAATTACATCCTCGCTCAGTTTCATCAACAATTCTACTCGTATGCACCCGTATTCGTACTCGTACAATACACAGCTTTTAGATGTATGTACTATTGGTATATACACTCCAATGATCAGCTCTTAGCAGCCCATGTGAGTCACCTAACACATATGAGAACCATCATTTGGCAACTAGCATGAAATATCTCATAAAATTACAAAAATATGAGTAATCATTCATGACTTATTTACATGAAAACAAAATTACATATCCTTTATATCTAATCCATACACCAACGACCAAAAACACCTACAAACACTTTCATTCTTCAATTTTCTTCATATAATTGATCTCTCTCAAGTTCTATCTTCAAGTTCTAAGCGTTCTTCATAAATTCCAAAAGTTCTAGTTTCATAAAATCAAGAATACTTCCAAGATTGCAAGTTTACTTCCAAGTTTTCTAAATCCATTCCAAGTAATCATCCAAGATCAAGAAACATTTGTTACTTACAGTAGGTTATATTTCTAATACAAGGTAATAATCATATTCAAACTTTAATTCAATTTCTATAACTATAACAATCTTATTTCGAGTGGAAATTTTACTTGAAATTGTTTTCGTGTCATGATTCTGCTTCAAGAACTTTCAAGCCATCCAAGGATCCTTTGAAGCTAGATCTATTTTTCTCATTTCCAGTAGGTTTATCCAAGGAACTTGAGGTAGTAATGATGTTCATAACATCATTCGATTCATACATATAAAGCTATCTTATTCGAAGGTTTAAACTTGTAATCACTAGAACCTAGTTTAGTTAATTCTAAACTTGTTCGCAAATAAAAGTTAATCCTTCTAACTTGAATTTTAAAATCAACTAAACACATGTTCTATATCTATATGATATGCTAACTTAATGATTTAAAACCTGAAAACACGAAAAACACCGTAAAACCGGATTTACGCCGTCGTAGTAACACCGCGGGCTGTTTTGGGTTAGTTAATTAAAAACTATGATAAACTTTGATTTAAAAGTTGTTATTCTGGGAAAATGATTTTTATTATGAACATGAAACTATATCCAAAAATTATGGTTAAACTCAAAGTGGAAGTATGTTTTCTAAAATGGTCATATAGACGTCGTTCTTTCGACTGAAATGACTACCTTTATAAAAATGACTTGTAACTTATTTTTCCGACTATAAACCTATACTTTTTCTTTTTAGATTCATAAAATAGAGTTCAATATGAAACCATAGCAATTTGATTCACTCAAAACGGATTTAAAATGAAGAAGTTATGGGTAAAACAAGATTGGATAATTTTTCTCATTTTAGCTACGTGAAAATTGGTAACAAATCTATTCCAACCATAACTTAATCAACTTGTATTGTATATTATGTAATCTTGAGATACCATAGACACGTATACAATATTTCGACCTATCATGTCGACACATCTATATATATTTCGGAACAACCAGACACTCTATATGTGAATGTTGGAGTTAGCTATACAGGGTTGAGGTTGATTCCAAAATATATATAGTTTGAGTTGTGATCAATACTGAGATACGTATACACTGGGTCGTGGATTGATTCAAGATAATATTTATCGATTTATTTCTGTACATCTAACTGTGGACAACTAGTTGTAGGTTACTAACGAGGACAGCTGACTTAATAAACTTAAAACATCAAAATATATTAAAAGTGTTGTAACTATATTTTGAACATACTTTGATATATATGTATATATTTTTATAGGTTCGTGAATCAACCAGTGGCCAAGTCTTACTTCCCGACGAAGTAAAAATCTGTGAAAGTGAGTTATAGTCCCACTTTTAAAATCTAATATTTTTGGGATGAGAATACATGCAGGTTTTATAAATGATTTACAAAATAGACACAAGTACGTGAAACTACATTCTATGGTTGAATTATCGAAATCGAATATGCCCCTTTTTATTAAGTCTGGTAATCTAAGAATTAGGGAACAGACACCCTAATTGTCGCGAATCCTAAAGATAGATCTATTGGGCCTAACAAACCCTATCCAAAGTACTGGATGCTTTAGTACTTCAAAATTTATATCATATCCGAAGGGTGTCCCGGAATGATGGGGATATTCTTATATATGCATCTTGTTAATGTCGGTTACCAGGTGTTCACCATATGAATGATTTTTATCTCTATGTATGGGATGTGTATTGAAATATGAAATCTTGTGGTCTATTGTTACGATTTGATATATATAGGTTAAACCTATAACTCACCAACATTTTTGTTGACGTTTAAAGCATGTTTATTCTCAGGTGAATACTAAGAGCTTCCGCTGTTGCATACTAAAATAAGGACAAGATTTGGAGTCCATGTTTGTATGATATTGTGTAAAAACTGCATTCAAGAAACTGATTTCGATGTAACATATTTGTATTGTAAACCATTATATAATGGTCATGTGTAAACAGGATATTTTAGATTATCATTATTTGATAATCTACGTAAAGCTTTTTAAACCTTTATTTATGAAATAAAGGTTATGGTTTGTTTTAAAAATGAATGCAGTCTTTGAAAAATGTCTCATATAGAGGTCAAAACCTCGCAACGAAATCAATTAATATGGAACGTTTTTAATCAATAAGAACGGGACATTTCAGTTGGTATCCGAGCGTTGGTCTTAGAGAACCAGAAAATTTGCATTAGTGTATCTTATCGAGTTTGTTAGGATGCATTAGTGAGTATGGACTTCGACCGTGTTTTCTTTAAAAATGATTGCTTAACATTTTTGTTGGAAACTATATATTATTAACATGTATATATTATGTGATATATTAATCTCTTAACGTGTTTGATATTGTGTGATAGATGTCTACCTCTAGCACAAATCCCATTGACTCACCTAATAATAATGAAGAGTCGAATATATATTGGACTGATTCACAAGTTCCCGAAGAAGAACCGGAAGAAGAATCAGAACTGGAAGAAGAATCAGAACCGGAAGAGGAGGAACCGGAGGAGGAAATAGAACCGGTGGGGGAAATAATAAAATGGTTAAGTAAAAGAAAATCCTCAACCAACCGACCAAGGTTAATTATGGTCAATGGTGTTTCCGCCAAGGAAGCAAAATATTGGGAGGATTACCAATTCTCCGATGAATCGGATTCCGACGAGAATTCCGATGATGTTATAGAAATTACCCCAACTGAATTTAAAAAGGCAAAAGAAAATAATAAGGGAAAGGGCATAAAAATAGAGAAATCTAATTCCAACCCCGATGAACTTTATATGTATCGTCAACCCCCGAAGCCCTTAAGTTGTAACAATGACCCGGGAACCTCTAAACCACCAGGTTTTTCTAAACCGTTGTGGAAAACGACAGCTCGTATTAGGGGAACATCATATATCCCTAGAAACTTGGCAAAACGAACCAAAACCGAAGAAGAAGAAACGAGCGAGTCGGAATAAGATAGTTGTATTCGTGTGGTGTAATATATGTAATATAGTGTGCTTATGCTTTATAATATATGTAAAAATTGCTTGTATTAATAAGTATTTTTTTTATGAATCTAACTCTTGTCTATTTTACAGTATAAAAATACAAAATGGATAGACAACCCAATATTTTAAGAGACCTACCCGGAGACATGATTGATGAAATCTTGTCTAGAGTCGGTCAGAATTCTTCGGCACAACTATTTACGGCGAAATCAGTTTGTAAGACATTCGAAGAACTTTCCAAGAATGTCTTGGTTTATAAGAGACTTTCGTTTGAAAGATGGGGGATATCACTTTGGGAAACCCATAAGTTACGATGTGTTTACTTTGACGAATATATTGCGGGGAACCCAAATGCTATTTTACGCAACGGGTTAAGAAATTATTTTGACTCAATGTATCCGAATATAGGACTTCATGATTTAGAAAAAGCGGCTAACATGCAACATAAAGAAGCATGCTATGCTTACGGGTTAGTAATGTTCGCTTCTCACCAAAGTGAGAAAAAGAACATCGGGCTACAACTATTAAACAAAACGTTCCCACAAGTGACGGAGTCGGTAATTGGGGTAAGAAATGAGGTTTTTAGGTTATTACGAGACTGTTGGTCATTACGTAACCCTCATCCCTTTGACGACGTTACAACACGCTGTCTTATCAACGGCCATAACGGTTATGTTCCACAAGACCAAGGATGGGAAGTAGTCCTAGTAAAACCAGAATGCATGACTTGTTTCTGGACGTATGAATTACGTGTCTTTATTGCCTTTGCTGAACGACTTGTGTACTAGCTAGAATTATCTTCACAACTATCTTGTATCAAAGTTATTGTGTGCTATATTTCATGCTTTATGTAAAATAAGCGGTATTGTAAGTTTGTAAAATATTGTATAAAAGTTTGAACGCGAAATATTATTATAATCAGTTTTTCATATAGAATTGTAGTAGTTGAATTGTATATTAGCTACTAAGTATGAACTTAACGGGTAGGTACTACCCGAATTTAAACTTATAAAACGCTAATATGAAGAAAAAGCTTTTATAAATGAGTTCATATTATGCTACGAAATACTATTAACTACTCTTAATATTCTGTATGATTAACTTGTTCCATTTGACTATTTTGAAGGAAATGGCACCGACTACTCGACACACCGTGAATATGAATGAAGAGGAATTCAGTACTTTTCTAGCTTCAAACATAGCCGCAGTACAGGTTGTGCTACATACCAACAATAACCTTGGATCTAGCAGTACAGGAAATCGTGTAGGATGCACCTACAAAGAATTCACTGCCTGCAAACCTTTGGAATTTGATGGAACCGAAGGACCGATCAGATTGAAACGGTGGACCGAGAAGGTCGAATCGGTGTTTGCCATAAGTAAGTGTACTGAAGAGGACAAAGTGAAGTACGCTACGCATACCTTCACAGGTTCTGCGTTAACATGGTGGAATACCTATCTAGAGCAAGTGGGACAAGATGATGCGTACGCACTACCGTGGTCAGCATTCAAGCACTTGATGAACGAGAAGTACTGTCCCAGAACCGAGGTCAATAAGCTCAAGACAGAACTTAGAGGGTTACGAACCCAAGGATTTGATATTACCACGTACGAAAGACGATTCACAGAATTGTGCCTATTGTGTCCGGGAGCGTTCGAAGATGAGGAAGAGAAGATCGACGCGTTTGTGAAAGGATTGCCGGAAAGAATCCAAGAAGATATAAGTTCACACGAGCCCGCCTCCATACAACAGGCATGTAGAATGGCTCACAAACTAGTGAACCAGATTGAGAAAAGAATTAAAGAACAGACGGCTGAAGAGGCCAATGTGAAGCAAGTCAAAAGAAAGTGGGAGGAAAACAGTGATAAGAATCACCAATACAACAACAACAGCAATTACAATAATAATCGCAACAATTATCCCAACAATCGCAACATCAATCGCAACTACAACAAACGGCCCAACAACAACAACAACACCAACAACAACAGCAACTACAACAATCATCCCAACCACAATAACAACCGCAACAACAACAACAATCAGAAGCAGCTATGCCAAAGGTGTGAAAAGTATCACTTGGGATTCTGCACCAAATTTTGCAACAAGTGTAAAAGAAATGGTCATAGCGCGGCGAAGTGTGGGGTCTACGGACCAGGGGTTAACAGAACGAAAAGAACAAATGGTGTCGGAACGAGTAATGGCGGAGCAAATAGTGTCGGAGCAAGTTATGCCAATGTAGTTTGTTATAAATGTGGAAAACCGGGCCACATTATTAGCAATTGCCCAAACCAAGAGAACACGAATGGACAAGGCCGCGGAAGAGTTTTCAATATTAATGCGGCAGAGGCACAGGAAGACCCAGAGCTTGTTACGGGTACGTTTCTTATTGACAATAAATCTGCTTACGTTTTATTTGATTCGGGTGCGGATAGAAGCTATATGAGTAGATATTTTTGTGCTAAATTAAGTTGTCCATTGACGCCGTTGGATAGTAAATTTTTACTCGAATTACCAAACGGTAAATTAATTTCAGCAGATAATATATGCCGGAATCGAGAAATTAAACTGGGTAGCGAAATATTTAAGATTGATTTGATACCAGTAGAGTTAGGGAGTTTTGATGTAATAGTTGGCATGGACTGGCTGAAGAAGGTGAAAGCAGAGATCGTATGTTATAAAAATGCAGTTCGCATTGTACGAGAAGAAGGAGAACCCTTAATGGTGTACGGAGAAAAGAGCAACATGAAGCTACATCTTATTAGTAATTTGAAGGCACAAAAACTAATAAGAAAAGGTTGCTATGCTGTTCTAGCACACGTCGAGAAAGTACAAACTGAAGAAAAGAGCATCAATGATGTTCCCATCGCAAAAGAATTTCCCGATGTATTTCTGAAAGAATTACCGGGACTACCTCCACATCGATCTGTTGAATTTAAAATAGATCTTGTACCAGGAGCTGCACCAATAGCTCGTGCTCCTTATAGACTCGCACCCAGTGAGATGAAAGAACTGCAAAGCCAACTGCAAGAACTATTAGAATGTGGTTTCATTCGACCAAGCACATCACCATGGGGAGCTCCTGTTTTGTTTGTCAAGAAGAAGGATGGTACATTTAGGTTGTGTATTGGCTACAGAGAGTTGAACAAACTTACCATCAAAAACCGTTATCCACTGCCGAGAATTGACGACTTATTTGATCAACTACAAGGCTCGTCGGTTTATTCGAAGATCGATTTACGTTCTGGATATCATCAAATGCGAGTAAAGGAGGATGATATTCCAAAAACTGCTTTTAGGACGCGTTATGGTCATTACGAGTTTATGGTTATGCCGTTTGGATTGACTAACGCACCAGCTGTGTTCATGGACCATATGAACCGAGTGTGTGGGCCATATCTTGACAAGTTTGTCATTGTTTTCATCGATGACATACTTATTTACTCAAAGAATGATCAAGAGCACGAAGAACATTTGAGAAAAGTGCTAGAAGTATTGAGGAAAGAAAAACTGTACGCTAAGTTTTCAAAGTGTGCATTTTGGTTGGAAGAAGTTCAATTCCTCGGTCACATAGTGAACAAAGAAGGTATCTAGGTGGACCCGGCAAAGATCGAAACCGTTAAAAAATGGGAAACCCCAAAAACTCCGAAGCATATACGTCAATTTTTAGGATTGGCTGGTTACTACAGAAGATTCATCCAAGATTTCTCCAAAATAGCAAAACCCTTGACTGCATTAACGCATAAAGGGAAGAAATTTGAATGGAAGGATGAACAAGAGAAGGCGTTTCAATTAATGAAGAAAAAGCTAACTACGGCACCTATATTATCATTGCCTGAAGGGAATGATGATTTTGTGATTTATTGTGACGCATCAAAGCAAGGTCTCGGTTGTGTATTAATGCAACGGACGAAGGTGATTGCTTATGCGTCTAGACAATTGAAGATTCACGAGCAAAATTATACGACACATGTTTTGGAATTAGGCGCGGTTGTTTTTGCATTAAAGACTTGGAGGCACTACTTATATGGGGTCAAAAGTATTATATATACCGACCACAAAAGTCTTCAACACATATTTAATCAGAAACAACTGAATATGAGGCAGCGTAGGTGGATTGAATTGTTGAATGATTACGACTTTGAGATTCGTTACCACCCGGGGAAGGCAAATGTGGTAGCCGACGCCTTGAGCAGAAAGGACAGAGAACCCATTCGAGTAAAATCTATGAATATAATGATTCACACTAACCTTACTACTCAAATAAAGGAGGCGCAACAAGGAGTTTTAAAAGAGGGAAATTTAAAGGATGAAATACTCAAAGGATCGGAGAAGCATCTTAATATTTGGGAAGACGGAATCCGGTATAGGGCTGAAAGAATTTGGGTACCAAAATTTGGAGATATGAGAGAAATGGTACTTAGAGAAGCTCATAAAACCAGATACTCAATACATCCTGGAACGGGAAAGATGTACAAGGATCTTAAGAAACATTTTTGGTGGCCAGGTATGAAAGCCGATATTGCTAAATATGTAGGAGAATGTTTGACGTGTTCTAAGGTCAAAGCTGAACATCAGAACCATCATGTCTACTACAACAACCTGAAATCCCGGAATGGAAATGGGAAAACATTACCATGGATTTCATTACTAAATTGCCAAGGACTGCAAGTGGTTATGATACTATTTGGGTAATAGTTGATCGTCTCACCAAGTCAGCACACTTTCTGCCAATAAGAGAAGATGACAAGATGGAGAAGTTAGCACGACTGTATTTGAAGGAAGTCGTCTCCAGACATGGAATACCAATATCTATTATCTCTGATAGGGATGGCAGATTTATTTCAAGATTCTGGCAGACATTACAGCAAGCATTGGGAACTCGTCTAGACATGAGTACTGCCTATCATCCACCAACTGATGGGTAGAGCGAAAGGACGATACAAACGCTTGAAGACATGCTACGAGCTTGTGTTATTGATTTCGGAAATAGTTGGGATCGACATCTACCGTTAGCAAAATTTTCCTACAACAACAGCTACCATTCAAGCATTGAGATGGCGCCGTTTGAAGCACTTTATGGTAGAAAGTGCAGGTCTCTGATTTGTTGGAGTGAAGTGGGGGATAGACAGATTACGGGTCCGGAGATAATACAAGAAACTACCGAGAAAATCATCCAAATTCAACAAAGATTGAAAACCGCCCATAGTCGACAAAAGAGCTACGCGGACAGTAAAAGAAAAGATATAGAGTTTGAAATTGGAGAAATGGTCATGCTTAAGGTTTCACCTTGAAAAGGCGTTGTTCGATTTGGTAAATGGGGGAAACTAAATCCAAGGTACATTTGACCATTCAAGATTATAGATCGTGTCGGACCAGTAGCTTACCAACTGGAGCTACCTCAACAACTCGCGGCTGTACATAACACTTTCCACGTCTCAAATTTGAAGAAATGTTTTGCTAAAGAAGATCTCACTATTCCGTTAGATGAAATCCAAATCAATGAAAAACTTCAATTCATTGAAGAACCCGTCGAAATAATGGATCGTGAGGTTAAGAGACTTAAACAAAATAAGATACCGATTGTTAAGGTTCGATGGAATGCTCGTAGAGGACCCGAGTTCACCTGGGAGCGTGAAGATCAGATGAAGAAGAAATACCCGCATTTATTTCCAGAAGATACGTCAACACCTCCAACTGCTTAAAATTTCGGGACGAAATTTATTTAACGGGTAGGTACTGTAGTGACCCGAACTTTTCCATGTTTATATATATATTAAATGAAATTGTTATTTACATGATTAAGTGTTTCCAACATGTTAAGCAATCAAACTTGTTAAGACTTGATTAATTGAAATAGGTTTCATATAGACAATTGACCATCCATGTTGACCGGTGATTCACGAACGTTAAAACTTGTAAAAACTATACGATGACATATATATGGTTATATATATAGTTAACATGATTTTATTATAAGTATGTATCTCATTAGGTATTTTAACAATGAGTTATATACATAAAAATGAGACTATTAATTTAAGAAACTCGAAAATGATATATATAACGATTATCGTTATAACAACGTCTTACTAGGTACATATGAATCATATTAAGATATTGATACACTTGGTTAATTATGTTAAATGATAAGTAAATATATTATTAAGTGTATTAACAATGAAATACATATGTAAAAATAAGACTACTAACTTAATGATTAAACGAGACATATATGTAACGATTATCGTTGTAACGACATTTAACTGTATATATATCATACTAAGATATATTATATATCATAATATCATGATAATATAACAATTTAACATCTCATTTGTTATAATAAACAATGGGTTAACAACATTCAACAAGATCGTTAACCTAAAGGTTTCAAAACAACATTTACATGTAACGTCTAACTATGACTTAACGACTCAGTTAAAATGTATATACATGTAGTGTTTTAATATGTATTCATACACTTTTGAAAGACTTCAAGACACTTATCAAAATACTTCTACTTAACAAAAATGCTTACAATTACATCCTCGTTCAGTTTCATCAACAATTCTACTCGTATGCACCCATATTCGTACTCGTACAATACACAGCTTTTAGATGTATGTACTATTGGTATATACACTCCAATGATCAGCTCTTAGCAGCCCATTTGAGTAACCTAACACATGTGGGAACCATCATTTGGCAACTAGCATGAAATATCTCATAAAATTACAAAAATATGAGTAATCATTCATGACTTATTTACATGAAAATAAAATTACATATCCTTTATATCTAATCCATACACCAACGACCAAAAACACCTACAAACACTTTAATTCTTCAATTTTCTTCATATAATTGATCTCTCTCAAGTTCTATCTTCAAGTTCTAAGTGTTCTTCATAAATTCCAAAAGTTCTAGTTTCATAAAATCAAGAATACTTCCAAGATTGCAAGTTTACTTCCAAGTTTTCTAAATCCATTCCAAGTAATCATCCAAGATCAAGAAACATTTGTTACTTACAGTAGGTTATATTTCTAATACAAGGTAATAATCATATTCAAACTTTAATTCAATTTCTATAACTATAACAATCTTATTTCGAGTGGAAATCTTACTTGAAATTGTTTTCGTGTCATGATTCTGCTTCAAGAACTTTCAAGCCATCCAAGGATCCTTTGAAGCTAGATCTATTTTTCTCATTTCCAGTAGGTTTATCCAAGGAACTTGAGGTAGTAATGATGTTCATAACATCATTCGATTCATACATATAAAGCTATCTTATTCGAAGGTTTAAACTTGTAATCACTAGAACCTAGTTTAGTTAATTCTAAACTTGTTCGCAAATAAAAGTTAATCCTTCTAACTTGAATTTTAAAATCAACTAAACACATGTTCTATATCTATATGATATGCTAACTTAATGATTTAAAACCTGGAAACACGAAAAACACCGTAAAACCGGATTTACGCCGTCGTAGTAACACCGCGGGCTGTTTTGGGTTAGTTAATTAAAAACTATGATAAACTTTGATTTAAAAGTTGTTATTCTGGGAAAATGATTTTTATTATGAACATGAAACTATATCCAAAAATTATGGTTAAACTCAAAGTGGAAGTATGTTTTCTAAAATGGTCATCTAGACGTCGTTCTTTCGACTGAAATGACTACCTTTACAAAAACGACTTGTAACTTATTTTTCCGACTATAAACCTATACTTTTTCTGTTTAGATTCATAAAATAGAGTTCAATATGAAACCATAGCAATTTGATTCACTCAAAACGGATTTAAAATGAAGAAGTTATGGGTAAAACAAGATTGGATAATTTTTCTCATTTTAGCTACGTGAAAATTGGTAACAAATCTATTCCAACCATAACTTAATCAACTTGTATTATATATTATGTAATCTTGAGATACCATAGACACGTATACAATGTTTCGACCTATCATGTCGACACATCTATATATATTTCAGAACAACCATATACACTCTATATGTGAATGTTGGAGTTAGCTATACAGGGTTGAGGTTGATTCCAAAATATATATAGTTTGAGTTGTGATCAATACTGAGATACGTATACACTGGGTCGTGGATTGATTCAAGATAATATTTATCGATTTATTTCTGTACATCTTGAAATGTCCCGTTCTTATTGATTAAAAACGTTCCATATTAATTGATTTCGTTGCGAGGTTTTGACCTCTATATGAGACGTTTTTCAAAGACTGCATTCATTTTTAAACAAACCATAACCTTTATTTCATCAATAAAGGTTTAAAAAGCTTTACGTAGATTATCAAATAATGATAATCTAAAATATCCTGTTTACACACGACCATTACATAATGGTTTACAATACAAATATGTTACAACAAAATAAGTTTCTTGAATGCAGTTTTTACACAATATCATACAAGCATGGACTCCAAATCTTGTCCTTATTTAAGTATGCGACAGCGGAAGCTCTTAATAATCACCTGAGAATAAACATGCTTAAAACGTCAACAAAAATGTTGGTGAGTTATAGGTTTAACCTATATATATCAAATCGTAACAATAGACCACAAGATTTCATATTTCAATACACATCCCATACATAGAGATAAAAATCATTCATATGGTGAACACCTGGTAACCGACAATAACAAGATGCATATATAAGAATATCCCCATCATTCCGGGACACCCTTCGGATATGATATAAATTTCGAAGTACTAAAGCATCCGGTACTTTGGATGGGGTTTGTTAGGCCCAATAGATCTATCTTTAGGATTCGCGTCAATTAGGGTGTCTGTTCCCTAATTCTTAGATTACCAGACTTAATAAAAAGGGGCATATTCGATTTCGATAATTCAACCATAGAATGTAGTTTCACGTACTTGTGTCTATTTTGTAAATCATTTATAAAACCTGCATGTATTCTCATCCCAAAAATATTAGATTTTAAAAGTGGGACTATAACTCACTTTCACAGATTTTTTACTTCGTCGGGAAGTAAGACTTGGCCACTGGTTGATTCACGAACCTATAACAATATATACATATATATCAAAGTATGTTCAAAATATATTTACAACACTTTTAATATATTTTGATGTTTTAAGTTTATTAAGTCAGCTGTCCTCGTTAGTAACCTACAACTAGTTGTCCACAGTTAGATGTACAGAAATAAATCGATAAATATTATCTTGAATCAATCCACGACCCAGTGTATACGTATCTCAGTATTGATCACAACTCAAACTATATATATTTTGGAATCAACCTCAACCCTGTATAGCTAACTCCAACATTCACATATAGAGTGTCTATGGTTGTTCCGAAATATATATAGATGTGTCGACATGATAGGTCGAAACATTGTATACGTGTCTATGGTATCTCAAGATTACATAATATATAATACAAGTTGATTAAGTTATGGTTGGAATAGATTTGTTACCAATTTTCACGTAGCTAAAATGAGAAAAATTATCCAATCTTGTTTTACCCATAACTTCTTCATTTTAAATCCGTTTTGAGTGAATCAAATTGCTATGGTTTCATATTGAACTCTATTTTATGAATCTAAACAAAAAAAGTATAGGTTTCTAGTCGGAAAAATAAGTTACAAGTCGTTTTTGTAAAGGTAGTCATTTCAGTCGAAAGAACGACGTCTAGATGACCATTTTAGAAAACATACTTCCACTTTGAGTTTAACCATAATTTTTGGATATAGTTTCATGTTCATAATAAAAATCATTTTCTCAGAATAACAACTTTTAAATCAAAGTTTATCATAGTTTTTAATTAACTAACCCAAAACAGCCCGCGGTGTTACTACGACGGCGTAAATCCGGTTTTACGGTGTTTTTCGTGTTTCCAGGTTTTAAATCATTAAGTTAGCATATCATATAGATATAGAACATGTGTTTAGTTGATTTTAAAAGTCAAGTTAGAAGGATTAACTTTTGTTTGCGAACAAGTTTAGAATTAACTAAACTATGTTCTAGTGATTACAAGTTTAAACCTTCGAATAAGATAGCTTTATATGTATGAATCGAATGATGTTATGAACATCATTACTACCTTAATTTCCTTGGATAAACCTACTGGAAAATAGAAAAATGGATCTAGCTTCAATGGATCCTTGGATGGCTCGAAGTTCTTGAAGCAGAATCATGACACGAAAACAAGTTCAAGTAAGATCATCACTTGAAATAAGATTGTTATAGTTATAGAAATTGAACCAAAGTTTGAATATGATTATTACCTTGTATTATAATGATAACCTACTGTAAGAAACAAAGATTTCTTGAGGTTGGATGATCACCTTACAAGATTGGAAGTGAGCTAGCAAACTTGAAAGTATTCTTGATTTTATGAAACTAGAACTTTTGGAATTTATGAAGAACACTTAGAACTTGAAGATAGAACTTGAGAGAGATCAATTAGATGAAGAAAATTGAAGAATGAAAGTGTTTGTAGGTGTTTTTGGTCGTTGGTGTATGGATTAGATATAAAGGATATGTAATTTTGTTTTCATGTAAATAAGTCATGAATGATTACTCATATTTTTGTAATTTTATGAGATATTTCATGCTAGTTGCCAAATGATGGTTCCCACATGTGTTAGGTGACTCACATGGGCTGCTAAGAGCTGATCATTGGAGTGTATATACCAATAGTACATACATCTAAAAGCTGTGTATTGTACGAGTACGAATACGGGTGCATACGAGTAGAATTGTTGATGAAACTGAACGAGGATGTAATTGTAAGCATTTTTGTTAAGTAGAAGTATTTTGATAAGTGTATTGAAGTCTTTCAAAAGTGTATAAATACATATTAAAACACTACATGTATATACATTTTAACTGAGTCGTTAAGTCATCGTTAGTCGTTACATGTAAGTGTTGTTTTGAAACCTTTAGGTTAACGATCTTGTTAAATGTTGTTAACCCAATGTTTATAATATCAAATGAGATTTTAAATTATTATATTATCATGATATTATCATGTATGAATATCTCTTAATATGATATATATACATTAAATGTCTTTACAACGATAATCGTTACATACATGTCTCGTTTAAAAATCATTAAGTTAGTAGTCTTGTTTTTACATATGTAGTTCATTGTTAATATACTTTATGATATGTTTTCTTATCATAGTATCATGTTAACTATATATATATATCCATATATATGTCATCATATAGTTTTTACAAGTTTTAACGTTCGTGAATCACCGATCAACTTGGGTGGTCAATTGTCTATATGAAACATATTTCAATTAATCAAGTCTTAACAAGTTTGATTGCTTAACATGTTGGAAACATTTAATCATGTAAATATCAATCTCAATTAATATATATAAACATGGAAAAGTTCGGGTCACTACAGTACCTACCCGTTAAATAAATTTCGTCCCGAAATTTTAAGCTGTTGAAGGTGTTGACGAATCTTCTGGAAATAGATGCGGGTATTTCTTCTTCATCTGATCTTCACGCTCCCAGGTGAACTCGGGTCCTCTACGAGCATTCCATCGAACCTTAACAATTGGTATCTTGTTTTGCTTAAGTCTTTTAACCTCACGATCCATTATTTCGACGGGTTCTTCGATGAATTGAAGTTTTTCGTTGATTTGGATTTCATCTAACGGAATAGTGAGATCTTCTTTAGCAAAACATTTCTTCAAATTCGAGACGTGGAAAGTGTTATGTACAGCCGCGAGTTGTTGAGGTAACTCTAGTCGGTAAGCTACTGGTCCGACACGATCAATAATCTTGAATGGTCCAATATACCTTGGATTTAATTTCCCTCGTTTACCAAATCGAACAACGCCTTTCCAAGGTGCAACTTTAAGCATTACCATCTCTCCAATTTCAAATTCTATATCTTTTCTTTTAATGTCAGCGTAGCTCTTTTGTCGACTTTGGGCGGTTTTCAACCGTTGTTGAATTTGGATGATCTTCTCGGTAGTTTCTTGTATAATCTCCGGACCCGTAATCTGTCTATCCCCTACTTCACTCCAACAAATCGGAGACCTGCACTTTCTACCATAAAGTGCTTCAAACGGCGCCATCTCAATGCTTGAATGGTAGCTGTTGTTATAGGAAAATTCTGCTAACGGTAGATGTCGATCCCAACTGTTTCCGAAATCAATAACACATGCTCGTAGCATGTCTTCAAGCGTTTGTATCGTCCTTTCGCTCTGCCCATCAGTTTGTGGATGATAGGCAGTACTCATGTCTAGACGAGTTCCTAATGCTTGCTATAATGTCTGCCAGAATCTTGAAATAAATCTGCCATCCCTATCAGAGATAATAGAGATTGGTATTCCATGTCTGGAGACGACTTCCTTCAAATACAGTCGTGCTAACTTCTCCATCTTGTCATCTTCTATTATTGGCAGGAAGTGTGCTGATTTGATGAGACGATCAACTATTACCCAAATAGTATCAAAACCACTTGCAGTCCTTGGCAATTTAGTGATGAAATCCATGGTAATGTTTTCCCATTTCCATTCCGGGATTTCGGGTTGTTGAAGTAGAACTGATGGTTTCTGATGCTCAGCTTTGACCTTAGAACACATCAAACATTCTCCTACGTATTTAGCAACATCGGCTTTCATACCCGACCACCAAAAATGTTTCTTGAGATCCTTGTACATCTTCCCCGTTCCAGGATGTATTGAGTATCTGGTTTTATGAGCTTCTCTAAGTACCATTTCTCTCATATCTCCAAATTTTGGTACCCAAATCCTTTCAGCCCTATACCGGGTTCCGTCTTCCCGAATATTAAGATGCTTCTCCGATCCTTTGGGTATTTCATCCTTTAAATTTCCCTCTTTTAAAACTCCTTGTTGCGCCTCCTTTATTTGAGTAGTAAGGTTATTATGAATCATTATATTCATAGATTTTACTCGAATGGGTTCTCTGTCCTTCCTGCTCAAGGCATCGGCTACCACATTTGCCTTCCCCGGGTGGTAACGAATCTCAAAGTCGTAATCATTCAATAATTCAATCCACCTACGCTGCCTCATATTCAGTTGTTTCTGATTAAATATGTGTTGAAGACTTTTGTGGTCGGTATATATAATACTTTTGACCCCATATAAGTAGTGCCTCCAAGTCTTTAATGCAAAAACAACCGCGCCTAATTCCAAATCATGCGTCGTATAATTTTGTTCGTGAATCTTCAATTGTCTAGACGCATAAGCAATCACCTTCGTTCGTTGCATTAATACACAACCGAGACCTTGCTTTGATGCGTCACAATAAATCACAAAATCATCATTCCCTTCAGGCAATGACAATATAGGTGCCGTAGTTAGCTTTTTCTTCAATAACTGAAACGCTTTCTCTTGTTCATCATTCCATTCAAATTTCTTCCCTTTATGCGTTAATGCAGTCAAGGGTTTTGCTATTCTGGAAAAGTCTTGGATGAACCTTCTGTAGTAACCAGCTAGTCCTAAAAACTGGCGTATGTGTTTCGGAGTTTTCGGGGTTTTCCACTTTTCAACAGTTTCTATCTTTGCCGGATCCACCTTAATACCTTCTTTGTTCACTATGTGACCGAGGAATTGAACTTCTTCCAACCAAAATGCACACTTTGAAAACTTAGCGTACAATTCTTCCTTCCTCAATACTTCTAACACCTTTCTCAAATGTTCACCGTGTTCTTGGTCATTCTTTGAGTAAATAAGTATGTCATCAATGAAAATAATGACAAACTTGTCAAGGTATGGTCCACACACTCGGTTCATAAGGTCCATGAACACAGCTGGTGCATTAGTTAAACCAACCGGCATGACCATAAACTCGTAATGACCGTAACATGTTCTAAAAGCAGTCTTTGGAATATCATCTTCTTTCACCCGCATTTGATGATACCCGGAACGTAAGTCAATCTTTGAATAAACAGACGAGCCTTGTAGTTGATCAAATAAGTCGTCGATTCTCGGTAGTGGGTAGCGGTTCTTGATGGTAAGTTTGTTCAACTCTCGGTAGTCGATACACAACCTGAATGTACCATCTTTCTTCTTGACAAACAAAACAGGAGCTCCCCACGGTGATGTGCTTGGTCGAATGAAACCACGCTCTAAAAGTTCTTATAATTGGCTTTGCAGTTCTTTCATCTAGCTGGGTGCGAGTCTGTAAGGAGCACGAGCTATTGGTGCAGCTCCTGGTACAAGATCTATTTGAAATTCAACGGATCGATGTGGGGGTAATCCAGGTAATTCTTTCGGAAATACATCGGGAAATTCTTTTGCAATGGGAACATCATTGATGCTCTTTTCTTCAGTTTGTACTTTCTCGACGTGTGCTAGAACAGCATAGCAACCTTTTCTTATTAGTTTTTGTGCCTTCAAATTACTAATAAGATGTAGCTTCGTGTTGCCCTTTTCTCCGTACACCATTAAGGGTTTTCCTTTTTCTCGTATAATGCGAATTGCATTTTTGTAACAGACGATCTCTGCTTTCACTTCTTTCAACCAGTCCATACCGATTATCACATCAAAACTCCCTAACTCTACTGGTATCAAAACAATCTTAAATGTTTCGCTAACCAGTTTAATTTCTCGATTCCGACATATATTATGTGCTGAAATTAATTTACCATTTGCTAATTCGAGTAAAAATTTACTATCCAAAGGCGTCAATGGACAACTTAATTTAGCACAAAAATCTCTACTCATATAGCTTCTATCCGCACCCAAATCAAATAAAACGTAAGCAGATTTATTGTCAATAAGAAACGTACCCGTAACAAGCTCCGGGTCTTCCTGTGCCTCTGCCGCATTAATATTGAAAACTCTTCCGCGGCCTTGTCCATTCGTGTTCTCCTGGTTCGGGCAATTTCTAATAATGTGGCCCGGTTTTCCACATTTATAACAAACTACATTGGCATAACTTGGTCCGACACTACTTGCTCCGCCATTACTCGTTCTGACCCATTTGTTCATTTTGTTCTATTAACCCCTGGTCCGTAGACCTCACACTTCGCCGCGCTATGACCATTTCTTTTACACTTGTTGCAAAATTTGGTGCAGAACCCCGAGTGATACTTTTCACACCTTTGGCATAGCTGCTTCTGATTGTTGTTGTTGTTGCGGTTATTATTGTTGTTGGGATGATTGTTGTAGTTGCTGTTATTGTTGTTGTTGTTGTTGTTGGGCCGTTTGTTGTAGTTGCGATTGATGTTGCGATTGTTGGGATAATTGTTGCGATTATTGTTGTAATTGCTGTTGTTGTTGTATTGGTGATTTTTATCACCGTTTTCCTCCCACTTTCTTTTGACTTGCTTCACATTGGCCTCTTCAGCAGTCTGTTCTTTAATTCTTTCTTCAATCTGGTTCACTAGTTTGTGAGCCATTCTACATGCCTATTGTATGGAGGCGGGCTCGTGTGAACTTACATCTTCTTGGATTCTTTCCGGTAATCCTTTCACAAACGCGTCGATCTTCTCTTCCTCATCTTCGAATGCTCCCGGACACAATAGGCACAATTATGTGAATCATCTTTCGTACGTGGTAATATCAAATCCTTGGGTTCGTAACCCTCTAAGTTCTGTCTTGAGCTTATTGACCTCGGTTCTGGGACGGTACTTCTCGTTCATCAAGTGCTTGAATGCTGACCACGGTAGTGCGTACGCATCATCTTGTCCCACTTGCTCTAGATAGGTATTCCACCATGTTAACGCAGAACCTGTGAAGGTATGCGTAGCGTACTTCACTTTGTCTGCTTCAGTACACTTACTTATGGCAAACACCGATTCGACCTTCTCGGTCCACCGTTTCAATACGATCGGTCCTTCGGTTCCATCAAATTCCAAAGGTTTGCAGGCAGTGAATTCTTTGTAGGTGCATCCTACACGATTTCCTGTGCTGCCAGATCCAAGGTTATTGTTGGTATGTAGCGCAGCCTGTACTGCGGCTATGTTTGAAGCTAGAAAAGTACGGAATTCCTCTTCATTCATATTCACGGTGTGTCGAGTAGTCGGTGCCATTTCCTTCAAAATAGTTAAATGGAACAAGTTAATCATACAGAATATTAAGAGTAGTTAATAGTATTTCGTAGCATAATATGAACTCATTTATAAAAGCTTTTTCTTCATATTAGCGTTTTATAAGTTTAAATTCGGGTAGTACCTACCCGTTAAGTTCATACTTAGTAGCTAATATACAATTCAACTACTACAATTCTATATGAAAAACTGATTATAATATTATTTCGCGTTCAAACTTTTATACAATATTTTACAAACTTACAATACCGCTTATTTTACATAAAGCATGAAATATAGCACACAATAACTTTGATACAAGATAGTTGTGAAGACAATTCTAGCTAGTACACAAGTCGTTCAGCAAAGGCAATAAAGACACGTAATTCATACGTCCAGAAACAAGTCATGCATTCTGGTTTTACTAGGACTACTTCCCATCCTTGGTCTTGTGCAACATAACCGTTATGGCCATTGATAAGACAGCGTGTTGTAACGTCATCAAAGGGACGAGGGTTACGTAATGTCCAACAGTCCCGTAATAATCTAAAAACCTCATTTCTTACCCCAATTACCGACTCCGTCACTTGTGGAAACGTTTTGTTTAATAGTTGTAGCCCGATGTTCTTGTTCTCACTTTGGTGAGAAGCGAACATTACTAATCCGTAAGCATATCATGCTTCTTTATGTTGCATGTTAGCCGCTTTTTCTAAATCACGAAGTCCAATATTCGGATATATTGAGTCAAAATAATTTCTTAACCCGTTGCGTAAAATAGCATTTGGGTTCCCCGCAATATATGCGTCAAAGTAAACACATCGTAACTTATGGGTTTCCCAATGTGATATCCCCCATCTTTCAAACGAAAGTCTCTTATAAACCAAGACATTCTTGGAACGTTCTTCGAATGTCTTACAAACTGATCTCGCCTTAAATAGTTGTGCCGAAGAATTCTGGCCGACTCTAGACAAGCTTTCATCAATCATGTCTCCGGGTAGGTCTCTTAAAATATTGGGTTGTCTATCCATTTTGTGTTTTTAAACTGTAAAATAGACAAGAGTTAGATTCATAAAAAAATACTTATTAATACAAGCAATTTTTACATATATCATAAAGCATAAGAACACTATATTACATATATTACACCACACGAATACAACTATCTTATTCCGACTCGCTCGTTTCTTCTTCTTCGGTTTTGGTTCGTTTTGCCAAGTTTCTAGGGATATATGATGTTCCCCTAATACGAGCCGTCGTTGTCCACATTGGTTTAGAAAAACCTGGTGGTTTAGAGGTTCCCAGGTCATTGTTACAACTTAAAGACTTCGGGGGTTGACGATACATATAAAGTTCATCGGGGTTGGAATTAGATTTCTCTATTTTTATGCCCTTTCCCTTATTATTTTCTTTTGCCTTTTTAAATTCAGTTGGGGTAATTTCTATAACATCATCGGAATTCTCGTCGGGATCCGATTCATCGGAGAATTGGTAATCCTCCCAATATTTTGCTTCCTTGGCGGAAACACCATTGACCATAATTAACTTTGGTCGGTTGGTTGAGGATTTTCTTTTACTTAACCGTTTTATTATTTCCCCCACCGGTTCTATTTCTTCATCCGGTTCCGATTCTTCTTCCGGTTCCGATTCTTCTTCCGGTTCCGACTCTTCTTCCGGTTCCTCTTCGGGAACTTGTGAATCAGCCCACAAATCATTCCAATTTACATTTGACTCTTCATTATTATTAGGTGAGTCAATGGGACTTGTTCTAGAGGTAGACATCTATCACATAATATCAAACACGTTAAGAGATTAATATATCACATAATATTCATATGTTAAAAATAAATAGTTTCCAACAAAAATGTTAAGCAATCATTTTTAAAGAAAACACGGTCGAAGTCCAGACTCACTAATGCATCCTAACAAACTCGATAAGACACACTAATGCAAATTTTCTGGTTCTCTAAGACCAACGCTCTGATACCAACTGAAATGTCCCGTTCTTATTGATTAAAAACGTTCCATATTAATTGATTTCGTTGCGAGGTTTTGACCTCTATATGAGACGTTTTTCAAAGACTGCATTCATTTTTAAACAAACCATAACCTTTATTTCATCAATAAAGGTTTAAAAAGCTTTACGTAGATTATCAAATAATGATAATCTAAAATATCCTGTTTACACACGACCATTACATAATGGTTTACAATACAAATATGTTACAACAAAATAAGTTTCTTGAATGCAGTTTTTACACAATATCATACAAGCATGGACTCCAAATCTTGTCCTTATTTAAGTATGCGACAGCGGAAGCTCTTAATAATCACCTGAGAATAAACATGCTTAAAACGTCAACAAAAATGTTGGTGAGTTATAGGTTTAACCTATATATATCAAATCGTAACAATAGACCACAAGATTTCATATTTCAATACACATCCCATACATAGAGATAAAAATCATTCATATGGTGAACACCTGGTAACCGACAATAACAAGATGCATATATAAGAATATCCCCATCATTCCGGGACACCCTTCGGATATGATATAAATTTCGAAGTACTAAAGCATCCGGTACTTTGGATGGGGTTTGTTAGGCCCAATAGATCTATCTTTAGGATTCGCGTCAATTAGGGTGTCTGTTCCCTAATTCTTAGATTACCAGACTTAATAAAAAGGGGCATATTCGATTTCGATAATTCAACCATAGAATGTAGTTTCACGTACTTGTGTCTATTTTGTAAATCATTTATAAAACCTGCATGTATTCTCATCCCAAAAATATTAGATTTTAAAAGTGGGACTATAACTCACTTTCACAGATTTTTTACTTCGTCGGGAAGTAAGACTTGGCCACTGGTTGATTCACGAACCTATAACAATATATACATATATATCAAAGTATGTTCAAAATATATTTACAACACTTTTAATATATTTTGATGTTTTAAGTTTATTAAGTCAGCTGTCCTCGTTAGTAACCTACAACTAGTTGTCCACAGTTAGATGTACAGAAATAAATCGATAAATATTATCTTGAATCAATCCACGACCCAGTGTATACGTATCTCAGTATTGATCACAACTCAAACTATATATATTTTGGAATCAACCTCAACCCTGTATAGCTAACTCCAACATTCACATATAGAGTGTCTATGGTTGTTCCGAAATATATATAGATGTGTCGACATGATAGGTCGAAACATTGTATACGTGTCTATGGTATCTCAAGATTACATAATATATAATACAAGTTGATTAAGTTATGGTTGGAATAGATTTGTTACCAATTTTCACGTAGCTAAAATGAGAAAAATTATCCAATCTTGTTTTACCCATAACTTCTTCATTTTAAATCCGTTTTGAGTGAATCAAATTGCTATGGTTTCATATTGAACTCTATTTTATGAATCTAAACAAAAAAAGTATAGGTTTCAAGTCGGAAAAATAAGTTACAAGTCGTTTTTGTAAAGGTAGTCATTTCAGTCGAAAGAACGACGTCTAGATGACCATTTTAGAAAACATACTTCCACTTTGAGTTTAACCATAATTTTTGGATATAGTTTCATGTTCATAATAAAAATCATTTTCTCAGAATAACAACTTTTAAATCAAAGTTTATCATAGTTTTTAATTAACTAACCCAAAACAGCCCGCGGTGTTACTACGACGGCGTAAATCCGGTTTTACGGTGTTTTTCGTGTTTCCAGGTTTTAAATCATTAAGTTAGCATATCATATAGATATAGAACATGTGTTTAGTTGATTTTAAAAGTCAAGTTAGAAGGATTAACTTTTGTTTGCGAACAAGTTTAGAATTAACTAAACTATGTTCTAGTGATTACAAGTTTAAACCTTCGAATAAGATAGCTTTATATGTATGAATCGAATGATGTTATGAACATCATTACTACCTTAATTTCCTTGGATAAACCTACTGGAAAAGAGAAAAATGGATCTAGCTTCAATGGATCCTTGGATGGCTCGAAGTTCTTGAAGCAGAATCATGACACGAAAACAAGTTCAAGTAAGATCATCACTTGAAATAAGATTGTTATAGTTATAGAAATTGAACCAAAGTTTGAATATGATTATTACCTTGTATTAGAATGATAACCTACTGTAAGAAACAAAGATTTCTTGAGGTTGGATGATCACCTTACAAGATTGGAAGTGAGCTAGCAAACTTGAAAGTATTCTTGATTTTATGAAACTAGAACTTTTGGAATTTATGAAGAACACTTAGAACTTGAAGATAGAACTTGAGAGAGATCAATTAGATGAAGAAAATTGAAGAATGAAAGTGTTTGTAGGTGTTTTTGGTCGTTGGTGTATGGATTAGATATAAAGGATATGTAATTTTGTTTTCATGTAAATAAGTCATGAATGATTACTCATATTTTTGTAATTTTATGAGATATTTCATGCTAGTTGCCAAATGATGGTTCCCACATGTGTTAGGTGACTCACATGGGCTGCTAAGAGCTGATCATTGGAGTGTATATACCAATAGTACATACATCTAAAAGCTGTGTATTGTACGAGTACGAATACGGGTGCATACGAGTAGAATTGTTGATGAAACTGAACGAGGATGTAATTGTAAGCATTTTTGTTAAGTAGAAGTATTTTGATAAGTGTATTGAAGTCTTTCAAAAGTGTATAAATACATATTAAAACACTACATGTATATACATTTTAACTGAGTCGTTAAGTCATCGTTAGTCGTTACATGTAAGTGTTGTTTTGAAACCTTTAGGTTAACGATCTTGTTAAATGTTGTTAACCCAATGTTTATAATATCAAATGAGATTTTAAATTATTATATTATCATGATATTATCATGTATGAATATCTCTTAATATGATATATATACATTAAATGTCTTTACAACGATAATCGTTACATACATGTCTCGTTTAAAAATCATTAAGTTAGTAGTCTTGTTTTTACATATGTAGTTCATTGTTAATATACTTTATGATATGTTTTCTTATCATAGTATCATGTTAACTATATATATATATCCATATATATGTCATCATATAGTTTTTACAAGTTTTAACGTTCGTGAATCACCGATCAACTTGGGTGGTCAATTGTCTATATGAAACATATTTCAATTAATCAAGTCTTAACAAGTTTGATTGCTTAACATGTTGGAAACATTTAATCATGTAAATATCAATCTCAATTAATATATATAAACATGGAAAAGTTCGGGTCACTACACATCTAACTGTGGACAACTAGTTGTAGGTTACTAACGAGGACAGCTGACTTAATAAACTTAAAACATCAAAATATATTAAAAGTGTTGTAACTATATTTTGAACATACTTTGATATATATGTATATATTGTTATAGGTTCGTGAATCAACCAGTGGCCAAGTCTTACTTCCCGACGAAGTAAAAATCTGTGAAAGTGAGTTATAGTCCCACTTTTAAAATCTAATATTTTTGGGATGAGAATACATGCAGGTTTTATAAATGATTTACAAAATAGACACAAGTACGTGAAACTACATTCTATGGTTGAATTATCGAAATCGAATATGCCCCTTTTTATTAAGTCTGGTAATCTAAGAATTAGGGAACAGACACCCTAATTGACGCGAATCCTAAAGATAGATCTATTGGGCCTAACAAACCCCATCCAAAGTACTGGATGCTTTAGTACTTCGAAATTTATATCATATCCGAAGGGTGTCCCGGAATGATGGGGATATTCTTATATATGCATCTTGTTAATGTCGGTTACCAGGTGTTCACCATATGAATGATTTTTATCTCTATGTATGGGATATGTATTGAAATATGAAATCTTGTGGTCTATTGTTACGATTTGATATATATAGGTTAAACCTATAACTCACCAACATTTTTGTTGACGTTTAAAGCATGTTTATTCTCAGGTGAATACTAAGAGCTTCCGCTGTTGCATACTAAAATAAGGACAAGATTTGGAGTCCATGTTTGTATGATATTGTGTAAAAACTGCATTCAAGAAACTGATTTCGATGTAACATATTTGTATTGTAAACCATTATGTAATGGTCGTGTGTAAACAGGATATTTTAGATTATCATTATTTGATAATCTACGTAAAGCTTTTTAAACCTTTATTTATGAAATAAAGGTTATGGTTTGTTTTAAAAATGAATGCAGTCTTTGAAAAATGTCTCATATAGAGGTCAAAACACCGCAACGAAATCAATTAATATGGAACGTTTTTAATCAATAAGAACGGGACATTTCATTAGCCTACCGAAAAAATCATCGATCCATCTATGGATGAAGAAGAAGTAAGGGTGACAAATTTGCACTCTTGAGAAGACGACGACGTTGAAAATTTTACTCCCGAGATCAAAATGGCGGAACCTGTAAAATCATAAAAAAAGAAGAATTTACTTCAAATCCACAATCTACCATTCCACACATTTCCACTCCAGTATTACTTCAATCTTGGAATTCAGTATATGACGATCCATTTAACCAAGAACCAGAAAAGAGACGCATCCATTTACTGAAAGCTACACTTAAAGAAGAATTAATTAGTGATAATCGGATGGGTCTAAACATTAAACCCTTTGATATATTATACACCACGCGAGATGTAAATTATTGGCTCACTTCTTTAATTAGTAGAACTTATTCCATCGACTTCACATGTCGTCAGCAAAGTGTGGGAAAGTCTAACCCCACTTAACGTTAAATTCGGGGTTCGGGTTAGTGCATAACTCGTTAATAAAAATGCATGATAAATTAGTGTAAAAGACGCATTTTCAAAGATTAGCAAACGGTTCAGAAAAGCAAAAATTTTTGAACAAAAACATGTGTGATAAAACAATAAAAAGAGTGAATGATGAGGTTACGCTCATGCAGCAATGGAGAACCAACTCGAACGACTCTCTTTTGAATCAACCAAAGCAGGTCTCTGAGTTTCTATCTCACAGGTAAGTTTGTTTGTATAGTTAATTTTTCATTGCTTTTAACCTTTTGTTTTTAAACGCCGAATCTTTCACTATAAAGCATTAAATTGATATTCGGTAAAATTAGGTATAATAAACCTAAATTATTGATATCAGACAAAAATTTAATTCATCAAAGTAAAATTTACCATTTATTCAAAAGGTATAAATTATCGTCAATCAATCAACTTAAAATATTTCAAAAATTTGTCATGAGTAAAACTAGGTGACTTGAACCGAAATTACTTTACCCAAAAGAGGGACGTACATTTTTGTTAATATTTGATTGATTAAAGTGGGAAGAAAAGACCAAAAAGATTTTTATAATTTTATTTTTACCTTGTTTTCTAAATTAATATATAGTTATATTATTTTAAATTTAAGTTTAAATTTAAGTTTTGTATGAAATTTATATGCATTTTAAATTTAAGTTTTGTGTAAATTTTAAATACAAAAATAAAATTTATTTTATTTCATTAAGTTTAAAATGATGATTTCTAAAATTCTTCGTGAGTTAAAGACTAGGTCAATAGAACCGAAATTGCTTTACCCAAGGACGGGGCGAAAAATTTTGTTATCATTATCTTAATATTATTGATCGAAAGTATACCAAAAAAAAAAATAAAAAAAACGAAAATCTTTGCTTTTAAAACAATCACTTTAAAATGACAATTTTTAAAATTTTGTCGAGGGACGGACTAGGTGTAATGTACCGAAACTACATCTACCTAAATAAAAAGGAAAAAAAAATTTTAAATTAATCAATTAATTGTTTTATTAAGTAAAGTTTTATATAAAAAAATGTACTATACCCAATGCGATCGCATGGGGTTTGTGTGTTAAACTCATGCGATCGCATGGGGTTTGTGTGTTAAACTCATGCGATCGCATGAGGATCTTGACCAGGTAAACTTGTTAAATTCTTTTTCGCAGCTCACTGTCTCATTTCCTACAAACACATCCACGAACACACACACACATATATCACAAAAATCTTCAATTTTACTCCAAATTTCATCAAATTTCTTGCTATAAATCGTCCTAAACATGTTGTCATTCGGATTAGGAAGGAAAAAGGTAAAGATTTCACTCCTAAACTCTTTAATTTCTTATTTTTAGTGTTTATGACAACTAATTGCACTAATTTGATTTTGATGATTTCTAGCTTAATTATGCTTAAATTGTTCATATATTATGCTTGTATAACCTAGATTGATGCTATTTAACATGATTAGAAGCTTTAAACTTCCGAAAATTTTAGAAATCTAGGGTTTGTGTTCTTGAGCAATTTGGGGCTTTTTGATATAAATGAGTTATGGCCAATTATTGTTGTTAGTTCATGCTTAATTAAGTAATGTAACATGTTTAGGTTGCTTAATGGTCCAAACTTTGATTATAAACATGTTAATTGATTGAAATTGTTGACTTTTTAAGTCAAACTTATATGAACTAGTTAATTTGGATATGTATGCCAATTGGGACTTGTTTAAATACTTAGAATGATTATTTTTGACATGTTTTAGAATATGAATGGCTATGAACAATGTATACATTTTCATATAAGCTTGTTTGAAAAAGTGTAGAATTGTTAAAATTATGAAAATGTGTATAAATTTAATATTGATAAAACATGTCATTATAATTGTTTTGGTTTGTTATTTTGCTAACACTAATGCATTACTTGGATGCACAAAATTCTGTGTCTAATGTGTTTTACAGAAAACTACAAATACACAGATTGGATCATCTTCTTCGCAAGGTGCTCAACAACCAGAACCACAACAAGAACACCACAATATGAACAACACATACTATATCATGAACCCAACCCACTATTCATTAATGAGTATAGACAATTTTAGGCACATGAGCTGGTGATGTGCGAAATTGTGTCTATTATTTATCGTTGGAAAACACCGGTTAAAAGGACTATTACACACTACGGGCAGTATACTCGATCGTGTAGTAGTATAGATAATGGTTTAGTTCCGTGTATCGTTCCAAGGACAATTTGTACGAGTCAAAATACAATTAGAAAATATATTATGATTAACTAAGTAAATGAAATGAAGGTACGAGATTTTATGGTTTTGTGGCTATTTAACGATTAGCCAAATCAGAGAAGATTAAAAGTAAAAACAATATTTTTGGTCTTTTAAGTTTATAAAAATGAAAGATAGTTTTGATATAAAATTAAGGAAATATGCTCATCTAGACTTTTTACCCTCAATGTTGAATGTTATTTAGGATTAAGATCGGATTAATTGGTTATGCGTGAGAACTAATTAATTGGTTTACCAAGAGTAGTATTGCGAAAACACTCAAACGGGATTACACGATGCAAGTGATGTTCTTGCCACCTAAGACCTCCTATTTGTAATCAACTAATTCAACTAGCGTGAGGACTTGAAGAATGATCAAGTCAATGGTGTGTTGAACATGATCCACTCCTATATTAACTAATGGTATAACTTAGTTCATTCCCTTGGTCCGGTAAAATGCCCAATTCACCCAACCCAAGTAATCAATTCAGTGTAGTAATAGGATCCTTATAAACATCACTAGATAAGGCAAATTACTAACACCTAATAGTTATATGGAACTAGGTAGTTGAAAATATGTATAACAGATTCTAAGGAATTGATCGTTCACCTAGACAACTACACATATCAATTAAGTTATCCGAAAGTATCTACAAGAGTCGTTCTTTCATTCCTATAGAGATTAACCATTTGAATGCAACTTACCCCTTTTGGTAAAAGACGGATAAACACATGTCACTAGGTGTAAATCAATATACTAACTTGATAAGATAATGTATCTTAATCAAATGAATATATCAACTAGTTGAATCAAAAATGATTAAACTTAACTAGAATGGTTCTTGTATTCAAACATCAAACTATCATGCAATATAACAATCATTCAATAGTAACATTCAACATTTCGGTTATTTATCTAGATGAACATAAAAAGGACTAGCCAACAATCATGCTTGAAAACTTAAACAAAACAGTAACAAAGATAGAATTCATTATGATACAAGAATTAGACCTTTTAGGAATAATCTTGGATGAAGCTCTTGAATTCTCCTTGATTCTTCAATGAATTAAGAGTTTAGATATACTTTGATTCGTTCTTGTAGTCTCAGAACAGAAAGGAAACTGGTACCCCTTGAAATGAAGCTGGACATGGAATTAAATAGGAAGAGCTAGGCATGAAAGTGGTTGAAAAGCACTGTGGTGCGCGGCGCGCACTCTTCACCTACTCCATTTTAACTTTACAGCTAACGATCGCACCTTCAGTCCTGTGTTCCAGGCATTCGTGCGCGGAAGGGGTGCGCGGCTTAATTATGCGCGGCGCGCACATGGTGTTTTTGCATGAGGCACACGCTGGTTTCCAAATAAGCCGATCTCTGATCAAAATTAACCGTGCGAGGCTGAGAGCGCGTTTTCTGTCTTTCGGGTTTTGTTTTTGATCTCTGAGCTGTTTTATCTCTATTCTTTCATGTTTCTTCAAGTTTATCAAGATTTTGGACTGAATTACAATAATAATGAAATATGAACGTACAATCTAAGTTTACATACGAAATGAACATCAAATGAACTTGATATTACGTCTGAAGATATGACTAATTTGAGTAATATCAAATCCCCCATACTTAACTCTTGCTTATCCTCAAGCAAGTCTTATTCTAATCATTCGCATATAAAATACAAACATAAATGAATTACACGCATTATTAGAAGTACATATTACACGAATCACACGAAGCACGCAAAACACACACAAACTCACACTATATGAAACCCATATTACACAAATGGAATACACACTCGTTGAGGTACACACACAATTTATGAATCACACGCACACATTTGGATTGTTTAGGAGAATTGAACTTCGGTGAAAGTTCTTGAAAATTTGGATCCTTAGGGAAAACTGGATCTTGAGAAAACATTTTAAAATTTTGAAAATATCAATGCTAGTTTTAAGACTAGACACTTTTTCCAGTTTTAACCTCAAATTCCGGTTGAGGGTAACTGAAAACCGAAGTCTCAGTCGGCGATTAGCAAGCTATCCGCCCCCATGATTGTAGTATCATGGAACTCTTAATCGGGCGCCCCCTGACGCGATATAAATATCGGTCTTTCATGACAATTTGTACAATTTAGATCAAGGGTTAAAACTGCGAAGACTGAGATATCGCGTGGGACAGATCCTGCTCCAGCTTATATACCGTAATCGGTCTTACACTAGATAGCGCCTTGGATTTACCCTACCAAGTTTATTTTCGGGTTTGAAAGTTCAAGACTTTCCCTTCTCACTTTACCTTTATATCGTGAAATGATATTGGTATGAAATGACATAGTTTAGGAAGTTTGCTATATCAAGTAAGGCGAAATTCGGAAGACTTTACTTCCTTCAAGGATGCACTAGATGCATCCTTTTTGTTTAGTGACTTTTGTTCCTTTTATTTTCAATCCAAAAAGTACTTAAACCATTTTAACTTTGCAAAAATGTGAGATATTAATTCGAAAAGATTAGTAAAATCCCCCATACTTGCCTTTTTCGCTAAGACTTTTAGTTCAAAAATTTAAAATTTCTTCATAAATTGAGAAAATAAGCCAAGTTGCATACCCGAGAGAATTACCCTCCCCCCACACTTAAGATTAAGTAAGACCCTCATTACTTAAAATCAAAAAAATTTAATAATTCAGGAGTGCATTAGTGTGAAAAGAGTTCGAAAAACCTTGGTATAACGTCAGAGATCGTGAAACTTAGGTGAGCGATGGTGCTGAACTTAATGCCAGCATATGAACATCGTTCATTCCTTGATCTCTATCACAAATTCTAAATTAGTTGTACCTCGTTGAACTTAATGCCAGCATCACTAAACCTTAACATCAATAAACAAACAAACACACAAAATAATATAGAAAAAGGTGGTGTATTGAACACAACCACCTATATATATTATCCAAACAACATAAAAAGTTTAAAAGTTATTACACACCAAAGTTTAAAATCCGTTCTCAAAACTACCAAATTGTTACCAAAAAGGGCGCTTGAGCTCTCTAATCATCAACAAAGAAGTTACCAAAAGGCCAGCCAGAGTAAGTGCCCAAACCATCATTCCTAGGTCTTCCATGCAGGTATTGCTCCTCAAAGCGTCTTTGTGTATCTTGCATGGTGTGATGACCCGGAAATTTCTGACCAAATTTAAACTTAATCTATAACGTTTCTGACACGATAAGCAAAGTCTGTAATGTTGAGTCACGAAAGTTTTGGAACTATATTCATATAATCAATTATTCTTTGACTGTTCTCGAAGATTCACGAACAATATATATATATATATATATATATATATATATATATATATATATATATATATATATATATATATATATATATATATATATATATATATATATGACTTCAAGTTATTTAGTAAACGATAGTATCATTCGATTATTGATTCGATTGATATTTAGATAAGTTAACTAAAACGTTTAAGATGAACCAGTAAAACACTAATTTGCTACAGTATTTTTGAATTGCTACAGTACCCAAAAAGCTACAGTGTTTTCAACGTCAGACGCACCATAGATACCAAGGAGTACCAACAACAATAACCGATGAAGTATTGATTCATAACTTCATTGGAGAAATATTCTGTGGCAAATATGTAATCTCTAAAGTCTTAGAGATAATCTATTCCAGCCGTAACCGTAAATCAGATAAGTGGACCGAAATGATAGAAGGAAGAGTAGAAACCCTGACCGGAATGGTGCACGATTTACAAGCTAGACTTGTTTTACCAATAGCATCAACAGTACCCTTAGCCTCACCAGCACAGTCAGTGCTGTCAACATCGCCTCTAACATTACAAGCTCCGCCAGTTCAAGAAAGCACCGTGGACATCATTACGAGTCAACAACGAGTATATTGTATCAATGAGTTATGAAGTAATAACTCAATTCCTCTAAAGAATTTATATGTATATCTTATATATATAAATTTTAAAACCATCATAAATCTTTTAGTACTAAGCTATTATGTATGAATTGAAAAAGAGTAAATACTACTCGGTTAATTCATATTACTAATATGCTATGATGTACATCCTTCTTTAGCGACTTAACCATCGTTAACTACAATCTCTATTTCAACTCAATGAATTTAATTTCATAATAAACCAGGTGTATTATTCAATTACATAATTGATTTTACATTTTCATTTTTGATGTACTCAAAACTTTCCAGAAAACATCATCTGTGCCTTGTAAGGTTCACACAAATTTTCCACGAGCACCACACCCTTCACCAAGGAATATCAATAAGAATAAATAATGAAGTATTGATTTCATTAGCGAAATACTCCGCAAAGATTATGTAATATTTAATATTTTAAAGATTAATCATTTCTAAGTCAAGCTGAAAATTAAATGAGCTTAATATGATATTAACTCATTAAATCTGTATTACATCTGAAGAAATATATGTAGTGACCCGAACTTTTCCATGTTTATATATATTAATTGAGATTGATATTTACATGATTAAATGTTTCCAACATGTTAAGCAATCAAACTTGTTAAGACTTGATTAACTGAAATATGTTTCATATAGACAATTGACCACCCAAGTTGACCGGCGATTCACGAACGTTAAAACTTGTAAAAACGACATGACGATATATATATGGATATACATATGGTTAACATGAGATTATGATAAGTAAGTATCTCCATAAGTATATTAACATTTAGTTATATACATATAAACGAGACTACTAACTTAAGGATTTCGAAACGAGACATATATGTAACGATTATCGTTGTAACGACATTTAAATGTATATATATCATATTAAGATATATTAATATATCATAATATCATGATAATATAATAATTTAACATCTCATTAGATATAATAAACAATGGGTTAACAACATTAATTGAGATCGTTAACTTAAAGTTTTCAAAACAACACTTACATGTAACGACTAACAATGACTTACCGACTCAGTTTAAATGTATATACATGTAGTGTATTTAGATGTATTAAAATACTTTTGGAAGACTTCAAGACATATATCAAAACACTCATACTTAACGTTACAGTTACTTTTCCATTCTTTTCTTTCATCAAGAATTCTAGTCGTATTCTTACCCGTATTATACACAGCTTCAAAACGTACTTACTATGAGTATATACCAATAGGAACTAGCATGAGATTCCACTCTTGATTATGTCATGTATGACTAATCAATTTTAACTTCTACCATGAGCTAGTCAACTAACTAGAACTCCTTTTAACCCCACTCACCACTCACCAATTACCACTCATCATTCACTCCATTTCACTTCCAATTCTCTTTCTAATTCTCTCTCAACACACACACACACTATTATGAATGTATTTTTCCAGTAGTTAATCATCATCTTCATCAAAAATCACTTCAAGAATCAAGCTATAATCATCATAGGAAGAACACTTCAAGAACACTTCAAAAATCCCTTCAAGTTTACTAATTTACTTCCAAGCTTTCTAATCCATTCCAAGTAATCATCTAAGATCAAGAAACCTTTGTTATATACAGTAGGTTATCTTTATTATTCAATGTAATATTCATATTCAAACTTTGATTCAATTTCTATAACTATAAACTATATTAATTCGAGTAAAAATCTTACTTGAACTTGTTTTTGTGTCATGATCCTACTTCAAGAACTTTCAAGCCATCCAAGATCCTTTGAAGCTAGATCATTTCTTGTCACTTCCAGTAGGTTTACCTACTAAACTTGAGGTAGTAATGATGTTCATAACATCATTCGATTCATATATATAAAACTATCTTATTCGAAGGTTTAAACTCGTAATCACTAGAACATAGTTTAGTTAATTCTAAACTTGTTCGCAAACAAAAGTTAATCCTTCTAACTTGAATTTAAAATTAACTACACACATGTTCTATATCTATGTGATATGCTAACTTAATGATTTAAAACCTGGAAACACGAAAACACCGTAAAACCGGATTTACGCCGTCGTAGTAACACCGCGGGCTGTTTTGGGTTAGTTAATTAAAAACTATGATAAACTTTGATTTAAAAGTTGTTATTCTGAAAAAATGATTTTTATTATGAACATGAAACTATATCCAAAAATTATGGTTAAACTCAAAGTGGAAGTATGTTTTCTAAAATGGTCATCTAGACGTCGTTCTTTCGACTGAAATGACTACCTTTACAAAAACGACTTGTAACTTAATTTTCCGACTATAAACCTATACTTTTTCTGTTTAGATTCATAAAATAGAGTTCAATATGAAACCATAGCAATTTGATTCACTCAAAACGGATTTAAAATGAAGAAGTTATGGGTAAAACAAGATTGGATAATTTTTCTCATTTTAGCTACGTGAAAATTGGTAACAAATCTATTCCAACCATAACTTAATCAACTCGTATTGTATATTATGTAATTTTGAGATAACATAGACACGTATACAATGTTTCGACCTATCATGTCGACACATCTATATATATTTCGGAACAACCATAGACACTCTATATGTGAATGTTGGAGTTAGCTATACAGGGTTGAGGTTGATTCCAAAATATATATAGTTTGAGTAGTGATCAATACTGAGATAGGTATACACTGGGTCGTGGATTGATTCAAGATAATATTTATCGATTTATTTCTGTACATCTAACTGTGGACAACTAGTTGTAGGTTACTAATGAGGACAGCTGACTTAATAAACTTAAAACATCAAAATATATTAAAAGTGTTGTAAATATATTTTAAACATACTTTGATATATATGTATATATTGTTATAGGTTCGTGAATCAACCAGTGGCCAAGTCTTACTTCCCGACGAAGTAAAAATCTGTGAAAGTGAGTTATAGTCCCACTTTTAAAATCTAATATTTCTGGGATGAGAATACATGCAGGTTTTATAAATGATTTACAAAATAGACACAAGTACGTGAAACTACATTCTATGGTTGAATTATCGAAATCGAATATGCCCCTTTTTATTAAGTCTGGTAATCTAAGAATTAGGGAACAGACACCCTAATTGACGCGAATCCTAAAGATAGATCTATTGGGCCTAACAAACCCCATCCAAAGTACCGGATGCTTTAGTACTTCGAAATTTATATCATATCCGAAGGGTGTCCCTGAATGATGGGGATATTCTTATATATATATGCATCTTGTTAATGTCGGTTACCAGGTGTTCACCATATGAATGATTTTTATCTCTATGTATGGGATGTGTATTGAAATATGAAATCTTGTGGTCTATTGTTACGATTTGATATATATAGGTTAAACCTATAACTCACCAACATTTTTGTTGACGTTTAAAGCATGTTTATTCTCAGGTGAATACTAAGAGCTTCCGCTGTTGCATACTAAAATAAGGACAAGATTTGGAGTCCATGTTTGTATGATATTGTGTAAAAACTGCATTCAAGAAACTGATTTCGATGTAACATATTTGTATTGTAAACCATTATGTAATGGTCGTGTGTAAACAGGATATTTTAGATTATCATTATTTGATAATCTACGTAAAGCTTTTTAAACCTTTATTTATGAAATAAAGGTTATGGTTTGTTTTAAAATGAATGCAGTCTTTGAAAAACGTCTCATATAGAGGTCAAAACCTCGCAACGAAATCAATTAATATGGAACGTTTTTAATCAATAAGAACGGGACATTTCAGTTGGTATCCGAGCGTTGATCTTAGAGAACCAGAAAATTTGCATTAGTGTGTCTTATCGAGTTTGTTAGGATGCATTAGTGAGTCTGGACTTCGACCGTGGTTTCTTTAAAAATGATTGCTTAACATTTTTGTTGGAAACTATATATTTTTAACATATGAATATTATGTGATATATTAATCTCTTAACGTGTTTGATATTATGTGATAGATGTCTACCTCTAGAACAAGTCCCATTGACTCACCTAATAATAATGAAGAGTCAAATGTAAATTGGAATGATTCGTGGACTGATTCACAAGTTCCCGAAGAGGAACCGGAAGAAAAGTCGGAACCAGAAGAAGAATCGGAACCGGAAGAAGAATCGAAACTGGATGAAGAAATAGAACTGGTGGGGGAAATAATAAAACGGTTAAGTAAAAGAAAATCCTCAACCAACCGACCAAGGTTAATTATGGTCAATGGTGTTTCCGCCAAGGAAGCAAAATATTGGGAGGATTACCAATTCTCCGATGAATCGGATTCCGACGAGAATTCCGATGATGTTATAGAAATTACCCCAACTGAATTTAAAAAGGCAAAAGAAAATAATAAGGGAAAGGGCATAAAAATAGAGAAATCTAATTCCAACCCCGATGAACTTTATATGTATCGTCAACCCCCGAAGTCCTTAAGTTGTAACAATGACCCGGGAACCTCTAAACCACCAGGTTTTTCTAAACCAATGTGGACAACGACGGCTCGTATTAGGGGAACATCATATATCCCTAGAAACTTGGCAAAACGAACCAAAACTGAACAAGAAGAAACGAGCGAGTCGGAATAAGATAGTTGTATTTGTGTGGTGTAATATATGTAATATAGTGTGCTTATGCTTTATGATATATGTAAAAATTGCTTGTATTAATAAGTATTTTTTTTTATGAATCTAACTCTTGTCTATTTTACAGTATAAAAACACAAAATGGATAGACAACCCAATATTTTAAGAGACCTACCCGGAGACATGATTGATGAAATCTTGTCTAGAGTCGGTCAGAATTCCACGGCACAACTATTTAAGGCGAGATCAGTTTGTAAGACATTCGAAGAACGTTCCAAGAATGCCTTGGTTTATAAAAGGCTTTCGTTCGAAAGATGGGGGATATCACATTGGGAAATCCATAAGTTACGATGTGTTTACTTTGACGCATATATTGCGGGGAACCCAAATGCTATTTTACGCAACGGGTTAAGAAATTATTTTGACTCAGTATATCCGAATATAGGACTTCGTGATTTAGAAAAAGCGGCTAACATGCAACATAAAGAAGCATGTTATGCTTACGGGTTAGTAATGTTCGCTTCTCACCAAAGTGAGAACAAGAACATCGGGCTACAACTATTAAACAAAACGTTCCCACAAGTGACGAAGTCGGTAATTGGTGTAAGAAATGAGGTTTTTAGGTTATTACGAGACTGTTGGTCATTACGTAACCCTCGTCCCTTTGACGATGTTACAACACGCTGTCTTATCAACGGCCATAACGGTTATGTTCCACAAGACCAAGGATGGGAAGTAGTCCTAGTAAAACCAGAATGCATGACTTGTTTCTGGACGTATGAATTACGTGTCTTTATTGCCTTTGCTGAACGACTTGTGTACTAGCTAGAATTATCTTCACAACTATCTTGTATCAAAGTTATTGTGTGCTATATTTCATGCTTTATGTAAAATAAGCGGTTTTGTAAGTTTGTAAAATATTGTATAAAAGTTTGAACGCGAAATATTATTACAATTAGTTTTTCATATAGAATTGTAGTAGTTGAATTGTATATTAGCTACTAAGTATGAACTTAACGGGTAGGTACTACCCGAATTTAAACTTATAAAACGCTAATATGAAGAAAAAGCTTTTATAAATAAGTTCATATTATGCTACGAAATACTATTAACTACTCTTAATATTATGTATGATTAACTTGTTCCATTTGACTATTTTGAAGGAAATGGCACCGACTACTCGACACACCGTGAATATGAATGAAGAGGAATTCCGTACTTTTCTAGCTTCAAACATAGCCGCAGTACAGGCTGCGCTACATACCAACAATAACCTTGGATCTGGCAGTACAGGAAATCGTGTAGGATGCACCTACAAAGAATTCACTGCCTGCAAACCTTTGGAATTTGATGGAACCGAAGGACCGATCGGATTGAAACGGTGGACCAAGAAGGTCGAATCGGTGTTTGCCATAAGTAAGTGTACTGAAGAGGACAAAGTGAAGTACGCTACGCATACCTTCACAGGTTCTGCATTAACATGGTGGAATACCTATCTAGAGCAAGTGGGACAAGAGGATGCGTACGCACTACCGTGGTCAGCATTCAAGCACTTGATGAACGAGAAGTACCGTCCCAGAACCGAGGTCAATAAGCTCAAGACAGAACTTAGAGGGTTACGAACCCAAGGATTTGATATTACCATGTACGAAAGACGATTCACAGAATTGTGCCTATTGTGTCCGGGAGCATTCGAAGATGAGGAAGAGAAGATCGACGCGTTTGTGAAAGGATTACCGGAAAGAATCCAAGAAGATATAAGTTCACACGAGCCCGCCTCCATACAACAGGCATGTAGAATGGCTCACAAACTAGTGAACCAGATTGAAGAAAGAATTAAAGAACAGACTGCTGAAGAGGCCAATGTGAAGCAAGTCAAAAGAAAGTGGGAGGAAAACGGTGATAAGAATCACCAATACAACAACAACAGCAATTACAACAATAATCGCAACAATTATCCCAACAATCGCAACATCAATCGCAACTACAACAAACGGTCCAACAACAACAACAACAACAACAACAACAACAACAACAGCAACTACAACAATCATCCCAACAACAATAATAACCGCAACAACAACAACAATCAGAAGCAGCTATGCCAAAGGTGTGAAAAGTATCACTCGGGGTTCTGCACCAAATTTTGCAACAAGTGTAAAAGAAATGGTCATAGCGCGGCGAAGTGTGAGGTCTACGGACCAGGGGTTAATAGAACGAAAGGAACAAATGGTGTCGGAACGAGTAATGGCGGAGCAAGTAGTGTCAGAGCAAGTTATGCCAATGTAGTTTGTTATAAATGTGGAAAACCGGGCCACATTATTAGAAATTGCCCGAACCAGGAGAACACGAATGGACAAGGCCGCGGAAGAGTTTTCAATATTAATGCGGCAGAGGCACAGGAAGACCCGGAGCTTGTTACGGGTACGTTTCTTATTGACAATAAATCTGCTTACGTTTTATTTGATTCGGGTGCGGATAGAAGCTATATGAGTAAAGATTTTTGTGCTAAATTAAGTTGTCCATTGGCGCCTTTGGATAGTAAATTTTTACTCGAATTAGCAAATGGTAAATTAATTTCAGCAGATAATATATGTCGAAATCGAGAAATTAAACTGGTTAGCGAAACATTTAAGATTGATTTGATACCAGTAGAGTTAGGGAGTTTTGATGTGATAATCGGTATGGACTGGTTGAAAGAAGTGAAAGCAGAGATCGTTTGTTACAAAAATGCAATTCGCATTATACGAGAAAAAGGAAAACCCTTAATGGTGTACGGAGAAAAGGGCAACACGAAGCTACATATTATTAGTAATTTGAAGGCACAAAAACTAATAAGAAAAGGTTGCTATGCTGTTCTAGCACACGTCGAGAAAGTACAAACTGAAGAAAAGAGCATCAATGATGTTCCCATTGCAAAAGAATTTCCCGATGTATTTCCGAAAGAATTACCGGGATTACCCCCACAGCGATCCGTTGAATTTCAAATAGATCTTGTACCAGGAGCTGCACCAATAGCTCGTGCTCCTTACAGACTCACACCCAGCGAGATGAAAGAACTGCAAAGCCAATTACAAGAACTTTTAGAGCGTGGTTTCATTCGACCAAGCACATCACCGTGGGGAGCTCCTGTTTTGTTTGTCAAGAAGAAAGATGGTACATTCAGGTTGTGTATCGACTACCGAGAGTTGAACAAACTTACCATCAAGAACCGCTACCCACTACCGAGAATCGACGACTTATTTGATCAACTACAAGGCTCGTCTGTTTATTCAAAGATTGACTTACGTTCCGGGTATCATCAAATGCATGTGAAAGAAGATGATATTCCAAAGACTGCTTTCAGAACACGTTACGGTCATTACGAGTTTATGGTCATGCCGTTTGGTTTAACTAATGCACCAGCTGTGTTCATGGACCTTATGAACCGAGTGTGTGGACCATACCTTGACAAGTTTGTCATTGTTTTCATTGATGACATACTTATTTACTCAAAGAATGACCAAGAACACGGTGAACATTTGAGAAAGGTGTTAGAAGTATTGAGGAAGGAAGAATTGTACGCTAAGTTTTCAAAGTGTGCATTTTGGTTGGAAGAAGTTCAATTCCTCTGTCACATAGTGAACAAAGAAGGTATTAAGGTGGATCCGGCAAAGATAGAAACTGTTGAAAAGTGGGAAACCCCGAAAACTCCGAAACACATACGCCAGTTTTTAGGACTAGCTGGTTACTACAGAAGGTTCATCCAAGACTTTTCCAGAATAGCAAAACCCTTGACTGCATTAACGCATAAAGGGAAGAAATTTGAATGGAAGGATGAACAAGAGAAAGCGTTTCAGTTATTGAAGAAAAAGCTAACTACGGCACCTATATTGTCATTGCCTGAAGGGAATGATGATTTTGTGATTTATTGTGACGCATCAAAGCAAGGTCTCGGTTGTGTATTAATGCAACGAACGAAGGTGATTGCTTATGCGTCTAGACAATTGAAGATTCACGAGCAAAATTATACGACGCATGATTTGGAATTAGGCGCGGTTGTTTTTGCATTAAAGACTTGGAGGCACTACTTATATGTGGTCAAAAGTATTATATATACCGACCACAAAAGTCTTCAACACATATTTAATCAGAAACAACTGAATATGAGGCAGCGTAGGTGGATTGAATTGTTGAATGATTACGACTTTGAGATTCGTTACCACCCGGGGAAGGCAAATGTGGTAGCCGATGCCTTGAGCAGGAAGGACAGAGAAACCATTCGAGTAAAATCTATAAATATAATGATTCATAATAACCTTACTACTCAAATAAAGGAGGCGTAACAAGGAGTTTTAAAAGAAGGAAGTTTAAAGGATGAAATACCCAAAGGATCAGAGCAGCATCTTAATATTCAGGAAGACGGAACCCGGTATAGGGCTGAAAGGATTTGGGTACCAAAATTTGGAGATATGAGAGAAATGGTACTTAGAGAAGCTCATAAAACCAGATACTCAATACATCCTGGAACGGGGAAGATGTACAAGGATCTCAAGAAACATTTTTGGTGGCCGGGTATGAAAGCCGATGTTGCTAAATACGTAGGAGAATGTTTGACGTGTTCTAAGGTCAAAGCTGAGCATCAGAAACCATCAGGTCTACTTCAACAACCCGAAATCCCAGAATGGAAATGGGAAAACATTACCATGGATTTCATCACTAAATTGCCAAGGACTGCAAGTGGTTTTGATACTATTTGGGTAATAGTTGATCGTCTCACCAAATCAGCACACTTCCTGCCAATAAGAGAAGATGACAAGATGGAGAAGTTAGCACGACTGTATTTGAAGGAAGTCGTCTCCAAACATGGAATGCCAATCTCTATTATCTCTGATAGGGATGGCAGATTTATTTCAAGATTCTGGCAGACATTACAGCAAGCATTAGGAACTCGTCTAGACATGAGTACTGCCTATCATCCACAAACTGATGGGCAGAGTGAAAGGATGATACAAACGCTTGAAGACATGCTACGAGCATGTGTTATTGATTTCAGAAACAGTTGGGATCGACATCTACCATTAGCAGAATTTTCCTACAACAACAGCTACCATTCAAGCATTGAGATGGTGCCGTTTGAAGCACTTTATGGTAGAAAGTGCAGGTCTCCGATTTATTGGAGTGAAGTGGGGGATAGACAGATTACGGGTCCAGAGATTATACAAGAAACTACCGAGAAGATCATCCAAATTCAACAACGGTTGAAAACCGCCCAAAGTCGACAAAAGAGCTACGCTGACATTAAAAGAAAAGATATAGAATTTGAAATTGGAGAGATGGTCATGCTTAAAGTTGCACCTTGGAAAGGCGTTGTTCGATTTGGTAAACGAGGGAAATTAAATCCAAGGTATATTGGACCATTCAAGATTATTGATCGTGTCGGACCAGTAGCTTACCGACTTGAGTTACCTCAACAACTCGCGACTGTACATAACACTTTCCACGTCTCGAATTTGAAGAAATTTTTTGCTAAAGAAGATCTCACTATTCCGTTAAATGAAATCCAAATCAACGAAAAACTCCAATTCATCGAAGAACCCGTCGAAATAATGGATCGTGAGGTTAAAAGACTTAAGCAAAACAAGATACCAATTGTTAAGGTTCGATGGAATGCTCGTAGAGGACCCGAGTTCACCTGGGAGCGTGAAGATCAGATGAAGAAGAAATACCCGCATCTATTTCCAGAAGATTCGTCAACACCTTCAACAGTTTAAAATTTCGGGACGAAATTTATTTAACGGGTAGGTACTGTAGTGACCCGAACTTTTCCATGTTTATATATACTAATTGAGATTGATATTTACATGATTAAATGTTTCCAACATGTTAAGCAATCAAACTTGTTAAGACTTGATTAATTGAAATATGTTTCATATAGACAATTGACCACCCAAGTTGACCGGCGATTCACGAACGTTAAAACTTGTAAAAACGACATGACGATATATATATGGATATACATATGGTTAACATGAGATTATGATAAGTAAGTATCTCCATAAGTATATTAACAATGAGTTATATACATATAAACAAGACTACTAACTTAAGGATTTCGAAACGAGACATATATGTAACGATTATCGTTGTAACGACATTTAAATGTATATATATCATATTAAGATATATTAATATATCATAATATCATGATAATATAATAATTTAACATCTCATTAGATATAATAAACAATGGGTTAACAACATTAATTGAGATCGTTAACTTAAAGGTTTCAAAACAACACTTATATGTAACGACTAACGATGACTTAACGACTCAGTTAAAATGTATATACATGTAGTGTATTTAGATGTATTAAAATACTTTTGGAAGACTTCAAGACATATATCAAAACACTCATACTTAACGAAAATGGTTACAGTTACTTTTCCATTCTTTTCTTTCATCAAGAATTCTAGTCGTATTCTTACCCGTATTATACACAGCTTCAAAACGTACTTACTATGAGTATATACCAATAGGAACTAGCATGGGATTCCACTTTTGATTATGTCATGTATGACTAATCAATTTTAACTTCTACCATGAGCTAGTCAACTAACTAGAACTCCTTTTAACCCCACTCACCACTCACCAATTACCACTCATCATTCACTCCATTTCACTTCCAATTCTCTTTCTAATTATCTCTCAACACACACACACACACACACACACACTATTATGAACGTATTTTTCCAGTAGTTAATCATCATCTTCATCAAAAATCACTTCAAGAATCAAGCTATAATCATCATAGGAAGAACACTTCAAGAACACTTCAAAAATCCCTTCAAGTTTACTAATTTACTTCCAAGCTTTCTAATCCATTCCAAGTAATCATCTAAGATCAAGAAACCTTTGTTATATACAGTAGGTTATCTTTCTTATTCAATGTAATATTCATATTCAAACTTTGATTCAATTTCTATAACTATAAACTATATTAATTCGAGTAAAAATCTTACTTGAACTTGTTTTTGTGTCATGATCCTACTTCAAGAACTTTCAAGCCATCCAAGATCCTTTGAAGCTAGATCATTTCTTGTCACTTCCAGTAGGTTTACCTACTAAACTTGAGATAGTAATGATGTTCATAACATCATTCGATTCATATATATAAAACTATCTTATTCGAAGGTTTAAACTCGTAATCACTAGAACATAGTTTAGTTAATTCTAAACTTGTTCGCAAACAAAAGTTAATCCTTCTAACTTGAATTTTAAAATTAACTACACACATGTTCTATATCTATGTGATATTCTAACTTAATGATTTAAAACCTGGAAACACGAAAAACACCGTAAAACCGGATTTACGCCGTCGTAGTGACACCGCGGGCTGTTTTAGGTTAGTTAATTAAAAACTATGATAAACTTTGATTTAAAAGTTGTTATTCTGAGAAAATGATTTTTATTATGAACATGAAACTATATCCAAAAATTATGGTTAAACTCAAAGTGGAAGTATGTTTTCTAAAATGGTCATCTAGACGTCGTTCTTTCGACTGAAATGACTACCTTTACAAAAAACGACTTGTAACTTATTTTTCCGACTATAAACCTATACTTTTTCTGTTTAGATTCATAAAATAGAGTTCAATATGAAACCATAGCAATTTGATTCACTCAAAACGGATTTAAAATGAAGAAGTTATGGGTAAAACAAGATTGGATAATTTTTCTCATTTTAGCTACGTGAAAATTGGTAACAAATCTATTCCAACCATAACTTAATCAACTCGTATTGTATATTATGTAATTTTGAGATACCATAGACACGTATACAATGTTTCGACCTATCATGTCGACACATCTATATATATTTCGGAACAACCATAGACACTCTATATGTGAATGTTGGAGTTAGCTATACAGGGTTGAGGTTGATTCCAAAATATATATAGTTTGAGTAGTGATCAATACTGAGATACGTATACACTGGGTCGTGGATTGATTCAAGATAATATTTATCGATTTATTTCTGTACATCTAACTGTGGACAACTAGTTGTAGGTTACTAACGAGGACAGCTGACTTAATAAACTTAAAACATCAAAATATATTAAAAGTGTTGTAAATATATTTTAAACATACTTTGATATATATGTATATATTGTTATAGGTTCGTGAATCAACCAGTGGTCAAGTCTTACTTCCCGACGAAGTAAAAATCTGTGAAAGTGAGTTATAGTCCCACTTTTAAAATCTAATATTTCTGAGATGAGAATACATGCAGGTTTTATAAATGATTTACAAAATAGACACAAGTACGTGAAACTACATTCTATGGTTGAATTATCGAAATCGAATATGCCCCTTTTTATTAAGTCTGGTAATCTAAGAATTAGGGAACAGACACCCTAATTGACGCGAATCCTAAAGATAGATCTATTGGGCCTAACAAACCCCATCCAAAGTACCGGATGCTTTAGTACTTCGAAATTTATATCATATCTGAAGGGTGTCCCGGAATGATGGGGATATTCTTATATATATATGCATCTTGTTAATGTCGGTTACCAGGTGTTCACCATATGAATGATTTTTATCTCTATGTATGGGATGTGTATTGAAATATGAAATCTTGTGGTCTATTGTTACGATTTGATATATATAGGTTAAACCTATAACTCACCAACATTTTTGTTGACGTTTAAAGCATGTTTATTCTCAGGTGAATACTAAGAGCTTCCGCTGTTGCATACTAAAATAAGGACAAGATTTGGAGTCCATGTTTGTATGATATTGTGTAAAAACTGCATTCAAGAAACTGATTTCGATGTAACATATTTGTATTGTAAACCATTATGTAATGGTCGTGTGTAAACAGGATATTTTAGATTATCATTATTTGATAATCTACGTAAAGCTTTTTAAACCTTTATTTATGAAATAAAGGTTATGGTTTGTTTTAAAATGAATGCAGTCTTTGAAAAACGTCTCATATAGAGGTCAAAACCTCGCAACGAAATCAATTAATATGGAACGTTTTTAATCAATAAGAACGGGACATTTCAATATACATACATATATTTTCATAAAGACGGTAATAAAAATTATTTTGTACAAAATATTACTTGTGAAATCTTTAACGGGTAGGTAATACCCGAGAAATATATAAGTTCACAATTAATATGTTACACTGTACATTCTTCGACTTTGATTCAAAAATCATTAACTATACTGCAATACACAATCATTCTCATACAAATTCGATTACATATTCTGATATTGACGGATCAGAATCCAAATCATAACTCTGAACCGGTGACATCACTCTTAGATCTCTACATCTTTCAAAGCTATACTTTGACTTCAAAACTGTGCAAGATCCTTTAGCGTTGTTTTTACCGAAAATAATCTTGCAATCCCTTTTCAAAGTATCCAGTTTTACCACACTTCCAACCAGTCAACTTCGACTTTTCAGATTAGCCTTATTGTAATCTGGACATATACGTTCTTGTTACTGGGGAACCTTTCATGTCCCACCACATTAGCAGTAAATTTACTAGCAACTTCATTAATCTATGACTTAAGTTTCTTCGAAAAGTCACTATAGTTATTCATTGAAACACTATCATGTACTCATCCACATCTTGTAACAATAGTTACCGTTCCAACTACCGGGAATTAGCAATCAGTATTTCGAATTTTGCAGCAATTCTGCACCAACAGTTATATATATATATATATATATATATATATATATATATATATATATGTATATATATATATATATATACATATAATGTCTATCTCCTAGACTTACTTACTTCGAATGTGAAGTTTTTGAAAAACACCCCAAACTGCGAAACTAGTTCTCCAAACTTTGGAAAAATGCTGATGAAGCAGCAAAAACGGTGAACGACTTTAATAGTTGAAAGTTTAATGATAAAGAGTAGTGTGTTGGAAAAGCACAGAAAAAGAGAAAGTTTGGTGTTGGAAAACGGATTGAGCAAACCATGAAGGAAGCTGTGGACAAATCACAAAGACGAAATCTACCTTCAAAGAATCCAAATGATTCAGTATCTGGTGAAGTCATTAACGAATACCTTGCTCCTGACTCAAAATCCGTTACGAACAAATCTTCTTTATCATCCTTCGATATTAGAAATTCTAAGATATCCTCTTATCTTTCATTATAAATACCCTCGATACTTCTGGAGATATCTTCATGACTATTCTTATCTGAAATCATTCATCTCTTCGCGCTATCTATGTTACATCATAAAAGAAACTATTTTAGTTTCAAAAATCTGAAAAATTCGAAAAATGGATGTTTGAAGTAATGTTGGGAATTGAAGCATAAGTTAGTATAATATAATGACACTTGATCAACGTGATTATATTACAATAAGTCATGCTGAGTTTCTAATGAAATGTGATAAAGGTTCACAGATCACACCCTCATCATGAACCATGTTACATAACTCTTTTATTCTATTTAACCTCTAAACATATCAATAAAATATTTTTCTTGATGATTCGGTCTTTTCCGGATATTCTGGTAATTTGACAAATCAAGATCGTGCCATTACGATTACCTTCTCAGAACATTAACTATGTTCATCCAAAACTCCATACCTACGAATTCTGGACCATTATTCGCTTGACTTAAGGTCGGGAAGAGAAAACGAAAGCATGAAGCTCCGAAATATAATGGAGAATATAAAGCCCGATAACAACCCCGAAATTATAAACCGTGTATATCAATGCGTATAGCAATATAAAGACACGGGAGAATGAAAAACACTATAACCCCAAGGCAATGGTAGAAGAAAATAACTTCCTCTGGTGGTAGATGAAAAAGAAGAATGACAGATATAAAAGTTAGGAGTATATCAAGAATCAGAACTGGATGAAGCATTTCACAATCTTTTGGAAGTATGAAATAAGGAAGAAGATGTAGGAGTGGTGAAAATAATGAAATGGAAGTGGTTAATTTATAGCGAAATATCATACATAGAAATCGAGGCAGATTACGCATTTAATCAAAGAAAATCCTAATTTCCGCAATTACCGAAGAATCAAATCTTATTTAGATTATGAAGATTTTCTATTCCTTAAATTCCGGAAATCAGTCGTTACTACGTCAAGAGTTAAAACGAATCTCTATTCTCCATTTCACTCTATTACGATAACTTCCCTCATACGCTTCGAGTAATCGGATTGTTTTGTCCATATTATTCAACGGTGATAAAATTCTATCTATCAACTCATATTCATCATGAAAACATTTTTATTGTTAGCCATGACTACCTGACGACCTCACTCAAATTTCGGGACGAAATTTCTTTAACGGGTAGGTATTGTGATGGCCCGAAAATTTCTGACCAAATTTAAACTTAATCTATAACGTTTCTGACACGATAAGCAAAGTCTGTAATGTTGAATCACGAAAGTTTTGGAACTATATTCATGTATTCAATTATTCTTTGACTGTTCTCGAAGATTCACGAATAATATATATATATATATATATATATATATATATATATATATATATATATATATATATATATATATATATATATATATATATATATATATGATTTCAAGTTATTTAGTAAACGATAGTAACATTCGATTATTGATTCGATTGATATTTAGATAAGTTAACTAAAACGTTTAAGATGAACCAGTAAAACACTAATTTGCTACAGTATTTTTGAATTGCTACAGTACCCGAAAAGCTACAGTGTTTTCAAAAATCACTATTTGCTACAGTAAAAAAACTTTGCTACAGTAAACACTATTTCAAAATGAAAATGTATATATGTATATGTATATACTACGAGACGATGATTTATAGAAGTAAATGACCAAAACACTCAAATGTATAAGTTACATCTCGAGTGGTATAGTTTATGGATAATTTAAGTCTAATTTTTGACAAAGGTACGACTCACGAAACTAAAAATACAAGTTTTCTCAGCGTACGAAGGGACATTCGAAAAACCGGAACCTGGACATAAGTCGAGTGACGACGTACGACTTATCAGAACAAAAGTTACAAGTTAACTATGCACGTAAATATAATATAATATATAAATAATTATATAAATTAAATATATTATATATATTATATAAAATTATGTCGACAAACAAAAAGTTAAACGATTGTGAGCTGTCATGGACACCCATGCGATCGAATGAGATTTACCCCTTCAAGCCATGCGATCGCATGGCAGGGGATTTCAGGATTTATCTATAAAACTCAACATTCTGTTCGACACAAGCACACACACAAATATTCATTTACTCCCTCTGTATAATTATTATTATTATTTATATTATTAAGATTAATATTATTATTAATCTTATTATTATTAGTAGTATTAGTATTATTATTGTTATTACATAAAATATTACGACGAGGTTATGAGCGGGTTATTTTCAAAAATGGGTTTTCGAGCGGGATAGAGCTAAGGAAACTATGGGTTATAGCCATGGAGGTTATGGGTAATGTTCGTGGGTATTGTTTACAAATCAAACCTAGTGTTTATCATCTCTGTTACGTCTACGTACTTGCCTGCAATATTGAATCACAATATTGATACGTGAGCATTCATATCTTATCTTTTATATATTAATTGTGTATCCATGTCTAGTGCTCGAGTATATATATATTTATGCATGCTTGCATGCTAAATTTCCTCGTTAAACAGTTTATGATGAATCACGAATTAAATACATATATTATTGATAAAAGGTATATGATATGCATGTTTTTGGAAAGCTGGCGAAAAATCAATAACTTTTCATTTAAAAATCGCGTAATTTCGATGAACGAATTAAAAGATATGGTCACCTGAATTATGATTGATGTTAATTGGAATTTCTTTTGAATCCGCAATTGATACTTAAACAACTTATTTATAAGATTGATAAATTGGATTTTTGAATATTTTTAGCCGAGTAAATGAATCCTTATATAAGGCACGTCTTGTTTTGTTGAACAATTGTCAAAATTGATTATTTTATCATATTTTAAAGCCTTATAAAAACTATAGTATTGAATCAGATTGACTTTTTGAAACGACTTTGGATAACTTTTGTATGTCGATCTCAAGCATTAGGATTGTGATACACTATGACCTGACCTAGCTTGATAGACATTTATTAACCAACATATGTTCTCTAGGTTGAGATCTATGGTTATTTGGTAATCCGAGTTTCGGTCACATTTTGGTGAACGACTTTATATGCTGCTAAGGTGAGTTTCATTTGCTCTCTTTTTAATTGCTTTTGCAATCTATATTTTTGGGCTGAGAATACATGCAATTTATTTTAAACGCAATGGATACAAGTACATACTAAATTCTAAACTGAGTTTAAACCGAAAATCCCTTAGCTTTGGTAACTAGTAACTGCCAGTTATAAGAACTGGTGGGTGCGAGTAGTAGTATATGGATCCATAGGGCTTGATATCCCCGTCCGAGCTAGAGCACTAGCCTTTTAACGGACGTATGCTATTTGAGAAGCGTACACGTTGGTTTGCGTGTATTATTAAGATGATTATACAAAGGGTATAAATTATATATACGTTAAGTTTAGTTACCAGGGTGCTCAATTTCGTAGAATATTTTGATAAACGTTTCTGGATGAAACAACTGAAATCTTGTGATCAACCTTTATATACAGATTATGCGCAACATTAAAACTATGAACTCACCAACCTTTGTGTTGACACTTTTAAGCATGTTTATTCTCAGGTTCCTAGAAGGCTTCCGCTATTCACTTATGGACGGGTTAAAGATAGATAGGTCAGTTTGTGGAGCACCATTACTCCATAATCAACAACCTTATCACTTTAACTTTAATTCTAGAGAGAGATTGTGATTTTTGAGAGAGAAAGCTTAAATTCAAGAGGAAGGAGCTTGTTTTGGGTTAAAGTTCAAGCATTAAAGTCGTTCATCTTATCTCTAGCTTCGTTGTGGTAGTTGTGGTATGTTCTAATTTTATTTTCCTTACTTTGATTTAGTGTAAGGGTTAGGGTTTGAGTAAATGATGAACACAAAACCCATTATTGGTGATTTTGGGTGTTCTTGGGTAAAATTGAGTCTTGAATACTAATTGGTGACTAGTCTAGGGTTTCAAAGTATTAAATGACGTTTATGAACCCTAATTGGTGAGTTAATTGCTAACACACCTAGTTATTTAGTAAATGGGTGTTGGTTAGTTAGTGGATGACCCGAAATGGGTGTGTTGTCTTAAAATGGTTATTTGGGTAATAAATTGACCTAGTTTGGAAAGATGGGTATAAATTACCCTAATTATGTATTAGTTGGTGTTATTGGACCTTAATCACTAGCTTTTAAGTGATTAGTGGTGGTCTTGACTTTAATTGGGCGGTTTTGGTATAAATGGGCGATTTAATACATTAAGTCATTAAATGCTCATGTGTAAGTGTTAGTATTGAGTCCACTTAGCTTGTGTGTTGATCAAGTACTTATTATATTAGGTACTTTGCTTTGAAGCTTGTGGAGGTTGAAATCGTCATCTAATTGTTAAGGTGAGTGGAATAATTATATGCGTATGTATATAATGTATCTATTTGTTGTAGCGTGAAAGGTGTAGTGTCGAAGTGTTAAGACACCACATTTCACGTGAAGGGTGTAGCATTGAGGTGTTAAGATGCCACTCGGGTGTAGCATCGAGGTGTTAAGATGCCACCTAGGAGTGTAGTGTCGAGGTGTTAAGACACCACTCCGTAAAATAATGAGTGTTGCATCGAGGTGTTAAGATGCCACTCGGGGTGATATGCCGAGGTGTTAAGGTGCCACCCTAGGGGTTAGTGGTGCGAGGTGTTAAGTGCCCTAATGGATGTTATGAACACCGATGGCGTTTTCGCGAGCGCCGTTCCCTTGTACTATTGGTCGACCATGGTTACTAGTGTTGTAAGCATATTATATCATTTCAAGTTATATTATAATGCGGTTGTTGCTAGCTTGTGGTATTAGAGATTATAGCTTGTTAATGTGACAATAAGCTAATTGTGTTGATAGCATGTTTACGGTTTGTGTAAGTGTATGCAAGTAGGTATAATTATATATGTATTCGTATAATTATTGCATTCACTAAGCTTTGCTTACCCTCTCGTTGTTTACCATTTTATAGGTTCGGTTTTGGACAAGGGTAAGGGCATCGTATTGGACTAAAGATCCCGCTTGATGCTAGGGGATGCTTTTGGCTTTAGTAGCTCTTGGAGTTTGACCGGTAGTTGGGTAGTTTAATCCCAAACGCCATGCTCATTGTGTAGTTTGGAACTTAAACTTTTTGGTGGTCAAAACTCTAAACTTGTATTAAACTTGTATTTTAGGTCGTGTGGGCCCCGCTTGTAAAACATCTTTTTTTATGTTTGATTCGTGTTAGTTTTACATATATAAGTTTGTTGTGAAAAGCGTTCAGTCTAAAAATGTCGGGAAGTGGTCCATCTTTTTGTGTGTTAAAAACAGTTCGGACAGAAGCTGGAGTGCTCTGTGCGCGCCGCGCACTACAGGGGATGCGCGCCGCGCACTCCCCTGTCCAGCAGCTTTTAATTTTTTTTTTTTGGGACTGTTTATGGTCGGTTATCGGGTTGGGTTGTTACAAGTGGTATCAGAGCATGGTCTAAGGGATTTAGGCGACTTGAGATAGGTGCCTAGACTTAGACCTTATTGTGTGAGCGCTTTATGCGGGACTTGTAGGACTTTGGGTCTAATCGGGAATTGTTAGCGCATTGGTTTATGAGAATTAACCTTGTGCTAATTGTTTGTGTTGTGTTTAGCAAGCATCAAGCAAGATAGGCATTGTACTAGCGAGTTAATGCGACGTGCTCGCGTAGTAATGACTAGCTACCATTATTACGGGCGCAAGTCGTGTTAAACAAGCAATGTACGACGATTGTTGAGCGAGATGGAGTAGTGTGGCATATATGTATATACACATGTAATTGTCTTTTCGTTTTTGTGGTTTAACCTATTTCGTTTTATAGAATGAAGACGAGAAACGGTCCCGATCATGATAACGGAAGTACAAGCGAGGACGCCGAGTTTTCGGCCAAGGTTGAGGCCGTCTTTAAAAAGTTAAAAGTGGATTTTCTTACGGACGTTCGAAAGGTCTTTCAAGATTCGGTCGATGGGCAGGTGACCGATTTGATAAATGAACGAATGAAGGCCACTATCGAAGAGGCCCTTGATGCTAGAAACCTTTATTCTCGCGGTGAAGGAGGTGAAGGAAGGCGGGACTTCTATTATAAGAATTTCAAGGACACTCAACCCCCGATGTTTAATGGGGTGCGAGATCCTTTGAAGAGTACATGTTGGATCTCCGATATCGAGGGAGCTTTCCGTACCGCGGAATGCCCTCCTGAGAAGAAAAGAAGGTTTAGTTCAAGCATGTTGTGGGAGGAAGCTAAGTTGTGGTGGGATGATAAGATCAACTTATATGGCGAAGAACAATGTATGAACTTGACATGGGAGGAGTTTAAGAAGGAATTCTTCAAAGAATACCGAACTTCTTCCGATCTTGATAGAATCCGGGACGAGTTGCACCATTTGCAACAAGGTTCAATGGACTTGGTCACACTCAAGTCTACCTTTTTGGCAAAAACTCGTTTTTGTCCGGAATATGTGGGTGACGATCACAAGCTAATGAAAGATTTCTACCGTACTTTGAATGATGAGTACAAGGGTAAGATTAGTCGGGGAATGGCTAAGACTTTTGAAGAACTATTCGAGTTGGCTCGGGGTTTTGAACCAGAGGTTCCAAGGAAGAGTGATTTCACTTTTTCAAAGAGAAAGTTTGAAGGTTTTAGTTACTCTAACTCTTCAAACAAGAAGAACAAGAACAAGAAGGGTTCCGAAAGTTTCAATAGCGTGAAGAAGGGCGCTACCGGTGGTTTTTCTTATGCGTGCTACAATTGTGGGCAACCGGGTCATATGGCTCGTGAATGTCCGAAACCATTTTCCGGAAACAAAATCACTTGTTTTAATTGCGGAAAAGAAGGGCATAAGAAGCCGGAGTGTCCCGACTTGCGCAATGATAATGTTAAGCGGTTAGAGAAGGCGGCGGGTACGGCAAGGGGTTGAAATTATTTGATGACCAATGATGAAGCCAAGCAATCAAACGAAGTCGTCTCAGGTACTTTCGTGGTTAATTCTAATCCGGCAAGAATTCTATTTGATAGCGGTGCAAATTTGTCGTTTGTGTCTCCTAAATTTGTGCCTAAACTTGATAGACCATTAGCTAAGTTAAGTCGTCCGGTAGAAGTCGAAATAGCGGACGGCAAGACGGTGCTAGTGGTTGATGTGTGTGAAAATTGTGATGTTGTTTTCGGTGCCGAAACCTTTAAAATTGATCTCATTCCAATGACCTTGGGCGATTTTGATATTGTCATTGGTATGGATTGGCTCGATCGTTATAGAGCCGATATTGCATGTCATGATAAGTTTATTCGTGTGAAGACCCCAAGTGGGGGAGAGTTGATTATTCATGGTGATAAGCGAAGGAGACCGGTGCCGATATGCACTTTTGCACGGGCACGTCGTCTCGTTGTTACCGGTGGCATGGCTTTCCTTGCTCATGTTGTTGATACTCGCAATGAGCCACCACCCATTCATGAAATTCCGGTGGTTAATGAATTTGAAGACATTTTTCCGGATGAGTTACCGGGTGTTCCGGCGGAAAGACAAGTTGAATTTCGCATTGAGTTGGTTCCGGGGGCTACCCCCATTGCTAAAACTCCTTATCGTTTAGCACCGACGGAAATGCAAGAGTTGTTAAATCAAACCCAAGAGCTACTTGAAAAGGGTTTCATTCGACCGAGTGCTTCGCCATGGGGCGCTCTGGTTTTATTCGTGAAAAAGAAGGATGGTAGTATGCGGATGTGCATCGATTACCGGGAGTTGAATAAAGTGACGATCAAGAATCGTTATTCGTTACCTAGGATTGACGATTTGTTTGATCAACTTCAAGGTGTAACGTATTTCTCGGAAATCGACCTACGGTCCGGCTATCACCAAATGCGGGTCCGTGAGGAAGACATTGAGAAAACGGCCTTTCGAACGCGTTATGGGCATTTTGAGTTTGTTGTGATGCCTTTCGGTCTTACGAATGCACCGGCGGCATTCATGGATCTTATGAACCGAGTGTGCCAACCTAAGTTGGACAAGTCGGTAATAGTGTTCATTGACGACATACTAGTCTACTCGAAAAGTATGAACGAACATGAACATCATTTGCGTGAAGTATTGAAGACGCTACGAAAGGAGAAGTTGTATGCAAAGTTCTCCAAATGTGAATTTTGGCTAAGGGAAGTTCAATTCCTTGGTCATATTGTGAACGAAAACGGTATTCAAGTAGATCCGGGGAAGATCGAGACGGTGAAGAGTTGGGGACAACCGACTACGCCTACGGAAATCTGAAGTTTTCTCGGATTGGCCGGTTATTATCGTCGGTTTATCCAAGATTTTTCGAAGATCGCTTCTTCGTTGACGAAATTGACAAGGAAGAATGCGAGGTTTGTTTGGGAGAATGAGCAATAAATTGCTTTTCAATTGTTAAAAGAGAAGTTGTGTCAAGCTCCGGTGTTAGTGTTACCGGAAGGTGTTGAAGACATGGTGGTTTATTGTGATGCTTCCTTAAATGGTCTCGGGTGTGTTCTAATGCAAAGAGGTAAAGTCATCGCTTATGCCTCTCGACAATTAAAGGAACATGAAACGAGGTATCCGACTCATGATCTTGAGTTGGTGGCGGTTGTGCATGCGTTGAAAATTTGGCGCCATTACTTGTATGGTGTCAAGTGTACGATTTATTCTGATCATAAGAGTTTGAAACATCTCTTTAATCAACGAGATTTGAATTATCGCCAACGTAGGTGGATGGATGTGGTGAAAGACTATGATTGTGAGATACTTTATCATCCGGGTAAGGCGAACGTTGTCGCGGATGCGTTGAGTCGAAAGAGTCAACATCCGGCGATACGAGTTGGATCGTTACGTTTGATTATTACCAACGATTTTCATGAAAAGCTTGGTGAGATTCAAATATAGGCTTATGTTCACAACAAGCATACGGAGCGAATCGTGGGCCAATCAGAGTTTATTACTATGGGTCCGCGTGGTTTGTTGTCTTTCCAAGGAAGGGTGTGGGTGCCTAAGATGGGTGATTACCGACGAGTGCTACTTGATGAAGCACATAAGTCAAAATATTCCATTCATCCGGGCGCGACGAAAATGTATCTTGACTTGAAGAAAGATTATTGGTGGCCGGGCATGAAGCGTGATGTTGTGAAGTATGTTGAGCAATGCGTCACGTGTTTGCAAGTAAAAGCCGAACACCAAAAGCCGTATGGTAAATTGCAACCGTTAGAAATTCCGAAATGGAAATGGGAGCACATTACCATAGATTTCATAACAAAGTTACCTAAGACGGCGAGAACCCAATTTGATACGATTTGGGTGATAGTTGACCGGTTGACGAAAAGTGCTTTGTTTCTTCCCATTAAAGAAGCAATATCGTCGGAGGCCTTGGCTAAGTTGTTTATCAAGGAAGTGGTCTCTCGACACGGGGTTCCTATATCTATTGTTTCGGATAGAGATACTCGTTTTACATCTCAGTTTTGGGAAAAGTTTCACGAAGATATGGGTACGCGATTGAAATTGAGCACGGCGTATCATCCTCAACCGGACGGTCAAACCGAACGTACGAATCAAACTTTGGAAGATATGTTACGGGCGTGCATTATTGATTTCAGTGGTAGTTGGGATGAGCATTTGCCTTTTGTGGAATTCTCGTACAATAATAGTTATCATACTATTATCGGGATGCCACCTTATGAGATGCTTTACGGGAGGAGGTGTCGAACTCCCATTTGTTGGGGAGAAGTGGGTCAAAGAGAAATCGAGAGTACCGATTTGGTTTTAGAGACGAATAACAAGATTGATATTATTCGGGAACATTTGAGAAAGGCTCAAGATAGACAAAAGTCGTATGCTGACAAACGTAGACGAACGATCGAATTTCAAGAAGGCGATATGGTGATGCTTAAGGTTTCGCCATGGAAGGGTATTATTCGATTTCGAAAACGGGGAAAGTTAGCTCCTCGGTTTATTGGTCCCTTGAAAGTTTTAGCTCGTGTTGGTGAAGTCGCATATCATTTGGAATTACCCGAAGAACTTGCGGGGATCCATAATACCTTTCATGTTTCCCATCTCCGTAAGTGTCTTGCGGATGATTCATCTTCGGTGTCGTTAGACGAGATTGAGCTAAATAACAAGTTGGAGTATGTTGAGGAGCCGGTTGCTATACTCGATGAAAAGGTTAAGAAATTGAGAAATAAAGAGGTGAGGACTTTTAAAGTCCAATGGCGTCGAAGTATAGGTTCCGAGTTTACTTGGGAGCCCGAAGAGTTCGTGTTGGTATACCTTCCCTCTTGTCATGCGGCTTGGATTGCGAGGACGCAATCTGAATAAGTGGGGGAGAGTTGTAAGACCCTAATCAGTTTGTACAGCAGTGTAAATATGTTACATAGAGTGTAGGTGATGTTGTGCAGTTAAACAGAAGTCACTGAGTGAGCTGAGCCTAGTGCGCGCCGCGCACACTAAAGGGAGCGCGCCACGCACCCTTACTGTATCCGGGTTCCAGCTTTTAAATCAGATATTTTGATGGGCATTTTGGTAAATTCTATTATGGACGGGTTAAAGACAGATAGGTCAGTTTGTGGAGCACCATTACTCCATAATCAACAACCTTATCACTTTAACTTTAATTCTAGAGAGAGATTGTGATTTTTGAGAGAGAAAGATTAAATCCAAGAGGAAGGAGCTTGTTTTGGGTTAAAGTTCAAGCATTAAAGTCGTTCATCTTATCTCTAGCTTCGTTGTGGTAGTTGTGGTATGTTCTAATTTTATTTTCCTTACTTTGATTTAGTGTAAGGGTTAGGGTTTGAGTAAATGATGAACACAAAACCCATTATTGGTGATTTTGGGTGTTCTTGGGTAAAATTGAGTCATGAATACTAATTGGTGACTAGTCTAGGGTTTCAAAGTATTAAATGATGTTTATGAACCCTAATTGGTGAGTTAATTGCTAACACACCTAGTTATTTAGTAAATGGGTGTTGGTTAGTTAGTGGATGACCCGAAATGGGTGTGTTGTCTTAAAATGGTTATTTGGGTAATAAATTGACCTAGTTTGGAAAGATGGGTATGAATTACCCTAATTATGTATTAGTTGGTGTTGTTGGACCTTAATCACTAGCTTTTAAGTGATTAGTGGTGGTCTTGACTTTAATTGGGCGGTTTTGGTATAAATGGGCGATTTAATACATTAAGTCATTAAATGCTCATGTGTAAGTGTTAGTATTGAGTGCACTTAGCTTGTGTGTTGATCAAGTACTTATTATATTAGGTACTTTGCTTTGAAGCTTGTGGAGGTTGAAATCGTCATCTAATTGTTAAGGTGAGTGGAATAATTATATGCGTATGTATATAATGTATCTATTTGTTGTAGCGTGAAAGGTGTAGTGTCGAGGTGTTAAGACACCACGTTTCACGTGAAGGGTGTAGCATCGAGGTGTTAAGATGCCACTCGGGTGTAGCATCGAGGTGTTAAGATGCCACTCGGGTGTAGCATTGAGGTGTTAAGATGCCACCTAGGAGTGTAGTGTCGAGGTGTTAAGACACCACTCCGTAAAATAATGAGTGTTGCATCGAGGTGTTAAGATGCCACTCGGGGTGATGTGCCGAGGTGTTAAGGTGCCACCCTAGGGGTTAGTGGTGCGAGGTGTTAAGTGCCCTAATGGATGTTATGAACACCGATGGCGTTTTCGCGAGAGCCGTTCCCTTGTACTATTGGTCGACCATGGTTACTTGTGTTGTAAGCATATTATATCATTTCGAGTTATATTATTATGCGGTTGTTGCTAGCTTGTGGTATTGGAGATTATAGCTTGTTAATGTGACGATAAGCTAATTGTGTTGATAGCATGTTTGCGGTTTGTGTAAGTGTATGCAAGTAGGTATAATTATATATGTATTCGTATAATTATTGCATTCACTAAGCTTTGCTTACCCTCTCGTTGTTTACCATTTTATAGGTTCGGTTTTAGACAAGGGTAAGGGCATCGTATTGGACTAGAGATCCCGCTTGATGCTAGGGGACGCTTTTGGCTTTTGTAGCTCTTGGAGTTTGACCGGTAGTTGGGTAGTTTAATCCCAAACGCCATGCTCATTGTGTAGTTTGGAACTTAAACTTTTTGGTGGTCGAAACTCTAAACTTGTATTAAACTTGTATTTTGGGTTGTGTGGGCCCCGCTTGTAAAACATCTTTTTTTATGTTTGATTCGTGTTAGTTTTACATATATAAGTTTGTTGTGAAAAGCGTTCGGTCTACAAATGTCGGGAAGTGGTCCATCTTTTTGTGTGTTAAAAACAGTTCGGATAGAAGCTGGAGTGCTCTGTGTGCGCCGCGCACTACAGGGGATGCGCGCCGCGCACTCCCCTGTCCAGCAGCTTTTAATTTTTTTTTTTTGGGACTGTTTATGGTCGGTTATCGGGTTGGGTTGTTACATCTTCTTCCCTCGACCTTTGTGTCCGCCTACGCCTTTGCCTTTGAAATTGTGGTAACTCTTCTTCAGTTTCTGGTTCTTCCATGTGAACCTCTTCCTTCGCATCTTCCCTTCCAACACCACTACCACACGCTTCATGATCATGTGCACGGGGTGGATTTTGAGCTCGTGGTGGATCTTGTGGTGGAACCATCCTGGGAATAAATGGAACGAGCCTACTGCGATTGTTGTATTGCAAGAATTCGGCATTGACATAATACTTATCCCCCAAAGGTTCCATTCTTTCCTGGTTCTCCATCAATCTATCGAAATTTATACCTAAAGACCTCGCTATTCTTGTGATATAGTGACCACCCATAATAGGGTTCGCTCCTCGTGTCCCTGTTTCGTTTAAATATCTTGCTATGGTGGTTGGAATATCAATCGGAATTTGATTAAAATTTTTGTCAATTAGAAAAACGTCAAGCCGGGTTACCTTGTTATTACCATCCTTTCTTGCATTGAATGTGCAAGCTACCAACCTTTGTATCAATCTTTTATCCTTATGAGTGATTTGACTAAATTTGCTCTGGCTAGCGGAGAATTCGTCATTACTCATGTTTTCCCAAAATGGTCTTGGGTCGTAGGTGGATTTGTAATATTCGGTTTGTCGGAGATATTCATCTAATTGATCATCGTCGAGTTCATTGATAATATCTAAAGCTCGTGCTAGATCGATTTGGCTCATTGATTGAGCCACGCCACCCAATCTAAATCTCATAAATTGCTGCCCTCTTGGATTTAGAATACATTCAAAGTTCAAAGTTGCAATGAATTCCTTGCACAATTCGGTGTAAATGATGTCATGGATCCGCATGACATTTTCCCATGCCCTAATTGTAATCTCCTGTCCTGATGAAAATTGATGTTTCACCTCTAACATACGTGCAACTCTATCATACTCCCTTGCTTCAACCAATGGCGCGGGATCAAAATACCAAGTAGCTTCACATTTCTTTCTTATAACCCAAGCAAACTTGTCCGCATAGTCCGGATGGTTCCGGACATAATTTAACCAAACAATAGGATCATTTTGATCCGGTGCGGGTGCTTGCTGTCCTCCTTGATGTGCTCCTTCTCTTTGTTGAGGTGCTTGTCTTGTTGACCTTGTCTACACATGGGAAACAACACCAAAACAAAAGGCATATAGAAATAATACCTTGTTAGTGTGAGTTTAAGTCAAAACAAATGTTCAAAGATACATATAGCACATAGTCATGTTAATCCTTCAAGAAAATAAAACTTTTAAAGAGCAAAGATTATCATGACTATCATAGCATTATAGAAACCAAATTTGAATATAGTTATCAAGCACAATCTATCCCATCATGTTATTGTTACCCAAAAAATTTCATTAATATCACAATAAGCATAAATAAGTGGAAAAACTAGAACTTTTCATGCTTCATTATCAATTTATCATTTAATTCATGCTAGCATTCCAACTTTTAATACTTATATTCATCTTAAGGTAACAAAAACTCGTGAAGTATATAAAATCTCTTCACATAAACCTAAATTACTAGTTATAATCGATCTTAACACAATAACAAGCTAAACATTAGTATATAAACCCTAGAATCATGAATGTATTCTAAAAACACAATTGAATATGATTTTTAAGGTATACAAAGTATAAATATCACTTAAAGCATGTTAATATTCATAAAAATCATGAATTGAAGAAAACCCACATAAATTCTTTAAACAAATCGAAATTAAGAAAATGAAATCGATGTATTAAAAAGAATAAAATGTAGAAGAACATGAACATACTCTCCTCATCTTGAATTAGCTTGAGAATGGAAGAGATTTGATGAAGATTGGAAGTAATTAGGTTAGGGTTTGGAAGGATTTTGAGTTGAGAGAAATAGAATTAGATTTTTAGGGTGAAGAATGACAGAAATCGGGTTAGTATTATTTGTGGTTGAGATAAAACGTGGGTCCCACAAATAATTGAACTGAGAATTAGCTAAAATTAGGGGTGCGCGGAGCGCACACTTAAGTGTGTGCGATGCTCACAAGCGTGCACGGAGTGTTCCTTTTCAATATCGCGCAGAGTGCACAAGGGATGAGCTGAATAAACCTTCTGACCAAAATTTAATCGAGTGCAAGGAGTGCAGGCATGTGCGCGGGCCGCATACATAGGTGTGCGTGGCGTGTACCTTTTTTTCTTCATTGTTTCTCGATTTTGATCAGTAAGGTTTGGCTTGTAACGTTAAGGCAATCACAGAAGTAGTTTGTAGAACACTAAAATCACACAGAATTAATAAAAATTACGCAATCCTAATTCTAACAATTGTGAAGGTTTAAATACGAGTCGCTTCACCCGACTCTCCCCCAAACTTAGGTAGCTTTGGGCTTGAAGACGAGATTTACCTCATCCTCAATGTTCATGGGTCCATCAACATATAGTTTGACCCTGTGTCCGTTTACCTTAAACGTATCACCTTTTGCATTCCTTAATTCCACCGTTCCATATGGAAAAACCTTGTTAACAACAAATGGTCCCATCCATCGGGACTTAAGTTTTCCAGGGAAAAGTTTAAATCGTGAGTTAAATAACAAAACACGATCACCTTCTTTAAAATCTTTTAGATTCTTAAGACGGTTATCGTGCCAATCTTTGGTCTTTTCCTTGTATATGAGTGAGTTTTCATAGGCGTTATTTCTCAACTCATCCAACTCATTAAGTTGGCTCAAACGAAGGTTTCCCGCTTCTTCAAGATCGAGATTACATGTCTTAAGAGCCCAATGTGATTTGTGCTCTATCTCCAAAGGGAGATAACATGCCTTCCCATAGACTAGGCGGTAAGGTGTGGTTTCAATAGGAGTTTTGTAGGCGGTTCTAAATGCCCACAAAGCATCGTCAAGCTTCGTTGACCACACCTTAGGATTGGATGCAACCGTTTTCTCAAGGATCCTTTTAAGTGCCCGATTCGTATTTTCAACTTGCCCACTTATTTGTGGGTGATAGGATGTAGAAATTTTATAGGTTACACCATATCGTTTCAACACCTTTTCTAATTAGGTGTTGCAAAAATGGGTACCACGATCACTAATTAAAGCTTTCGGGGTACCGAATCGGGCAAAAAGCTCTCTAAGAAAATTTATAACAACTCGTGCATCGTTAGTTGGGAGAGCTTTGGCCTCTGCCTATTTTGACAAGTAATCAACGGCAACGAGTATGTATTGGTTGAAATTGGATTTTGGGAATGGTCCCATGAAATCAATGCCCCAAATATCGAACACCTCACAAACTTGAATTATGTTTTGATGCATTTCGTCTCTTTGACTAATCTTTCCTGCCCTTTGACAAGAATTGCATGATTTACATATTTGGTGGGCATCCTTGAAGATGGTAGGCCAATAAAAACCGGCCTCATAGACTTTTCTCCCCGTGACTTGGGATCCAAAATGTCCACCAGTGGGACCAAGATGACATTGGAGAAGAATTTGATTACATTCTTTTCCGGAGACACAACGACGGATTATCCCATCAGGACACCGTTTAAAGAGATACGGGTTTTCCCAAAAATAGTATTTCAAGTCACTGAAAAATTTCTTTCGTTTTTAATGTGACATACCTATTTCTAGGAATCCACCCGCAAGATAGTTGGCTATGTCTACAAACCAAGGATCATCAATTTTCTTAATTTTCATGAGATTTTCGTCCAGAAAGTTATCTTGGATAACAGTGTCGTGGAGAACCTCAAGATTCGGGTTCTCAAGGTGAGAAAGGTGATCGGCTGCTAGGTTTTCGGCCCCTTTTTTGTCCTTAATATCAATGTCGAATTCTTGCAAAAGCAAGACCCAACGTATTAATTGAAATGTCCCGTTCATATTGATTATAAACGTTCCATATTAATTGATTTCGTCGCGAGGTTTTGACCTCTATATGAGACGTTTTCAAAGACTGCATTCATTTTTAAAACAACCATAACCTTTATTTTATCTATAAAGGTTTAAAAAGCATTACGTAGATTATCAAATAATGATAATCTAAAATATACCGTTTACACACGACTATTACATAATGGTTTATAATAAGAATATATTACATCAAAAATAAGTTTCTTGAATGCAGTTTTTACATAATATCATACAAGCATGGACTCCAAATCTTGTCCTTATTTTAGTATGCAACAGCGGAAGCTCTTAATAATCACCCGAGAATAAACATGCTTAAAACGTCAACAAAAATGTTGGTGAGTTATAGGTTTAACCTATATTATCAAATCATAATAATAGACCACAAGATTTCATATTTCAATATACATCCCATACATAGAGATAAAAAAACATTCATATGGTGAACACCTGGTAACCGACATTATCAAGATGCATATAAGAATATCCCCTATCATTCCAGGAAATCCTTCGAACATGATAAAAACAACATCGAAGTACTAAAGCATCCGGTACTTTGGATGGGGTTCGTTAGGCCCAATAGATCTATATTTAGGATTCGCGTCAATTAGTAGATCGGTTTACTAATTCTTAGGTTACCAAGCAAAAGGGGCATATTCGGCTTCGATCATTCACCCATATAATGTAGTTTCATTTACTTGTGTCTATTTCATAAAACATTTATAAAACTGCATGTATTCTCATCCCAAAATATTAGATTTTAAAAGTGGGACTATAACTCACTTTCACAGATTTTTACTTCGTCGGGAAGTAAGACTTGGCCACTGGTCGATTCACGAACCTATAACAAATATGTACGTACATATATATCAAAGTATGTTCAAAATATATTTATAACATTTTTAATATGTTTTACTGTTTTAAGTTTATTAAGTCAGCTGTCCTTGTTAGTAACCTACAACCAGTTGTCCATAATTAGATGTACAGAAATAAATCGATATATATTATCTTGAATCAATCCACGACCCAGTGTATACATGTCTCAGGCTAGATCACAACTCAAACTATATATATTTTTGGAATCAACCTCAACCCTGTATAGCTAACTCCAACATTACTGCATATAGAGTGTCTATGGTTGTTCCAAATAATATATATAGATGGGCCGATATGATATGTCAAAACATTTGCATACGTGTCTATGGTATCCCAAGATTACATAATATATTAGAATACATGTATAATACAATATAAGTTAGTTAGGATATGATTAATATAGATTTGTTACCAATTTTCACGTAGCTACAACAAGCAAAAATAACCAATCTTGTTTTACCCATAACTTCTTCGTTTTAAATCCGTTTTGAGTGAATCCAATTGCTATGGTTTCATATTGAACTTAAGTTTATGAATCTATACAGCAAAACTATAAGTTTCTAGTCAGAATTACAGGTTACAAGTCGTTTTTGTAAAGGTAGTCATTTCAGTTGAAAGAACGACGTCTAGATGACCATTTTGGAAAACATACTTCCACTTTGAGTTTAACCATGATTTTTGGATATAGTTTCATGTTCATAAGAAAAATCATTTTCCTATAAGAATAACTTTTAAATCAAAATTTATCATAGTTTTTAATTAACTAACCCAAAACAGCCCGCGGTGTTACTACAACGGCTTATATCCGGTTTTACGGTGTTTTTCGTGTTTTCTGGTTTTAAATCATTAATTTAGCATATCATATAGATATAGACCATGTGTTTAGTTGATTTTAAAAGTCAAGTTATAAGGATTAACTTTTGTTTGCGAACAAGTTTAGAATTAACTAAACTATGTTCTAGTGATTTCAAGTTTAAACCTTCGAATAAGGTAGTTTTATATATATGAATCGAATGAGGTTATGACCATCATTACTACCTCAGGTTCTGTGGATAAACCTACTGGAAATGAGAAAAATAGATCTAGCTTCAAAGGATCCTTGGATGACTTGAAAGTTCTTGAAGCAGAATCATGACACGAAAACAAGTTCAAGTAAAATTTCCACTCGAAATAAGATTGTTATAGTTATAGAAATTTAATCAAAGTTTGAATATGAGTATTACCTTGTATTAGAAAGATATCTTACTGTAAATAAGAAAGATTTCTTAAAGTTGGATGATCACTTTACAAGATTGGAAGTAAGCTAGCAAACTTGGAAGTATTCTTGATTTTATGAAACTAGAACTTATAGAATTTATGAAGAACACTTAGAACTTGAAGATAGAACTTGAGAGAGATCACTTAGATGAAGAAAATTGAAGAATGAAAGTGTTTGTACGTGTTTTTGGTCGTTGATATATGGATTAGATATAAAGGATGTGTAATTTTGTTTTCATGTAAATAAGTCATGAATGATTACTCATATTTTTATAATTTTATGAGATATTTCATGCTAGTTGCCAAATGATGGTTCCCACATGTGTTAGGTGACTCACATGGGCTGCTAAGAGCTGATCATTGAGTGTATATACCAATAGTACATACATCTAAAAGCTGTGTATTGTACGAGTACGAATACGGGTGCATACGAGTAGAATTGTTGATGAAACTGAACGAGGATGTAATTGTAAGCATTTTTGTTAAGTAGAAGTATTTTGATAAGTGTCTTGAAGTCTTTCAAAAGTGTATGAATACATATTAAAACACTACATGTATATACATTTTAACTGAGTCGTTAAGTCATCGTTAGTCGTTACATGTAAATGTTGATTTGAAACCTTTAAGTTAACGATCTTGTTAAATATTGTTAACCCAATGTTTATTATATCTAATGAGATGTTAAATTATTATATTATCATGATATTATGATATATTAATATATCTTAATATGATATATATACATTTAAATGTCGTTACAACGATAATCGTTACATATATGTCTTGTTTCGAAATCCTTAAGTTAGTAGTCTTGTTTTTACATATGTAGTTCATTGTTAATATACATAATGACATTTTTACTTATCATTTATCATGATTAAACATAGTGTAATAATATCTTAATATGATTCATATGTAATTAGTAAGACGTTGTTATAACGATAATCGTTATATATATCGTTTCGAGTTTCTTAATTCAATAAACACAATTTTATGTATATAACTCATTGTTAAAATACCTAATGAGATAATTACTTATCATAATATCATTTTAACTATATATATAATCATATATATGTCATCATATAGTTTTTACAAGTTTTAACGTTCGTGAATCACCGGCCAACTTGGGTGGTCAATTGTCTATATGAAACCTATTTCAATTAATCAAGTCTTAACAAGTTTAATTGCTTAACATGTTGGAAACACTTAATCATGTAAATATAAATTTCATTTAATATATATAAACATGGAAAAGTTCGGGTCACTACAATACCTACCCGTTAAATAAATTTCGTCCCGAAATTTTAAGCAGTTGGAGGTGTTGACGTATCTTCTGGAAATAAGTGCGGGTATTTCTTCTTCATCTAATCTTCTCATTCCCAGGTGAACTCGGGTCCTCTACGAGCATTCTATCGAACCTTAACAATTGATATCTTGTTTTGTTTAAGTCTTTTAACCTCACGATCTATTATTTCGACGGGTTCTTCAATGAATTGAAGTTTTTCGTTGATTTGGATTTCGTCTAACGGAATAGTGAGATCTTCTTTAGCAAAATATTTCTTCAAATTCGAGACGTGGAAAGTGTTATGTACAGCCGCGAGTTATTGAGGTAACTCAAGTCGGTAAGCTACTGGTCCGACACGATCAATAATCTTGAATGGTCCAATATACCTTGGATTTAATTTCCCTCGTTTACCAAATCGAACAACGCCTTTCCAAGGTGCAACCTTAAGCATGACCATCCCTCCAATTTCAAATTCTATATCTTTTCTTTTAATATCGGCGTAGCTCTTTTGTCGACTTTGGGTGGTTTTCAACCGTTGTTGAATTTGGATGATCTTCTCGGTAGTTTCTTGTATTATCTCCGGACCCGTAATCTGTCTATCCCCCACTTCACTCCAAAAAATCGGAGACCTGCACTTTTACCATAAAGTGCTTCAAACGGCGCCATCTCAATGCTTGAATGGTAGCTGTTGTTGTAGAAAAATGCTGCTAACGGTAGATGTCAATCCCAACTGTTTCTGAAATCAATAACACATGCTCGTAGCATATCTTCAAGTGTTTGTATCGTCCTTTCGCTCTGCCCCTCAGTTTGTGGATGATAGGCAGTACTCATGTCTAGACGAGTTCCTAATGCTTGCTGTAATGTCTGCCAGAATCTTGAAATAAATCTACCAACCCTATCAGAGATAATAGAGATTGGTATTCCATGTCTGGAGATGACTTCCTTCAAATACAGTCATGCTAACTTCTCCATCTTGTCATCTTCTCTTATTTGCAGGAAGTGTGCTGATTTGGTGAGACGATCAACTATTACCCAAATAGTATCAAAACCACTTGCAGTCCTTGGTAATTTAGTGATGAAATCCATGGTAATGTTTTCCCATTTCCATTCCGGGGTTTCGGGTTGTTGAAGTAGACTTGATGGTTTCTGATGCTCCGCTTTGACCTTAGAACACGTCAAACATTCCCCTTACATATTTAGCAACATCGGCTTTCATACCTGGCCACCAAAAATGTTTCTTGAGATCCTTGTACATCTTCCCCGTTCCAGGATGTATTGAGTATCTGGTTTTATGAGCTTCTCTAAGTACCATTTCTCTCATATCTCCAAATTTTGGTACCCAAATTCTTTCAGCCCTATACCGGGTTCCATCTTCCCGAATATTAGGATGCTTCTTCGATCCTTTGGGTATTTCATCCTTTAAATTTCCCTCTTTTAAAACTCCTTGTTACGCCTCCTTTATTTGAGTAGTAAGGTTAGTGTGAATCATTATTTTCATAGCTTTTACTCGAATGGGTTCTCTGTCCTTTCTGCTCAAGGCGTAGGCTACCACATTTGCCTTCTCCGGGTGGTAACGAATCTCAAAGTCGTAATCATTCAACAATTCAATCCACTTACGCTGCCTCATATTCAGTTGTTTCTGATTAAGTATGTGTTAAAGACTTTTGTGGTAGGTATATATAATACTTTTGACCCCATATAAGTAGTGCCTCCAAGTCTTTAATGCAAAAAACAACCGCGCCTAATTCTAAATCATGCTTCGTATAATTCTGTTCGTGAATCTTCAATTGTCTAGACGCATAAGCAATTACTTTCGTTCGTTGCATTAATACACAACCGAGACCTTGCTTTGAGGCGTCACAATATATCACAAAATTATCATTCCCTTCAGGTAATGACAATATAGGTGTCGTAGTTAACTTTTTCTTTAACAATTGAAACGCTTTCTCTTGTTCATCTTTCCATTCAAATTTCTTCCCTTTATGCGTTAATGCAGTCAAGAGTTTTGCTATTCTAGAAAATTCTTGGATGAACCTTCTGTAGTAACTAGCTAGTCCTAAAAACTGGCGTATGTGTTTTGAAGTTTTTGGGGTTTCCCACTTTTCAAAGGTTTCAATCTTTGCTGGATCCACCTGAATACCTTCTTTGTTCACTCTGTGACCGAGGAATTGAACTTCTTCCAATCAAAATGCACACTTTGAAAACTTAGCGTACAGTTTTTCTTTTCTCAGCAACTCTAGCACTTTTCTCAAAGGTTCTTCGTGCTCTTGATCATTCTTCGAGTAAATAAGTATGTCATCGATGAAAACAATGACAAACTTGTCAAGATATGGCCCACACACTCGGTTCATGAGGTCCATGAACACAGCTGGTGCGTTAGTCAATCCAAACGGCATAACCATAAACTCGTAATGACCGTAACGCGTCCTAAAAGCAGTCTTTGGAATATCATCCTCCTTCACCCGCATTTGATGATATCCAGAACGTAAATCAATCTTCGAATAAACAGACGAGCCTTGTAGTTGATCAAATAAGTCATCGATTCTTGGTAGTGGGTAGCGGTTCTTGATGGTAAGTTTGTTCAACTCTCGGTAGTCGATACACAACCTGAATGTACCATCTTTCTTCTTGACAAACAAAACAGGAGCTCCCCATGGTGATGTGCTTGGTCGAATGAAACCACGCTCTAAAAGTTCCTGTAACTGACTTTGTAATTCTTTCATTTCGCTGGGTGCGAGTCTGTATGAAGAACGAGCTATTGGTGCAGCTCCTGGTACAAGGTCTATTTGAATTTCATCGGATCGATGTGGGGGTAATCCCGATAATTCTTTCGAAAATACATCGGGAAATTCTTTTGCGACGGGAACATCACTGATGTTCTTTTCTTCAGGTTTAACTTCCTCGATGTGTGCTAGAATGACGTAACAACCTTTTCTTATTAGTTTTTGCGCCTTCAAACTACTAATAAGATTTAATTTAGCGTTGTTCTTTTCTCCGTACACTATTAAAGGTTTTCCTTTTTCACGCAAAATGCGAATCGCATTTTTGTAACAAACGACCTCTGCTCTCACCTTTTTCAACCCATGCCAATTATTACATCAAAACTCCCTAACTCGACTGGTATTAAATCAATTTTAAACGTTTCATCCCCCAGTTTAATTTCTCTCTCCCGACATATATTATCTGCTGAAATTAATTTACCGTTTGCTAATTCGAGTAAAAATTTACCATCCAAAGGCGTCAATGGGCAACTTAATTTAGCACAAAATTCTCTACTCATATAGCTTCTATCCGCACCCGAATCAAATAAAACATAAGCAGATTTATCGTCAATAAGAAACGTACCCGTAACAAGCTCCGGGCCTTCCTGTACTTCTGCCGCATTAATATTGAAAACTCTTCCACGGCCCTGCCCATTAGTATTCCCCTGATTCGGGCAATTTCTAATAATGTGGCCCGGTTTTCCACATTTATAACAAACAGCATTGGTATTACTTGCTCCGACACTATTCATTTCGGCATTACTTGTTCTGACATTATTTGTACCTTTAGTTCTGTTAAACTTTGGTCCGTAGACCTCACACTTTATCGCGCTATGACCATTTCTTTTACACCTGTTGCAAAATATCGTGCAAAACCCCTGATGATTTTCTTCACACCTATGACATGGCTGTTTTTGGTTTTTGTTGCCGTTGTTGTTATTGAGGTTGTTGTTGGGATTGTTATTGTTATTGAAACAGTTATTGTAGTAGTTGTTGTTGGGATGTTTGTTGTAGTTATTGTTAGGATTGCGGTTATTGTTGCGATTGTTGTTGTGGTTGTTGGGATAGTTGTTGCGATTGTGGTTGTAATTGTTGTTGTTGTTGTACTGGTGACTCTTGTCACCGTTTTCCTCCCACTTTCTCTTGAGTTGTTTCGTGTTGGCTTCTTCGGCCGCCTGCTCTTTAATTCTTACCTCAATCTGATTTATGAGTTTATGAGCCATTCGACTTGCCTTCTGTATAGAAGCAGGCTCGTGTGAACTCACATCTTCTTGAATCCTTACTGGTAACCCTTTTACAAACGCGTCGATCTTCTCTTCTTCATCTTCGAATGCTCCCGGACACAATAGGCACAACTCTGTAAATCGTCGTTCATATGTGGTAACGTCGAACCCTTGTGTTCGTAACTCTCTAAGTTTTGCCTTGAGTTTATTGACTTCGTTTCTAGGACGGTACTGCTCGTTCATCAATTGCTTGAATGCTGACCACGATAGTGCGTAAGCAGCATTTTGTCCTACCTGTTCAAGATAAGTGTTCCACTACGTTAACGCAGTACCTGTGAAGGTATGCGTAGCGTACTTAACTTTGTCCTCTTTAGTACACTTACTTATGGCAAATACCGATTCGACTTTCTCGGTCCACCGTTTCAATCCAATTGGTCCTTCGGTTCCATCAAATTCCAAAGGTTTGCAGGCAGTGAATTCTTTGTAGGAGCATCCTACACGATTTCTTGCGCCATTAGCTGCATTGCTAGATTCAGAGTTATTGTTGGTATGTAGCGCAGCCTGTACTGCGGCTATGTTTGCAGCAAGAAAGGTACGAAATTCCTCTTCGCTCATATTCATGGTGTGTCGAGTAGTCGGTGCCATTTCCTTCAAAATAGCCAACTGAATCGAGTTAATCATACAGAATATTAAGAGTAGTCAATAGTATTTCGTAGCATAATATGAACTCATTTATAAAAGCTTTTTCTTCATATTAGCGTTTTATAAGTTTAAATTTGGGTACTACCTACCCGTTAAGTTCATACTTAGTAGCTAATATACAATTCAACTACTACAATTCCATATGCAAATCTGATTATAATAATATATCACATATAAATATTCTTCAAACTTACAACATAGCTATATTACATATAACATGAAATATAGTACATTTTGATACAGGACAGTTTTGAAGATAAATCTAGTTAATACGCAAGTTGTTCAGCAAAGGAAATAAAGACACGTAATTCATAAGTCCAGAAACAAGTCATGCATTCTGGTTTTACTAAGACGACTTCCCATCCTTGGTCTTGTGAAAAATAACCATTATGACCATTGGCTAGGCAGCATGTTTTAATGTCGTCAAAAGGACGAGGGTTTTGTAATGTCCAACAGCCCCGTAATAATCTAAAAACCTTGTTTCTCACCCCAACTACTGAATCCGTCACTTGTGGGAAGGTTTTATTTAAAAGTTGCAATCCAATGTTCTTTTTCTCACTTTGGTAAGAAGCGAACATCACTAACCCGTAAGCATAACATGCTTCTTTATGTTGCATGTTAGAAGCTCTTTCTAATTCACAAAATCCTATGTTGGGATATGTTGAGTCAAAATAGGTTCTTAACCCGTAGTGTAAAATTGCATTTGGGTTCCCCGCATTTAACGCTTTAAAGAAAACACGGCATAACTTACGGTCTCCCCAATGTGATATACTCCACCTATCAAAGGAAAGCCTTTTATAAACTAAGGCATTTCTGGAAAGTCTTTCAAATGTTTGACAAGTTAATTTCGCCATAACTAAATGTGCTGATGAATTCTGACCGACTCTAGACAAGATTTCCTCAATCATATCCTCTGGTAGGTCTTCTAAAATATTCGGTTGTCTACCCTTAACGTCCATTTTGTTTTTATACTGTAAAATAGACAAGGATTAGATTCGTAAAAGATAATTAACAAACAATACAAGCAATTTTTACATAGAACATAAAAGTACAAGCACACTACAATACATATAATACACAACATGATTACAACCTTTTAATCTGAATCACTGGTTTCTTCTTCTTCGAACTTGGTTCGTTTTTCGAATTTTCTAGGAATATATGGTGTTCCTCTAATACGAGCCGTCATTTTCCATAATGGTTTAGAAAAACCTGGTGGTTTTGAGGTTCCCGGGTCATTGTTACATTTTAGGAAATACGGATGTTGTCGATACATATAAAGTTCATCGGGGTTGGAATCGGGTTTCTCTATTTTTATACCTTTTCCCTTATTATTTTCTTTCGCTTTATTAAATTGGGTCGAGGTAATTTCTATAACATCATCGGAATCCTCATCGGGATCCGATTCATCGGAAAATTGGTAATCTTCCCAATATTTTACTTCCTCGGCGGAAACACCATTGACCATTATTAACTTTGGTCCGTTGGTTGAGGATTTTCTTTTATTTAATCGATTTACTATAGGTATCAATATTTCTTCCTCCAGAACCTCTTCTTCTTCTTCTGGTTCCTCCTCTTCCGATTCATCCTCTTCTAGTTCCTCTTCTTCCCGTTCCTCCTCTTCCGGTTCCTCCTCTTCCGGTTCCTCTTCAGGAATTTTTGAATCTTCCCAAAATATATTCCACTCTTCGTTATTATTAGGTGAATCAATGAGATTTGTACTAGAGGTAGACATCTATCACACAATATCAAACACGTTAAGAGATTAATATATCACATAATATTTACATGTTAATAATATATAGTTTCCAACAAAAAAAATGTTAAGCAATCGTTTTTGAAGAAAAACACGGTCGAAGTCCAGACTCACTAATACATCCTAACAAACTCGGTAAGATACACTAATGCAATTTTCTAGTTCTCTAAGACCAACGCTCGGATACTAACTGAAATGTCCCGTTCATATTGATTATAAACGTTCCATATTAATTGATTTCGTCGCGAGGTTTTGACCTCTATATGAGACGTTTTTCAAAGACTGCATTCATTTTTAAAACAACCATAACCTTTATTTTATCTATAAAGGTTTAAAAAGCATTACTGTAACATCCCAATTATTTAAGGTATTATTTTATGTAATTTTATTATTATATACATGGATGGTATGATTTTGTATAAATAAATGGACAAGAGTTAAGTTTGTTAGTTAAGTTAGAAGGGACTAGAGATGAAAAGTTAGAATTAAGGACCTCCCTCATTATAGTTTTGGTAGGGAGGGTAGAAAGTGCAATTTAGCAAAGTTAATTTAATTAAGAGGAAAACACTTTAAACTCATGTTCAGTTGCAAAAAAAATAAAATACAGTGTGTGTGTGTGTGTGTGTGTATGCTTGTGTCGACCCAAACAAGGAGAAGGAAGAGAAGGCCTCAAATGAAGAAATTGTGTTCATGCAATTGAAATTTTATGAAGTCTAAGGCACTCTAATCATCCTAGCAAGTTTTAATTCTTCAAATTTCTCTTCTTTGTGCACAATTATGGTTCTTGAACTGTGACAACCCAGAAATTTCCAACCAAATTTAAACTTTAATCTTTATATGTTTCCGACACGATAAGCAATATTTCTTAAGTTAAATTTCAAGAATTTTAAACTATGTTCATACATTCATTCAACCTCGACCAAGTTCCAACGATTCATGAACCATTAAATGAATATGATTATATATGTATATGTGTATATATATTATAACTTGAAACGTAAATAAAATATTAGATTAAATACTTTATATGATTGTATCTGTTTCAAAATGTTTATCAATAGAATTAGAAGATAAGATCAAATGATTGAATTATCAGATATATTGAATTATGATTACAAGTCTCTGTTGAAAGGCCCACGTTGATTTGAGAAATCTTTCCATTTTAACAATATTCGAAAAATGGTAAAGTGATTTATAAATAAGAACAAATTGTCAATCATTAAGAACTAGACAAAGGATAGTGAAAGATTGAATTTCATAAAGACTCGATTGATCTATTTAGTTTCAAACGTACAAAAAACGTTTTTAGTTTAAAAAGAACTTTATTATTAAAACGTATATAACTTTTATAAATATCTAGAACCACTTTTGACAACTCATTACTTAACTAGTATGATAAAGATAACGATATTTATATTTTATTTTATTAAATATATATAACGATTTAAATTAATATTATATATATTTATATGCGTATTATACGTACATAGTTTTATACTTTTACTATACTTAAACTTTACCTTTACTTTATTTTTACTTTACTTTAACTTTAATAATTCACTTTAATAATCCATACTTTAATAATTCACTTTAATAATTCATACTTTAATAATTCACTTTAATAATTCATACTTTAATAATTCACTTTAATAATTCATACTTTAATAATTCACTTTAATAATTCAAAAATCTATTATAAATAGAATTCAATAGGTTTCATTATTTCATAGAAACTTGAAAATATTTTTCTCTAAACTCTCTCAATCGATATACATATATATATTTACTCCGTATTATTTCAAGATATTATTAGTATACATAAAATATTACTACGGAGTGCTGTCCGAGTGATTTCGAAATTGTTTTTCGAGTGGGATATGATTAAGGAAATTATGGGTTATAGCTATGGAGGTGATTGAGTATGGTTCATGGGTATGCTCGTGAGGTCAATATAGCGTTTATCATTTCCGTTGCGTCTACGTACCTTTCCTGCAATATTGAATCTCAATATTGATACGTGAGTCCTCATAATTTAACTTTTACATACTAATAGTGTATCCCTGACTAGTGCTCGAGTATTTAGGATTATGCATGCTTGTACTTTTGATATTGCCCTTAGACATATTAGGTTGAATCTTGAATTAGTTACACTTGCGGTTGAGATAAGGTATAAGATATGCATGTCCTTGGAAAGCTAGCGAAAAATTAAGAACTTTTCCTTTAGATATCGAATGGTTTCGATGAACGGATTAGAAGTTATAATCAATTGAATTTTCGATATTTTTATTAAAAATGATTATTATTATCGTCGTTTTTATCGTCGTTCTAGTTTTATCTTATTATTATCATTATTATTATCTTTATCAATAAAAGGGATTTATCATTAAAAATTGTTATTTTTTTATTATTACTATCGTTATTATCGTTAAAGTTATAATTAGTATTATTATTATTATCCAATTATTATTATTATTATTGGTATTATTATTATTATTATCATTATTAATATATATATCATTATTTAAAAATGGTTATTGTTATTGTTATTATTATTATTGCTATATTATCATTAAGATAATTAATAGTATTATCGTTAATAATGTTATAGTAACTATCATTATTAATATTAGTGTATTTAAAACAAATATTTGTAACACCTAATTATTTTGATTACTATTATTATCATTATTATGAACACGATATAAAAGACGATTAAAAGCTATTAAACGAAACGATTAGGAAATAATGGGTAACAGTATCATGATGAAATTAAATATTATAAGATATTGATTTAGATAAAATTATTGTTCTTATTATTTTTATCATTACTATTATTATTAAAAGTATCGTTAGTATTAAAACTATCATTTTAACAAAAATTATCATTTTAATAGACATGTCATTGTTACTATAAAATATCATTATTATTATTATTTTAAATATAATTATTATTTTAAAGATCATATTAAAAATTATCGTAAATATTAAAGTTATCATAATTAGAATCATCGTTTTATCATAATGTCATCTTAGTAATTATAAATATTGATATTTTTATAATAATTATTATTATTACAAAATAATACAACTTTTACTTACTATCATTATAGATATTATTTTATCAAATAAATATGTTATACAAACATATTTTACTACGTGTAATAACTTACTTTAATAATACCTATCATATTATCTTTATAATATTAAATGAACCCTATAAATTTTATTACTTAATATATATAAAACTATATTTTATTATATAAATTTAATATAAAATTTTATTTATTAATAAATAAATTATATTATTTACTCTAATAAATCTTTTAAAAATATAAAATGACGATATTTAAACTATATATTAATCATGTATAGATTTTTGGAAATTATTTTGAGTCAAATTTACTTTTGTTGACTTTTGCATATTAGTCTCGAGCATTAGGATTGTGGTACACTATGACTTGACCTAATTTGTTAGACAAATATTGACCAACACATAAATATATATAATTAATTTAGGTTCGTGAATCCGAGGCCAACCTTGCACTTGTTCAATGACGTTATATGTATTTTTACTACGAAATACAGTATGGTGAGTTTCATTTTGCCTTTTTACCCTTTATATTTTTGGGACTGAGAATACATGCGCTTTTATAAATGTTTGACGAAATAGACACAAGTAATTGAAACTACATTCTATGGTTGAATTATCGAAATCGAATATGCCCTTTTTTATTAAAGTCTGGTAATCTAAGAATTAGGGAACAGACACCCTAATTGACGCGAATCCTAAAGATAGATCTATTGGGCCTAACAAACCACATCCAAAGTACCGGATGCTTTAGTACTTCGAAATTTATATCATGTCTGAAGGAGGATCTCGGAATGATAGGGGATATTCTTATATGTATCTAGTTAATGTCGGTTACCAGGTGTTCACCATAAGAATGATTATTTTTGTCTCTACGCATGGGACGTATATTTATGAGAACTGGAAATGAAATTCTTGTGGTCTATTAAAATGATGGAAATAAATGATTATGATAAACTAATGAACTCACCAACCTTTTGGTTGACACTTTAAAGCATGTTTATTCTCAGGTGTTAAAAAAATCTTCCGCTGTGCATTTGCTCATTTTAAAGATATTACTTGGAGTCTTTCATAGCATATTTCGAAGAATGTTGCATTCGAGTCATTGAGTTCATCAAAGATTATTATTAAATCAATTTATAATTGGATAGTGGATATTATGAAATGGTATGCATGCCTGTCAATTTTCGATGTAAAGAAAGATTGTCTTTTAAAAATGAATGCAATATTTGTAAAATGTATCATATAGAGGTCAAATACCTCGCAATGTAATCAACTATTGTGAATCGTTTATAATGTATATGAATGGGTCCTTTCAGTTGGTATCAGAGCGGTGGTCTTAGCGAACCAGGTCTGCATTAGTGTGTCTAACTGATAAGTCGATAGGATGCATTAGTGAGTCTGGACTTCGACCGTGTCTGCATGTCAAAAGTTTTGCTTATCATTTTTTGTCGAAAATTAACTACTTATCATCCTCAGGAAATTACCTGCTTATCATTTTTAGTCTAAGACACGTCTTGCTGCATTGATTGCATGAATAGTGTATAGACAAAAATTCATATCTTAGCATATCTGCTAAATCATATCTTATCGTATCTGTTACTTTAAACTTTACCTGACATATCCCGCAAAGTCCTCCGTAATCTTGGAAATCTTTTGATCTATATATATATATATATATATATATATATATATATATATATATATATATATATATATATATATATATATATATATATATATATATATATATATATATATATATATATATATATATGTATATAGATATATATATTCTATGTAATTAGAATACCATCCGTTAGCCAAAATCATTTCATATAAAAAAAATCCTTTATCCAATCGTACGAAATGGAATTCGTCATCAGTTCAAGCCACTCAGATTCCGAAATGGAATCCCATTCAAGCTCTGAAAGCAGTGTGACCGGAATAGATCAACCAATTAGTCATCACCTATTCTGGATGAATTGGAGATGGGTTCGTAGCCTCCTCAATCATTGGAGACAAGAAGAAGGTGATCCCTTCCATCCACCACATTGCCCTCTTGACGAAGAACCTGAAGCACTTACCAGCGAACCTGTCCGAAATACCGTGTTCTCGCTCATTTCCAGAGTATCTCATCACAATTATATATTACATCAAATTTTAGATTTTATTTATCCGCTCGTCCGAACCGACAATCACCCCGGTGTAATAGAAGAAGTCAACGAGCTTCGCGCTCGGGTAGTGGCTTTGGAGAATATGGTGCAGAGATTACAAACACCAGCAGCATCATCAGCAGCATAACCAGTACCACCATCATCAACGCCAACAGTACCATTACCACCTCCAACCACAACCGCGTCGTAAACCTCAACTTCACAATCTGTCCCACGAGCATCAACGTCATACGCACCATAGATACCAAGGAGTACCAACAACAATAACTGACGAAGTATTAATTCATAACTTCATTGGAGAAACATTCCGCGGCGATTATGTAATCTCTAAAGTCTTAGAGATTATCTAATCTAGCCCTAACCATAAATCAGTTAAGCGTACCAAAATGATAGAAGGAAGAGTAGAAACCCTGACAAAAATGGTGTGTGATTAACAAGCTAAACTTGCTTTACCAACAGCATCAACAGTACCGTCAGCGTTACCAGCATCATCAGTACAGTTAACATCCGAATCAACAACACCGATAACATCACAAACTCCGTCAGTTCAAGAATCACTGTGGACATCATTACGAATCAATAACGTGTATATTGTATCAACGAGTTATGAAGAATTAATTCATTCCCTCTGAAGAAATTATATGTATATTATATATATATATATTGAAATAAATCTTTCCGTGCTAAGCTATTGTGTGTGAATCTTAACTACTCGGTTAATTCATATTACAAATATGCAATAATGTAAGTCCTTCGGCCGCAACTTAACCAGCGTTAACTACAATCTCTGTCGCAATTCAACAAATTCCAATTCATAATAAATCAAGTATATATTTGATTTTACACTTTCATCATCGATGTACCCGAAACTTTTCAGATAACATCATTCGTACTTTGCGAAATTCACAAGAATTCCACGAACCGAACATCATACATCAACAAATAACGAAGTATTGATTCATAATTTCAATGTCATTAAAGAAATACTGCGTAAAAGTTATGTACTTTTTAAAGCCTTTAGGGATTATTCAATTCTAGTTTCAACCGTAAATCAAATGAGTTTAATTTAACATTAACTCATTAAATCTATGTTACATCTGAAGAAAATATACATATATATATTTTCATAAAGACTGTAATAAAATTCTTTTGTACAAAATATTAATTATGATATTTTTTTTAACAGGTAGGTAATACCCGAGAGATATATAAATTCACAAATAATATGTTACATTCTTCGAATCTGATTCAGCAAATCATCCATTATACTCCCTACTTTCACAACAGTATACATTCTTTTATAGAAATCAAAACAACCATACTCATTCAAAATTTAATTACATATTCTGATCTTGAAATCTCAAAATTCAACTCGAGATATGACCAAAATCATCACTCTTAGATCCTTACATCTTTCACAAGATATATTTTGACTTCAAAACTGTGTTAGAACATCAAATGTATGTTAACGATTACAATCTGTGTTCAAACCCTTCGAAAATTTCTGAAGACACTTCGAATGATGAGCAATCGAGATGAGGATCCAACCACATGTTACCCACAGTTATATACCCGAAAAACTCTTGAAACCAAAGTAAAAGTTTAAACAACGTATCCGCGTCAGATTCTTTGGCATTTATTAGCAAAAATAACTTTGAGACTCCTATTCAAAGTAGCCAGTTTTGTCACAGCTCCAGCAAGTCAACTTCGACTTTTCAGTCAGACTAACCTTATTATAACCTTGAGATATACATCATCGTTACCAGGAAACCTTTTACATTCCACCACATTATTAGCAGATGTACCAACAACTTCATTACCCTTTGACTTTAGCCTATCCAAAAAGTCATTATAATTATTTATTGAAACCCCATCATTTACTCATTCGCATCTTGTAATGAGAATTGCCATACGAATCATTGGGAATTAGCAATCAGTATTTTGAAATCTCGCAGCATGTCTACACCAACAGTTATATGTGTATATATAACGTCTATCTTCTGGACTTAATTTGTGAAATGTCCCGTTCTTATTGATTAAAAACGTTCCATATTAATTGATTTCGTTGCGAGGTTTTGACCTCTATATGAGACGTTTTTCAAAGACTGCATTCATTTTTAAAACAAACCATAACCTTTATTTCATAGATAAAGGTTTTAAAAAGCTTTACGTAGATTATCAAATAATGATAATCTAAAATATCCTGTTTACACACGACCATTACATAATGGTTTACAATACAAATATGTTACAACAAAATAAGTTTCTTGAATGCAGTTTTTACACAATATTATACAAGCATGGACTCCAAATCTCGTCCTTATTTAAGTATGCGACAGCGGAAGCTCTTAATAATCACCTGAGAATAAACATGCTTAAAACGTCAACAAAAATGTTGGTGAGTTATAGGTTTAACCTATATATATCAAATCATAATAATAGACCACAAGATTTCATATTTCAATACACATCCCATACATAGAGATAAAAATCATTCATATGGTGAACACCTGGTAACCGACATTAACAAGATGCATATATAAGAATATCCCCATCATTCCGGGACACCCTTCGGATATGATATAAATTTCGAAGTACTAAAGCATCCGGTACTTTGGATGGGGTTTGTTAGGCCCAATAGATCTATCTTTAGGATTCGCGTCAATTAGGGTGTCTGTTCCCTAATTCTTAGATTACCAGACTTAATAAAAAGGGGCATATTCGATTTCGATAATTCAACCATAGAATGTAGTTTCACGTACTTGTGTCTATTTTGTAAATCATTTATAAAACCTGCATGTATTCTCATCCCAAAAATATTAGATTTTAAAAGTGGGACTATAACTCACTTTCACAGATTTTTACTTCGTCGGGAAGTAAGACTTGGCCACTGGTTGATTCACGAACCTATAACAATATATACATGTATATCAAAGTATGTTCAAAATATATTTACAACACTTTTAATATATTTTGATGTTTTAAGTTTATTAAGTCAGCTGTCCTCGTTAGTAACCTACAACTAGTTGTCCACAGTTAGATGTACAGAAATAAATCGATAAATATTATCTTGAATCAATCCACGACCCAGTGTATACGTATCTCAGTATTGATCACAACTCAAACTATATATATTTTAGAATCAACCTCAACCCTGTATAGCTAACTCCAATATTCACATATAGAGTGTCTATGGTTGTTCCGAAATATATATAGATGTGTCGACATGATAGGTTGAAACATTGTATACGTGTCTATGGTATCTCAAGATTACATAATATACAATACAAGTTGATTAAGTTATGGTTGGAATAGATTTGTTACCAATTTTCACGTAGCTAAAATGAGAAAAATTATCAAATCTTGTTTTACCCATAACTTCTTCATTTTAAATCCGTTTTGAGTGAATCAAATTGCTATGGTTTCATATTGAACTCTATTTTATGAATCTAAACAGAAAAAGTATAGGTTTATAGTCGTAAAAATAAGTTACAAGTCGTTTTTGTAAAGGTAGTCATTTCAGTCGAAAGAACGACGTCTAGATGACCATTTTAGAAAACATACTTCCACTTTGAGTTTAACCATAATTTTTGGATATAGTTTCATGTTCATAATAAAAATCATTTTCCCAGAATAACAACTTTTAAATCAAATTTTATCATAGTTTTTAATTAACTAACCCAAAACAGCCCGCGGTGTTACTACGACGGCGTAAATCCGGTTTTACGGTGTTTTTCGTGTTTCCAGGTTTTAAATCATTAAGTTAGCATATCATATAGATATAGAACATGTGTTTAGTTGATTTTAAAAGTCAAGTTAGAAGGATTAACTTTTGTTTGCGAACAAGTTTAGAATTAACTAAACTATGTTCTAGTGATTACAAGTTTAAACCTTCGAATAAGAAAGCTTTATATGTATGAATTGAATGATGTTATGAACATCATTACTACCTTAAGTTCCTTGGATAAACCTACTGGAAAAGAGAAAATTGGATCTAGCTTCAATGGATCCTTGGATGGCTCGAAGTTCTTGAAGCAGAATCATGACACGAAAACAAGTTCAAGTAAGATCATCACTTGAAATAAGATTGTTATAGTTATAGAAATTGAACCAAAGTTTGAATATGATTATTACCTTGTATTATAATGATAACCTACTGTAAGAAACAAAGATTTCTTGAGGTTGGATGATCACCTTACAAGATTGGAAGTGAGCTAGCAAACTTGAAAGTATTCTTGATTTTATGAAACTAGAACTTTTGGAATTTATGAAGAACACTTAGAACTTGAAAATAGAACTTGAGAGAGATCAATTAGATGAAGAAAATTGAAGAATGAAAGTGTTTGTAGGTGTTTTTGGTCGTTGGTGTTTGGATTAGATATAAAGGATATGTAATTTTGTTTTCATGTAAATAAGTCATGAATGATTACTCATATTTTTGTAATTTTATGAGATATTTCATGCTAGTTGCCAAATGATGGTTCCCACATGTGTTAGGTGACTCACATGGGCTGCTAAAAACTGATCATTGGAGTGTATATACCAGTAGTACATATATCTAAAAGCTGTGTATTGTACGAGTACGAATACGGGTGCATACGAGTAGAATTGTTGATGAAACTGAACGAGGATGTAATTGTAAGCATTTTTGTTAAGTAGAAGTATTTTGATAAGTGTATTGAAGTCTTTCAAAAGTGTATAAATACATATTAAAACACTACATGTATATACATTTTAACCGAGTCGTTAAGTCATCGTTAGTCGTTACATGTAAGTGTTGTTTTGAAACCTTTAGGTTAACGATCTTGTTAAATGTTGTTAACCCAATGTTTATAATATGAAATGAGATTTTAAATTATTATATTATCATGATATTATCATGTATGAATATCTCTTAATATGATATATATACATTAAATGTCTTTACAACGATAATCGTTACATATATGTCTCGTTTAAAAATCATTAAGTTAGTAGTCTTGTTTTTACATATGTAGTTCATTGTTAATATACTTAATGATATGTTTACTTATCATAGTATCATGTTAACTATATATATATCCATATATATGTCATCATATAGTTTTTACAAGTTTTAACGTTCGTGAATCACCGGTCAACTTGGGTGGTCAATTGTCTATATGAAACATATTTCAATTAATCAAGTCTTAACAAGTTTGATTGCTTAACATGTTGGAAACATTTAATCATGTAAATATCAATCTCAATTAATATATATAAACATGGAAAAGTTCGGGTCACTACAGTACCTACCCGTTAAATAAATTTCGTCCCGAAATTTTAAGCTGTTGAAGGTGTTGACGAATCTTCTGGAAATAGATGCGGGTATTTCTTCTTCATCTGATCTTCACGCTCCCAGGTGAACTCGGGTCCTCTACGAGCATTCCATCGAACCTTAACAATTGGTATCTTGTTTTGCTTAAGTCTTTTAACCTCACGATCCATTATTTCGACGGGTTCTTCGATGAATTGAAGTTTTTCGTTGATTTGGATTTCATCTAACGGAATAGTGAGATCTTCTTTAGCAAAACATTTCTTCAAATTCGAGACGTGGAAAGTGTTATGTACAGCCGCGAGTTGTTGAGGTAACTCTAGTCGGTAAGCTACTGGTCCGACACGATCAATAATCTTGAATGGTCCAATATACCTTGGATTTAATTTCCCTCGTTTACCAAATCGAACAACGCCTTTCCAAGGTGCAACTTTAAGCATGACCATCTCTTCAATTTCAAATTCTATATCTTTTCTTTTAATGTCAGCGTAGCTCTTTTGTCGACTTTGGGCGGTTTTCAACCGTTGTTGAATTTGGATGATCTTCTCGGTAGTTTCTTGTATAATCTCCGGACCCGTAATCTGTCTATCCCCCACTTCACTCCAACAAATTGGAGACCTGCACTTTCTACCATAAAGTTCTTCAAACGGCGCCATCTCAATGCTTGAATGGTAGCTGTTGTTGTAGGAAAATTCTGCTAACGGTAGATGTCGATCCCAACTGTTTCCGAAATCAATAACACATGCTCGTAGCATGTCTTCAAGCGTTTGTATCGTCCTTTCGCTCTGTCCATCAGTTTGTGGATGATAGGCAGTACTCATGTCTAGACGAGTTCCTAATGCTTGCTGTAATGTCTGCCAGAATCTTGAAATAAATCTGCCATCCCTATCAGAGATAATAGAGATTGGTATTCCATGTCTGGAGACGACTTCCTTCAAATACAGTCGTGCTAACTTCTCCATCTTGTCATCTTCTCTTATTGGCAGGAAGTGTGCTGATTTGGTGAGACGATCAACTATTACCCAAATAGTATCAAAACCACTTGCAGTCCTTGGCAATTTTGTGATGAAATCCATGGTAATGTTTTCCCATTTCCATTCCGGGATTTCGGGTTGTTGAAGTAGACCTGATGGTTTCTGATGCTCAGCTTTGACCTTAGAACACGTCAAACATTCTCCTACGTATTTAGCAACATCGGCTTTCATACCCGGCCACCAAAAATGTTTCTTGAGATCCTTGTACATCTTCCCCGTTCCAGGATGTATTGAGTATCTGGTTTTATGAGCTTCTCTAAGTACCATTTCTCTCATATCTCCAAATTTTAGTACCCAAATCCTTTCAGCCCTATACCGGGTTCCGTCTTCCCGAATATTAAGATGCTTCTCCGATCCTTTGGGTATTTCATCCTTTAAATTTTCCTCTTTTAAAACTCCTTGTTGCGCCTCCTTTATTTGAGTAGTAATGTTATTATGAATCATTATATTCATAGATTTTACTCGAATGGGTTCTCTGTCCTTCCTGCTCAAGGCATCGGCTACCACATTTGCCTTCCCCGGGTGGTAACGAATCTCAAAGTCGTAATCATTCAATAATTCAATCCACCTACGCTGCCTCATATTCAGTTGTTTCTGATTAAATATGTGTTGAAGACTTTTATGGTCGGTATATATAATACTTTTGACCCCATATAAGTAGTGCCTCCAAGTCTTTAATGCAAAAACAACCGCGCCTAATTCCAAATCATGCGTCGTATAATTTTGTTCATGAATCTTCAATTGTCTAGACGCATAAGCAATCACCTTCGTTCGTTGCATTAATACACAACCGAGACCTTGCTTTGATGCATCACAATAAATCACAAAATCATCATTCCCTTCAGGCAATGACAATATAGGTGCCGTAGTTAGCTTTTTCTTCAATAACTGAAATGCTTTCTCTTGTTCATCATTCCATTCAAATTTCTTCCCTTTATGCGTTAATGCAGTCAAGGGTTTTGCTATTCTGGAAAAGTCTTGGATGAACCTTCTGTAGTAACCAGCTAGTCCTAAAAACCGGCGTATGTGTTTTGGAGTTTTCGGGGTTTCCCACTTTTCAACAGTTTCTATCTTTGCCGGATCCACCTTAATACCTTCTTTGTTCACTATGTGACCGAGGAATTGAACTTCTTCCAACCAAAATGCACACTTTGAAAACTTAGCGTACAATTCTTCCTTCCTCAATACTTCTAACACCTTTCTCAAATGTTCACCGTGTTCTTGGTCATTCTTTGAGTAAATAAGTATGTCATCAATGAAAACAATGACAAACTTGTCAAGGTATGGTCCACACACTCGGTTCATAAGGTCCATGAACACAGCTGGTGCATTAGTTAAACCAAACGGCATGACCATAAACTCGTAATGACCGTAACGTGTTCTGAAAGCAGTCTTTGGAATATCATCTTCTTTCACCCGCATTTGATGATACCCGGAACGTAAGTCAATCTTTGAATAAACAGACGAGCCTTGTAGTTGATCAAATAAGTCATCGATTCTCGGTAGTGGGTAGCGGTTCTTGATGGTAAGTTTGTTCAACTCTCGGTAGTCGATACACAACCTGAATGTACCATCTTTCTTCTTGACAAACAAAACAGGAGCTCCCCACGGTGATGTGCTTGGCCGAATGAAACCACGCTCTAAAAGTTCTTGTAATTGGCTTTGTAGTTCTTTCATCTCGCTGGGTGCGAGTCTGTAAGGAGCACGAGCTATTGGTGCAGCTCCTGGTACAAGATCTATTTGAAATTCAACGGATCGATGTGGGGGTAATCCCGGTAATTCTTTCGGAAATACATCAGGAAATTCTTTTGCCACGGGAACATCATTGATGCTCTTTTCTTCAGTTTGTACTTTCTTGACGTGTGCTAGAACAGCATAGCAACCTTTTCTTATTAGTTTTTGTGCCTTCAAATTACTAATAAGATGTAGCTTCGTGTTGCCCTTTTCTCCGTACACCATTAAGGGTTTTCCTTTTTCTCGTATAATGCGAATTGCATTTTTGTAACAAACGATCTCCGCTTTCACTTCTTTCAACCAGTCCATACCGATTATCACATCAAAACTCCCTAACTCTACTGGTATCAAATCAATCTTAAATGTTTCGCTAACCAGTTTAATTTCTCGATTCCGACATATATTATCTGCTGAAATTAATTTACCATTTGCTAATTCGAGTAAAAATTTACTATCCAAAGGTGTCAATGGACAACTTAATTTAGCACAAAAATCTCTACTCATATAGCTTCTATCCGCACCCGAATCAAATAAAACGTAAGCAGTGTCAATAAGAAACGTACCCGTAACAAGCTCCGGGTCTTCCTGTGCCTCTGCCGCATTAATATTGAAAACTCTTCCACGGCCTTGTCCATTCGTGTTCTCCTGGTTCGGGCAATTTCTAATAATGTGGCCCAGTTTTCCACATTTATAACAAACTACATTGGCATAACTTGCTCCGACACTACTTGCTCCGCCATTACTCGTTCCGACACCATTTGTTCCTTTCGTTATATTAACCCCTGGTCCGTAGACCTCACACTTCGCCGCGCTATGACCATTTCTTTTACACTTGTTGCAAAATTTGGTGCAGAACCCCGAGTGATTCTTTTCACACCTTTGTCATAGCTGCTTCTGATTGTTGTTGTTGTTGCGGTTATTATTGTTGTTAGGATGATTGTTGTAGTTGCTGTTGTTGTTGTTGTTGTTGTTGTTGGGCCGTTTGTTGTAGTTGCGATTGATGTTGCGATTGTTGGGATAATTGTTGCGATTATTGTTGTAATTGCTGTTGTTGTTGTATTGGTGATTCTTATCACTGTTTTCCTCCCACTTTCTTTTGACTTGCTTCACATTGGCCTCTTCAGAAGTCTGTTCTTTAATTCTTTCTTCAATCTGGTTCACGAGTTTGTGAGCCATTCTACATGCCTGTTGTATGGAGGCGGGCTCGTGTGAACTTATATCTTCTTGGATTCTTTCCGGTAATCCTTTCACAAACGCGTCGATCTTCTCTTCCTCATCTTCGAATGCTCCCGGACACAATAGGCACAATTCTGTGAATCGTCTTTCGTACGTGGTAATATCAAATCCTTGGGTTCGTAACCCTCTAAGTTCTGTCTTGAGCTTATTGACCTCGGTTCTGGGACGGTACTTCTCGTTCATCAAGTGCTTGAATGCTGACCACGGTAGTGCGTACGCATCGCCTTGTCCCACTTGCTCTAGATAGGTATTCCACCATGTTAACGCAGAACCTGTGAAGGTATGCGTAGCATACTTTACTTTGTCCTCTTCAGTACACTTACTTATGGCAAACACCGATTCGACCTTCTCGGTCCACCGTTTCAATCCGATCGGTCCTTCGGCTCCATCAAATTCCAAAGGTTTGCAGGCAGTGAATTCTTTGTAGGTGCATCCTACACGATTTCCTGTACTGCTAGATCCAAGGTTATTGTTGGTATGTAGCGCAGCCTGTACTGCGGCTATGTTTGAAGCTAGAAAAGTACGGAATTCCTCTTCATTCATATTCACGGTGTGTCGAGTAGTCGGTGCCATTTCCTTCAAAATAGTTAAATGGAACAAGTTAATCATACAGAATATTAAGAGTAGTTAATAGTATTTCGTAGCATAATATGAACTCATTTATAAAAGCTTTTTCTTCATATTAGCGTTTTATAAGTTTAAATTCGGGTAGTACCTACCCGTTAAGTTCATACTTAGTAGCTAATATACAATTCAACTACTACAATTCTATATGAAAAACTGATTATAATAATATTTCGCGTTCAAACTTTTACACAATATTTTACAAACTTACAATACCGCTTATTTTAAATATAGCATGAAATATAGCACACAATAAATTTGATACAAGATGGTTGTGAAGATAATTCTAGCTAGTACACAAGTCGTTCAGCAAAGGCAATAAAGACACGTAATTCATACGTCCAGAAACAAGTCATGCATTCTGGTTTTACTAGGATTACTTCCCATCTTTGGTCTTGTGGAACATAACCGTTATGGCCGTTGATAAGACAGCGTGTTGTAACGTCGTCAAAGGGACGAGGGTTACGTAATGTCCAACAGTCCCGTAACAATCTAAAAACCTCATTTCTTACCCCAATTACCGACTCCGTCACTTGTGGGAACGTTTTGTTTAATAGTTGTATCCCGATGTTCTTATTCTCACTTTGGTGAGAAGCGAACATTACTAATCCGTAAGCATAACATGCTTCTTTATGTTGCATGTTAGCCGCTTTTTCTAAATCACGAAGTCCAATATTCGGATATATTGAGTCAAAATAATTTCTTAACCCATTGCGTAAAATAGCATTTGGGTTCCCCGTAATATATGCGTCAAAGTAAACACATCGTAACTTATGGATTTCCCAATGTGATATCCCCCATCTTTCGAACGAAACCTTTTATAAACCAAGGCATTCTTGGAACGTTCTTCGAATGTCTTACAAACTGATCTCGCCTTAAATAGTTGTGCCGAAGAATTCTGACCGACTCTAGACAAGATTTCATCAATCATGTCTCCGGGTAGGTCTCTTAAAATATTGGGTTGTCTATCCATTTTGTGTTTTTATACTGTAAAATAGACAAGAGTTAGATTCATAAAAAAAATACTTATTAATACAAGCAATTTTTACATATATCATAAAGCATAAGCACACTATATTACATATATTACACCACACGAATACAACTATCTTATTCCGAGTCGCTTGTTTCTTCTTCTTCGGTTTTGGTTCGTTTTGCCAAGTTTCTAGGGATATATGATGTTCCCCTAATACAAGCCGTCGTGATCCACATTGGTTTAGAAAAACCTGGTGGTTTAGAGGTTCCCGGGTCATTGTTACAACTTAAGGACTTCGGGGGTTGACGATACATATAAAGTTCATCGGGGTTGGAATTAGATTTCTCTATTTTTATGCCCTTTCCCTTATTATTTTCTTTTGCCTTTTTAAATTCAGTTGGGGTAATTTCTATAACATCATCTGAATTCTCGTCGGAATCCGATTCATCGGAGAATTGGTAATCCTCCCAATATTTTGCTTCCTTGGCGGAAACACCATTGACCATAATTAACCTTGGTCGGTTGGTTGAGGATTTTCTTTTACTTAACCGTTTTATTATTTCCCCCACCGGTTCTATTTCTTCATCCGGTTCCGATTCTTCTTCCGGTTCCGACTCTTCTTCCGGTTCCTCTTCGGGAACTTGTGAATCAGTCCACGAATCATTCCAATTTACATTTGACTCTTCATTATTATTAGGTGAGTCAATGGGACTTGTTCTAGAGGTAGACATCTATCACATAATATCAAACGCGTTAAGAGATTAATATATCACATAATATTCACATGTTAAAAATATATAGTTTCCAACAAAATTCGGTAAGCAATCATTTTTCAAGTAAACACGGTCGAAGTCCAGACTCACTAATGCATCCTAACAAACTAGATAAGACACACTAATGCAAAATTCTGGTTCTCTAAGACCAACGCTCGGATACCAACTAAAATGTCCCGTTCTTATTGATTAAAAATGTTCCATATTAATTGATTTCGTTACGAGGTTTTGACCTCTATATGAGACGTTTTTCAAAGACTGCATTCATTTTTAAAACAAACCATAACCTTTATTTCATAGATAAAGGTTTTAAAAAGCTTTACGTAGATTATCAAATAATGATAATCTAAAATATCCTGTTTACACACGACCATTACATAATGGTTTATAATACAAATATGTTACAACAAAATAAGTTTCTTGAATGCAGTTTTTACACAATATTATACAAGCATGGACTCCAAATCTTGTCCTTATTTAAGTATGCGATAGCGGAAGCTCTTAATAATCACCTGAGAATAAACATGCTTAAAACGTCAACAAAAATGTTGGTGAGTTATAGGTTTAACCTATATATATCAAATCATAATAATAGACCACAAGATTTCATATTTCAATACACATCCCATACATAGAGATAAAAATCATTCATATGGTGAACACCTGGTAACCGACATTAACAAGATGCATATATAAGAATATCCCCATCATTCCGGGACACCCTTCGGATATGATATAAATTTCGAAGTACTAAAGCATCCGGTACTTTGGATGGGGTTTGTTAGGCCCAATAGATCTATCTTTAGGATTCGCGTCAATTAGGGTGTCTGTTCCCTAATTCTTAGATTACCAGACTTAATAAAAAGGGGCATATTCGATTTCGATAACTCAACCATAGAATGTAGTTTCACGTACTTGTGTCTATTTTGTAAATCATTTATAAAACCTGCATGTATTCTCATCCCAAAAATATTAGATTTTAAAAGTGAGACTATAACTCACTTTCACAGATTTTTACTTCGTCGGGAAGTAAGACTTGGCCACTGGTTGATTCACGAACCTATAACAATATATACATGTATATCAAAGTATGTTCAAAATATATTTACAACACTTTTAATATATTTTGATGTTTTAAGTTTATTAAGTCAGCTGTCCTTGTTAGTAACCTACAACTAGTTGTCCACAGTTAGATGTACAGAAATAAATCGATAAATATTATCTTGAATCAATCCACGACCCAGTGTATACGTATCTCAGTATTGATCACAACTCAAACTATATATATTTTGGAATCAACCTCAACCCTGTATAGCTAACTCCAACATTCACATATAGAGTGTCTATGGTTGTTCCGAAATATATATAGATGTGTCGACATGATAGGTCGAAACATTGTATACGTGTCTATGGTATCTCAAGATTACATAATATACAATACAAGTTGATTAAGTTATGGTTGGAATAGATTTGTTACCAATTTTCACGTAGCTAAAATGAGAAAAATTATCCAATCTTGTTTTACCCATAACTTCTTCATTTTAAATCCGTTTTGAGTGAATCAAATTGCTATGGTTTCATATTGAACTCTATTTTATGAATCTAAACAGAAAAATTATAGGTTTATAGTCGGAAAAATAAGTTACAAGTCGTTTTTGTAAAGGTAGTCATTTCAGTCGAAAGAACGACGTCTAGATGACCATTTTAGAAAACATACTTCCACTTTGAGTTTAACCATAATTTTTGGATATAGTTTCATGTTCATAATAAAAATCATTTTCCCAGAATAACAACTTTTAAATCAAAGTTTATCATAGTTTTTAATTAACTAACCCAAAACAGCCCGCGGTGTTACTACGACGGCGTAAATCCGGTTTTACGGTGTTTTTCGTGTTTCCAGGTTTTAAATCATTAAGTTAGCATATCATATAGATATAGAACATGTGTTTAGTTGATTTTAAAAGTCAAGTTAGAAGGATTAACTTTTGTTTGGGAACAAGTTTAGAATTAACTAAACTATGTTCTAGTGATTACAAGTTTAAACCTTCGAATAAGATAGCTTTATATGTATGAATTGAATGATGTTATGAATATCATTACTACCTTAAGTTCCTTGGATAAACCTACTGGAAAAGAGAAAATTGGATCTAGCTTCAATGGATCCTTGGATGGCTCGAAGTTCTTGAAGCAGAATCATGACACGAAAACAAGTTCAAGTAAGATCATCACTTGAAATAAGATTGTTATAGTTATAGAAATTGAACCAAAGTTTGAATATGATTATTACCTTGTATTAGAATGATAACCTACTGTAAGAAACAAAGATTTCTTGAGGTTGGATGATCACCTTACAAGATTGGAAGTGAGCTAGCAAACTTGAAAGTATTCTTGATTTTATGAAACTAGAACTTTTGGAATTTATGAAGAACACTTAGAACTTGAAAATAGAACTTGAGAGAGATAAATTAGATGAAGAAAATTGAAGAATGAAAGTGTTTGTAGGTGTTTTTGGTCATTGGTGTATGGATTAGATATAAAGGATATGTAATTTTGTTTTCATGTAAATAAGTCATGAATGATTACTCATATTTTTGTAATTTTATGAGATATTTCATGCTAGTTGCCAAATGATGGTTCCCACATGTGTTAGGTGACTCACATGGGCTGCTAAGAGCTGATCATTGGAGTGTATATACCAATAGTACATACATCTAAAAGCTGTGTATTGTACGAGTACGAATACGGGTGCATACGAGTAGAATTGTTGATGAAACTGAACGAGGATGTAATTGTAAGCATTTTTGTTAAGTAGAAGTATTTTGATAAGTGTATTGAAGTCTTTCAAAAGTGTATAAATACATATTAAAACACTACATGTATATACATTTTAACCGAGTCGTTAAGTCATCGTTAGTCGTTACATGTAAGTGTTGTTTTGAAACCTTTAGGTTAACGATCTTGTTAAATGTTGTTAACCCAATGTTTATAATATGAAATGAGATTTTAAATTATTATATTATCATGATATTATCATGTATGAATATCTCTTAATATGATATATATACATTAAATGTCTTTACAACGATAATCGTTACATATATGTCTCGTTTAAAAATCATTAAGTTAGTAGTCTTGTTTTTACATATGTAGTTCATTGTTAATATACTTAATGATATGTTTACTTATCATAGTATCATGTTAACTATATATATATCCATATATATGTCATCATATAGTTTTTACAAGTTTTAACGTTCGTGAATCACCGGTCAACTTGGGTGGTCAATTGTCTATATGAAACATATTTCAATTAATCAAGTCTTAACAAGTTTGATTGCTTAACATGTTGGAAACATTTAATCATGTAAATATCAATCTCAATTAATATATATAAACATGGAAAAGTTCAGGTCACTACAATTTGAATGTGAAGTTTCTGAAAAACACTCCGAACTACGAATTGGTTCTCCGAAAATGGAAAAAAAAATACTGATGAAGCAGCAAAAACTATAAACGACTTTAAACGGTAAAAGCTGGATGATAATAATGAAGTGTGCTGGCAAAGCGCAGAAAAAGAGAAGTTTTGGAACTGGAAAACGGATTGAGCAAAGTAGGAAGGAGGCTGTGGACAAATTACAAAGACTGAACCTGACTTCAAAGGATCCAAATGATTCAGTACCTGCTGAAGTCATTAACGAATACCTTGCTCCTAACTCTAAACCCCTGTGGACAATATTCTTCATCATCCTCTGATATTAGAAATTCTAAAATATCATCATATCTTTCATTATAAATATCCTCCATATTTCTGAAGATATTTTCTTTATTTTTCTTATTTGAAATCATTTACCTCTTCGCGCTATCTGTATTACATCATCAAAGAAACTATTTTAGTTTCTAAATTCTGAAACATTCAAGTTTAAAATAGGAATATTTTGAAGTAGTGTTAGGAACTTAAGCATGAATTAGTATAATATAATGACACTTGATCAACGTGATTATATTACAGTAAGTCATGCTGAGTTTCTAAATGGAACGTGATGATTAACAGATCATAACATCATCATGTGCCATGTTATACGACTCTTGTATTCTATTTAACCTCTAAAATATCAAGAAAATATTTCTTGATGATTCGGCCTTTTCCAAGGTATTCTAGTAATTTGACAAGTCAAGATCGTGCCATCACAATTTCCTTCCTAGGACATTAACAATATTCATTCCGAAATTCATATCTGTGAATTCTGGACCATTACAAGCGGTGCTTAATCGCAAGAAAAAGAAACGAAAGGACAAAACTCCGAAATAGAAATTGGGGTATAAAGTGCAGCAAATAAAAGAGAGCATTAACTGTGAATGATAATGATTATAGAAGACAGAAGCAGAGACTTTGAAATATAAGGGAACATATAAAGCCTAACGATAAACCAGAAATTATAAACCATATATATCGATGCATATAGCAATATAAAGACACGGGAGAACTAGAAACACTATAAACCCAAGAGTATAGTAGAAGTAAATAGATTCTTCTGGCGGTAGATGAAAAAGAAGAATGACCGATTTGAAAGTTAGAAGTATATCGAGAATCAGAACTGGATGGAGCATATTGATGAATACTTTAAAATATGAGTTGAGGGGGAAAGAATAGAAGGTGATGAAACATGACTAGGAACTTAGAAATCAACAGATTTAACTCACACAATGGCGGAATAAGTGAATCAAACCCTCTAGTGAATAGGTTAAGTTTTTTTTTTTTTTTGATTAATTTAGTCAAACCATAACTAAATCAAGTGTGATTAGATCAACACCTAGAGCTATTATTCACCACCTGGGTGATTTGGACTGAGAGAGAATTGGAGGAGCTCACTAGATCTGAGTATGTGTAACAAATGAGAGGCTTAACCTAAAATGAAGAACATAAGACTTTATATACCCCTGCTGTTGACTCATCCATACGATTCATTCATCACACGTACGAGTTGGTTTCATCAGCCGTACGGGCGATCACTCACTCGTGTCTTCTCATTTAGGTTGTAATTGTGACTTAGCTCAGCATCAACCGTGCGTATGAGCCTGTCAGTCGTACTAGTGAGGCTTCACTCGTACGTCTGACTAAGTCTAATATAGTCAAACATCTAAATCTCGTTCCTGCAGTTCTTGTAACCACATACAAACACGGATAGGATAATAACGAGCAATCATGGTGGCCTGTAAACTGTTGTACCTGCAATGGACGTGGGTAGATGTCTAGGGACTTGCATAAAATGCATCAACGGAAGGTGTGAGTTGTAAGGAAACGAAGGAGGTGAATTTATAAGAAAATCTCCGACAGAACAATTAAAATGGACGATCGCATTTAAAGCGGGTCCTAATTCCCTTGATTACCGGAGAGTCAAATCTTATTAAAAAGATTTTCTTCAAATCCCTTGAAATCTGGGAATCAATCATATCTACGTCAAATGATAAGATGAATCTACACTTACTCATTTCACTCTTCTATGTTAGCTTCATTCGTACTCTTCATATAAATGGATTGTTTATCCAAATTATTCGTTGTTGATAAAACTTTAATTTTCAGCCCGTATGCATCATGAAAACATATTTATTATCATTCACGACCTTTCCACTCAAATTTCGGGACGAAATTTCTTTAACGGGTAGGTACTGTGACAACCCGAAAATTTCCAACCAAATTTAAACTTTAATCTTTATATGTTTCCGACACGATAAGCAATATTTGTTAAGTTAAATTTCAAGAATTTTAAACTATGTTCATACATTCATTCAACCTCGACCAAGTTCCAACGATTCACGAACCATTAAACGAATATGATTATATATGTATATGTGTATATATATTATAACTTGAAACGTAAATAAAATATTAGATTAAATACTTTATATGATTGTATCTGTTTCAAAATGTTTATCAATGGAATTAGAAGATAAGATCAAATGATTGAATTATCAGATATATTGAATTATGATTACAAGCCTCTGTTGAAAGGCCCACGTTGATTTGAGAAATCTTTCCATTTTAACAATATTCGAAAAATGGTAAAGTGATTTATAAATAAGAACAAATTGTCAATCATTAAGAACTAGACAAAGGATAGTGGAAGATTGAATTTCATAAAGACTCGATTGATCTATTTAGTTTCAAACGTACAAAAAACGTTTTTAGTTTAAAAAGAACTTTATTATTAAAACGTATATAACTTTTATAAATATCTAGAACCACTTTTGACAACTCATTACTTAACTAGTATGATAAAGATAACGATATTTATATTTTATTTTATTAAATATATATAACGATTTAAATTAATATTATATATATTTATACGCGTATTATACGTACATAGTTTTATACTTTTACTATACTTAAACTTTACCTTTACTTTATTTTTACTTTACTTTAACTTTAATAATTCACTTTAATAATTCATACTTTAATAATTCACTTTACTAATTCATACTTTAATAATTCACTTCAATAATTCATACTTTAATAATTCACTTTAATAATTCAAAAATCTATTATAAATAGAATTCAATAGGTTTCATTATTTCATAGAAACTTGAAAATATTTTTCTCTAAACTCTCTCAATCGATATACATATATATATTTACTCCGTATTATTTCAAGATATTATTAGTATACATAAAATATTACTACGGAGTGCTGTCCGAGTGATTTCGAAATTGTTTTTCGAGTGGGATATGATTAAGGAAATTATGGGTTATAGCTATGGAGGTGATTGAGTATGGTTCATGGGTATGCTCGTGAGGTCAATATAGTGTTTATCATTTTCGTTGCGTCTACGTACCTTTCCTGCAATATTGAATCTCAATATTGATACGTGAGTCCTCATAGTTTAACTTTTACATACTAATAGTGTATCCCTGACTAGTGCTCGAGTATTTAGGATTATGCATGCTTGTACTTTTGATATTGCCCTTAGACAGATTAGGTTGAATCTTGAATTAGTTACACTTGCGGTTGAGATAAGGTATAAGATATGCATGTCCTTGGAAAGCTAGCAAAAAATTAAGAACTTTTCCTTTAGATATCGAATGGTTTCGATGAATGGATTAGAAGTTATAATCAATTGAATTTTCGATATTTTTATTAAAAATGATTATTATTATCGTCATTTTTATCGTCGTTCTAGTTTTATCTTATTATTATCATTATTATTATCTTTATCAATAAAAGGGATTTATCATTAAAAATTGTTATTTTTTTTATTATTACTATCATTATTATCGTTAAAGTTATAATTAGTATTATTATTATTATCCAATTATTATTATTATTATTGGTATTATTATTATTATTATTATCATTATTAATATATATATATCATTATTTAAAAATGGTTATTGTTATTGTTATTATTATTATTACTATATTATCATTAAGATAATTAATAGTATTATCGTTAATAATGTTATAGTAACTATCATTATTAATATTAGTGTAATTAAAACAAATATTTGTAACACCTAATTATTTTGATTACTATTATTATCATTATTATGAACACGATATAAAAGACGATTAAAAGCTATTAAATGAAACGATTAGGAAATAATGGGTAAGAGTATCATGATGAAATTAAATATTATAAGATATTGATTTAGATAAAATTATCGTTCTTATTATTTTTATCATTACTATTATTATTAAAAGTATTGTTAGTATTAAAACTATCATTTTAACAAAAATTATCATTTTAATAGACATGTCATTGTTACTATAAAATATCATTATTATTATTATTTTAAATATAATTATTATTTTAAAGATAATATTAAAAATTATCGTAAATATTAAAGTTATCATAATTAGAATTATCGTTTTATCATAATGTCATCTTAGTAATTATAAATATTGATATTTTTATAATAATTATTATTATTACAAAATAATACAACTTTTACTTACTATCATTATAGATATTATTTTATCAAATAAATATGTTATACAAACATATTTTACTACGTGTAATAACTTACTTTAATAATACCTATCATATTATCTTTATAATATTAAATGAACCCTATAAATTTTATTACTTAATATATATAAAAGTATATTTTATTATATAAATTTAATATAAAATTTTATTTATTAATAAATAAATTATATTATTTACTCTAATAAATCTTTTAAAAATATTTAAAAATATAAAATGACGATATTTAAACTATATATTAATCATGTATAGATTTTTGGAAATTATTTTGAGTCAAATTTACTTTTGTTGACTTTTGCATATTAGTCTCGAGCATTAGGATTGTGGTAGACTATGACTTGACCTAATTTGTTAGACAAATATTGACCAACACATAAATATATATAATTAATTTAGGTTCGTGAATTCGAGGCCAACCTTGCACTTGTTCAATGACGTTATATGTATTTTTACTACGAAATACAGTATGGTGAGTTTCATTTGCCTTTTTACCCTTTATATTTTTGGGACTGAGAATACATGCGCTTTTATAAATGTTTGACGAAATAGACACAAGTAATTGAAACTACATTCTATGGTTGAATTATCGAAATCGAATGTGCCCCTTTTTATTAAAGTCTGGTAATCTAAGAATTAGGGAACAGACACTCTAATTGACGCGAATCCTAAAGATAGATCTATTGGGCCTAACAAACCACATCCAAAGTACCGGATGCTTTAGTACTTCGAAATTTATATCATGTCCGAAGGAGGATCCCGGAATGATAGGGGATATTCTTATATGTATCTAGTTAATGTCGGTTACCATGTGTTCACCATATGAATGATTATTTTTGTCTCTACGCATGGGACGTATATTTATGAGAACTGGAAATGAAATTCTTGTGGTCTATTAAAATGATGGAAATAAATGATTATGATAAACTAATGAACTCACCAACCTTTTGGTTGACACTTTAAAGCATGTTTATTCTCAGGTGTTAAAGAAATCTTCCGCTGTGCATTTGCTCATTTTAAAGATATTACTTGGAGTCTTTCATAGCATATTTCGAAGAACGTTGCATTCGAGTCATTGAGTTCATCAAAGATTATTATTAAATCAATTTATAATTGGATAGTGGATATTATGAAATGGTATGCATGCCTGTCAATTTTCGATGTAAAGAAAGATTGTCTTTTAAAAACGAATGCAATGTTTGTAAAATGTATCATATAGAGGTCAAATACCTCGCAATGTAATCAACTATTGTGAATCGTTTATAATGTATATGAACGGGTCCTTTCAGGAACCCCTAGAGACAAGGTATGAATGTTTATGTCTAAGTGTTACTATTATTGGGTGTTTGTGACGAATCTTAAGCTTAAAGTTTGTTGTTTGTTGAAAATGTGCACACTTGATTGATTTAAAACGAATGTGTTAGTGATTTTGGAAGTAAGTTCATGTATGAACTTGCATTTTAAGTATATGTGATGAATATGGTGAATTTGGTGATGTTCTAGCTTAGATTCAAGTCATGCACACTAGGTGTTTGATGAAACGCCTCAATGAAATGATTATGTGTTCTAGTTGATAATTTTGAAGAAGAAAGTTCATGTATGAATTGTTGTTATTGTTGTAAGTCATGGAATTTGGATAATTGATGATTTAGGGTTGCTAGTAATGGAAATGGATTTATGTACATTTGATGTTAATGGAAGATTTGAAGGAATTGCATGTTATGTTTATAAAGAGATGAACTAGAGATTTGTATGATTAAGGAAATGATGTTATCTTGATAATAATGTTATATTGGAAAAGGTAAGTTATAATGCTATGTATGTAAGTGTTTATGTGTATGTGGTAGCAAATAGGGGGTTAAGTCAATGTATAAGTGTATGAAGGTGTGAAAGTTTATGAATGTTGTAATTTCGATTGAGTTATGTTATTGATTAGATTAGCTCATGTATAGGTTCTAATCAAGGTAAAGGAGCCTCAAGTGATCAAGGAAATCCGTTTAATCAAGGTGAGTTTATAGGGGGTAACATGGGCGGGTCAAGAGTGGCTTAGTGTCCTCGAATTGCATCCGTGCAAGAGAGTAACGACTAAGTGTACTAGTTGAGTAGTTTAGATATAATTATTAGGTTCACCTAATAATTTTATCTATGGTTGATGTTTAGCTTAGGCAAGATTATTACATTGCTAGTAATCTTGTCTATGGATGCTTTAGCTTAGACACTCTGGGTGTCTATGTGTATATGTATCATTGAAATATGATTAAAGTAGCTTAGGCATAAGAGTATGCCTATGGTTAGCGTAGACATGATTACTAGGGTCGGCCTAGTAAGTTATGTCTATGGTAATTAAGAGTCGGATCCGAGAGTATGTAAGCAACCGTCAGGTTGAAAGACAAGAAGTGTGATTGTTATGCCCAAATGTACTATGCTATATTATTTTCCTATAACTCACTAAGTATAAAAGCTTACCCCCGTGTTGTTTATGTTTTTAGGAACCAAAGGTCATCGAGAAGGTAAAGAACCCGTTTGAAGAGTAGCGGAGCATTGGCATTTGAGTAAGTGGTAATGCAAGTCTCTTTTTGAATCAAGCTCTATCGGTACCACTTATCAACGCCGAGTCTTTTGTACTTGTCATTTATGTTTTCGTTATATTTTGGGACCAAATGATGTGTTTGAAAAGTGTAAACGTGTTTTCTTGATTTAAAGGATGTTCGTAGCGTTGAATGATGTTAGGAACTGGTTTCATCAAGTTTAAATTTGCTTTATGATGACTTGTTGTGTTTTGAGTTGTGGAATTGGTAAAATGTGGATTTAGTTTTAAGTTGCAGGTTTGTACCAGCCCGAGTGTTATGTCGCGCCGCGACAATTAGTGTCGCGCCGCAGCATAAAGCTTGATTTGGTAACAGAAAGGCAGCTAAGCATAGGTCAAATTTCTGTTGTGTGTCGCGCCGCGACAAAAGAAGCCGCGCCGCGGCATAAGCCTTGATCTGGGCAAGCACATAATAATAATAAAAAAAAAAAATTTCTATCGTTTTAAAGGCGTTAAAAGTTGGTATCAGAGCTGTGGTTTAAGGAACTTGGATAACCCACGATAGGGATTATCTAGGCTTAAACCATTGTTGTTAAAGGATAAGCGGTTTAGGACTTGCATGAATGTTAAGGTCAATAATTGTGCCATGCTCCATAGGATAGAGTCGTTGACAAGACTTGTAGTATAATGCTAAGATCATGGTTGATTTAAGTAAGGAGTTTATTACTCATTAGCCATGGGTCATAATGGATTAAATGCGTAATAAGATGGTGTAATGACAACAGGACATTGTCATTACTTCATTTTAGTACGCATGAACGTCTACTATGGTCACGGTGAATTGAGTTAGGAAATTCTTTCGGTTTTCTTGGTTATGATAAATAATGATGCAGGTATTTGAACTAATGAGTTGGGTGTTTTGTTTCAGAATGGCTATCGTATCCCTAAACAGAGGTAATGATGAGGACGATGAGTACGTCCACACCCCATCAATGGAGTCTATTGAATCACAAAATGAATCCGATGAGGTTACTATGCCAAACGATATATCGGGACAAATAGGACAAGCTTTGATACGATACACCCAACCCTCTTAGAGAAAATTAAGACGTTGATTAACGATCAATTGGACGAAAAGTTAAAGACTCTTATGACCAATAACCCTACCTTAAGAGGAGAAGGGGGAAGTGGGGTAAGACAGGAAGAAGTAGAAGCACCGAGAAAGAAAGATGAGCGCTTTGAGTACAAGAATTTTGCTAATTGTCATCCACCGGAGTTTCATGGTAAGGTTGATCCGATTATTAGTCAAAGGTGGATTGATGTGTTAGAAGAAACATTTATGTTGTGTGAATGTCCCGAGCACTTAAAAGTAATCTACGCGGCTCACCAAATGAAGGGAAGCGGTTATGAATGGTGGAATTTCATAGTTAAGTCTCATGGGCGAGACGTAGCGACAAGTTTTTCATGGGAAAAGTTTCGAGGGATGTTTATGGATCAATTTGCTCCACCAGCCGAGGTTAGTAGGTTAAAGTCCGAATTCATGAACATAGAGCATGGGAGTAAATCGGTGATCGAGTTTAATGCCGAGTTTAATGATAAGTCTCGTTTTTGCCCGGATTTTGTGTCAAGTCCTAAGTTGATGATGGATCATTATCACGAGAAGCTAAACCCCGAAATAAGTGAGTTTATTGATAAGGGTACGTACAAGACTTTAGCCGAGATGATGAATAGGGCTCTTGTGAGAGAACATGAACTTAGGAAGAAAGCCGCGTTTAAGCGGAAGTTAGATCAAGACTCAAAATCAATGCAAAGTGTGAGCCCAAAGAAGGGTAAGTTTAATTCTGAATCTCCTCACAAATCAAAGGGGGGTTTCATGTCAGGGAAGGGCGGCGGTAAAGAAGTAAAGTCATATAATAGGTGTGGTAAGAATCATGCGGGTGAGTGTAAAGCGGGTACTACCGATTGTTATTCATGTGGTAAGCCGGGTCATAGAGCCGCCGAGTGTCCTAAGAAGGGAAAACAATGTTACTATTGTTTTGAAAAGGGTCATTTTCAAGCCGAGTGTCCGAAGTATAAGAAAGACTTGGCAAGTGGTAGTGTCAAGAAAGAGGTTAAAATGGAACCAAAGACTAGTGATAGCCGACCGAGAGCCCGAGCTCATCAGATTACCACACTCGAAGCGAAGGAGTCCCAAAATGTGGTGTCAGGTACCTTTATTGTAAACTCTTTACCTGCGCATGTTTTGTTTGATTCCGGTGCTACGCGATTGTTTGTTTCTTATTCTTTTTGTAAACATTTTAACATGACCCCAAGTATGTTAGAGCATCCTTTAGAGGTTGAGATAGCGGATAACAAAACTGTTATGGTGTATAGTATCATTAAGGGATGTGAAATTATTTTGGATGATGAAAAGTTTGTCATAGATTTGATACCCATGCATATGGGAGAATTTCAAGTAATTGTGGGTATGGATTGGTTAGATGACAATGAGGGGATAATTTTGTGTCCTAAGAAAATTGTGTTAGTTCAATCACCAAGTGGGAAAGTTATATGGATTTACGGGGAATGGGCTAGACGTGCTATTCCTATATGTACGTATGCTAGAGCTAAAAGATTTTTGTCTCATGGGTGTTGTACGTTTTTGGCACATGTGGTAGATGATTCAAAGAAGGTTGTTGAAATAAGTGATGTACCGATAGTTGATGAATTTCTGGATGTGTTTCCAAATGAGTTGCCCGGTGTACCTCCCGAACGAGAAGTAGAGTTTAGAATAGATTTGATTCCCGGAGCCACGCCAATTGCCAAAGCGCCTTATCGATTAGCCCCGTCGGAAATGAGGGAAATGATGACTCAATTACAAGATTTGATAGATAAAGTTTTTATACGTCCTAGCAGTTCACCTTGGGGAGCCCCGGTGTTGTTTGTAAAAAAGAAGGATGGGACAATGAGAATGTGTATAGATTATCGTGAATTGAATAAGGTCACTATTAAGAATAAATATCCATTGCCGAGGATAGATGATTTGTTTGATCAATTACAAGGTGCATGTTTTTTTTCAAAGATAGATCTAAGGTCGGGTTATCATCAATTAAATGTGAGGGAAGAAGATATCCCTAAAACGGATTTTCGTACGAGGTATGGTCATTATGAATTCGTGGTTATGCCTTTTGGGTTAACTAATGCTCCGTCCGCATTTATGGATTTGATGAATAGGATTTGTTGAACAATGCTCGATAGGTTTGTGATTGTATTTATTGATGATATTTTGGTGTATTCTAAAGGGAAAGAGGAGCATACGGTGCATTTACGACAAGTATTAGAGACTTTAAGAAGAGAAAGGTTGTTTGCTAAATTCTCTAAATGTGAGTTTTGGCTTCGTGAAGTTCAATTTTTGGGACATGTCATTAATAAGAAGGGTATTTGTGTTGATCCGACAAAAATTGAGGCGATAATGAGATGGGAACCACCTACGAATCCCACCGAAGTTAGGAGTTTTCTAGGTTTAGCGGGGTACTATCGACGGTTTATACAAGATTTTTCTAGGATAGCCACCCCACTCACAAAGTTGACCCGAAAAGATGTGCCATGGAGATGGGAAGAAAAGCAAGAACGAGCGTTTCATCTCCTTAAGGAGAAACTTGTTCAAGCTCCTATACTAGTTTTACCCGAAGGGGATGAGAATATGACGGTTTATTGAGATGCTTCTAAGAAGGGTTTAGGGTGTGTGCTAATGCAAAATGGGAAAGTCATAGCTTATGCTTCCCGACAATTGAAAGAACATGAAAAACGTTATCCCACCCATGATTTGGAATTAACGGCTGTGGTTTTTGCTTTGAAAATTTGGTGTCATTATCTTTATGGTGTTAAGTTCTCTATTTATACCGATCATAAGAACTTGAAGTATTTATTCGATCAAAGAGATCTAAATGATAGGCAAAGGAGAGGACTCGACTTGGTGAAAGATTATGATTGTGAAATTTTGTATCACCCCGGGAAGGCTAACGTAGTGGCGGATGCTCTTAGTAGGAAGTCGAGTCACTGACTGATTAAGATAATGAGTTTGGCTATGGTGATATCACCTCAAATATTTGATAGTATCCGAGTTGCACAAAGTGAAGCATTATCCCTCGAAAACGTGAGAAAAGAAAGGATCAAAGGGCAAGTTGGTGATTTTATGGTAGATACTCGTGGTCTAAGGCTTAGATATGGGAGAATTTGGGTACCTTTACAAAGTGGTGTTAGAAGTGAGCTCCTTGACTTAGCTCACAAATCTAAATATTCGATTCACCCCGGTGCTACGAAAATGTATAGAGATCTAAGGAAAGACTATTGGTGGCCGGGAATGAAGAGGGATATAGTTAAGTATGTGCGTAAATGTCTTACTTGTCTTCAAGTGAAAGCCGATCATCAAATGCCTTACGGTAAGATGCAACCATTAGAAGTACCAGTTTGGAAATGGGAACATATTACAATGGATTTAGTGACTAAGTTGCCTAAGACCCCTCGACAACATGACGCAATTTGGGTTATTGTTGATAGATTGACTAAGAGTGTGTTATTTTTGGCAATAAGAGAAGCTTCATCATCGGAAGCAATGTCTAAGTTATATATGAAGGAGGTTGTTGCAAGACATGGAATATCGGTTTCCATTGTTTCGGACCGTGACACTCGATTCACCTCACGATATTGGAGAAAGTTTCAAGAAGAGATGGGCACTAAGTTACATGTGAGTACCGCGTTTCACCCACAAACGGATGGCCAAAGTGAACGGACTATCCAAACTCTTGAGGATATGTTAAGAGCATGCGTCATTGATCTTAGTGGTAGTTGGGATACTCATCTACCTTTAGTGGAATTTTCGTATAATAATAGTTATCACTCTACTATCGGAATGGCGCCTTATGAGATGTTGTATGGAAGGAGATGTAGAACCCCAATATGTTGGGGTGAAGTGGGTCAAAGGGAATTAGGAAGCACGGAAGTAGTACAACAAACAACCGAAATGATAGATCAGATTGGTGAAAGAATGAAAGCGGCACAAGATCGAAAAAAGTCTTATGTGGATAAAAGAAGGAAGCCGATAGAATTTCAAGTGGGTGATAAGGTAATGCTTAAAGTTTCCCCGTGGAAGGGTATTATTCGCTTTAGAAAAAGGGGAAAATTGGGTCCAAGATTTGTGGAACCATTTGCGATAGTGGCGAAAGTCGGGAAGGTAGCCTATCGTTTGGCCTTGCCCGATGAATTGAGTAATATACATGACACGTTTCACGTGTCACAATTGAGAAAGTGTTTCGCGGATGGATTAACTTATGTCCCATTGAACGAGATTGAGGTTGATGATAAGTTAAGATATGCGGAAAAGCCAATAAAGATTTTGGATCATAAGGTGAAGCAATTAAGAAATAAGTTGGTTTTGTTATTGAAAGTGTTATGGCAATTTAGAAAGGGCTCCGAATGTACGTGGGAACCCGAAGAATGGCTTATGAAGTATTATCCATCGTTGCATTAAGAATGGTTCGTGAGGACGCGAACAATCCAAGAGGGGGAGAGTTGTAACATCCCAATTATTTAAGGTATTATTTTATGTAATTTTATTATTATATACATGGATGGTATGATTTTGTATAAATAAATGGACAAGAGTTAAGTTTGTTAGTTAAGTTAGAAGGGACTAGAGATGAAAAGTTAGAATTAATGACCTCCCTCATTATAGTTTTGGTGGGGAGGGTAGAAAGTGCAATTTAGCAAAGTTAATTTAATTAAGAGGAAAATACTGTAAACTCATGTTCAGTTGCAAAAAAAATAAAATACAGAGTGTGTGTGTGCTTGTGTCGACCCAAACAAGGAGAAGGAAGAGAAGGCCTCAAATGAAGAAATTGTGTTCATGCAATTGAAATTTTGTGAAGTCTAAGGCACTCTAATCATCCTAGCAAGTTTTAATTCTTCAAATTTCTCTTCTTTGTGCACAATTAGGGTTCTTGAACCCCTAGAGACAAGGTATGAATGTTTATGTCTAAGTATTACTATTATTGGGTGTTTGTGATGAATCTTAAGCTTAAAGTTTGTTGTTTGTTGAAAATGTGCACACTTGATTGATTTAAAACGAATGTGTTAGTGATTTTGGAAGTAAGTTCATGTATGAACTTGCATTTTAAGTATATGTGATAAATATGGTGAATTTGGTGATGTTCTAGCTTAGATTCAAGTCATGCACACTAGGTGTTTGATGAAATGCCTCAATGAAATGTTTATGTGTTCTAGTTGATAATTATGAAGAAGAAAGTTCATGTATGAATTGTTGTTATTGTTGTAAGTCATGGAATTAGGATAATTGATGATTTAGGGTTGCTAGTAATGGAAATGGATTTATGTACATTTGATGTTAATGGAAGATTTGAAGGAATTGCATGTTATGTTTATAAAGAGATGAACTAGAGATTTGTATGATTAAGGAAATGATGTTGGCTTGATAATAATGTTATATTGGAAAAGGTAAGTTATATTGCTATGTATGTAAGTGTTTATGTGTATGTGGTAGCAAATAGGGGGTTAAGTCAATGTATAAGTGTATGAAGGTGTGAAAGTTTATGAATGTTGTAATTTCGATTGAGTTATGTTATTGATGAGATTAGCTCATGTATAGGTGCTAATCAAGGTAAAGGAGCCTTAAGTGATCAAGGAAATCCGTTTAATAAAGGTGAGTTTATAGGGGGTAACATGGGCGGGTCAAGAGTGGCTTAGTGTCCTCGGATTGCATCCGTGCAAGAGAGTAATGACTAAGTGCACTAGTTGAGTAGTTTAGATAGAATTATTAGGTTCACCTAATAATTGTATCTATGGTTGATGTTTAGCTTAGGCAAGATTATTACATTGCTAGTAATCTTGTCTATGGATGGTTTAGCTTAGACACTCTGGGTGTCTATGTGTATATGTATCATTGAAATATGATTAAAGTAGCTTAGCCATAAGAGTATGCCTATGGTTAGCGTAGACATGATTATTAGGGTCGGCCTAGTAAGTTATGTCTATGGTAATTAAGAGTCGGATCCGAGAGTATGTAAGCAACCGTTAGGTTGAAAGACAAGAAGTGATTGTTATGCCCAAATGTACTATGCTATATTATTCGCCTATAACTCACTAAGTATAAATGCTTACCCCCGTGTTGTTTATGTTTTTAGGAACCAAAGGTCATCGAGAAGGTAAAGAACCCGTTTGAAGAGTAGCGGAGCATTGGCATTTGAGTAAGTGGTAATGCAAGTCTCTTTTTGAATCAAGCTCTATCGGTACCGCTTATCAACGCCGAGTCTTTTGTACTTTTCATTTATGTTTTCGTTATATTTTGGGACCAAATGATGTGTTTGAAAAGTGTAAACGTGTTTTCTTGATTTAAAGGATGTTCGTAGCGTTGAATGATGTTAGGAACTGGTTTCATCAAGTTTAAATTTGCTTTATGATGACTTATTGTGTTTCGAGTTGAGGAATTGGTAAAATGTGGATTTAGTTTTAAGTTGCAGGTCTGTACCAGCCCGAGTGTTATGTCGCGCTGCGACAATTGGTGTCGCGCCGCGGTATAAAGCTTGATTTGTTAACAAAAAGGTAGCTAAGCATAGGTCAAATTTCCGTTGTGTGTCGCGCCACGACAAAAGAAGCCGTGCCGCGGCATAAGCCTTGATCTGGGCAAGCACATAATAATAAAAAATAAAAAAAAAAATCTATCGTTTTAAAGGCGTTAAAATTACGTAGATTATCAAATAATGATAATCTAAAATATACCGTTTACACACGACTATTACATAATGGTTTACAATAAGAATATATTACATCAAAAATAAGTTTCTTGAACGCAGTTTTTACATAATATCATACAAGCATGGACTCCAAATCTTGTCCTTATTTTATTATGCAACATTGGAAGCTCTTAATAATCACCTGAGAATAAACATGCTTAAAACGTCAACAAAAATGTTGGTGAGTTATAGGTTTAACCTATATATTATCAAATCATAATAATAGACCACAAGATTTCAAATTTCAATATACATCCCATACATAGAGATGAAAATCATTCATATGGTGAACACCTGGTAACCGACATTAACAAGATGCATATAAAAATATCCCCTATCATTCCAGGAAATCCTTCGGACATGATAAAAACAACATCGAAGTACTAAAGTATCCGGTACTTTGGATGGGGTTCGTTAGGCCCAATAGATCTATCTTTAAGATTCACGTCAATTAGTAGATCGGTTTACTAATTCTTAGGTTACCAAGCAAAAGGGGCATATTCGGCTTCGATCATTCACCCATATAATGTAGTTTCATTTACTTGTGTCTATTTCGTAAAACATTTATAAAACTGCATGTATTCTCATCCCAAAATATTAGATTTTAAAAGTGGGACTATAACTCACTTTCACAGATTTTTACTTCGTCGGGAAGTAAGACTTGGCAACTGGTCGATTCACGAACCTATAACAAATATGTACATACATATATATCAAAGTATGTTCAAAATATATTTACAACATTTTTTATACGTTTTACTTTTTTAAGTTTATTAAGTCAGCTGTCCTTGTTAGTAACCTACAACTAGTTGTCCATAATTAGATGTACAGAAATAAATCGATATATATTATCTTGAATCAATCCACGACCCAGTGTATACACGTCTCAGGCTAGATCACAACTCAAACTATATATATTTTTGGAATCAACCTCAACCCTGTATAGCTAACTCCAACATTACTGCATATAGAGTGTCTATGGTTGTTCCAAATAATATATATAGATGGGTCGATATGATATGTCAAAACATTTGCATACGTGTCTATGGTATCCCAAGATTACATAATATATTAGAATACATGTATAATACAATATAAGTTAGCTAGGATATGATTAATATAGATTTGTTACGAATTTTCACGTAGATACAACAAGCAAAAATAACCAATCTTGTTTTACCCATAACTTCCTCATTTTAAATCCGTTTTGAGTGAATCTAATTTCTATGGTTTCATATTGAACTTAAGTTTATGAATCTATACAGAAAAAGTATAAGTTAATAGTCAGAATTATAGGTTACAAGTCGTTTTTGTAAAGGTAGTCATTTCAGTCGAAAGAACGACGTCTAGATGACCATTTTGGAAAACATACTTCCACTTTAAGTTTAACCATGATTTTTGGATATAGTTTCATGTTCATAAGAAAAATCATTTTCCCATAAGAACAACTTTTAAATCAAAATTTATCATAGTTTTTAATTAACTAACCCAAAACAGCCCGCGGTGTTACTACAACGGCGTATATCCGGTTTTACGGTGTTTTTCGTGTTTTCTGGTTTTAAATCATTAAGTTAGCATATCATATAGATATAGAACATGTCTTTAGTTGATTTTAAAAGTCAAGTTAGAAGGATTAACTTTTGTTTGCGAACAAGTTTAGAATTAACTAAACTATGTTCTAGTGATTTCAAGTTTAAACCTTCGAATAAGGTAGTTTTATATATATGAATCGAATGAGGTTATGAACATAATTACTACCTCAGGTTCTGTGGATAAACCTACTGGAAATGATAAAAATAGATCTAGCTTCAAAGGATCCTTGAATGGCTTGAAAATTCTTGAAGCAGAATCATGACACGAAAACAAGTTCAAGTAAGATTTCCACTCGAAATAAGATTGTTATAGTTATAGAAATTTAATCAAAGTTTGAATATGAGTATTACCTTGTATTAGAAAGATATCTTACTGTAAATAAGAAAGATTTCTTGAAGTTGGATGATCACTTTACAAGATTGGAAGTAAGCTAGCAAACTTGGAAGTATTCTTGATTTTATAAAACTAGAACTTATAGAATTTATGAAGAACACTTAGAACTTGAAGATAGAACTTGAGAGAGATCACTTAGATGAAGAAAATTGAAGAATGAAAGTGTTTGTAGGTGTTTTTGGTCGTTGGTATATGGATTAGATATAAAGGATGTGTAATTTTGTTTTCATGTAAATAAGTCATGAATGATTACTCATATTTTTGTAATTTTATGAGATATTTCATGCTAGTTGCCAAATGATGGTTCCCACATGTGTTAGGTGACTCACATGGGCTGCTAAGAGCTGATCATTGGAGTGTATATATCAATAGTACATACATCTAAAAGCTGTGTATTGTACGAGTACAAATACGGGTGCATACGAGTAGAATTGTTGATGAAACTGAACGAGGATGTAATTGTAAGCATTTTTGTTAAGTAGAAGTATTTTGATAAGTGTCTTGAAGTCTTTCCAAAGTGTATTAATACATATTAAAACACTACATGTATATACATTTTAACTGAGTCGTTAAGTCATCGTTAGTCGTTACATGTAAATGTTGATTTGAAACCTTTAAGTTAACGATCTTGTTAAATGTTGTTAACCCAATGTTTTTTATATCTAATGAGATGTTAAATTATTATATTATCATGATATTATGATATATTAATATATCTTAATATGATATATATACATTTAAATGTCGTTACAACGATAATCGTTACATATATGTCTCGTTTCGAAATCCTTAAGTTAGTAGTCTTGTTTTTACATATGTAGTTCATTGTTAATATACATAATGACATGTTTACTTATAATTTATCATGATTAAACATAGTGTAACAATATCTTAATATGATTCATATGTAATTAGTAAGACGTTGTTATAACGATAATCGTTATATATATCGTTTCGAGTTTCTTAATTCAATAAACACAATTTTATGTATATAACTCATTGTTAAAATACCTAATGAGATACTTACTTATCATAATATCATGTTAAATATATATATAATCATATATATGTCATCATATAGTTTTTACAAGTTTTAACGTTCGTGAATCACCGGTCAACTTGGGTGGTCAATTGTCTATATGAAACCTATTTCAATTAATCTAGTCTTAACAAGTTTGATTGCTTAACATGTTGGAAACACTTAATCATGTAAATATAAATTTCATTTAATATATATAAACAATGAAAATTTCGGGTCACTACATTAATCGGGGTTTAGCATCTTGCTTAGCAAGCAAGTACTATAAGGCCGAGTGGTCCGTGTAGACAACCGTCTTTGCTAGTACCAAATAAGATCGGAATTTATCAAATGAAAAGACAATAGCAAGGAGTTCCTTCTCGGTCGTAGTGTAATTGAGTTAAGCACCTTGTAATATCTTACTAGCATAATAAATGGGCTGGAAATGTTTTCCAATTCTTTGCCCCAAGACGGCACCAATAGCAAAGTCAATCGCATCACACATAAGTTCGAATGGAAGTGACCAATTCGGTGATATGAGAATGAGTGATTGCGTGAGCTTTGCTTTAAGAAGGTTAAAGTCGTTTAGACACTCGTCCAAAAAGACAAATGGAGCGTCTTTCTCTAGAAGTTTGTTCATAGGGGTTGCAATTTTAGAAAAATCCTTGATGAACCGTCAGTAATAACTGGCGTGCCCCAGAAAACTTCTTACACCTTTAACATTTGATGGTGGTGGTAATTTGGCTATGACTTCCACTTTTGCTCTATCCACCTCCATACTACACAAGAAATTTTATGACCTAATACAATGCCCTCTCTCACCATAAAATGGCATTTTTCCCAGTTTAGCACAAGATTTGATTCTTCACACCTAATCAACATACACTCAAGATTATGAAGACATGAGTCAAAAGAATCATCGAAAACTGAAAAGTCGTCCATGAATACTTCCATAAAGTCTTCAATCATATCGTGAAAAATAGCCACTATACACCTTTGAAAGGTAGCAGGGGCATTGCATAAACTAAAGGGCATATGTCGATAGGAGAAAGTACCGTAAGGGCATGTAAATGTGGTTTTCTCTTCATCCTCGGGTGCTATAGGGATTTGGAAATATCCCGAGAAACCGTCAAGAAAACAATAGAAGTTCTTTCCCGCTAACCTTTCCAACATTTGATCAATGTAAGGAAGGGGAAAGTGGTCTTTTCGGGTAGAATCATTTAATTTTCTATAATCAATACATACCCTCCAACCCGTGACAGTCCTAGTGGAAATTAATTGGTCGTTTTCGTTGGTGATAATGGTCATACCACCCTTTTTGGGTACACATTGGACCGGACTCACCCAAGGACTATCCGAAATTAGGTAAATAAGACCCGCATCAAGGAGTTTGACAATCTCCTTTTTAACGACTTCCTGCATGTTAGGGTTTAGTCACCTTTGTCTTTGTACACATGGCTTGAAGTTATCTTCCATTAATATCTTATGTGTACAATAAGAGGGACTTATACCCCCGATGTCATGAATTTTCCATGCTATAGTTGGTTTATGGGATTTTAACATGGAAACAAGTTTAGACTTCTCACTTACAGAGAGTTCGGATGAAATGATAACCGGGAGAGTAGAATCCTCTTGAAGGTAAGCATATTCCAAGTGACTTGGAAGTGGCTTTAGTTCCAAAACGGGAGGTTCTTAATCGATGTTTTACATCGGTACTCATTTTCTAAATCCAAATTACTGTATTCTTCATCAGTTGGCTCATAACCGTTAGCTATTAAGGTGGTCAATATCTCCACTTCTTCCACCATATTCTCTTCATTACTTTCCACCAAAATGCATTCTCCCAAACCTTGTAAATCTGGAAATTCCTGCAACAACTCCGAATATGTGTCTATGGTTTGCAAATAATAACATTTATCATCAGTAGACTCGGGGTATTGCAAAGCATGGTCAACGGAAAAGGTCACCTTAATATCCTCAATACTAAGGGTTAACTTCTGCCCATAAACATCTATCATAGCTCTAGCGGTATTGAGGAAAGGTCGACCTAATATAAGAGGCACTTGTGTGTCCTCTTCCATATCCAAAATTACAAAATCGGCTGGAAATACTAAGGTACCCACTTTTACTAACATATTCTCTAAAATTCCATGAGGGAATTTAACTGAGCGGTCTGCTAGTTGAATTGCCATTCGGGTCAGTTTTAGTACCCCTGGGTCTAGCTTAACATACAATGAATAAGGCATTAAGTTTATGCTAGCCCCTAAATCCGCTAATGCTTTAATGCATTCCAAATCTCCCAGGAGACATGGTATGGTACAACTTCCAGGATCCGCTAATTTCTTAGGGATTTTATTCATCAAAATCGCTGAACAATTTGCATTCATGGTGACGGAGGAAAGTTCCTCCATTTTCTTCCGGTTAGTGAGTAAGTCTTTTAAAAACTTAGCATACTTCGGCATACCTGAAATCACATCAATAAAAGGCATATATATGTTAATTTGTTTAAATATATTTAGAAATTTTGACCTCTCGACTTTGAGCCTTTCTTGTTGTTGCTTTCTCGGGTATGGGAGTGGTGGTTGATATGGCTTCACTACGGGTTTCTCCCGTTCTTTCTTCTCAACCACTTGTTCCGGCTCCTTAACCGGTTCATCATCCTTGTTCAACGAAACACTGACATCAGAATCTTTGGGCATTCTTAGAGCTTCATATGCTAAACCACTCCGTGTGGTGATAACATTGCCGTGCTCATGAAATGTCCCATTCATATTGATTATAAACGTTCCATATTAATTGATTTCGTTGCGAGGTTTTGACCTCTATATGAGACGTTTTTCAAAGACTGCATTCATTTTTAAAACAACCATAACCTTTATTTTATCTATGAAGGTTTAAAAAGCATTACGTAGAATATCAAATAATGATAATCTAAAATATACCATTTACACATGACCATTACATAATGGTTTACAATAAGAATATATTACATCAAAAATAAGTTTCTTGAATGCAGTTTTTACATAATATCATACAAGCATGGACTCCAAATCTTGTCCTTATTTTAGTATGCAATCGCGGAAGCTCTTAATAATCACCTGAGAATAAACATGCTTAAAACGTCAACAAAAATGTTGGTGAGTTATAGGTTTAACCTATGTATTATCAAATCATAATAATAGACCACAAGATTTCATATTTCAATATACATCCCATACATAGAGATAAAAATCATTCATATGGTGAACACCTGGTAACCGACATTAACAAGATGCATATAAGAATATCCCCTATCATTCCGGGAAATCCTTCGGACATGATAAAAACGATTTCGAAGTACTAAAGCATTCGGTACTTTGGATGGGGTTCGTTAGGCCCAATAGATCTATCTTTAGGATTTGCGTCAATTAGTAGATCGATTTACTAATTCTTAGGTTACCAAGCAAAAGGGGAATATTCGGCTTCGATCATTCACCCATATAATATAGTTTCAATTACTTGTGTCTATTTCGTAAAACATTTATAAAACTGCATGTATTCTCATCCCAAAATATTAGATTTTAAAAGTGGGACTATAACTCACTTTCACAGATTTTTACTTCGTCGAGAAGTAAGACTTGGCCACTGGTCGATTCACGAACCTATAACAAATATGTACATATATATCAAAGTATGTTCAAAATATATTTACAACACTTTTAATACATTTTGATGTTTTAAGTTTATTAAGTCAGCTGTCCTCGTTAGTAACCTACAACTAGTTGTCCACAATTAGATGTACAGAAATAAATTGATATATATTATCTTGAATTAATCCACGACCCAGTGTATACACGTCTCAGGCTAGATCACAACTCAAAGTATATATATTTTTGGAATCAACCTCAACCCTGTATAGCTAACTCCAACATTACTACATATAGAGTGTCTATGGTTGTTCCAAATAATAGATATACATGGGTCGATATGATATGTCAAAATATGGTATCCCAAGATTACATTAGAATACATGTATAATACAATATAAGTTTGCTAGGATATGATTTGTATAGAATTGTTACAATATTTCCCGTAGCTACAACAATCAAAAAAAATATCCAATCTTGTTTTACCCATAACTTCTTCGTTTTAAATCCGATTTGAGTGAATCAAATTGCTATGGTTTCATATTGAACTCTATTTTATGAATCTAAATAGAAAAAGTATAGGTTTATAGTATGAAATATAAGTTACAAGTCGTTTTTGTAAGAGGTAGTCATTTCAGTCGAAGGAACGACGTCTTGATGACCATTTTGAAAAACATACTTCCACTTTGAGTTTAACCATGATTTTTGAATATAGTTTCATGTTCATAAGAAAAATTATTTTCCCATAAGAACAACTTTTAAATCAAAGTTTATCATAGTTTTTAATTAACTAACCCAAAACAGCCCGCGGTGGTACTACGACGGCGTATATCCGGTTTTACGGTGTTTTTCGTGTTTTCCAGTTTTAAATCGTTATGTTAGCATATCATATAGATATAGAACATGTGTTTAGTTGATTTTAAAAGTCAAGTTAGAAGGATTAACTATTGTTTGCGAACAAGTTTAGAATTAACTAAACTATGTTCTAGTGATTACATGTTCAAATCTTCGAATAAGATAGTTTTATATGTATGAATCGAATGATGTTATGAACATCATTACTACCTCAAGTTTAGTAGGTAAACCTACTGGAAGTTACAAGAAATGATCTAGCTTCAAAGGATCTTGGATGGCTTGAAAGTTCTTGAAGTAGAATCATGACACGAAAACAAGTTCAAGTAAGATTATCACTCGAATTAAGATAGTTATAGTTATAGTTATAGGAATTGAATCAAAGTTTATATATGAGTATTACCTTGATTTGGAATGATATCTTACTGTAAACAACAAGGATTTCTTGAGGTTGGATGATCACTTTACAATATTGGAAGTGAGCTAGTAAACTTGGAAGTATTCTTGATTTTATGAAACTAGAACTTGTAGAATTTATGAAGAACACTTAGAACTTGAAGATGGAACTTGAGAGAGATCAATTAGATGAAGAAAATGAAGAATGAAAGTGTTTGTAGGTATTTTTGGTCATTGGTATATGGATTAGATATAAAGGATGTGTAATTTTGTTTACATGTAAATAAGTCATGAATGATTACTAATATTTTTGTAATTTTATGAGATATTTCATGCTAGTTTTCAAAAGATGGTTCCCACATGTGTTAGGTGACTCACATGGGCTTCTAAGAGCTGATCATTGGAGTGTATATACCAATAGTACATACATCTAAAAGCTGTGTATTGTACGAGTATGAATACGGGTGCATACTAGTAGAATTGTTAATGAAACTGAACGAGGATGAAATTGTAAGCACTTTTGTTAAGTAGAAGTATTTTGATAAGTGTCTTGAAGTCTTTCAAAAAGTGTATGAATACATATTAAAATACTACATGTATATACATTTTAACTGAGTCGTTAAGTCATCGTTAGTTGTTACATGTGAATGTTGTTTTGAAACCTTTAGGTTAACGATCTTGTTAAATGTTGTTAACCCATTGTTTATTATATCTAAAGAGATGTTAAATTATTACATTATCATGATATTATGATATATTAATATATCTTAGTATGATATATATACAGTTAAATGTTGTTACAACGATAATCGTTACATATATGTCTCGTTTCGAAATTCTTAAGTTAGTAGTCTTATTTTACATATGTAGTTCATTGTTAATATACATAATAACATGTTTAATTATAATTTATCATGATTAAACATAGTGTAATAATATCTTAATATGATTCATATGTAATTAGTAAGACGTTGTTATAACGATAATCGTTATATATATCGTTTCGAGTTTCTTAATTCAATAAACACAATTTTATGTATATAACTCATTGTTAAAATACCTAATGAGATACTTACTTATCATAATATCATGGTAATTATATATATAATCATATATATGTCATCATATAGTTTTTACAAGTTTTAACGTTCGTGAATCACCGGTCAACTTGGGTGGTCAATTGTCTATATGAAACCTATTTCAATTAATCAAGTCTTAACAAGTTTGATTGCTTAACATGTTGGAAACACTTAATCATGTAAATATCAATTTCATTTAATATATTTAAACATGGAAAAGTTCGGGTCACTACAGTACGTACCCGTTAAATAAATTTTGTCCCGAAATTTTAAGCAGTTGGAGGCGTTGACGTATCTTCTGAAAATAAGTGTGGGTATTTCTTCTTCATCCGATCTTCTCATTCCCCGGTGAACTCAGGTCCTCTACGAGCATTCCATCGAACCTTAACAATTGGTATCTTGTTTTGTTTAAGTCTTTTAACCTCACGATCCATCATTTCGACGGGTTTTTCGATGAATTGAAGTTTTTTGTTGATTTGGATTTCGTCTAACGGAATAGTGAGATCTTCTTTAGCAAAACATTTCTTCAAATTCGAGACGTGGAAAGTGTTATGTACAGCCGCGAGTTGTTGAGGTAACTCAAGTCGGTAAGCTACTGGTCCGACACGATCAATAATCTTGAATGGTCCAATATACCTTGGATTTAATTTCCCTCATTTACCAAATTGAACAACGCCTTTCCAAGGTGCAACCTTAAGCATGACCATCTCTCCAATGTCGGCGTAGCTCTTTTGTCGACTTTGGGCAGTTTTCAACCGTTGTTGAATTTGGATGATCTTCTCGGTAGTTTCTTGTATTATCTCTGGACCCGTAATTTGTCTATCCCCCACTTCACTCCAACAAATCAGAGACCTGCACTTTCTACCATAAAGTGCTTCAAACGGCACCATCTCAATGCTTGAATGGTAGCTGTTGTTGTAGGAAAATTCTGCTAACGATATATGTCGATCCCAACTGTTTCCGAAATCAATAACACATGCTCGTAGCATGTCTTCAAGCGTTTGTATCGTCCTTTCGCTCTGCCCATCAGTTTGTGGATGATAGGCAGTACTCATGTCTAGACGAGTTCCTAATGCTTGCTGTAATGTCTGCTAGAATCTTGAAATAAATCTGCCATCCCTATCAAAGATAATAGAGATTGGTATTCCATGTCTGGAGATGACTTCCTTCAAATACAGTCGTGCTAACTTCTCCATCTTGTCATCTTCTATTATTGGCAGGAAGTATGCTGATTTGGTGAGACGATTAACTATTACCCAAATAGTATCAAAACCACTTGCAGTCCTTGGCAATTTAGTGATGAAATCCATGGTAATGTTTTCCCATTTCCATTCCGGGATTTCGGGTTGTTGAAGTAGACCTGATGGTTTATGATGCTCCGCTTTGACCTTAGAACACGTCAAACATTCCCCTACATATTTAGCAACATCGGCTTTCATACCTAGCCATCAAAAATTTTTCTTGAGATCCTTGTACATCTTCCCCATTCCAGGATGTATTGAGTATCTGGTTTTATGAGCTTCTCTAAGTATCATATCTCTCATATCTCCAAATTTTGGTACCCAAATTCTTTCAGCCCTATACCGGGTTCCGTCTTCCCGAATATTAAGATGCTTCTCCGATCCTTTGGGTATTTCATCCTTTATATTTCCCTCTTTTAAAACTCCTTGTTGCGCCTCCTTTATTTGAGTAGTGAGGTTAGTGTGAATCATTATATTCATAGATTTTACTCGAATGGGTTCTCTGTCCTTTCTGCTCAAGGTGTCTGCTACCACATTTGCCTTCCCTGGGTGGTAACGAATCTCAATGTCATAATCATTCAACAATTCAATCCACCTGCGCTGCCTCATGTTCAGTTGTTTCTGATTAAATATGTGTTGAAGACTTTTGTGGTCGGTATATATAATACTTTTGACCCCATATAAGTAGTGCCTCTAAGTCTTTAATGTAAAAACAACCGCGCCTAATTCCAAATCATGCGTCGTATAATTCTGTTCGTGAATCTTCAATTGTCTAGACGCATAAGCAATTACTTTCGTTCGTTGCATTAATACACAACCCAGACTTTGCTTTGAGGCGTCACAATATATCACAAAATCATCATTCCCTTCAGGTAATAACAATATAGGTGCCGTAGTTAACTTTTTCTTTAACAATTGAAATGTTTTTTCTTGTTCATCTTTTCATTCAAATTTCTTCCCTTTATGCGTTAATGCAGTCAAGGGTTTTGCTATTCTGGAAAAGTCTTGGATGAACCTTCTGTAGTAACCAGCTAGTCCTAAAAACTGGCGTATGTGTTTCGGAGTTTTCGGGGTTTCCCACTTTTCAACGGTTTCAATCTTTGCTGGATCCACCTGAATACCTTCTTTGTTCACTATGTGACCGAGGAATTGAACTTCTTCCAACCAAAATGCACACTTTGAAAATTTAGCGTATAGTTTTTCTTTTCTCAGTAACTCTAGCACTTTTCTCAAATGTTCTTCGTGCTCTTGATCATTCTTCGAGTAAATAAGTATGTCATCGATGAAAATAATGACAAACTTGTCAAGATATGGCCCACACACTCGGTTCATGAGGTCTATGAACACAGCTGGTGCGTTAGTCAATCCAAACGGCATAACCATAAACTCGTAATGACCATAACGCGTCCTAAAAGCAGTCTTTGGAATATCATCCTCCTTCACCCGCATTTGATGATATCCAGAACGTAAATCGATCTTCGAATAAACAGACGAGCCTTGTAGTTGATCAAATAAGTCGTCAATTCTCGGTAGTGGGTAGCGGTTCTTGATGGTAAGTTTGTTCAACTCTCGGTAGTCGATACACAATCTGAATGAACCATCTTTCTTCTTGACAAACAAAACAGGAGCTCCCCATGGTGATGTGCTTGGTAGAATGAAACCACGCTCTAAAAGTTCTTGTAACTGACTTTGTAATTCTTTCATTTCATTGTGTGCGAGTCTGTATGGAGCACGAGCTATTGGTGCATCTCCTGGTACAAGGTCTATTTGAAATTCAACGGATCGATGTGGGGGTAATCCCGGTAATTCTTTCGGAAATACATCGGGAAATTCTTTTGCGACGGGAATGACGTAACAACTTTTTCTTATTAGTTTTTGCGCCTTCAAACTACTAATAAGATTTAATTTCGCGTTGTTCTTTTCTCCGTACACCATTAAAGGTTTTCCTTTTTCACGCATAATGCGAATCGCATTTTTGTAACAAACGACCTCTGCTCTTACCTTCTTCAACCAGTCCATGCCAATTATTACATCAAAACTCCCTAACTCAACTGGTATTAAATCAATCTTAAATGTTTCATCACCCAATTTAAATTCTCTATCCCGACATATATTATCTGCTGAAATTAATTTACCATTTGCTAATTCGAGTAAAAATTTATTATCCAAAGGCGTCAATGGGCAACTTAATTTAGCACAAAATTCTCTACTCATATAGCTTCTATCCGCAACCGAATCAAATAAAACATAAGCAGATTTATCGTCAATAAGAAACGTACCCGTAACAAGCTCCGGGTCTTCCTGTGCTTCTGCCGTATTAATATTGAAAACTCTTCCACGGCCCTGCCCATTAGTATTCCCCTGATTCGGGCAATTTCTAATAATGTGGCCCATTTTTCCACATTTATAACAAAAGCGTTGGTATTACTTGCTCCGACACTATTCGTTTCGGCATTACTTGTTCCGACATTATTTGTTCCTTTAGTTCTGTTAAACTTTGGTCCGTAGACCTCACACTTTGTCGCGCTGTGACCATTTCTTTTACACCTGTTGCAAAATGTCGTGCAAAACCCCTGATAATTTTCTTCACACCTATGACATGGCTGTTTTTGGTTTTTGTTGCCATTGTTGTTATTGAGGTTGTTGTTGGGATTGTTATTGTTGTTGAAATGATTGTTGTAGTAGTTGTTGTTGTTGGGATGTTTGTTGTAGTTATTGTTAGGATTGCGGTTATTGTTGCGATTGTTGTTGCGGTTGTTGGGATAGTTGTTGCGATTGTGGTTGTAATTGTTGTTGTTGTTGTTGTACTGGTGACTCTTGTCACCGTTTTCCTCCCACTTCCTCTTGAGTTGTTTCGTGTTGGCTTCTTCGGCCGCCTGCTCTTTAATTCTTCCCTCAATCTGATTTATGAGTTTATGAGCCATTCGACTTACCTTCTGTATAGAAGCAGGCTCGTGTGAACTCACATCTTCTTGAATCCTTACTGGTAACCCTTTTACAAACGCGTCGATCTTCTCTTCTTCATCTTCGAATGCTCCCGGACACAATAGGCACAACTCTGTGAATCGTCGTTCATATGTGGTAACGTCGAACCCTTGTGTTCGTAACTCTCTAAGTTCTGCCTTGAGTTTATTGACTTCGTTTCTAGGACGGTACTGCTCGTTCATCAATTGCTTGAATGCCGACCACGGTAGTGCGTAAGTAGCATTTTGTCCTACCTGTTCAAGATAGGTATTCCACCACATTAACACAGTACCTGTGAAGGTATGCGTAGCGTACTTAACTTTGTCCTCTTCAGTACACTTACTTATGGCAAACACCGATTCGACTTTCTCGGTTCACCGTTTCAATCCAGTTGGTCCTTCGGTTCCATCAAATTCCAAAGGTTTGCAGGCAGTGAATTCTTTGTAGGAGCATCCTAAACGATTTCTTGCGCCGTTAGCTGCATTGCTAGATTCAGAGTTATTGTTGGTATGTAGCACAGCCTGTACTGCGGCTATGTTTGCAGCAAGAAAGGTACGAAATTCCTCTTCGCTCATATTCATGGTGTGTCGAGTAGTCGGTGCCATTTCCTTCAAAATAACCAACTGAATCGAGTTAATCATACAGAATATTAAGAGTAGTCATTAGTATTTCGTAGCATAATATGAACTTATTTATAAAAGCTTTTTCTTCATATTAGCGTTTTATAAGTTTAAATTCGGGTACTACCTACCCGTTAAGTTCATACTTAGTAGCTAATATACAATTCAACTACTACAATTTCATATGAAAAACTGATTATAATAATATATCACATACAAATATTCTTCAAACTTACAACTTCGTTATATTACATATAACATGAAATATAGTACACTTTGATACATGACAGTTTTTGAAGATAAACCTAGTTAATACGCAAGTTGTTCAGCAAAGAAAATAAAGACACGTAGTTCATAAGTCCAGAAACAAGTCATGCATTCTGGTTTTACTAAGACGACTTCCCATCCTTGGTCTTGTGGAAAATAACCGTTATGACCATTGGCTAGGCAGCATGTTGTAATGTCGTCAAAAGGACGAGGGTTTCGTAATGTCCAACAGCCCCGTAATAATCTAAAAACCTTGTTTCTCACCCCAACTACTGAATCCGTCACTTGTGGGAAGGTTTTATTTAAAAGCTGCAATCCGATGTTCTTTTTCTCACTTTGGTAAGAAGCAAACATCACTAACCCGTAAGCATAACATGCTTCTTTATGTTGCATGTTAGAAGCTCTTTCTAATTCATGAAATCCTATATTGGGATATGTTGAGTCAAAATAGGTTCTTAACTCGTAGCGTAAAATTGCATTTGGGTTCCCCGCATTTAATGCTTTAAAGAAAACACGGCGTAACTTACGGTCTCCCCAATGTGATATACCCCACCTATCAAAGGAAAGCCTTTTATAAACTAAGGCATTTCTGGAAAGTCTTTCAAATGTTTGACAAGTTAATTTCGCCATTACTAAATGTGCTGATGAATTCTGACCGACTCTAGACAAGATTTCCTCAATCATATCCTCTTGTAGGTCTTCTAAAATATTCGGTTGTCTACCCTTAACATCCATTTTGTTTTTATACTATAAAATAGACAAGGATTAGATTCGTAATAATAAACAATACAAGCAATTTTTACATAGAACATAAAAGTACAAGCACACTACAATACATATAATACACAACATGATTACAACCCTCTAATCTGAATCACTGGTTTCTTCTTCTTCGAACTTGGTTCGTTTTCCTAATTTTCTAGGAATATATGGTGTTCCTCTAATACGAGCCGTCGTTTTCCATAATGATTTAGAAAAACCTGGTGGTTTAGAGGTTCCCGAGTCATTGTTATATTTTAGGAAATACGGATGTTTCTGATACATATAAAGTTCATCGGGGTTGGAATCGGGTTTCTCTATTTTTATACCTTTTCCCTTATTATTTTCTTTCGCTTTATTAAATTGGGTTGAGGTAATTTCTATAACATCATCGGAATCCTCATCGGGATCCGATTCATTGGAAAATTGGTAATCTTCCCAATATTTTGCTTCCTCGGCGGAAACACCATTGGCCATTATTAACTTTGGTCCGTTGGTTGAGGATTTTCTTTTATTTAATCGATTTACTATAGGTATCAATATTTCTTCCTCCGGAACCTCTTCTTCTTCTGGTTCCTCCTCTTCTGATTCCTCCTCTTCTCCTCCTCTTCCGGTTCCTCCTCTTCCGGTTCCTCTTCGGGAATTTGTGAATCTTCCTAAAATATATTCGACTCTTCATTATTATTAGGTGAATCAATAGGATTTGTACTAGAGGTAGACATTGAAATGTCCCGTTCTTATTGATTAAAAACGTTCCATATTAATTGATTTTGTTGCGAGGTTTTGACCTCTATATGAGACGTTTTTCAAAGACTGCATTCATTTTAAAACAAACCATAACCTTTATTTCATCAATAAAGGTTTAAAAAGCTTTACGTAGATTATCAAATAATGATAATCTAAAATATCCTGTTTACACACGACCATTACATAATGGTTTACAATACAAATATGTTACAACAAAATAAGTTTCTTGAATGCAGTTTTTACACAATATCATACAAGCATGGACTCCAAATCTCGTCCTTATTTAAGTATGCAATAGCGGAAGCTCTTAGTATTCACCTAAGAATAAACATGCTTTAAACGTCAACAAAAATGTTGGTGAGTTATAGGTTTAACCTATATATATCAAATCGTAACAATAGACCACAAGATTTCATATTTCAATACACATCCCATACATAGAGATAAAAATCATTCATATGGTGAACACCTGGTAACCGACATTAACAAGATGCATATATAAGAATATCCCCATCATTCCGGGACACCCTTCGGATATGATATAAATTTCGAAGTACTAAAGCATCCGGTACTTTGGATGGGGTTTGTTAGACCCAATAGATCTATCTTTAGGATTCGCGTCAATTAGGGTGTCTTTTTCCTAATTCTTAGATTACCAGACTTAATAAAAAAGGGCATATTCGATTTCGATAATTCAACCATAGAATGTAGTTTCACGTACTTGTGTCTATTTTGTAAATCATTTATAAAACCTGCATGTATTCTCATCCCAAAAATATTAGATTCTAAAAGTGGGACTATAACTCACTTTCACAAATTTTTACTTCGTCGGGAAGTAAGACTTGGCCACTGGTTGATTCACGAACCTATAACAATATATACATATATATCAAAGTATGTTCAAAATATATTTACAACACTTTTAATATATTTTGATGTTTTAAGTTTATTAAGTCAGCTGTCCTCGTTAGTAACCTACAACTAGTTGTCCACAGTTAGATGTACAGAAATAAATCGATAAATATTATCTTGAATCAATCCACGACCCAGTGTATACGTATCTCAGTATTGATCACAACTCAAACTATATATATTTTGGAATCAACCTCAACCCTGTATAGCTAACTCCAACATTCACATATAGAGTGTCTATGGTTGTTCCGAAATATATATAGATGTGTCGACATGATAGGTCGAAACATTGTATACGTGTCTATGGTATCTCAAGATTACATAATATACAATACAAGTTGATTAAGTTATGGTTGGAATAGATTTGTTACCAATTTTCACGTAGCTAAAATGAGAAAAATTATCCAATCTTGTTTTACCCATAACTTCTTCATTTTAAATCCGTTTTGAGTGAATCAAATTGCTATGGTTTCATATTGAACTCTATTTTATGAATCTAAACAGAAAAAGTATAGGTTTACTGTCGGAAAAATAAGTTACAAGTCGTTTTTGTAAAGGTAGTCATTTCAGTCGAAAGAACGACGTCTAGATGACCATTTTAGAAAACATACTTCCACTTTGAGTTTAACCATAATTTTTGGATATAGTTTCATGTTCATAATAAAAATCATTTTCTCAGAATAACAACTTTTAAATCAAAGTTTATCATAGTTTTTAATTAACTAACCCAAAACAGCCCGCGGTGTTACTACGACGGCGTAAATCCGGTTTTACGGTGTTTTTCGTGTTTCCAGGTTTTATATCATTAAGTTAGCATATCATATAGATATAGAACATGTGTTTAGTTGATTTTAAAAGTCAAGTTAGAAGGATTAACTTTTGTTTGCGAACAAGTTTAGAATTAACTAAACTATGTTCTAGTGATTACAAGTTTAAACCTTCGAATAAGATAGCTTCATATGTATGAATTGAATGATGTTATGAACATCATTACTACCTTAAGTTCCTTGGATAAACCTACTGTAAAAGAGAAAAATGGATCTAGCTTCAACGGATCCTTGGATGGCTCGAAGTTCTTGAAGCAGAATCATGACACGAAAACAAGTTCAAGTAAGATCATCACTTGAAATAAGATTGTTATAGTTATAGAAATTGAACCAAAGTTTTAATATGATTATTACCTTGTATTAGAATGATAACCTACTGTAAGAAACAAAGATTTCTTGAGGTTGGATGATCACCTTACAAGATTGGAAGTGAGCTAGCAAACTTGAAAGTATTCTTGATTTTATGTAACTAGAACTTGTAGAATTTATGAAGAACACTTAGAACTTGAAGATAGAACTTGAGAGAGATCAATTAGATGAAGAAAATTGAAGAATGAAAGTGTTTTTAGGTGTTTTTGGTCGTTGGTGTATGGATTAGATATAAAGGATATGTAATTTTGTTTTCATGTAAATAAGTCATGAATGATTACTCATATTTTTGTAATTTTATGAGATATTTCATGCTAGTTTCCAAATGATGGTTCCCACATGTGTTAGGTGACTCACATGGGCTGCTAAGAGCTGATCATTGGAGTGTATATACCAATAGTACATACATCTAAAAGCTGTGTATTGTACGAGTACGAATACGGGTGCATACGAGTAGAATTGTTGATGAAACTGAACGAGGATGTAATTGTAAGCATTTTTGTTAAGTAGAAGTATTTTGATAAGTGTATTGAAGTCTTTAAAAAGTGTATAAATACATATTAAAACACTACATGTATATACATTTTAACTGAGTCGTTAAGTCATCGTTAGTCGTTACATGTAAGTGTTGTTTTGAAACCTTTAGGTTAACGATCTTGTTAAATGTTGTTAACCCAATGTTTATAATATCAAATGAGATTTTAAATTATTATATTATCATGATATTATCATGTATGAATATCTCTTAATATGATATTTATACATTAAATGTCTTTACAACGATAATCGTTACATATATGTCTCATTTAAAAATCATTAAGTTAGTAGTCTTGTTTTTACATATGTAGTTCATTGTTAATATACTTAATGATATGTTTACTTATCATAGTATCATGTTAACTATATATATATCCATATATATGTCATCATATAGATTTTACAAGTTTTAACGTTCGTGAATCACCGGTCAACTTGGGTGGTCAATTGTCTATATGAAACATATTTCAATTAATCAAGTCTTAACAAGTTTGATTGCTTAACATGTTGGAAACATTTAATCATGTAAATATCAATCTCAATTAATATATATAAACATGGAAAAGTTCGGGTCACTACAGACATCTATCACACAATATCAAACACGTTAAGAGATTAATATATCACATAATATTTACATGTTAATAATATATAGTTTCCAACAAAAAAAATGTTAAGCAATCGTTTTTGAAGAAAAACACGGTCGAAGTCCAGACTCACTAATGCATCCTAAAAAACTCGGTAAGACACACTAATGCAATTTTCTGGTTCTCTAAGACCAACGCTCTGATACCAACTAAAATGTCCCGTTCATATTGATTATAAACGTTCCATATTAATTGATTTCGTCGCAAGGTTTTGACCTCTATATGAGACGTTTTTCAAAGACTGCATTCATTTTTAAAACAACCATAACCTTTATTTTATCTATAAAGGTTTAAAAAGCATTACGTAGATTATCAAATAATGATAATCTAAAATATACCGTTTACACATGACCATTACATAATGGTTTACAATAAGAATATATTACATCAAAAATAAGTTTCTTGAATGCAGTTTTTACATAATATCATACAAGCATGGACTCCAAATCTTGTCCTTATTTTAGTATGCAATAGCGGAAGCTCTTAATAATCACCTGAGAATAAACATGCTTAAAACGTCAACAAAAATGTTGGTGAGTTATAGGTTTAACCTATATATTATCAAATCATAATAATAGACCACAAGATTTCATATTTCAATATACATCCCATACATAGAGATAAAAAATCATTCATATGGTGAACACCTGGTAACCGACATTAACAAGATGCATATAAGAATATCCCCTATCATTCCGGGAAATCCTTCGGACATGATAAAAATGATTTCGAAGTACTAAAGCATCCGGTACTTTGGATGGGGTTCGTTAGGCCCAATAGATATATCTTTAGGATTCGCGTCAATTAGTAGAACGGTTTACTAATTCCTAGGTTACCAAGTAAAAGGGGCATATTCGGCTTCGATCATTCACCCATATAATGTAGTTTCAATTACTTGTGTCTATTTCGTGAAACATTTATAAAACTGCATGTATTCTCATCCCAAAATATTAGATTTTAAAAGTGGGACTATAACTCACTTTCACAGATTTTTACTTCGTCGGGAAGTAAGACTTGGCCACTGGTCGATTCACGAACCTATAACAAATATGTACATATATATATCAAAGTATGTTCAAAATATATTTATAACACTTTTAATACATTTTGATGTTTTAAGTTTATTAAGTCAGCTGTCCTCTTTAGTAACCTACAACTAGTTGACCACAATTAGATGTACAGAAATTAATCGATATATATTATCTTGAATCAATCTACAACCCAGTGTATACACGTCTCAGGCTAGATCACAACTCAAAGTATATATATTTTTGGAATCAACCTCAACCCTGTATAGCTAACTCCAACATTACTGCATATAAAGTGTCTATGGTTGTTCCAAATAATATATATACATGGGTCGATATGATATGTCAAAACATTTGCATACGTGTATATGGTATCCCAAGATTATATTAGAATACATGTATAATACAATATAAGTTAGCTATGATATGATTTGTATAGAATTGTTACAATATTTTCCGTAGCTACAACAATCAAAAAAAATATCCAATCTTGTTTTACCCATAACTTCTTCGTTTTAAATCCGATTTGAGTGAATCAAATTGCTATGGTTTCATATTGAACTCTATTTTATGAATCTAAATAGAAAAAGTATAGGTTTATAGTATGAAATATATGTTACAAGTCGATTTTGTAAGAGGTAGTCATTTCAGTTGAAAGAACGACGTCTTGATGACCATTTTGAAAAACATACTTCCACTTTAAGTTTAACCATGATTTTTGAATATAGTTTCATGTTCATAAAAAAAATCATTTTCCCAGAAGAACAACTTTTAAATCAAAGTTTATCATAGTTTTTAACTAACTAACCCAAAACAGCCCGCGGTGTTACTACGACGGCGTATATCCAGTTTTACGGTGTTTTTCGTGTTTTCCGATTTTAAATCATTAAGTTAGCATATCATATAGATATAGAACATGTGTTTAGTTTATTTTAAAAGTCAAGTTAGAAGGATTACCTTTTGTTTGCGAACAAGTTTAGAATTAACTAAACTATGTTCTAGTGAATACATGTTCAAATCTTCGAATAAGATAGTTTTATATGTATGAATCGAATGATGTTATGAACATCATTACTACCTCAAGTTTAGTAGGTAAACCTACTGGAAGTTACAAGAAATGATCTAGCTTCAAAGGATCTTGGATGGCTTGAAAGTTCTTGAAGTAGAATCATGACACGAAAACAAGTTCAAGTAAGATTATCACTCGAATTAAGATAGTTATAGTTATAGGAATTGAATCAAAGTTTATATATGAGTATTACCTTGATTTGGAATGATATCTTACTGTAAACAACAAGGATTTATTGAGGTTGGATGATCACTTTACAAGATTAGAAGTGAGCTAGTAAACATGGAAGTATTCTTGATTTTATGAAACTAGAACTTGTAGAATTTATGAAGAACACTTAGAACTTGAAGATAGAACTTGAGAGAGATTAATTAGATGAAGAAAATTGAATAATGAAAGTGTTTGTAGGTGTTTTTGGTCGTTGGTATATGGATTAGATATAAAGGATGTGTAATTTTGTTTAAATATAAATAAGTCATGAATGATTACTAATATTTTTGTAATTTTATGAGATATTTCATGCTAATTGCCAAATGATGGTTCCCACATGTGTTAGGTGACTCACATGGGCTGCTAAGAGCTGATCATTGGAGTGTATATACCAATAGTACATACATCTAAAAGCTGTGTATTGTACGAGTACGAATACGGGTGCATACGAGTAGAATTGTTGATGAAACTGAACGAGGATGTAATTGTAAGCATTTTTGTTAAGTAGAAGTATTTTGATAAGTGTCTTGAAGTCTTTCAAAAAGTGTATGAATACATATTAAAACACTACATGTATATACATTTTAACTGAGTCGTTAAGTCATCGTTAGTCGTTACATGTAAACGTTGTTTTGAAACCTTTAGGTTAACGATCTTGTTAAATGTTGTTAACCCATTGTTTATTATATCTAAAGAGATGTTAAATTATTACATTATCATGATATTATGATATATTAATATATCTTAGTATGATATATATACAGTTAAATGTTGTTACAACGATAATCGTTACATATATGTCTCGTTTCGAAATTCTTAAGTTAGTAGTCTTGTTTTACATATGTAGTTCATTGTTAATATACATAATGACATGTTTACTTATAATTTATCATGATTAAACATAGTGTAACAATATCTTAATATGATTCATATGTAATTAGTAAGACGTTGTTATAACGATAATCGTTATATATATCGTTTCGAGTTTCTTAATTCAATAAACACAATTTTATGTATATAACTCATTGTTAAAATACCTAATGAGATACTTACTTATCATAATATCATGTTAATTATATATATAATCATATATATGTCATCATATAGTTTTTACAATTTTTAACATTCGTGAATCACCGGTCAACTTGGGTGGTCAATTGTCTATATGAAACCTATTTCAATTAATCAAGTCTTAACAAGATTGATTGCTTAACATGTTGTAAACACTTAATCATGTAAATATCAATTTCATTTAATATATATAAACATGGAAAAGTTCGGGTCACTACAACTCATTTCGGGGGTTCTTATTGGTATCGTCCGGTAAACTTCCTGGTTTTCTTTCACTAATTATACCTTCCAAACCACTCAATTGCTTCTCCAAATTCTGAATTACGGCTTGTTGGTTTCTAAATTGGTGTTCGTTTTTCTCGTTCGTTTGGCTTATGTTTGTAACAAGCTGAGTTTGCGATGCAATCAACTTTTCCAACATACTCTCCACATTTGACTTTTTCTCTTCCTGTTGGGGTTTTTGATAAAAACCCGGAGTTTGTTGTTGGAACCCACTACTTGACCCTTGTTGGAAATTTGAATTTTGACCTTGAGGGTTGTAAGGGTTGTTGAAGTTTCGGTTAAATTGGGCTCTTCCTTGAAATTGGTTGTTATTCCTTTGGCTTATGAAAGCCACTTCTTCTTTTTGAGCCATTGTCAAACCTGCATCACAATCTTTTCCTAAATGAAGACCACCACAGTATTCACAACCTACCTTCATACTATAGATTTCTTTGGTGATCTTTTCCATGCTTCGAGCAACACCAGCTATTTTCACACTTAGTGAACTAAAGTCATCATAAGCACCGGTGCTTTGGACTTGAGCATGACGAGTAATTGGTCTTTCTTGGTGCCACTCATGAGAATAATCGGCTTGCTTCTCGATTATTTTATAAGCTTCTTGCTTGGTTTTGTCCATAAGTGAACCTCCAGCCGCTTGATCAATAGAAATTCAGGTTGCAAGATCACAAACCTTGTAAAATATTTGAACCTTTTTGAAGGTATCCAAACCGTGGTTTGGACAACCTCTTAGCATCTTGGAAAATTTATTCCATGCTTCATACAAGGTCTCCAACGGCTTTTGACAAAATTGAGTAATTTCTTGTTGAAGCCTTGCAGATTTGGAAGCCGAAAAATATTATTTTAAAAATTTTTCTAACATGACATCCCAAGTGTCAATTATACTTTCGGGCAAAGAATCAAACCAACTCCTTGCTTCCCCGTGGAGTGTCCAAAGGAAAAGTCTTAAAAATATAGCTTGATCGGTGGTCGGGTGAAGCTTGAATAAAACGCATATCTCTTAAAAAATATGAATATGCTCATTAGCGTCTTCGTTTGGTTTGGTCCCCCACCAAATTGACATTTGCTGTTTATCATTTGGAGAATTGGTCCTTTGATTTCAAACCTTACCTCACCGGTTCCATGATTAATTTCACTTCCTTGACCGGTTCGGGTGGCCTTCATCTTGGCCGCCATTGATGGTTTTGGTGCTTCCTCCACCATTTCAAAAATTGGTGGATCAACGGGTTCACCAAATTCAGAATATCGAGGCTTGGTTGTTCATGATGATTTGGAATCAAAAGTTTCCTGCTTTGATGAAGACTCAAAAATTTCAAGTACTTCTTTTGGTATCCTTCCAAGCTTTCTGTCCGGTTCTGCAAGTGGTGTAAGTAGCGGAGAATCTGAGCTTCGGGTGTGTGGCATATGCAACCTAAAATCTATCAAAACACACAACTAACAAAACTATTAAACGCACCGATTCTATAAGTTTAAAAATCAAAGACTATTAATAATTTAAAATAATTAAGAAACTACTTAATCATAAATTAGTTAATAATTCTCTTTTGACACAAAACTGGTCCCCGGCAGCAGCGCCAAAAACTTGATGTGCGAAATCGTGTCTATAATTTATCGTTGGAAAACACCGGTTAAAAGGACTATTACACACTACGGGCAGTGTACCCGATCGTGTAGTAGTATAGATAATGGTTTAGTTCCGTGTATCGTTCCAAGGACAATTTGTACGAGTCAAAATACAATTAAAAACTATATTATGATTAACTAAGTAAATGAAATGAAGGTACGAGATTTTATGGTTTTGTGGCTATTTAACGATTAGCCAAATCAGAGAAGATTAAAAGTAAAAACAATATTTTTGGTCTTTTAAGTTTATAAAAATGAAAGATAGTTTTGATATCAAATTAAGGAAATATGCTCATCTAGACTTTTTACCCTCAATGTTGAATGTTATTTTGGATTAAGATCGGATTGATTGGTTATGCATGAGAACTAATTAATTGGTTTGCCAAGAGTAGTCTTGCGCAAACACTCAAATGGGATTATACGATGCAAGTGATGTTCTTGCCACCTAAGACCTCCTATTTGTAATCAACTAATTCAACTAGCGTGAGGATTTGAAGAATGATCAAGTCAATGGTGTGTTGAACATGATCCACTCCTATATTAACTAATGGTATAAGTTAGTCCATTCCTGTAACGACCCGGATTTTTCCGCTAATATAATGAAGATTAATATTTACATAATTAAATATTTCCAACATGTTAAGCAATCAAACTTGTTAAGATATATATATTTGGAATGGATTTTATGCAAATATTTGACCACCCAGTCTGTCTGACGATTCACGAACATCATAATTTCAAATAATTATATAATGATGTATATATATATATATATATATATATATATATATATATATATATATATATATATATATACTTATGATTTATTAAAATGATATTTAAGTATCTCATTATATATAATAACAATTGGTTATATACATAAAATGAGATTACTAACTTAAAGACTTCAAGACTATATACATATATATAACGATTAACGTTGTAATAACTTCTAAATTAAAAAGTATGTATATGTATTGTATTAATATGTATTAATATACTTTTGAAAGACTTAATAATATATATCAATATATTTATACTCAATCAGCAATACTCATTTTCTCATTCAATTTTATCAAGAATTCTATTCGTATTCATACGGTATTTATACCCATATAATACCCAGCTTCTATACGTATTTACTATGGGTATATACATACCAAATCATTGATCTTAGCAGCCCTCAATCAGTTGTGAGACATGTATCAACATGATGTAGACTTGTGGGAGCCATGGCTTGGAAACTAGTATGACTAAATGCATAAAATTACAAACCATGGAGCCATGTTGTTGTCCCCATTTTGATGCCAACATGTAGGATAAATAACCATCCATTTCATTCCAATTAACTACATCATTTTACTCTCTAAACACATACTCAAACACTCTCTCAAACCTCCATTCAATTCAGCAAGTATTGGTCTCATAATCTAAGTTATAATCATCATAACAAAGCTTGATCAAGAACACTTCAAGAATTCCAAGCCATCAAGGGTATCTTTTGAACTCAAGATATTCTCCTTATTTCTCCAGCAACTTTACTCATTTTATTTGAGGTAGTAACCTTATTCATAATCTTATTCGATTCGTATTCATATAGCTATCTTATTTTGAGTTATAACTAATAACAACAAGAACATAGTTTAGATTATTTCTAAACTTGTTTGCAAATAAACTTAATCCTTCTAACTTGACTTTTAAAATACTTTAATACATATATTATGACAGTATGTCAAGCTAACATAAGGATATAAAACTTGTACACACGAAGAACACCTTAAAATCGAATATACGTCGTCTTAGTCGAACGGGGGCTGTTTTGGGTTTAATTTTAAAAACCTATCTTAAACTTTGAATTAAAAGATTTCCTTTGGTGAAAAATCTTATTTTATATGGATATGAAATATATCCAAAATCCATGGTTAAACTCTAAGTAGAAGTATGTTTTTCATAAGGGTCATCAAGATGTCGTTCTTACGACGGATATGACTATCTTCTCTTATTTGACACCTAAGCTGTATTTTCAACTATAAACCTATACTTTTTCTATTAATATTAATAATGTTGAGTTCGATACAAAACCATGGCAACTCGAATCACTCAAAACGGATTTGTAATGAAGAAATTATGGGTAAAACAAAATTGGATATTTTTCTTAATTTTTAGCTACGAACATGATTTATAAAAATGGATGCTAATCTTATCCTAGCTAACTTACCTTGTATCCTACATGTATTTATACATGTCTTGTTCCCGAACTTATGGAAATACAATTTATAATAGTCGTGATTAAGTTCTACAACAATATATTATAGTCTTAATAAAGATCGTAAGGCACCATATATATATATGACTTGATCACCGTGGATTAGTATACAAAGTTTTGACATATCATTTTGACTTCTTCTATATATATTATTGGAACGAACTATTAGACACCATTGGCAGTAATCTCGAGTTAGCTGTGGGTCGAAGTGGATTCCAAAATATTATATACTTTGAGTTGTGATCGAGCCTGAGACATGTATACAATGGGTCGCGGATTGCTTCAGACAATATACATATTATGTGTCTTATTATATTAAGACAATATATTATAGTGTTAGTGAATTCTAACACAATATACGCATTTATATTTATATATATATATATATTTATACTGTTGGACTATTAGACTATTGGACTATTGGACTACGAACGTTGGACTACTAACAATGGACAATTAAAATTATCACAAGTATCATAAGTATGGAATATTAATTATATATATATATATATATATATATATATATATATATCTTGACACAAGAATATTATTATTAGGTTCGTGAATTCTTCAAAAGGCCAAGTATTATCACCATCTATTCGTAAATCATCACAAGTGAGTTATAGTCCCATTTTTACTATCTAAATTATTTTGGGATGAGAATACATGCAAAATTTATAAATGTTTTACAAAATAAGCACAAGTTCATGGAACTACATTCTATGATTGATTTTTTATACCGGATATCTGTACTTATTATTATTATGCTTGGTAACCTAAGAATTAGTGAAAAACACTAATTGACGCGAATCCTAAAGGTAGATCTATGGGCACCAACCACCCCCATTTTCGAATAGTGGAAATGCTTTAGTACTTCGAAGGGTTCTTGTCATACATTTGAATAGTGGAATGTATGATGCCAGATATCTTAAGCACTCTATGTTAAGGTCGGTTACCAGGCGACTCATCGTATGAATGATTTTTGTAGTTGTAATGATCTTGCGCATTTAATTAAATGAAATCTTGTGGCTTATTAAATGTTATGATTATTATATAGAAATTAAACCTATGACTCACCAACATTTTTGTTGATATTTTAAGCATATTTATTCTCAGGTGAATATTAAAAATGCTTCCGCTATCGTATGCCAACCCAAGGTCAAGATTTGGAGTCGGCATAATTGTTTATATTGTTTAAACTTGCATTCGGAGTATTTGTTGTAATATATTTTATCATATTGTAATGGGTTGTGTAAAAACTTATTTATTTGGGGAGATTATCTTTAATAGACAATCTAAATTATGTCATTAAGACCTTTATTCAATAATAAAGGTTATGGTGGTTTTTTTTTAAAACGAATGCAAGATTTAAAAAAAAAACGTCTCATATAGAGGTCAAAACCTCGCAAAGAAACTAATTAATATGAAACGTTTATAATTAATATAAACGGGGTATTTCAGTTGGTATCCGAGCGTTGGTCTTAGAGAATCAGAAATTTTTCATTAGTGTGTCTAACTGATTTTTGATGCATTAGTGAGTCTGGACTTCGACCGTAATTATTTTAAAAATGATTGCTTAATATAATTGTTAGAAACATAAGATTATTAACATATAAATATTATAAGATATATCATTCTCTTAACGTGCCTGCTATTATGTGATAGATGACTTCATCCGATCATATAAGCATCTCTAGTGATTCAGATTTCGTTTACTTATCAAGTGATTCGGAGGCTGAGTCAAAGCATACGACTTATGAACCAACGGAAAAGTTAACTTTTGGTGCTACCATTAAAGTGAAAAATTGTTGGAAAAATTGGGAAGATTCACAATTGCCAGTAGAGGTTCCAGAAGAGGATCCAGAAGAAGATCCCGAAGAGGAACCCGAAGAAGAGGATCCTGAAGAAGTTGTGGAAATTACCAAACCACAACGTGATTTGGGAAAATCTTTGGCTGTTATACCCGATCCCAAACCCGATGAACCTATTATGACCCAAAATGTTTGTGATCATCCACCTGAACCACCTAAGAGACCAGTTTATAAAATGACCGCTCGTATAACGACTGTTGGTTTTGCTCCCAAACAATTAGCCGAAAGAACCAATTGGGAGGAATTGGAAAAAGAACTATCCAAACGAAAATCCAAACGTTTGGCCGAGAAAGAAACAACGTCAACATCTAAGAAATCTCGCCGTTCTTGAACCATTGGCAGCTATCCTGTATTCCATGCATTGTATAATATGTATTATATTGTGTGTTTAAGTTTGTAAGAAAATCCGCAATGTAATTTTCCTTATGATTGTATAATAATAAGAATAAGCATGGAAGGTTTATTATTATAATTACAACTTATTATTACGTAGTAACGTAATAACTTACCATAGTTTTTCATATTAGAATTTTAGTAGTTAATTTGTGTGTTAGCTGCTAAGTATGAACATTATTATAGTTATAAAATGCTAATATGAAGAAAAGGCTATTATAATAATAAGTTCATATTAAGCTACAAAATACTTTTTGGCTACTTCTAAAATTCTATATGATTAACTCAGTCGGCTATTTTTGAAGGAACTGGCTCCTCCGGCTACTAGACAACAACAATTGAACGCAGAAGAACTTCAAGCTTTCGCTGCAAATATGGATGCAGTGGTGAATGCAATGAACAACAATAACCAATCGGGTTCCAGCAGTGGAGGAAACAATGGCAACCGGGTAGGATGTTCCTACAAAGCTTTTATGGCCTGCAAACCCAATGAGTTTGAAGGAACTGAAGGACCCGTTGGACTAAAGTGGTGGACAGAGAAGGTTGAAGCCGTGTTTGCAATCAGCAACTGCGCAGAAGAGGATAAAGTTAAGTATGACACACATACTTTCAGGGGTACTGCTTTGACATGGTGGAATACCTATATGGATTACGTAGGACAGAATACCGCCTACGCACTTCCATGGTCCGCTTTCAAGCACATGATGACGGAAGAGTACCGTCCCAGAACCAAAATCAACAAGCTCAAGGCAGAGCTTAAAGCACTGACAACCCAAGGGTTAGATGTCACCACCTACGAGCGACGTTTCAATGAACTGGCTTTAATGTGTCATGGAGCATTTGAGGACGAAGAAGCAAAAATTGAAGCATTCATAAAAGGGTTGCGTGAACGAATCCAAGAGCATGTAGGTGCTAACGACCCTGCAACAATGCAGAAAGTGAGCCGTATAGCCCACAATTTGATAGGCCAAATTACAGGAAGGATAAAGAAAGAAGCGGCCGAGGAGGCCATAATGAAACAGGGAAAAAGAAAGTGGGAGGAAAGCAGTGATCAGGGTCACCAGTACAACAACAACAACAATCAAAACAACAACTACAACAACAATCGCAACCACCCGAACAACAACAACAACCGCAACAGCAACCGCAACAACAACCGCAACAACCATCCCAATAATAATAACAACAACAACAACAACAACAACAACAACAACAACAACAACAACAACAACAACAACAACAACAACAACAACAACAACAACAACAACAACAACAACAACAACAACAACAACAACAACAACAACAACAACAACAACAACAACAACAACAACAACAACAACAACAACAACAACAACAACAACAACAACAACAACAACAACAACAACAACAACAACAACAACAACAACAACAACAACAACAACAACAATAACAACAACAACAACAACAACAACAACAAAAGGCAAAGAACTATATGCCCCAGGTGTGATACGTTTCATCCGGAATGGTTTTGTAGAGAATTATGTACCAAGTGTAATAGGAATGGCCATATTGCGGCAAAGTGTGAAGTCTACGGACCAAATAGAAACAAAGGAGTAAATAATGCCGGAATAAATAATAACGGCGTTGTTTGCTATGGATGTGGAAAACCGGGTCATACCATAAACCAGTGCAGGAATGGAAATAGGCAAGGCCGTGGGAGAGCCTTCAACATTAATGGGAAGAAAGTACAAGAAGACCCGGAGCTTGTTACGGGTACGTTTATTATCAACAATACACCTGCTTATATTTTATTTGATTCGGGTGCCGATAGAAGTTATATGAGTAGAGAATTTTGTGCCAAATTAAATTGCCCGTTAACGCCTTTGGATAAAAAGTGTATAGTTGAAGTAGCAAATGGTAAACTAATTAAGGTTGATAAAATTTGCAGAAATCGAAAAATTAGTTTAGTTAGCGAAACGTTTGCAATTGATTTAATACCGGTGGAATTGGGAAGCTTCGACATAATTATTGGAATGGACTGGATGTCCAAGGTGAAAGCCGAAGTTGTTTGTCATGAGAAGGCGATTCGCATTCCGAGAGAAAACGGGTTACCCTTAATTGTGTACGGAGAAAAGGGTAATGCCAAATTAAATCTTATTAGTAGTTTAAAGGCGCGCAAACTAATAAGAAAAGGTTGCTATGCCGTACTAGCACACATAGAGAAGGTTGAAAAAGAAGAAAAGAAAATCGATGACGTTCCCGTTGCAAGAGAATTTCTTGAGGTGTTTCCGGACGAATTACCGGGACTACCTCCACACCGATCCGTTGAATTCCAAATAGATCTTGTACCAGGAGCCGCACCAATAGCTCGTGCTCCATATAGACTTGCGCCCACCGAAATGAAAGAATTACAAAGTCAGCTACAAGAATTATTAGAACGTGGTTTTATCCGACCGAGTACGTCACCATGGGGAGCTCCAATTTTGTTCGTTAAAAAGAAAGATGGGTCTTTTTGCATGTGTATCGATTACCGTGAGCTGAACAAAGTAACCATCAAAAACTGATACCCTTTACCCCGAATCGACGATCTATTTGATCAACTCCAAGGTTCGAGCGTATACTCCAAAATCGACTTAAGGTCGAGTTATCATCAAGTGAGGGTTAAAGAAGCCGATATACCAAAAACAGCCTTCAAAACTCGTTATAGCCACTACGAATTCATGGTTATGCCATTCGGTTTAACCAATGCACCCGAAGTTTTCATGGACCTCATGCACCGAGTATGTATTTCATATTTAGATAAGTTTGTTATTGTCTTTATTGATGACATTCTGATCTATTTGAAGAATAACCAAGAACATGAACAACACTTAAGACTTGTATTAGAGTTGTTAAGAAAAGAACAACTTTATGCAAAATTCTCTAAGTGCGCTTTTTAGTTAAATGAAGTACAATTTTTTGGCCACGTAGTCAGTAGTAATGGAATCAAAGTTGATCCCGCCAAGATCGAAGCCATAAAAAATTGGGAAACTCTGAAAACTCCAACGCAAATACGTCAATTTTTGGGTTTAGCCGGTTATTATAGGAGATTTATTCAAGATTTCTCCCGAGTAGCCAAACCTTTAACTGCCTTGACACACAAGGGGAAAAAGTATGAATGGACTTCCGAACAAGAGGGTGCTTCCAATTGTTGAAAAAGAAGTTGACTACTGCACCAATTTTATCGTTACCTGACGGAATGGAAGATTTTGTTATCTACTGCGACGCATCAAGAATGGGTTTTGGGTGTGTTCTTATGCAACAGAAGAAGGTGATTGCATATGCTTCTTGACAACTCAAAATTCATGAACAAAACTACACCACACACGATCTGGAATTGGGCACTGTTGTTTTTGCATTAAAGATGTGGAGACATTATCTATATGGGTTCAAGTTTATTATATATACTGACCACAAAAGTCTCCAACATATTTTAAATCAAAAGCAACTAAATATGAGGCAGCGTAGGTGGGTTGAGCTGTTAAATGATTATGATTGAGAAATCCGTTACCACCCGGGGAAAGTGAATGTGGTAGCCGATGCCTTGAGTCGAAAGGAAAGAGAACCTATTCGAGTAAAATCTATGAACATGATTATTCATACTAATCTTACTACTCGAATAAAAGAGGCACAACAGGAGGTTTTGAAGGAAGAAATTTTTGGAAAGGAAATACCCAAAGGATTAGAAAAACAGCTTAATATTCGAGAAGACAGCACCAGGTATTTTGCTGAAAGAATTTGGGTACCAAAGAATGGGGATTTGAGGAAAGTGGTACTAGATGAAGCACATAAAACCAGATATTCAATGCATCCCAGAGCGGGGAAAATGTACCAAGACCTCAAGAGAAACTTTTGGTGGCCAGGAATGAAGGCCGATATAGCCACATATGTAGGAGCATGTTTGACTTGTTCTAAAGTCAAAGCTAAACATCAGAAACCATCGGGTCTACTCCAACAACCTGAAATCCCAGAATGGAAATGGGAAAACATTACCATGGATTTTATTGCTAAGTTACCGAGAACCGCAGGTGGTTATGATATGATTTGGGTAATAGTCGATCGTCTTACTAAGTCAGCACATTTTCTGCCAATAAAAGAAGAGGATGGTATAGAGAAATTAGCACGATTATACCTGAAAGAAGTTGTTTCTAGACATGGTATACCAATCTCTATTATCTCTGATTGTGATAGCAGATTTACTTCCAGATTCTGGCAGGCATTACACGAAGCGTTGGGAACTCGTCTAGATTTAAGTACTGCCTATCATCCACAAACTGACGGGCAGAGTGAAAGGACGATTTATACACTCGAAGACATGCTACGAGCATGTGTTATTGATTTTGGAAGCAGTTGGGATCGACATCTACCGTTAGCTGAGTTTTCCTACAACAACAGCTATCATTCTAGCATTGAGGCGGCACCATTCGAGATATTTATGAGAGGAAGTGCAGGTCTCCAATTTGTTGGAGTAATGTGGGGGAAAAATAGATTACAGGTCCGGAAATTATCCAGGAAACTACCGACAAGGTCATTCAGATTACGCAATGATTGAAAACAGCCCGGAGTCGGCAAAAGAGCTACGCGGGTGTTAGAAGGAAACCTTTAGAGTTTGAGGAGGGTGATATGGTTATGCTTAAGGTATCACCTTGGAAAGGTGTTATTTGTTTTGGAAAGCGATGGAAATTGAGCCCAAGATACATTGGGCCATTTAAGATCGAAAAACGCATTGGGCCGGTGGCCTATCGACTTGAACTACCTCCACAATTAGAAACGATTCACAACACCTTTCATGTTTTAAACCTGAAGAAATGCCTAGCTACTTAAGATCTCATTATCCCTTTAGACGAAATTCAGATTGATGAGAAACTAAATTTCGTCGAAGAACCCGTCGAAATTATGGATCGTGAGGTCAAACGACTCAAACAAAGTAAGATACCAATCATTAAGGTTCGGTGGAATGCTCGTAGAGGACCTGAATTCACTTGGGAATGAGAAGACCAAATGAAGCTGAAGTACCCACATTTGTTTTCCGATATCGCACGTTAAATAGGTTCTATTCTAAATTTCGGGACGAAATTTAATTTAACGGGTGTGTAATGTAACGACCCGGATTTTTCCGCTAATATATTGAAGATTAATATTTACATAATTAAATGTTTCCAACATTTTAAGCAATCAAACTTGTCAATATATATATATTTGGAATGGATTTTATGCAAATGTTTGACCACCCAGTCTGTCTGACGATTCACGAACATCATAATTTGAAATAATTATATAATGATGTATATATGGATATATATATATATATATATACTTATGATTTGTTAAAATGATATTTAAGTATCTCATTATATATAATAACAATTGGTTATATACATAAAATGAGATTACTAACTTAAAGACTTCAAGACTATATACATATATATAACGATTAACGTTGTAATAACTTCTAAATTAAAATGTATGTATATGTATTGTCTTAATATGTATTAATAGACTTTTGAAATATTTAATAATATATATCAATATATTTATACTCAATCAGCTATACTCATTTTCTCATTCAATTTTATCAAGAATCCTATTCGTATTCATACGGTATTTATACCCGTATAATACCCAGCTTCTAAACGTATTTACTATGGGTATATACATACCAAATCATTGATCTTAGCAGCCCTCAATCAGTTGTGAGACATGTATCAACATGATGTAGACTTGTGGGAACCATGGCTTGGAAACTAGTATGACAAAATGCATAAAATTACGAACTATGGAGCCATGTTGTTGTCCCCATTTTGATGCCAACATGTAGGATAAATAACCATCCATTTCATTCCAATTAACTACATCATTTTACTCTCTAAACACATAATCAAACACTCTCTCAAACCTCCATTTAATTCAGCAAGTATTGGTCTCATAATCCAAGTTATAATCATCATAACAAAGCTTGATCAAGAACACTTCAAGAATTCCAAGCCATCAAGGGTATCTTTTGAACTCAAGATATTCTCCTTATTTCTCCAGCAACTTTACTCATTTTATTTGAGGTAGTAACCTTATTCATAATCTTATTCGATTCGTATTCATATAGCTATCTTATTTTGAGTTATAACTAATAACAACAAGAACATAGTTTAGATTATTTCTAAACTTGTTTGCAAATAAACTTAATCCAACTAACTTGACTTTTAAAACACTTCAACACATGTATTATGACAGTATGTCAAGCTAACATAAGTATATAAAACTTGTAAACACGAAGAACACCTTAAAATCGAATATACGCCGTCTTAGTCGAACGGGGGCTGTTTTGGGTTTAATTTTAAAAATCTATCTTAAACTTTGAATTAAAAGATTTCCTTTGGTGAAAAATCTTATTTTATATGGATATGAAATATATCCAAAATCCATGGTTAAACTCTAAGTGGAAGTATGTTTTTCAAAAGGGTCATCAAGATGTCGTTCTTACGACGGATATGACTATCTTCTCTTATTTGACACCTAAGCTGTATTTTCAACTATAAACCTATACTTTTTCTGTTAAGATTAATAATGTTGAGTTCGATACAAAACCATGGCAACTCGAATCACTCAAAACGGATTTGTAACGAAGAAATTATGGGTAAAACAAAATTGTATATTTTTCTTAATTTTTAGCTACGAACATTATTTATAAAAATGGATGCTAACCTTATCCTAGCTAACTTACCTTGTATCCTACATGTATTTATACATGTCTTCTTCTCGAACTTATGGAAATACAATTTATAATAGTCGTGATTAAGTTCTACGACAATATATTATAGTCATAATAAAGATCGTAAGGCACCATATATATATGACTTGATCACCGTGGATTCGTATACAAAGTTTTGACATATCATTTTGACTTCTTCTATATATATTATTGGAACGAACTATTAGACACCATTGGCAGTAATCTCGAGTTAGCTGTGGGTCGAAGTGGATTCCAAAATATTATATACTTTGAGTTGTGATCGAGCCTGAGAAATGTATACAATGGGTCGCGGATTGCTTCAGACAATATACGTATTATGTGTCTTATTATATTAAGACAATATATTATAGTGTTAGTGAATTCTAATACAATATACGCATTTATATTTATATATATATATTTATACTGTTGGACTATTGGACTATTGGACTACGAACGTTGGACTACTAACAATGGACAATTAAAATTATCACAAGTATCATAAGTATGGAATATTAATTATATATATATATATATATATATATATATATATATATATATATATATATATATATATATATATATATATATATCTTGACACAAGAATATTATTATTAGGTTCGTGAATTTGTCAAAAAGGCCAAGTCTTATCACCATCTATTCGGAAATCATCACAAGTGAGTTATAGTCCCATTTTTTCTATCTAAATTATTTTGGAATGAGAATACATGCAAAATTTATAAATGTTTTACAAAATAAGCACAAGTTCATGGAACTACATTCTACAATTGATTTGTTATACCGGATATCTGTACTTATTATTATTATACTTGGTAACCTAAGAATTAGTGAAAAACACTAATTGACGCGAATCCTAAAGGTAGATCTACGGGCACCAATCACCCCCATTTTCGAATAGTGGAAATGCTTTAGTACTTCGAAGGGTTCTTGTCATACATTTGAATAGTGGAATGTATGATGCCAGATATTTTAAGCGCCCTATGTTAAGGTCGGTTACCAGGCGACTCATCGTATGAATGATTTTTGCAGTTGTAATGATCTTGCGCATTTAATTAAATGAAATCTTGTGGCTTATTAAATGTTATGATTATTATATAGAAATTAAACCTATGACTCACCAACATTTTTGTTGACATTTTAAGCATGTTTATTCTCAGGTGAATATTAAAAATGCTTTCGCTGTCGTATGCCAACCCAAGGTCAAGATTTGGAGTCGGCATAATTGTTTATATTGTTTAAACTTGCATTCGGAGTATTTGTTGTAATATATTTGATCATATTGTAATGGGTTGTGTAAAAACTTATTTATTTGAAGATATTTTCTTTGATAGACAATCTAAATTATGTCATTAAGACCTTTATTCAATAATAAAGGTTATGGTGGTTTTTTTTAAAAAAACGAATGCAAGATTTGAAAAAACGTCTCATATAGAGGTCAAAACCTCGCAAATAAACCAATTAATATGAAACGTTTATAATTAATATGAACGGGGCATTTCAATTCCCTTGGTCCGGTAAAATGCCCAATTCACCCAACCCAAGTAATCAATTCAGTGTAGTAATAGGATCCCTATAAACGTCACTAGATAAGGCAAATTACTAACACCTATTAGTTATATGGAACTAGGTAGTTGAAAATATGTATAACAGATTCTAAGGAATTGATCGTTCACCTAGACAACTACACATATCAATTAAGTTATCCGAAAGTATCTACAATAGTCGTTCTTTCATTCCTATAGAGATTAACCGTTTGAATGCAACTTACCCCTTTTGGTAAAAGACGGATAAACATATGTCACTAGGTGTAAATCAATATACTAATTTGATAAGATAATGTATCTTAATCAAATGAATATATCAACTAGTTGAATCGAAAAGGATTAAACTTAACTAGAATGGTTCTTTATTCAAACATCAAACTTTCGTGTAATATAACAATCAATCAATAGTAACATTCAACATTTCGGTTATTTATCTAGATGAACATAAAAAGGACTAGCCAACAATCATGCTTGAAAACTTAAACAAAACAGTAACAAAGATAGAATTCATTATGATACAAGAATTAGACCTTTTAGAAATAATCTTGGATGAAGCTCTTGAATTCTCCTTGATTCTTCAATGAATTAAGTGTTTAGATATACTTTGATTCATTCTTGTAGTCTCAGAACAGAAAGGAAACTGGTACCCCTTCAAATGAAGCTGGACATGGAATTAAATAGGAAGTGTCAAGCATGAAAGTGGTTGAAAAGCACTCTTCACCTACTCCATTTTAACTTTACAGATAACGATCACACCTTCAGTTCTGTGCTCCAGGCATTCGTGCACGGAAGGGGTGCGTGGGGTGCTCAATTGTGCGCGGCGCGCACATGGTGTTTTTGCACGGGGTGCACGCTGGTTTCCAAATAAGCCAATCTCTCATCAAAATTAACCGTGCGTGGCTGAGAGCGCGGTTACTGTGCGCGCAGCGCACAGTAACTTTTCTGTCTTTCGGGTTTTGTTTTTGATCTCTGAGCTGTTTTATCTCTATTCTTTCATGTTTCTTCAAGTTTATCATGATTTTGGACTGAATTACAATAATAATGAAATATGAACGTACAATCTAAGTTTACATACGAAATGAACATCAAATGAACTTCGTATTACGTCTGAAGATATGACTAATATGAGTAATATCAGCTGGTATTACACCCAATGGTCGATGAACAACGAATACATCCCAATCTTAGGTTTGAACGATTTTGGATTGATTACCCAAAGTATCAACGCAACAAGTATATACTTTACACCAAAAATGTTGAAGTACCAAGGGTTATAGATTGGAAACCTTTGGAAGTAGTTAATCTAGCTAACCCAGTTAGGGATTTACTGATTCAAAGGTATGGTAATTCTACTTTTCATGATTGGGAACGTTTATTTACTACTCGTAGGCATGTATATAAAGGATGGTATGTTGAGTTGTTAAGTACTATAGAGATAAATACCAAAGTATCTCAGTTAGAAGATAAGAGTTTCCTTAGATTTTTCTATAAAGGAAGATATATAGGTGTCCATAATGGACATGGCTAGGGCATTACTTATTTATACACCCGCTGAGTTAAGAACACCTGATTGTACAAATTTGATTTGGCAAAGTGAAAGAGTAGATAGATATTTTGATAGTAATGCTATATGGAGAAGAATGTCTAAATTTCAAGTGTTTAGGCGGGGTGGAAAACACACCTATTTGGATATTGACAAAGCAGAACTACGAATTATTCATAGATTTTTAGCAAACTCGATTACACAAAGAGGTAAGAATAAAGAAAAGATGACTCTACACGATTTATTCTACCTTAAGTGTATTCGAGACCCACGAGGCTTTGTTAATATCTCATACTGCGTCAGTTTTTATTTATCCAAAGTTGTAGAAGGGTTGCAGGATGGCAGTATAATAGGAGGTGGTATTTTTGTTACTCTAATTAGAGAGTATTTAGGTGTAGATAAGGAACAAGGGGGTCTAATGGCTGAGGTTGCTGAACAAACTGAAACTATAGGTCTATCAGTTTATCATGGTGCACAACTACTTTCAAGGAGATAAAATAAAGCAATACCATATCAAGGCAACCGCCCACAAACAGAAAGAGGGTCGGACAAAGAAATGGAAGAAGCTGATGATATTAGGGATGTTGTGAGAGACAATTATATAGATGTATATCAGCGTATGGAAGAGTTGGATATGAATGCCGAGAATCGGCATAATGAGTTTAAGCAATGGAGAACTGAAGATGCATATGAGACATCCAGGAGACGACAACATGATCGTTGGTATGTTCATCAACATCAAATCATGAGCCATCTATCATATCAGATACCCGATAACTACATCCCAACTCAACCTACATCGTACCTGCCATTTTAGAATGATATGAGACCACCTTATAACCAATATGACCCAAACCAGGCCTATTAGAACACATATAACCAACCTTGGAACCCAAACGACAACCTGAACAGGAGCCCGTATCCAGACTGATCATTTGTTATGTTGGTTATTACTTATACTCATTATGTTTAAACAATTACTCTTTTTATTTTTGTAGTTTTTCAACCTTTTATTATTATGATGATAATATGTCATATTATTAATTTAAAAGTGGGATACTAAGTCCCATTTCAAATTATTTGCATGTTTATATTTGTATTTATATGTATATTATCAATTGTATACAACAGGGTAATCCAGCGTACTTTCAAAGACTGGCATTAAGTTCAGCAAAAGCTACTAATTTTGACAACAAGACAAACATCATATGTGATATAACAAATGACGGAATGAACAAATGATGTGCACCATTTATCATTCAAACAAACAACATGTTTGACAAACTTGGTATTCTTAATCATCTTTTTACGCTAATCACCCTCATGAATTTAAATTTTTACTAATTTCTTGCAAATAAGTGCATTGCAAGATCTTAAGTGTGGGAAGGGGTTAAATTCTTTCAGGTTTAAACATTCGATTTATACACTTGGTTTAATTGCCAAATTTTGTGAAAATTTGAAAAATTTTCAACTAAATGAATTCAAAATCTTGTTTATACATATTTATGAACGATAAAACTAGGTGTTAACACCGAAATTATTGTTACCTCGGAAAGGACAGAAATTGAGAAACAACTTAAACGCTTGAATTCATTTAAAATGGAATAAAGGAGAATAAAAAGGCAAAGAAAGAAATAAAATAAAAGCCAAATGTGGAAATATTTTACCAAGTTATTTAAATCACATATCACATATTTTTATACAGATTATTGCAGGTACCTTTGTTTTGAACGATACTAATCAATTTTACCCGGTGAATTGTAATATAAATGAAAGCAAAGATGGATCTACACGATGAATCAATTCCATCATTAAAATGAAGTAAAGTCTTCAGAAAAATAAATGCGGTTCTTGATTTAGGTCAAGAAGTTGTCATCCATACCAGTTGTAGAGTCTACGAAAAATCTTGAAAAGTTTTTTCGAAAATCAGCTGGAAATCCACGGACCTCAGCATCAAACAGGGTCTCTAAGTGGTCAGACTTATCCTAACCATGAGAGGATCTGTCTCGTAAAATGGGGAGGGCGTCATGCAAATTAGCTTGATAAGACTAATGAATCAGATCCTTAGAAAGGATAATCTCTTTAAAGATCAAAAATCAGCATTTAAGCCTGATATTACTCGATCCTTGAGATTGACTTTAAAGATTGAGAATTACAAACTCATGGAATTCAATGATATCTAAACTCGAGCTTGAACGAGAAAATATTTTGATCAAATTAAAACCGATTTGTTTTCTGAAAACTTATTTTCAATGCGTTCATTATCATTGAACGTAAAATCATAATAATTCACCAGAATTCATTAGGTCACCTGAACCAAATTGGGTGTCAACCGAAAGAACGGTGGTTGCATAGCATGGTCGAAGACAGGACCTTATGCTAGACCAAAAAATTATAGGGTGATCTTTACTATTTCTCCTACAAAGAATAGTAATTGCATCTGACACGTTTTTGGACCATGATTATCTGCATGTCATTATACATTGCCTTAACATTTACTTGTTCAACGCTTTCCTTTACAATCGGACGGTAGTTCTTCTGAAAGGTAATATACGGAGCAAGCATACTGGACGTGTGCTTTCCTAATACAAGGTTAACAAGTGGGTGACACAAAACCACAAGTTTTGAGCTAAAATTTTAAAATCTGAAACCCACAAAACCCACAAAAACATTTTGCAAACACCGGTGAAGGGTTTTTTCGAAAAACTTGTCTAGGGTAAAAGCTAGCATGAATTTTCAAAAGATCAAATGTTTTCATAAAGATCCAATTTCCTTAAAGGATCTAAATTTTCATAGTCATGTGGGAATGTAAACCACATCATTACTATCATTGTTTATACAACTGCATCCAAATCACTAATGTATAAAGTGTGAAGAATAAAGAAGCGATTCGTGTGAAGTATGATTTTATTTCAAGTTCTATATTGCTTGAGGACAAGAAACGTTCAAGTGTGGGAATATTTGATAATGCTAAAAACGAACACATATTTCATAGCAATATCATTCCAGAAAGACAAGCTTTTAGTTGCAATTGTTCTATTTTCAAGTGATAATCGTTTAAATAAATAAATACGAAGACGGAAGACAGAGACGAAGATTTGAAGAAGTAAATGACCAGAACACTCAAACGTACAAGTTACAATCCAAATGATATAATTTATTGATGAATAACGTCTAAAGATTGACAAGAGTACAAGCCACGGAACATAAAGTACAAGATTTCAAAGCATATGAAAAGACGTTCGAAAAACCGAAACCGAGACATAAACCGAGCATCAACGTACAGGTCAACGGAGCTAAAATTACAAGTCAACAATACACAAGAATATAATATAATATATATATAATTATATAAAATTATATATATATATATATATATATATATATATATATATATATATATTTAAACATGTCGACAAGCTAGTGAACAAAATCAAATGAGCGGGAATTTGAAGCCATGCGATCGCATGGATTTTGTGCTATGATCCCATGCGATCGCATGGGTATGCTGGATAGAAATGGATCTATAAATACCAGGCTTCTGCTCGATTCAAAACACACCATCCAACCTCAATCTCTCTGTCTCTGTAATATATATATATATATATATATATATATATTAGTTTAGTTTAGTTTAGTTTAGGTAATGTAACAGTTAATTTACGGGTTTTGAAGTCGAAGTTCTGTCCGTATAATGCTACGCGATTAATAATCTTTGTAAGTTAAATTTGTGACGGTCTGTCCTGATCCACCTGGAAGAACACATAAATATTTGGTTCCATTGCGAGGTACTGACCTCTATATGATACGTTTTACAAATATTGCATTCTTTTAAAAGACACATCTTATATAAATCCAAGGTTTTTGACAACTGATGACTTCTACGTATAGACAATCATCATAAATAATACTTTACAACATAACAACAGTAATGATTTCCAATATGATACTCGATGATTTTGAATGCAACGTCTTTTAAAATATGCCATGAACGACTCCAAGTAATATCTTTAAAATGAGCAAATGCACAGCGGAAGATTTCTTTAATACCTGAGAATAAACATGCTTAAAAAGTAACAACCAAAAGGTTGGTGTGTTCATAGGTTTATCATAAACAATCATTTTAATAATTTTAATAGACCACAAGATTTCATTTTCATAAATATCCTGCAGGAATCTCATCTGCAAAAATCATTCATACGAATAAACACCTGGTAACCGACATTAACAAAATGCATCTAGAATATCCCCAGCATACAGGCATTTCGCAATCAGTATGCACAGAACCTCTCGTCTGTATAAAAATCGAAGTACTAAAGCAGTTCAAATTCTCTGACTGGGGCTTGTTAGTGCCCATAGATTTATAAAACATTTTATAAAATTATTCTACATTGAGGTGTAACAAAAATATTTAATGATACAACCTAATTTACAATTTAAAATCCATGCTAAACAGCATATAATAATCAATGCTAAACAGCATATAGTAATCTATAGTTCTATTCCACAGCCTGAGGTGTAACCAAAAATATTTGTTGATACAACTCAATATATAATTTATTTTTGACGGAACTATTTTGTAAATCAAAAAGCTCATTTATTCATTCCAAAAACATTTAAAGAGTTTTAAAAATGGGATTAGTTTTTGTGTCTATTTCGTCAAATATTTATAAAACAGCGTATGTATTCTCAGTCCAAAAATATATAATGCAAAAGCAATTAAAAAGGGAGCAAATGAAACTTACAATACGATATTATGTAGTAACATATGTATACGACAGAACTGAACAATGCAGCATTGACCTCGGATTCACGAACCTATATCAGTAATATGTATCAAATAATATAATGAACCTATACTAGTAATAAAACAACTTTTAATTATATAATATTTTTACTTATTTAAATTAGTACCATATATATATTTCAATTGTTTTATATATATATATATATATATATATATATATATATATATATATATATATATATATATATATGTATATATATATATATATACTTTCATATCCATTTTAATATTTTAATAATTTATATGTTCTGTTAGTAATTAAATAGATTTATATTATAAATTTTAAATAATTCTGATTTATCATTAAATTATCATAGTAAATTATTAGTGTTAATTTCTTATTAAAATATTATAATCAATAATTAATATTAATATGTTTAAATATTTATAATTATTAGTATATTAGTAAAAATTGAATTATATTTAACATAATTAAACAAAACGTATCGTATTAAGTTTTTAGCAAATATCCATATACCATTAACTTTTTAATTGTTAAAAAGTTAATTAAATATGTTAAACACTTATTTAAAATATATTAATATATATTTAAACTTATATAAGTTTAATTAGTATTTAAAAACAAAATGGTTTTATAACTATTAATATTTATATAACTTATAAATATAATCTATTAATAAGCAATAGTTATAATTATATTCATAATATACTTATCATATTTTTTATTTTCCTTATTATGTATATAATAATAATAGTAATAATAATAATAATAATGATAATAATAATAATAATCATAATAATTATAATAATTATAATAATGATAATAATAATAATAATGATAATCATAATCATAATAATGATAATAATAATAAAATGGTAAAAATAATAATAATAATGTTAATGGTAAAAAAAAAATTAATGATGTTAACTTTAATAATAATGATAATTTTAATAAAATGATAATAATAAAAAATATAGATAATAATTATAATAATTAATAATAACCATAATAATATTACTAATAAAGAAAGTATACCCTTAAATCAAGTTTGTTGTTAGGTCACAATTGGAACAAATAAGCAGCCCAAAATTAAAACCCATTATAGCCTAGTCCATTGTGTTGTTAAATGGATCCACAAAGCCCAAAATGTGGTGTTTGCTTTTATATTAACCGGGACCAGAAACAGAAGTGCAGCTGTAATATTTTTGAGTAGCAGTTAATTATTAATGGGTCTATGGCTGCAACAATTGATCGAAAATAATAGTTGAGATTGATTGTTTGACGGTGGTTTGATCTCCTCGAAAGGAAACAAAAACGAATGTACAGTAGCAGGGACTATGTGAAGAAGTTGAAATTGAAATTCGATTTTTAAATCTGGAGTGTTTCATCGATTGATTTCTTCACGGAAGTTACTCTAAATCAGGTTCCTAATGCTCGACAATCGAATTCAAATCCTAAAACATCACCTAACACTCGAATTTGATTCATGTTCATACGGTTGACTTTTTATTTTTAAACTTTGACTTCAAAATTCGAAATCAATCGAAAGAATTGGAGACTAAAAACTTACAGATAGTTTAAATACATACTTACTAACACTCCTGCATTTTTAGATTGTGATGATTGATTCGGATTCGAGCTTTTGATTAAAACTATCGTGAACAGAGGAACCGATTGGTTTCTTTAAATTTATGGTTCTTATTTCCGAATAGCAGCAAGCAGAGAATTTATATGAGTAATTGAATGATTGACGTAGCAATTATAATTGATTAAGGTTGTTTTTGTAGGGTTGATGGTCGACAAAGAAGATTCACGAGTAGAAGAAGACAGAAAAAAATAAAACAGATAGTGATATGAAACAGATTCGTATAGTTTATCTGACTTTATAATTTATATTTAATTAATATTAATAATTAATAAATATAAATATATTAATAATAATAATACTTTTAATATTAATAATAATAATAATAATATTAATAATATTAATAACAAGGATGATAATTATTAATAATAATGTTAATAATGATATTAATAATATTAATATTACAAATTAATATTAATACATAAATTATTTATAAATTATTTATATTACAATATTCATATGAATAACTATGTATAGAAATTATATATATATATATATATATATATATTACATATATTAACCTACCATTGTTAATATATAATTATTCGTTATTAACTTCGTTAAGAAAATAAAATGAGTATTTCTAAATAATGTATTCAAAGTTTTTTTTAATATTAATTATATATATTCTAAAATAATATATATATATATATATATATATATTTATTACTTCACAAGTTTTTATTGTAAATCATAAACTATTTTTCATCTTTAATTTTAACAACTAAATCGCATAATTGTATTTCAAGTTATAATATTAATATATATATATATATATATATATATATATATATACACACACACATATATACATACATATCTATTAACAACCAGTTGTTCATGAACGTCAGGATTATTCAAAGGATAATTGAATATATGAAAACAGTTCAAAATTTTTGAGACTTAACTTAACAGCCTTTGCTTATTGTGTCAGAAATATTAAATTATATTTAGAATTGATTTAAAATTGGTCAAAATTTTCCGGGTCGTTATAAAATTCTCCTTTTAAATTAATGTCTCGTAACTAAGTTATTATTATGCTTATTTGAGACAAAGTAATCGTGATGTTGGACTAAATATTAAGACGGTGTTATTGAACTTTGGACCATAATTAAGGTTTGGACAAAAGACCGACACTTATGGACATTGGACTATTAATGGAATTTATATTTGTTTAACTGAATGACAGTTCGTTAATTTTGTGATGCCCCGTACAAAACCATCGTGTACGAATCATCAACAACAGGATCATTACAAGGTCAAACACTATATGCGTTTTCAAAACAAGTTTGCATTCATGATAAAAGGTGACGTCATAACTAACGTCGAATGTTTTACAACCAAAGTATGCTTCTATGAACAGAAGCAAATATAATAGTGCGTGACCCTTAGGTCGTTACAAATCATAGTTTCAAAGTAATAATGTTTATGAATGCAAGATAACGTTCATGCGGTGACATCTCTAAAGCAGCGGGTGTCTACAGCAAGACTAGTACACAGCGGAAGCAACCTTAAGCACCTGAGAAAAACATGCTTAAAAACGTCAACACAAAGGTTGGTGAGCTATAGTTTAAGTATAACAGTATGTAAGGTAGGCCACAAGATTTCAGTGCTACAAAGAGCGTTTCAAAACAGTATGATAAAGTATATGTTTAACCGTGGGCACTTGGTAACTAACTTAACGTTTATACCCCCCTGAAAGTACACTTGGAAAGTGCGTATGTATACAAAGTATTAAACACTCGTTAAATGCTAGTGCTACTAGCCCGAGTGGGGATGTCAAACCCTATGGATCCATATCTAAGATTCGCGTTCATCGGTTCAAAAACCAATGACTAAACGTTACCGAGCTAAAGGGAATGTTTATGCCGTTGTATAACCCACACATATATAAAGTTTAAGTACTCGTGCCTAGTATGTAAAACGTAAAATGCGCATGTATTCTCAGTTCCCAAAATAGTTAAAGTAAAAAAGGGATGCTATAACTCACAGTGGTAAAGTAGTGGTAAAGTCGAGTCGGGATATAAGCAAGTACGTAGGTCCGGAAAGTCCTCAACCTAAGTCAAATAGTACTAAGTCAGTAAATCATACCAATAGGTTTAAATGTATGTAAATTAGGTCTTAAAGGTCATCATCATTCATCATCAAACAAAAGGTGTAAAGTAAGTTTCGTTCATGAAAAGAGTTTAAAACAAAGGCTGACTTTGGTCAGTCACCACGGCCTCTACACCTACTGAAATAAGGTGAGACCAGTGTCCATGGCTCAGTATATGAGTCCTTTAGTTGTGGTAAAAATTCCAGAAGCAAACTCGTCTTCGTTTGACCGTGGCGACGGTCTAAGTGCGAGTAGGTCAGAATTTTCCGCACAACGTTAAAAGGACATAGTGAAGATCGGAGGGCCATAAATCCTAAACCGTAAATCGGATTAAGACGAGTCCTAAATGAAAAGTTATCTACTCGAACAGAGCTAACTGAATATCAACATTATAGTATCCCAGGTCGTACTGATCAGACCCAGAAACAGTAAAACAATAGGTTCCGGTGGTTCTTGGTACTCGATGCTTATCACGGTTCTCATCCTTGATGCATATAGCTTCAAGTGTACAACTCGTTGATGTTTTTACATCATCTTTATCAAGTTTTGACCATTGTAACCCAAGTGTAAGTCTAAGACAAGTAGCACATCTCAATTAAGCATTGCAAGTGTCTTGATGAACCAAAGTTACATCAAAGTCTTAGATTTAACACATACATGAAATATAAAAGTAATATTGAACTACAAACTTGAAAGTAAACTAACTAATCAAAATCTTATGATGTAGAACATAGTTCTTAGTTAGATCTTGAAGATCCAAGACTCAAAGTCTAGATCTAAGGTTATTAAGTTAAATCCTAAGTATTAATACTTGAATCTTTACTTTAATGAAACCATAAGCTACAAAACTTAGATTTTCATCTTGTAAAGTGTATGTAAGCTTACAAGCTTTTGTTAATAACAAAATAAGTAGACCATAAGCTATAGAACTTAGATCTTTCATAAGTATTTAAAGTTATAACTAGAAAGTTATACTTCCATGTTCTTGAAATCTTAAAGTTAACTTTTGTTTCAAGAAGTATGAGATCAAGTGTTAACTAGTAATACTTGACCATGAACATCAAACACAAATTTAAAGTAATTAAAAATGAAGAAATAAACTAGATCTACAAGTATTATGTTCTTATTTGCTTCATACTTGAGAAGATTTAAACTAAAGTTTAGATCTTAAGAATTCAAGTCCACAATACATGAACACAAAGAAGATTATAAACTTATGAACTTTTAGTCTTGAAAACACTTAAGAGTAGAACTACAAACTAAAAAGTTTGAGTTCTTGTTCTTGGTTCTTCATCAACAAAAGAGATGGAAAGTAACCAAGATTTATGAATTTTCAAGCTAGGAAACTTGATCTTGAATAATAATCAACAAACCACAACAAGAAATTAAATCAAGTAACAAAATAAGAACAATGATGATGATGGATATGGCTACAGTTTTTACAAAGAAAAAGAAGGAAATTTAAGCTTGTTACTTACTAGCTTGAGAGAAAATATTGAGAGAAAAGATGTGTTGTATGTATGTGTGTGAGAAGGAATTGAAATGCAAGAGTATATGTATCAAAAAAAAAGAAAAAATGCTCCCTCCTAGATGTTGAATGCCGACGGTTTTGGAATGGAAGGGGGAAGGAGATTACACACTAGTCACTTGCATGTAAATGTCTAAAAAGATGGTTATTATGGGGTGTTTGCATGGGAAGGAGTTGTAACTAGATTCCTTACTACTTACTTCATCTAGTTTAACCTTAAGTAATACTTACATGGAAGAGTTGGGCTAGTAAGTCCATTAAAGATGTAGGGTGGGCTTCTAAAGTCCATTAATCACTAATAAAAGCCCAAGTTCCATTAATTAAAAAATTAATCCAACAAAAGCCCAAGTAATTAACCAATAACCATAGTTAATCAAAATGATTAATAAAATCAATCATGAATGGAAATAATATCTGAAAATATTATTCGTATAATGTACGTGTGTCACAAAGACGTTTCGGGCATTTAAAGTCAAGTATGATCAATCATGGTAACAAGTAAATGTAATAACATACATTCGTTAAATCACAAGTATTAATAATAACAATTATTAATAAATAAACATTGGAAAATCCAGGGTCGTTACAAATTTAATATAGAGATTTACAATTTGACGTATCTACAAATAACCACATATGCCCGATCAGATACGGTGGGCTGGATATTTATAAACACTAATAATTGTTCATCTAACCGGACACGGGGATGGATTAATAATCAATGGACTCATAAACAGGGGTGGATTACATACAGTGATAACTGGTGTAATTGTTAACAAAGTATTAAAATCTTGTTACAGTTTAAATCCCTAATTAGTTGGAATATTTGACTTCGGGTATAAGGAATAATTTGACGAGGACACTCGCACTTTATAATTATGGCTCATGGACTATTATGGACAAAAACTAGATGGAGATATCAAATAATCCAGGACAAAGGACAATTAACCCAGGGTAATAAATTAAAATTAAATTGTTAAGCATCATGATTACGGAAGTTTAGATAAGCATAATCATTTTATTTTATATCTCCTCGCAATTTTAATTATCGCAACTTTAATTATCATCATTTATATTTTGCATTAGGTTTTAACTGTGATCTAAGTTTTAAAATCGACAAACCGGTCATTAAACGGTAAAACTCCCATTTTTATAATAATAATACTACTATATATATATATATATATATATATATATATATATATATATATATATATATATATATATATATATATATATATATATATATATAGTGGTAGGATCAAGAGGGAAGTAACCATTCGGGGGGAAGCAAAAACTTTTTTTTTTTTCATTTTTTGAAAAAACTTTGTTCACGAACATTATAGATGAGATGAAAATATGAACATTTAGAAGAGACACTTTGTGATAAATGTTTTTATTTTGACGGGAAAACGCTTGAAGAAGTAATATATAACAATTATCGTGTTTTTTGAGCGTATTTTGAGGTTTTAGCTATTGGGGTTTAGATATTAGGGTTTAGATATTAGGATTTATAGGGTTTAGATATTAGGGTTTAGAAATTTAGGGTTTAGGGTTTAGATTTAGGGTTTAGATTTAGGATTTAGATTGAGTTTTTAACACGAACGGTTTAGAGTTTAGGGTTTAGGGTTTAGGGTTTGGTGTTTTGGGTTTATGGAATAACCATAGTTAATCAAAATGATTAATAAAATCAATCATGAATGGAAATAATATCTGAAAATATTATTCGTATAATGTACATGTGTCACAAAGACGTTTCGGGCATTTAAAGTCAAGTATGATCAATCATGGTAACAAGTAAATATAATAACATACATTCATTAAATCACAAGTATTAATAATAACAATTATTAATAAATAAACGTTGGAAAATCCAGGGTCGTTACATTACCCACCTGTTAAAGAAAATTTCGTCCCGAAATTTTAAGCTGAGGTAGATAGAGGAGTCGGGAAAAGGTGAGGATACTTCCTCATCATTTGATCCTCTCGCTCCCAGGTAAACTCAGGTCTTCGTTTGGCATTCCATCGTACTCGGACGATCAGAATCTTGTTGCGTTTCAAAGTTTTGATCTCACGATCCATAATTTCAATAGGCTCTTCCACAAAGTGGAGTTTGTCATCAATTGTAAGTTCCTCAAGTGGTATGATAAGTTCGGGTGCAGCAAGGCACTTCTTCAAGTTTGACACGTGGAAGGTAGGATGAATTGAGCTCAATTGTGCTGGTAGATCCAAACGGTAAGCAACGGGTCCAACACATTCCAAGATTTCAAAAGGACCAATGTATCGTGGGTTTAACTTTCCACGTTTTCCAAAACGGATCACACCTTTCCAAGGTGCAACCTTCAACATTACACGGTCGCCCACGTTGAATTCAAAGTATTTACGTTTAAGATCGGCATAACTCTTTTGACGATCGCGGGCAGTCTTAAGTCTAGCTTGAATCTGAGCAATCTTCTCCGTGGTTTCATGGACTACCTTGGGTCCGGTGATTTGCTTTTCTCCTACTTCGGCCCAACAAATAGGAGATCGGTACTTGCGACCATACAACGCTTCAAAAGGTGCAGCATTAATGCTCGAGTGATAACTGTTGTTATACGAGAATTCGGCTAACGGCAAATGCCTTTCCCAGGCCTTTCCGAAATCAATGACACATGCGCGCAACATGTCCTCCAAGGTCTGAATCATTCGTTCACTTTGCCTATCGGTCTGTGGGTGATAAGCAGTACTCATGTCGAGACGGGTTCCCATGGCTTCTTGTAAGGAACGCCAAAATCTGGAAGCAAAACGGGGATCGCGATCTGAGATGATCGATAAAGGTACACCATGACGAGATACAACCTCTTTGATGTATAGTTGAGCAAGTCTCTCCATCGTATCCATTTCCTTCATAGCCAAGAAGTGTGCAGATTTGGTAAGACGGTCAACGATAACCCAGATGGTATCGTATCCACCCACCGTCTTTGATAGCTTGTTGATGAAATCCATTGTTATCCTTTCCCACTTCCATTGCGGGATTTCCGGTTGTTGAAGTAACCCAAAAGGTCTTTGATGTTCGGCCTTAACTTTCGAGCAAGTCAGACACTTACCAACATAAGTCGCAACGTCCTTCTTAAGATTCGGCCACCAATACTGTTCCTTAAGATCATGGTACATCTTGCCTGCTCCGGGGTGAATCGAATATCTCGATTTGTGTGCTTCATCAAGTATGAGGTTCCGTAGATCTCCATAAAGAGGTACCCAAATTTTTCCGGCATAACATCGGAGTCCAGACTCCCTAACCTCGAATCGAGAGACAAGAATGTTCAAATGTTCATGAGATATATTCTCCTCCTTGAGAGCCTCATCTTGGGCTACTCGGATCTGACTGTTGAGGTTTGAATGGATGGTGATGTTCAGAGCCCTAACACGAAGAGGTGCCGCCCTCTCCTTTCGGCTTAAAGCGTCAGCTACAACATTGGCCTTGCCAGGATGATAACGAAGTTCACAATCGTAGTCATTGAGCGTCTCGATCCATCGACGCTGTCTCATATTCAGTTGCTTCTGATCGAAGATGTGCTGGAGACTCTTGTGATCGGTGAAGATAGTGCTCTTAGTTCCATACAAATAGTGTCTCCATAATTTGAGCGCAAAGACAACGGCTCCAAGTTCGAGATTGTGAGTAGTGTAGTTCCGTTCATGAATTTTTAGTTGACGAGAAGCATAGGCAATAACCTTTGATCTTTGCATTAGTACACAACCAAAACCACTTTTCGATGCATCGCAATAAACAACAAAATCATCACTGCCTTCAGGAAGTGATAAGATAGGTGCGGTGGTTAACTTCTTCTTCAAAGTTTGGAATGCTGATTCGTGTGCGGGTTCCCAAATGAACTTCTTGCCTTTGTGAGTCAGCGCGGTCAAAGGACGTGCAATCAGAGAGAATCCTTCAATAAACCTTCGGTAGTAACCGGTGAGACCTAGGAATTGGCGAATATGCGTCGGAGTAGTGGGGGTCTCCCACTTGCTGATAGCTTCAATCTTGGCGGGATCAACTTTGATACCCTGGTCGCTCACAACGTGACCCAGAAATTGAACTTCCTTCAACCAAAATTCACACTTGGAGAATTTGGCGTAAAGTTGCTCTTGTCTCAAAAGTTCAAGTACTAGTCGGAGGTGTTGCTCATGCTCTTCTTCGCTCTTAGAGTAGATGAGGATATCATCTATGAAGACGATAACAAACTTATCCAGGTATGGCTTGCAGACACGATTCATAAGGTCCATGAATACGGCAGGTGCGTTGGTTAATCCGAATGGCATCACGAGAAACTCATAATCTAACGACCCGCCAAAATTGCTATTGACGCGGTACGTTATCTACGGTCCCACGGCGAGGTTTCGACCTCTATATGATACGTTTTGATAAAACATTGCATTCATTTTTTTTAAAAAAAAAATACTTTCTATACATAGAAAGTTTACCAAAATATAGACATATCCCAAATATATATGACAACTTATACAAAATGACTAAATCATCAATTTATTTAATAACAGATTATAACAATAATATTTGAATGCAATGTCTTTTTGAAAATATGGCATAAAAGACTCCATGCAGCACTTTGAGCAAATAGCAAGCAGACAGCGGAAGCACTTTTGAAAAACCTGAGAATAAACATGCTAAAAGTGTCAACCAAAAGGTTGGTGAGTTCATAGGTTTATCATAACAACAGTTATCAATAGTTTCAATAGACCACAAGATTTCATAATCATAAACATAATACACTCGCAAGTGTATGTAAAGCATTCTAAGTGGTTGAGCACTTGGTAACCATACTTAACATTTAATCAACGTCGCATATTCCCTTTATTATGAAATCTCACTACACCGTACCAAGTGTAGTTACCGAAACGAAGTACTGTGCAACCGTTGAATACTGGTCGTCCAGTCCAGTTGGGGTTGTCAGGCCCGATAGATCTATCAACAGGATTCGCGTTTACAATACCCATGTAAATAGTAGTTACCAAGCTACAGGGAAATATGCCAGTGGTACAACTCAACGTAGAATATATTTTTAAGTACTTGTGTCTATTTTGTAAACATTTATAAAAGCAGCGCATGTATTCTCAGCCCAAAAATATATATTGCAAAAGCAATTAAAAAGGGAGCAAATGAAACTCACCTTTGTAGCCCAATAAACAATTCACGTAGATGTAACCAATACTCGGAATGCAAGTAACCGTAGACCTCATCCTAAAGAATATATGTTGGTTAATAAATGTCTAACAAGCTAGGTCAGGTCATAGGGTTCGTATAGTCCTATTGCTCAAGTCCGACTCATAAATTTAGCCAAATTTAGCAAAAGTCAACAAAAGTCAACGCAAGTCAAAGTAAGTCAAATGTAAGTCAAACGCAAGTCAAACACAGTCAACATGATTAACACAAGTCAACAACCGCATAAAATTACACAAGTAGGTCAAGTAGTCAAACATAGGTCAAACTTAAGTTATTCATTTTTACTTAGAAAAATTTATATTATTTACATATATGTATTTTTTAGTATTTTGCAGCTGATTTCGGGTCCCACCAAATTTGATATAATACCTTAGGTCGTGACCATTGGAAAGTATGTCATCCCACCTTTCTATAGACAGTTTATTTGACAAAAATGGAGTTACGGTTCTAAAGTTATGACCTCGCGAAAACAGTCTCCCGAAACATAAAATGCTGATAAAATTTTTGTTAAAGTGTTCAAAATCAGCAACGATTGCCCATTTTCTCGCTTGTTTTATACCTGTTTAGACTCAACAAAATTATACAAATAATATATCGTTTTAAAGCTTGTCACAAATACTTTCAATACCAAATAATAGTTTTTATCTAAACTTAACTGATTTCAACTTGCAAGTCCTCAAAGTAGGTCCGAGAGTCATTTTGACAATTTTGTTAAAATACTAAAATTTTCGGTTGACGATCCAAATTTGAATCCGGCGGACCTGACTTAACCAAATTTTTATCACAGCTCAAAAATGACATTTTAGATGTGTTGGTGACTTTCGTTTTCCAAAATTATGCATATGGGTCAATTTATGCACGTTTGACCCGAATGAGTCATAAAACTTTCTTTTAACCAAATTTGACCCAAACTCATTTTTAAAGCACCAAAACTTGCAAACATATTTAAATCAATATACGGGATGTGTTACATACCTTTGGTTCTCAAAATTTCGCATATGGGTCAAAGTAGGCTCGTATGACCCAAATGGGTCATAAACACCCATTTTGACCAAAACATGCCACAACTTATTTTTTTTTTAACACCACAACCTTTAAACTTACTTAAATCGACGTTTGGGACTTTTCTACACTGACCGTTACCCATTTTGACCCATTAAACCCATTTGGTCAAACAAAGTCAATTGCACATATTATTTAGCTTAAATAATGTAGTCAACTTCCAGAATTTTTATAAAAATAAGTACAGGTCCGTTTGACTTGAAATACACGCCAAAATCTCCGGAATTTAGTCGACTATAATATATCCGAAGCACAACCTCTAACCCTAAACAGAAAGCTCGCAGTGACTAAAAACGTACCAGGCTGTAATGCTGAATCGTTTCGGTACTCATGTATAAACTTTGAAAAAACATATCAAATCCAAAAAGTATCCAAATGACGCGTTTCTGGAGTCTAAACTTATTAATTTTTCGATACGCACGCAACCGTGAACCCAGAATCCTGAGATCAAGTCGCACGCATCCCAATGAAACTGTTCTGTCGGGTTTTAAATAATATAAAATTCTAACTGTGATTTGGCCATAGATTTTGACTCTTTTATCGGAATTGGACAATATCTAAATGAAAACCAAATGTTTTTTTTCGCAAGCAATACAACTATATACCTCTCCGGACCTGAATATATAGCATACTTTCCCAGATTCACAGTTTCAATTACGAATTTTTAAACCGAAATAAATTTTTAAACAACAAAATCACAAACCTTTAATTAACCATAACGAGGGCTTTACATATCCGATTAACATGAATCTTAAGTCTATCTTGGGTGTTTTTCAAATATCTATACATCTAACATCAGTTCACAAACTCAATCATAAAGCATTCATCTCAGAAAATTAGGATTCATAGCAAGATCACATGAAAACTTCAATTTAACATATCGGGAGCATACGATAACGAAATCAATTGATTCTTGAGCCTAAAATTAATAGTTTTTCAATAGTAATCCATCTACATACTTATATTTACAGATAACAAAGTCAAAATTCTAGAAACATGGCAAAACAATTCGGATTTCATGTAATATCATGTTAAACTTCAATTAATCATACCGGAAGCAATTCTAAATGAAATCAAGTGATTCTTGAGCCTAAAATTAATAGCTTTTCATTAGGATTTCATTTATAAGTATTTCATAAACTGAAAATATCATGTTCATATCAGTAACATACCATTCAAATTCGTGATTCATCAACAAGTCAACAAATGATCAAATTAACGAACAATATCATGCATACATACAAGGACTTGAGCACTAGACACTATATCTACCCTAATATGTAACAAAAATATGAAAAATAGAAAATTCGAGTTTTTAAAACTTACTCAAATCAAGAAATTGTTGGTATGGATAAGTAGAGCTCTTCGAGAGGAATCCGAATATGTAAACGATTTTGTGATCAAGCAAATATTGAAGGAAAATTTGAGGTTAAAAGTGAAGAAGAATGTGGGTGTTCTTGAGGAGAAGAAGAAAAATGAACGGGTATGAATAAATTAGGGTTATATATATATATATATATATATATATATATATATATATATATATATATATATATATATATATATATATATATATATATATATATATATATCACAGCTATAAAACACGGGTGTTAACTGTATAGTCACGGGATATATCTATCTTAATAATAGACATCACGGATAATACAGTGTAGTCACGGGTATGAATATATCACGGGTGTAATAATTTGGTAAACACGGGTATTACTGTAAAGTCACATGTTATAATTAAATTTTTATCCTTTAGCTAAGATCCAATGTATTTTATCTTAATATGATTCAATGACTGGTTAATTTTATATTTATAAAAAAATTATATATATCCATATTGTTTGAAACCTTTTAAACTCTTGACGTCATACCTGGTTTGTGTTTTTCATAAAATACTTATTTATAATATTTTACATTAAATAAATATTTGTCCTTTATTGAAACATGAATGTTTAAACTAATTTTCTCGGGTTTAATTTAAAAATATCCCAATTAAATAATTCGATTTTTTTAAAACTTAATTATTATATAAAATAAGTATTCATGCGTTTCGTTGTCTGAAAAGGTATTTTTCTTGGTTTCACTAACCGTAGTGTTTTATATAAAAAAAAATACTAAATAGTAGTAAACAAAATTTCTTACACTTGGATCTAAATAGTGACTAGAAATATATACGAATCTAGTGATGTCGAAATTCAATTTAACCATTTATTATATATTTTTATTTATCATTTTATATATTTATTTATAAAGTATTTATATATCTTTCATAAGTTATTAGTTTCAATTATTAACTTTATTATTACTAATTTTCAAAATTTTCTAGTGATAAATTAACACATATCAAAAGTAGTATGTTCTTTAATATAGAAAAAAAAAATATGGCATGGAAAAATCATTGAATTTAATAAATGGTTGTTAAGTATTTAACGGAAAAAGTCGGGTTATTACATTACCTACCCGTTAAAGAAAATTTCGTCCCGAAATTTTGGTTGGTGCGATTAAACTGCGTTTAGGAAACAAGTGAGGATAGGAATGTTCGTCTTGACATAGTAAGACCGAGCATCTTGTAGTTAAGTATGAAAGTTGGGCAAAACGAGATCATATTTCTTTGATAACGAATACCTTTGATTAAATGGTTCGGAGTGCAAGTATGATATAACAAAGATGAGAAGGAAACCACACGTGACTCAAATGATGTCACATATAGAGTCTTGGTATATTCAGATATCAGCACAGAAAACAGAGTCTTGTAACATGGTACGTGGTGAAGATAAGGTTGATCAAGCATTACCACCATCACGTTCCATTAGAACTTCTGCATGACTTACCGTAATATAACCACGTTGATCAAGCGTAATTATATTACACTAAGTCATACTTCCATTCCAACACTACTCCAAAATATTTTTGGATATGAAACAAGTGTCGTTTTCCAAAATTTATGAATCAAAATGATTTCAAAAAGAGTTGTACTAAAAATAGTATGGGAATATAATATTATAATTAATAATATTGAAAGGGAATGTCGTAAGAATGTCTTTGAAACTACTGAGAATCTTCGTGAGTCGGAAAAGACTTCTTCCGATTCACAATTTGAGACGTCCGGAATTTCTTAATCGAAGCACATAAGCACATGTTATAACACAAATGATATCTAAAAAATTATATAAGTAATAACTCACGTAGGAATGTCGGAAATTTCGAAAGTCCTGAATGACGCTTCCTGGTTTTTCAATGACCGGGGTGTTGAAAATGAACTCGTTTGAGCATGAGAAGGCTTGTAATCAAAGGGAGAAATACTTTCTCACCGATAGTAATAATAATATTATATTAATATCATAATATGCACATAATCACATATAAGTGTAACGACACGGTTCTAGACTAGATCACTAATGTATCCTAACGGTCCATGTCAGACACATTAATGCACCTAATTCCCTAGAACCAATGCTCTGATACCATCTCTAACGACCCGCCAAAATCGCTATTGACGCGGTACGTTATCTACGGTCCCACGGCGAGGTTTCGACCTCTATATGATACGTTTTGATAAAACATTGCATTCATTTTTAAAAAAAAATAAAAAATACTTTCTATACATAGAAAGTTTACCAAAATATAGACATATCCCAAATATATATGACAACTTATACAAAATGACTAAATCATCAATTTATTTAATAACAGATTATAACAATAATATTTGAATGCAATGTCTTTTTAAAAATATGGTATAAAAGACTCCATGCAGCACCTAGCAAGCAGACAGCGGAAGCACTTTTGAAAAACCTGAGAATAAACATGCTAAAAGTGTCAACCAAAAGGTTGGTGAGTTCATAGGTTTATCATAACAACAGTTATCAATAGTTTCAATAGACCACAAGATTTCATAATCATAAACATAATACACTCGCAAGTGTATGTAAAGCATTCTAAGTGGTTGAGCACTTGGTAACCATACTTAACATTTAATCAACGTCGCATATTCCCTTTATTATGAAATCTCACTACACCGTACCAAGTGTAGTTACCGAAACGAAGTACTGTGCAACCGTTGAATACTGGTCAACCAGTCCGGTTGGGGTTGTCAAGCTCGATAGATCTATCAACAGGATTCGCGTTTACAATACCCATGTAAATAGTAGTTACCAAGCTACAGGGAAATATGCCAGTGGTACAACTCAACGTAGAATATATTTTTAAGTACTTGTGTCTATTTTGTAAACATTTATAAAAGCAGCGCATATATTCTCAGCCCAAAAATATATATTGCAAAAGCAATTAAAAAGAGAGCAAATGAAACTCACCTTTGTAGCCCAATAAACAATTCACGTAGATGTAACCAATACTCGGAATGCAAGTAACCGTATACCTCATCCTAAAGAATATATGTTGGTTAATAAATATCTAACAAGCTAGGTCAGGTCATAGGGTTCGTATAGTCCTATTGCTCAAGTCCGACTCATAAATTTAGCAAAATTTAGCAAAAGTCAACAAAAGTCAACGCAAGTCAAAGTAAGTCAAATGTAAGTCAAACGCAAGTCAAACACAGTCAACATGATTAACACAAGTCAACAACCGCATAAAATTACACAAGTAGGTCAAGTAGTCAAACATAGGTCAAACTTAAGTTATTCATTTTTACTTAGAAAAATTTATATTATTTACATATATGTATTTTTTAGTATTTTGCAGCTGATTCCGGGTCCTACCAAATTTGATATAATACCTTAGGTCGTGACCATTGGAAAGTATGTCATCCCACCTTTCTATAGACAGTTTATTTGACAAAAATGGAGTTACGGTTCTAAAGTTATGACCTCGCGAAAACAGTCTCCCGAAACATAAAATGCTGATAAAATTTTTGTTAAGTGTTCAAAATCAGCAACGATTGCCCATTTTCTCGCTTGTTTTATACCTGTTTAGACTCAACAAAATTATACAAATAATATATCGTTTTAAAGCTTGTCACAAATACTTTCAATACCAAATAATAGTTTTTATCTAAACTTAACTGATTTCAACTTGCGAGTCCTCAAAGTAGGTCCGAGAGTCATTTTGACAATTTTGTTAAAATACTAAAATTTTCGGTTGACGATCCAAATTTGAATCCGGCTGACCTGACTTAACCAAATTTTTATCACAGCTCAAAAATGACATTTTAGATGTGTTGGTGACTTTCGTTTTCCAAAATTATGCATATGGGTCAATTTATGCACGTTTGACCAGAATGAGTCATAAAACTTTCTTTAAACCAAATTTGACCCAAACTCATTTTTAAAGCACCAAAACTTGCAAACATACTTAAATCAATATACGGGATGTGTTACATACCTTTGGTTCTCAAAATTTCGCATATGGGTCAAAGTAGGCTCGTATGACCCAAATGGGTCATAAACACCCATTTTGACCAAAACATGCCACAACTTATTTTTTTTTTAACACCACAACCTTTAAACTTACTTAAATCGACGTTTGGGACTTTTCTACACTGACCGTTACCCATTTTGACCCATTAAACCCATTTGGTCAAACAAAGTCACTTGCACATATTATTTAGCTTAAATAATGTAGTCAACTTCCAGAATTTTTATAAAAATAAGTACAGGTCCGTTTGACTTGAAATACACGCCAAAATCTCCGGAATTTAGTCGACTATAATATATCCGAAGCACAACCTCTAACCCTAAACAGAAAGCTCGCAGTGACTGAAAACGTACCAGGCTGTAATGCTGAATCGTTTCGGTACTCATGTATAAACTTTGAAAAATCATATCAAATCCAAAAAGTATCCAAATGACGCATTTCTGGAGTCTAAACTTATTAATTTTTTGATACGCACGCAACCGTGAACCCAGAATCCTGAGATCAAGTCGCACGCATCCCAATGAAACTGTTCTGTCCAGTTTTAAATAATATAAAATTCTAACTTTGATTTGGCCATAGATTTTGACTCTTTTATCGGAATTGGACAATATCTAAATGAAAACCAAATGTTTTTTTTTCGCAAGCAATACAACTATATACCTCTCCGGACCTGAATATATAGCATACTTTCCCAGATTCACAGTTTCAATTACGAATTTTTAAACCGAAATAAATTTTTAAGCAACAAAATCACAAACCTTTAATTAACCATAACGAGGGCTTTACATATCCGATTAACATGAATCTTAAGTCTATCTTGGGTGTTTTTCAAATATCTATACATCTAACATTAGTTCACAAACTCAATCATAAAGCATTCATCTCAGAAAATTAGGATTCATAGCAAGATCACATGAAAACTTCAATTTAACATATCGGGAGCATACGATAACGAAATCAATTGATTCTTGAGCCTAAAATTAATAGTTTTTCAATAGTAATCCATCTACATACTTATATTTACAGATAACAAAGTCAAAATTCTAGAAACATGGCAAAACAATTCGGATTTCATGTAATATCATGTTAAACTTCAATTAATCATACCGGAAGCAATTCTAAACGAAATCAAGTGATTCTTGAGCATAAAATTAATAGTTTTTCACAAGGATTTCATTTATAAGTATTTCATAAACTGAAAATATCATGTTCATATCAGTAACATACCATTCAAATTCGTGATTCATCAACAAGTCAACAAATGATCAAATTAACGAACAATATCATGCATACATACAAGGACTTGAGCACTAGACACTATATCTACCCTAATATGTAACAAAAATATGAAAACTAGAAAATTGGAGTTTTTAAAACTTACTCAAATCAAGAAATTGTTGGTATGGATAAGTAGAGCTCTTCGAGAGGAATCCGAATATGTAAACGATTTTGTGATCAAGCAAATATTGAATGAAAATTTGAGGTTAGAAGTGAAGAAGAATGTGGGTGTTCTTGAGGAGAAGAAGAAAAATAAACGGGTATGAATAAATTAGGGTTATAGATTAATATATATATATATCACAGCTATAAAACACGGGTGTTAACTGTATAGTCACGGGATATATCTATCTTAATAATAGACATCACGGATAATACAGTGTAGTCACGGGTATGAATATATCACGGGTGTAATAATTTGGTAAACACGGGTATTACTGTAAAGTCACATGTTATAATTAAATTTTTATCCTTTAGCTAAGATCCAATGTATTTTATCTTAATATGATTCAATGACTGGTTAATTTTATATTTATAAAAAAATTATATATATCCATATTGTTTGAAACCTTTTAAACTCTTGACGTCATACCTGGTTTGTGTTTTTCATAAAATACTTATTTATAATATTTTACATTAAATAAATATTTGTCCTTTATTAAAACATGAATGTTTAAACTAATTTTCTCGGGTTTAATTTAAAAATATCCCAATTAAATAATTCGATTTTTTTAAAACTTAATTATTATATAAAATAAGTATTCATGCGTTTCGTTGTCTGAAAAGGTATTTTTCTTGGTTTCACTAACCGTAGTGTTTTATATAAAAAAAATACTAAAAAGTAGTAAACAAAATTTCTTACAACTTGGATCTAAATAGTGACTAGAAATATATACGAATCTAGTGATGTCGAAATTCAATTTAACCATTTATTATATATTTTTATTTATCATTTTATATATTTATTTATAAAGTATTTATATATCTTTCATAAGTTATTAGTTTCAATTATTAACTTTATTATTACTAATTTTCAAAATTTTCTAGTGATAAATTAACACATATCAAAAGTAGTCTGTTCTTTAATATAGAAAAAAAAAATATGGCATGGAAAAATCATTGAATTTAATAAATGGTTGTTAAGTATTTAACGGAAAAAGTCGGGTTATTACACATAATGACCATAACGAGTTCTGAATGCAGTCTTCATCACATCACTTTCCTTCACCCTCAACTGGTGAGAACCGGATCGCAAATCGATCTTAGAGTAAACACTCGATCCTTGTAGTTGATCAAAAAGATTGTCAATGCGGGGCAAAGGATACCGATTCTTGATTGTCAATTTGTTGAGTTCACGGTAGTCGATACACATACGGAAGGATCTATCCTTCTTCTTCACAAACAACACAGGTGCGCCCCAAGGCGAGAAACTTGGTTGGATAAATCCTCGATCTAATAGTTCTTGTAGTTGGCTCTGTAATTCTTGCATCTCAGAAGGTGCGAGTATATAAGGTGTGCGAGCTACAGGTGCTGCTCCTGACACTAAATCGATCTGAAACTCTACGGCTCTCGGCGGCGGTAATCCAGGCAATTCTTCAGGAAAGACATCGGAAAACTCGTTCACAATTCGAACATTGTTTACGCTCTTTACCTCAGTTTCTACCTTTTTCACATGCGCTAGGACAGCAAGACGTCCCTTCTTCATAATCTTTTGCGCTTTCACGTAACTAATGAGGTTCAGCTTCGAGGTACATCTCTCTCCGTAGATGATCAGTGGCTCACCGTCTCCGTATGGTATACGAAGAGCTTTATCTCCACAAATAATATCGGCCCTTACTTTCATCAGCCAATCCATACCAACGATCACGTCAAAACTTCCCAGTTTGATAGGTATTAAGTCGATTTCGAATTCCGCACCAGCTATGTTGATAATAGCTCCTCGACTAATATGGTCAACTTTCTCAAGTTTTCCATTGGCGACCTCGACAAGCATACTCTCTTTTAACAGGACTAACGACCAATTAATCTTATCGCAAAAGTGTCTACATACATAACTTCTATCGGCACCAGTATCAAATAGGACAGAAGCTAAAAGATTGTTGATAGTGAATATACCTGTCACCAAGTCGGAATTCTCGCGTGCATCCCTTGCATTAACGTTGAAAGCTCTACCACGGGGTGGTCGGCCATCTTTTCTTTTGTTGGGGCACGCATTTCTGAAATGGCTCGTTTGTCCGCATTCGTAGCACTTTTTCGATCCATTGAGGTTCGCTTTCACATTCAGGGTGGTGACCTTGCAGTCTTTACCAGTATGTCCAGTCCATTGGCACTTTTCACAAACAACGTTACAATACCCAGTATGGTGCTTGTAGCACCGCTTGCATTGAGGTAAGGTTCCCTTGTAGTTCGAGTTTGAGCTTGTGTTCGGATTGGGGTTTACACCGTTGTTGTTTCCTCTGAAACCCTCATGTCATTTTGCCGGGTTCTGATCATAGGTCTTTCCCCTGTTGTTATCCCACTTGCGCTTATCACTACTACCCGCTTCGGACTTAGACTTCTCCGATTCATCGATGATGATTTGGTTCATTAAAGTATGCTCCATGCGCATTGCCTCCGGGACATTAGGTGGCTTGGACGAGGTGACGTTTCCCTTAATGCTCTTAGGAAGTCCCTAGAAGTACCTTTCCATTTGCTTGAATTCCGGGGTGACCATTATCGGACACATCAGGGCTAATTCCAAAAATCTCCGATTGTAACTATCCAGGTCGTTCCCAATAGCCTTTAACTGCATAAATTCCATCTCCATCTTCTGGATCTCGATCCTAGGGCAATATTCCTCAATCAGGGCCCCTTTGAATTCCTCTCATGGAGTAGCAAACGCCTCATCAATACCTTTTGCTTGATCCAACATGTTCCACCACGTTAGTGCGCCATCAGACAGCGTGCATGAAGCAAACTTGGTTTTATTCTCCTCTGAACAGTTACTAACTCGAAACACAGATTCTAACTTCTCGAACCATCCAGTGAGACCAACCGGCCCCTCTGTTCCAATGATGTTGTGTGGTTTGCAGCTTTGGAACTCTTTGTATGTACACCCATTACGAATGGGCTGAATAACTGGTGGTGGTGACGGTGGAGCTTGGCGGTTCCTTTCCGCTAAAGCTGCGATGACTCGTTCATTGATCATATCCTCGATTTGGGCTGCGGTAGGTGTGGATCGTCCATTGGCCATGGTGTTCTAAACAAAAATTTTGACTCAAGTCAAAATCCAGTATGCAAATAGTAATAATACAGTATATGGTAACCAACATGGAATCAACACATCACATGTTTATTAAGTAATGCAATCCAGGTACAAATACCACAGAATCATCATACAGTAATGTAAATAGAACATCGTGCAAGAATTAAATAACGCAAAGTTCCATTCATTAATAATAAATTGCATACATCTGTATAAGTTCGTACAATACATAAGTGAAACATAAAACTACAACTAGATTACATAATGAAATCTACTACAAAAGCCCTACGGTGAAGGTGGGTGTAGGATGTCCAATACATGAGACATCTGGTCCTCGAGCTCAGTTACCCGAGCACGGAGGATCTCCACCTCCCTCATCAGTTCCTCGACAGAGGGGGAGGGTGGGGCAGGCGGTGCAGTCGGTACGGTTGGTGCTGGTGGAGCTGGTGGTGCAGACGGTCCGGCTCCGGAAGTAGAGGCTGTGAGGCGGTAAGGCTTACGGATGAAGGGATCAGCAGGATACGGCACAAGCCGCTTACGGGCGGTAACCCTACGACGCCGACCAAATGCGTCAGTGAATGCTCAACCTCCGTTGATCCCCGGAATAATGGTGTCGTCGAAATGGTACCGCTTCTTCGGCGGGGTGGAGGGTGGCTGAACAGGTGCGTCATCAAGGTCTTCCTCGTCGGAGTCATCGTCACTAGAGTCGCCTGTGGATGAGTCGTAGGATGACGGGTCATCTGAATCATGTGGAGTAGGGATGGCAAAAAAGCCCGAACTCGACGGGGAAAACTGAAACCCGACATAATTGGGCCGGGTCTGGTCCGGGTCTACGGGTCACGGGCCGGGTATGGGATTGATTTTCAAAAAATATTCGGGTTCGGGTTTGGGTCTGGGTTTAAATAAAGACCCGTCTACCCGACCCTTTTACCCGGCCCGTATACCCGCATAATAATAATAATAATAACAATAATAATTAAAAATGAATAATAACAAAAATTAATTAAAAAATATGTTGATTATAAGGTCAATATGAATTTATATATTTATTTATCATCTATCAACTTCACATTTTCATCTGCATTCAAATCAAGAATCTGATTTATAAAATATATAAAAATTGATAGTGATAATAATTGAAAATAGGAAATAATATATAATGTACAAATATACACATATAATAAAGCATATAATTTACAGAGTTATAGATTGTATATGATTTTGGTAATGTATTTATTTGTTTAAAAAAAGATCAAAGTAAACGGGTACCTGTTTACCCGCGGGTAAACCCGTTTACCCGCTAGTTAGTAAACCCGTTTACCCGTCGGGTATTTGGTCCGGGTTTGGGACTAGTTTTCCTTATCGGGTCCGGGTCCAGGATTACTTAAACCCGGCCCAAACCCGGCCCGATTTAGGGAGGTGGCTGCACGGGTGGCTGTACTGGCTCTCCTCGAGCTGCCATCATCTGTCGGTATCTAAAAGACGGGATCGGCACGAGTCGTCCATCAGGAGCGCGTCGGCACCAATGGCGATACTGGTTACAGAATGGACCTTCCCCAAATTCTGCGGGAATCACAACATCACCGGAGCGAGGCTGTGACCCCGAGGGTCCTGGGGCAGATGGAGCTGGAATCTCCGGGAGGTCCTGGGCTCCGTCAGAAGTAGCCACTGGGGTGGGAGTATGGCTGCTAGCTCCGAAAGATGAAGCGCCAGGGTCACTGGAGGATGTCGCCAACGGGATCGGTGGATCGGCAACATTGACAGGTGAAGTGGCTGAAGTGTCTGAACTGCCCAAAATGATAGCAGGTGGAATATCCAACATCTGAACAAGGAAAAATAAATTTTCCATGTCAGTAAGTCATAAAGCAAGCACGTATTAGGCCAAGTAACTACAACAGTCTAAATCATGTGTAACAGTAAGTAGCACGGCAATAACGACAAGTATCATGCAATCGAAAGCAGATAATAGCATGCAGTAGTGAAATCATGTAATAGCATACGGCATATAGCAGCAATAGTAAGCAGCAGCATGCAGTAAGTTCAGCGGAAACAAGTAAACTAGCAAGTTGTAGATTAGTCCTATTAGTGAATCCTACTCGGGTCGGTCTTAGACTCACTAATGCAACCTAATTCCCTAAAACCAAGGCTCTGATACCAAATGTGATGCCCCGTACAAAACCATCGTGTACGAATCATCAACAATAGGATCATTACAAGGTCAAACACTATATGCGTTTTCAAAACAAGTTTGCATTCATGATAAAAGGTGACGTCATAACTAACGTCGAATGTTTTACAACCAAAGTATGCTTCTATGAACAGAAGCAAATATAATAGTGCGTGACCCTTAGGTCGTTACAAATCATAGTTTCAAAGTAATAATGTTTATGAATGCAAGATAACGTTCATGCGGTGACATCTCTAAAGCAGCGGGTGTCTACAGCAAGACTAGTACACAGCGGAAGCAACCTTAAGCACCTGAGAAAAACATGCTTAAAAACGTCAACACAAAGGTTGGTGAGCTATAGTTTAAGTATAACAGTATGTAAGGTAGGCCACGAGATTTCAGTGCTACAAAGAGCGTTTCAAAACAGTATGATAAAGTATATGTTTAACCGTGGGCACTTGGTAACTAACTTAACGTTTATACCCCCTGAAAGTACACTTGGAAAGTGCGTATGTATACGAAGTATTAAACACTCGTTAAATGCTAGCGCTACTAGCCCGAGTGGGGATGTCAAACCCTATGGATCCATATCTAAGATTCGCGTTCACCGGTTCAAAAACCAATGACTAAACGTTACCGAGCTAAAGGGAATGTTTATGCCGTTGTATAACCCACACATATATAAAGTTTAAGTACTCGTGCCTAGTATGTAAAACGTAAAATGCGCATGTATTCTCAGTTCCCAAAATAGTTAAAGTAAAAAGGGATGCTATAACTCACAGTGGTAAAATAGTGTTAAGTCGAGTCGGGAAATAAGCAAGTACGTAGGTCCGGAAAGTCCTCAACCTAAGTCAAATAGTACTAAGTCAGTAAATCATCCCAATAGGTTTAAATGTATGTAAATTAGTGTGACGACCCGGAAATTTTCGACTAAATTTTAACTTTATCTTTATATTATTCTGACACGATAAGCAATGTTTGATAAGTTAAATCTCAAGGATTTTAAACTATATTTATACATTCATTTAAACCTCGGCCAAATTCCAATGATTCACAAACCATTAAATGAACATATATGAATATGTATGTATATGTGTATATGTTATAAATTGCAAATGTCAACAAAGTATTTAAACGTATAATGCTTTATATGAACGTATTTGTTTCAATATGATAATCGACGAAATTAAAAAAATATATATATTAAATGATTGAATTATCAGAAACTTTGAATTATGATTACAAGTCTCTGTTGAGAGGTCCACTATGATTTGAGAAAATCTATTCCTCTTAACGATATTCGGAATAATTTGTAAAGCTATTTATAAATAAAAATAAAAAGTGACATTTACGAAAGTTAGACAAAAGCTAGTGGAGAATTGGTTTCCATAATATTCTATTAATCTATTTTCAAACGTACAAAAACGTTTTCAGTTTAAAAAGAACTTTATTATTAAAACGTATATAACTTTTATAAATATCTAGAATCACTTTTGACAACTCATTACTTAACCAGTATAATAAATATAACGATATTTATATTTTATTTCATTAAATATATATAACGATTTAAATTAATATTATATATATTTATACGCGTATTATACGTACATAGTTTTATACTTTTACTATACTTTAACTTTACCTTTACTTTACTTTTACTTTACTTTAACTTTAATAATTCACTTTAATAATTTATACTTTAATAATTCACTTTAATAATTCATACTTTAATAATTCACTTTAATAATTCATACTTTAATAATTCACTTTAATAATTCATACTTTAATAATTCACTTTAATAATTCATACTTTAATAATTCACTTTAATAATTCAAAAATCTATTATAAATAGAATTCAATAGGTTTCATTATTTCATAGAAACTTATAAATATATTTCTCTAAACTCTCTCAATCGAATTACATATATATATTTACTTAGTATTATTTCAAGATATTATTAGTATACATAAAATATTACGACGGAGTGATGTCCGAGTGATTTCAAAATAGTTTTTTTTTAATGAGTCGAAGCTAAGGAAATTATGGGTTATAGCTATGGAGGTGATGGGTATGGTTCATGGGTATGCTCGTGAGGTCAATCTAGTGTTTATCATCTCCGTTGCGTCTACGTACTTTTCTGCAATATTGAATCTCAATATTGATACGTGAGCACTCATAACTTAACTTTTATATATCAATAGTGTATCCCTGACTAGTGCTCGAGTATATAGGATTATGCATGCTTGTACATTCGATATTGTCCTTAGATAGGTTTGTTGAATCCTGAATTAGATACATATGCTACTGAGATAGGGTATATGATATGCATGTCATTGGAAAGCTAGCGAAAAATTAAGAACTTTTTATTTAGATATCGAATGGTTTTGATGAACGGATTAGAAGTTATAGTCAACTGAATTTTAGTATTATTGTTAAAATGATTATTATTACTATCGTCGTTATTATTTTAATAGAAATATCATTGTTATTATAAAATATCATTATTACTATTATGTTTGTATTATCATTTTATCATAATAACATTTTTAGTAAATATAAATATTGTTATTTTTTTATAGAATAATAATAATTATTATTACAAAATAATACAACTTTTACTTATTATTATTATGATCAATATTATTTTATCAAATAAATATGGGATGCAAAGATATTTTTCACCACGCGTAATATAATTACATTAATAATACTTACCACTATAGTTTTACGATATTAAGTGAACTTTATAAATTTTACTACTTAAGATATATAAAAGTATATTTTATCATATATAAACGTTAATATAAATTTTTATTAATAAATGACTTTTATTATTATAAAATCTAATAAATATATTTAAATATATAAAACGACTATAGTTAAGTTATATAATAAACACGTATAAATTTTAGAAGTCATTTTGGGTCAAGTTGACTTTTGTTGACTTTTGCATATTAGTCTCGACCATTAGGATTGTGGTACACTATGACTTGACCAAAAATTGTTAGACAAATATTGACCAACATATAAATATATATAATTAATATAGGTTCGTGAATCCGAGGCCAACCTTGCACTTGTTAAATGACGTTATATGTATTTTTACTACGAAATACAGTATGGTGAGTTTCATTACTCCCTTTTTATATATATTTTTGGGCTGAGAATACATGCGCTGTTTTATAAATGTTTTACGAAATAGGCACAAGTACTAAAACTAATTCTATGTGGGTTTAAACCAGAAATATACCCTTAGCTTGGTAACATTAAACTACTTGTCTATGTACGGTAGGCGCGAATCCTAAAGATAGATCTATTGGGCCTGACAAACCCCATCCTGACTATGGGATGCTTTAGTACTTCGAGGTTATTTTAAACACACCTGATCTGGTGTACTTCAGAGGGTAAAACATGAACGTTAAGGCTTGTTACCTGGTGCCTACAGCTTATAGAATACTTTTATACACTTGCGAGTGTACATATATTTATAAACGGAAATCTTGTGGTCTATTAATATATTGAAATGATTGTTATGATAAACCTATGAACTCACCAACCTTTTGGTTGACACTTTAAAGCATGTTTATTCTCAGATATTAAAGAAATCTTCCGCTGTGCATTAGCTCATTTTAAGGATATTACTTGGAGTCATTCATGGCATATTTTGAAAGACGTTGCATTCGAGTCATTGAGTTCATCAAGATTATTATTAAGCCAATTATAGTTGGATGTATTATGAAATGGTGTGCATGCCGTCAACTTTCGTTGTAAAGAAAGTTTGTCTTTTAAAAACGAATGCAATGTTTATAAAACGTATCATATAGAGGTCAAATACCTCGCGATGTAATCAACTATTGTGAATCGTTTATAATGTATATGAACGGGTCCTTTCAATTAGGTCTTAAAGGTCATCATCATTCATCATCAAACAAAAGGTGTAAAGTAAGTTTCGTTCATGAAAAGAGTTTAAAACAAAGGCTGATTTCGGTCAGTCACCACGGCCTCTATACCTACTGAAATAAGGTGAGACCAGTGGCCATGGCTCCATAAAATTCCAGAAGCAAAATTGTCTTCATTTGACTGTGGCGACGGTCTAAGTGCGAGTAGGTCAGAATTTTCAGCACAACGTTAAAAGGACATAGTGACGATCGGAGGGCCATAAATCCTAAACCGTAACTCGGATTAAGACGAGTCCTAAATGAAAAGTTATATACTCGAACAGAGATAACTGAATATCAACATTACAGTAGCCCAGGTCATACTGATCAGACCCAGAAACAGTAAAACAGTAGGTTCCGGTGGTTCTTGGTACTCGATGCTTATCACGGTTCTCATCCTTGATGCATATAGCTTTAAGTGTACAACTCGTTGATGTGTTTACATTATCTTTACCAAGTTTTGACCATCGTAACCCAAGTGTAAGTCTAAGACAAGTAGCACAACTCAATTAAGCATTGCAAGTGTCTTGATGAACCAAAGTTACATCAAAGTATTAGATTTAACACATACATGAAATATAAAAGTAATATTGAACTACAAACTTGAAAGTAAACTAACTAATCAAGATCTTATGATGTAGAACATAGTTCTTAGTTAGATCTTAAAGATCCAAGACTCAAAGTCAAGATCTAAGGTTATTAAGTTAAATCCCAAGAATTAATACTTGAATCTTTACTTTAATGAAACCATAAGCTACAAAACTTAGATTTTCATCTTGTAAAGTGTATGTAAGCTTACAAGCTTTTGTTAATAACAAAATAAGTAGACCATAAGCTATAGAACTTAGATCTTTCATAAGTATTTGAAGTTATAACTAGAAAGTTATACTTCCATGTTCTTGAAATCTTAAAGTTAACTTTTGTTTCAAGAAGTATGAGATCAAGTGTTAACTAGTAATACTTGACCATGAACATCAAACACAAATTTAAAGTAATTAAAAATGAAGAAATAAACTAGATCTACAAGTATTATGTTCTTATTTGCTTCATACTTGAGAAGATTTAAACTAAAGTTTAGATCTTAAGAATTCAAGTCCACAATACATGAACACAAAGAAGATTATAAACTTATGAACTTTTAGTCTTGAAAACACTTAAGAGTAGAACTACAAACTAAAAAGTTTGAGTTCTTGTTCTTGGTTCTTCATCAACAAAAGAGATGGAAAGTAACCAAGATTTATGAAGATTCAATCTAGGAAACTTGATCTTGAATAATAATCAACAAACCACAACAAGAAATTAAATCAAGTAACAAAATAAGAACAATGATGATGATGGATATGGCTACGGTTTTTACAAAGAAAAAGAAGGAAATTTAAGCTTGTTACTTACTAGCTTGAGAGAAAATATTGAGAGAAAAGATGTGTTGTATGTATGTATGTGAGAAGGAATTGAAATGCAAGAGTATATGTATCAAAAAAAAAAAAATGCTCCCTCCTAGATGTTGAATGCCGACGGTTTTGGAAGGGAAGGGGGAAGGAGATTACACACTAGTCACTTGCATGTAAATGTCTAAAAAGATGGTTATTATGGGGTGTTTGCATGGGAAGGAGTTGTAACTAGATTCCTTACTACTTACTTCATCTAGTTTAACCTTAAGTAATACTTACATGGAAGAGTTGGGCTAGTAAGTCCATTAAAGATGTAGGGTGGGCTTCTAAAGTCCATTAATCACTAATAAAAGCCCAAGTTCCATTAATTCACAAATTAATCCAACAAAAGCCCAAGTAATTAACCAATAACCATAGTTAATCAAAATGATTAATAAAATCAATCATGAATGGAAATAATATCTGAAAATATTATTCGTATAATGTACGTGTGTCATAAAGACGTTTCGGGCATTTAAAGTCAAGTATGATCAATCATGGTAACAAGTAAATGTAATAACATACATTCGTTAAATCACAAGTATTAATAATAACAATTATTAATAAATAAACGTTAGAAAATCCAGGGTCGTTACAAATTTAATATAGAGATTTACAATTTGACATATCTACAAATAACCACATATGCCCGATCGGATACGGTGGGCTGGATATTTATAAACACTAATAATTGTTCATCTAACCGGACACGGGGATGGATTAATAATCAATGGACTCATTAAAACAGGGGTGGATTACATACAGTGATAACTGGTGTAATTGTTAACAAAGTATCAAAATTTTGGTACAGTTTAAATCCCTAATTAGTTGGAATATTTGACTTCGGGTATAAGGACTAATTTGACGAGGACACTCACACTTTATAATTATGGCTGATGGACTATTATGGACAAAAATCAGATGGAGATATCAAATAATCCAGGACAAAGGACAATTAACCCAGGGAAATAAATTAAAATCAAATTGTTAAGCATCATGATTACGGAAGTTTAGATAAGCATAATCATTTTATTTTATATCTCCTCGCAATTTTAATTATCGCAACTTTAATTATCGTCATTTATATTTTGAATTAGGTTTTAACTGTGATCTAAGTTTTAAAATCGACAAACCGGTCATTAAACGGTATCCCATTTTTATAATAATAATACTACTGTATATATATATATATATATATATATATATATATATATATATATATATATATATATATATATATATATATATATATATATATATAGTGGTAGGATCAAGAGGGAAGTAACCATTCGGAGAGAAGCAGGGGGGAAGCAAAAACTTTTTTTTTTTCGTTTTTTGAAAAAACTTTGTTCACGAACATTATAGATGAGATGAAAATATGAACATTTAGTAGAGACACTTTGTGATAAATGTTTTTATTTTGGAGGGAAAACGCTCGAAGAAGTAATATATAACAATTATCGTGTTTTTCGAGCGTATTTTGAGGTTTTAGCTATTGGGGTTTAGATATTAGGGTTTAGATATTAGGATTTATAGGGTTTAGATATTGAGGTTTAGAAATTTAGGGTTTAGGGTTTAGATTTAGGGTTTAGATTTAGGATTTAGATTGAGTTTTTAACACGAACGGTTTAGAGTTTAGGGTTTAGGGTTTAGGGTTTGGTGTTTTGGGTTTATGGAATAAACCCAAAACACCAAACCCTAAACCCTAAACCCTAAACTCTAAATCGGGCTAAATTTTACTTCATAAAACATGGAAAAAAAACGTTCATATTCTTCACGAACAATATTATCTTGAATGTTATTTTTGTCGATCGTTTTTCCGCCTAAATAATAACATTCATCACGAAGTGTCTCTTCTAAATGTTCATATTTTCGTGTGATCTTGATGCCGGAAAAAAAAAATTCAAAAAAAAAACAAAAAAAAAATTGCTTCCCCCCGCTTCCCCCCGATTGGTTACTTCCCCATTGATCCTGCCCCTATATATATATATATATATATATATATATATATATATATATATATATATATATATATATATATATATATATAACTAGAAATAATAAATAAGTTTATATTTATATATTTGCATAAAATAAGCTAGCTCACTGTGGAACGAACCGGACTTACTAAAAACTACACTACTCTACGATTAGGTACACTGCCTATAGTGTTGTAGCAAGGTTTAAGTTTATCCCATCTATAAATTAATTAAAACTTGTTTAATTTGTATCATATTTCATATTAAAATTAATAGTATATTTCATATACCCCTGCGCAAACATCAGAAACCAACAGAGGATTGCAAGAGCTTTGCAGCATCAGTGACAGTAGTTTTTTGACTGTGTGGTAGCCTGAATCTCGATCGAACGATACTATAACACGTCGCAGCAATGGTTGGTGTATCATGTCTCAAAGGTCAGAATCCGATTCTTAGCGATGTTGATTTCGAGATATGGATCTCATTCTCTTTGACATACGGATCTCATTCTCTTTGAGAGAACGCTCTAGTAAACGACATGGACTATTCTCATCAAAACTGATATTTTGATTAACCGTTACAGACCACGGGGACTATTCGTGCAATTTGTTAAAAAAAAAGTTACATATTATTCAATTTGCCTTGCTTTAAATACATATAATGTTTCGACATGTTAATTTTGTCTCTTCTTTTTTTAGTCATTAACAAGAGTTCTTTAATACACCGAAAAATAGAATAGAATTAAAATTAAAAACTAAATAGAAATTCTTTTTTTTAGTCATTAACAAGAGTTCTTTAATACATTGAAAAATAGAATAGAATTAAAATTAAAAACTAAATAGAAATTCTTGAAAAGCTTAATCATCAATGAATTTCCTAACCTTCAACCTTCTAATTTAATTAATATAAAAACTTAAATGTTTTTTTTTTTTTTTTTTTTTTTTTTTTTGAAAGGCTAAAAACTTAAATGTTTACAAACTTGTAGTACTATTCAATTCAAAATATAAAAAAGAACATACTTCAATTCCACTTTTATAAAATCCGCCTATTTATACAGTACACATCATCCCATTAACTATATCTGTTCATTTCCAATTAATAAAATTTAAAATAGATGCTTGCTATTTTCATGCACAATTAGTTACCTAAAATCATACCACACATTAACCACGTTTTCACTTTTTATTCTTCCAACACTAAAAAAAGTGTTTCATTTTTAAACCTTGCGACCAACAAAATATATTTTTTACTCTTTTTAAATGGTTGTCGATATTACACCAAAGATTTTGATCTAGTTACTATAAGAGTGCATTATAAATTGTACTCGTACATTATAAGTTTTCAATATGAATATATGTTCAATTTATCAAAACTTTGGTAAAAATGTCACCTCATTTCTAAATTTAGGTTTAGACTCTTCGAAATTAAAGCTGAGATAGGACAAAAGGGTTCATAAGTATTTTTGGTTGTATATTACGTAGTACTTATAAAAAAGCTAATGTGATTATCACCACCTATAATAATATGCATAAATAATAAATAATGTTAATATATTGAATATGATGTTTTACTTGTATATTTTATTTTAGTTTATTTAATATTTAATATTTAATATAGCAAGATTACACTACACAATTTATTTTTTACATTTAATAAAAAGAAAGAATTATTATCCGTTAAAAAGTGAAAAAAAAAAAAAAGGTCCTCAAAGCCTCGAGACCAGTCTCCCATGGTGTTTACCGATTGGGAGGTGATCCGTACACCACCTTATTTTTGCCATACACCACCAAAACAATTATTTGGACATTTTTACCCTTTCTTTTATTCACCACCAACTCCCCTTAACTTCTCAAAGGAAGGGTAGAAATGTCCAAATAATTATTTTGGTGGTGTATGGCAAAAATAAGGTGGTGTACGGATCAAGATCGCTCATGTGCTCATAAATAGCCTCTCTCTAAACCCCTACACACACTAATTACACCATCAAATACACACACTTATCAAAAACTGTGTATATATACATACACAAAACTGTATCTATAGGTGCGTGAGAACCGGCGGTTTTACACATATCTCCACACAAATTCTGTTTGTCTTCTTCGCATTTTCCATTTACTATTTACTAAATGTATGTATGTTCCGTACTTTTAATCCTTGCTATTTCAACGGCTATTAGTTCATATTTAAAATTACAGTATAATAATAGATATAGATATATAAAACTGTATGTAATGTGATGATTTTGATCTGATTCATCTGCTTGCAGATTTGATTATCATCTAATTTTATGGACCACAACAACAATCACGATAAGTATGTGATACTGCTCCTTATGTATTGTGTGTATCTACATATAGTAAATGTAGGTCGATTGATTCAGTTTTTTATGGTGATTTTGAGATTTTAGTGCTTGCGGTTAGCTTCATTTTATTAATAATAGAAATATTGAAATGATTGTGTATGAATGTTTAATGTTTTGTGTTATTGATTGATTTCTGATGCAATCGAGGTCTATTGATTCAATTTTGTGGTGATTTGAGATTTTAGCTCTTGCAGTTAGCATCATTTCATTAATTTTTGAAATATTGATATGATGATTAGACTGTATGAATACATTTGTATGTATGTATGTATATTTTGTTTTTAATTAATTAAGTAATTATTTTAAGGCGGCATTGATGATGAATTTTTGGTCAACTTAATTCGGATGGAGTAATTGGAATGATTTAATATATGATTTGCTTGTTCGTCAAGTGATTAATGTGTTTAGTGAAGAATCGATTATGATTTTAGGTTTGTTTTAATGGTGATTTTTTCAGCTTTAAATTGAGATTTATGTTTCCTTGTGATAGATCCAGCACTAAATGTATGCATTCCCCCTTGCATATATATGATATACGAGTAATTTATAGTGTAAATCAAGGTATTAATTGCTATTTTAATGTCTTCAATTTAGGATATTTTGTGCTTACCTTTTAAATTCAATATTTCATTCAATAACTTAATTATTTAATCAAAAATTTTCTTGTGAAATAATTTGACATGAAATTAAGGTGTTTGATGTTTTGTTTACTATGAATACTTTGTAATTTAATCTTGTTAATTATTATTTCTTTTTTATGTAGTGATGAGATGTGGGATTGGAAAGGTGAAGATTACGGGTTGCAGCTAGGTGAGACTCGTGATTCATTTCATACACGTTTAAATATCGAATTCTTTGTGGGCGCTAAATTAATGTTGATTTGGTTATTATGGATTGTGAACAGATGTACCTAATAGTCTTTGGAACAATGTAAGTGAGAATGATGATGATCTTTCTTACGTGTTTAATGAAACGACTCCAGTGAGGTCTTGTGAGGATTTGGCTTATCAAGTAACCGACAACGGTGTGTAATTTTTGTTACAGGGGATGTAATTATGTTTTAGTAGTAGATATTATTCTTGTTATCTGATAAAATTTGTTTAAGCAGAAAATGTGAATAAGGGAAAGGAGGTGTGTAGGGAGGTGTCATCGCAATCAAAGAGACGTCGAATGCTGCATTTTGATGAAGAAGTTCTTCCACTTTGTGATGAGGATTTCTCATCCACCTTTTTGAACTCAAAGGTTGGAATTAATGTTGCATTTTCATAGTCTTTTGTTTTGTGTGAATTGTTTTGTGCTTAAACTCTATTGTTTTGCTGCTTTGTTTAGGAAAGGGAAGACTCGTTGGATGGGGCTTTTTCTGATATGGCACAATGGGTGTCTGGATTTGCTGGTACGGGTTTAACTTTTGAGTATTGAGTAGTAATGATAATGATAATAATAATAATGATATAATAAAGATGTTAATTTGGACTAAATTACTAATTAAATGTGTTTGTAGATGATATGTCTACATCTGCATCTGGACATGATAGTTTGGAACAATCTTCAGACGGTTGGCTGGCAGATTGCCTAGTAGATGACTCAGGGATGCAATTTAGTTGTGATGATATGTATGTATTCTTTTGTGTTATGCTATAATTTGATGTCTTTATCTACAAAAGAAATTAGGTTAATTATGTATTTTCAATATAGGAATTTATCTGGGACATCTGATATGCAAATGAATCTTACAGGTAATGCATCTTTAAAAATTTAAACTTGTATTTTTTTATTCTTTTTTACTCTTGTTATTCCTAAAGATATAATATAATGTATAACTGTTATTATAGATTCAAATAGTTCACAACCAGATAACAGAGGTAATACGATTCAAGGACGCCGCACTCCTATTCGTCAAAACGTCATTTTCAAAGGTTTGTCTTCCCAAATTTCCTGTTTTCCTTTTCTCGTTCAATCATATACTAATAAGTTACATTCCTTGTGCATCGACAATAGCTTGTGTATGCTAAATAAAATAACATATATAAAATTATAAACTTATATACAGAAAAAATTAACATAAAACTGCACTAAATTAACTTATGTGTTCCTGTACCACTCAGGGAAGAAGTCATTAATTAAGACACCGACAAAGATGACATCATCAGTTGTTCTTCCATTTGCATTTGTAAAACCATATGGAGTGCAAGGAGCAGTGACACTTAAAGACATAAATCAGAAGATACACACCCCACCACCATCAAAATCCAAGAAATCGTATGAAGACCCCGTAATGGAATACCCTACATCCGCATTTTCGGGGAAACCGATTGTTGTTAAAACCAAAATCCTCACAGAAGGTGGCAAAGGGAGCATTACAATTATGAGAACAAAAGGATGATGATGATCATCCAAAATCCGCACAGAAGGTGGCAAAGGGAGCATTACAATTATGAGAACAAAAGGATGATGATGATCATGATGATCAGATAAGTGTTTATTTACATTTATTTATTTCTTCACCTATAAAAAATTAGTTTAAAGAAAAAAAGAAAGAAAGAGAGATAGCTCTGTTGAAATGTACAAGTGTTTGTATGTTCATGGAGTTGATTGGAATCGATTAGGATCTTTTGTGTATAAGATCCTTTTACATTTTTTTTTTTTTGTCTGCAACTTTGTTAATGCTAATTTAATTAATTAATCTTATTTTAACTTAATTCTTATGCGGTGTTTTGTTTATTTCTTTCTACATTACTTATATAACTCACTTAATTAGTGATGAAGTTTTGATCTGGGCTATGAGCTTTGTATCCGTTATACGAGCTTATTAAAACAAGTCTGAGATTAGAAATCAGCATACTGTTGATTTTGTTGCTTAAAAGGATGTTGAATTGAAATGTCTCTGAACCATCTTTTTAGGAGGTAATGAGAAATGAGATGGGGATTGTTTGATTTTCAAGAGATAAAGCTATAAGGTATATTACTTTGTTACCAGAAATTAATATTGACTATTGATCAGCTTTAGTTGGGGTTAAAAGAAAGTGAAAGGGAATATGGAGTTAATCCCATGTGAAGTTTTCATGCCTCTTTTACTTTTATCATTTTAATTTTATTTTTTGTGCCATGTGAAGTTGAGGTTTATTTTTGTAAAAGTTGTGGCTGACAAAGTTAAAGATAGTTTGTTAAATACTTATATACTTATAATCTGTAACATAATAACACAACAACAAAACCCAATACCACATAAGCGGTGTTTGGGGAGGTGAGATGTAGACAATCATTCATCTATCCGAAAATAAAGATAAGTCATTTCTCCACCCAGAGTGAAAACTCTCAAAAGTAGAGAAAGACATCTCTCTCTCTTTATTTGACGGATAGAAAGATTGCTTCTGAATGAACATCCGACCAATAGTTAGGAAATTTTTTTAAGAAATAATTAAATAAAATTAAAACTGAGACGCCATGAAAATGGTAAAATCAAATTTTAATGGGTTTTCAATCTTGCATGAAATTTAATTTTGGCTCTAAGTCTGTCAAGTCGTCAATAAATCGACACTTGGTGTCGACTAAATAACTAGAGTCGTATTATACATAATAATAATAATAATAATAATAATAATAATAATAATAATAATAATAATAATAGTAGTAATAATAATAATAATAATAATAATAATAATAATAATAATAATAATAATAATAATAATAATAATAATATAATAATAATAATAATAATAATAATAATAATAATAATAATAATAATAATAATAATAACATTCTTTTAATTTAGATAATGTAATAATGTATGTATGTATAGTTAAAGAATGTTATTTTATGTACTTATTATATTTATATTTATATATTTAGTTATGGTTATAGTTATTAGGGAGTGTAAAAGATTATACTTAAATGTATAATCGGGCCTCGCAAAAAATGAATTGTATTAATTGAGAATTACAATGAAGAATCTAAACAAGATACAATGACAGAGTCAAGCTCGATCATGAGAACGAAATTACAAAAAAGACAATAAGGCCTAGAAGCACAACCAAAATGGAATTTTCTCCCATACATAAGAATGTAACCGAAGTCGATGACCTCCAGAACTTCAACTGACGAAAACCGGCTTCGAGGGATGAGCAAAAGTGGGCACAAATCTGGGCCAGATTAAGTGAGGCCCGGTCAATATCGACTTCATCATATTGAACATTGCTAGCAGAAAATAACGTTTCAAAAAATTGAATTGCAAAATCTTTGACAAACTGAGGATCATCTTCCCATACTGTATTGATTTGCATACCCACAATAAACGAAGATTGTTGTCTAATTCTTGATAGGATGTGAAAAAATCAGGGGCGGAGCTTTATTAGGGCAGGAGGGGCTCTCGCCCCTCCAAAAGTTTCAGTAAGTAATGGCATTTTGTAGCTCTTTGGGTTACGGACGTTTGAGCTTTTAAATCAACTAAATCGGAGTCCGTATGAAGAAGATATGACGAAAATGGTGAAGGCGCGCATATTTTGTTTTCATCCCCAATCTACTTCATTCTTTCATATCTCTTGGACAATTTTTACCTTGAAATCAATTTTAAAACTATAGTTTAAGAAGTTAACTTAGATTATATACAATTATAATCGATATTGTCACCTAAAATGGGTATATAAAATGTGATTATGTTCACTAAAGTTAGCGTTTTTTTCGGTAAAAAACATATCACACTTTATAAAAAAATTGGCCGCTCCAACCGTAATGTTCAAGTTCTGCCACTGGAAAAAATGTCGAATTTTTATCCCCTAAGTTCAACCAATGAAAACGTGATTGAATTCTTCGTATTGATTCAACACGAATCGTTACACGCTTTCTTCACTATTAAAGATCAGCTAGTTCAGCCATTTACATGTCAGAAGTGTAATAATACGCATATTTACATGTCAGAAGCTAGATACGTTAATTATTAAAAGTAATATGCTAGAACCCTAGAAAATAGCTTACAGCTTGTATATTGAACCAAATTAGATGTGAATATGTGATCCTTAAAGTGTTAGATCATGACTGGATTAGAGGAAAGACCGGGCCCAAAACACTAACACCCCGACACTGGGCCCAATACTATAAGTGAAAGTGGGTAAGCGATGAAACTCTCCTATGAACGAGCATATTGACTCCCCATAGAAGGTAAAACCTCGGGTAATCAAGCCCCCCGAGCGCGAGACCTGGTACCGGGTGAATTGCGTGGAAGTGTAGAACGTACCAGATAATAATCGATCTCAATCCAACAATTATATAGTAATAAGTAGTTGTCGAATCCTCGCTTCGCGCCGGTAGTTCGGTTTTCAATGTATTTTATTGCATTTAGCTTGTAAAATTATTTCGTGGCTAACGATGATGTCGTTCAATCGCAACTCGGGTCGAATTCAAAGGTATAACCCATCAAAGATTTTTATGTTATTTTAAATTAACAATATACGTGCATCTCCGCATTTCGCTGTGGAATTGTTGACTTTTAAAAATTTAACGCTATTAAGTCGTTATTTTGTGGAGAAAAATATAAAGGAAACCAAAAAGTAAGAAATAAAAAAAATTGTTATAACTGGTAGAGAAAAATATAAAGAAAAAAAATTGCTACAGTACCATTACTACAGTGATTCCGTTGCTACAGTGTTAACGGGCTGCAGTGATTCCGTTGCTGCAGTAAAATAGGTAAAAATACAAAATTTCCCCTGTACTATTCATCATTTTTGTTTAATAGGTAAAAATACGAAATTGCTCCCGTACTATTCATCATTTTTGTTTAATAATTAATATGGTAATAAGTTAATAATGTAACACTCCCCCCTCTCAATCTATTAATTCATTATCCTTTGTCATTGTATATTGTATATTTGTATATTTGTATTTGTATCTCTAATCTCTAACTCACATAAAGCATGAGTTATACATCCAATGTGTATAATCATCCACAGCCTTTTAATCCACGTGTTAATTCAAGATTAAAGGTTAATTAATCTCCAAAATTATGATAAAATGACAAGTGTTGCATTGCTATTAGCCTAAAAGAAAAACCCTCCACAAATAAAAACCATCTCTCTTCTAAAACGGTCACTGAAATGTCCCGTTCTTATTGATTAAAAACGTTCCATATTAATTGATTTCGTTGCGAGGTTTTGACCTCTATATGAGACGTTTTTCAAAGACTGCATTCATTTTTAAAACAAACCATAACCTTTATTTCATAAATAAAGGTTTAAAAAGCTTTACGTAGATTATCAAATAATGATAATCTAAAATATCCTGTTTACACACGACCATTACATAATGGTTTACAATACAAATATGTTACATCGAAATCAGTTTCTTGAATGCAGTTTTTACACAATATCATACAAACATGGACTCCAAATCTTGTCCTTATTTTAGTATGCAACAGCGGAAGCTCTTAATATTCACCTGAGAATAAACATGCTTTAAACGTCAACAAAAATGTTGGTGAGTTATAGGTTTAACCTATATATATCAAATCGTAACAATAGACCACAAGATTTCATATTTCAATACACATCCCATACATAGAGATAAAAATCATTCATATGGTGAACACCTGGTAACCGACATTAACAAGATGCATATATAAGAATATCCCCATCATTCCGGGACACCCTTCGGATATGATATAAATTTCGAAGTACTAAAGCATCCGGTACTTTGGATGGGGCTTGTTGGACCCGATAGATCTATCTTTAGGATTCGCGTCAATTAGGGTGTCTGTTCCCTAATTCTTAGATTACCAGACTTAATAAAAAGGGGCATATTCGATTTCGATAATTCAACCATAGAATGTAGTTTCACGTACTTGTGTCTATTTTGTAAATCATTTATAAAACCTGCATGTATTCTCATCCCAAAAATATTAGATTTTAAAAGTGGGACTATAACTCACTTTCACAGATTTTTACTTCGTCGGGAAGTAAGACTTGGTCACTGGTTGATTCACGAACCTATAACAATATATACATATATATCAAAGTATGTTCAAAATATATTTACAACACTTTTAATATATTTTGATGTTTTAAGTTTATTAAGTCAGCTGTCCTCGTTAGTAACCTACAACTAGTTGTCCACAGTTAGATGTACAGAAATAAATCGATAAATATTATCTTGAATCAATCCACGACCCAGTGTATACGTATCTCAGTATTGATCACAACTCAAACTATATATATTTTGGAATCAACCTCAACCCTGTATAGCTAACTCCAACATTCACATATAGAGTGTCTATGGTTGTTCCGAAATATATATAGATGTGTCGACATGATAGGTCGAAATATTGTATACGTGTCTATGGTATCTCAAGATTACATAATATACAATACAAGTTGATTAAGTTATGGTTGGAATAGATTTGTTACCAATTTTCACGTAGCTAAAATGAGAAAAATTATCCAATCTTGTTTTACCCATAACTTCTTCATTTTAAATCCGTTTTGAGTGAATCAAATTGCTATGGTTTCATATTGAACTATATTTTATGAATCTAAATAGAAAAAGTATAGGTTTATAGTTGGAAAAATAAGTTACAAGTCGTTTTTGTAAAGGTAGTGATTTCAGTCGAAAGAACGACGTCTAGATGACCATTTTAGAAAACATACTTCCACTTTGAGTTTAACCATAATTTTTGGATATAGTTTCATGTTCATAATAAAAATCATTTTCTCAGAATAACAACTTTTAAATCAAAGTTTATCATAGTTTTTAATTAACTAACCCAAAACAGCCCGCGGTGTTACTACGACGGCGTAAATCCGGTTTTACGGTGTTTTTCGTGTTTCCAGGTTTTAAATCATTAAGTTAGCATATCATATAGATATAGAACATGTGTTTAGTTGATTTTAAAATTCAAGTTAGAAGGATTAACTTTTGTTTGCGAACAAGTTTAGAATTAACTAAACTATGTTATAGTGATTACAAGTTTAAACCTTCGAATAAGATAGCTTTATATGTATGAATCGAATGATGTTATGAACATCATTACTACCTTAATTTCCTTGGATAAACCTACTGGAAAAGAGAAATATGGATCTAGCTTCAATGGATCCTTGGATGGCTCGAAGTTCTTGAAGCAGAATCATGACACGAAAATAAGTTCAAGTAAGATCATCACTTGAAATAAGATTGTTATAGTTATAGAAATTGAACCAAATTTTGAATAAGATTATTACCTTGTATTAGAATGATAACCTACTGTAAGAAACAAAGATTTCTTGAGGTTGGATGATCACCTTACAAGATTGGAAGTGAGCTAGCAAACTTGAAAGTATTCTTGATTTTATGAAACTAGAACTTTTGGAATTTATGAAGAACACTTAGAACTTGAAGATAGAACTTGAGAGAGATCAATTAGATGAAGAAAATTGAAGAATGAAAGTGTTTGTAGGTGTTTTTGGTCGTTGGTGTATGGATTAGATATAAAGGATATGTAATTTTGTTTTCATGTAAATAAGTCATGAATGATTACTCATATTTTTGTAATTTTATGAGATATTTCATGCTAGTTGCCAAATGATGGTTCCCACATGTGTTAGGTGACTCACATGGGCTGCTAAGAGCTAATCATTGGAGTGTATATACCAATAGTACATACATCTAAAAGCTGTGTATTGACCGAGTACGAATACGGGTGCATACGAGTAGAATTGTTGATGAAACTGAACGAGGATGTAATTGTAAGCATTTTTGTTAAGTAGAAGTATTTTGATAAGTGTATTGAAGTCTTTCAAAAGTGTATAAATACATATTAAAACACTACATGTATATACATTTTAACTGAGTCGTTAAGTCATCGTTAGTCGTTACATGTAAGTGTTGTTTTGAAACCTTTAGGTTAACGATCTTGTTAAATGTTGTTAACCCAATGTTTATAATATCAAATGATATTTTAAATTATTATATTATCATGTATGAATATCTCTTAATATGATATACATACATTAAATGTCTTTACAACGATAATCGTTACATATATGTCTCGTTTAAAAATCGTTAAGTTAGTAGTCTTGTTTTTACATATGTAGTTCATTGTTAATATACTTAATGATATGTTTACTTATCATAGTATCATGTTAACTATATATATATATCCATATATATGTCATCATATAGTTTTTACAAGTTTTAACGTTCGTGAATCACCGGTCAACTTGAGTGGTCAATTGTCTATATGAAACATATTTCAATTAATCAAGTCTTAACAAGTTTGATTGCTTAACATGTTGGAAACATTTAATCATGTAAATATCAATCTCAATTAATATATATAAACATGGAAAAGTTCGGGTCACTACAGTACCTACCCGTTAAATAAATTTCGTCCCGAAATTTTAAGCTGTTGAAGGTGTTGACGAATCTTCTGGAAATAGATGCGGGTATTTCTTCTTCATCTGATCTTCACGCTCCCAGGTGAACTCGGGTCCTCTACGAGCATTCCATAGAACCTTAACAATTGGTATCTTGTTTTGCTTAAGTCTTTTAACCTCACGATCCATTATTTCGACGGGTTCTTCGATGAATTGAAGTTTTTCGTTGATTTGGATTTCATCTAACGGAATAGTGAGATCTTCTTTAGCAAAACATTTCTTTAAATTCGAGACGTGGAAAGTGTTATGTACAGCCGCGAGTTGTTGAGGTAACTCTAGTCGGTAAGCTACTGGTCCGATACGATCAATAATCTTGAATGGTCCAATATACCTTGGATTTAATTTCCCTCGTTTACCAAATCGAACAACGCCTTTCCAAGGTGCAACTTTAAGCATGACCATCTCTCCAATTTCAAATTCTATATCTTTTCTTTTAATGTCAGCGTAGCTCTTTTGTCGACTTTGGGCGGTTTTCAACCGTTGTTGAATTTGGATGATCTTCTCGGTAGTTTCTTGTATAATCTCCGGACCCGTAATCTGTCTATCCCCCACTTCACTCCAACAAATTGGAGACCTGCACTTTCTACCATAAAGTGCTTCAAACGGCGCCATCTCAATGCTTGAATGGTAGCTGTTGTTGTAGGAAAATTCTGCTAACGGTAGATGTCGATCCCAACTGTTTCCGAAATCAATAACACATGCTCGTAGCATGTCTTCAAGCGTTTGTATCGTCCTTTCGTTCTGCCCATCAGTTTGTGGATGATAGGCAGTACTCATGTCTAGACGAGTTCCTAATGCTTGCTGTAATGTCTGCCAGAATCTTGAAATAAATCTGCCATCCCTATCAGAGATAATAGAGATTGGTATTCCATGTCTGGAGATGACTTCCTTCAAATACAGTCGTGCTAACTTCTCCATCTTGTCATCTTCTCTTATTGGCAGGAAGTGTGCTGATTTGGTGAGACGATCAACTATTACCCAAATAGTATCAAAACCACTTGCAGTCCTTGGCAATTTAGTGATGAAATCCATGGTAATGTTTTCCCATTTCCATTCCGGGATTTCGGGTTGTTGAAGTAGACCTGATGGTTTTTGATGCTCAGCTTTGACCTTAGAACACGTCAAACATTCTCCTACGTATTTAGCAACATCGGCTTTCATACCCGGCCACCAAAAATGTTTCTTGAGATCCTTGTACATCTTCCCCGTTCCAGGATGTATTGAGTATCTGGTTTTATGAGCTTCTCTAAGTACCATTTCTCTCATATCTCCAAATTTTGGTACCCAAATCCTTTCAGCCCTATACCGGGTTCCGTCTTCCCGAATATTAAGATGCTTCTCCGATCCTTTGGGTATTTCATCCTTTAAATTTCCCTCTTTTAAAACTCCTTGTTGCGCCTCCTTTATTTGAGTAGTAAGGTTATTATGAATCATTATATTCATAGATTTTACTCGAATGGGTTCTCTGTCCTTCCTGCTCAAGGCATCGGCTACCACATTTGCCTTCCCCGGGTGGTAACGAATCTCAAAGTCGTAATCATTCAATAATTCAATCCACCTACGCTGCCTCATATTCAGTTGTTTCTGATTAAATATGTGTTGAAGACTTTTGTGGTCGGTATATATAATACTTTTGACCCCATATAAGTAGTGCCTCCAAGTCTTTAATGCAAAAACAACCGCGCCTAATTCCAAATCATGCGTCGTATAATTTTGTTCGTGAATCTTCAATTGTCTAGACGCATAAGCAATCACCTTCGTTCGTTGCATTAATACACAACCGAGACCTTGCTTTGATGCATCACAATAAATCACAAAATCATCATTCCCTTCAGGCAATGACAATATAGGTGCCGTAGTTAGCTTTTTCTTCAATAACTGAAACGCTTTCTCTTGTTCATCATTCCATTCAAATTTCTTCCCTTTATGCGTTAATGCAGTCAAGGGTTTTGCTATTCTGGAAAAGTCTTGGATGAACCTTCTGTAGTAACCAGCTAGTCCTAAAAACTGGCGTATGTGTTTCGGAGTTTTCGGGGTTTCCCACTTTTTAACAGTTTCTATCTTTGCCGGATCCACCTTAATACCTTCTTTGTTCACTATGTGACCGAGGAATTGAACTTCTTCCAACCAAAATGCACACTTTGAAAACTTAGCGTACAATTCTTCCTTCCTCAATACTTCTAACACCTTTCTCAAATGTTCACCATGTTCTTGGTCATTCTTTGAGTAAATAAGTATGTCATCAATGAAAACAATGACAAACTTGTCAAGGTATGGTCCACACACTCGGTTCATAAGGTCCATGAACACAGCTGGTGCATTAGTTAAACCAAACGGCATGACCATAAACTCGTAATGACCGTAACGTGTTCTGAAAGCAGTCTTTGGAATATCATCTTCTTTCACCCTCATTTGATGATACCCGGAACGTAAGTCAATCTTTGAATAAACAGACGAGCCTTGTAGTTGATCAAATAAGTCGTCGATTCTCGGTAGTGGGTAGCGGTTCTTGATGGTAAGTTTGTTCAACTCTCGGTAGTCGATACACAACCTGAAAGTACCATCTTTCTTCTTGACAAACAAAACAGGAGCTCCCCACGGTGATGTGCTTGGTCGAATGAAACCACGCTCTAAAAGTTCTTGTAATTGGCTTTGCAGTTCTTTCATCTCGCTGGGTGCGAGTCTGTAAGGAGCACGAGCTATTGGTGCAGCTCCTGGTACAAGATCTATTTGAAATTCAACGGATCGATGTGGGGGTAATCCCGGTAATTCTTTCGGAAATACATCGGGAAATTCTTTTGCAATGGGAACATCATTGATGCTCTTTTCTTTAGTTTGTACTTTCTCGACGTGTGCTAGAACAGCATAGCAGCCTTTTCTTATTAGTTTTTGTGCCTTCAAATTACTAATAAGATGTAGCTTCGTGTTGCCCTTTTCTCCGTACACCATTAAGGGTTTTCCTTTTTCTCGTATAATGCGAATTGCATTTTTGTAACAAACGATCTCTGCTTTCACTTCTTTCAACCAGTCCATACCGATTATCACATCAAAACTCCCTAACTCTACTGGTATCAAATCAATCTTAAATGTTTCGCTAACCAGTTTAATTTCTCGATTCCGACATATATTATCTGCTGAAATTAATTTACCATTTGCTAATTCGAGTAAAAATTTACTATCCAAAGGCGTCAATGGACAACTTAATTTAGCACAAAAATCTCTACTCATATAGCTTCTATCCGCACCCGAATCAAATAAAATGTAAGCAGATTTATTGTCAATAAGAAACGTACCCGTAACAAGCTCCGGGTCTTCCTGTGCCTCTGCCGCATTAATATTGAAAACTCTTCCACGGCCTTGTCCATTCGTGTTCTCCTGGTTCGGGCAATTTCTAATAATGTGGCCCGGTTTTCCACATTTATAACAAACTACATTGGCATAACTTGCTCCGACACTACTTGCTCCGCCATTACTCGTTCCGACACCATTTGTTCCTTTCGTTCTATTAACCCCTGGTCCGTAGACCTCACACTTCGCCGCGCTATGATCATTTCTTTTACACTTGTTGCAAAATTTGGTGCAGAACCCCGAGTGATTCTTTTCACACCTTTGGCATAGCTGCTTCTGATTGTTGTTGTTGTTGCGGTTATTATTGTTGTTGGGATGATTGTTGTAGTTGCTGTTGTTGTTGTTGTTGTTGTTGTTGGGCCGTTTGTTGTAGTTGCGATTGATGTTGCGATTGTTGGGATAATTGTTGCGATTATTGTTGTAATTGCTGTTGTTGTTGTATTGGTGATTCTTATCACCGTTTTCCTCCCACTTTCTTTTGACTTGCTTCACATTGGCCTCTTCAGCAGTCTGTTCTTTAATTCTTTCTTTAATTTGGTTCACGAGTTTGTGAGCCATTCTACATGCCTGTTGTATGGAGGCGGGCTCGTGTGAACTTATATCTTCTTGGATTCTTTCCGGTAATCCTTTCACAAACGCGTCGATCTTCACTTCCTCATCTTCGAATGCACCCGGACACAATAGGCACAATTCTGTGAATCATCTTTCGTACGTGGTAATATCAAATCCTTGGGTTCGTAACCCTCTAAGTTCTGTCTTGAGCTTATTGACCTCGGTTCTGGGACGGTACTTCTCGTTCATCAAGTGCTTGAATGCTGACCACGGTAGTGCGTACGCATCGTCTTGTCCCACTTGCTCTAGATAGGTATTCCACCATGTTAACGCAGAACCTGTGAAGGTATGCGTAGCGTACTTTACTTTGTCCTCTTCAGTACACTTACTTATGGCAAACACCGATTCGACCTTCTCGGTCCACCGTTTCAATCCGATCGGTCCTTCGGTTCCATCAAATTCCAAAGGTTTGCAGGCAGTGAATTCTTTGTAGGTGCATCCTACACGATTTCCTGTACTGCTAGATCCAAGGTTATTGTTGGTATGTAGCGCAGCCTGTACTGCGGCTATGTTTGAAGCTAGAAAAGTACGGAATTCCTCTTCATTCATATTCACGGTGTGTCGAGTAGTCGGTGCCATTTCCTTCAAAATAGTCAAATGGAACAAGTTAATCATACAGAATATTAAGAGTAGTTAATAGTATTTCGTAGCATAATATGAACTCATTTATAAAAGCTTTTTCTTCATATTAGCGTTTTATAAGTTTAAATTCGGGTAGTACCTACCCGTTAAGTTCATACTTAGTAGCTAATATACAATTCAACTACTACAATTCTATATGAAAAACTGATTATAATAATATTTCGCGTTCAAACTTTTATACAATATTTTACAAACTTACAATACCGCTTATTTTACATAAAGCATGAAATATAGCACACAATAACTTTGATACAAGATAGTTGTGAAGATAATTCTAGCTAGTACACAAGTCGTTCAGCAAAGGCAATAAAGACACGTAATTCATACGTCCAGAAACAAGTCATGCATTCTGGTTTTACTAGGACTACTTCCCATCCTTGGTCTTGTGCAACATAACCGTTATGGCCGTTGATAAGACAGCGTGTTGTAACGTCGTCAAAGGGACGAGGGTTACGTAATGTCCAACAGTCCCGTAATAATCTAAAAACCTCATTTCTTACCCCAATTACCGACTCCGTCACTTGTGGGAACGTTTTGTTTAATAGCTGTAGCCCGATGTTCTTTTTCTCACTTTGGTGAGAAGCGAACATTACTAACCCATAAGCATAGCATGCTTCTTTATGTTGCATGTTAGCCGCTTTTTCTAAATCATGAAGTCCTATATTCGGATACATTGAGTCAAAATAATTTCTTAACCCGTTGCGTAAAATAGCATTTGGGTTCCCCGCAATATATGCGTCAAAGTAAACACATCGTAACTTATGGGTTTCCCAATGTGATATCCCCCATCTTTCAAACGAAAGTCTCTTATAAACCAAGACATTCTTGGAACGTTCTTCGAATGTCTTACAAACTGATCTCGCCTTAAATAGTTGTGCCGAGGAATTCTGACCGACTCTAGACAAGATTTCATCAATCATGTCTCCGGGTAGGTCTCTTAAAATATTGGGTTGTCTATCCATTTTGCGTTTTTATACTGTAAAATAGACAAGAGTTAGATTCATAAAAAAAAATACTTATTAATACAAGCAATTTTTACATGTATCATAAAGCATAAGCACACTATATTACATATATTACACCACATGAATACAACTATCTTATTCCGACTCGCTCGTTTCTTCTTCTTCGGTTTTGGTTCGTTTTGCCAAGTTTCTAGGGATATATGATGTTCCCCTAATACGAGCCGTCGTTGTCCACATTGGTTTAGAAAAACCTGGTGGTTTAGAGGTTCCCGGGTCATTGTTACAACTTAAGGACTTCGGGCGTTGACGATACATATAAAGTTCATCGGGGTTGGAATTAGATTTCTCTATTTTTATGCCCTTTCCCTTATTATTTTCTTTTGCCTTTTTAAATTCAGTTGGGGTAATTTCTATAACATCATCGGAATTCTCGTCGGAATCCGATTCATCGGAGAATTGGTGATCCTCCCAATATTTTGCTTCCTTGGCGGAAACACCATTGACCATAATTAACCTTGGTCGGTTGGTTGAGGATTTTCTTTTACTTAACCGTTTTATTATTTCCCCCACCGGTTCTATTTCTTCATCCGGTTCCGATTCTTCTTCCGGTTCCGATTCTTCTTCCGGTTCCGACTCTTCTTCCGGTTCCTCTTCGGGAACTTGTGAATCAGTCCACGAATCATTCCAATTTACATTTGACTCTTCATTATTATTAGGTGAGTCAATGGGACTTGTTCTAGAGGTAGACATCTATCACATAATATCAAACGCGTTAAGAGATTAATATATCACATAATATTCACATGTTAAAAATATATAGTTTCCAACAAAATTTGTTAAGCAATCATTTTTCAAGTAAACACGGTCGAAGTCCAGACTCACTAATGCATCCTAACAAACTCGATAAGACACACTAATGCAAAATTCTGGTTCTCTAAGACCAACGCTCGGATACCAACTGAAATGTCCCGTTCTTATTGATTAAAAACGTTCTATATTAATTGATTTCGTTGCGAGGTTTTGACCTCTATATGAGACGTTTTTCAAAGACTGCATTCATTTTTAAAACAAACCATAACCTTTATTTCATAAATAAAGGTTTAAAAAGCTTTACGTAGATTATCAAATAATGATAATCTAAAATATCCTGTTTACACACGACCATTACATAATGGTTTACAATACAAATATGTTACATCGAAATCAGTTTCTTGAATGCAGTTTTTACACAATATCATACAAACATGGACTCCAAATCTTGTCCTTATTTTAGTATGCAACAGCGGAAGCTCTTAATATTCACCTGAGAATAAACATGCTTTAAACGTCAACAAAAATGTTGGTGAGTTATAGGTTTAACCTATATATATCAAATCGTAACAATAGACCACAAGATTTCATATTTCAATACACATCCCATACATAGAGATAAAAATCATTCATATGGTGAACACCTGGTAACCGACATTAACAAGATGCATATATAAGAATATCCCCATCATTCCGGGACACCCTTCGGATATGATATAAATTTCGAAGTACTAAAGCATCTGGTACTTTGGATGGGGCTTGTTGGACCCGATAGATCTATCTTTAGGATTCGCGTCAATTAGGGTGTCTGTTCCCTAATTCTTAGATTACCAGACTTAATAAAAAGGGGCATATTCGATTTCGATAATTCAACCATAGAATGTAGTTTCACGTACTTGTGTCTATTTTGTAAATCATTTATAAAACCTGCATGTATTCTCATCCCAAAAATATTAGATTTTAAAAGTGGGACTATAACTCACTTTCACAGATTTTTACTTCGTCGGGAAGTAAGACTTGGCCACTGGTTGATTCAAGAACCTATAACAATATATACATATATATCAAAGTATGTTCAAAATATATTTACAACACTTTTAATATATTTTGATGTTTTAAGTTTATTAAGTCAGCTGTCCTCGTTAGTAACCTACAACTAGTTGTCCACAGTTAGATGTACAGAAATAAATCGATAAATATTATCTTGAATCAATCCACGACCCAGTGTATACGTATCTCAGTATTGATCACAACTCAAACTATATATATTTTGGAATCAACCTCAACCCTGTATAGCTAACTCCAACATTCACATATAGAGTGTCTATGGTTGTTCCGAAATATATATAGATGTGTCGACATGATAGGTCGAAATATTGTATACGTGTCTATGGTATCTCAAGATTACATAATATACAATACAATTTGATTAAGTTATGGTTGGAATAGATTTGTTACCAATTTTCACGTAGCTAAAATGAGAAAAATTATCCAATCTTGTTTTACCCATAACTTCTTCATTTTAAATCCGTTTTGAGTGAATCAAATTGCTATGGTTTCATATTGAACTATATTTTATGAATCTAAATAGAAAAAGTATAGGTTTATAGTTGGAAAAATAAGTTACAAGTCGTTTTTGTAAAGGTAGTCATTTCAGTCGAAAGAACGACGTCTAGATGACCATTTTAGAAAACATACTTCCACTTTGAGTTTAACCATAATTTTTGGATATAGTTTCATGTTCATAATAAAAATCATTTTCTCAGAATAACAACTTTTAAATCAAAGTTTATCATAGTTTTTAATTAACTAACCCAAAACAGCCCGCGGTGTTACTACGACGGCGTAAATCCGGTTTTACGGTGTTTTTCGTGTTTCCAGGTTTTAAATCATTAAGTTAGCATATAATATAGATATAGAACATGTGTTTAGTTGATTTTAAAATTCAAGTTAGAAGGATTAACTTTTGTTTGCGAACAAGTTTAGAATTAACTAAACTATGTTCTAGTGATTACAAGTTTAAACCTTCGAATAAGATAGCTTTATATGTATGAATCGAATGATGTTATGAACATCATTACTACCTTAATTTCCTTGGATAAACCTACTGGAAAAGAGAAAAATGGATCTAGCTTCAATGGATCCTTGGATGGCTCGAAGTTCTTGAAGCAGAATCATGACACGAAAATAAGTTCAAGTAAGATCATCACTTGAAATAAGATTGTTATAGTTATAGAAATTGAACCAAAGTTTGAATATGATTATTACCTTGTATTAGAATGATAACCTACTGTAAGAAACAAAGATTTCTTGAGGTTCGATGATCACCTTACAAGATTGGAAGTGAGCTAGCAAACTTGAAAGTATTCTTGATTTTATGAAACTAGAACTTTTGGAATTTATGAAGAACACTTAGAACTTGAAGATAGAACTTGAGAGAGATCAATTAGATGAAGAAAATTGAAGAATGAAAGTGTTTGTAGGTGTTTTTGGTCGTTGGTGTATGGATTAGATATAAAGGATATGTAATTTTGTTTTCATGTAAATAAGTCATGAATGATTACTCATATTTTTGTAATTTTATGAGATATTTCATGCTAGTTGCCAAATGATGGTTCCCACATGTGTTAGGTGACTCACATGGGCTGCTAAGAGCTAATCATTGGAGTGTATATACCAATAGTACATACATCTAAAAGCTGTGTATTGACCGAGTACGAATACGGGTGCATACGAGTAGAATTGTTGATGAAACTGAACGAGGATGTAATTGTAAGCATTTTTGTTAAGTAGAAGTATTTTGATAAGTGTATTGAAGTCTTTCAAAAGTGTATAAATACATATTAAAAAACTACATGTATATACATTTTAACTGAGTCGTTAAGTCATCGTTAGTCGTTACATGTAAGTGTTGTTTTGAAACCTTTAGGTTAACGATCTTGTTAAATATTGTTAACCCAATGTTTATAATATCAAATGAGATTTTAAATTATTATATTATCATGTATGAATATCTCTTAATATGATATACATACATTAAATGTCTTTACAACGATAATCGTTACATATATGTCTCGTTTAAAAATCGTTAAGTTAGTAGTCTTGTTTTTACATATGTAGTTCATTGTTAATATACTTAATGATATGTTTACTTATCATAGTATCATGTTAACTATATATATATATCCATATATATGTCATCATATAGTTTTTACAAGTTTTAACGTTCGTGAATCACCGGTCAACTTGGGTGGTCAATTGTCTATATGAAACATATTTCAATTAATCAAGTCTTAACAAGTTTGATTGCTTAACATGTTGGAAACATTTAATCATGTAAATATCAATCTCAATTAATATATATAAACATGGAAAAGTTCGGGTCACTACAGTCACCACCTCACCCATTTCTCTCTCTTCTTAAAATCTGTAAACCTCATCCTTTTCGCCGGAGAAGATGGCTGAAGACTGCCGCAATCGACCACGCAATTACCACTAATTTATCCGTTACAAATTTACGCACATAATGATATAAATTTTGTAATCATTGTAACCCCTCATAACCATCAAATTGGGGTTTCATCCGTCAGATTCATCATCATCTTCATCATACTGATTTCTAAACAATGAATTGCAAAAGAATATTGATTTTAATTCAACCAAAATCGATTAGGCGTTTAATTTTTGTTAGGGTTACATCAAAAAATCGTTGTCGCCACAAAATATCATTGCATCAACATCCCTTAATCGATCAGCTCTCAACTTGGTTTTAATAAAAAAATGTTCGGGTTCACCCAAGGTCAGGTACATTCATGATTTACTAATCAAGTATCAAAAATACCGCAATGGTCTTCATTCGATGTTAATTAAATTGATAACACAATTGTTCATTAGTTCTTAAAGACTCAAACCAGAAAACGATTTCACGTGGTTTAGTTTTGTGTTATATTTTTATGTTTTTTGTACATACTCTAATTCCTACTTTAATATATATGATTGTGGTTTATGTTCAGAAAACACTTGCTGGATTAGCATGTTATATGATTATGTTTTTTGCACTTCAAGTGTTTAATTAAATATTTGAATATATAAATCTACTTGTATGTTTGAACTACTAATATCATATAAAGTTTCATTTTTTTTTTTTTTGAAAAGCAAGAGATTATATTTATTACCACAAAAACAATTACACGAAATACAAAGGAACAAAACCCGTTGCTAAGAACGCAACATGAAAAACTAACATGAGAAATCTAACACGACCAAAGTTAACACGACAATGGATTATTAAACCATATATGACAATCTAACTTGTAATTTTTAATTCTCCGCGAAATCCACTCGAACGAGGACACTTGGATTTCACTAAACAAACCCGAAGCCGAATCCGTCTTATTTTTGAAAACTTTTGAATTTCTTGATTTCCATATAAAGTTTCATTTTAACTGCAGGCTTATGAAGATTACACAAATTTACTTGCAAGTTTACATCTGTATCCAATTATGTGTAAAAATGTAAGTTGCTTTCATTAACTCCTTATTCATTTACTTAAAAATATTTGGTTGAGTTAACCCGTAAAATTTATGTTTAAGCTAAGTGATTTTTCTATTTGTTTATATTACTATAATAACCAGTAACTTTTTATCTTAATTGATTACCATTAAGATGAAATGTTGTGTTTTTTTAATTGTATTGATTTTAATAATGTTTTTAAATTTAAGAAAACAACATTTTGTTTGAAAATTCAGCCTCTTTGTGATAATATTCTTTTAGCTAATAAGAAGGAAATATGAGAAATGGGTTATGGGTCAAAATTACATCTTCTCTACTCTCTACTGATGTGGTGCTTGGTACATGAGTATTTCTGATCCATTTGGCTCATCATATGGATTAATGTTTGTGTTAAGATTCTAATGAGATTTAGAGTTTCTTTATATACGTAGTTACTGTACTGTAACAATAACATGTGAAGTTTCAATAGAAGTCTATTCCTTACATATTTCAGTTATGAAAATCAAATAATCGATGATGAATGTGTTGGCTGCAGGGCCTTTGGACCATTTTAGGTGGCAAATTTGTAAGTCATGTAACGTGTCTAAACATTTGTAAGAAGTTTTAGCTTGTCAATAGATGATTAGTCATGAAAATTTATTTGAATTAATATGAATTTTTTTGATAAAATCACGTTGAAGGTTCTACTAATGCAGTCAAATGTGGGTTAAGGTAACCGAGTCAAAATGGGTAATCTTTGCTACGTGTCAAAATGGGTAATCCTCTATGTATTTAAGAACACACTTTGGGTGATTTTTGACATACTGGATCAATTTAAATGTTTATTTATAAAGTTAATTTATTTAGTTTCACATATTTAAACTTTTATCAGACAAAACGTAGCCCAAATTAAATTCATTTAACTTGACACAAGTTGTACCCAAATTAATCAGTTCACTAATGGAATGCTGAAGGATTTCATATTTCATGATATATGTGAAGTGTAAACATTATGCATTGGTACAATATGGCAACTTTGATTACCATTTGTTATTAAGAATTTAGATTTGAAGCTATTAGATTATTGAAATCGAAAAAACCAATTAAATTTCATACAGCAAGTGATTACACTCCATATCTGTTAGTTTTTGTTTAAATCTGAGTCAATCAAATTTGAAATGCATTTCTTGACAACATGGTATATGTTTTTCCAATCACTTGAATGCTCCCTTTACAATTGGTTGATTTATTGTTATAATTCATATGTTTTAATTTTTAATTAGTCAACTATGTAGTAAATCTTTTGAACATAACTATAACAATATGTTTAAAAGTACTTTGTATTAAATAATGCTAATTCTTTTGTTTGTTTGCAGGTACCCTAACGTGACAGAGGATGTGTTTATTGAGTGTTGCCCTGTTTGTCTTAATAATTGCAACTGCAAATCTTGCTTGTGCGATGTACACCCAAAAATTTGGTTCCTGATAACGTACTTCTGTTTAAATTATCATCAAATTTAGAATTGAATTACTAAATCTGTTGGTTGTTAATTATTAGGTCAAAGGGAAGATTGATTTTAAACCAAGTGATGATCAGAGACTTCAGTATTATATTTACATCTTACATGCCATTCTTACATTCTTGGAGCGTCTCAAAAAGGACAACATGAAGGAAAAAGTGATAGAGGCTAAAATTCAAAGTACCTTTCATTACTCATTTCAACTGCTATTCCAATATTTCTTTTTATTATCATACTAACGAATATATAAAAGCAAATATGATTGTTGTACTATTAGTACCAGTTCTGCCCGAAAGTAGACAAAACCAACAACCAAGTTTTCTGAAATGTTCCCAATTTAATTAAGATTTCTTTTAACTTCATTTTTTTGGGGGGATAGGATGCAATGTAGCTGATGTAAAGTTGAATAATTATAAAGGGCCCAATTTTTTCTATTGTTCTAATTGTTGTTAGACAAAATTTCATTCCTCGTCCCTGAACTTTACATCGACTTTGACTCCCGGTCCTTTTTCTTTTTTTTGTGCATTCCGAGTCCCTAAACTATGAAAAGAGTACATCCCTCGTACCCCCGTCTAGTTTCTGTCAATTTCAGCCGTTTGTTCAGTCATGTGCAAATCATGTGAGGGTAAAAAGGTCATTTTGTCTTAAATGTATTTAATTATTAAAGGTTCACCCATTTTGGCTTATTTTGGCTTGTATGGAAAAGGAGGGACAAGGAGAATAAATTGTGGGATCCACCTGCCAAACTTCACAAATATTACACTCAATCCACCTGTAACTACTGGTGTTGCTGTTTCTTCTTCACACACACACACACACACACACACACACACACACACACACACACACACACACACACACACACACATATATATATATATATATATATATATATATATATATATATATATATATATATATATATATATGTGTGTGTGTGTGTGTGTGTGTGTGTGTGTGTGTATTTTTTTTTATGTTTTTGAACAGCAACATCATAAGTTTTCGAACACCAAGAACAGAGTATGGCCGAAGATGGGTGGTTAGCGGCGGTTGGTGGTGGTGTTAATGGAAAACACCTCAAAACTCCATGAAACTTCATGAAAAGTTGCAAATAGCTGCAGTATCAACCATTAAACACATCTCCATTCTTAGATTTTGCAGAAACACAACCAAAATCGATGAACAATTCGATTTTAGTTTCAATTTTTTTTCAAAATAAAATATGCAGATCTCAGTGATGACAACGAATTAGCTTCTGGTATTTTGAACACACCTTCACGAAAGGATTACCAAGCTTTCCATTCAAACACAATTTCGAATTTTGTTCTCGATTTTCAAAACCCAAAAGTCAACTAAAAAGTCAAACTTTCAAAAAACAAAAATTGGGTTTTCAGCAGTTGAGATGTTGTTTTTGGATTATATATATATGAACCTTCACGTTTGACTCGTGTGAATTCGGATTTTGGTGGTGGTGATTGTAAATGTGATGAGATTGAAGAAGATGAAGAATTGAAGTGGGTCCATTTGAAATTTTGATTTTTATTTTCTAAATAATGAGTGGGTGATAAATGGGATTTAATAAAAGATGATAACTTTGTTATGTGAAGAAGAAGACATAATTACGCTCCTCATCCCTGTAGTTTAATGACTTTTTTACCCTCACATGCTCTGCACGTGATAGGAGGGTAACGGAAAAATAGACAGAAAATAGACGGGAGGATGAGGGATGTAGATTTATGATACATTAGGAACTCGGAATGCACAAAAAAAAAGAAAAAGGACCGGGAGTCAAAGTCGATGTAAAGTTCAGGGTCGAGGAATGAAATTTTGTCTTGTTATAATTCAGTAGGCTTATAACTACCTTTAGTGGTTTGATTCTTGATTAAGAATGCTGATAATGAAGTGTAAGAACAAAGATGATAATGGAGAGAAGAAAGAAACACTTTGTAAGTGTGAGAAAATGGTCCAAGTTTAATGCTTGCATTCATGGCTATTTATAGCAAAAATATCACAAGTTTAGGTAATACAATAATATTATTTTTGTGTATCAATAATTGACTATCCATTTATATATATATTTATATATTATAACACTCCCCCTTGGATAGCAATTTTATTTGTTGAAGATCAACTGTAAGTTACTGTCTCGTTAAAAACCTTGCTAAAGAAAACCCAATGGGAAAAAAACTTTAGCTAAGGGAAAAAGAGTGCAGCATGGAGTTGACTCCCCCTCAAGTAGACATCGCTTCAGTTGTTACATCTTTTGAACATGTCTCATGCCAATGTTATGAACGTGTGTTCTGAAAATAGCAGTTGGAAGTGCTTTCGTGAAAAGATCAGCAGAGTTTTTGCTGGATTGAACATATCTCATTTCATTCTTGTTGTCCTTAATGAGATTTTGAGTGTATGAGAAGAATCTAGGAGGTATGTGTTTGGTTCGGTCACTTTTGATATACCCTTCTTTCATCTGTTCTATGCAAGCTGCATTATCTTCATAGATAATTGTTGGACTTTTATCGCGTTCTAGTCCACAAGAATCAGTAATGATTTGTGTCATTGATCTCAACCAAAAACATTCCCGAGTAGCTTCATGTAATGCAATCACTTCAGCATGATTTGATGATGTAGCAACAAGTGTTTGTTTTTGAGAACGCCATGATATTGCAGTACCTCCATTTAGGAATACATATCCAGTTTGAGATTTAGCTTTATGTGGATCAGATAAATAACCTGCATCAGCATAACTAACCAAATCTTGTTTTGATTTGTTAGAATAAAATAATCCTAAATCAGTAGTTCCTCGAAGGTATCGAAATATGTGTTTGATCCCATTCCAGTGTCTTTTGGTAGGAGCAGAGCTGAACCTTGTCAACAAATTAACTGCAAAAGAAATGTCAGGTCTTGTACAATTTGTAAGATACATAAGAGCTCCAATTGCACTAAGATATGGTACTTCTGGTCCAAGAATATCTTCATGATCTTCACATGGACGAAATGGATCAGTTTCAACATTGAGTGATCTAACAACCATAGGAGTACTTAATGGTTTTGCCTTGTCCATATTGAAACGTTTCAGAATCTTTTCAGTATATGTTGTTTGATGTACAAGTAAACCATTAGGCATATGCTCAATTTGTAAACCAAGGCAATACTTGGTTTTTTCGAGATCTTTCATTTCAAATTCTTTCTTTAGAAGTTGAATGGCTTCATGGATCTCTTTATTTGTACCTATGATGTTTAGATCATCAACATAAACAGCTATGATCACATATCCGGATGTTGTTTTCTTAATGAAAACACAAGGACAAGTAAGGTTATTTGTATACCCTTTGCTTATCTAGTAATCACTTAATCGGTTATACCACATACGTCTCGATTGTTTTAACCCATATAAAGATCTTTGTAATTTAATCGAATACATTTCTTTGGGTTTTGCATTTGATGCTTCTGGTACCTTAAATCCTTCAGGTATCTTCATATATATATCACTATCAAGTGATCCATATAGATAAGCAGTCACAACATCCATGAGATGCATTTCTAAATTTTTAGAAACTGCCAGGCTGATTAAGTATCTAAAAGTAATTGCATCCATAACAGGGGAATAATTTTCTTCATAATCAATTCCCGGTCTTTGAGAAAAGCCTTGAGCTACAAGTCTAGCTTTATACCTTGTAACTTCATTTTTCTCATTTCTTTTTCGGACAAAAATCCATCTGTATCCTACAGGTTTCACATCTTTAGGAGTGAGAATGATGGATCCGAAAACTTTTCTTTTATTGAGTGATTCTAATTCAGCTCGTATTGCTTCTTTCTATTGAGCCCAATCATGTCTATTTTGACATTCAACCATAGATGTTGGTTCTGGATCATCATCAATATTCATGATGTCATATGCAACATTAAATGAAAATTTCTCATCAAGATTTTTCATTTCATTTCGGTTCCATAATATTTTTGAATGTGCATAATTGATTGCAATTTCTGTATTGACATCATCAATCTCCTCTGCAGTAGGAGTACTGATTTGTGGTTCTTCTTGAATACTTTCTTTTACCTTATTATCAGCTGATTTTCTTTTTCGAGGATTTTTATCTTTGGAACCAACTGGTCTCCCACGTTTCAGACGTGGCATAGATTCTTGAGTGACTACATTATCAGTTTTCCGATTTGGAATCTCAACTCGAGCTGGAGTATTAACTGCTGGTATATATGATTTAGTCACCCTTTTTGTATCTGTGAATGCATCAGGCATTTGATTTGCAAGTTCTTGTATATGCATTATCTTTTGAACTTCTGTCTCGCATTCTTTTGTGCGAGGATCAAAATACTTTAATTGAGATTCACACCATGAAACATCATTTTCTTTATTTTTTATTTCTCCCCCTAATCTAGGAAACAATGTTTCATTAAAATGACAATCAGCAAAATGTGCTGTAAAAACATCACCTGTCATAGGTTCAATATACCTTATGATTGAAGATGTTTCATATCCAACATATATTCCCAACCTCCTTTGAGGACCCATTTTTGTACGTTGTGGTGGCGCAATTGGAACATATACTGCACAACCAAATGTTCTAAGGTGGGAAATATTTGGCTCTTGACCAAAAGCAAGTTGTAGGGGGGGAATATTTATGACTTGCACTTGGTCTGATGCGAATCAATGCAGCAGCATGTAAAATTGCATGACCCCATATAGATACAGGGAGTTTTGTTCTCATTATCAATGGTCTAGCGATTAACTGTAAACGTTTAATCAGTGACTCGGCTAAACCATTTTGTGTATGCACATGAGCAACAGAATGTTCAACAACAATTCCTATAGACATGCAATAGTCATTAAATGCTTGAGATGTAAACTCAACAACATTATCAAGTCTCACCTTTTTAATGATGTAATCAGGAAAATGTGCTCTCAATTTAATAATTTCGGCAAGAAATTTTGCAAATGCCACATTACGGCTTGATAATAGACAAACATGAGACCATCTACTAGATGCGTCTATTAGGACCATGAAATATCTAAATGGTCCACATGGTGGATGAATTGGTCCACAAATATCACCTTGAATTCTTTCAAGAAACATTGGTGATTCTTTCTCAACCTTAAGTGGTGAGGGTCTAGTTATCAATTTTCCAAGAGAGCAAGATATACATGGAACCATTGTATCATGAAGGATTTTTCTATCCTTCAGTGGATGTCCATGTGTACATTCAATAATTCTTTTCATCATTGTTGATCATGGATGGCCCAATCTGTTATGCCATAAATTAAATACACCAGGATCAATATACTTTTCTTTAATCACCATATGTGCTTCTGGTACATTTATATGTGTATAATGTAATCCAGAATTAAGTCTTGACAGTTTTTCAATCACGTGATTCTTGTTAGTGATACTTAAATATTTCTCATTTTCTGCCGTTACTGACTGATAATCATATCCATTAAGGTATATGTCAGAAAAACTCAATAAATTTCTGCTTGACTTAGGAGAGAATAAGGCATTATTAATTAAAAATGTTGTACCGTTTGGTAATATGAATTTTGCCTTTCCTATCCCTTCTATCAAGTTAGCAGCACCTGATATTGTATGTATAGTTCCTTCCGTTGGTTTCAAATCAATGAAATATTTTTCCGATTTAAGTATAGTGTGTGTAGTACCACTATCTGCTATACAGAGATCTCCACTACTTGATTGATGTTGTGTTCCAGCAGAATTCATATTAAACTTCATATATAAGAAACAAACAGTAAGTATATAAATGTTACACAAAATGTTTATTACACACAAATAGATAAAACTGAAACATTTGACATACATAGAATTGAAACATCAAACATAGAACTGGAACATTTGATAAAACATATAGAACTGAAACATTTGAGAAAACATGATGACAAAGGTTAAATCGTTTTATTTATAAAAGAAACATATTAATTTAATTCAAGAAATCTTCATATAAATCAGATGGTTGCTCAGTGACTGTTGGATCAATATTATCCACAAAATTTACTTCCTTTTCTTTACCTTTCAGCGAATCCTGATACATCTTAACAAGATGTTTAGATGTTCGGCAAGTATTAACCCAGTGGCCCATTCTACCACATCTGTAACAAGATTCTTCAGAATTTTTAGAAGAATTTTCTTCAACATCTTGTTTAGTGGGCTTGTTTTGTGGTTGATATTTATATTTTCGTGGATTATTATTTCTTTGACCACCACGGCCACATCCACGCCCATTCCCATTACCATAAGGATGGTTTCTACCATAGTTATGGCTTTTGGCATGATGATGGCGATGGTTATTATAACCACGACCTTGTCCGCGTCCTTGTCCATGTTTATAATTATTTGCAGTATTTGCTTCAGGGATTGCAAGTGTACCAGTAGGACGGGATTGCTGATTTTTCATTAATAGCTCATCATTTTGCTCTGCAACCAAGAGATATGAATTAAGTTCAGGATATGTGTTGAACTTTAGCATTCTCAAATTTCTTTGCACTGTGATGTTGGCAGCATTCATTGTGGAGAAAGTTTTCTCCAACATATCTGCATCACTTATTTCATGTCCACAGAATTTAAGTTGTGAGACTGTATTATACAGAGCTGAGCTATATTCATTTACTTTCTTAAAGTCTTGGAACCTTAATGTTCTCCATTGATCCATAGCAGCTGGAAGTAAAATTTCTCTTTGATTATTGAATCTGCTTTTGAGACCTTCCCATAAAACATGGGGATCTTCTACAGTCACATAATTATTTTGTAAGCATTCATCAATATGTTGATGAATAAAGCAACATGTCGTTGCTTGTTCTTTTTCAGAACAAGTGTTGTTTTCATTTATGGTTTCAAGAATGCTCATTGATTTAAGATGCATTTTTACTTTTATAACCCATGTCATGTAGTTGTTTCCCGTTGATTCTAAAGGAGTAAATTTAAGCTTTTCCAGATTCGACATTTTCTATTATCAAAAATTAAAACAAACAACATGATAAATTAGAGTCAATTTATATTCATAAGTATATAAACATTAAACATAAATTTAATATAACATAAATGATAAGTAGGCGACAGTGTCGACCATATGTAAGCAATCATAAATAAATGTTATATAACATAAATGATAATTAGGTGACAGTGTCGACCATATAAATGTTAGATAATAGAAATATAAATGTTAGTAACATAAATGATAATTAGGCGACAGTGTCGACCATATATTATTCAGGTGGTATAACCGACCATATATCATTTAGGTGGCAGAGTCAACCATAATTAGTATTAAGATTATCGTGCTGATAACGTGTTATAATTCAGTAGGCTTATAACTACCTTTAGTGGTTTGATTCTTGATTAAGAATGCTAATAATGAAGTGTAAGAACAAAGATGATAATAGAGAGAAAGAAAGAAACACTTTGTAAGTGTGAGAAAATGGTGCAAGTTTAATGCTTGCATTCATGGCTATTTATAGCAAAAATATCACAAGTTTAGGTAATACAATAATATTACTTTTGTGTATCAATAATTGACTATCCATTTATATATATATTTATATATTATAACACTAATGAGTTTTTTACTATTTCGTCTTATGAGGTTTCAAGAGATGCCAACGGAAACTTCTATAACTATTGAATAATTTTTTTGGGTGTTTGTAGAATGCAAATATTCATTAGATTGATCATCAACATCTTGGCTTGATGGTATCCTTGGTTTCACTTAGGTGGGGCCAGGGTAAGGGGGAGAGTGGACTCAAGTTCGAGTCCCACTCTTTAAAAATACCTGTGGTAGGCTTACTTACCATAAGCCGGGTTGCCCCGAGGGAAGGTTTTACCGACTTATTCAGGACCCAGATCCGACCCGCCTGCCCCTCGGGATGGTATAAGGTTCGGATCCCTGTAATATGGTTCGGGTTTCCTGTCCGAACGTGTGTGTTGTGTGCAAATGATGAGTGTCGTTGAAATAAATGATACGCTGATGCAAGCTTGCCGTTAAAAAAAAAAATCATTAGATTGACTTTGTAGAACATATCAACTGATTTGGCAATCATAATTCTGATGTGGAAAAATGAGTGTGTAGAATCTCTGAAATAGCTTGGTCGGGTTGACGCAATTTGTTTCGTAAATTGTATATTTGTATAGATAGTGTAATAGTTTATTTCGATTAACTGTAAATGTACAGGAATTTTACGTTGATTCTAAGACCGATATCTTGTAATTGTACAACACACCTAATCGGTCTCAATATGAACATTTACGAATACTATATTATAGAGTCGCCGTGCAACGCACGGGCTCTTAAAGGCTAGTTTTGTATATAACATAATAACGTAGTATTTATTAAGTTTTTTTTTTTTTTTCTTATCTGATAATAATTAGTTATCAAGAATTAAAGAAATTTGAAGAAAATAATTCATTTCAGGCTGAATAAGAAATAACAACTAATCAAATAAGAATCAATCCTATTATCCTATCCTTATGATTACATAGATCGAAAAAATCAATTTTGAAAAGAAAAAAAAAATTAACTGCCTCAATATATTCCTATTTAAATTTAAACTCAATAACAAAAAATGCCAAGAATGTAAATAAAATAAAAAGAAGAATTATAAATATTTTTAATAAATATCAAAAATTTCTAAAATATAATCATTGCAAGTAGGACAATTACCTCTAGAGACATGAAGCTCCTTAGTACAATTTTTGCAAAATGTGTGCCCACATGGTCCTAATGCTTCACCCTTATGTTTCCCTTTGCATTTGCTACAAACATTGCAATCTCCCGTATCCTCTTCATGTTCCTCTACTTGTTCTTCTTCTTCTTGTTCACCATTGTCCAAATAATTAGATCCATCCGTACTCAACAACGATAACAACGACATTTGTTGCTCATCTCCTTGTTTATCCTCGGTTCGCCTTTCATTGTTTTCATCCTCTTCTGGATCCGTTTCAACCGGGAGTAATCTAGTACTTCTTTGTCTATCAATCTGTCCCAATTGTCGAGTTGCCTCACCATCTAACTCGTCCATATCGTCTTCACTTGCATACCTATAAGAACCATGTCGTACCATCATACGATTTGGTTTAGGCATGGATATATCTGATGCAGGGATATGGACCGATGATTTCCATGCTTTTCCAGCCCGTTTGAGACAAAGTTTGTCATTAAACGTTTTCCAGTTTTTCTTTGTTCCTGAATTTTGATCATATCGAATCATATCAACTATATTTTCGTCTTCCATTGGTTTCTCCTAGTGTTGACCGATCACAATGTAGTACAAAATGTTGTCACAAACGTCAGATGTTCGTGATCGAATTAGTGTGATGAATTTGAGTAATAAATAAAGGAAGATGTTAATTAGTACAAAGTTAGAGCTAGAGAAAAGTGAAGCATTGTTAAATATGATGTAAAGAAATCATAACAGAAATGAAGTGGTGGCCATAAGAGAGAGTGTGGAGCGAGTCTCTTGGTAACTAAATCAGTCCGTTTTCCCGTTTTTCCATCTTAAATCTCTATCTCTACTATATATTAAATTAAAACTAAAATATTAAATTTAAATTTAAAATATATATTTAAAAAAAAAAAAAAGCTTAATAGAGCAATAATTTGAATAGAGATTAATTTTTGAATTTGATAAACTACAATCAATACTCCTATAATCTAACAATCTATTTAAAAATTTTGAATTTATAGTTCTATAACGAAAAATGTACAATTGATATACCAAAAATGTCCTTAAAACAATTGATGTGTGTTTCTACACCTATTTAAATTAGAACTAGACATAATAATTAACTCTACACAAATGAGCAACTATCTCAATCGTATGCAGCTAGCACAGATAAGTTTAGGTTTGTCTACAAGGAGCAGTTGAATTTAAGATTTTAAAACTAATAATAAGAATTGGGGAGTTTTGATTTTAAAACTAATCAAACTAAGTAACGCAAATAAACAAATACGAATTCAAATGACATAAGGGCATTCACTTAGATTCAATTCTTTAGGATCATGATTGTTTTTTATTAAAACCGCATTTTCTAAGTGTAACTGTCGTTAACCTAGTTCATTAATTAATTACTAACTAGTACGATAAGCTGGTTTCCCTCACTTTTCTGTTAGTTGGCTCTAGCGCCATGCTAGTCTTTTGTTCTTTTGTTTTTGTAGCCTTTGTTTCCTGTTAATTTAATCATTTGCCGTTGAGAAAAAAAAAAAGTTCTAATATAATGTTTACATTAATAAACCACAAAATGTTACTTCGCCTACCCTTAGCAAGAAAATGAATATCTTTTCCAGGTACACAAACATTACAGCATATAGAAACTGCCTTTTATCTTCAGTCTTATCCCATGAATAATTTGCAATAAGTGCCACCTCATAAATAAGTAATCACGTTAAAACCTTGTTTGCTTTTTTTTAGAGAAAGCATGTAAGAATTTAAAGATTCAACAGAAAAATATCAAACTAACATCAGATTGTACAAATCAACAATCTGAACACAATGATTATCAACAATCTCTCAATCAGAAACAATATACAATCCTTCAGAAAACTCACAACCTATCAAGATTGAACAATATGTTCAATCTTAAAATTACAGCCAAAATTGAAAACGAGAGCAAGATGAATGTGAGAAAACCCTAGATCGAATGATATGAGAGAGAACATAAAATAATGAGAATGAGAATACAGAAAAATAAATTAGGTATATAAATAAATTAGTCTTTGGCTGAAAATATCTTGGGCTGATACATTTGGGCTCCATCTTACACCTTGTGCTCCAAGCTAAAATAAGCCCACTTCCAACTATCTTTAAAAGAATGCAAGCAATAACATCAACAATAGAGAAATAACCTACAAAACACCAACACAATAACTAACAGAACAAAATATGTTTCATGCTGGATTATCATTTTAACATTTCCCCTTAATCTAGGCATGAAACATATTAACAAGACAAAGTTTGTCACAAAGAAAATTATGTTGATTAATTCCCAACCCTTTTGTAAATATGTCAGCAGTTTGATTTTCAGAATCAATTTGCACAATATCAATAACACCAGAAGTACATTTATTCCTTACAAGATGTAAGTCAATTTCAAAATGTTTTGATCTTTCATGAAAAACAGGATTAGCTGCAAGTAAAATTGCAGATCTGTTATCACAATGAACAGGAACAGGTAAAAGATTTGTATAATTAAGATCTTTTAAAACTTTAAGAATCCATAAAATTTCACAAGTGACAGAAGCTAATGCTCTGTATTCAGATTCTATAGAAGATCTGGATACAGCAGCCTGTTTTTTGCTTTTCCAGGAAACAAGTGAACCACAAAAGAAAATAGCATAACCTGTAACAGATTTTCTAGTAATTAAACACTTACCCCAATCTGCATCTACAAATGCTGTTAAAGAGATACTATCAGCCTTTTTTAACAGAAGACCTTTACCGGGAGATCCTTTCAAGTATCTTAGTAACCTTAAAGCAATATTTAAATGAGACTGCAGAGGAAAATGCATAAACTGACTAAGGCATTGTACAGAAAAAGCAATATCAGGTCTGGTCATAGTCAAATAAATCAATTTACCAATTAGTTGTTGATATTTAGTAATATTTACTAATGGATGATCATTATCTGTAGGTTCAGAAACAATGGAAACATTTGTTTCTAAAGGTGCTCCAACAGGTTTACATCCAGTCAAACCAAATTCATCAAGCAACTCAATACAATATTTCCTCTGACTTAAACACAAACCATCTTCAGACTTAAAAACTTCAATACCAAGAAAATACTTTAATTCTCCTAAGTCTTTAATAAGAAATTTGGATTTTAAAAAAGATTTAAACTTAGAAATTTCATACTCATTGTTACCAGTAATAATAATATCATCAACATATACCAGTAAAGCCAGAAACAGAGAATCAGAACACTTAACAAATAATGAATAATCATTTAGAATTTGAACAAAACCATTTTCTTTTAATACTAAAGTTAACTTTTCATTCCATTGTCTAGGTGCTTGTTTAAGACCATATAAAGATTTTACAAGTTTACATACTCTAGTCTCAGTAGGAGAAAAATAACCTTGAGGTAACTCCATATAAACATCTTCAGACAAATCTCCATATAAAAAAGCATTATTAACATCAAGTTGATACAAATTCCAATTATTCTGAATAGCAACAGCAAGCAAACATCTTACAGTAACCATTTTAGCAACAGGAGAGTAGGTTTCCTCATAGCCAATTCCCTCTCTTTGACTATAACCCTTAGCAACAAGTCTTGCTTTATATCTTTCTATCTCACCACTAGACTTATATTTGATCTTATATATCCATCTGCAGCCAATGGGTTTTCTACCCTCAGGTAAGTCAGTAAATATCCATGTATTATTTCTATATAAAGCCTCCATTTCATCATTCATAGCTGTTACCCAATTAGGGTCAGTAACAGCTTGTTGATAATTTTTAGGTTCTATAGACTTATTTAACACAGAAGCAAACACATAATTATCATGACTTAGTTTAGATAGGTTAACAACTCTTTCTAAACCATACTTAACTTTACCTTCAACAACATAATCATCAAATTTCCTAGGTAACACAGACACCCTTTCAGATTTCCTTTGATTAACTGGCTCATTTACATTTTCAGAAGTATTTTGATTAAAAATATTATCATCAGGGAGTTCATTTTCATGAACATTATCATCAACTGAGTCACCAAGGTTACCATCACTCTTTGGTAATAAACTACCAGTAGGTGTTGTAACCTGGCAATCTACATCTGACATTGCTCTCCCTTCATCACTGGGATTTTTATTTACCTTGGCATCTTTTTCAGAATACAAATCAAAAAAATTTAAATTGTTTAAAGATGAATCACTTAAATCATTTTCTTTTGAAGAAACAAGTTTAAAAGGAAAAACATTTTCAAAAAATTTAACATCTCTAGAATAAAACACCAATTTTCTTTCTAAACTCCAAAGTTTGTAACCTTTTTTTGAATTAGAATACCTAATAAAAACAGCTTTTTCAGATTTAGAATGAAATTTATCAAAATCATTTAGAACTTTAGAAAAAACAAGACAACCAAAGCTTTTTGAGTGGGAGAGATTAGGTTCAAAACCATGAACCAGTTCAAAATGAGTTTTGCCAGCTAGAATCTTGGAGGGTGTCCTGTTTATCAAATAAGTAGCAGTTAATACACATTCAGGCCACATAATAAGAAGAATTTCCCCCTGAAATGTGACGACCCGAAAATTTCCGACCAAATTTAAACTTGATCTTAATATGATTTAGACACGATAAGCAAAGACTGTAATGTTGAGTCTCAAAAATTTTGAACTGTTTTCATAAATGCATTTGACCTTCGACCACTTCCGACGATTCACGAACAATTAATTTTAAATAAATATGTATATATATAGAAATATGTATATGTAATAACTTGAAACAATATTATACAATTCAATTGTAAATATATTAATTATGTAGTTAGGAAAATTTATATTGATAATTAGTATAATGATAGATTGTTTAATATCATCGAATTTAATTAGAAGATTAATAATTAATTTTTAATAGTAATATTGAATTGGATGCATGATATCTTAAACGTGGAAAGAGTCCGTTTGTAATATATTACTTTTCTTCTTCACAGTATTACTCTCTCAGTTTTGTTTCATATCCGTGAACCCACTCAACTGCAACAATCCAAACTTATACCCAAATGGCTGTCACTTCTTCTTTAAAAACATTTTCTCAATTATTATTAGTATTATATTATTTAATATAGGATATAGTATTATTTGCAAAGAAGGCAACAGCTGTTAATTATTTAAATTTTTTTTACTTTCACATGTTACAATTGCAAATAAACATCTTAATCAGTGACTTTTGTGAGGATATTATTCATTGTTATAATGACTTACTAATATTATACACATATGTATGATTATAATATCCCATCATATGATTATTTCCTCTCTGTTTCCTATTTCAATCGACCACCATTATTTCCAACGAACCCCACAATGAAATTTTGTGCTATTAATTCATTTAGTATTTAACTTTTTCTCTTGTGTGTCTAATCTATCAATTCCTATATATATATATATATATATATATATATATATATATATATATATATATATATATATATATATATATATATATATATATATAAACATGTACAATGCATATCAAACTAACATATCTATCATTTTGTCCATTATATTTTGTATTTGGGAATATAACAACAACTCTAACAAACCCCACCAAACAATAATGCATCTGTGTAATTGAATTACAAATGGAGAATACTATTTCAATATTCTACTTTCAGTTTCACATCATTTTCATTTGCAATACCACATAGGCAACTTGATTTATAAATATATACATATATATGCATAGAGATAGGATACTGAGATATAGATAGTTTATATATTCACTTGCTTTCCATTTAAAACACCAATCACCACCACACCCAACTCCTTATTCCCTTTTGACTGTATATTCGAGTACCACCCTCATCTCATCGTTTGATCACAACCTGTCTAGATCGAGCACTTGGAACGCTTTGCTTGTTAGAGTTCAGTGTGCAGCCTTGACTAAACCACTTTATGATTTAGTGGCATGTTTTGTCCAATATATCAAACCAAAATATCACTCCTCTTCTTCTTCAAACCGTCACCACATCACCACCTTATCCTCTTCGGTTCATCAACTATAAACCACCTGTGTATTTTGCTGCTACCATGGCGTTTTCTATATTCTTGGATCGAAGACCCAACCAACTGCCACACTTGTTTTCATCTTCCTATTACAAATCAACCAGGTAACCACCAAACAGCCTTTTTCCGATCGAATGTTGCTTCTATCTTTTGTTTCCTGTTTCTTCGACCGATGCAGGTAACCATTCAATACAAACACCATTGTTGTGCTACTATCGTAATGCTGCTACAATTCTTTTTCACTCTCCATCTCTGTCTACATATATATATATATATATATATACATACACATCATTGTGTATATTGACCACCATCTTTAAACCAAATCACCACCACCACAGACCCATTTAACCACCACCATAAAACCCTCTTGCTGCAACTGCAATCTATCGTCTATTTTAATGATCTATACGGATAATCATTACCAAATCCACTAAACCACCTTCATGGTTTATTTTCCTGCTGCTATCCTTTTGCCAATTTCTTTTCTATACAACACTAACATCATCTAATGTTCAGTTATGTGTACTATTTCTTATTCGATCAGACCCCAGAACTCATCAAACAAACACCTCAACCACCATAAAACACCATCGAATTCTTTTTACACGAATCAAAATTGGATTTGTTACAAATTTAACAAATACGAATCAAACAGATTGATTACATTGCAATAAATCGAAATGAACTGATTTATAACCTTCGATGAATGATGATGACAAATGAATATATATATATATATATATATATATATATATATATATATATATATATATATATATATATATATATATATATATATATATATAAGTAAATAAATAATAAGAACCCCAATTACTGTTTCGATCCTCTAATATTACTCAGTAATAAGAATAATCGATGATGATTGATCGAAGATGATGAAAATTGATGTAATACCTGTAATTATCGATTGTTGATTCTTCTCCATTTAATCTTCACCTATTGCTCGATTTAAATCCAACCGAACCCATTATCCACTACTATTTACAATCAACGACGGATGTAACCTTCTCCTGTTCATTCCTTTTTTATCTTTGTTGCTACCTCTCGATGACTGCTACAAATTTCTCCTTACTACTACAACCCATCGACTACCAACCCTAGAAACCACCTGTCAGATTTTCCAGTTCTTATTACGGTCCTATTGATAAACCTGTTAATGGATCTGATGCTACTAGATCATTTAAAATATCTTGGATTGATGGGCTTTCACACATTGGGCTTGTGTCTTGCTGCTGGGCCGAGTCTATAACATTGTTTAGGTATAAGTATTATTTTTATTAATTCTTATTAATAAATATTATTATCATTATTATTATTATGAATTTGATATAAAAATATAATGTTAATGTTAATATGTTATGGTTTAAATAATTATGTTATGGTTATAAATATGATTATTATTAGTATTAGAATTACCATAAATATTATCATTAATTTTACCATTAAAATATATATATATATATATATATATATATATATATATATATATATATATATATATATATATATATATATATATATATATATATATTATTTATCATTATTATTATTATTATCATCATTATTATTATTATTATTATTATTATTATCATTATCATTAACATTATTACTATTTTATCATTACTTTTATTATTAGTATTATCAAAGTTATTAACATCAATATCACTACTAAATCTAATTATTATTAGTATTATTACTATTATCATAAAAAGATGTAACTTTTTAATTATCATTATTAACATTATTTTACTAAATAAATACTAATTTTATAAAAATATATTTAAAACACATATTATAACTATACTAATATTTTTATAATAAATACTAATTATTCATTTAAATATATTCTACAAGTATATTTAATTTACTATTTTAACCTAACATATATATATATATATATATATATATATATATATATATATATATATATATATATATATATATATATATATATATATATATATATATATATATATATATATATATATATATATATATATATATATATATATATATATATATATATATATATATATATATAACATGCGAAGTAATATATACATTACTATTTTAAGTAAGTAAAATACTATATAATTAAAATATATAAACTGGTTTGATTTCTATTAAATGTTAATTATATGTGTTAATATATATATAAATGATATAGGTTCGTGAATCAGAGGCCAACCTTGCACTTGTTCAAGTGCCGTCATATGCATTATTGCTACAAAATACAGTTTTGTGAATTTCATTTGCCTTTTTACCCTTTATATTTTTGGGCTGAGAATACATGCGCAATTTTTATAAATGTTTTACGAAATAGACACAAGTAATTGAAACTACATTATATGGGTGAATGATCGAAGCCGAATATGCCCCTTTTGCTTGGTAACCTAAGAATTAGTAAACCGATCTACTAATTGACGCGAATCCTAAAGATAGATCTATTGGGCCTAACGAACCCCATCCAAAGTACCGGATGCTTTAGTACTTCGATGTTGTTTTTATCATGTTCGAAGGATTTCCCGGAATGATAGGGGATATTCTTATATGCATCTTGTTAATGTCGGTTACCAGGTGTTCACCATATGAATGATTATTTTTGTCTCTATGCATGGGACGTATATTTATGAGAATTGGAAATGAAATCTTGTGGTCTATTAAAATATTGAAATGATTGTTATGATAAACTAATGAACTCAACAACCTTTTGGTTGACACTTTAAAGCATGTTTATTCTCAGGTATGAAAGAAATTTTTCGCTGTGCATTTGCTCATTATAGAGATATTACTTGGAGTCATTCATGACATATTTCAAAAGACGTTGCATTCGAGTCGTTGAGTTCATCAAGATTAATATTAAGTCAATTATAGTTGGATATATTATGAAATGGTATGCATGCTGTCAACTTTTGATGTAATGAAAGGTTGTCTTTTAAAAACAAATGCAACGTTTGTAAAATGTATCATATAGAGGTCAAATATGAAATGTCCCGTTCTTATTGATTAAAAACATTCCATATTAATTGATTTCGTTGCGAGGTTTTGACCTCTATATGAGACGTTTTTCAAAGACTGCATTCATTTTTAAAACAAACCATAACCTTTATTTCATAAATAAAGGTTTAAAAAGCTTTACGTAGATTATCAAATAATGATAATCTAAAATATTCTGTTTACACACGACCATTACATAATGGTTTACAATACAAATATGTTACATCGAAATCAGTTTCTTGAATGCAGTTTTTACACAATATCATACAAACATGAACTCCAAATCTTGTCCTTATTTTAGTATGCAACAGCGGAAGCTCTTAGTATTCACCTGAGAATAAACATGCTTTAAACGTCAACGAAAATGTTGGTGAGTTATAGGTTTAACCTATATATATGAAATTGTAACAATAGACCACAAGATTTCATATTTCAATACACATCCCATACATAGAGATAAAAATCATTCATATGGTGAACACCTGGTAACCGACATTAACAAGATGCATATATTAGAATATCCCCATCATTCCGGGACACCCTTCGGATATGATATAAATTTCGAAGTACTAAAGCATCCGGTACTTCGGATGGGGTTTGTTAGGCCCAATAGATCTATCTTTAGGATTCGCGTCAATTAGGGTGTCTGTTCCCTAATTCTTAGATTACCAGACTTAATAAAAAGGGGCATATTCAATTTCGATAATTCAACCATAGAATGTAGTTTCACGTACTTGTGTCTATTTTATAAATCATTTATAAAACCTGCATGTATTCTCATCCCAAAAATATTAGATTTTAAAAGTGGGACTATAACTCACTTTCACAGATTTTTACTTCGTCTGGAAGTAAGACTTGGCCACTGGTTGATTCACGAACCTATAACAATATATACATATATATCAAAGTATGTTCAAAATATATTTACAACACTTTTAATATATTTTGATGTTTTAAGTTTATTAAGTCAGCTGTCCTCGTTAGTAACCTACAACTAGTTGTCCACAGTTAGATGTACAGAAATAAATCTATAAATATTATCTTGAATCAATCCACGACCCAGTGTATACGTATCTTAGTATTGATCACAACTCAAACTATATATATTTCGGAATCAACCTCAACCATGTATAGCTAACTCCAACATTCACATATAGAGTGTCTATGGTTGTTCCGAAATATATATAGATGTGTCGACATAATAGGTCGAAACATTGTATACGTGTCTATGGTATCTCAAGATTACATAATATACAATACAAGTTGATTAAGTTATGGTTGGAATAGATTTGTTACCAATTTTCACGTAGCTAAAATGAGAAAAATTATCCAATCTTGTTTTACCCATAACTTCTTCATTTTAAATCCGTTTTGAGTGAATCAAATTGCTATGGTTTCATATTGAACTATATTTTATGAATCTAAACAGAAAAAGTATAGGTTTATAGTCAGAAAAATAAGTTACAAGTCGTTTTTGTAAAGGTAGTCATTTCAGTCGAAAGAACGACGTCTAGATGACCATTTTAGAAAACATACTTCCACTTTGAGTTTAACCATAATTTTTGGATATAGTTTCATGTTTATAATAAAAATCATTTTCCCAGAACAACAACTTTTAAATCAAAGTTTATCATAGTTTTTAATTAACTAACCCAAAACAGCCCGCGGTGTTACTACGACGGCGTAAATCCGGTTTTACGGTGTTTTTCGTGTTTCCAGGTTTTAAATCATTAAGTTAGCATATCATATAGATAAAGAAAATGTGTTTAGTTGATTTTAAAAGTCAAGTTAGAAGGATTAACTTTTATTTGCGAACAAGTTTAGAATTAACTAAACTATGTTCTAGTGATTACAAGTTTAAACCTTCGAATAAGATAGCTTTATATGTATGAATTGAATGATGTTATGAACATAATTACTACCTCAAGTTCCTTGGATAAACCTACTGGAAATGGGAAAAATAGATCTAGCTTCAAAGGATCCTTGGATGGCTTGAAAGTTCTTGAAGCAGAATCATGACACGAAAACAATTTCAAGTAAGATTTCCACTCGAAATAAGATTGTTATAGTTATAGAAATTGAATTAAAGTTTGAATATGATTATTACCTTGTATTAGAAAGATAACCTACTGTAAGTAACAAAGGTTTCTTGATCTTGGATGATTACTTGGAATGGATTTAGAAAACTTGGAAGTAAACTTGCAATCTTGGAAGTATTCTTGATTTTATGAAACTAGAACTTTTGGAATTTATGAAGAACACTTAGAACTTGAAGATAGAACTTGAGAGAGATCAATTATATGAAGAAAATTGAAGAATGAAAGTGTTTGTAGGTGTTTTTGGTCGTTGGTGTATGGATTAGATATAAAGGATATGTAATTTTGTTTTCATGTAAATAAGTCATGAATGATTACTCATATTTTTGTAATTTTATGAGATATTTCATGCTAGTTTCCAAATGATGGTTCCCACATGTGTTAGGTGACTCACATGGGCTGCTAAGAGCTGATCATTGGAGTGTATATACCAATAGTACATACATCTAAAAGCTGTGTATTGTACGAGTACGAATACGGGTGCATACCAGTAGAATTGTTGATGAAACTGAACGAGGATGTAATTGTAAGCATTTTTGTTAAGTAGAAGTATTTTGATAAGTGTCTTGAAGTCTTTAAAAAGTGTATGAATACATATTAAAACACTACATGTATATACATTTTAACTGAGTCGTTAAGTCATCGTTAGTCGTTACATGTAAATGTTGTTTTGAAACCTTTAGGTTAACGATCTTGTTGAATGTTGTTAACCCATTGTTTATTATAACAAATTAGATGTTAAATTGTTATATTATCATGATATTATGATATATAATATATCTTAGTATGATATATATACAGTTAAATGTCGTTACAACGATAATCGTTACATATATGTCTCATTTCGAAATCATTAAGTTAGTAGTCTTATTTTTACATATGTATTTCATTGTTAATACACTTAATAATATATTTAATTATCATTTAACATAATTAACCAAGTGTATCAATATCTTAATATGATTCATATGTACCTAGTAAGACATTGTTATAACGATAATCGTTATATATATCGTTTTCGAGTTTCTTAAATTAATAGTCTCATTTTTATGTATATAACTCATTGTTAAAATACCTAATGAGATACATACTTATAATAAAATCATGTTAACTATATATATAACCTTATATATGTCATTGTATAGTTTTTACAAGTTTTAACGTTCGTGAATCACCGGTCAACTTGGGTGGTCAATTGTCTATATGAAACCTATTTCAATTAATCAAGTCTTAACAAGTTTGATTGATTAACATGTTGGAAACACTTAATCATGTAAATAACAATTTCATTTAATATATATATAAACATGGAAAAGTTCGGGTCACTACAGTACCTACCCGTTAAATAAATTTCGTCCTGAAATTTTAAGCAGTTGGAGGTGTTGACGTATCTTCTGGAAATAAATGCGGGTATTTCTTCTTCATCTGATCTTCACGCTCCCAGGTGAACTCGGGTCCTCTACGAGCATTCCATCAAACCTTAACAATCGGTATCTTGTTTTATTTAAGTCTCTTAACCTCACGATCCATTATTTCGACGGGTTCTTCAATGAATTGAAGTTTTTCATTGATTTGGATTTCGTCCAACGGAATAGTGGGATCTTCTTTAGCAAAACATTTTTTCAAATTTGAGACGTGGAAAGTGTTATGTACAGCCGCGAGTTGTTGAGGTAGCTCCAGTTGGTAAGCTACTGGTCCGACACGATCTATAATCTTGAATGGTCCAATGTACCTTGGATTTAGTTTCCCCCGTTTACCAAATTGAACAACGCCTTTCCAAGGTGAAACCTTAAGCATGATCATTTCTTCAATTTCAAACTCTATATCTTTTCTTTTACTGTCCGCGTAGCTCTTTTGTCGACTGTGGGCGGTTTTCAATCTTTGTTGAATTTGGATGATTTTCTCGGTAGTTTCTTGTATTATCTCCGGACCCGTAATCTGTCTATCCCCCACTTCACTCCAACAAATCGAAGACCTGCACTTTCTACCATAAAGTGCTTCAAACGGCGCCATCTCAATGCTTGAATGGTAGCTGTTGTTGTAGGAAAATTCTGCTAACGGTAGATGTCGATCCCAACTGTTTCCGAAATCAATAACACAAGCTCGTAGCATGTCTTCAAGCGTTTGTATCGTCCTTTCGCTCTGCCCATCAGTTTGTGGATGATAGGTAGTACTCATGTCTAGACGAGTTCCCAATGCTTGCTGTAATGTCTACCAGAATCTTGAAATAAATCTACCATCCCTATCAGAGATAATAGAGATTGGTATTCCATGTCTAGAGACGACTTCCTTCAAATACAGTCGTGCTAACTTCTCCATCTTGTCGTCTTCTCTTATTGGCAGGAAGTGTGCTGACTTGGTGAGACGATCAACTATTACCCAAATAGTATCATAACCACTTACAGTCCTTGGCAATTTAATAATGAAATCCATGGTAATGTTTTCCCATTTCCATTCCGGGATTTCAGGTTGTTGTAGTAGACCTGATGGTTTCTGATGTTCAGCTTTGACCTTAGAACACGTCAAACATTCTCCTACATATTTAGCAATATCGGCTTTCATACCTGGCCACCAAAAATGTTTCTTAAGATCCTTGTACATCTTCCCCGTTCCAGGATGTATTGAGTATCTGGTTTTATGAGCTTCTCTAAGTACCATTTCTCTCATATCTCCAAATTTTGGTACCCAAATTCTTTCAGCCCTATACTTGGTTCCGTCTTCCTGAATATTAAGATGCTTCTCCGATCCTTTGGGTATTTCATCCTTTAAATTTCCCTCTTTTAAAACTCCTTGTTGCGCCTCCTTTATTTGAGTAGTAAGGTTAGTGTGAATCATTATATTCATAGATTTTACTCGAATGGGTTCTCTGTCCTTTCTGCTCAAGGCGTCGGCTACCACATTTGCCTTCCCCGGGTAGTAACGAATCTCAAAGTCGTAATCATTCAACAATTTAATCCACCTACGCTGCCTCATATTCAGTTGTTTCTGATTAAATATGTGTTGAAGACTTTTGTGGTTGGTATATATAATACTTTTGACCCCATATAAGTAGTGCCTCCAAGTCTTTAATGCAAAAACAACCGCGTCTAATTCCAAATCATGCGTCGTATAATTTTTCTCGCGAATATTCAATTGTCTAGACGCATAAGCAATCACCTTCGTCCGTTGCATTAATACACAACCGAGACCTTGCTTTGATGCGTCACAATAAATCACAAAATCATCATTCCCTTCAGGCAATGACAATATAGGTGCCTTAGTTAGCTTTTTCTTCAATAATTGAAACGCCTTCTCTTGTTCATCCTTTCATTCAAATTTCTTCCCTTGATGCGTTAATGCAGTCAAGGGTTTTGCTATTTTGGAGAAATCTTGGATGAATCTTCTGTAGTAACCAGCCAATCCTAAAAATTGACGTATATGCTTCGGAGTTTTTGGGGTTTCCTACTTTTCAACGGTTTCGATCTTTGCCGGGTCTACCTGGATACCTTCTTTGTTCACTATGTGACCGAGGAATTGAACTTCTTCCAACCAAAATGCACACTTTGAAAACTTAGCGTACAGTTTTTCTTTCCTCAATACTTCTAGCACTTTTCTCAAATGTTCTCCGTGCTCTTGATCATTCTTTGAGTAAATAAGTATGTCAACGATGAAAACAATGACAAACTTGTCAAGATATGGCCCACACACTCGGTTCATAAGGTCCATGAACACAGCCGGTGCGTTAGTCAATCCAAACGGCATAACCATAAACTCGTAATGACCATAACGCATCCTAAAAGCAGTTTTTGGAATATCATCCTCCTTTACTCGCATTTGATGATATCCAGAACGTAAATCGATCTTCGAATAAATCGACGAGCCTTGTAGTTGATCAAATAAGTCGTCAATTCTCGGCAGTGGATAACGGTTTTTGATGGTAAGTTTGTTCAACTCTCTGTAGTCAATACACAACCTAAATGTACCATCCTTCTTCTTGACAAAAAAAACAGGAGCTCCCCATGGTGATGTGCTTGGTCGAATGAAACCACGTTCTAATAGTTCTTGTAGTTGGCTTTGCAGTTCTTTCATCTCGCTGGATGCGAGTCTATAAGGAGCACGAGCTATTGGTGCAGCTCCTGGTACAAGATCTATTTGAAATTCAACAGATCGATGTGGAGGTAGTCCCGGTAATTCTTTCGGAAATACATCGCGAAATTCTTTTGCGACGGGAACATCGTTGATGCTCTTTTCTTCAGTTTGTACTTTCTCGACGTGTGCTAGAACAGCATAGCAACCTTTTCTTATTAGTTTTTGTGCCTTCAAATTACTAATAAGATGTAGCTTCATGTTGCCCTTTTCTCCGTACACCATTAAGGGTTCTCCTTCTTCTCGTACAATGCGAATTGCATTTTTATAACATACGATACCTTCTTCAGCCATTCCATGCCAACTATTACATCAAAACTCCCTAACTCTACTGGTATCAAATCAATCTTAAATATTTTGCTACCCAGTTTAATTTCTCGATTCCGGCATATATTATCTGCTGAAATTAATTTACCGTTTGCTAATTCGAGTAAAAATTTACTATCCAACGGCGTCAATGGACAACTTAATTTAGCACAAAAATCTCTACTCATATAGCTTCTATCCGCACCCGAATCAAATAAAACGTAAGCAGATTTATTGTCAATAAGAAACGTACCCGTAACAAGCTCCGGGTCTTCCTGTGCCTCTGCCACATTAATATTGAAAACTCTTCCGCGGCCTTGTCCATTCGTGTTCTCCTGGTTCGGGCAATTTCTAATAATGTGGCCCGGTTTTCCACATTTATAACAAACTACATTGGCATAACTTGCTCCGACACTACTTGCTCCGCCATTACTCGTTCCGACACCATTTGTTCCTTTCGTTCTGTTAACCCCTGGTTCGTAGACCTCACACTTCACCGCGCTATGACCATTTCTTTTACACTTGTTGCAAAATTTGGTGCAGAACCCCGAGTGATACTTTTCACACCTTTGGCATAGCTGCTTCTGATTGTTGTTGTTATTGCGGTTGTTATTGTTGTTGGGATGATTGTTGTAGTTGTTGTTGTTGTTGTTGTTGGGCCGTTTGTTGTAGTTGCGATTGATGCTGCGATTGTTGGGATAATTGTTGCGATTATTATTGTAATTGCTGTTGTTGTTGTATTGGTGATTCTTATCACCGTTTTCCTCCCACTTTCTTTTGACTTGCTTCACATTGGCCTCTTCAGCAGTCTGTTCTTTAATTCTTTCCTCAATCTGGTTCACTAGTTTATGAGCCATTCTACATGCCTGTTGTATGGAGGCGGGCTCGTGTGAACTTATATCTTCTTGGATTCTTTCCGGTAATCCTTTCACAAATGCGTCGATCTTCTCTTCCTCATCTTCGAACGCTCCCGGACACAATAGACACAATTCTGTGAATCGTCTTTCGTATGTGGTAATATCAAATCCTTGGGTTCGTAACCCTCTAAGTTCTGTCTTGAGCTTATTGACCTCGGTTCTGGGACGGTACTTCTCGTTCATCAAGTGCTTGAATGCTGACCACGGTAGTGCGTACGCATCATCTTGTCCCACTTGCTCTAGATAGGTATTCCACCATGTTAACGCAGAACCTGTGAAGGTATGCGTAGCGTACTTCACTTTGTCCTCTTCAGTACACTTACTTATGGCAAACACCGATTCGACCTTCTCGGTCCACCGTTTCAATCTGATCGGTCCTTCGGTTCCATCAAATTTCAAAGGTTTGCAGGCAGTGAATTCTTTGTAGGTGCATCCTACACGATTTCTTGTACTGCTAGATCCAAGGTTATTGTTGATATGTAGCGCAGCCTGTACTGTGGCTATTTTTGAAGCTAGAAAAGTACGAAATTCCTCTTCATTCATATTCACGGTGTGTCGAGTAGTCGGTGCCATTTCCTTCAAAATAGTCAAATGGAACAAGTTAATCATACAGAATATTAAGAGTAGTTAATAGTATTTCGTAGCATAATATGAACTCATTTATAAAAGCTTTTTCTTCATATTAGCGTTTTATAAGTTTAAATTCGGGTAGTACCTACCCGTTAAGTTCATACTTAGTAGCTAATATACAATTCAACTACTACAATTCTATATGAAAAACTGATTATAATAATATTTCGCGTTCAAACTTTTATACAATATTTTACAAACTTATAATACCGCTTATTTTACATAAAGCATGAAATATAGCACACAATAACTTTGATACAAGATAGTTGTGAAGATAATTCTAGCTAGTACACAAGTCGTTCAGCAAAGGCAATAAAGACACGTAATTCATACGTCCAGAAACAAGTCATGCATTCTGGTTTTACTAGGACTACTTCCCATCCTTGGTCTTGTGGAACATAACCGTTATAGCCGTTGATAAGATAGCGTGTTGTAACGTCGTCAAAGGGACGAGGGTTACGTAATAACCAACAGTCTCGTAATAACCTAAAAACCTTATTTCTTACCCCAATTACCGACTCCGTCACTTGTGGGAACGTTTTGTTTAATAGTTGTAGCCCGATGTTCTTTTTCTCACTTTGGTGAGAAGCGAACATTACTAACCCGTAAGCATAGCATGCTTCTTTATGTTGCATGTTAGCCGCTTTTTCTAAATCATGAAGTCCTATATTCGGATACATTGAGTCAAAATAATTTCTTAACCCGTTGCGTAAAATAGCATTTGGGTTCCCCGCAATATATGCGTCAAAGTAAACATATCGTAACTTATGGGTTTCCCAATGTGATATCCCCCATCTTTCAAACGAAAGTATCTTATAAACCAAGACATTCTTGGAACGTTCTTCGAATGTCTTACAAACTGATTTCGCCGTAAATAGTTGTGCCGAAGAATTCTGACCGACTCTAGACAAGATTTCATCAATCATGTCTCCGGGTAGGTCTCTTAAAATATTGGGCTGTCTATCCATTTTGTGTTTTTATAATGTAAAATAGACAAGAGTTAGATTAAAAAAAAATACTTATTAATACAAGCAATTTTTACATATATCATAAAGCATAAGCACACTATATTACATATATTACACCACACGAATACAAATATCTTATTCCGACTCGCTCGTTTCTTCTTCTTTAGTTTTGGTTCGTTTTGCCAAGTTTCTAGGGATATATGATGTTCCCCTAATACGAGCTGTCGTTTTTCACAACGGTTTAGAAAAACCTGGTGGTTTAGAGGTTCCCGGGTCATTGTTACAACTTAAGGGCTTCGGGGGTTGACGATACATATAAAGTTCATCGGGGTTGGAATTAGATTTCTCTATTTTTATGCCCTTTCCCTTATTATTTTCTTTTGCCTTTTTAAATTCAGTTGGGGTAATTTCTATAACATCATCGGAATTCTCGTCGGAATCCGATTCATCGGAGAATTGGTAATCCTCCCAATATTTTGCTTCCTTGGCGAAAACACCATTGACCATAATTAACCTTGGTCGGTTTTTTGAGGATTTTCTTTTACTTAACCGTTTTATTATTTCCCCCACCGGTTCTATTTCCTCCTCCGGTTCTTCCTCTTTCGGTTCTGATTCTTCTTCCGGTTCTGATTCTTCTTCCGGTTCTTCTTCGGGAACTTGTGAATCAGTCCAATATATATTCGACTTTTCGTTATTATTAGGTGAGTCAATGGGATTTGTGCTAGAGGTAGACATCTATCACACAATATCAAACATGTTAAGAGATTCATATATCACATAATATATACATGTTAATAATATATAGTTTCCAACAAAAATGTTAAGCAATCATTTTTAAAGAAAACACGGTCGAAGTCCAGACTCACTAATGCATCCTAACAAACTTGATAAGACACACTAATGCAAATTTTCTGGTTCTCTAAGACCAACGCTCGGATACCAACTGAAATGTCCCGTTCTTATTGATTAAAAACGTTCCATATTAATTGATTTCGTTGCGAGGTTTTGACCTCTATATGAGACGTTTTTCAAAGACTGCATTCATTTTTAAAACAAACCATAACCTTTATTTCATAAATAAAGGTTTAAAAAGCTTTACGTAGATTATCAAATAATAATAATCTAAAATATCCTGTTTACACACGACCATTACATAATGGTTTACAATACAAATATGTTACATCGAAATCAGTTTCTTGAATGCAGTTTTTACACAATATCATACAAACATGGACTCCAAATCTTGTCCTTATTTTAGTATGCAACAGCGGAAGCTCTTAGTATTCACCTGAGAATAAACATGCTTTAAACGTCAACGAAAATGTTGGTGAGTTATAGGTTTAACCTATATATATGAAATTGTAACAATAGACCACAAGATTTCATATTTCAATACACATCCCATACATAGAGATAAAAATCATTCATATGGTGAACACCTGGTAACCGACATTAACAAGATGCATATATTAGAATATCCCCATCATTCCGGGACACCCTTCGGATATGATATAAATTTTGAAGTACTAAAGCATCCGGTACTTCGGATGGGGTTTGTTAGGCCCAATAGATCAATCTTTAGGATTCGCGTCAATTAGGGTGTCTGTTCCCTAATTCTTAGATTACCAGACTTAATAAAAAGGGGCATATTCGATTTCGATAATTCAACCATAGAATGTAGTTTCACGTACTTGTGTCTATTTTGTAAATCATTTATAAAACCTGCATGTATTCTCATCCCAAAAATATTAGATTTTAAAAGTGGGACTATAACTCACTTTCACAGATTTTTACTTCGTCTGGAAGTAAGACTTGGCCACTGGTTGATTCACGAACCTATAACAATATATACATATATATCAAAGTATGTTCAAAATATATTTACAACACTTTTAATATATTTTGATGTTTTAAGTTTATTAAGTCAGCTGTCCTCGTTAGTAACCTACAACTAGTTGTCCACAGTTAGATGTACAGAAATAAATCGATAAATATTATCTTGAATCAATCCACGACCCAGTGTATACGTATCTCAGTATTGATCACAACTCAAACTATATATATTTCGGAATCAACCTCAACCATGTATAGCTAACTCCAACATTCACATATAGAGTGTCTATGGTTGTTCCGAAATATATATAGATGTGTCGACATGATAGGTCGAAACATTGTATACGTGTCTATGGTATCTCAAGATTACATAATATACAATACAAGTTGATTAAGTTATGGTTGGAATAGATTTGTTACCAATTTTCACGTAGCTAAAATGAGAAAAATTATCCAATCTTGTTTTACCCATAACTTCTTCATTTTAAATCCGTTTTGAGTGAATCAAATTGCTATGGTTTCATATTGAACTATATTTTATGAATCTAAACAGAAAAAGTATAGGTTTATAGTCAGAAAAATAAGTTACAAGTCGTTTTTGTAAAGGTAGTCATTTCAGTCGAAAGAACGACGTCTAGATGACCATTTTAGAAAACATACTTCCACTTTGAGTTTAACCATAATTTTTGGATATAGTTTCATGTTTATAATAAAAATCATTTTCCCAGAACAACAACTTTTAAATCAAAGTTTATCATAGTTTTTAATTAACTAACCCAAAACAGCCCGCGGTGTTACTACGACGGCGTAAATCCGGTTTTACGGTGTTTTTCGTGTTTCCAGGTTTTAAATCATTAAGTTAGCATATCATATAGATATAGAAAATGTGTTTAGTTGATTTTAAAAGTCAAGTTAGAAGGATTAACTTTTATTTGCGAACAAGTTTAGAATTAACTAAACTATGTTCTAGTGATTACAAGTTTAAACCTTCGAATAAGATAGCTTTATATGTATGAATCGAATGATGTTATGAACATCATTACTACCTCAAGTTCCTTGGATAAACCTACTCGAAATGGGAAAAATAGATCTAGCTTCAAAGGATCCTTGGATGGCTTGAAAGTTCTTGAAGCAGAATCATGACACGAAAACAATTTCAAGTAAGATTTCCACTCGAAATAAGATTGTTATAGTTATAGAAATTGAATTAAAGTTTGAATATGATTATTACCTTGTATTAGAAAGATAACCTACTGTAAGTAACAAAGGTTTCTTGATCTTGGATGATTACTTGGAATGGATTTAGAAAACTTGGAAGTAAACTTGCAATCTTGGAAGTATTCTTGATTTTATGAAACTAGAACTTTTGGAATTTATGAAGAACACTTAGAACTTGAAGATAGAACTTGAGAGAGATCAATTAGATGAAGAAAATTGAAGAATGAAAGTGTTTGTAGGTGTTTTTGGTCGTTGGTGTATGGATTAGATATAAAGGATATGTAATTTTATTTTCATGTAAATAAGTCATGAATGATTACTCATATTTTTGTAATTTTATGAGATATTTCATGCTAGTTGCCAAATGATGGTTCCCACATGTGTTAGGTGACTCACATGGACTGCTAAGAGCTAATCATTGGAGTGTATATACCAATAGTACATACATCTAAAAGCTGTGTATTGTACGAGTACGAATACGGGTGCATACCAGTAGAATTGTTGATGAAACTGAACGAGGATGTAATTGTAAGCATTTTTGTTAAGTAGAAGTATTTTGATAAGTGTCTTGAAGTCTTTCAAAAGTGTATGAATACATATTAAAACACTACATGTATATACATTTTAACTTAGTCGTTAAGTCATCGTTAGTCGTTACATGTAAATGTTGTTTTGAAACCTTTAGGTTAACGATCTTGTTGAATGTTGTTAACCCATTATTTATTATAACAAATGAGATGTTAAATTGTTATATTATCATGATATTATGATATATAATATATCTTAGTATGATATATATACAGTTAAATGTCGTTACAACGATAATCGTTACATATATGTCTCATTTCGAAATCATTAAGTTAGTAGTCTTATTTTTACATATGTATTTCATTGTTAATACACTTAATAATATATTTAATTATCATTTAACATAATTATCCAAGTGTATCAATATCTTAATATGATTCATATGTACCTAGTAAGACGTTGTTATAACGATAATCGTTATATATATCGTTTTCGAGTTTCTTAAATTAATAGTCTCATTTTTATGTATATAACTCATTGTTAAAATACCTAATGAGATACATAATTATAATAAAATCATGTTAACTATATATATAACCATATATATATCATCGTATAGTTTTTACAAGTTTTAACGTTCGTGAATCATCGGTCAACTTGGGTGGTCAATTGTCTATATGAAACCTATTTCAATTAATCAAGTCTTAACAAGTTTAATTGCTTAACATGTTGGAAACACTTAATCATGTAAATAACAATTTCATTTAATATATATATAAATATGGAAAAGTTCGGGTCACTACAAAATACCTCGCGATGTAATCATATGTTATTGTATTTGTCCTTATGGATTAGGACGGGTCGCTTCATGAAACATAAGGGACCTAGCAACATTCATAAGGTGTCTATGTTTCCTCTCTACTACCCCATTTTGTAGAGGAGTATAAGGAATAGTGGTCTGATGAATCATACCCATGGACTGAACAAAAGAATCAAATTGATTATTATAAAATTCAGTTCCATTGTCTGTTCTAATAATTTTGATTCTTTTATTAAATTGATTTTGTATTAAGTAAAACAAATTTGAAAAATTTTCAAAAACTTCAGTTTTACTTTTTAACATATATACCCAAACAGCCCTAGTATAATGATAATGCTAAAAACGAACAAATATTTCATAGCATTATTCCTCAAGAAAGACAAGCTTTTAGTTGCAATTGTTTTATTTAAAAGTGATATTCGTTTAAATAATAAAAGGTGAAGACAAAAGACAGATTCGACGAATTGAAGACGCAAACGACCAAAAAGCTCAAAAGTACAAAATACAATCAAAGAGGTTCCAATTATTGATAAGAAACGTCTCGAAATTACAAGAGTACAAAATTCAAAAAGTAAAGTACAAGATATTAAATTGTACGCAAGGACGTTCGAAAATCGGGAACCGGGACCAGAGTCAACTCTCAACGCTCGACGCAACGGACTAAAAATTACAAGTTAACTATGTATATAAATATAATATAATATATAATTAATTATATAAATTATATATATATATATTATATTTATATAATAAACCGTCGGTAAACAAAGAGCCAAAATGGAGTGAGCTGTAATTACAAACTCCGCGACTCGCGGAGTTTGAAGAAAAAAAGGGCCGCGTATCGCGGAGCCCTAAATTTAGAAACTGCCTATAAAGCTCGCGCATTCTGATCGTAAAAATATAACATATATATCCATCCATCTATCTAAACGTAATATTTATATTTATAATTTATATTTTAATTTTAATTTTAATTTTAATCCTAATAATAAGGGTATGTTAGCGAATGTCGTAAGGGTGTAAGTCGAAATTCTGTCCGTGAAACGCTACGCTATTTTTAATCATTGTAAGTTATGTTCAACCTTTTTAATTTAATGTCTCGTAGCTAAGTTATTATTATGCTTATTTAATACCGAAGTAATCATGATGTTGGGCTAATTACTAAAATTGGGTAATTGGACCTTGTACCATAATTGGGGTTTGGATAAAAGAACGACACTTGTGGAAATTAGACTATGGGCTATTAATGAGTTTTATATTAACTAAACAATACCTTGTTAATTTAATATACAAACTTATAATTCGATGTATTTATATATACCCACTTACGCTTGACTGGGTACGGTGGGCGGGATATCTATAAATACCAATAATTATTCATTTTACCGGACACGGAACTGGATTAATAGTTAATAGACTTGTTGAAACAGGGGTGAATTACATTCAAGGGTAATTGGTGTAATTGTTAACAAAGTAGTAAAACCTTGGTTTACACGCAGTCGATAACCTGGTGTATTCATTAAACAAAGTATTAAAACCTTGTTACAATTCGAATCCCCAATTAGTTGAATATTTGACTTCGGGAATAAGAATAATTTGACGAAGGCTTTCGCTCTTTATATTTATGACTGATGGACTATTATGGACAAATCCGTATGGACATATTAAATAATCCAGGACAAAGGACAATTAACCCATGGGCATAAAACTAAAATCAACACGTCAAACATCATGATTACGGAAGTTTAAATAAGCATAATTCTTTTATTTCATATTTAATTTCCTTTATTTTATATTTAATTGCACTTCTAATTATCGCATTTTTATTTATTGTTATTGTATTTAATTGCACTTTTAATTATCGTACTTTTTAATTATCGCAAGTTTATTTTATCGCACTTTTATTATTCGCAATTTCATTATCGTTATTTACTTTACGCTTTAAATTAAAGTCCTTTTAATATTTTACATTTGGTTTTAACTGCGACTAAAGTTTTAAAATCGACAAACCGGTCATTAAACGGTAAAAACTCCCCTTTATAATAATAATATTACTTATATATATATTTGTATTTTTATAAATTTAAACTAATATAGCGTTAAGCTTTGTGAAAAAGATTCCCTGTGGAACGAACCGGACTTACTAAAAACTACACTACTGTACGATTAGGTACACTGCCTATAAGTGTTGTAGCAAGGTTTAAGTATATCCATTCAATAAATAAATAAATATCTTGTGTAAAATTGTATCGTATTTAATAGTATTTTCTTGTAAAATTTAATAGTATTTTATACCCCTTAGCTTTAACTATAATAGTAATCTCAATTTGCGATTATAATTTTAAGTTAGTAATAGTAATAAGGTTGGGTTAGTCTAGTGTTTTTAAGTTCTATAAGTCACTATTTTTCTTTCTTATTTTTATTTTTCGATCTTTTTTCGACACGCTCTATTTCTTTCTTATTTCTCGTCATTCTAGTTTAGGACATAGATTTTTTATTCTACTTCTTATCTAAATTTCTTAAAATTACGAAAATTTATTTTAAGTGGTTAAATTGATAGACATCAAAATTTTCTGGTTCGTAGTAATAGTTGGATTTGTACGTGAACCGGGTTATTGGAGCCAAACAGTCCTCAATTATATTGAGACCAAACGAATCCTGCCCCTCTGCTGCATCTTTTGGCTATTCGAAACGTGGGCAAAATCAGAAAAGTCTATTGATTGGATAACTTATATAATTTTTCTTTCCTTTTAAAAACTAATAGGATATTCAGTGAATGCACCGAGCAAGACGTTCACCACCTTTTGTACATTCACCACCTGTAACTAGATCAAGACATTTAGCAAATATTACCGCCGTTGATTTTTCTTTAGAATCGTCATCCAGTCGACCAAGTACTCCAGTTCAAATTTCCGATAATCCATTTTTTGAACCCGACCTCACAATTGAGAATCCGGAGAATATTCAGGGACGATTCATAGATCCTGAACCATTAAATTTTCCTCCGGAACCACCAATTATTCAAACAGAGATTGTTGAGGAACGAACCATTAAATCAGAATCCTCTAGTGATTCCGATTCAACAAATTCAATTATGGAGAATCTGGAACCTTTAAGTATGGAAGACCGAATGAGAGCTAAACGCACTGGCCAAGGTCACGCAATTACTCATCCTGACATTAATGCGCCAGATTATGAAATCAAAGGACAAATTCTACACATGGTGACTAATCAATTCCAATTTAGTGGTGCGCCAAAGGAAGATCCAAATGAACATCTTCGTACCTTTAATAGGATCTGCACTCTATTTAAAATAAGAGAAGTTGAGGATGAACAGATATATATCATGTTATTTCCCTGGACTTTAAAGGGAGAAGCCAAAGATTGGTTGGAATCGTTACCTGAAGGGGCGATTGATACATGGGATGTTTTAGTTGAAAAATTTCTTAAACAATTCTTTCCTGCATCTAAAGCCGTAAGACTTCAAGGAGAAATTGTTACATTCACACAGAAGCCAAATGAAACTCTATATGAGGCTTGGACAAGATTTGGAAAGTTATTGAGAGGATGTCAGCAACATGGTTTAGATACCTGTCAAATAGTACAAATATTCTACCAAGGATGCGACATCACTACAAGAAAAGACATAGATATAGCAGCTGGTGGTTCCATTATGAAGAAAACTGAAACTGATGCTTACAAAATTATTGATAACACTGCTTCCCACTCACATGAGTGGCACCAAGAAAAAGATATCGTTAGATCATCTAAAGCAGCTAGAGCCAATTCTAGCCATGACTTAGATTCCATTTCCGCAAAGATAGATGCTGTCGAGAGACGAATGGAAAAGATGACTAAGGATATTCACTCAATACGAATTAGTTGTGAGCAGTGTGGAGGACCACATTTGACAAAAGATTGTCTCAGTATTGAATTAACAATGGAACAAAGAGAGAATGTTTCATATCTAAACCAAAGGCCTGGAAATAATTATCAGAATAATTATCAACTGCCAAGACCGATTTACAATCAAAACCAGAACTATAACAGAAGTATTCCATACAACAACCAACAAGGTCCTAGCAATCAACAAGTATCCAACAATACTTACAACCAGCAAAGACCTAATTTTCAAAACAAACCACCACAATAAACCGATGATAAAAAGCCGAATTTAGAAGATATGATGACGAAGCTAGTTGAAACTCAAACGCAGTTTTTCACATTTCAGAAACAAACTAATGAACAAAATGCTCAAGCATTTAGAAATCAACAAGCTTCTATTCAAAATCTGGAACAAGAAGTAAGTAACCTAGCAAGGTTAATAGGTGAAAGAAAACCGGGAAGTTTACCTAGTGATACAAATGCTAACCCCCGGAATGAAACAGCTAAAGCCATTACCACAAGAAGTGGTACAACACTTAAACCACCTGAAATACCTGTAACTTCTGATGAAGTTATTCCTACTCCACAAGAACCACAACCTGATCAAGATAAGGAAAAAGAACTGGTAGTTGAAAAGGTTAATGAAGATAACACAGTTAAGGCTAAACCTTATGTTAAACCATACCAACCACTACTTCCTTACCCGAGTAAAATGAAGAAAGAGAAACTTGAAGCCGAGCAATCCAAATTCTTGGATATGTTTAAATAGATAAATGTAAATCTTCCTTTCATTGATGTGATTTCAGGAATGCCTAGATATGCTAAATTCTTGAAAGATCTAATCTCAAATAGAAAGAAAATGGAAGAACTCTCGGCTGTTACCATGAATGCTAATTGTTCAGCAGTGCTGTTGAATAAGATACCAGAAAAACTATCTGATCCAGGAAGTTTCACAATTCCATGTTTTCTGGGTAGTCTTAGTTCAATAGAAGCATTGGCAGACTTAGGTGCTAGTATAAATCTAATGTCATATTCACTATACGCTAAACTAGACCTTGGAGAATTGAAACCAACCAGAATAAGCATACAACTAGCTGATAGATCAATAAAATATCCTAGAGGGATAATGGAGAACATGCTAGTTAAAGTTGGTACTTTAGTATTTCCAGTAGATTTTGTTGTTCTGGACATGGAATAAGATTCTCAAGTTCCTCTCATATTAGGAAGACCATTCTTAAACACGGCTAATGCAATGATAGACGTGTTCGGTAAGAAATTGACCCTAAGTATAGAGGATGAGAGTGTTACCTTTTCAGTTGATAGAGCAATGCAACAACCACAATCTGCAGATGATACATGTTATTATATTCAAACTATAGATGCACATGCAGAATTATTAGAAGAATTTCTAGAATTACAAGGAACAGGAGAATGTTCTTTAGGAGAAGGAACAGAACAAATTGATGAAGCTGAAATGTTAGCTACACTTATAGCTAATGGATATGAACCAACAACAGAAGAAATTCAAATGCTAAAAGAAGAAGACAGATATCGATACAAATCATCGATAGAAGAACCTCCGAAATTAGAGTTAAAGCCACTTTCAAACCATTTGGAATACGCTTATTTACATGGTGAATCTGAATTACCTGTAATAATATCGTCTTCTCTTACTAAAAATGAGAAATCACAACTCATTTCTGTGTTGAAAGCTCATAAACCAGCCATTGCATGGAAGATTCATGATATTAAAGGAATAAGTCCTTCGTATTGTACACATAAAATCCTTATGGAAGAAGGTCATAAAACGTATGTGCAACGCCAACGAAGACTAAATCCTAATATGCAAGATGTAGTTAAGAAAGAGATTATTAAACTGCTAGATGCAGGCCTAATTTATCCAATCTCTGATAGTCCATGGGTAAGCCCAGTTCAATGCGTGCCTAAGAAGGGTGGCATGACTGTCATTACAAATGAGAAAAATGAGCTTATTCCTACTAGGACTGTAACAGGATGGCGTGTGTGTATTGATTATAGAAAATTAAATGACGCCACCAGAAAAGATCACTTTCCCTTACCTTTCATTGATCAAATGTTGGAAAGATTAGCCGGAAATAGTTACTATTGTTTTCTAGATGGATTTTCCGGATATTTTCAAATTCCAATAGCACCCGAGGACCAATAGAAAACCACATTCACGTGCTCTTATGGTAGTTTTGCTTACAAACGCATGCCATTTGGACTTTGCAACGCCCCTGCAACATTTCAAAGGTGCATGATGGCAATTTTTCACGACATGATAGAAGAATGCATGGAAGTTTTCATGGATGACTTTTTAGTCTTCGGTGATACATTTGAATCATGTCTAGTTAATCTAGAATGAATGCTTATTAGATGCGAACAATCAAATCTAGTACTTAATTGGGAGAAATGCCATTTCATGGTTAAAGAAGGCATCATTCTTGGTCATAAAATTTTAAAAGATGGAATTGAAGTGGATAGAGCTAAAGTAGATGTAATTGCTAAACTTCCACATCCCACCAATGTTAGAGGAGTTAGGAGTTTTCTAGGGCATGCCGGTTTTTACCGACGTTTCATAAAAGATTTTTCTAAGATTGCCACTCCTATGAATAAACTCCTAGAAAAGGATGCTCCATTCATCTTTTCAGATGAATGTATCAAATCTTTTAATATTCTTAAAGAGAAACTTACTAATGCGCCGATCATGATAACATCAAATTGGAATCTACCGTTTGAATTAATGTGCGATGCAAGTGATTTTGCAATGGGAGCCGTTTTAGGACAAAGGATTGAAAAACGATTTCAACCTATATATTACGCTAGTAAGACGTTACAAGGAGCACAAACGAACTATACAACTACTGAAAAAGAACTCCTTGTTATTGTCTTTGCTTTTGACAAATTTCGATCATATCTCGTTCTAGCTAAAACGGTGGTCTATACCGACCATTCTGCTCTTAGATACCTATTTTCAAAACAAGATGCTAAACCACGATTAATCCGCTGGATCTTACTCTTACAAGAATTTGATATTGAAATCCGAGATAAAAGAGGAGCAGAAAATCTCGCCGCTGATCATCTTTCTCGTCTTGAAAATCCCGAATTAGAAGTTCTAAATGAATCAGCCATACAAGACAACTTTCCTGATGAATATCTATTGAAGATAGATTATAATGAAATTCCATGGTTTGCAGACTATGCAAACTACTTAGTTTGTGGATTCCTTGAAAAAGGATTATCGTACCAAAAACGAAAGAAATTCTTCAGTGATATAAAACACTATTTTTGGAAAGATCCACATCTGTTTAAAAGTTGTCCAGATGAAATAATACGCCGATGTGTATTCGGAGATGAAGCTAGTAAAATTTTAAACCATTGTCACACAGGACCAACAGGAGGAAATTATGGGCCTCAACTAACAGCAAGAAAAGTTTATGATGCTGGATTCTATTGGCCTACAATTTACAAAGACGCACACCTTCTTTGCAAATCCTGCGATGCTTGTCAAAGGTGTAGTGACCCGAACTTTTCCATGTTTATATATATATTAATTGAGATTGATATTTACATGATTAAATGTTTCCAACATGTTAAGCAATCAAACTTGTTAAGACTTGATTAATTGAAATATGTTTCATATAGACAATTGACCACCCAAGTTGACCGGCGATTCACGAACGTTAAAACTTGTAAAAACGACATGACGATATATATATGGATATACATATGGTTAACATGAGATTATGATAAGTAAGTATCTCCATAAGTATATTAACAATGAGTTATATACATATAAACAAGACTACTAACTTAAGGATTTCGAAACGAGACATATATGTAACGATTATCGTTGTAACGACATTTAAATGTATATATATCATATTAAGATATATTAATATATCATAATATCATGATAATATAATAATTTAACATCTCATTAGATATAATAAATAATGGGTTAACAACATTAATTGAGATCGTTAACTTAAAGGTTTCAAAACAACACTTACATGTAACGACTAACGATGACTTAACGACTCAGTTAAAATGTATATACATGTAGTGTATTTAGATGTATTAAAATACTTTTGGAAGACTTCAAGACATATATCAAAACACTCATACTTAACGAAAATGGTTACAGTTACTTTTCCATTCTTTTCTTTCATCAAGAATTCTAGTCGTATTCTTACCCGTATTATACACAGCTTCAAAACGTACTTACTATGAGTATATACCAATAGGAACTAGCATGGGATTCCACTCTTAATTATGTCATGTATGACTAATCAATTTTAACTTCTACCATGAGCTAGTCAACTAACTAGAACTCCTTTTAACCCCACTCACCACTCACCAATTACCACTCATCATTCACTCCATTTCACTTCCAATTCTCTTTCTAATTCTCTCTCAAAACACACACACACTATTATGAACGTATTTTTACAGTAGTTAATCATCATCTTCATCAAAAATCACTTCAAGAATCAAGCTATAATCATCATAGGAAGAACACTTCAAGAACACTTCAAAAATCCCTTCAAGTTTACTAATTTACTTCCAAGCTTTCTAATCCATTCCAAGTAATCATCTAAGATCAAGAAACCTTTGTTATATACAGTAGGTTATCTTTCTTATTCAAGGTAATATTCATATTCAAACTTTGATTCAATTTCTATAACTATAAACTATCTTAATTCGAGTAAAAATCTTACTTGAACTTGTTTTTGTGTCATGATCCTACTTCAAGAACTTTCAAGCCACCCAAGATCCTTTGAAGCTAGATCATTTCTTGTCACTTCCAGTAGGTTTACCTACTAAACTTGAGGTAGTAATGATGTTCATAACATCATTCGATTCATATATATAAAACTATCTTATTCGGAGATTTAAACTCGTAATCACTAGAACATAGTTTAGTTAATTCTAAACTTGTTCGCAAATAAAAGTTAATCCTTCTAACTTGACTTTTAAAATTAACTACACACATGTTCTATATCTATATGATATGCTAACTTAATGATTTAAAACCTGGAAACACGAAAAACACCGTAAAACTGGATTTACGCCGTCGTAGTAACACCGCGGGCTGTTTTGGGTTAGTTAATTAAAAACTATGATAAACTTTGATTTAAAAGTTGTTATTCCGAGAAAATGATTTTTATTATGAACATGAAACTATAACCAAAAATTATGGTTAAACTCAAAGTGGAAGTATGTTTTCTAAAATGGTCATCTAGACGTCGTTCTTTCGACTGAAATGACTACCTTTACAAAAATGACTTGTAACTTATTTTTCCGACTATAAACCTATACTTTTTCTGTTTAGATTCATAAAATAGAGTTCAATATGAAACCATAGCAATTTGATTCACTCAAAACGGATTTAAAATTAAGAAGTTATGGGTAAAACAAGATTGGATAATTTTTCTCATTTTAGCTACGTGAAAATTGGTAACAAATCTATTCCAAACATAACTTAATCAACTTGTATTGTATATTATGTAATCTTGAGATACCATAGACACGTATACAATGTTTCGACCTATCATGTCGACACATCTATATATATTTCGGAACAACCATAGACACTCTATATGTGAATGTTGGAGTTAGCTATACAGGGTTGAGGTTGATTCCAAAATATATATAGTTTGAGTTGTGATCAATACTGAGATACATATACATTGGGTCGTGGATTGATTCAAGATAATATTTATCGATTTATTTCTGTACATCTAACTGTGGACAACTAGTTGTAGGTTACTAACGAGGACAGCTGACTTAATAAACTTAAAACATCAAAATATATTAAAAGTGTTGTAAATATATTTTGAACATACTTTGATATATATGTATATATTGTTATAGGTTCGTGAATCAACAGTGGCCAAGTCTTACTTCCCGACGAAGTAAAAATCTGTGAAAGTGAGTTATAGTCCCACTTTTAAAATCTAATATTTTTGGGATGAGAATACATGCAGGTTTTATAAATGATTTACAAAATAGACACAAGTACGTGAAACTACATTCTATGGTTGAATTATCGAAATCGAATATGCCCCTTTTTATTAAGTCTGGTAATCTAAGAATTAGGGAACAGACACCCTAATTGACGCGAATCCTAAAGATAGATCTATTGGGCCTAACAAACCCCATCCAAAGTACCGGATGCTTTAGTACTTCGAAATTTATATCATATCCGAAGGGTGTCCCGGAATGATGGGGATATTCTTATATATGCATCTTGTTAATGTCGGTTACCAAGTGTTCACCATATGAATGATTTTTATCTCTATGTATGGGATGTGTATTGAAATATGAAATCTTGTGGTCTATTGTTACGATTTGATATATATAGGTTAAACCTATAACTCACCAACATTTTTGTTGACGTTTAAAGCATGTTTATTCTCAGGTGAATATTAAGAGCTTCCGCTGTTGCATACTAAAATAAGGACAAGATTTGGAGTCCTTGTTTGTATGATATTGTGTAAAAACTGCATTCAAGAAACTGATTTCGATGTAACATATTTGTATTGTAAACCATTATGTAATGGTCGTGTGTAAACAGGATATTTTAGATTATCATTATTTGATAATCTACGTAAAGCTTTTTAAACCTTTATTTATGAAATAAAGGTTATGGTTTGTTTTAAAAATGAATGCAGTCTTTGAAAAACGTCTCATATAGAGGTCAAAACCTCGCAACGAAATCAATTAATATGGAACGTTTTTAATCAATAAGAACGGGACATTTCAGTTGGTATCCGAGCGTTGGTCTTAGAGAACCAGAAAATTTGCATTAGTGTGTCTTATCGAGTTTGTTAGGATGCATTAGTGAGTCTGGACTTCGACCGTGTTTTCTTTAAAAATGATTGCTTAACATTTTTGTTGGAAACTATATATTTTTAACATATGAATATTATGTGATATATTAATCTCTTAACGTGTTTGATATTATGTGATAGATGTCTACCTCTAGAACAAGTCCCATTGACTCACCTAATAATAATGAAGAGTCAAATGTAAATTGGAATGATTCGTGGACTGATTCACAAGTTCCCGAAGAGGAACCGGAAGAAGAGTCGGAACCGGAAGAAGAATCGGAACCGGAAGAAGAATCGGAACCGGAAGAAGAAATAGAACCGGTGGGGGAAATAATAAAACGGTTAAGTAAAAGAGAATCCTCAACCAACCGACCAAGGTTAATTATGGTCAATGGTGTTTCCGCCAAGGAAGCAAAATATTGGGAGGATTACCAATTCTCCGATGAATCGGATTCCGACGAGAATTCCGATGATGTTAAAGAAATTACCCCAACTGAATTTAAAAAGGCAAAAGAAAATAATAAGGGAAAGGGCATAAAAATAGAGAAATCTAATTCCAACCCCGATGAACTTTATATGTATCGTCAACCCCCGAAGTCCTTAAGTTTTAACAATGATCCGGGAACCTCTAAACCACCAGGTTTTTTCTAAACCATTGTGGACAACGACGGCTCGTATTAGGGGAACATCATATATCCCTAGAAACTTGGCAAAATGAACCAAAACCGAACAAGAAGAAACGAGCGAGTCGGAATAAGATAGTTGTATTCGTGTGGTGTAATATATGTAATATAGTGTGCTTATGCTTTATGATATATGTAAAAATTGCTTGTATTAATAAGTATTTTTTTTATGAATCTAACTCTTGTATATTTTACAGTATAAAAACACAAAATGGATAGACAACTCAATATTTTAAGAGACCTACCCGGAGACATGATTGATGAAATCTTGTCTAGAGTCGGTCAGAATTCCTCGGCACAACTATTTAAGGCGAGATCAGTTTGTAAGACATTCGAAGAACGTTCCAAGAATGCCTTGGTTTATAAAAGGCTTTCGTTCGAAAGATGGGGGATATCACATTGGGAAATCCATAAGTTACGATGTGTTTACTTTGACGCATATATTGCGGGGAACCCAAATGCTATTTTACGCAACGGGTTAAGAAATTATTTTGACTCAGTATATCCGAATATAGGACTTCGTGATTTAGAAAAAGTGGCTAACATGCAACATAAAGAAGCATGTTATGCTTACGGGTTAGTAATGTTCGCTTCTCACCAAAGTGAGAATAAGAACATCGGGCTACAACTATTAAACAAAACGTTCCCCCAAGTGACGGAGTCGGTAATTGGGGTAAGAAATGAGGTTTTTAGGTTATTACGAGACTGTTGGTCATTACGTAACCCTCGTCTCTTTGACGACGTTACAACACGCTGTCTTATCAACGGCCATAACGGTTATGTTCCACAAGACCAAGGATGGGAAGTAGTCCTAGTAAAACCAGAATGCATGACTTATTTCTGGACGTATGAATTACGTGTCTTTATTGCCTTTGCTGAACGACTTGTGTACTAGCTAGAATTATCTTCACAACTATCTTGTATCAAAGTTATTGTGTGCTATATTTCATGCTTTATGTAAAATAAGCGGTATTGTAAGTTTGTAAAATATTGTATAAAAGTTTGAACGCGAAATATTATTACAATCAGTTTTTCATATAGAATTGTAGTAGTTGAATTGTATATTAGCTACTAAGTATGAACTTAACGGGTAGGTACTACCCGAATTTAAACTTATAAAATGCTAATATGAAGAAAAAGCTTTTATAAATGAGTTCATATTATGCTACGAAATACTCTTAACTACTCTTAATATTCTGTATGATTAACTTGTTCCATTTGACTATTTTGAAGGAAATGGCACCGACTACTCGACACACCGTGAATATGAATGAAGAGGAATTCCGTACTTTTCTAGCTTCAAACATAGCCGCAGTACAGGCTGCGCTACATACCAACAATAACCTTGGATCTGGCAGTACAGGAAATCGTGTAGGATGCACCTACAAAGAATTCACTGCCTGCAAACCTTTGGAATTTGATGGAACCGAAGGACCGATCGGATTGAAACGGTGGACCGAGAAGGTCGAATCGGTGTTTGCCATAAGTAAGTGTACTGAAGAGGACAAAGTGAAGTACGCTACGTATACCTTCACAGGTTCTGCGTTAACATGGTGGAATACCTATCTAGAGCAAGTGGGACAAGATGATGCGTACGCACTACCGTGGTCAGCATTCAAGCACTTGATGAACGAGAAGTACCGTCCCAGAACCGAGGTCAATAAACTCAAGACAGAACTTAGAGGGTTACGAACCCAAGGATTTGATATTACCACGTACGAAAGACGATTCACAGAATTGTGCCTATTGTGTCCGGGAGCGTTCGAAGATGAGGAAGAGAAGATCGACGCATTTGTGAAAGGATTACCGGAAAGAATCCAAGAAGATATAAGTTCACACGAGCCCGCCTCCATACAACAGGCATGTAGAATGGCTCACAAACTAGTGAACCAGATTGAAGAAAGAATTAAAGAACAGACTGCTGAAGAGGCCAATGTGAAGCAAGTCAAAAGAAAGTGGGAGGAAAACGGTGATAAGAATCACCAATACAACAACAACAGCAATTACAACAATAATCGCAACAATTATCTCAAAAATCGCAACATCAATCGTAACTACAACAAACGGCCCAACAACAACAACAACAACAACAACAGCAACTACAACAATCATCCCAACAACAATAATAACCGCAACAACAACTACAATCAGAAGCAGCTATGCCAAAGGTGTAAAAAGTATCACTAGGGGTTCTGCACCAAATTTTGCAACAAGTGTAAAAGAAATGGTCATAGCGCGGTGAAGTGTGAGGTCTACGAACCAGGGGTTAATAGAACGAAAGGAACAAATGGTGTCGGAACGAGTAATGGCGGAGCAAGTAGTGTCGGAGCAAGTTATGCCAATGTAGTTTGTTATAAATGTGGAAAACCGGGCCACATTATTAGAAATTGCCCGAACCAGGAGAACACGAATGGACAAGGCCGCGGAAGAGTTTTCAATATTAATGCGGCAGAGGCACAGGAAGACCCGGAGCTTGTTACGGGTACGTTTCTTATTGACAATAAATCTGCTTACGTTTTATTTGATTCGGGTGCGGATAGAAGCTATATGAGTAGAGATTTTTGTGCTAAATTAAGTTGTCCATTGACGCCGTTGGATAGTAAATTTTTACTCGAATTAGCAAACGGTAAATTAATTTCAGCAGATAATATATGCCGGAATCGAGAAATTAAACTGGGTAGCGAAATATTTAAGATTGATTTGATACCAGTAGAGTTACGGAGTTTTGATGTAATAGTTGGCATGGACTGGCTGAAGAAGGTGAAAGCAGAGATCGTATGTTATAAAAATGCAATTCGCATTGTACGAGAAGAAGGAGAACCCTTAATGGTGTACGGAGAAAAGGGCAACATGAAGCTACATCTTATTAGTAATTTGAAGGCACAAAAACTAATAAAAAAAGGTTGCTATGCTGTTCTAGCACACGTCGAGAAAGTACAAACTGAAGAAAAGAGCATCAATGATGTTCCCGTCGCAAAAGAATTTCTCGATGTATTTCCGAAAGAATTACCGGGATTACCCCCACATCGATCCGTTGAATTTCAAATAGATCTTGTACCAGGAGCTGCACCAATAGCTCGTGCTCCTTACAGACTCGCACCCAGTGAGATGAAAGAACTGCAAAGCCAATTACAAGAACTTTTAGAGCGTGGTTTCATTCGACCAAGCACATCACCGTGGGGAGCTCCTGTTTTGTTTGTCAAGAAGAAAGATGGTACATTCAGGTTGTGTATCGACTACCGAGAGTTGAACAAACTTACCATCAAGAACCGCTACCCACTACCGAGAATCGACGACTTATTTGATCAACTACAAGGCTCGTCTGTTTATTCAAAGATTGACTTACGTTCCGGGTATCATCAAATGCGAGTGAAAGAAGATGATATTCCAAAGACTGCTTTCAGAACACGTTACGGTCATTACGAGTTTATGGTCATGCCGTTTGGTTTAACTAATGCACCAGCTGTGTTCATGGACCTTATGAACCTAGTGTGTGGACCATACCTTGATAAGTTTGTCATTGTTTTCATTGATGACATACTTATTTACTCAAAGAATGACCAAGAACACGGTGAACATTTGAGAAAGGTGTTAGAAGTATTGAGGAAGGAAGAATTGTACGCTAAGTTTTCAAAGTGTGCATTTTGGTTGGAAGAAGTTCAATTCCTCGGTCACATAGTGAACAAAGAAGGTATTAAGGTGGATCCGGCAAAGATAGAAACTGTTGAAAAGTGGGAAACCCCAAAAACTCCGAAACACATACGCCAGTTTTTAGGACTAGCTGGTTACTACAGAAGGTTCATCCAAGACTTTTCCAGAATAGTAAAACCCTTGACTGCATTAACGCATAAAGGGAAGAAATTTGAATGGAATGATGAACAAGAGAAAGCGTTTCAGTTATTGAAGAAAAAGCTAACTACGGCACCTATATTGTCATTGCCTGAAGGGAATGATGATTTTGTGATTTATTGTGACGCATCAAAGCAAGGTCTCGGTTGTGTATTAATGCAACGAACGAAGGTGATTGCTTATGCGTCTAGACAATTGAAGATTCACGAACAAAATTATACGACGCATGATTTGGAATTAGGCGCGGTTGTTTTTGCATTAAAGACTTGGAGGCACTACTTATATGGGGTCAAAAGTATTATATATACCGACCACAAAAGTCTTCAACACATATTTAATCAGAAACAACTGAATATGAGGCAGCGTAGGTGGATTGAATTGTTGAATGATTATGATTTTGAGATTCGTTACCACCGTGGGAAGGCAAATGTGGTAGCCGATGCCTTGAGCTGGAAGGACAGAGAACCCATTCGAGTATAATCTATGAATATAATGATTCATAATAACCTTACTACTCAAATAAAGGAGGCGCAACAAGGAGTTTTAAAAGAGGGAAATTTAAAGGATGAAATACCCAAAGGATCGGAGAAGCATCTTAATATTCGGGAAGACGGAACCCGGTATAGGGCTGAAAGGATTTGGGTACCAAAATTTGGAGATATGAGAGAAATGGTACTTAGAGAAACTCATAAACCAGATACTCAATACATCCTGGAACGGGGAAGATGTACAAGGATCTCAAGAAACATTTTTGGTGGCCGTGTATGAAAGCCGATGTTGCTAAATACGTAGGAGAATGTTTGACGTGTTCTAAGGTCAAAGCTGAGCATCAGAAACCATCAGGTCTACTTCAACAACCCGAAATCCCGGAATGGAAATGGGAAAACATTACCATAGATTTCATCACTAAATTGCCAAGGACTGCAAGTGGTTTTGATACTATTTGGGTAATAGTTGATCGTCTCACCAAATCAGCACACTTCCTGCCAATAAGAGAAGATGACAAGATGGAGAAGTTAGCACGACTGTATTTGAAGGAAGTCGTCTCCAGACATGGAATACCAATCTCTATTATCTCTGATAGGGATGGCAGATTTATTTCAAGATTCTGGCAGACATTACAGCAAGCATTAGGAACTCGTCTAGACATGAGTACTGCCTATCATCCACAAACTGATGGGCAGAGCGAAAGGACGATACAAACACTTGAAGACATGCTACGAGCATGTGTTATTGATTTCGAAAACAGTTGGGATCGACATCTACCGTTAGCAGAATTTTTCTACAACAACAGCTACCATTCAAGCATTAAGATGGTGCCGTTTGAAGCACTTTATGGTAGAAAGTGCAGGTCTCCGATTTGTTAGAGTGAAGTGGGGGATAGACAAATTACGGGTTCGGAGATTATACAAGAAACTACCGAGAAGATCATCCAAATTCAACAACGGTTGAAAACCGCCCAAAGTCGACAAAAGAGCTACGCTGACATTAAAAGAAAAGATATAGAATTTGAAATTGGAGAGATGGTCATGCTTAAAGTTGCACCTTAGAAAGGCGTTGTTCGATTTGGTAAACGAGAGAAATTAAATACAAGGTATATTAGACCATTCAAGATTATTGATCGTGTCGGACCAGTAGCTTACCGACTTGAGTTACCTCAACAACTCGCTGCTGTACATAACACATTCCACGTCTCGAATTTGAAGAAATGTTTTGCTAAAGAAGATCTCACTATTCCGTTAGATGAAATCCAAATCAACGAAAAACTCCAATTCATCGAAGAACCCGTCAAAATAATGGATCGTGAGGTTAAAAGACTTAAGCAAAACAAGATACCAATTGTTAAGGTTCGATGGAATGCTCGTAGAGGACCCGAGTTCACCTGGGAGTGTGAAGATCAGATGAAGAAGAAATACCCGCATCTATTTCCAGAAGATTCGTCAACACCTTCAACAGCTTAAAATTTCGGGACGAAATTTATTTAACGGGTAGGTACTGTAGTGACCCGAACTTTTCCATGTTTATATATATTAATTGAGATTGATATTTACATGATTAAATGTTTCCAACATGTTAAGCAATCAAACTTGTTAAGACTTGATTAATTGAAATATGTTTCATATAGACAATTGACCACCCAAGTTGACCGGCGATTCACGAACGTTAAAACTTGTAAAAACGACATGACTATATATATATGGATATACATATGGTTAACATGAGATTATGATAAGTAAGTATCTCCATAAGTATATTAACAATGAGTTATATACATATAAACAAGACTACTAACTTAAGGATTTCGAAACGAGACATATATGTAACGATTATCGTTGTAACGACATTTAAATGTATATATATCATATTAAGATATATTAATATATCATAATATCATGATAATATAATAATTTAACATCTCATTAGATATAATAAACAATGGGTTAACAACATTAATTGAGATCGTTAACTTAAAGGTTTCAAAACAACACTTACATGTAACGACTAACGATGACTTAACGACTCAGTTAAAATGTATATACATGTAGTGTATTTAGATATATTAAAATACTTTTGGAAGACTTCAAGACATATATCAAAACACTCATACTTAACGAAAATGGTTACAGTTACTTTTCCATTCTTTTCTTTCATCAAGAATTCTAGTCGTATTCTTACCCGTATTATACACAGCTTCAAAACGTACTTACTATGAGTATATACCAATAGGAACTAGCATGGGATTCCAATCTTGATTATGCCATGTATGACTAATCAATTTTAACTTCTACCATGAGCTAGTCAACTAACTAGAACTCCTTTTAACCCCACTCACCACTCACCAATTACCACTCATCATTCACTCCATTTCACTTCCAATTCTCTTTCTAATTCTCTCTCAACACACACACACTATTATGAACGTATTTTTCCAGTAGTTAATCATCATCTTCATCAAAAATCACTTCAAGAATCAAGCTATAATCATCATAGGAAGAACACTTCAAGAACACTTCAAAAATCCCTTCAAGTTTACTAATTTACTTCCAAGCTTTCTAATCCATTCCAAGTAATCATCTAAGATCAAGAAACCTTTGTTATATACAGTAGGTTATCTTTCTTATTCAAGGTAATATTCATATTCAAACTTTGATTCAATTTCTATAACTATAAACTATCTTAATTCGAGTAAAAATCTTACTTGAACTTGTTTTTGTGTCATGATCCTACTTCAAGAACTTTCAAGCCACCCAAGATCCTTTAAAGCTAGATCATTTCTTGTCACCTCCAGTAGGTTTACCTACTAAACTTGAGGTAGTAATGATGTTCATAACATCATTCGATTCATATATATAAAACTATCTTATTCGAAGGTTTAAACTCGTAATCACTAGAACATAGTTTAGTTAATTCTAAACTTGTTCGCAAATAAAAGTTAATCCTTCTAACTTGACTTTTAAAATTAACTACACACATGTTCTATATCTATATGATATGCTAACTTAATGATTTAAAACCTGGAAACACGAAAAACACCGTAAAACCGGATTTACGCCGTCGTAGTAACACCGCGGGCTGTTTTGGGTTAGTTAATTAAAAACTATGATAAACTTTGATTTAAAAGTTGTTATTCTGAGAAAATGATTTTTATTATTAACATGAAACTATATCCAAAAATTATGGTTAAACTCAAAGTGGAAGTATGTTTTCTAAAATGGTCATCTAGACGTCGTTCTTTCGACTGAAATGACTACCTTTACAAAAATGACTTGTAACTTATTTTCCGACTATAAACCTATACTTTTTCTGTTTAGATTCATAAAATAGAGTTCAATATGAAACCATAGCAATTTGATTCATTCAAAACGGATTTAAAATGAAGAAGTTATGGGTAAAACAAGATTGGATAATTTTTCTCATTTTAGCTACGTGAAAATTGGTAACAAATCTATTCCAAACATAACTTAATCAACTTGTATTGTATATTATGTAATCTTGAGATACCATAGACACGTATACAATGTTTCGACCTATCATGTCGACACATCTATATATATTTCGGAACAACCATAGACACTCTATATGTGAATGTTGGAGTTAGCTATACAGGGTTGAGGTTGATTCCAAAATATATATAGTTTGAGTTGTGATCAATATTGAGATACGTATACACTGGGTCGTGGATTGATTCAAGATAATATTTATCGATTTATTTCTATACATCTAACTGTGGACAACTAGTTGTAGGTTACTAACGAGGACAGCTGACTTAATAAACTTAAAACATCAAAATATATTAAAAGTGTTGTAAATATATTTTGAACATACTTTGATATATATGTATATATTGTTATAGGTTCGTGAATCAACAGTGGCCAAGTCTTACTTCCCGACGAAGTAAAAATCTGTGAAAGTGAGTTATAGTCCCACTTTTAAAATCTAATATTTTTGGGATGAGAATACATGCAGGTTTTATAAATGATTTACAAAATAGACACAAGTACGTGAAACTACATTCTATGGTTGAATTATCGAAATCGAATATGTCCCTTTTTATTAAGTCTGGTAATCTAAGAATTAGGGAACAGACACCCTAATTGACACGAATCCTAAAGATAGATCTATTGGGCCTAACAAACCCCATCCAAAGTACCGGATGCTTTAGTACTTCAAAATTTATATCATATCCGAAGGGTGTCCCGGAATGATGGGGATATTCTTATATATGCATCTTGTTAATGTCGGTTACCAGGTGTTCACCATATGAATGATTTTTATCTCTATGTATGGGATGTGTATTGAAATATGAAATCTTGTGGTCTATTGTTACGATTTGATATATATAGGTTAAACCTATAACTCACCAACATTTTTGTTGACGTTTAAAGCATGTTTATTCTCAGGTGAATACTAAGAGCTTCCGCTGTTGCATACTAAAATAAGGACAAGATTTGGAGTCCATGTTTGTATGATATTGTGTAAAAACTGCATTCAAGAAACTGATTTCGATGTAACATATTTGTATTGTAAACCATTATGTAATGGTCGTGTGTAAACAGGATATTTTAGATTATCATTATTTGATAATCTACGTAAAGCTTTTTAAACCTTTATTTATGAAATAAAGATTATGGTTTATTTTAAAAATGAATGCAGTCTTTGAAAAACGTCTCATATAGAGGTCAAAACCTCGCAACAAAATCAATTAATATGGAACGTTTTTAATCAATAAGAAAAGGACATTTCAAAAGGGCCGGAAAAATAAGTCAACGTGATGAAATGCCATAAAATGTAATTCAAGTATGTGAAGTATTTGACATTTGGGGTATTGACTTTATGGGTCCATTTCCAAAATCTCATAATAATCTCTATATTCTCGTAGCCATTGATTATGTATCTAAATGGGCGGAAGCACAAGCTCTCCCAACTAACGATGCACGAGTTGTAGTCAACTTTTTAAAACGTCTTTTTGCAAGGTTTGGAACACCGAAAGCTTTAATAAGTGATCGGGGTACTCATTTCTGTAATAATCAACTTGAGAAAGTTCTTAAAAGATATGGAGTAACTCATAAAATCTCCACCGCATATCATCCACAAACAAGTGGACAAGTTGAAAATACCAACCGAGCTTTAAAACGTATTCTAGAGAAAACCGTAGGATCAAATCTGAAGGAATGGTCCATTAAATTGGAGGATGCACTCTGGGCTTTTAGAACAGCCTACAAAACTCCAATTGGAACCACACCTTTTAGACTTGTTTATGGAAAAGCATGTCATCTTCCAGTAGAAATTGAACACAAAGCATTTTGGGCTTTGAAGACATGTAATCTTGATTTACATGAAGCTGGACGTCTACGATTAAGTCAACTAAACGAATTAGAAGAATTAAGACATGAAGCATACGAAAATTCGTTAATCTATAAAGAAAGAACGAAGAAATGGCATGATAAAAGAATCAAAAGTTCAAAAGAATTTAAAGAAAGAGACAGAGTTCTTCTTTCAATTCACGATTCAAGCTATTTCCTGGAAAATTGAAATCAAGATGGTCTGGACCATTCATAGTCAAAAGAGTTTTCCCATACGGAACGATAGAATTAATAAATTCAAATGGGATTGAATTTAAAGTTAATGGTCACAGAGTTAAACATTACATACATGGTCCGATGGAAGTTGACAATGAAGTTAATCATAATTTCACCACCAAAGAAAACCTTCAAAATGAAAACATAAATATGTTATCAACAACATATGAAAAATCAAAATTAGAAAATAAGGAGGATTCAAATTTGAGTGATGAAGAAGAATTCTTATACAAACTTCCCATTCCAAGAAACGAAGAAAAATGTGAACAAGAAATTCAAATAGAAGTGAAAGAACCAAGGAAAGAACACCCGAAAAAGGTTTACAAACCAACTCGACTTACTAAAGCAGGAGACCCGGGTGAATTTATCATTTCTTGCTTGCTTAATGATGGTGCTGTATATAATGGACTCGCAGATTTAGGAGCAAGTGCAAATATTATGCCTCTTTACTTATACAAAAGATTAGGCATGGGTAAATTAAAACCAACCAAAATAGGTGTTCAATCATTTGACCAAACCATTAAACACCCGGTTAGAATAGTAAATAATTTACTTGTTAACGTGGGAAGTTTGACCTTTGTTGCAAACTTCATAGTGATTAATATGGAGGAAAACCTTGATATTCCTCTAATTCTAGGTCGCCCATTTTTAGCAACCACCGAGGCATTCATTGATGTAAGAGAAGGTAGAATGACACTTAGGGATGGTGATACATCGATCACCTTTGTGAACCGAAAGTTTAGATCTCCACCAACCAAAACTGTTAGACCAATAAAAATGCATAAGTGTGGGGAAGATGAAGAAACACTTAATGATGATCCAATCACAAGGAATGCCGTTGATGATACGAAATTAGATGAACCCATTTTTAACAGTTCAACGAAGAAACTTTATAAACGGATTCACGATGCTAAGATTAAAGAAAACTTTAAGTTATATAACCGATTAATATCCAATTTATCGTCAAAAGAAAAGGTAATGTTAGTTGAATTTGTGAAAGTTACGGAGGAAATCAACAATTGGATTGAAGTAAAAGTCAAAGATATACAAGTTGTTGATGATTCAATTGAAAATAATGTTAATCACAATTTCAACTAAGTATAGGGGGTTTATGTATTTCTGTTAGAGTTAGATTGTCTGTTTTCGTGTAGTTCTCGAAAATGGAACCCGAATGGTCTTTCCCTAGCAGACCCTAAAGAACTAGTCTTCTCCCCCCATTCTAAATTTTTTTTTTTTTTTAGGTTTTTACGAAATGAAGACTGCTTGTGAACTAAACCATGGTCTAATGCTACACGCTTTGATCACTAAACATAATAATGACACACTTCCGAGTGAAATAGTATCAGTAATCAGAGAAAGATTGGACGGAGTAAGAAAAGAATCCGGATGCGAAGATAATAAGTCACAATTTGGTAAAGGAAAATCAAAATCCGCAGCGAAAAGAAGAGCACGACACCTAGAAAGATGTCACAAATGCGGGAAATGGTCACATGGAGGTAAATGTTCAAATAATCAAACCTATTCAAATACCGAATTTGTTACTTTATGCAGAGACGGACCGTTCATATGTTTAGAAGAAAAAACACTGAATGCTCGAAGTTACGCCTATGTAGCTATGGAAAACCAATTAAATCGACTATCTTATGAATGGGATAGATCATATAACTAAGAATACTATATCACAGGTAAGTCTGTACAGTTTTTATTTTTTATTTTTATTTTTAACCTTTTGATAATAAACGCTAATTTGTTCGCTATAAAGTATTAAATTGGTATTGAATAAAATTAGGTTTGGCGACCGAAATTATTGATATCATTCAAAAATTTATTACATCACTGCGAAATTTAACGTTTATTCTTAAGGTATAAATATCTTTAATCAATCAACCCAAAATATTTCAAAAATTCGTCATGAGTTAAATTAGGTCATGGAATCGAAATTACTTTACCGAAAAGAGGGGCGCATATTTTTGATAATATTTGATTGATTAAAGTGGGATAAAAAGCCAAAAAGATTTTTAATTTTATTTTTACCATATTTTTAAAATTAATATATAAATCTTAAATTAATATTGTAAACTTTGTAAAAATAATATGTTTAAAATTGTAAATATTTGAAAAATATAATATAATTTTGGTGTGATTTTATAATATGAATTTTTAAATTAAGTTTGGTGTGAATTTTTAATTTTTAAAATATGAATTTTTAATTTTATGCATTTTAAATTTTAAGTTTGGTGTGAATTTTTAATATTAATTTTGAATTTTATGCATTTTTATTTTAAGTTTGGTGTGAATTTAAAAACAAAAATTTACTTTATCTCATTAAGTTAAAAATATGATTTTTAAAATTCGTCGTAAGTTGAAGACTAGGTCGTTGAACCGAAATTGCTTTACCCGAGAGAGGGACGAGAACTTTTATTATTATTATTTTTAATCTTATTGAATTAAAGTATGCCAAAAACATTAAAAAACTAAAAAAATCTAAGCTTTTAAAACAATCGATTGAAAAAGACAAATTTTAAAATTTTGTCGAAGGACGGACTAGGACATCGATCCGAAACGACCTCGTCCTAAATAACAAGGGAAACAAAATTTTAAAATTAATTACTTAATTGTTTTAATTAGTATAAGATATATAAAAAAAAATACAAACTCCGTGACTCGCGGAGTTTGATGGGTCAAACACCGCGACTCGCGGAGGGACCGAAATACAGAAAAAAAAAATAAAACGCAAAAAACTGATCAGTTGAACACCACAACACACAAAATACTGCGAAAATAACCCGAAAAAACCCGAGAAAACACTCCCAAATTCGCAATTTTTGACCGTTAATCATCAAATCTTTTACTAAAATCATGTTAAGAAGGATGCTATCAAGGAATTACTCAAGAAAAACGGAAAATTTCTACACCTAAACACCATTTAATCTGAAAATTAGTGTTCTTGAGCAATTTTATACCCAATTTGATTTTGATGCTTTTTAGTGTAATTATGCTTAAATTGTTTATGTATTATGCTTGTATAACCTAGATTGATGCTATTTAACATGATTAGAAGCCTTAAACTTCAAATTTTGAGTAATCTAGGGTTTGTGTTCTTGAGCAAATTTGGGGCTTTTTGATATAAACAGGTTATGGCCGATTTTTGTCATGAATTGTTGCTAAATTAAGTAGTGTAACATGTTTAGGTAGTTAAATGATCCAAACTTTGAGCCTAAACATGATTTTGAGAATTAAAGTGGACTTTTTCAAGTCTAAAAATTCATGAACTTGATTTTTGAGAGATAATGCCATTTGAAACTTGTTTAATTGCTAGTGATGATTATTTTGACATGTTATTTGAGTTGAATGCTTATGAACTTGGCGAACATTTTCGTATATGCTTATTTGAAAAAGTGTAGATTTGATGAAAATATGAAAATGATCTTAAGTTTGATATAAATTGATCATGTCATTGTAATTATTTTGATTGATGATTTTGCTGACACTAATGCATATTTGGATGCACAAAAATTGTGTTTGATGTGTTTTGCAGACTGAAAGGGGTGAATCTTCATCCCAAGCTTGCAATGCTCCTGCTGAGAATGCGGAACAACAGGAGGTGGATAACTACTACAAACAAGATATACCTCATCCAGTCATGACATTTTCTGATATGCACTTGGAAGATTTGCACCTGAACCTGAGATTTGATAGACTTTGGATAGATTATCCAAAATACCAAAGGGGTTTGCATACTCTTCATTCTAAAGCTGTTGAAGTACCTAGGGTCATAGAATGGGGACCATTAGAAGCTGTAGAATTGGCCAGGCCAATTAGGGAATTACTTGCACAGAGGTATGGTAATTCTACTTTTAACGATTGGGTACGGTTATTCAACATGCGTAGACCTGTATATAAAGTATGGTGTGAAGAATTGTTGTGTAGTATAGAATTATATGATCGGGTAGCTAGTTTAACCGATCGATCTTTTATTTGATTTTTGTTAGGAGGTTTGATGCGCCACATGTCTTTACTAGACATGGCTCAGGCTTTACGTATATATACGCCTGAGGAGTTAGCATCTACCGATTGTAGAGGGTTGATATTGAACGGTAGGAAGATAGATGAAAATTTTGATACGCATGGTGTATGGAGTCAAATGACTAGCCATCACCGATTCAAAGGGGGAAATTACTCTTATTTGGATATAGATAGAGCTGAATTAAGAGTAATTCATAGGTTTTTACCTAATTCGATTACACAAAGAGGTAAGAACAAGGAAAAGGTAAATGAACAGGATTTGTTTTACCACATGTGTATTCGAGACCCACAAAGCGCTGTAAGTATACCTTATTGTGTGGGTTATTATTTATCAGCTATGGTTAGGGGGATGAGACCGCATAGCATAATAGGAGGTGGTATATTTATTACTTTGATTGCTGAATATCTCGGTGTGGATATAAGTCGGGGGGGGGGGGGGGGGATTATTAGTCGAAGAACCAGAACCCCGCGATACAATAGGTTTAAATGTATACCATGGTGCGAAATTTTTGAAGAGGCGAAATAACGCCGCAGTAAGATATAATGGTAGACATCCACAAGTTGAGAGAAACCAACAGCAAGGTAATGTAGGAGGGGGAAATGAAATGGCAGAAATGCAAAGGTTTAGAGCTTCACAAGAGTATGAAAATGCTAGACATAGAGCATTTGAAGATTGGCAAGTTCATCAAAACTAAATCATAGCTTATTGCCAACATATAGGTAGAAACTATATTCCTACTCCATCTCCCATATTCCCTCCCTGGTCTATAGAGATTCAACCACCGTATCCTACGTATAACCCAGCCGAAGCATTTTATAGCACCTATGGTTATGCATGGAACCCCTACTGGTATCAGTATCATCCCTAGTCTACTTAGTTTTATTTATTTTGTAATTTGTAATGTTGATACGTTTAATACTTATGTTAATATTGTAATAGTTTTTATAATTTTCTAACTTTTATTCTTAGATTTTAATAATTTTTGAATGTGGGGTAATATACCAAACTTCAAAAATATGTATATATGTTTGCAGTTTATCTTATGTACACAACAGGGTAAAACAATGCATTTTCAAAGACTGGCATTAAGTTCAGCAAAAGCAACTAATTTTGACGACAAGATGCAAAATATATGTGAAATAACAACGAGAAGGAATGAACAAATGATGTGCACCATTTATCATTCAACACAAACACAAATATGTTTGGAAACTTTGGTAAAATTTAATCATTTTCACACAAATCACCCTCAATAATTTAAATTGTTACTGATTTCTTGCAAATGAGGGCATTGCAAGATCTTAAGTGTGGGAAGGGGTTAAATTCTTTCGGATTTTTAAAAATTTTTATCTTAAACACTTGGTTACCATTAAAAATACTAGTAAAGCAGTAGTTGTATTAGAATCTAGTGCTCTCTGATAATAAAGAACATCCCTAGTCTTATATACTGACTACCCAATTCTAGTAAAATTTTTCAAAATTTTCAATTAAATGAACTCAAAATCATGTTTATACATATTTATGAACGATAAAACTAGGTTTTAACACCGAAATTATTGTTACCTCGGAAAGGACATAAATTGAGAAACAAACCAAAATGTTAAAATTCATTTAAAATGGAATAGAGGACAATAAAAAGGAAAATAAAAGTCAAGTGTGGGAAAATTTACCAAGATATTTTAAACATATGTCACATATTTCTGTAACAAATAACTGAAAATGCTTTTGCTTTGGACTAAACTAAACTGTTTTACCCGATGAAAGAAAAGAAGAGATGGATCTACACGATGAATCAATTCCATCATTAAAAGGAAGTAAAGTCTTCCGAAAAAGACACGCGCTTCTTGATTTAGGTCAAGAAGTTGTCGTCCAGACCAGCTGTAGGTTGACGAAAAATCTAGAAAAGTCATCACTAAAATCAGCAGGAAATCTACGGACCTCAACATTAAACGGGGTCGTCAAGTGGTCAGACTTATCCTAACCATGAGAGGATCTGTCTTGTAAAATGGGGAGGGCACCGTGCAAATTAGCTTGATAAGACTAATGAATCAGATCCCCAGAAAGAATAATCTCCTTAAAGATTAAAAATCAGCTTTTAAACCTGATATTACTCAATCCTAGAGATTGACCTTAAAGATTGAGAATTCAAACTCATGGAATTCAATGATATCTAAACTCGAGCTTGAACAAGAAAATATTTTGATCAAATTATAAACCGATTTGTTTTCTGAAAACCCATTTTCAATGCGTTCATTACCATTGAACGTAAAATCCTAGGAATTCACCTGGAGTTCATTAGGTCACCTGAACCAAATCGGGTGTCAACCGTAAGAACGGTGGTTGCATAGCATGGTCAAAGACAGGACCTTGTGCCAGACCGAAAAATCATAAGGGTGAGCTTTACTATTGCTCCTACAAAGGATAGTAATTGCGTTCTACACGTTATAGACCATAATTAAAAGCATGTCAGGGGACATTGCCTTAACAGTTGCTTGTTCAACGCTTTCCTTTACAACCGGACGGTAGTTTACTGAAAGGTAATATATGGGACAAGTAAACTGGACGTGTTGCTTTCCAAATACAAGGTTAGCAAGTGGGTGACACAAAACCATAAGTTTTGAGCTAAAATTTTCAAATCTGAAACCCACCAAACCCACAAAAATATTTTGCAAACACCGGTGAAGGGTTATTCCGGAAAACTTATCTTGGGTAAAAACTAGATTTAATTTTCAAAAGATCAAATGTTTTCATAAAGATCCAATTTCCTTAATGGATCTAAATTTTTATAGTCATGTGGGACTGTAAACCATATCGTTACTACCATTGTTTATACCGCCGTATAGAAATCACTGATGTACAAAGTGTGAAGAATAAAGAAGTGATTCTAGTATTTCAAGACGATATTGCTAGAGGACAAGCAACGCTCAAGTGTGAGAATATTTGATAATGCTAAAAACGAACATATATTTCATAGCATTATTCCTCAAGAAAGACAAGCTTTTAGTTGCAATTGTTCTATTTAAAAGTGATATTCGTTTAAATAATAAAAGGTGAAGACAAAAGACAGATTCGATGAATTGAAGACGCAAACGACCAAAAAGCTCAAAAGTACAAAATACAATCAAAGAGGTTCCAATTATTGATAAGAAACGTCTCGAAATTACAAGAGTACAAAATTCAAAACGCAAAGTACAAGATATTAAATTGTACGCAAGGACGTTCGAAAATCCGGAACCGGGACCAGAGTCAACTCTCAACGCTCGACGCAACGGACTAAAAATTACAAGTTAACTATGTATATAAATATAATATAATATATAATTAATTATATAAATTATATATATATATATTATATTTATATAATAAACCGTCGGTAAACAAAGAGCCAAAATGGAGTGAGCTGTAATTACAAACTCCGCGACTCGCGGAGTTTGAAGAAGAAAAGGGCCGCGAGTCGCGGAGCCCCAAATTTAGAAACTGCCTATAAAGCTCGCGCATTCTGATCGTAAAAATATAACATATATATCCATCCATCTATCTAAACGTAATATTTATATTTATAATTTATATTTTAATTTTAATTTTAATTTTAATTTTAATCCTAATAATAAGGGTATGTTAGCGAATGTTGTAAGGGTGTAAGTCGAAATTCTGTCCGTGTAACGCTACGCTATTTTTAATCATTGTAAGTTATGTTCAACCTTTTTAATTTAATGTCTCGTAGCTAAGTTATTATTATGCTTATTTAATACCGAAGTAATCATGATGTTGGGCTAATTACTAAAATTGGGTAATTGAGCCTTGTACCATAATTGGGGTTTGGATAAAAGAACGACACTTGTGGAAATTAGACTATGGGCTATTAATGGGTTTTATATTAACTAAACAATACCTTGTTAATTTAATATACAAACTTATAATTCGACGTATTTATATATAACCATTTACGTTTGACTGGGTACGGTGGGCGGGATATCTATAAATACCAATAATTATTCATTTTACCGGACACGGAACTGGATTAATAGTTAATAGACTTGTTGAAACAGGGGTGAATTACATTCAAGGGTAATTGGTGTAATTGTTAACAAAGTAGTAAAACCTTGGTTTACACGCAGTCGATAACCTGGTGTATTCATTAAACAAAGTATTAAAACCTTGTTACAATTCGAATCCCCAATTAGTTGAAATATTTGACTTCGGGAATAAGAATAATTTGACGAAGGCTTTCGCTCTTTATATTTATGACTGATGGACTATTATGGACAAATCCGTATGGACATATTAAATAATCCAGGACAAAGGACAATTAACCCATGGGCATAAAACTAAAATCAACACGTCTAACATCATGATTACGGAAGTTTAAATAAGCATAATTCTTTTATTTCATATTTAATTTTTTTTATTTTATATTTAATTGCACTTCTAATTATCGCATTTTTATTTATTGTTATTGTATTTAATTGCACTTTTAATTATCGTACTTTTTAATTATCGCAAGTTTATTTTATCGCACTTTTATTATTCACAATTTCATTATCGTTATTTACTTTACGCTTTAAATTAAAGTCCTTTTAATATTTTACATTTGGTTTTAACTGCGACTAAAGTTTTAAAATCGACAAACCGGTCATTAAACGGTAAAAACCCCCCTTTATAATAATAATATTACTTATATATATATTTGTATTTTTATAAATTTAAACTAATATAGCGTTAAGCTTTGTGAAAAAGATTCCCTGTGGAACGAACCGGACTTACTAAAAACTACACTACTGTACGATTAGGTACACTGCCTATAAGTGTTGTAGCAAGGTTTAAGTATATCCATTCAATAAATAAATAAATATCTTGTGTAAAATTGTATCATATTTAATAGTATTTTCTTGTAAAATTTAATAGTATTTTATACCCCTTAGCTTTAACTATCATATAATCATCCACAATGGTCAAAAAATACCTAAATCCTTCTTTGCTAGTAACCCTATAAGGTCCCCACAAGTCCAAATGCATTAAATCACCAAGTTGTGTAGAATTATGTTCACTTAATTGAAAAACATCTCTAGTTTGTTTAGCTTTCAAACAAATCTCACAAGGAAAATCAAAATCTTTGTCATTAATTTTAAGTTTATTTTTAAGAACATGCATAACAGGACTTGAAGGATGACCTAGTCTGCAATGCCAAAGTGTAGCAGACTCAAAACAAAAACTATTACAATTAAAATTATCACCTTGATGTTTATTAAACACATACAATCCCCTAATATTACTACCAGTCACCAGGGTGTTTCTTGACATCAAATCATGTACGTAACATTTATGCTTATCAAAACCAATGAATAAACCACTATCTGCAGCTAATTTACAAACAGATAACAGGGATACACAATATCCAGGAACCACCAACACATCATACAAAACAATTTTAGGTGTAAGTTGAAGGTTTCCTATTTTGTTTACTTTAGCTTCTGTACCATTAGGATGAGAAACTTTAAGATTAAAATTAGAAATGTCAACAACATTAAAAAGACTATTTTCAGACACAGTCATGTGTTGATTTGCTCCTGAATCTATAATCCATCCCAGATTATCATTAACATGTGAATTACAGTTAAAGAAGGTTTGAAAATTATCATTAAAGAATGTATCCCATCATCATTGACTTATGCCTCCTCAACCTATCTGGAGTAGGTCTTTGCCGAGAAGTCAGATCTCTACCTTCCATATTAGAACAAGCATTAGATGACTGTACAGATAACTCATTCAACAAACTCATAAGCTTAGTCATTTGATCATTGGTTAAAGAAAGAGGACTAGAAGAAGAACTGGAAGGCATATCACTAACAGAAGAAGCATTATTAGTAGTTGCAACATTATTACTACTAATTGACCTGTTATTATTATTCTGAGGTGTCCTTTTATAACCAGATGGATAGCCTATTATCTCAAAACATCTATCAATAGTATGACCAATCTTATTACATTTAAGATTAGGATTAGGACCTTTCTTAAACTTATTATAAGATTGAGTTGATCCAGTATTTCCAGAATTGGTGCTTTTAAAATGAGACAGAAAAGTAGAATTTTGATTTTTATTGGATGAATGATTAGAGGCAATTTTCCTATGAGATTTTTCCCTAGATATAACTGCAAAAGCAGTTTTAACATCAGGAATTGGATCTCTTAAAAGAATATTGCTTCTAATCTGCATAAATTCATCATCCAATCCCATAAGAAATTGATTTAATCTCAAAATTTTAGTATGCTCTTTTAATTCATTAGAAGCAGCACAAGTACAAACAGGAATTTTGACCATCTCATCATATTGTTTCCAAAGAGTATTAAGATTGTGATAATAATCAGAAATTGGAACACCATTTTGTTTTAAAGAATTTATTTTAATGTCTAAATTAAAAATATTGGATCCATCAACCTTATCATAAGTTTCTTGCAATTCATTCCAAACAACAGAAGTAACAGTAGAAAAAATTTGACCAGAATATAACTCTTCAGATATAGACCCAAGAATCCAAGACAAAACAACATAATTACACCTATCCCATTGACTAGCAAGCACAAGATCATCATTATTCTTAACACAAGTAGCATCAATAAACCCTACTTTATTTTTAGTAGATAAAGCAAGTTTCATAGATCTACTCCAAATAGTATAATTCTCAGTCCCTTTAAGTTTAATAGGTATAATAGGTGTACCTGTTGTATCACTAGCATGCAAATATAAAGGGTCACCAAAATCTATCTTACTAACCAAAGTAATAGCAGAACCAGAACCATCATCTCCAGACATGATGAACAATAGCAGATAAAACACAAAAAAATCAGATAAAACAGATAGCAGGAAACAAATAATCCTAAAAGGCCTACAAACACAGAATCCCACAAGTAGCACCAATGGCTACCAGAAGAAGAGTAATACTTACACCCTCAGCAAGCAATTGGTTTATAAACCAAGCAACCTGCAAGTGTTAGAAAATAACAAAGATATATAGAAAAAGAAATAAACAGACTCAGACAGAACAGAGTTATTAGGTCTGTGAAAATTAATCCTCAACAGACAACTCCAAACACTGCAAGATATCAAGGTCTTGATTGATTAGAGCTAGGGTTTCACACCAATCAAACGTTGGCAGATCAAGGATAATGAATCACCTATGATACTCACGAGTAAGACTCAGATAAAGAAGGAAACGAAAGAAGACTTACAGACTTCTTTAATAACAGAAATAAGAAGAATAGCAGCGGAAGAAAACACAAGAAGAATCACCATATGTAAATCTTCAATTAACCAACACGTAGCCAGCAAACCCTAATTCCAAAATTAGGGTTTCTAGATCTTAAAACAAGATCTAACGCCACAACACACGAAGAACAACACCAGATGATCCCACACGTCACAGATCTAAAATCCAAGAACCAAAATTAGGAAACCCTATTTTGAAGGAAAAAACCCCAAACCTTCGATCGAAACAATCGAAGCAAACGAAATAACAATCACAAAATCAAGCCAAACGCTCTGATACCATGTAAGAATTTAAAGATTCAACAGAAAAATATCAAACTAACATCAGATTGTACAAATCAACAATCTGAACACAATGATTCTCAACAATCTCTCAATCAGAAACAGTATACAATCCTTCAGAAAACTCACAACCTATCAAGATTGAACAATATGTTCAATCTTAAAATTACAGCCAAAATTGAAAACGAGAGCAAGATGAATGTGAGAAAACCCTAGATCGAATGATATGAGAGAGAACAGAAAATAATGAGAATGAGAATACAGAAAAATAAATTAGGTATATAAATAAATTAGTCTTGGGCTGAAAATATCTTGGGCTGATACATTTGGGCTCCATCTTACACCTTGTGCTCCAAGCTAAAATAAGCCCACTTCCAACTATCTTTAAAAGAATGCAAGCAATAACTAGGGGTGTTCATTTTCGGATATCCGAAATTCGGATATCCGAATTTTCGGATATCCGAAAATTCGGATAGTGAAAAACCCCATCCGAAATCCGAATCCGAAATTTCGGATATCCGATTTTCGGATATCCGAAATTTCGGATTCGGATATCGGATTATCCGAATATCCGATATTTTTTAAGAACTTCCAATATTTTCGGATAATTTGGATATTTTTCGGATATTTCGGATATTTTTTCGGATATTTCGGATAGTTTTCGAATAATTTTCGGATTTTTTCGGATTTTTTTCGGAATTTCGGATATTCGGATATCCGAATATCCGAAAATTTTGAAAACTCCATCCGATATCCGAATCCGAAAAATCGGATATCCGATTTTCGGATATCCGAATTTTCGGATATCCGAATTTTCGGATATCCGATTTTTCGGATATTTTCGGATTCGGATTTCGGATAATTCGGATTCGGATTTCGGATTCGGATATTTTGAACACCCCTAGCAATAACAGCAACAATAGAGAAATAACCTACAAAACACCAACACAATAACTAACAGAACAAAATATGTTTCATGCTGGATTATCATTTTAACAAAGCAACTTTGAATCCTAAGCCTTAATGTCAGTATAACATGTTAACAGATATAAGAATAACCAAATATCTAAAAAAAAAATCACATTAAATGTTCATAGCATAAAAGGTTATTTTTATGTAAGGAAGCCATGGGTAAAGTTCATTTCATAAAACAAAGAAACATCGTATATATAATTAACGAGGTCCTAGCGGAGGTTGTGAAAGTGTGAAACGTATATTTTTAATCCAACTCATGATCGCCTTTGTCTCAGCTTGTCTTTCATGGATATGGTTATTCATTTGAAAGAACTGCATTTTATTTTTATCATTGACTTATACATGAAGTTGTGCTTGGACTTGAATTTCGGGAAGTTACATGAATCAGAAAGCACACGAAGTTGTGTTCGGATTTTATGATAATGAAAGTGAATAACGATAATGATGAAATTAAGGTTTATAATTTTTGAAAGATGAAGAAAAAAGATATATGTTAGGCTAGTTGTATCGGGGAGAGGTGACGGCGTCACCTTGCACTCGTGGCACACAAGAAACGCCGGATCCGCCGTATCGCGGCGTCAGTCGGCCGCGTTTCACCAGCGTCAGTCGGGAAGAGACAGGTGAGGTGTCAGATGTCACTTACAAGTGTAAAGCGTAATTGGTTGGTTACGTAACAAGGCTCGCCCAATCGCACCAAACCAATCGTGATCTTTTTCTAGTAGCGAGGCAGGAGTGTTGAGTTTTTTGAAAAACCATATTTGTTTAGTGGGGTAGATTATGTCTCGCTGGAGCAACTCAAGCAACGACATATAACTTGGACACTTACGAACATCCATGTAATAATCTCGTGTTTCGTACGGGGTATAATTCATCAATTCTCGATCAAATTCATCTCCGTAATGAACTTTAACAACATTCAACGTACTCATTTCGAAGTGTGTGTTACAATTTGAGAGATTTAGAAGAGATGAAATGTGTGTTATGATTTGAGAAGAGTGGTTGTATATATAGGGGTAAAAACTAGCGCTTTTTTAATAATAATAAAAAAAAAAACAGGTCAAGTAATATAGCCGTTATAATTTAAAAATATTTTTAAAATAAATAAATAAAATAGAAAAAAATAAAATAAAATACCACATCAACATTCCACTCAAAGTGACACCAAAAAATAGCACCACCACTACACTAAAAAAAAAACATGTCCTATTCATCCAAAAAGTGTAAAAAGACAAGTGACACCACAAGAAACGTCTTGCACCAATATAAGTGGTCTTAGGGACCAATGATGTGTTTTTTTCTTGATAAAACAAATTATGAAATATCTGACAAACATGAGAGATCAAAGATGTAATTTTAAAATTCCAGTATAAATACAATAAGAATTTCGTGAAAGTATTTTTAAACAATTTTCCCAAAACAAACACCTAAATCTTCAACCATAATTAATCTATATATCATTTGGGCTGGAGCCAGTTAATGTTGAGTTTGTCTAAATTGTTAGGTATACGTTGATAATTATTAAGCAGATTATCTGTATGAAGTACCAGATAATTATATATTAAGCTAGAATAATATAATCTTGGCATACAAAATAAGACAAAATTAGCAAGAATGTGTTGCAAAAGTGAAATATAAGAATATCCAGTGTTCACAATAACCAAAAACAAAATCTCTAGAAACAAACTAAACTTAAAACCTTTAGTAGGTAACTGGAGCAAGGATTTCAAGTTGGGAACCAAGCTTCTCCTCTGCAGATTTTTCAGCCTTGGCTCGTAGTTTGTTGAGCTGCTTCTTTCGTTCGTACACAATCTGGGCTTTTTCTTTCCTCTTTTTCTCAAGATCCTACAAATCAAGAACAACATAGATGACACATGATCAACTTACAATGTTTGTCAAGCTTTAAATTCTTGATCAGACAGATTATATAAAGTATTTCATAAACAGATTATTCGGCATCAAAAAAACACACGACATTATCAACTGTTTGTAAAGACACTGCATGTCACTTGAGTGATTTTGTAGTCATATATCTTGAATTGTATTACTACTAGATAACCAGCCTTATATGAATAACATTGGCTATCAAACTTCAATAACCTTAAAATGACACAAATTATATGGGCAGTACGACATCTGTAGTAGGTGTTCACGTAATATACAAACTAACCCCAACATACAAAATGGAAGTATATACCTTGATGGTGTCGTAATGGTTCCACCCAACTTCTGCTGAAAGCTGTCCAAGCAAGCAGAATTTGTGTCCAGCAGTTAACCTCAATACCCTACATTGGTTATTGTACAAGTCAATCTAACTGCTCAACAGATGAAGTTAAAATTAAATTAAAATGTATATGATACAAAATGATAAAAAAATATATATAACAGTAATAACTCACTTGAGGGCATCAGGTATGACCATCCTCTTCTTCCTGTTGTAAGGAGTAGGGACTCCTTCATAAACCTTCAACCTAGCAAGAGCAGCAGCTCCTCTCTTGGTCTTGTGTGGAATCATCCTGTTAATCCAAAACATAAAATTCAACTTTTTACATCATCACATATTGTGACATTTCAAGCAAGTTACATGTGAAAATGAGTTTAAAAATTGCATGTATATCTACATGCAGAAATATCACCTTAAAACACCTGTATCACTTGAACTCTACAAGTATTACGATTTACACGTACAACCAAAAGTAATATTAAGTGAGTCAAAATATGTAAGTTCATGTATACTCAGATTTCGTGCACTAAACATATGCTTATAAAATTTACGTTTGATATATTTATGTGTAATGTATATATGTAGTCGTTTCCCTGACTAGCCATTTCAAAATTCAAAGTTCCAAACGACTATCGACTTTTCAAACCTTGTGTGGGTTTAATAAAGATTAAACATATTAAGTTCAGCGGGACAAACAAAGGAATTAAAATGTACTATGTAGTTTCATATCATAAAATTAATTAATGTAATACAAACATATAACAAGACCAACATATTTCATAAAACTAATTAGCTACTATTCAGATATAAATTTATAGTATGTTTAATGCATCCGACCAACCGAAGACTTTTCAAGTAAACTTTACAATAAATAAATAAAGGGTAAAGGGTGATACGATATGTACACAACCACTTTTTATACATACACAACCAAACAAGCTTTACTGTAAAGCATGTTTGGTTGTGTATGTATAAAAAGTGGTCGTGTGTAAAGCATGTTTGGTGTGTAAAGCATGTTTGGTTGTGTATGTATAAAAAGTGGTCGTGTACATATCACTCCCCATAAATAAAATAAAATTTATTCCTTCCATTTTTAGCTCAAAAATCTTACACATACTTGTGAATAATAAATCATAGCATGAAATCAACTTACACTTCAATATCTATGTAAAAAATCAACACCTGATATCAAACCAAAGTGCTAACCAATTTTACATTGTTAGCAAGCAACAGAAACCTTAACTTAATATCCGTATAAACACTATCAATCAAATTCTCAATCTAAGTTCATATACCTCCTCAAAACATACAAAGAGCCAACAAAAACGCATATATAAAATTGAATGACTAGATGCAATGTAACAATGCAATGAAAAACAACTTATATATATATATATATATATATATATATATATATATATATATATTCCAAAATTAGTATTTTACCCTCGGATGGTGCGCCAAAGGATCTTAGAAGGAGCACGAAAATGAATCGGGCCGTGAGACGGTTTCGTATTCATTCGTTTACGAAGAAACCGGAGGTACTTCATTTTCTGGCGAACAAGACCGCCGGAGAGACAAATTTCTTCGGTACGGACGACGGTGACAGATTGACCGTTGAGTAGCTCCTTAGCTAAAATTGACGATAATCGACCGAGCATGTGGTGGCGAGCATCAACAACCACCTCCTTGGCGCATATTCCTGATCCGTTCACCATTTTTAGGGTTTTGAATGATCTTCTGCGGCGGCTCTGGTACTAGGATTTGTTGTTTGAGTTTGAATTTTGTGTATAAAAAAGGTTGAGTTAGGGTTCAGGTAATGGGCTTTAATTGGGCCCGAACACAGATATCTTGTTGGGCTTATAGGATTTATTACAATCTTAGTACTTTTTGAGTACTTTTTCCACGTGTTGAGGATTTATCGACATTTCTCGTCCATTACTTTTTTTGAATTGTTTCAAATTAATGCTCTACTTTCATAAATATATAAGAATAATAAGGTAGATTTTCACTTTACATAAAATTCATGAGTAAAAGTGTAAAATTAAAAAAAATAAAAATAAAAAAATACATGTGACAATCACTTTTTTTAAACTATGTGTTTTTTGTCTATGGACGAATTAATATGGGACGGAGGAAGTATTTATTAAAATGGTCACTGTGTCGTTATCTACCGGAGATAGACTAACACTTATTAAATCTGTGTTGGGTACCTCGGTATTTATTTCTCCCTCTGTCTCATAATAAATGTCTTGTATTGACTTTTCAAAGTCAATATTTTTCAACTTTGACCTCAAATATCTTTATTTGCGATATATAATAGTTGATGAAACTTATAACAATAAAAAGTACATTTAAAACCTAATCCACTCATATAATTTTCATAAAATTTACATAACACAAACAAAGATATTTAAAGTCAAAGTTAAGAAATCAAGACTTTGAAAAGTCAAATCATGACACTTATAATGGGACGGATGGAGTACTTGTCGTTATTTAAAATTTTCGGAGACTTTAATTAACGAGGTAGAACGTTTGCTTGCGCAATTCTTTTGGGGTTCAACTTTTGACTCTAAAAAAATGCATTGGGTAAAATGAGATCTTAATTTCGCTTCGCTCGAAAAGGATGGTTTGGGTGTTAGGTCGTTAAAAGCATTCAATTTAGCTCTTATGTTTAAATGGATTTGGCGTTTCGTTATGTTCCCGAACGAAAAGAGGGTTTCTGTTATACGTTATATATATGGAGATTTAGGTGGTATCGCAGGGTTTCAATCTCGACACAAGGGTATTTGACCTTCCATAGTTAAAACGTTTCATGTGGCTATGGACAAAAATTACATCTGACGCAACTCATTACAAAGAAAAGCCGGGATTGGTCTTCTGATTCTCTTCTGGCTTGATGACTGGACTGGTTCTGGTACTCTTTGTTCAAGGTTTCAGAGGCTATTCCTTCTTGATAATCACCGGACTGTCGCTTAGCTGATCCTTTAGTTATAAGCGAATGGCCATGGAATTGGTCTCGTGTCGATTTGGGTAGCCGTAACTCACTGTCTTTGGCATCTATGTTACGACAGATTGGCTCGATTTCTCTTTCTAATGTCATTGATAGATCGAACTGGAGATTTTCGCAGAACGGTGTTTATTCGGTTAGTTGCATTCGTTCTCACATCGATGATGTCGCTCTCCCGAATGCAGAGAATGCTTACCTTGCAAAGTTAGCATCTTTTTATGGAGGGTGGATCTTGATAATCTACCAACTCATTTAAAATTGTCGGAGAAAGGATTAGAGATTGAAGATATCGGATGTATATTTTGCCAATACGGCATTAAGTCGTCTAACCATATTTTTTCCAATGTCAGCTGACTTGTGGAGAAGGGTTAGAAAAATGGCTTGATTTCGACCGTCCGATCCCTTTATTTTTCTCATTGCAAGAACTTAGTTCTTGGGTAGATGATTGGCAAGGTTCAAGTGTGGACAAACAAAGTTGATGGTGATTTTTGCGGCTTCTATGTGGATACTTTGGAGACCTTGTAACAGCACAATGTTCGACCTCGCCCGTTGAAGAGATGTATCATTTGTTATTCAGTTTGTAAATTTCCATATAGTTGGTTTCGTTATAGAGGTCATAATAGTGTATCTTGGAACTCGTGACTTTTAAAGTCGATGTAATTTCTCCCTAGTTTCTCGCTAGGGGGCTTTTATTAATAAAACTTTTGCTGTTAAAAAAACAATACGATATCATGAGTGTACTTTAATCACTCCAGCAAGTCTAAAAGAAGCAATTATGTGAGCTAATTCACAAGTACTTGCAACGTAAACATAGAGCTACTTGGATCAAAATGAAAAATTAAAATCCAAAAAAAAATTACATTATGTAGCTAATAAGGAAGTTTGTGATATTGTCGGAAACAAAAACACTTAAGTCGAAATATAAAATTCAATTGTAGCTCACATATAATTGTAAAAGCTCTCTAAAACAAAAGAGTCTTATAATTAGTTAAAGAATAGAGCTCCATTTGAAGTTTCAACTGTTGGTAGTTCCATAAGCTAAACTGCAGATGCAAATGCAGTAGTTTTTCTTCTCGATGACTTCAATTTTTATACTACCACTACTACAAGCAGTCTTATAACTAGTCTCATGTTTTGAAAGGTGCAATAGTGAGCCCGTGCGTTTCACAACTGTTGAATAAACAATTTAAAAATCAATTCTAATTAATTCTAATAGAAGAAAAATTGCAAAGGTAAATATGTAACAAAGTGAAGAATTAAATACCACTGAAGCTTGGCTTAAGCGGTATGCGGCGGGATTCAACTTGGAGTACTGCCAAACCAGGTTTGATTCTCACTCTAAGCAGGGAGTTTACAACCTTTGATGGTACTGTCAACATCAATGCGATTTGGGAAGGTCTCTGGGGGGTTTTCCCAACCTTCGATGGTACTGCCAACATCGCCGAGAATTGAGTTTCATCCTAGCGCGTATGTAGTTGACAAATGAGAGCATTCGATGTCAAATCGCCGTTCAAACAAAAAAAAGTGAAGAATTAAATAAAGAGAACAACAATACCTAATCTTATTAAATATAGTTTATAACTAGTGATAGAGGGCGCGAGATGTCGCGCCATCATGTAGACGTTTTTTGGCAATGTTATAAATGTTGTGTCGCTACACATTTTTGGCGTCAGTGTGATCAAAATTTGTTCAAAGTTAGTTACAGTTTGCTATATCTACATACATACAAGATAGTGTGTTCAAGAGTTGTTTGCGAAGCTGGAGTTGCTTTCAACAGATGTTTCCCAGCATTTGTATTCATCGACGTCGAAGTCTATTGCTCGGTTGTCCGTTAACGTGAATTAACATGATGTTTGCTTCTTACATAAAACGTTATAGCTGTTAGTAGCAATCTGTTATTCTCAATATTATGAATCTGTTTTAATAACAGTACGGTATCAATTTGTCTTAATAACTATGAAGGAGATTGACAAACCTATTTATCTAAATGTGAGGAAGAATATGAGGCTAAATTCATCCACCTCGAAGAATCCGAGCCTGAAGTCATCCATCCCGTTCTTGCATACGCATATTCTTAACTTTTCAAGAACAAATCAAAAGACAAACATACAACCTTAGTTAAAATTCAAAGAATAGCAAAAAGTAACAGTAGTATTTACATTGTAGATGATGAAGGCTTACCAGTTTGCAATCAGTAGCATACATCAGCAGCAAGGAAACATTTTTAAGAAAAATAAGTCTGGTTCTTAAACGAACTTTTTAAAATAACAGTTTTTGAATATTTTCAAAACAATAACAAACTTATGGAGTAAAAAATTAGGCTCAGTAATGTCGGTAAGTTCTATTAACTGGACATGGTCCACCAAGGCTGCAACCTATAGGTTGCCTTGCCACAACTTGGCTGGCTGCTGCCTGTAGTTTGCCCCGCCATTACATGGATGCAACCTATAGGCTGCCCCGCCAAGACACAAAATGTGTGACATGTTTATCATCACTGCCCTTACTTCCATAAATAATACCTAGTGACAAATTCTGCCAAAACAACCCTATGTAGTATAAGTAGGTGGGTGGAAAAGGGACACAAAATGACCAAAATAGCCTTATCAAATTAAGTAAAATAACCACTCAGTCCAATTGAAACAATAACTCCAACAACATCAGTAGGCAACTTTTAGAAATAGTATATTCGGATATTTAGGACTCGGGCATGTACATAAGCTAATCAACAGATAATGAGTTGCTATGGCTGCAACCCATATTGCCCCGCCAAGTTGCAATCCCGTTTATTATGAGTGAAACGGTTAGCTCCTACTGTTCATCATCATAGTCTAGACATCATCATGTCTGCAATTCATGTTCTGCAAACATATGTTTCAACGGCAATCAGTATCAACAACCATACTCGCAACACGTATGTTAGATCACCAAGGCTGCAACATGTATGTTGTCGTGCCAAGATGTGATCCGATTAATTTTTCAACGCAACGCTCAACCTATAAGTATGCATATCACAGCCTTGTATTAAGATGAGACGTCGTATTACGAACATAGTCTTGGCACGAGACAACACATATCATTTAGTATCATAAATATTCTACATAAGTTACTGAAACAACTTTAGTTCATTATAGGCAACAACAGAACACACATACGAAATCCATCACAACAGTATGCAAAAAAAAACGAAAGTTACATTTAACCAAAATCACATATCCTATCCAAGTTTAAACAACTACACTGAACTTGTGCATACCAGATAATTTAACAAATGTACAATACTAATGTTAACACCTGCAAACAATACACATGTACATGCGGCATATTTAACATACAACACGGTACTTATATTGTGACGTCCCGAAAATTTTCGACCAAATTTAAACTTGATCTTTATATGATTTCGACACGATAAGCAAAGTCTGTAATGTTGAGTCTCGAAAATTTTGAAAACTATGTACATATATTCAAATTACCCTTTGACTATTTCCGACGATTCACGAACAACTATTTGTAAATAGGTATGTATTTATTTAAATAAATATATATATATGATTTGAAATATAATTTATGATGTAATTGTTAGAAATTAATTATGTAAAAATAATAATTAATATTTAAAACATATCTATATACATATAAAGTATATTAAAAATAAATATTAAATAATTGTAATACTCATTGATGTTCCGAATGATATTAAGCAAGTTAAATTCAAATTGTTATTATTTTAAAATAAACGGTAATCCGAAAATGAGTTCTATAAATTTTAGGCTTATTAAAGATATATTTAGGAACCATTTGTTGAATTTTAAAACTTTTCATATTTTACTTGGGGTTGGGAGTGAATAATTAATGTAATTTTTATTTAATAAATTAATGATCAAATTTTATACCATAATGACCAAAATATAAAAATATAGTTAATTTGAAAATATGGGATTTTTTCGAAGACTTTTTACCCGCCACTAATTATCAATGGAGTATGAAATAGTACCCTAATTAACTGTCGGTAGTGTAGGACAATTTAAATTCACATGATTCAATCGATTGCTGTTTAAATTTGAAATTTTCATATGATATATTATATAGTATTATGAGAGTACATATATATGTATTCATTTATGCAAAATAATTACCAACTTGTTACTTGCTTTTCTTTTCATGAGCCCACCCCAAAAACTAACTCTTAATTATTGATACACGTTTGTTTACTAATCTAAATTTCTGTTATCTTTCTATTCGACTAGGACCCAAGTTCAAACATCAAACACATATTTGATTGATATAGTGATATTGTGCTGTATATATATATCATACATACAAGTATGCATTTAGAACCCACATCACCCTCACTACCATACCAACGTCTCCAACAAAACATTAATCATTATCTATATCCATCAATAGATCTACATCATATATCTTTATCAACCTTCATCTTAAACTTTATATATATATATATATATATATATATATATATATATATATATATATATATATATATATATATATATACCATCGATTGTCTTCATCAACTCCTAATACCACCATCATTCTTAAACACATCGAACCACCCACACCGGAGCATAACCACCACCCTTTTTCTTCAATCACCATGAAACAGCTACACCTTTTTACGGTTTCTGTTTACACTCGATGACCACAAATCAGCCTACAAATGTACATTGAGGCTGCTACAGCTTCTAACAATCTGTTTCTGTTTCTATGTCAAACAAACAACCACACAACATTGCTTTTCTATTTTGACTCAATCACCATCGCTTTTGTTGACACAACCATCAACCACCATCAAACAACTTCGATAGAATAGCAACTCAGGCTGCTGCACTCTTTCCGTTTCTTTTTCTATTCGAAGAACACCCACACCACCTTATATCTCCTATTCAACGATCACAACCCCACAACCAACACCCACTTATTCGAAGGTCTTTCTGTTTAAACCTGATGTGTAAAATCGTTTCTGTAATTTATAATGGAAAATGCCGATTAAAAGACTACTACACACTAACGGGCAGTGTACCCGATCGTGTAATAGTATAAAATTGGTAATTCCGAAATCGTTTCAAGGACAGTTTAAACGTGAGAATTAAGATTGTAACTAATAAAATTAACTAAGTTAATCTATGAAAATCGAAAGTACGAGATAGTTTGTTTTGTGGCTATTTAACGATTAGCCAAATCAAAGATTGATTAAAAGTAAAAGACAATATTTTTACGTTTTTAAGTTTATAAAATAAATGCAGACTCAACGGAAAGTAAAGATATGAATTCAATAGAATAAAGAATGTTCGCCTAGATCTCCTATTCGTAGTGTCGGATGATTTGTTATTAAGCATCAGTTCAATTTATCAATACATGAAACTACAAAGTCGGTTTACCCAGAGTTCTCTTTTAGCAAACACGTCAAACTTGGATTTATTGGCTTAGGGTTCCCTTTCACCAAAGACCTCTTTCGTTTGTGACTTAGTAATTAACTAACTACAAGATTAAGATTCAACTGGTTACACGTTCGCTCCACACAATTCACACCTGTTTTGTTTAATCCTTGTTACCCGGTTTACCCCCTTGGTCCAGTAAGCATCCAATTGGTTAAGACAAATCAATTGAAAACTAGTGTACTAAATTAAAACAGGGTTCCCTTTGTTCAAACAAGATCACTAATCAACCTAGTAACAATAATCAACATCCACAAGAATGGTTCTTAATCAAAACTCATAATTATCATGCATTAATCAATAAAACATTAAAGTATCATCCAAACATATACGAATATTCAATCTAGACAAACATTAAAAAGCTTAGCCAATCATGGCTAGAACAAAAATTACAAATAAACAATTAAGAGTATTCATAATGATGATAAGAATTAAACCTAATGAAAATTGTGTTCTTGAATGATAGACGGATCGAGACTTGTTTCCGGAATGATTGATGTGTTAGAATGACCTTGAGAAACCTCAAAAATCACCTTGGTTCGTCAAAAAGCTGAAGGAAATCGTCTGGATGCGAAAGTGATTAATTAGGGTATTTTTCGGGCTTTAAATAGGACAAATCCTGAACCGGGCTCAAAGTGGCGCGGCGCGCCAGATGATTGTGCGGCGCGCCAAAACCCCGCGCGGCGCGCCAAATGCTGTAGATCTGCTTTCTGGTCTCCTGCAAACTGTCGAACTGATTTTCTAGCCTAATGGAGCGGCGTTCCCGACCCTTTTTGCTGAATCTGAGCTGAAAACTCATTAATATCACATGTTTTTGAACCAAACTCGAATCAAACCAATCCCTTTCACTTGCTTTCATATAAAATCACTAAAACCCATCAAATATCTTCAAAATTCATCTCCTTGGTCTTAGAACTCAAACTTTCAAAACACTTATCAAAATAACACCAAATCGTATCCAAAAGGACCAAAAATGTACCCGATATCGCTAAGGAAAACGCGTATGAAATATGCGATATCAAACAACCCCACACTAGAGTTTTGCTTGTCCTCAAGCAATTAAACTCGATAATAATCTTCTACCATATGATAACTTCTTCAAACATGTATGTAGAACCAAACGAACAAGAACCCAAACAAACAACTAGCGTGGGCACGATTTGGAGTAAATAACAATCATGGTTCCCACTTGCATTCCCCTGAATTAACTTCCCAAACCGCAAACAATATGTAATTGATATAGTAACTAAAAATAATCTCGAATAACGTACCATACTGATGAAGTAGAGAATCTCGAATCATAAAATAAGTCTTCAAAGTAAACGGGAATCAAGTGGGAACCGAGCACCAAAAAGTATAGCAATCGAACATGTGTGCCAAAAGAACTCACGGGCTACCCCGCAATTGGTCAAGCCAATGCCTCCCACAGTACCTAACATCGTAAGATGTCAGTAAGAAAATAATGTGCTTAGGAGGATACACATTACGTCCAGATATCATCGATAATCATGAGGTGATCATCTAATCCGTTAAGTCAATCATAAAGATTGAGGTTCATCAGGCTTAAAAGCTGATATCTTACCTTTTCGGAGGTTATCCACTGGGAATCTGATCAATCACTGACATTTTGGGTATCATGGTGCGCTTCCCATTTGGCTAGCAAATCTCCCTCATTGAGACAAGCTTTGACTACCAGTTTTCCTGTTTGACGTTGAGGCCTGGTAGATTTCCAGTCGATTTTAGCAATGACTTTTCAAGATTTTTTGTCACCCTACAACTGGTCTGGACTACATCTTCTAAAACAAATCAGCAAGTGTGTCGTTCGGGAGACTTGACTCCCTTAAGGATGGAAAAGATACATCCTGTGTGGTTAAATAAGGTGGTCGGGTGCAACATTATCCTTGTTAGGAGAAACAATGAGGATCGCCCTGTTTAAATTTTCGATCTAGTGCATGGTCCGGTTTCGACCACACGCCACTATCACCGTTCATACGGTTGACACCCGCCTTGGTGCAGATGACCTACGTATGAATTTTTATGTTCATGTAGGATTTCACATTCAAAATAATGAATATGTTTTGAAAGGTCAAGACTTTCTCCTCTAACAGTACCTCATCGTGAAATGATGGGTAATAAAATGGTACAGCTTAAGAGGTATACTGTAGTGACCCGAACTTTTCCATGTTTATATATATTAATTGAGATTGATGTTTACATGATTAAATGTTTCCAACATGTTAAGCAATCAAACTTGTTAAGACTTGATTAATTGAAATAGGTTTCATATAGACAATTGACCACCCAAGTTGACCGGTGATTCACGAACGTTAAAACTTGTAAAAAAAACTATATGATGACATATATATGGTTATATATATAGTTAACATGATATTATGATAAGTAAACATATCATTAATTATATTAACAATAAACTACATATGTAAAAACAAGACTACTAACTTAATGATTTTGAAACGAGACATTTATGTAACGTTTATCGTTGTAACGACATTTAATGTATATATATCATATTAAGAGATATTCGTACATCATAATATTATGATAATATAATAATTTAAAATCTCTTTTGATATTATAAACATTGGGTTAACAACATTTAACAAGATCGTTAACCTAAAGGTTTCAAAACAACACTTACATGTAACGACTAACGATGACTTAACGACTCAGTTAAAATGTATATACATGTAGTGTTTTAATATGTATTTATACACTTTTGAAAGACTTCAATACACTTATCAAAATACTTCTACTTAACAAAAATGCTTACAATTACATTCTCGTTCAGTTTCATCAACAATTCTACTCGTATGCACCCGTATTCGTACTCGTACAATACACAGCTTTTAGATGTATGTAATATTGGTATATACACTCCAATGATCAGCTCTTATCAGCCCATGTGAGTCACCTAACACATGTGGGAACCATCATTTGGCAACTAGCATGAAATATCTCATAAGATTACAAAAATATGAGTAATCATTCATGACTTATTTACATGAAAACAAAATTACATATCCTTTATATCTAATCCATACACCAACGACCAAAAACACCTACAAACACTTTCATTCTTCAATTTTCTTCATCTAATTGAACTCTCTCAAGTTCTATCTTCAAGTTCTAAGTGTTCTTCATAAATTCCAAAAGTTCTAGTTTCATAAAATCAAGAATACTTTCAAGTTTGCTAGCTCACTTCCAATCTTGTAAGGTGATCATCCAACCTCAAGAAATCTTTGTTTCTTACAGTAGGTTATCATTCTAATACAAGGTAATAATCATATTCAAACTTTGGTTCAATTTCTATAACTATAACAATCTTATTTCAAGTGATGATCTTACTTGAACTTGTTTTCGTGTCATGATTTTGCTTCAAGAACTTTGAGCCATCCAAGGATCCATTGAAGCTAGATCCATTTTTCTCTTTTCCAGTAGGTTCATCCAAGGAACTTAAGGTAGTAATGATGTTCATAACATCATTCGATTCATACATATAAAGCTATCTTATTCGAAGGTTTAAACTTGTAATCACTAGAACATAGTTTAGTTAATTCTAAACTTGTTCGCAAACAAAAGTTAATCCTTCTAACTTGACTTTTAAAATCAACTAAACACATGTTCTATATCTATATGATATGCTAACTTAATGATTTAAAACCTGGAAACACGAAAAACACCGTAAAACCGGATTTACGCCGTCGTAGTAACACCGCGGGCTGTTTTGGGTTAGTTAATTAAAAACTATGATAAACTTTGATTTAAAAGTTGTTATTCTGAGAAAATGATTTTTATTATGAACATGAAACTATATCCAAAAATTATGGTTAAACTCAAAGTGGAAGTATGTTTTCTAAAATGGTCATCTAGACGTCGTTCTTTCGACTGAAATGACTACCTTTACAAAAACGACTTGTAACTTATTTTTCCGACTAGAAACCTATACTTTTTTGGTTTATATTCATAAAATAGAGTTCAATATGAAACCATAGCAATTTGATTCACTCAAAACGGATTTAAAATGAAGAAGTTATGGGTAAAACAAGATTGGATAATTTTTCTCATTTTAGCTACGTGAAAATTGGTAACAAATCTATTCCAACCATAACTTAATCAACTTGTATTATATATTATGTAATCTTGAGATACCATAGACACGTATACAATGTTTCGACCTATCATGTCGACACATCTATATATATTTCGGAACAACCATAGACACTCTATATGTGAATGTTGGAGTTAGCTATACAGGGTTGAGGTTGATTCCAAAATATATATAGTTTGAGTTGTGATCAATACTGAGATACGTATACACTGGGTCGTGGATTGATTCAAGATAATATTTATCGATTTATTTCTGTACATCTAACTGTGGACAACTAGTTGTAGGTTACTAACGAGGACAGCTGACTTAATAAACTTAAAACATCAAAATATATTAAAAGTGTTGTAAATATATTTTGAACATACTTTGATATATATGTATATATTGTTATAGGTTCGTGAATCAACCAGTGGCCAAGTCTTACTTCCCGACGAAGTAAAAATCTGTGAAAGTGAGTTATAGTCCCACTTTTAAAATCTAATATTTTTGGGATGAGAATACATGCAGGTTTTATAAATGATTTACAAAATAGACACAAGTACGTGAAACTACATTCTATGGTTGAATTATCGAAATCGAATATGCCCCTTTTTATTAAGTCTGGTAATCTATGAATTCGGGAACAGACACCCTAATTGACGCGAATCCTAAAGATAGATCTATTGGGCCTAACAAACCCCATCCAAAGTACTGGATGCTTTAGTACTTCGAAATTTATATCATATCCGAAGGGTGTCCCGGAATGATGGGGATATTCTTATATATGCATCTTGTTAATGTCGGTTACCAGGTGTTCACCGTATGAATGATTTTTATCTCTATGTATGGGATGTGTATTGAAATATGAAATCTTGTGGTCTATTATTATGATTTGATATATATAGGTTAAACCTATAACTCACCAACATTTTTGTTGACGTTTTAAGCATGTTTATTCTCAGGTGATTATTAAGAGCTTCCGCTGTCGCATACTTAAATAAGGACGAGATTTGGAGTCCATGCTTGTATGATATTGTGTAAAAACTGCATTCAAGAAACTTATTTTGTTGTAACATATTTGTATTGTAAACCATTATGTAATGGTCGTGTGTAAACAGGATATTTTAGATTATCATTATTTGATAATCTACGTAAAGCTTTTTAAAACCTTTATCTATGAAATAAAGGTTATGGTTTGTTTTAAAAATGAATGCAGTCTTTGAAAAACGTCTCATATAGAGGTCAAAACCTCGCAACGAAATCAATTAATATGGAACGTTTTTAGTCAATAAGAACGGGACATTTCAGTTGGTATCAGAGCGTTGGTCTTAGAGAACCAGAATTTTGCATTAGTGTGTCTTATCGAGTTTGTTAGGATGCATTAGTGAGTCTGGACTTCGACCGTGTTTACTTGAAAAATGATTGCTTAACAAATTTTGTTGGAAACTATATATTTTTAACATGTGAATATTATGTGATATATTAATCTCTTAACGCGTTTGATATTATGTGATAGATGTCTACCTCTAGAATAAGTCCCATTGACTCACCTAATAATAATGAAGAGTCAAATGTAAATTGGAATGATTCGTGGACTGATTCACAAGTTCCAGAAGAGGAACCGGAAGAAGAGTCGGAACCGGAAGAAGAATCGGAACCAGAAGAAGAATCGGAACCGGATGAAGAAATAGAACCGGTGGGGGAAATAATAAAACGGTTAAGTAAAAGAAAATCCTCAACCAACCGACCAAGGATAATTATGGTCAATGGTGTTTCCGCCAAGGAAGCAAAATATTGGGAGGATTACCAATTCTCCGATGAATCGGATTCCGACGAGAATTCCGATGATGTTATAGAAATTACCCCAACTGAATTTAAAAAGGCAAAAGAAAATAATAAGGGAAAGGGCATAAAAATAGAGAAATCTAATTCCAACCCCGATGAACTTTATATGTATCGTCAACCCCCGAAGTCCTTAAGTTGTAACAATGACCCAGGAACCTCTAAACCACCAGGTTTTTCTAAACCAATGTGGATAACGACGGTTCGTATTAGGGGAAAATCATATATCCCTAGAAACTTGGCAAAACGAACCAAAACCGAAGAAGAAGAAACAAGCGAGTCGGAATAAGATAGTTGTATTCATGTGGTGTAATATATGTAATATAGTGTGCTTATGCTTTATGATATATGTAAAAATTGCTTGTATTAATAAGTATTTTTTTTATGAATCTAACTCTTGTCTATTTTACAGTATAAAAACGCAAAATGGATAGACAACCCAATATTTTAAGAGACCTACCCGGAGACATGATTGATGAAATCTTGTCTAGAGTCGGTCAGAATTCCTCGGCACAACTATTTAAGGCGAGATCAGTTTGTAAGACATTCGAAGAACGTTCCAAGAATGTCTTGGTTTATAAGAGACTTTCGTTTGAAAGATGGGGTATATCACATTGGGAAACCCATAAGTTACGATGTGTTTACTTTGACGCATATATTGCGGGGAACCCAAATGCTATTTTACGCAACGGGTTAAGAAATTATTTTGACTCAATGTATCCGAATATAGGACTTCATGATTTAGAAAAAGCAGCTAACATGCAACATAAAGAAGCATGCTATGCTTATGGGTTAGTAATGTTCGCTTCTCACCAAAGTGAGAAAAAGAACATCGGGCTACAGCTATTAAACAAAACGTTCCCACAAGTGACGGAGTCGGTAATTGGGGTAAGAAATGAGGTTTTTAGATTATTACGGGACTGTTGGACATTACGTAACCCTCGTCCCTTTGACGACGTTACAACACGCTGTCTTATCAACGGCCATAACGGTTATGTTGCACAAGACCAAGGATGGGAAGTAGTCCAAGTAAAACCAGAATGCATGACTTGTTTCTGGACGTATGAATTACGTGTCTTTATTGCCTTTGCTGAACGACTTGTGTACTAGCTAGAATTATCTTCACAACTATCTTGTATCAAAGTTATTGTGTGCTATATTTCATGCTTTATGTAAAATAAGCGGTATTGTAAGTTTGTAAAATATTGTATAAAAGTTTGAACGCGAAATATTATTATAATCAGTTTTTCATATAGAATTGTAGTAGTTGAATTGTATATTAGCTACTAAGTATGAACTTAACGGGTAGGTACTACCCGAATTTAAACTTATAAAACGCTAATATGAAGAAAAAGCTTTTATAAATGAGTTCATATTATGCTACGAAATACTATTAACTACTCTTAATATTCTCTATGATTAACTTGTTCCATTTAATTATGTTGAAGGAAATGGCACCGACTACTCGACACACCGTGAATATGAATGAAGAGGAATTCCGTACTTTTCTAGCTTCAAACATAGCCGCAGTACAGGCTGCGCTACATACCAACAATAACCTTGGATCTAGCAGTACAGGAAATCGTGTAGGATGCACCTACAAAGAATTCACTGCCTGCAAACCTTTGGAATTTGATGGAACCGAAGGACCGATCGGATTGAAAAGGTGGACCGAGAAGGTCGAATCGGTGTTTGCCATAAGTAAGTGTACTGAAGAGGACAAAGTAAAGTACGCTACGCATACCTTCACAGGTTCTGCGTTAACATGGTGGAATACCTATCTAGAGCAAGTGGGACAAGACGATGCGTACGCACTACCGTGGTCAGCATTCAAGCACTTGATGAACGAGAAGTACCGTCCCAGAACCGAGGTCAATAAGCTCAAGACAGAACTTAGAGGGTTACGAACCCAAGGATTTGATATTACCACATACGAAAGACGATTCACAGAATTGTGCCTATTGTGTCCGGGAGCATTCGAAGATGAGGAAGAGAAGATCGACGCGTTTGTGAAAGGATTACCGGAAAGAATCCAAGAAGATATAAGTTCACACGAGCCCGCCTCCATACAACAGGCATGTAGAATGGCTCACAAACTCGTGAACCAGATTGAAGAAAGAATTAAAGAACAGACTGCTGAAGAGGCCAATGTGAAGCAGGTCAAAAGAAAGTGGGAGGAAAACGGTGATAAAAATCACCAATACAACAACAACAGCAATTACAACAATAATCGCAACAATTATCCCAACAATCGCAACATCAATCGCAACTACAACAAACAGCCCAACAACAACAACAACAACAACAACAGCAACTACAACAATCATCCCAACAACAATAATAACCGCAACAACAACAACAACAATCAGAAGCAGCTATGCCAAAGGTGTGAAAAGAATCACTCGGGGTTCTGCACCAAATTTTGCAACAAGTGTAAAAGAAATGGTCATAGCGCGGCGAAGTGTGATGTCTACGGACCAGGGGTTAACAGAACGAAAGGAACAAATGGTGTCGGAACGAGTAATGACGGAGCAAGTAGTGTCGGAGCAAGTTATGCCAATGTAGTTTGTTATAAATGTGGAAAACCGGGCCACATTATTAGAAATTGCCCGAACCAGGAGAACACGAATGGACAAGGCCGCGGAAGAGTTTTCAATATTAATGTGGCAGAGGCACAGGAAGACCCGGAGCTTGTTACGGGTACGTTTCTTATTGACAATAAATCTGCTTACGTTTTATTTGATTCGGGTGCGGATAGAAGCTATATGAGTAGAGATTTTTGTGCTAAATTAAGTTGTCCATTGACGCCTTTGGATAGTAAATTTTTACTCGAATTAGCAAATGGTAAATTAATTTCAGCAGATAATATATGTCGGAATCGAGATATTAAACTGGTTAGCGAAACATTTAAGATTGATTTGATACCAGTAGAGTTAGGGAGTTTTGATGTGATAATCGGTATGGACTGGTTGAAAGAAGTGAAAGCAGAGATCGTTTGTTACAAAAATGCAATTCGCATTATACGAGAAAAAGGAAAACCCTTAATGGTGTACGGAGAAAAGGGCAACACGAAGCTACATCTTATTAGTAATTTGAAGGCACAAAAACTAATAAGAAAAGGTTGCTATGCTGTTCTAGCACACGTCGAGAAAGTACAAACTGAAGAAAAGAGCATCAATGATGTTCCCATCGCAAAAGAATTTCCCGATGTATTTCCGAAAGAATTACCGGGATTACCCCCACATCGATCCGTTGAATTTCAAATAGATCTTGTACCAGGAGCTGCACCAATAGCTCGTGCTCCTTACAGACTCGCACCCAGTGAGATGAAAGAACTACAAAGCCAATTACAAGAACTTTTAGAGCGTGGTTTCATTCGACCAAGCACATCATCGTGGAGAGCTCCTGTTTTGTTTGTCAAGAAGAAAGATGGTACATTCAGGTTGTGTATCGACTACCGAGAGTTGAACAAACTTACCATCAAGAACCGCTACCCACTATCGAGAATCGATGACTTATTTGATCAACTACAAGGCTCGTCTGTTTATTCAAAGATTGACTTACGTTCCGGGTATCATCAAATGCGGGTGAAAGAAGATGATATTCCAAAGACTTCTTTCAGAACACGTTACGGTCATTACGAGTTTATGGTCATGCCGTTTGGTTTAACTAATGCACCAGCTATGTTCATGGACCTTATGAACCGAGTGTGTGGACCATACCTTGACAAGTTTGTCATTGTTTTCATTGATGACATACTTATTTACTCAAAGAATGACCAAGAACACGGTGAACATTTGAGAAAGGTGTTAGATGTATTGAGGAAGGAAGAATTGTACGCTAAGTTTTCAAAGTGTGCATTTTGGTTGGAAGAAGTTCAATTCCTAGGTCACATAGTGAACAAAGAAGGTATTAAGGTGGATCCGGCAAAGATAGAAACTGTTGAAAAGTGGGAAACCCCGAAAACTCCGAAATACATACGCCAGTTTTTAGGACTAGCTGGTTACTACAGAAGGTTCATCCAAGACTTTTCCAGAATAGCAAAACCCTTGACTGCATTAACGCATAAAGGGAAGAAATTTGAATGGAATGATGAACAAGAGAAAGCGTTTCAGTTATTGAAGAAAAAGCTAACTACGGCACCTATATTGTCATTGCCTGAAGGGAATGATGATTTTGTGATTTATTGTGATGCATCAAAGCAAGGTCTCGGTTGTGTATTAATGCAACGAACGAAGGTGATTGCTTATGCGTCTAGACAATTGAAGATTCACGAACAAAATTATACGACGCATGATTTGGAATTAGGCGCGGTTGTTTTTGCATTAAAGACTTGGAGGCACTACTTATATGGGGTCAAAAGTATTATATATACCGACCACAAAAGTCTTCAACACATATTTAATCAGAAACAACTGAATATGAGGCAGCGTAGGTGGATTGAATTATTGAATGATTACGACTTTGAGATTCGTTACCACCCGGGGAAGGCAAATGTGGTAGCCGATGCCTTGAGCAGGAAGGACAGAGAACCCATTCGAGTAAAATCTATGAATATAATGATTCATAATAACCTTACTACTCAAATAAAGGAGGCACAACAAGGAGTTTTAAAAGAGGGAAATTTAAAGGATGAAATACCCAAAGGATCGGAGAAGCATCTTAATATTCGGGAAGACGGAACCCGGTATAGGGCTGAAAGGATTTGGGTACCAAAATTTGGAGATATGAGAGAAATGGTACTTAGAGAAGCTCATAAAACCAGATACTCAATACATCCTGGAACGGGGAAGATGTACAAGGATCTCAAGAAACATTTTTGGTGGCCGGGTATGAAAGCCGATGTTGCTAAATACGTAGGAGAATGTTTGACGTGTTCTAAGGTCAAAGCTGAGCATCAGAAACCATCAGGTCTACTTCAACAACCCGAAATCCCGGAATGGAAATGGGAAAACATTACCATGGATTTCATCACTAAATTGCCAAGGACTGCAAGTGGTTTTGATACTATTTGGGTAATAGTTGATCGTCTCACCAAATCAGCACACTTCCTGCCAATAAGAGAAGATGACAAGATGGAGAAGTTAGCACGACTGTATTTGAAGGAAGTCGTCTCCAGACATGGAATACCAATCTCTATTATCTCTAATAGGGATGGCAGATTTATTTCAAGATTCTGGCAGACATTACAGCAAGCATTAGGAACTCGTCTAGACATGAGTACTGCCTATCATCCACAAACTGATGGGCAGAGCGAAAGGACGATACAAACGCGTGAAGACATACTACGAGCATGTGTTATTGATTTCGGAAACAGTTGGGATCGACATCTACCGTTAGCAGAATTTTCCTACAACAACAGCTACCATTCAAGCATTGAGATGGCGCCGTTTGAAGCACTTTATGGTAGAAAGTGCAGGTCTCCGATTTGTTGGAGTGAAGTGGGGGATAGACAGATTACGGGTCCGGAGATTATACAAGAAACTATCGAGAAGATCATCCAAATTCAACAACAGTTGAAAACCGCCCAAAGTCGACAAAAGAGCTACGCTGACATTAAAAGAAAAGATATAGAATTTGAAATTGGAGAGATGGTCATGCTTAAAGTTGCACCTTGGAAAGGCGTTGTTCGATTTGGTAAACGAGGGAAATTAAATCCAAGGTATATTGGACCATTCAAGATTATTGATCGTGTCGGACCAGTAGCTTACAGACTTGAGTTACCTCAACAACTCGCGGCTGTACATAACACTTTCCACGTCTCGAATTTGAAGAAATGTTTTGCTAAAGAAGATCTCACTATTCCGTTAGATGAAATCCAAATCAACGAAAAACTTCAATTCATCGAAGAACCCGTCGAAATAATGGATCGTGAGGTTAAAAGACTTAAGCAAAACAAGATACCAATTGTTAAGGTTCGATGGAATGCTCGTAGAGGACCCGAGTTCACCTGGGAGCGTGAAGATCAGATGAAGAAGAAATACCCACATCTATTTCCAGAAGATTCGTCAACACCTTCAACAGCTTAAAATTTCGGGACGAAATTTATTTAACGGGTAGGTACTGTAGTGACCCGAACTTTTCCATGTTTATATATATTAATTGAGATTGATGTTTACATGATTAAATGTTTCCAACATGTTAAGCAATCAAACTTGTTAAGACTTGATTAATTGAAATAGGTTTCATATAGACAATTGACCACCCAAGTTGACCGGTGATTCACGAACGTTAAAACTTGTAAAAAAAACTATATGATGACATATATATGGTTATATATATAGTTAACATGATATTATGATAAGTAAACATATCATTAATTATATTAACAATAAACTACATATGTAAAAACAAGACTACTAACTTAATGATTTTGAAACGAGACATTTATGTAACGTTTATCGTTGTAACGACATTTAATGTATATATATCATATTAAGAGATATTCGTACATCATAATATCATGATAATATAATAATTTAAAATCTCTTTTGATATTATAAACATTGGGTTAACAACATTTAACAAGATCGTTAACCTAAAGGTTTCAAAACAACACTTACATGTAACGACTAACGATGACTTAACGACTCAGTTAAAATGTATATACATGTAGTGTTTTAATATGTATTTATACACTTTTGAAAGACTTCAATACACTTATCAAAATACTTCTACTTAACAAAAATGCTTACAATTACATTCTCGTTCAGTTTCATCAACAATTCTACTCGTATGCACCCGTATTCGTACTCGTACAATACACAGCTTTTAGATGTATGTACTATTGGTATATACACTCCAATGATCAGCTCTTAGCAGCCCATGTGAGTCACCTAACACATGTGGGAACCATCATTTGGCAACTAGCATGAAATATCTCATAAGATTACAAAAATATGAGTAATCATTCATGACTTATTTACATGAAAACAAAATTACATATCCTTTATATCTAATCCATACACCAACGACCAAAAACACCTACAAACACTTTCATTCTTCAATTTTCTTCATCTAATTGAACTCTCTCAAGTTCTATCTTCAAGTTCTAAGTGTTCTTCATAAATTCCAAAAGTTCTAGTTTCATAAAATCAAGAATACTTTCAAGTTTGCTAGCTCACTTCCAATCTTGTAAGGTGATCATCCAACCTCAAGAAATCTTTGTTTCTTACAGTAGGTTATCATTCTAATACAAGGTAATAATCATATTCAAACTTTGGTTCAATTTCTATAACTATAACAATCTTATTTCAAGTGATGATCTTACTTGAACTTGTTTTCGTGTCATGATTTTGCTTCAAGAACTTTGAGCCATCCAAGGATCCATTGAAGCTAGATCCATTTTTCTCTTTTCCAGTAGGTTCATCCAAGGAACTTAAGGTAGTAATGATGTTCATAACATCATTCGATTCATACATATAAAGCTATCTTATTCGAAGGTTTAAACTTGTAATCACTAGAACATAGTTTAGTTAATTCTAAACTTGTTCGCAAACAAAAGTTAATCCTTCTAACTTGACTTTTAAAATCAACTAAACACATGTTCTATATCTATATGATATGCTAACTTAATGATTTAAAACCTGGAAACACGAAAAACACCGTAAAACCGGATTTACGCCGTCGTAGTAACACCGCGGGCTGTTTTGGGTTAGTTAATTAAAAACTATGATAAACTTTGATTTAAAAGTTGTTATTCTGAGAAAATGATTTTTATTATGAACATGAAACTATATCCAAAAATTATGGTTAAACTCAAAGTGGAAGTATGTTTTCTAAAATGGTCATCTAGACGTCGTTCTTTCGACTGAAATGACTACCTTTACAAAAACGACTTGTAACTTATTTTTCCGACTAGAAACCTATACTTTTTTGGTTTATATTCATAAAATAGAGTTCAATATGAAACCATAGCAATTTGATTCACTCAAAACGGATTTAAAATGAAGAAGTTATGGGTAAAACAAGATTGGATAATTTTTCTCATTTTAGCTACGTGAAAATTGGTAACAAATCTATTCCAACCATAACTTAATCAACTTGTATTATATATTATGTAATCTTGAGATACCATAGACACGTATACAATGTTTCGACCTATCATGTCGACACATCTATATATATTTCGGAACAACCATAGACACTCTATATGTGAATGTTGGAGTTAGCTATACAGGGTTGAGGTTGATTCCAAAATATATATAGTTTGAGTTGTGATCAATACTGAGATACGTATACACTGGGTCGTGGATTGATTCAAGATAATATTTATCGATTTATTTCTGTACATCTAACTGTGGACAACTAGTTGTAGGTTACTAACGAGGACAGCTGACTTAATAAACTTAAAACATCAAAATATATTAAAAGTGTTGTAAATATATTTTGAACATACTTTGATATATATGTATATATTGTTATAGGTTCGTGAATCAACCAGTGGCCAAGTCTTACTTCCCGACGAAGTAAAAATCTGTGAAAGTGAGTTATAGTCCCACTTTTAAAATCTAATATTTTTGGGATGAGAATACATGCAGGTTTTATAAATGATTTACAAAATAGACACAAGTACGTGAAACTACATTCTATGGTTGAATTATCGAAATCGAATATGCCCCTTTTTATTAAGTCTGGTAATCTATGAATTCGGGAACAGACACCCTAATTGACGCGAATCCTAAAGATAGATCTATTGGGCCTAACAAACCCCATCCAAAGTACTGGATGCTTTAGTACTTCGAAATTTATATCATATCCGAAGGGTGTCCCGGAATGATGGGGATATTCTTATATATGCATCTTGTTAATGTCGGTTACCAGGTGTTCACCATATGAATGATTTTTATCTCTATGTATGGGATGTGTATTGAAATATGAAATCTTGTGGTCTATTATTATGATTTGATATATATAGGTTAAACCTATAACTCACCAACATTTTTGTTGACGTTTTAAGCATGTTTATTCTCAGGTGATTATTAAGAGCTTCCGCTGTCGCATACTTAAATAAGGACGAGATTTGGAGTCCATGCTTGTATGATATTGTGTAAAAACTGCATTCAAGAAACTTATTTTGTTGTAACATATTTGTATTGTAAACCATTATGTAATGGTCGTGTGTAAACAGGATATTTTAGATTATCATTATTTGATAATCTACGTAAAGCTTTTTAAAACCTTTATCTATGAAATAAAGGTTATGGTTTGTTTTAAAAATGAATGCAGTCTTTGAAAAACGTCTCATATAGAGGTCAAAACCTCGCAACGAAATCAATTAATATGGAACGTTTTTAGTCAATAAGAACGGGACATTTCAGTTGGTATCAGAGCGTTGGTCTTAGAGAACCAGAATTTTGCATTAGTGTGTCTTATCGAGTTTGTTAGGATGCATTAGTGAGTCTGGACTTCGACCGTGTTTACTTGAAAAATGATTGCTTAACAAATTTTGTTGGAAACTATATATTTTTAACATGTGAATATTATGTGATATATTAATCTCTTAACGCGTTTGATATTATGTGATAGATGTCTACCTCTAGAATAAGTCCCATTGACTCACCTAATAATAATGAAGAGTCAAATGTAAATTGGAATGATTCGTGGACTGATTCACAAGTTCCAGAAGAGGAACCGGAAGAAGAGTCGGAACCGGAAGAAGAATCGGAACCAGAAGAAGAATCGGAACCGGATGAAGAAATAGAACCGGTGGGGGAAATAATAAAACGGTTAAGTAAAAGAAAATCCTCAACCAACCGACCAAGGTTAATTATGGTCAATGGTGTTTCCGCCAAGGAAGCAAAATATTGGGAGGATTACCAATTCTCCGATGAATCGGATTCCGACGAGAATTCCGATGATGTTATAGAAATTACCCCAACTGAATTTAAAAAGACAAAAGAAAATAATAAGGGAAAGGGCATAAAAATAGAGAAATCTAATTCCAACCCCGATGAACTTTATATGTATCGTCAACCCCCGAAGTCCTTAAGTTGTAACAATGACCCAGGAACCTCTAAACCACCAGGTTTTTCTAAACCAATGTGGATAACGACGGTTCGTATTAGGGGAAAATCATATATCCCTAGAAACTTGGCAAAACGAACCAAAACCGAAGAAGAAGAAACAAGCGAGTCGGAATAAGATAGTTGTATTCATGTGGTGTAATATATGTAATATAGTGTGCTTATGCTTTATGATATATGTAAAAATTGCTTGTATTAATAAGTATTTTTTTTATGAATCTAACTCTTGTCTATTTTACAGTATAAAAACGCAAAATGGATAGACAACCCAATATTTTAAGAGACCTACCCGGAGACATGATTGATGAAATCTTGTCTAGAGTCGGTCAGAATTCCTCGGCACAACTATTTAAGGCGAGATCAGTTTGTAAGACATTCGAAGAACGTTCCAAGAATGTCTTGGTTTATAAGAGACTTTCGTTTGAAAGATGGGGGATATCACATTGGGAAACCCATAAGTTACGATGTGTTTACTTTGACGCATATATTGCGGGGAACCCAAATGCTATTTTACGCAACGGGTTAAGAAATTATTTTGACTCAATGTATCCGAATATAGGACTTCATGATTTAGAAAAAGCGGCTAACATGCAACATAAAGAAGCATGCTATGCTTATGGGTTAGTAATGTTCGCTTCTCACCAAAGTGAGAAAAAGAACATCGGGCTACAGCTATTAAACAAAACGTTCCCACAAGTGACGGAGTCGGTAATTGGGGTAAGAAATGAGGTTTTTAGATTATTACGGGACTGTTGGACATTACGTAACCCTCGTCCCTTTGACGACGTTACAACACGCTGTCTTATCAACGGCCATAACGGTTATGTTGCACAAGACCAAGGATGGGAAGTAGTCCAAGTAAAACCAGAATGCATGACTTGTTTCTGGACGTATGAATTACGTGTCTTTATTGCCTTTGCTGAACGACTTGTGTACTAGCTAGAATTATCTTCACAACTATCTTGTATCAAAGTTATTGTGTGCTATATTTCATGCTTTATGTAAAATAAGCGGTATTGTAAGTTTGTAAAATATTGTATAAAAGTTTGAACGCGAAATATTATTATAATCAGTTTTTCATATAGAATTGTAGTAGTTGAATTGTATATTAGCTACTAAGTATGAACTTAACGGGTAGGTACTACCCGAATTTAAACTTATAAAACGCTAATATGAAGAAAAAGCTTTTATAAATGAGTTCATATTATGCTACGAAATACTATTAACTACTCTTAATATTCTCTATGATTAACTTTGTTCCATTTAATTATGTTGAAGGAAATGGCACCGACTACTCGACACACCGTGAATATGAATGAAGAGGAATTCCGTACTTTTCTAGCTTCAAACATAGCCGCAGTACAGGCTGCGCTACATACCAATAATAACCTTGGATCTAGCAGTACAGGAAATCGTGTAGGATGCACCTACAAAGAATTCACTGCCTGCAAACCTTTTGAATTTGATGGAACCGAAGGACCGATCGGATTGAAAAGGTGGACCTAGAAGGTCGAATCGGTGTTTGCCATAAGTAAGTGTACTGAAGAGGACAAAGTAAAGTACGCTACGCATACCTTCACAGGTTCTGCGTTAACATGGTGGAATACCTATCTAGAGCAAGTGGGACAAGACGATGCGTACGCACTACCGTGGTCAGCATTCAAGCACTTGATGAACGAGAAGTACCGTCCCAGAACCGAGGTCAATAAGCTCAAGACAGAACTTAGAGGGTTACGAACCCAAGGATTTGATATTACCACGTACGAAAGACGATTCACAGAATTGTGCCTATTGTGTCCGGGAGCATTCGAAGATGAGGAAGAGAAGATCAACGCGTTTGTGAAAGGATTACCGGAAAGAATCCAAGAAGATATAAGTTCACACGAGCCCGCCTCCATACAACAGGCATGTAGAATGGCTCACAAACTCGTGAACCAGATTGAAGAAAGAATTAAAGAACAGACTGCTGAAGAGGCCAATGTGAAGCAGGTCAAAAGAAAGTGGGAGGAAAACGGTGATAAAAATCACCAATACAACAACAACAGCAATTACAACAATAATCGCAACAATTATCCCAACAATCGCAACATCAATCGCAACTACAACAAACGGCCCAACAACAACAACAACAACAACAGCAACTACAACAATCATCCCAACAACAATAATAACCGCAACAACAACAACAACAATCAGAAGCAGCTATGCCAAAGGTGTGAAAAGAATCACTCGGGGTTCTGCACCAAATTTTGCAACAAGTGTAAAAGAAATGGTCATAGCGCGGCGAAGTGTGATGTCTACGGACCAGGGGTTAACAGAACGAAAGGAACAAATGGTGTCGGAACGAGTAATGGCGGAGCAAGTAGTGTCGGAGCAAGTTATGCCAATGTAGTTTGTTATAAATGTTGAAAACCGGGCCACATTATTAGAAATTGCCCGAACCAGGAGAACACGAATGGACAAGGCCGCGGAAGAGTTTTCAATATTAATGTGGCAGAGGCACAGGAAGACCCGGAGCTTGTTACGGGTACGTTTCTTATTGACAATAAATCTGCTTACGTTTTATTTGATTCGGGTGCGGATAGAAGCTATATGAGTAGAGATTTTTGTGCTAAATTAAGTTGTCCATTGACGCATTTGGATAGTAAATTTTTACTCGAATTAGCAAATGGTAAATTAATTTCAGCAGATAATATATGTCGGAATCGAGATATTAAACTGGTTAGCGAAACATTTAAGATTGATTTGATACCAGTAGAGTTAGGGAGTTTTGATGTGATAATCGGTATGGACTGGTTGAAAGAAGTGAAAGCAGAGATCGTTTGTTACAAAAATGCAATTCGCATTATACGAGAAAAAGGAAAACCCTTAATGGTGTACGGAGAAAAGGGCAACACGAAGCTACATCTTATTAGTAATTTGAAGGCACAAAAACTAATAAGAAAAGGTTGCTATGCTGTTCTAGCACACGTCGAGAAAGTACAAACTGAAGAAAAGAGCATCAATGATGTTCTCATCGCAAAAGAATTTCCCGATGTATTTCCGAAAGAATTACCGGGATTACCCCCACATCGATCCGTTGAATTTCAAATAGATCTTGTACCAGGAGCTGCACCAATAGCTCGTGCTCCTTACAGACTCGCACCCAGCGAGATGAAAGAACTACAAAGCCAATTACAAGAACTTTTAGAGCGTGGTTTCATTCGACCAAGCACATCACCGTGGAGAGCTCCTGTTTTGTTTGTCAAGAAGAAAGATGGTACATTCAGGTTGTGTATCGACTACCGAGAGTTGAACAAACTTACCATCAAGAACCGCTACCCACTATCGAGAATCGATGACTTATTTGATCAACTACAAGGCTCGTCTGTTTATTCAAAGATTGACTTACGTTCCGGGTATCATCAAATGCGGGTGAAAGAAGATGATATTCCAAAGACTTCTTTCAGAACACGTTACGGTCATTACGAGTTTATGGTCATGCCGTTTGGTTTAACTAATGCACCAGCTGTGTTCATGGACCTTATGAACCGAGTGTGTGGACCATACCTTGACAAGTTTGTCATTGTTTTCATTGATGACATACTTATTTACTCAAAGAATGACCAAGAACACGGTGAACATTTGAGAAAGGTGTTAGATGTATTGAGGAAGGAAGAATTGTACGCTAAGTTTTCAAAGTGTGCATTTTGGTTGGAAGAAGTTCAATTCCTCGGTCATATAGTGAACAAAGAAGGTATTAAGGTGGATCCGGCAAAGATAGAAACTGTTGAAAAGTGGGAAACCCCGAAAACTCCGAAACACATACGCCAGTTTTTAGGACTAGCTGGTTACTACAGAAGGTTCATCCAAGACTTTTCCAGAATAGCAAAACCCTTGACTGCATTAACGCATAAAGGGAAGAAATTTGAATGGAATGATGAACAAGAGAAAGCGTTTCAGTTATTGAAGAAAAAGCTAACTACGGCACCTATATTGTCATTGCCTGAAGGGAATGATGATTTTGTGATTTATTGTGATGCATCAAAGCAAGGTCTCGGTTGTGTATTAATGCAACGAACGAAGGTGATTGCTTATGCGTCTAGACAATTGAAGATTCACGAACAAAATTATACGACGCATGATTTGGAATTAGGCGCGGTTGTTTTTGCATTAAAGACTTGGAGGCACTACTTATATGGGGTCAAAAGTATTATATATACCGACCACAAAAGTCTTCAACACATATTTAATCAGAAACAACTGAATATGAGGCAGCGTAGGTGGATTGAATTATTGAATGATTACGACTTTGAGATTCGTTACCACCCGGGGAAGGCAAATGTGGTAGCCGATGCCTTGAGCAGGAAGGACAGAGAACCCATTCGAGTAAAATCTATGAATATAATGATTCATAATAACCTTACTACTCAAATAAAGGAGGCACAACAAGGAGTTTTAAAAGAGGGAAATTTAAAGGATGAAATACCCAAAGGATCGGAGAAGCATCTTAATATTCGGGAAGACGGAACCCGGTATAGGGCTGAAAGGATTTGGGTACCAAAATTTGGAGATATGAGAGAAATGGTACTTAGAGAAGCTCATAAAACCAGATACTCAATACATCCTGGAACGGGGAAGATGTACAAGGATCTCAAGAAACATTTTTGGTGGCCGGGTATGAAAGCCGATGTTGCTAAATACGTAGGAGAATGTTTGACGTGTTCTAAGGTCAAAGCTGAGCATCAGAAACCATCAGGTCTACTTCAACAACCCGAAATCCCGGAATGGAAATGGGAAAACATTACCATGGATTTCATCACTAAATTGCCAAGGACTGCAAGTGGTTTTGATACTATTTGGGTAATAGTTGATCGTCTCACCAAATCAGCACACTTCCTGCCAATAAGAGAAGATGACAAGATGGAGAAGTTAGCACGACTGTATTTGAAGGAAGTCGTCTCCAGACATGGAATACCAATCTCTATTATCTCTAATAGGGATGGCAGATTTATTTCAAGATTCTGGCAGACATTACAGCAAGCATTAGGAACTCGTCTAGACATGAGTACTGCCTATCATCCACAAACTGATGGGCAGAGCGAAAGGACGATACAAACGCTTGAAGACATGCTACGAGCATGTGTTATTGATTTCGGAAACAGTTGGGATCGACATCTACCGTTAGCAGAATTTTCCTACAACAACAGCTACCATTCAAGCATTGAGATGGCGCCGTTTGAAGCACTTTATGGTAGAAAGTGCAGGTCTCCGATTTGTTGGAGTGAAGTGGGGGATAGACAGATTACGGGTCCGGAGATTATACAAGAAACTATCGAGAAGATCATCCAAATTCAACAACAGTTGAAAACCGCCCAAAGTCGACAAAAGAGCTACGCTGACATTAAAAGAAAAGATATAGAATTTGAAATTGGAGAGATGGTCATGCTTAAAGTTGCACCTTGGAAAGGCGTTGTTCGATTTGGTAAACGAGGGAAATTAAATCCAAGGTATATTGGACCATTCAAGATTATTGATCGTGTCGGACCAGTAGCTTACAGACTTGAGTTACCTCAACAACTCGCGGCTGTACATAACACTTTCCACGTCTCGAATTTGAAGAAATGTTTTGCTAAAGAAGATCTCACTATTCCGTTAGATGAAATCCAAATCAACGAAAAACTTCAATTCATCGAAGAACCCGTCGAAATAATGGATCGTGAGGTTAAAAGACTTAAGCAAAACAAGATACCAATTGTTAAGGTTCGATGGAATGCTCGTAGAGGACCCGAGTTCACCTGGGAGCGTGAAGATCAGATGAAGAAGAAATACCCACATCTATTTCCAGAAGATTCGTCAACACCTTCAACAGCTTAAAATTTCGGGACGAAATTTATTTAACGGGTAGGTACTGTAGTGACCCGAACTTTTCCATGTTTATATATATTAATTGAGATTGATGTTTACATGATTAAATGTTTCCAACATGTTAAGCAATCAAACTTGTTAAGACTTGATTAATTGAAATAGGTTTCATATAGACAATTGACCACCCAAGTTGACCGGTGATTCACGAACGTTAAAACTTGTAAAAAAAACTATATGATGACATATATATGGTTATATATATAGTTAACATGATATTATGATAAGTAAACATATCATTAATTATATTAACAATAAACTACATATGTAAAAACAAGACTACTAACTTAATGATTTTGAAACGAGACATTTATGTAACGTTTATCGTTGTAACGACATTTAATGTATATATATCATATTAAGAGATATTCGTACATCATAATATCATGATAATATAATAATTTAAAATCTCTTTTGATATTATAAACATTGGGTTAACAACATTTAACAAGATCGTTAACCTAAAGGTTTCAAAACAACACTTACATGTAACGACTAACGATGACTTAACGACTAAGTTAAAATGTATATACATGTAGTGTTTTAATATGTATTTATACACTTTTGAAAGACTTCAATACACTTATCAAAATACTTCTACTTAACAAAAATGCTTACAATTACATTCTCGTTCAGTTTCATCAACAATTCTACTCGTATGCACCCGTATTCGTACTCGTACAATACACAGCTTTTAGATGTATGTACTATTGGTATATACACTCTAATGATCAGCTCTTAGCAGCCCATGTGAGTCACCTAACACATGTGGGAACCATCATTTGGCAACTAGCATGAAATATCTCATAAGATTACAAAAATATGAGTAATCATTCATGACTTATTTACATGAAAACAAAATTACATATCCTTTATATCTAATCCATACACCAACGACCAAAAACACCTACAAACACTTTCATTCTTCAATTTTCTTCATCTAATTGAACTCTCTCAAGTTCTATCTTCAAGTTCTAAGTGTTCTTCATAAATTCCAAAAGTTCTAGTTTCATAAAATCAAGAATACTTTCAAGTTTGCTAGCTCACTTCCAATCTTGTAAGGTGATCATCCAACCTCAAGAAATCTTTGTTTCTTACAGTAGGTTATCATTCTAATACAAGGTCATAATCATATTCAAACTTTGGTTCAATTTCTATAACTATAACAATCTTATTTCAAGTGATGATCTTACTTGAACTTGTTTTCGTGTCATGATTTTGCTTCAAGAACTTTGAGCCATCCAAGGATCCATTGAAGCTAGATCCATTTTTCTCTTTTCCAGTAGGTTCATCCAAGGAACTTAAGGTAGTAATGATGTTCATAACATCATTCGATTCATACATATAAAGCTATCTTATTCGAAGGTTTAAACTTGTAATCACTAGAACATAGTTTAGTTAATTCTAAACTTGTTCGCAAACAAAAGTTAATCCTTCTAACTTGACTTTTAAAATCAACTAAACACATGTTCTATATCTATATGATATGCTAACTTAATGATTTAAAACCTGGAAACACGAAAAACACCGTAAAACCGAATTTACGCCGTCGTAGTAACACCGCGGGCTGTTTTGGGTTAGTTAATTAAAAACTATGATAAACTTTGATTTAAAAGTTGTTATTCTGAGAAAATGATTTTTATTATGAACATGAAACTATATCCAAAAATTATGGTTAAACTCAAAGTGGAAGTATGTTTTCTAAAATGGTCATCTAGACGTCGTTCTTTCGACTGAAATGACTACCTTTACAAAAACGACTTGTAACTTATTTTTCCGACTAGAAACCTATACTTTTTTGGTTTATATTCATAAAATAGAGTTCAATATGAAACCATAGCAATTTGATTCACTCAAAACGGATTTAAAATGAAGAAGTTATGGGTAAAACAAGATTGGATAATTTTTCTCATTTTAGCTACGTGAAAATTGGTAACAAATCTATTCCAACCATAACTTAATCAACTTGTATTATATATTATGTAATCTTGAGATACCATAGACACGTATACAATGTTTCGACCTATCATGTCGACACATCTATATATATTTCGGAACAACCATAGACACTCTATATGTGAATGTTGGAGTTAGCTATACAGGGTTGAGGTTGATTCCAAAATATATATAGTTTGAGTTGTGATCAATACTGAGATACGTATACACTGGGTCGTGGATTGATTCAAGATAATATTTATCGATTTATTTCTGTACATCTAACTGTGGACAACTAGTTGTAGGTTACTAACGAGGACAGCTGACTTAATAAACTTAAAACATCAAAATATATTAAAAGTGTTGTAAATATATTTTGAACATACTTTGATATATATGTATATATTGTTATAGGTTCGTGAATCAACCAGTGGCCAAGTCTTACTTCCCGACGAAGTAAAAATCTGTGAAAGTGAGTTATAGTCCCACTTTTAAAATCTAATATTTTTGGGATGAGAATACATGCAGGTTTTATAAATGATTTACAAAATAGACACAAGTACGTGAAACTACATTCTATGGTTGAATTATCGAAATCGAATATGCCCCTTTTTATTAAGTCTGGTAATCTATGAATTCGGGAACAGACACCCTAATTGACGCGAATCCTAAAGATAGATCTATTGGGCCTAACAAACCCCATCCAAAGTACTGGATGCTTTAGTACTTCGAAATTTATATCATATCCGAAGGGTGTCCCGGAATGATGGGGATATTCTTATATATGCATCTTGTTAATGTCGGTTACCAGGTGTTCACCATATGAATAATTTTTATCTCTATGTATGGGATGTGTATTGAAATATGAAATCTTGTGGTCTATTATTATGATTTGATATATATAGGTTAAACCTATAACTCACCAACATTTTTGTTGACGTTTTAAGCATGTTTATTCTCAGGTGATTATTAAGAGCTTCCGCTGTCGCATACTTAAATAAGGACGAGATTTGGAGTCCATGCTTGTATGATATTGTGTAAAAACTGCATTCAAGAAACTTATTTTGTTGTAACATATTTGTATTGTAAACCATTATGTAATGGTCGTGTGTAAACAGGATATTTTAGATTATCATTATTTGATAATCTACGTAAAGCTTTTTAAAACCTTTATCTATGAAATAAAGGTTATGGTTTGTTTTAAAAATGAATGCAGTCTTTGAAAAACGTCTCATATAGAGGTCAAAACCTCGCAACGAAATCAATTAATATGGAACGTTTTTAGTCAATAAGAACGGGACATTTCATATACGTACCAAGTAAAACGGTCGGAAGACTTTACTTCCTTAATGAGTGGATCTGAGTTACTCGGGAATGCCAATCTATTTCAATTGACACTTGGTTTAAATCCCAAAAACCTTTGGGTGCCATAGCTTTTGGCTATGGGTTGTGTTGTCTAAGCAAACACAAGCACGTAGCTATTGTTCCTAAAAAGGATAACACTGGTGAAGCTCTAGGCTCCTCTTCCCACAGTATCACACCATTAGATGATGTAATAATAAAATGATATCGTTTCGAAAGTCTGCTATACCAAGTAACCAAAAGTTTGTGATCTGGCACGTGATTCGGTCACAATCACGCTATGCAATCACCACTCTCACGGTTTACACCCGTTTTGGTACAGGTGACCTACTATTGAGTTCCCCGAACTCGTAGGATTTCATGTCCAAAATAATGAACATGTGGGACAATTTTGGCTTCTTTGAAAACACGAATTATACCATAAAATACCAAGCCAATTTTCAAAATAAAGGTTTTGACCGAATTTTCAATTGTTTTTTTCTACTTTTTTTTTTATTTTTGAACTAACTTTTCTGTTTTTTTTCCCCTAATTTTTCAAAATTTTGTTTTTACAACCAAAACCCGTGAAACGTCAAGTCTTTTTAATATCAAAACTAATATGATGATGATTCCATTAACAACCAACCCGAGAGATTTACCCACCCCACACTTGAGATCAAGTAATGTCCCCATCACTTGAGATCAAAAATTAGATAAAAATCGAAAGGGTTATGTGAGAAAGAAAATTTAAAAACTTATCGAGTTAACCACTGATCGCGGAATGCCAGTGACAGATGGCGCTGAACTGACTGCCAGCATAAGAACATCGTCCATTCCCGATCATCACACCAATATCATCAATCATGCAGTTTTGCTGAACTTAATGCTAGGCTTGAAAAATCGTTTCACCAACAAACCTAAGAAAATAAAAACCAACGGACTGCATAAACGGGACAAGGTGGCACCACCCGATGCCGAAACGCCTTGTCCCTCAAATAAGTTGCAAAGTACAGAAATAGAAAATAAAATTATTCAAGTACAGACCAAATGAAAAGGAAATAGTTTCAAACAAATACAACATAACATGCGCAACAATCAATCACTTCTCGGCCAAAAATCTCTGGTAGGGTCCCAATTAACACCATACGTATCCTGACAAGCTTGGTACGGGTCATATGAAGGATCTGGTCTCGGAGGAGTAACTGAATTATAATCGGGAATGGTAGTTCACGTAGGAATATACGCCTCCGGGTTCTGACGCATCTGACGCTGAATTTGTCGCTGATGGACCTCCCACTGATTGTGGGCCCTAATTCCCCTAACATCGTACTCAACCCTGTCAACACGCTCTCCCAACCAACCCAACTCTGTTCCAAACTGTCCTAGCGTTGTGTTAATCGACCCATAATTGTTTTGGTGCCAAGTCATCAAATCCTCGTTATGCCTACGCTGCTCCGCTAACATCCGCTGATTATGCTCAACCTGAGCATCATACGCTGACCTGCTGTCCCTATACTCTATATGAAGACCGTCTACACTGTTAACCAACGAATTCCAACTCTCTTCACCAATTGACCACGTACCCTGCACGTTCGCAGCACTCGAGCTACCTGCCTCATACGTGGATCGACTAACACCACGTCTACGACCACGACCTGCACCATCTCCCGGTTTTTGCTGTTCATCAGACCACAAAACCCAACCTGCTGGACCACGACGGATAAACTCAGCTTTCGAGAAAAACAGAATGTTAGTGGGCATCGCCTCAACTCCCACTACATCACACCTACTAGTCGGGACCGAGAACGCCCGAGCAAATCTAGTAACCAAGTGCCCACCTAACAATGGGCGTTCCGTGCATGTATCTGTTCCGATCTCATGCAACCATACCCCTAACATACACGGGACATCGATTGCCTCCCTCAGTTTAATTTGTTGGAGGATCCAAAGATCCCTTCGCTGAATTTTATTTGCGTTTCTCCTAGCCATGAACATACTAGCAATCATCTTAAAAATTATTTGGTCCTCAGGAAATCTAAGCATCGACTGAACACTCCGACTGGAACTAAACGGACCAGCATTATCATTTGCCACAGTTGGCCAATTATCACTCTCACTGAAAACTTCCTGCCCAAACACTCTGCAATTCATCAAATGCCACTTCAAATCATTATCAGTCAACTCGGGATATAGATCTAACGCCCGAGCCAACGCAATTTTAGACATGCGACGCTCTAGCCCGCCAAGCCTAAATGTCAAGAAATCTACCTCGGTCGGAGAGGCTCGCGGTCTACAACTAACAGTTGAGAAGAACTCTATAGTTAACTGCTCATAAATCTCTTCATTAATTTCAAATAACCTTTCATAAGGTCTCAACTCATGACCCGCATAAACTACCCACAAGTGACGGCGCAACTCCCGAACAATATTATTACCCAATGATGAAAGTTGCGACCAATCCAAATAAAAAGTTCGCTCAATCGGACGAGCGCTATTTGTTGTGAACCTTTCTTCCAAATCTTCATCATTAGAGATGTGGGATAACCATAATTCAGGATTATTCGGTGGTTGCCTTTGTTGTTCCTGGTTTCCTCTTGATCTCTTAGGGTTAACCATTCTTGCAAGATTTGAAGTTGATAAAACAAGAAATTGAAGTCTTGAAAATTAGGATTTATGGATGTAGGTGTTTGGAAGTGTAAAAGAGTTAGCGGCGGCATAAACTTGATGTGTAAAATCAGGTATATAATTTATATTGGGAAAAATACCAGGTTAAAGAATATTACACACTTACGGGCAGTGTACCCGATCGTGTAGCAGTATAGTAAACGATAATTCCAAGTATCGTTCCAAGGACAGTTCCCACGCAATTCAAGATTATTAACTAAATGCAATTAGCTAAACAAATAAAATGAAATAAAAGAAATAACAGATAATTGGTTTTGGTTATTTAACGATTAACCAATCAAGAGAGATTTGAATATAAAGACAATATTTTTTGTGCTTTTAAGTTTATAGAATATAAATGCAGACTCGACAAACAAATCAAAGATAGTTTTAAATTCAATAGACAAATAAATGCTCGCCTAGATCTCTTACCCTCAGTGTCGGATGATATAGTATTAAGGACTAGTTATATCGATAAATGCATGCAATTACAAAATCAGTTTACCCAGAGTTCTCTTTTAGCAAACACTTCAAGCTAGGATTTATCGGTTTAGGGTTCCCTTTCACCGAAGACCTCTTTCGCTTGTGACTAAGTAATTAACTAATTAAAAGATTTAGATTCAATTGGTTACGCGTTCGCTTCACACAATTCATCCCTGTTTTGTTCAATCAATGTTATCCAATTTACCCCCTTGGTCCAGTAAGCACCCAATTGCTTAAGACAAATCAATTGAAAACTAATGCACTAAATTGAAACAGGGTTCCCTTTGTTCAAACAAGTACACTAATCAATTTGATAACATTAATCAACACCCACAAGAATGGTTCTTCAATCCAAACTTACAATTATTATGAATAAATCAATAAAACATAAAATTAATCATCCAACACTTCAGAATATTCAATCTAGACAAGCATAAAATATTTAGCTCATTACCATAATATAAATTGAACCAACAATCAAATAAAATAAACACATAAAATTAATCATCATTGAATAATTAAAATAGAGGTGCCAATCTACTGAATGTTAGAAACAAATAAGCAAAGTGATTTGCAATAAAGAAAAATTGGTCCCTTTGTTGTCTGCAGATCACGTGTCCACCACCAAAGTTGCCCACCAATTCCTTCTTTGATTCTTGTACTCACGTGGACCAACAAAAACAATCAAATGAACTAATTGCCTTCTCCTTTGTTCTTTCTTTCTCTTTGACGCAACACAGACCCAAAGGGTCCCACGACTGCTGCAAAGCTACACCGAAAAAACTCCACTGTTTAATTGTTGCTTTTTGTGACAAAAGAAATACAAACGCAGCCTCTGCTGCCGAATTGGCCTACGGCCGTGACACACCCTTTTTCTTTTTCCCATCGATTGTATTTATAAGTTTAAACAACTTGAGGCTCAAACTTGTATAATTGGGTCTTGAAATTAATAAGAGCCCAAACATTATAAGTCCATCAAATTATATTCAGCCCATCTTCAATATAAATAAATCAGTCCACTTGCTGTCCCAATAATTAAGTGGCGCTTTCGTCACACAAGTAACGCTTTTCATCTAAGCTTCTTTTCAGCTTCAATCTTCTTGACTTTATAACTCGATTATCTATTTTACTCCAAAAAGTCATTAATACTCCATAATTATTTGAAATCAATTATAATTTATTAAGTATCGAAAGTTCGTATAATTGATTCAAATAAATACAAAATAACAACGATAGTGCCTATAAATAATATCTAAAAACATGTATAAAATAGGCACTATCAAACCCCTCCACACTTGGCTTTTGCTTGTCCTCAAGCAAATAAAGACAAAACAATTTAGAACTACACTCCCTAGGCAATATCATGTTAATCATTTTAAGTAAAAGATTTTTCATTAAGTTCGTAAGTACACGAAAACAATATCTTTCAAATTTTAAACACTAACATCAACAAGTTAAACTCACCTAGGTATCGTATCAAAAGAAATATTAATTCGGGTAAATGTTCATGGGTTTATCGGGTAGGATATGACACAAGATATAAAATGGTGTAAAAGTGGAAGTTAAATGCAAAGTCAAATAGATATCTAGCTACTAAAAAGCGAATTTATTATTAAGAACTACTATCACCTAAACACACATGGTCCACATTGGAACTCTTTTTATTTCACATATATTTATATATCTGTTGTATATATTTTTTATTTTATTTTTTTCAAATTTTTTTTTTTTTATCAACCTTCTATACTCATTACTTTCAACCAACAACTCCCTTGGTCCGTGTAGCGAACTTTCGACCAACTTATCCAGACCGGGAAACGACCTTAGTAAGTTAGGTGATAAAGCACCCCGCGGATCTAATTATTCGAACCTCAAAAATTATTGTGTCAATTACAATTTCATGCCGGCTTTCTATGGAACCCGTGTAACGAACTTTCGAACCAATCGATCCCAAATCCGGAAAGGACCTTAGGTGGTTAAGTGACAAGCACCCCAAAGGAACTACTTATTCGAATTCCAAAGGCTTATGCATCAAACTATATTTAACATGCTTCAAATAATAATTACATTTTCAGGAATCATTTACATTTTCTAATTTTTCTCATCTTTTTTTTTTTTATATTTTTCACACACACATATATTGTCGTAAGGAATGATGAAAATATCTGTTTACCCCCACCTTCATTGTGCTTTTTACACAACTACTCAAGTGAGTTTTAGGCACGCAAATAATTACACTCCCACTTCAATAATAACACAAGTAAAAGTAGTTCTATTAACATTAAGATTAATATAGTAAGAAGACATAAACTTGACTAAGAATTTAAACTTCTGAAAATAGGGTAGAAAAGGGAATTGGTTTCATTTGGTTTTCATCTAAAGGCTAAGGCTTCTAAGGTTTTCTAATTGGAATGTTAATACTCAAACCGAGCACTAACGACCTGGGTAAACTGGCTAAAAATGGGTGTTAAAATAAAAAGGCTAAAAATCCTACAATATTTCTTCATCATTTACAATACCTTTCACTAGGTGCTCTCATAAAAATTTAAAAATTTTACTACCTAGGGAGTCAAAAACCAGTCACTTTAATAACATATATTAATTAAACATAAAAGCAACCGTTTTCATGCAATCAAATAGACAAAAACCAAGTGTAAATAAACCGTAAACCCCCCTCCACACTTATTTCATGCTATGTCCTCACTAGCATTTTATATTACAAAGCAAAAGTGGAGTAAATAAAATAATAAACAATAAGAGTAAAGGAACTGAAACTTCTCGGGGTTTTAGCAGAAAAATCGTTGGACCGCGAAATAGTAAAATAGCTGCAACTCAAAAGTCAGCTTCCTCGCCTCTTTCACAATTTCAAAACTTTACAAGTTGTGCAACCTTTCCCAAATTCGTGCACCCGACTCGACCCCTCATTATCAGCCTTCAATGGGGTCCTAACTCTTCCAAACTTATCTGACGGTACGAGAAATCAGTGGAATATGTTTCACGAATAAGCAACGTCAACCAATCATTAACACCGCGGGTTGTGAACATTAAATTTGGAAGTTCTCCTAGATTCTTTATGGAGAACTCTAATATAACCCGAGTGTCAGGAGACGTGTCACCCTTAAAATATGCTTGAGACAACCTAATGTAGTCCACGGTCATGCTCAAATCAAATAGGACATGGTACACTGTCTCCTCAGCACTATACACACCGTGATTTTCACCCGATAATAAACAATCACTCTCCTGAATTACGACATCCTCTAAAACAAGTGTGGACCCGCTCTGTATCTCAACTATGGAACGAGACTCAACTTCCAACTTTAATTCCTTCAGTTCTTCAGTTGTAGGTTTATAACCATTAGCCATGAGAACAACTAACAAACCATCTTTCTCTTCCACCAGAGTCACATCTATATAACTAGAAGAGTAAGAATGTAACTCAGAGAAATCCTGCAAAAGCTCTGAAAGTAGATCTAAACGAGTACGTTTTTCAACAACCAATTCCTCTTGCAAAATAGATTGTGAAATTATAAGTTGTGGAGCTGGACCAGACTCTATCATATCTGAATGTTCTAAAAACAGAATCAATGGTGAATAAAGATCGGTAGAAAGTTGCGTAATAGGTAGGGGACTCGAATGTTTTACGTCCGGATTCATGCAACATTGCCAAGACCCATAAAAACACGGGCAGAAACCTTCAGCTATCATCTTCTCTTTCACAGACATTTTTTGAGTGTTAACCACAGTTTCATCGACTTCTTTCTCTTGGTACCCCTCGTTGGTAACACTAGGAGATGAATATAATGCGATTAGTTTCCTCCGTTCAACTCTCATTCTCTCAGCTATTGTCATATTCCTGTAGTCAACCATTTTTCTGCAACTGACAAAAACAAAGAAAAGAATAAAAGCACTGACTCTATAAAATGATAAATACTAAAAAGAAACAAGAACTACCTAAAAAGAAAAAGACTAAACAAATCACAACTAGTAACAATCTCAAATTAACACACAACTGTCCCCGGCAGCGGCGCCAAAAACTTGATGTGTAAAATCGTGTCTATAATTTATAATGGAAAATGCCGGTTAAAAGATTACTACACACTAACGGGCAGTGTACCCGATCGTGTAATAGTATAAAATTGGTAATTTCGAAATCGTTCCAAGGACAGTTTAAACGTGAGAATTAAGATTGTAACTAATAAAATAAACTAAGTTAATCTATAAAAATTGAAAGTACGAGATAGTTTGTTTTGTGGCTATTTAACGATTAGCCAAATCAAAGATTGATTAAAAGTAAAAGACAATATTTTTGCGTTTTTAAGTTTATAAAATAAATGCAGACTCAACGGAAAGTAAAGATATTTGAATTCAATAGAATAAAGAATGTTCGCCTAGATCTCCTATTCTTAGTGTCGGATGATTTGTTATTAAGCACCAGTTCAATTTATCAATACATGCAACTACAAAGTCGGTTTACCTTGAGTTCTCTTTTAGCAAACACGTCAAACTTGGATTTATTGGCTTAGGGTTCCCTTTCACCAAAGACCTCTTTCGTTTGTGACTTAGTAATTAACTAACTACAAGATTAAGATTCAATTGGTTACGCGTTCGCTCCACACAATTCACCCGTTTAATCCTTGTTACCCGGTTTACCCCTTGGTCCAGTAAGCATCCAATTGGTTAAGACAAATCAATTGAAAACTAGTGTACTAAATTGAAACAGGGTTCCCTTTGTTCAAACAAGATCACTAATCAACCTAGTAACAATAATCAACATCCACAAGAATGGTTCTTAATCAAAACTCATAATTATCATGCATTAATCAATAAAACGTTAAAGTATCATCCAAACACATACGAATATTCAATCTAGACAAACATTAAAAAGCTTAGCCAATCATGGCTAGAACAAAAATCACAAATAAACAATTAAGAGTATTCATAATGATGATAAGAATTAAACCTAATGAAAATTGTGTTCTTGAATGATAGACGGATCGAGACTTGTTTCCGGAATGATTGATGTGTTAGAATGACCTTGAGAAACCCCAAAAATCACCTTGGTTCGTCAAAAAGCTGCAGGAAATCGTCTGGATGCGAAAGTGATTAATTAGGGTATTTTTTGGGCTTTATATAGGACAAATCCTGAACAGGGCTCAAAGTGGAGCGGCGCGCCAGATGATTGCGCGGCGCGCCAAAACCCCGCGCGGCGTGCCAAATGCTGTAGATCTGCTTTCTGGTCTCCTGCAAACTGTCGAACTGATTTTCTAGCCTAATGGAGCGGCGCGCCACCTTTTGGAGCGGCGCTCCAGACCCTTTTTGTTGAATCTGAGCTGAAAACTCACTAATATCACCTGTTTTCGAACCAAACTCGAATCAAACTAATCCCTTTCACTTGCTTTCATATAAAATCACTAAAAACCATCAAATATCTTCAAAATTCATCTCCTTGGTCTTAGAACTCGAACTTTCAAAACACTTATCAAAATAACACCAAATCGTATCCAAAAGGACCAAAATGTACCCGATATCGCTAAGGAAAACGCGTATGAAATATGCGATATCAAAACCCACCATCATTCATTACCTTAAGCTAACTAAAATGTTATTGTTTTCTATTTTCATACGGCCATCTATCACTACAACCTCAAGACACCATCACAATTGAACACCACTTTCATCAAACATAATTGAACATCACCACCATTATACACTTGTAAACTTCTAGTCCTACAGATGATGTTTGAACCTTCCTGTTTACAGCTGTATGGTGTTATCACCATTTAACCAACAACCGAAAACCAAAACCATCAAACCCTTTAACTAATATTTCTATTTTTCTGTTTCAATCAATCTCCTGCTACAGCCCTTCTATTTCCTGTTATTGTAATGATTTCTGCTTCATCTTGAATCAAACCCAAAACGATCACATACCGGATATAGCGAAATACTGTTGCTGCTATTTCCTTGTTTCTTTTTCTATTATTCTCTTTTTCTATAATTCGAACCTCACCTGCAAATGATTAAGATCGATGATGATGATGGTACAGTGATGATAAGCGATCGATGATAATGATGAAATTGATGATACGCGTATGAGATTGAGAAGGAAGAGTAGTGGCTGCTACTTATCTTTTTTTTTAGCCGAACCCTATTGCAAAATTTTAAATGGACTTGGACTTTTATATTTGATCTAATTGTATATGGACACCAAATAAATGGGTTTAGCAAATTGGGCCGAGATCTTATTTTTTTCTGTTGGGCCGAAAACCTACTGTTGGGCCGAATTAATTGAAGAAGAAAAGAAAACATTTAACACGGGTTATATATATTTTGGGGACAGATTCAATAAGAAAAGCGAATTTGACAGAATGGTTTAGGAGGTTAGTGGGTGAGCAAGAGGTCTTGGGTTCGAGTGCCGTTCATTGCCGATTTTTTTTTTGAAAAGCTTTAAAGGTAGTCCATTTCATTTATTATTATTATTATTATTATTATTATTATTATTATTATTATTATTATTATTATTATTATTATTATTATTATTATTAATTATTATTATTATTATTATTATTATTATTATTATTATTATTATTATTATTATTATTATTATTATTATTATGAGATGATTAGTATTATTATTATTATTATTATCATTAAAATGAGCTTTAGGATTATTATTACTATTATTATTATTATTATTATTATTATTATTATTATTAATATTGTTATTAGTATTATCTCTAAAATTAGCATTGTTGAAATTATTATTACCAAGAAAAGTATTTTTAGTAAAATTACTATTTTCATTATCATTATAAGTATTATTATTTTTATTATCATTACTAACATTATTATTATTATTATTACTATTATTTTCATCACTTTTATTATTATTATTATCATTATTAACATATAACATTTTTATCCTTTTATTATTAGTATTATCATTATTATCAAAAGTATTATCATTTTTATTATTACCATTACTATTATTATTTTTAGTATTATTATAATTATTATTTTTAACAAACAAATGTTATCTATATAAAAATATATTATAAGACAACTAATATTACATACTAATATGTTTTTAACTAATATATCACCATTTTATATTGATAAAACTTTAATTAAATTATATATCATATATTTATTATAAGTATTATTATATTTAAAGATACTAATTTTAATGAATTATAAAATATAAGTAAATTTAGTTGATAAAATGGGATATGTGTTAATATATATGCAAATGATAATAGGTTCGTAAATCCGAGGCCAAACCTACTTTGTTCAATTCCGTCATATGTATTTTTACTATAAAATACATTATTGTGAGTTTCATTACTCCCTTTTAAATGCTTTTGCAATATATATTTTTGGGACTGAGAATACATGCGCTTTTATAAATGTTTGACGAAATAGACACAAGTAATTGAAACTACATTATATGATTGAATGATCGAAGCCGAATATGCCCCTTTTTTCTTGGTATCCTAAGAATTAGTAAACCAGTCTACTAATTGACGCGAATCGTAAAGATAGATCTATCGGGCCCAACAAGCCCCATCCGTTATTGCGGATGCTTTAGTACTTCGATTTTATCATGTCCGAAGGTGTCCCGGAATGATGGGGATATTCTATATGCATCTTGTTAATGTCGATTACCAGGTGTTCAATCCATATGAATGATTTTTATGCAGAATTGCTATATGATGATTATGAAAAATGTAAATGAAAATCTTGTGGTCTACTAAAATTATTGAAAATGATTGATTATGATGAACTAATGAACTCACCAACCTTTTGGTTGACACTTTAAAGCATGTTTATTCTCAGGTATGAAAGAAATCTTTCGCTGTGCATTTGCTCATTTTAGAGACATTACTTGGAGTCATTCATGACATATTTCAAAAGACGTTGCATTCGAGTCGTTGAGTTCATCAAGATTATTATTAAGTCAATTATAGTTGGATATATTAGGAAATGGTATGCATGCCGTCAACTTTCGATGAAATGAAAGTTTGTCTTTAAAAACGAATGCAATGTTTGTAAAATGTATCATATAGAGGTCAAGTACCTCGCGATGTAACCAAATGTAATGTATTCGTCCAGATGGATTATGACGGGTCATTAAAGTTGGTATCAGAGCGGTGGTCTTAGCGAACCAGGTCTTGCATTAGTGTGTCTAACTGATAGTTGTTTAGATGCATTAGTGGGTCTGGACTTCGATCGTGTCTGCATGTCAAAAGTTTTGCTTATCATTTAGTGTCGAAAAATTATTCGCTTATCATCCTTAAAGTCTAAACACGTCTTACTACCTGTATTGCATAGACAGTGTATAGATAAATTCATATCTTAGCGTATCTGTTATTGTTACCTTTTCCTGACAGCTTCCGTAGATTCCTCCGTAACTTATGGAATTTTAGTATTATATATGCATATGTAAACTATGTATTACAGAGTACTAATCTACATCCTATAATCTATTTCTTATCGAAAATAATTCATCTGATCGTACGGGATGAATCCCTCAACCAGTTTGAGTCCCTCAGATTCCGATAGCTATTTCGATAGTTATTCCAACAACTATTCCGACATGGATGTGCACCTAAGCTCCGAAAGCAGCGTCACCGAAATAAATCAACCAATCAGCCATCATCAATTCTGAATGAATTGGGGATGGGTTCGTAGCCTACTTAACCATTGGAGGCAAGAAGAAGGTGATCCCTTCCATCCACCATATTCCACTCTTGGCGATGAACCTGAAGCACTTACCGGCGAACCCATTCGAAACACCATTTTCACACTCATTTCCAGACTATCTGTGACGATCGCTCCAAATCCATATGGACGAACACGTCATTCATTGATTTCATTGCGAGGTATTTGACCTCTATATGATACGTTTTGTAAACATTGCATTCTTTTCAAAAGGTACACAATAAATGAATATCAATTTCTAAGGTTTTCAACGTTTGATGATTTCTATATATAGACAATTACCATAAATAATAGTTTACCATAATACATCCGTTGACAATGAAGTCAAAATAAGATACACGATGATGATTTTGTGAATGCAAAGTTTTCTTGAATAAAGCATGTATGACTCCATGCACATAGCTTGTATCACATATAAGCAAACAGCGGAAGACTTCTAGAGAACCTGAGAATAAACATGCTAACAAGTGTCAACACAAAGGTTGGTGAGTTCATAGTTTTAGTATTTCGCATAATCTGTATATAAAAGTGGATCACAAGATTTTAGTTGTTTCATCCAGAAACGTTTATCAAAATATTCTACGAAATTGAGCACCCTGGTAACTAAACTTAACGTGTATATATATATATATATATATATATATATATATATATATATATATATATATATATATATATATATATATATATATATATATATATATATATATATATATATAATTTATACCCTTTGTATAATCATATTAATAATACACGCAAACCAACATGTACGTTTCTCAAATAGCATACGTCCGTTAAAAGGCTAGTGCTCTAGCTCGGACGGGGATATCAAGTCCTATGGATCCATATACTACTACTCGCGCCCACCAGTTCTTATAACCGGCAGTTACTAGTTACCAAAGTTAAGGGATTTTTGGTTCAAACTCAGTATAGAATTTAGTATGTACTTGTGTCCATTGTTTTTAAAATAAAGTGCATGTATTCTCAGCCCAAAAATATATATTGCAAAATCATTTAAAAAGGGAGCAAATGAAACTCACCATACAAATATTGTAAAACAGTTAATAAAGCATTTGCATGTATTCACAGCCCAAAAATGTATAGAGTAAAAGGGAGCAAATGAAACTCACCTTAGCAGCATATAAAGTTGTTCATCGTAATGTGACCGAAACTCGGATTATCAAATAATCGTAGATCTCAACTTATCAATATTGAGATTCAATATTGTAGGAAAATATGTAGACGTAACGGAGATGATAAACACTAGGTTTGATTCATAAATATATCCCCGAACATTACCCATAACCTCCTTGGCAATAACCCATAATTTCCTTTAGCTTCATCCCGCTCAAAAACCCGTTTTGAAAATAAAAATAAAATTGATGCAGAGTAAATATAAATAAAATGATGGATGATATGCACATATATATATATATATATATATATATATATATATATATATATATATATATATATATATATATATATATATATATATATATACATATATATATAATATAATAATATAAATATAATAATATAATAATATAATATATAATATAATAATAAACCGCCATCACTTTTTATGTCGATAAACTTTTTATGTCGACAAACATTACGCGTTTCACGTAGATAGGTACGCGGTCCGCGTATGGTGTCTTCACGAAAGTTGTAGATTTTTGAGTTACGGACGTCTGGACACCGGAATCACCCTTTTTCGAGTCAGTATGATTTAGTTATGATTTTTCTCGTGCAAGTGCGCAGGTTTAGTGATTTCCATCATTTTAACTTGAAATCTTGAGATGAAATGTTGTAGTCTTTTAGTGCTCATTAGAAACCTTTATTTTATCTCTATTTTTATTTTCATATCATTGAAAATCCATAAAAACATTTTAACAATCAAATTCTATTATATCGAAAAAAATGTTTTCGTACGTTTGAAACTAAATCAAATAATACTATAAGGTTTAGTTTTCCAAAACTACTTATATTCAAAATCACTTTATTAAAAGGTTTAAATAATAGAAATTATTATATCATAAAATATTTTCATAAAGTAAAATCATATAATATATACGTCATAATGGTTTCCAGTTTTTACTTACAGTTTATTCGTGAATCGTAGGGTTAAGTCCTATGAACAATTAAACGTATGAAATTATTTTAAATCCACATATCCATTTGCTTATCGTGTCAGGAATATTAAACCATATCGAAAATTTGGTTCAGAATAAGTCGAAATTTTCTGGGTCATCACAGTACCTACCCGTTAAAGAAATTTCGTCCCGAAATTTGAGTGAGGTCGTCATGGCTAACAATAAAAATGTTTTCATGACGTATATGTGTCGATAAATAGAGTTTTATCACTGTTGAATAATATAGATAAAACAATTCAATTACTCGAAGCGTATGAGAGAAGTTATCATAAAAGAGTGAAATGAGGAATAGAGATTCGTCTTAACTCTTGACGTATTAACGATTGATTTCCGTAATTTAAGGAATAGAAAATCTTCATAATCCAAATAAGATTTGATTCTTCGAAATTTAAGGAAATTAAGATTTCCTTTGATTAAATGTGTAATTTACCTCGATTGCTATGTTTGATATTTCGCTATAAATTGACCTCTTCCGTTTCATTATTTTCATCACTCTTACATCTTCTTTCTCATTTCCTATTTTCAAAAGATTGTAAAAATGCTTCATCCAGTTCTGATTCTTGATATACTCATAACTTTCATATCTGTCATTCTTCTTTTTTTATCTACCACCGGAGGAAGTTATTTTCTTCTACCATTACCTTGGGGTTATAGTGTTTTTCATTCTCCCGTGTCTTTATATTGCTATACGCATTGATATACACGATTTGTAATTTCTGGGCGGTTGTTGGGTTTTATATCTTCCCTTATATTTCGATGTCTCTGCTTCTGTCTTTCCATAATCATTGACATCCACAGTTAATACTCTCTCCAATTTACTGTGATTTATATATACTCCCATTGATATTTTGAAGCTTCATGCTTTTGTTTTATCTTCCCGACTTTAAATCAAGCGAATAATGGTCCAGAATTCATAGGTATGAATTTTGGAATGAACATAATTAATGTTCTAAAAAAAACGGTAATAGCACAATCTGACTTGTCAAATTACCAGAATACCTCGAAAAAGATCGAATCATTAAGAAAATATTTTCTTGATAGTTTAGAGGTTAAATAGAATGAAAGAGTTATGTAACATGGTTTATAATGAGGGTATGATCTGTGAACCTTTATCACGTTCTATTAGAAACTCAGCATAACTTACTGTAATATAATCACGTTGATCAAGTGTCATTATATTATACTAACTCATGCTTCAGTTCCCAACACCACTTCAAAAATATTCATATTTTAAACTCGAAGGCTTCAGAATTTAGAAACTAAAATAGTTTCTTTTATGATGTTACACAGATATCGCAAGGAGAAAATTGATTTCCGATAAGAATGATTATGGAATTATCTCCAGAAATATGGAGGATATTTATAATGAAAGATACGATGATATCTTAGAATTTCTAATATCAGAGGATGATGAAGAATATTATCCGCAAGGGTTTAGATTCGGAAGTAAGGTATTCGTTAATGGCTTCAGCAGATACTGAATAATTTGGATTCTTTGAAGGCAGGTTTAGTCTTTGTGATTTATCCACAGCCTCCTTCATACTTTGCTTAATCCGTTTTCCAGTTCCAAACCTTCTCTTTTTCTGAGCTTTGCCAACACACTATTCTTTATCATCAAACTTTTGGCTGTTAAGGTCGTTTACAGTTTTTGCTGCTTCATCAGCATTCAAAGTTATCATAACCGAATCGTTGGTTATCAATCCGAGGTGTTTTTAAAAGTTTGAAGGGTTTGCATGAAGATTGTAATTGTCAAGATACATATGATGTTCTAGAATTTTGAACGATACAATTTTTTTTTCCAGGGTTTATGAATAGAAGTGATGTTCTAGCACAGTTTTGAAGTCAAAGTATAGCTTTGAAAGATGTAAGAATTTACGAGTGATGTTTTCTGTTAAATCTTGGCTTGGATTCTGATTTTTCAAAATCAGAATATGTAATCAAATTTGGATGTGAATGGTTGTTTTGATTTCTCGGAAAGAATGTATATCGTTGTGAAAGTAGTGAGTATAGTTGATGTTTTGTTGAATCAGAATCGAATAATGTAACATATTACTTGTGAATTTATATATCTTTCGGGTATTACCTACCCGTTAAAAGTTTCACAAGTAATATTTTGTACCAGAGAATTTTATTACAGTCTTTATGAAAATATATGTATGTATATTTTCTTCAGATGTAATACAGATTTAATGAATTAATATCATATTAAGCTCATTTGATTTTTGGCTAGATTAGAAATGATTAATCTCTAAAATATTAAGTATTTCATAATCTTCGCAGAGTATTTCACTAATGTAATCAATACTTCATTATTCATTCTTATTCCTCGGTGAAGGATGTTGATGCTCGTGGAATTCTTATGAACTTCATAAGATATAAATGATGTTTTCTAGAAAGTTTCGAGTACATCGAAGATAAAAGTGTAAAATCAAACATGTAATTGATTAATACACTAAGTTCATTATGAAATGGAATTCATTGAGTTGAAACAGATATTTGTAGTTAACGATGGTAAAGTTGTTAACGAAGGATGTACATCATAGCATATTAGTAATATGAATTAACCGAGTAGTATCTACCCCTTAAAATTCACACGTAATAGCTTAGTACGAAAAGATTCATGGTGGTTTTAAAATTTATATATATAAGATATACATATAAATTCTTTAGATGAATTGAGTTATTACTTCATAACTCATTGATACAATATACTCGTTGTTGACTCGTAATGATGTCCACGGTGCTTTCTTGAACTGACGGAGCTTGTGATGTTAGAGGTGCTGCTGATTCTGACGATGTTGACAGAACTGAATGTGCTGGTGAGGCTAAGGGTACTGTTGATGCTGTTGGTAAAACAAGTCTAGCTTGTATCTTACACCATTCGGATAAGGGTTTCTACTCTATCTGATTTAGGGTTAAGGCTAGAATAGATAATCTCTAAACTTTAGAAATTACATAATCACCGTAGAATGTTTCTCCGATGAAGTTATGAATCCATACTTCATCATTTGTCGTTGCTGGTACTTCTTGGTACCTATGGTGCGTATGATGTTGATATCCGAGGTACAGATTGTGATGTTGAGGCGTGTGATGCGGATGTGGTTGTTGGTGGTGGTAATGATCCTGTTGGTGTGGATGATGGTGGTACCGGTTATGCTGCGGGTGCTGCTGCTGGTGTTCGTAACCCTTGCACCATATTCTCCAAAGCCACTACCCGAGCACGAAGCTCGTTGACTTCTTCTATTATACCGGGATGATTGGTGGTTCGGACGATCGGATAAATAAGATTTATAATATGGGATAGTATATAATCATGATGAGATACTCTGGAAATGAGAGAGAAAATAGTATTACGAATAGGTTCGCCGGTAAGTGCTTCAGGTTCTTCGCCAAGAGGTGAATGTGGTGGATGGAAGGGATCACCTTCTTCTTGTCTCCAATGATTAAGTAGGCTACGAACCCATCCCCAATTCATCCAGAATAGGTGATGGCTGATTGGTTGATCCATTCCGGCTACACTTTCTTCAGAGTTCAGGCGAATATCCATATCGGAATAGTTGTCGGAATTTAAGGAATTTGAACTAGATACGGGATCCATCTTGTATAATTAGAGAGATGATTTTTGATATGAAATATATTATAGAATTTAGATTGGTACTCTTCAATACATAATTTACATATGTATATATAATACCAAAATTCCGTAAATTACGGAGAAATTTTCGGATGATGTCAGGAAAAGTTTACAGTAACAGATATGCTAAGATATGAATTTTGTCGGTACACTATCTATGTAGTAAATGCAGTAAGACGTCTCTAGACTTAGGAATGATAATCAAGTAATTTCCGACGATAAATGGTAAGCAAAACTTGGTAAAAACATATACGGTCATAGTCCAGACTCACTAATGCATCCTAACAATAACCAGTTAGACACACTCATGCAAGACCTGGTTCACTAGGACCAACGCTCTGATACCAACTGTGACGATCGCCCCAAATCCATATGGACGAACACGTCATTCATTGATTTCATTGCGAGGTATTTGACCTCTATATGATACGTTTTGTAAACATTGCATTCTTTTCAAAAGGTACACAATAAATGAATATCAATTTCTAAGGTTTTCAACGTTTGATGATTTCTATATATAGACAATCACCATAAATAATAGTTTACCATAATACATCCGTTGACAATGAAGTCAAAATAAGATACACGATGATGATTTTGTGAATGCAAAGTTTTCTTGAATAAAGCATGTATGACTCCATGCACATAGCTTGTATCACATATAAGCAAACAGCGGAAGACTTCTAGAGAACCTGAGAATAAACATGCTAACAAGTGTCAACACAAAGGTTGGTGAGTTCATAGTTTTAGTATTTCGCATAATTTGTATATAAAAGTGGATCACAAGATTTTAGTTGTTTCATCCAGAAACGTTTATCAAAATATTCTACGAAATTGAGCACCCTGGTAACTAAACTTAACGTATATATATATATATATATATACATATATATAATATAATAATATAAATATAATAATATAATAATATAATATATAATATAATAATAAACCGCCATCACTTTTTATGTCGACAAACTTTTTATGTCGACAAACATTACGCGTTTCGCGTAGATAGGTACGCGGTCCGCGTATGGTGTCTTCACGAAAGTTGTAGATTTTTGAGTTACGGACGTCTGGACACCGGAATCACCCTTTTTCGAGTCAGTATGATTTAGTTATGATTTTTCTCGTGAAAGTACGCAGGTTTAGTGATTTCCATCATTTTAACTTGAAATCTTGAGATGAAATGGTGTAGTCTTTTAGTGCTCATTAGAAACCTTTATTTTATCTCTATTTTTATTTTCATATCATTGAAAATCCATAAAAACATTTTAACAATCAAATTCTATTATATCGAAAAAAAATGTTTTCGTACGTTTGAAACTAAATCAAATAATACTATAAGGTTTAGTTTTCCAAAACTACTTATATTCAAAATCACTTTATTAAAAGGTTTAAATAATAGAAATTATTATATCATAAAATATTTTCATAAAGTAAAATCATATAATATATACGTCATAATGGTTTCCAGTTTTTACTTACAGTTTATTCGTGAATCGTAGGGTTAAGTCCTATGAACAATTAAACGTATGAAATTATTTTAAATCCACATATCCATTTGCTTATCGTGTCAGGAATATTAAACCATATCGAGAATTTGGTTCAGAATAAGTCGAAATTTTCTGGGTCATCACACTATCTCGCCACGATTATATTCTATCTAAAATTCTGAACCTTATTCATCCACTTATTCCAACCGCCAATCATTCCTGAGTAATAAATTAACGAACTTCGCGCCCGAATTGTAGCTTTGAAAAATATGGTGCAAAACTTACCAGCTTCAGCGACATCCCACACCTCAAACTCACAATCTGTACCTCAAGCATAATCATCGTTCTACATAATCATTCTATATCATTTATCTTCACTGATCATGGCGATTATGCAATCTCTAAAGTCTTAGAGATTATTTATTCTAGCTCAAACCGAAAATCAAATGAGTTTAATATCATATTGACTCATTAAATCCATGATTACATCTGAAGAAAATATATATGTATATATGTTTTTATAAAGATTGTAATTAAAAATTCTTGTGTACAAACTGTTAATGGTGAAAATATTTTAACGGGTACATAATACCCGAGAAATATTTAGATTTCACATTAATAAATTACACTGTACATTCTTCGAATCTGATTCAACAGTCATTTACTATCCTACTTACATCCACATATATACGAATCCGTTCACCATAGAATAACCACTTTCATTCAATTTCATATTTGGATTTTGACCTATCAGAATTCAACAAGTGACATAATGAAGAAAACATTGGACAAAATAAAATTTGTTAGAAACAAACAAATTAAATATGAGAAATTTTGTTAAGAATCCACGCTAACAAAATCCTAGCTAACTGTTCCTAGCTAACTGCTAATTCCTTATTACATTTTAATTATCGCAATTTATTTTATCGCAATTTAATTCTCGCAATTTTATTTATTGTCATTTAATTTCTGTTATTTATTTTACGCACTTTATTTATCGTCGTTTAAATACTGTTAATTACGCATTTTAAATATCGGGACACGTATACAAGGTTTTGACATATCATATCGACGCATCTATATATATTATTTGGAATAACCATAGACACTCTATATGCATTAATGCTTGAGTTAGCTATACAGGGTTGAGGTTGATTCTTAAATAATATATATACTTTGAGTTGTGATCGAGTCTGAGACATGTATACAATGGGTCACGATATGTATTAATTAATTCGAATATTATGTATTAAACTATATATGAATTATTGAATTATTAAATGTGGACTGCTAACTGTGGACTACCAACATTGGACAATTAAAATGAATTAAAATATTGATTATAACATATGAAACTAAATATTTCTTCAAGTTTGCCACTTGATTTCATCTTAAACCTCATTTGTACCTTGACGATTACAATCTACGTTCAAACCTTTCATGATTCTTGAAAACAACTTAATCGAGAGGATGAACCAACCGCACTTCATCTACGGAAGAAAAGATTGATGCATATAGTTATGCACCTGAAAACTCTCAGAACCTGAGTAAACGTTTAACACTTATCTGTGCTAGTTCCTTTGGCGTTGTTATTACCGAAAATAGCAGTACAATTCCTTTCCCAATTAGCCAATTTTGTCACAGCTCCAGAAAATCAACTTCAATTTTTCATTCGAATAAACCTTACTATAAACATTACCCCTTCATCATCGTTACCGGAGAATCGTTTATATCCTATTACATTAGCAGTAAACTTACCAGCAACTTCATTACTCGTTGGCTTGAGTCTCTCCGAAAAACCATTATATTCGTTCATTAAAACCCTATCATATACTCATCAGCATCTTGCAACGAATTTACATACCAATTACCGGGAATCAGCAATAAATATTTTGAAATCTTGCAGCATGTCTACATCAACAGTTATATGTATACATATAACCTTTATCTCTTAGAATTATGATCTTCCATTATGTACTTTCTGAAAAGCACCCAGTCTACGAATCAATACTCTAAATGTTGAAAAAGATGAATGAAGCAGTAGAAACTGTAGACAACCGTAAATGACCTTAACCGTCGGAAGTTTGATGATAAATAATAGTATGTTGGCAAAGCTCAGAAAAGTTGAAACTGAAAAACGGATTGAGCAAACTATGAAAGAGACCGTGGAAAAATCACAAGGACGAAATCTACCTTCAAAGAATCCAAATGATTCAGTATCTGCTGAAGTCATTAACGAATACCTTGCTCTTGACTCTAAACCTCTGCGGATAATATTCTTCATCATCCTCTGATATTAGAAATTCTAAGATATCATCGTATCTTTCATTATAAATATCCTCCATATTTCTGAAGATATTTTCATAACTATTCTTATCCGAAATCATTTATCTTCTCGCGTTATCAGTGTTACATCAGAAAGGAAACTGTTTTCGTTTCTGAATTCTGAAAAATTCGAATCAAAATATGAATGTTTTGAAGTAGTGTTGGGAACTGAAGCATGAGTTAGTATAATATAATGACACTTGATCTATTACAGTAAGTCATGCTGAGTTTCTAATGGAACGTGATGATTCATAGACCATGACGTCATCAGGTGCCATGTTACACGACTCTTACATTCTACCTAATCTCTAAACATATCAAGAACATATTTTCTTGATAGTTCTATCTTTTCCGTGACTTCTAGTAATTTGACAAATCAAGATCGTGCTACTTCAATTTCTTTCTTAGAATATTAACTATGTTCATTCCAAAATTCATATCTACGAATTCTGGATCATTATTTGCTACTTAAAATTGAGAAGAGAAAACAAAAGTATGAATTGAGGGAGAAAGAATAGAAGAAGTGAGCCGTAGAAATAAGGAAACGAAGAGGGTGAATTTATAGTGAAATATCCGACACAACAATCAAAACAGATTATCGCATTTAACCAAGGAAGATCCTAAATTTCATTAATTACCAAAGAATCAAATCTTATTACGAAGATTTTCTCTAAATCCCTTAAAGTTCGGAAATCAACCGTGATATGACGAAACTTTACTTTCTCATTGCACTCTTTTACGATAGCTTCACTCGTACCTTTCGAGCAATCGAATTATCTTATCCATATTACTCAACAGTAATAAAACTCTATTTATCAGCTCCTATTCGTAAGGAAAACATTCGTATTGTTAGCCCTGTCGATCTCGATCAAATTTCGGGGACGAAATTTCTTTAACGGGTAGGTACTGTGACGACCCGAAAATTTCCGACCAAATTTAAACTTGATCTTTATATGATTTCGACACGATAAGCAAAGTCTGTAATGTTGAGTCTCGAAAATTTTGGAAACTATGTTCATATATTCAAATTACCCTTTAACTATTTCCGACGATTCACGAACAACTATTTGTAAATAGGTATGTATTTATTTAAATAAATATATATATGATTTGAAATATAATTTATGATGTAATTGTTAGAAATTAATTATGTAAAAATAATAATTAATATTTAAAACATATCTATATACATATAAAGTATATTAAAAATAAATATTAAATAATTGTAATACTCATTGATGTTCTGATTGATATTAAGCAAGTTAAATTCAAACTGTTATTATTTTAAAATAAACGGTAATCCGAAAATGAGTTCTATAAATTTTAGGCTTATTAAAGTGTAACAACCCAACCCAATATCCAACTGAATACGCGATTTTTTATATATATACAGTATAGTGCGCGGCGCGCAACACCATAGGGTGCGCGGCGCGCACAGGCTCTTTCAGCTTCTGTCCGAATCGGTCAATTTTCAAATAAAGATCACCCACTTCCCGACATATTTAGACGAAACGCTTTTCACAACATGTTCTTATATGTAAAACTAACACGATTCAATCATTAAACGAGTTTTACAAAACGGGGCCCACATCGGCCGTTTTACTAGTTTCATACAAAACATGAGTTTCGACCACATTAGTTTAAATTCCAAAAGACAACATGAGCATGGTGTTTAGGGGTTAAACTACCCAATTCTCGGTCAAAATCCAAAAGCTATCACCCCAAAAGCGTCCCCTATCAAACAAAGCGGGATCTTTAGTCCAAACGAACGCCCTTACCCTTGTCTCCGCCGGAGCCTATAAAAGATAAACAACGAGAGGGTAAGCAAGGCTTAGTGAGTGCAACAATTATACATACACATATATAACCCATCTATTTGCATTCGCACCCACCAAATACCTCATACGAGAATATAACTCAAATAGCATGCCGTCTTACTCAAAATGCTAACAACTCGTACACTATCACAACATCACATTAGCATATACTCAACACAATATATATATATATATATATATATATATATATATATATATATATATATATATATATATATATATATATATATATATATATATATATATAGCATGCTAAACAATATCCATCAACATAATATGGTTAACCATAACGCTATGGTGCTACCGGCTCGTGGTTCACACCATACGCATTTGAGTCTCACTCGTTTATAGTGCTACCGGCTCGTGGTTCACACTTTGTTTATAGTGCTACCGGCTCGTGGTTCACACTTGTTTATAGTGCTACCGGCTCGTGGTTCACACTTTGTTTATAGTGCTACCGGCTCGTGGTTCACACTTGATGCTACCGGCTCGTGGTTCACATCATGATACATCACATACATGCTATGGTACTACCGGCTCGTGGTTCATACCATAACATTCATAAATAAATACGCCATATACATATACGTATAATTATTCCACTCACCTTAACGATTCGGTGACGATTTTAACTTCCGCAAGCCTCATTGCAAAGTACCTAATACAATAAGTACTCGATTAACACACAAACTAGTTGGGCTAAAAGCCAACAACTTACACATGTGCATTTAATGACTTAATGCATTAAATGCCCCATTTTCACCAAAACCGACCATTAAGGTCAAAACCACCACATATCACTAAAAGCTAGTGATCTAGGTCTAACAACACTAACTAATTGACCACTTTAAGATCAACACACCCATTTCGGGTTATCCACAAACCCACATAACACCCATTTACCAAACATCTAGGTGTGCTAGTAATTAAGTAACCAATTTAGGCTCATAAACCCCAATTAACCATTTGAAACCCTAGGTTAGTTACTATTGAGTCTTCATGACTCAATCTTACCCAAGAACACCCAAAATCACCAAATATGGATTTTGTGTTCATCACTAACCCAAACCCTAACCCTAACCCTAACCCTTAACAAATTAAAATAGGGAAATCAAGGTTAGAACATACCACCACAACCAAAACGTAGCAAAAGACTAGATGAACAACTTTAATACTTGAGCTTTAACCCGGATCAAGCTTCTTCCTCCTTGATTCAAGCTTTCTCTCTCAAGAACACTCTTCTCTCTCTAGAATTTGATTTGGGGTTGAAGATAAGGTTGGTGTAGTGTTGAATGTGTTTTCAACCACCACACAACTGGCCTTTACAGCCCCAACTCGTCCTCATGTGAAAAGACAACAATACCCTTCATTTAACTTTTAATTAAAAAGCAGAATACTGGCCCAGGGGCAGTGCGCCACGCGCACCCCTAATAGTGCGCGGCGCACACTAGTGGTCTGAACAGCTTCTGACCCAGTTTAATTACACTCTGCAGCCCACACTTAATGCACACTATTTACACCACTGTACAATTATTATTCGGGTCTTACAACTCTCCCCCACTTGAATCGGAGCGCGTCCTCGCGATCCAAGCCGCATGACAAGAGGGAAGATAAACCAACACAAACTCTTCGGGCTCCGATGTAAACTCGGAACCCTTACTACGACGCCATTGAACTTTATAAGTTCTCACCTCTTTATTCCTCAACCTTTTCACCTTTTCGTCGAGTATCGCAATCGGATCCTCAACATATTCTAACTTGTTGTTCAACTCAATTTCGCCTAAAGGCATCCAAGAAGAATCATTCGCAAGACACTTACGGAGATGGGAAACATGAAATGTATTATAGATCCCCGCAAGCTCTTCGGGTAATTCCAAACGGTACGCAACTTCGCCAACACGAGCTAAAACTTTAAATGGCCCAATAAACCGAGGAGCTAACTTTCCCCGTTTTTGAAAACCGAATAATATCCTTCCATGGCGAAACCTTAAGCATCACCATGTCACCTTCTCAGAACTCAATCAATCGCCTACGTTTGTCGGCATACAACTTTTGTCTATCTTGAGCCGCTTTCAAGTGAGTCCGAATCATATCAATCTTGCTATTCATCTCTAAAACCAAATCGGTACTCCCGATTTCTCTTTGACCCACTTCACCCCAACAAATCGGAGTTCGGCACCTCCGCCCGTAAAGCATCTCGTAAGGTGGCATCCCGATACTAGTATGATAACTATTATTGTACGAGAATTCCACCAATGGTAAGTGCTCATCCCAACTACCCCCGAAATCAATAATGCACGCCCGTAACATATCCTCCAAGGTTTGATTCGTACGTTCAGTTTGACCGTCCGTTTGAGGATGATACGCCGTGCTCAATCTCAATTGTGTGCCCATATCTTCATGAAATTTATTCCAAAACCGAGATGTGAAACGGGTATCTCGATCTGAAATAATAGATATAGGAACCCCGTGTCTCGCTACCACCTCCTTGATAAATAATTTAGCCAAAGTCTCCAATGATATCGCTTCCCGAATGGGAAGAAACAAGGCACTTTTCGTCAATCGATCAACTATTACCCAAATCGAGTCAAATTGGGTTCTCGCCGTCTTTGGTAACTTTGTGTAAAAATCCATGGTAATGTGCTCCCATTTCCATTTCGGGATTTCTAACGGTTGTAACTTATCATACGGCTTTTGGTGCTTGGCCTTAACTTTCAAACACGTGACACATTGTTCAACATACTTAACAACATCACGTTTCATGCCCGGCCACCAATACTCCTTCTTCAAATCAAGATACATTTTCGTCGCGCCCGGATGAATGGAATACTTTGACTTATGTGCTTCATCAAGTAGCACTCGTCGATGATCACCCATTTTAGGCACCCACACTCTTCCTTGAAAAGATAACAAACCATGCGGACCTAAGGTAATAAACTCCGTTTGTCCCACGATTCGTTCCTCGTGCTTATTGTTAACAAAAGCTTCGATTTGAGTCTCGCCAAGCTTTACAAGAAAATCGTTAGTAATAATCATGCATAACGATCCTACTCGTATCGCCGGATGTTGACTCTTTCGACTTAACGCATGCGCGACCACATTCGCCTTACCCGGATGATAAAGTATTTCACAATCATAGTCTTTCACCACATCCATCCATCTACGTTGACGATAATTCAAATTTCGTTGATCGAAAAGGTGTTTCAAACTCTTGTGATCTGAATAAATCGTACACTTGACATCATACAAGTAATGGCGCCAAATTTTCAACGCATGAACAACCGCCGCCAACTCAAGATCATGAGTCGGATATCTCGTTTCGTGTTCCTTTAATTGTCGAGAGGCATACGCGATGAGTTTACCTCGTTGCATTAGAACACATCCGATCCCATTTAAAGAAGCATCACAATAAACCGTCATGTCTTCTACACCTTCCGGCAATACTAAAACCGGAGCTTGACACAACTTCTCTTTTAACAATTGAAAAGCAATTTCTTGCTCGTTCTCCCAATTAAATCTCACGTTCTTTCTCGTCAATTTCGTCAATGGAGAAGCAATTTTAGAAAAGTCTTGGATAAACCGACGATAATAACCGGCCAATCCGAGAAAACTTCGGATTTCCGTAGGCGTAGTCGGTCGTCCCCAACTCTTTACCGTCTCGATCTTCCCCGAATCTACTTGAATACCATCTTTGTTCACAATATGGCCAAGGAATTGAACTTCCCTTAGCCAAAAATCACATTTAGAGAACTTTGCATACAACTTCTCCTTTCGCAACGTCTTCAATACTCCACACAAATGATGTTCATGTTCCTTCATACTCTTCGAATAGACAAGTATGTCGTCAATGAACACAATCACCGACTTGTCCAACATAGGTTGGCACACTCGGTTCATAAGATCCATGAATGCTTCCGGTGCATTCGTAAGACCAAAAGGCATAACTACAAACTCAAAATGCCCATAACGCGTTCGAAAGGCCGTTTTCTCGATATCTTCCTCACGGACCCGCATTTGGTGATAGCCGGACCGTAAGTCAATTTTAGAAAAGTAAGTCGCGCCTTGAAATTGATCAAATAAATCGTCAATCTGAGGCAATGGATAGCGATTCTTGATTGTCACTTTATTCAACTCCCGATAATCGATGCACATCCGCATACTACCATCTTTCTTCTTTACGAATAAAACCGTAGCGCCTCACGGAGAAGCACTCGGTCGAATAAAACCCTTTTCAAGCAACTCTTGGGTTTGATTTAACAACTCTTGCATTTCTGTCGGTACTAAACGATAAGGAGTTTTAGCAATGGGAGTAGCCCCCGGAACCAACTCAATGCGAAATTCAACTTGTCTTTCCGCCGGAACACCCGGTAATTCATCCGAAAAAACGTCTTCGAATTCACTAACCACCGGAATTTCACGAATGGATGGTGGCTCTTCACGAGTATCAACCACATGGGCAAGAAAAGCCATGCCACCACTAACAAGAAAACGACGTGCCCGTGTATAAGTGCATAATGGCACAAGTCTTCTCCGTCTCTCGCCGTGAATAATTAACTCTCCCCCACTTGGGGTCTTCACACGAATAGATTTTTCATGGCATGCAATATCGGTTCTATGACGATCGAGCCAATCTATGCCAATGACAATATCGAATTCACCCAAGGTCATCGGGATAAGATCAATTTTAAACGTTTCGGAACTAAACACAATATCACAATTATTACAAGCATCAACCCCTAGCACCGTCTTACCATCCGCTATTTCAACTTCTACCGGATGACTTAACTTAGCTAGCGGTTTATCAAGCTTAGACACAAAACGTAGTGACACAAACGATAGGTTAGCACCGCTATCAAATAGTATCCTTGCCGGATTAGAGTTAACCCTGAAAGTACCTGAGACAACTTCATTGGATTGCTTGGCTTCGTCATTAGTCATCAAATAATTGCGACCCCTAGCCGTACTCGCCGCCTTCTCTAACTTATTAACATGATCGGTGTTCAAATCGGGACACTCCGACCTTCGGTGCCCTTCCTTACCACAATTATAACAAGTAACTTGCTCGACGCCTTGGTACAATCACGGTCCATGTGCCCTCTTTGATTACAATTAAAACACGTGGGTCTATAACTCAAAGAACCACCTTTCTTCACACTATTTGACACTTTCGAAACCCTTCTTGCTCTTCTTATTTGAAAAGTTCGAATGACTCGAACCTTCAAATTTTCTCTTAGAGAAAGAGAAATCGCTTTGCTTTGTAACTTCCGGTTCGAAACCCGGGCTAACTCAAACAATTCTTCAAAAGACTTAGCCATTCCCAGACTAATCTTACGTTTTAACTCATCGCTTAGGGTACGATAAAAATCTAACATCAACTTGTGATCATCACCAACATATTCCGGACAAAAACGAGTCTTTGCCAAGAAGGTCGACTTGAGAGTAACCAAGTCCATTGAACCTTGTCGCAAATTGTGCAACTCGTCCCGGATTTTATCAAGGTCGGAAGGAGTTCGGTATTCTTTGAAAAATTCCTTTTTAAACTCTTCTCACGTTAAGCTCATGCATTGCTCTTCACCATAAAACTTAATTTTATTGTCCCACCACAACTAGGCTTCTTCACGTAACATGCTAGAACCACACCTCGTCTTCTTCTCGGGAGGACACTCCGCGGTACGGAAAGCCCCCTCAATGTCGGAAATCCAACATGTGCTCTTCAATGGATCCCTCACCCCATTAAACATAGGAGGTTGAGCATCCTTGAAGTTTTTGTAGTGGAAGTCTCGCCTTCCATAACCACCATTACCATCACCCCCTTCACCACGAGGATGAATATTTCTAGCTTCTAATGCCTCCTCGATCGCGGCATTCATTCGCTCATTGATCATTTCGGTTACTTGCCCATCAACCGATTCTTGGAAAACCTTTCAGACATCGTTAAGAAATTCCATTTTTAGCTTTTTAAAGATGGCCTCAACCTTGGCTGTGAGTTCAACGTCCTCGCTCGTGCCTCCTTCATTGGTATCATGTCCATTTCTCATCTTCATTCTATAAAACGGAGTAAATTAAATAACGAACGAAAAGACATGACACAATATACATGAACACCTCACCGCCCCATCTTGCTCAACAATCGTCGTACATCGCTTGTTCGATACGATTTGAACCCATAACATGGTAGCTAATCATTGTTACGCGATCACGTCGCATTAACTCGCTAGTACAACGTCTATCTCGCTTGATGATTTCAAAACACAACACAAAACAATTATCGCATAGTTAGTTCACCTAAACCTAGGCACTAACCAATCCCCTATCCGACTCGTCTCCTACAAGTCCCGCATAACGTGCATACACAATAAAGTCTAAGTCTAGGCACCTATCTCAAGTCGCCTAAATCCCTAAGACCATGCTCTGATACCACTTGTAACAACCCAACCGAATATCCAACTGAACACGCGATTTTTCTATTTTTTTTATATATATATACAGTATAGTGCGCGGCGCGCAGCACCATAGGGTGCGCGGCGCGCACAGGCTCTTTCAGCTTCTATCCGAATCGGTCAATTTTCAAATAAAGATCACCCACTTCCCGACATATTTAGACGAAACACTTTTCACAACATGTTCTTATATGTAAAACTAACACGATTCAATCATTAAACGAGTTTTACAAAACGGGGCCCACATCGGCCGTTTTACGAGTTTCATACAAAACATGAGTTTCGACCACATTAGTTTAACTTTCAAACGACAACATGAGCATGGTGTTTGGGGGTTAAACTACCCAATTCTCGGTCAAACTCCAAAAGCTATCACCCCAAAAGCGTCCCCTATCAAACAAAGCGGGATCTCTAGTCCAAACGAACGCCCTTACCCTTGTCTCCGCCGGAGCCTATAAAAAGATAAACAACGAGAGAGTAAGCAAGGTTTAGTGAGTGCAACAATTATACATACACATATATAACCCATTTATTTGCATTCGCACCCACCAAATACCTCATACGAGAATATAACTCAAATAGCATGCTGTCTTACTCAAAATGCTAACAACTCGTACACTATCACAACATCACATTAGCATATACTCAACACAATATATATATATATATAGCATGCTAAACAATATCCATCAACATAATATGGTTAACCATAACGCTATGGTGCTACCGGCTCGTGGTTCACACCATACGCATTTGAGTCTCACTCGTTTATAGTGCTACCGGCTCGTGGTTCACACTTTGTTTATAGTGCTACCGGCTCGTAGTTCACACTTGTTTATAGTGCTACCGGCTCGTGGTTCACACTTGTTTATAGTGCTACCGGCTCGTGGTTCACACTTGTTTATAGTGCTACCGGCTCGTGGTTCACACTTGATGCTACCGGCTCGTGGTTCACATCATGATACATCACATACATGACATGGTACTACCGGCTCGTGGTTCATACCATAACATTCACAAATAAATACGCCATATACATATACGTATAATTATTCCACTCACCTTAACGATTCGGTGACGATTTTAACATCCGCAAGCCTCAAAGCAAAGTACCTAATACAATAAGTACTCGATTAACACACAAACTAGTTGGGCTAAAAGCCAACAACTTACACATGTGCATTTAATGACTTAATGCATTAAATGCCCTATTTTCGCCAAAACCGACCATTAAGGTCAAAACCACCACATATCACTAAAAGCTAGTGATCTAGGTCTAACAACACTAACTAATACATAATTTGGGTGTTTCATACCCATCCATTTCAATTAGGTCAATTATCACCCATTTGACCACTTTAAGATCAACACACCCATTTCGGGTCATCCATAAACCCACATAACACCCATTTACCAAACATCTAGGTGTGCTAATAATTAACTAACCAATTTAGGCTCATAAACCCCAATTAACCATTTGAAACCCTAGGTTAGTTACTATTGAGTCTTCATGACTCAGTCTTACCCAAGAACACCCAAAATTACCAAATATGGGTTTTGTGTTCATCACTAACCCAAACCCTAACCCTTAACAAATTAAAATAGGGAAATCAAGGTTAGAACATACCACCACAACCAAAACGTAGCAAAAGACTAGATGAACAACTTTAATACTTGAGCTTTTACCCGGATCAAGCTTCTTCCTCCTTGATTCAAGCTTTCTCTCTCAAGAACACTCTTCTCTCTCTAGAATTTGATTTGGGGTTGAAGATAAGGTTGGTGTAGTGTTGAATGTGTTTTCAACCACCACACAACTGGCCTTTACAGCCCCAACTCGTCCTCATGTGAAAAGACAACAATACCCTTCATTTAACTTTTAATTAAAAAGCAGAATACTGGCCCAGGAGAAGTGCGTCACGCGCACCCCTAATAGTGCGCGTCGCGCACTAGTGGTCTGAACAGCTTCTGACCCAGTTTAATTACACACTGCAGCCCACACTTAATGTACACTATTTACACCACTGTACAATTATTATTCGGGATTTTTTCGAAGACTTTTTACCCGCCACTAATTATCAACGGAGTATGAAATAGTACCCTAATTAACTGTCGGTAGTGTAGGACAATTTAAATTCACATGATTCAATTGACTGCTGTTTAACTATGAAATTTTCATATGATATATTATATAATATTATGAGAGTACATATATGTATTCATTTATGCAAAATAATTACCAACTTGTTGCTTGCTTTTCTTTTCATGAGCCCACCCCAAAGACTAACTCCTAATTATTGATACACGTTTGTTTACTAATCAAAATTTTTGTTATCTTTCTATTCGACTAGGACCCAAGCCCAAACATCAAACACATATTTGATTGATATAGTGATATTGTGCTGTATATATATCATACATATAAGTATGCATTTAGAACCCACATCACCCTTACTACCATACCAACGTCTCCAACAAAACATTAATCATCATCTATATCCATCAATAGATCTACATCATATATCTTTATCAACCTTCATCATATATATATATATATATATATATATATATATATATATATATATATATATATATATATATATATATATATATATATATATACCATCGATTGTCTTCATCAACTCCTAATACCACCATCATTCTTAAACACATCGAACCACCCCCACCGGAGCATAACCACCACCCTTTTTCTTCAATCACCATGAAACAGCTACACCTTTTTACGGTTTCTGTTTACACTCGATGACCACAAATCAGCCTACAAATGTTCATTGCGGCTGCTACAGCTTCTAACAATCTGTTTCTGTTTCTATGTCGAACAAATAACCACACAACCTTGCTTTTCTATTACGACTCAATCACCATCGCTTTTGTTGACACAACCATCAACCACCATCAAACAACTTCGATAGAATATCAACTCAGGCTGTTGCACTCTTTCCGTTTCTTTTTCTATTCGAAGAACACCCACACCACCTTATATCTCCTATTCAACAATCACAACCCCACAACCAACACCCACTTATTCGAAGGTCTTTCTGTTTAAACCCACCATCATTCATTACCTTAAGCTAACTAAAATGCTATTGTTTTTTATTTTCATACGGCCATCTATCACCACAACCTCAAGACACCATCACAATTGAACACCACTTTCATCAAACATAATTGAACATCACCACCATTAAACACTTGTAAACTTCTAGTCCTACAGATGTTGTTTGAACCTTCCTGTTTACAGCCGTATGGTGTTGTCACCATTTAACCAACAACCGAAAACCAAAACCATCAAACCCTTTAACTAATATTTCTATTTTTCTGTTTCAATTAATCTCCTGCTACAGCCCTTCTATTTCCTGTTATTGTAATGATTTCTGCTTCATCTTGAATCAAACCCAAAACGATCACATACCGGATATAGCGAAATACTGTTGCTGCTATTTCCTTGTTTCTTTTTCTATTATTCTCTTTTTCTATAATTCGAAACTCACCTGCAAATGATTAAGATCGATGATGATGGTGGTACAGTGATGATAAGCGATTGATGATAATGATGAAATTGATGATACGCGTATGAGATTGAGAAGGAAGAGTAGTGGCTGCTACTTATCTTTTTTTTAGCCGAACCCTATTGCAAAATTTTAAATGGACTTGGACTTTTATATTTGATCTATTTGTATATGGACACCAAATAAATGGGTTTAGCAAATTGGGCCGAGATCTTTTTTTTTCTGTTGGGCCGAAAACCTGCTGTTGGGCCGAATTAATTGAAGAAGAAAAGAAAACATTTAACACGGGTTATATATATTTCGGGGACAGATTTAATAAGAAAAGCGAATTTTACAGAATGGTTTAGGAGGTTAGTGGGTGAGCAAGAGGTCTTGGGTTCGAGTCCCGTTCATTGCAGATTTTTTTTTTTTGAAAAGCTTTAAAGGTAGTCCATTTCATTTATCATCATATTTATTATTATTATTATTATTATTATTATTATTATTATTATTATTATTATTATTATTATTATTATCATTATTATTATTATTATTACTATTATTATTATTATTATTATTAATATTGTTATTAGTATTATCTCTAAAATTATCATTGTTGAAATTATTATTACTAACAAAAGTATTTTTAGTAAAATTACTATTTTCATTATCATTATAAGTATTATTATTTTTATTATCATTACTAACATTATTATTATTATTACTATTATTTTCATCACTTTTATTATTATTATTATCATTATTAACATATAAAATTTTTATCCTTTTATTATTAGTATTATCATTATTATTAAAAGTATTATCATTTTTATTATTACCATTACTATTATTATTTTTAGTATTATTATAATTATTATTTTTAACAAACAAATGTTATCTATATAAAAATATATTATAAGACAACTAATATTACATACTAATATGTTTTTAACTAATATATCACCATTTTATATTGATAAAACTTTAATTAAATTATATATCATATATTTATTATAAGTATAATTATATTTAAAGATACTAATTTTAATGAATTATAAAATATAAGTAAATTTAGTTGATTAAATGGGATATGTGTTAATATATATGCAAATGATAATAGGTTCGTAAATCCGAGGCCAAACCTACTTTGTTCAATTTCGTCATATGTATTTTTACTACAAAATACATTACTGTGAGTTTCATTACTCCCTTTTTAAATGCTTTTGCAATATATATTTTTGGGACTGATAATACATGCGCTTTTATAAATGTTTGACGAAATAGACACAAGTAATTGAAACTACATTATATGGTTGAATGATCGAAGCCGAATATGCCCATTTTTGCTTGGTAGCCTAAGAATTAGTAAACCAGTCTACTAATTGACGCGAATCCTAAAGATAGATCTATCGGGCCCAACAAGCCCCATCCGTTGTTGCGGAGGCTTAAGTACTTCAATTTTATCATGTTCGAAGGTGTCCCGGAATGATGGGGATATTCTATATGCATCTTGTTAATGTCGGTTACCAGGTGTTCAATCCATATGAATGATTTTTATGCAGAATTGTTATATGATGATTATGAAAAATGGAAATGAAAATCTTGTGGTCTATTAAAATTATTGGAAATGATTGATTATGATGAACTAATGAACTCACCAACCTTTTGGTTGACACTTTAAAGCATGTTTATTCTCAGGTATGAAAGAAATCTTTCGCTGTGCATTTGCTCATTTTAGAGACATTACTTGGAGTCATTCATGACATATTTCAAAAGACGTTGCATTCGAGTCGTTGAGTTCATCAAGATTATTATTATTAAGTCAATTATAGTTGGATATATTAGGAAATGGTATGCATGCCGTCAACTTTCGATGAAATGAAAGTTTGTCTTTTAAAAACGAATTTAATGTTTGTAAAATGTATCATATAGAGGTCAAGTACCTCACGATGTGACCAAATGTAATGTATTCATCCAGATGAATTAGGACGGGTCATTAAATATATTAACCTCATTCACACATTAGTTTCGTTACATGCAACTCAACATCATAAAAAAATGTATATACATCTAAACTCTTGTTTGAAAAAAATCAGACCACCAACTGTTATCAACTTAAATTAGGTTCTTAACTCAACAACCCAATAAGTTCAGAAAACACATTGTTGACTTATTCAATGACTTTTAACAAATTAACACAGTAACTTAATTATTAGGAACAACGATAAATGAAACCTGAAACATTTTGTTCACCTTTTGATTTTTCTGCCTCAACATCCATGACCTTCTCACTTGCATAAAAAAAATCAATTAAAACAACAACCTATAAAAGTAGCAAAATCATAAATTGATAACTTACAATTATAACATGAACATAATCGTACCTTGATTGTTGAACGATAGAATTCTTTTAATTTGGAAATATTGGGGTAGAACCACATGACTATACAAATTAACCATCGGAGGCGTTAGGATACGACCGCCGGAGACCGTCGATGTCAGGAATAGAGATAAAAGCATGGCAGATGAGAGCTCTAGAGAATCGGGTAGGTGAGGGAGTGAAATGGGTCTCCTGGCTGAAACTCTAGGCAGTATAAGTAGTTCGGTGGAAAAGGGACGTAAAACGACCAAAATAGCCTCACCAGATTAAGTGAAATGACCACTCAGTCTAATCGAAATAGTAACTCCAACAACATAGTAGGCAACTTTTAGAAATAGTATATTAGAATAAAATGAAATGCGTTAAGTGAGGTCAAACAAAATATATGGATTCGTTCACCCACATTTTATTTTATTTATATAGTTTCATTTCTTAATAGTCTAGTTAATATTATATAACTACAAACTTTTTATTTTTAGATTTAACTTTACTATACGTGTGTTACTATTTTAAAGTAATAATAATTTAGTCAAATTACACATATTTTAGGATTTTCGAAAGTCCTTTCGTACGCTTAGATATTTTGTACTTTGCGTTCCGCGACTTGTACTCTTATCAATATTTAGACGTTATTCATCAATAAATTGAACCACTTGGATTGTAACTTGTACGTTTGAGCTTTTTGGTCATTTGCATCTTCAAATCGTTGTTTTCTTCTTTTATCTTCGCACTTATTTAATATAAACAAATATTACATAAAAATAGAACAATTGCAACTAAAAACTTTACATATTGGAAGGATATTGCGACTAAATATATGTTTATTTGGAGCACTATCACTTTCATCCCCCCTACTCCTAGCATCATGGACCCATCTATGTAATTTCCTCATAGAACGATCAATCACCGGGTCATCCACATATTCCTTACACTCACTATCATGCCACAAAGAACTATGTGGCAAGTTTTCACTATCTCCCCCACACTTAGGCCCTTCAAGATCCTCTAAATTGGAGGACACCTCATAATCAACTTGAGAATTCACCTTTGCATTCTAATTCACTTTGATCTTGTGACCTCCAAACAGCTCAACGAGTTTTTTTATAGTTTCCCCCATTACTTTGACTACCTCCCCATCGGGCTCTTCAGATTTTTCAAGTGCATCAACGAACACATTCCTAATACACATATTCACCATTTTGTTACAACTAGATACATTCTCGTTTGATTTTCTCATTAATGGTGGTCGGTAGGGCTCAATAATCTGCGGAGTTACCAATTGTTTATCCTTATCATCGTCTACCCAATTAGAAACTTTACCATCCATCCCAACACATTTGGACATTGCCATCATGGTTTCTTTCATTGGTAATAAACAATTGGTGCTAATAGACGAACGCAACTTGGTTTCAAGAACTTGACTCAGATTTTTCAACTCCCGTTCAAGATTTTGTATCGTCACTTGTTGACTAATAAAATTTTTTACATTAGTTCTTATTTGAGATTTCATAAATCCCTCGTCATACCCTCTTCATTACCCTTTCTCTTTCATATCCAGTGCATACTTTTGAACCTTTTCATGTTTAGTATCCAACAAAAAACAATCTCGGACATCTGGTGTATGTAATGAATTAAAAATATTAATCCTTGATCTATTATTACCAAAAGAAATGTCCATAACCCCGGTTCTACAATTTATAAGAGCATCAATTGTGGCAATAAATGGATGACCAAGAATGATCATCGGTTGGGTCTCCTTAAAGGTGGTCTCAATGTCCATAACAATAAAATCTACCGGGTAATAAAAGTCCTCAACTTTCACAATCACATTTTCTAACATACCCCTTAGAGTTCTTATTGACTGGTCCGCAAGTTGGATGAGAATATCCGTTTGTTTTAAAGTTTCCAACTCGTACTGGTCAATAAAACTTGATGGAAATATGTTAATACTTGCCCCCAAATCCAACAAAGCCTTCTTGACATTTACTTTACCCATTTTAACCGAAATTAAAGGTGTCCCGGGTCCTTAAACTTAGTTGGAAGCGAACCAGTAACCACGGCACTCACTTTCTCGGTTAATTCCACCTTTTTGGGCAATGATGCGTTGAGTTTACACTTTTGAACACAAAAATCTTTTAAAAACTTAGCATATGCATGAATTTGTTTGATTGCATCAATAAGTGGAATATTTATTTTTACTTGTTTAAACGTTTCCCACATGTCATCTGATTTAGGTCTTTTCTTTCCATAGGGGAATTGTTTGATGACTCTAAAGCCTTGGGGAATGGAATAGTATTAGTCTCCATATCCGTTTCGCAATTTTAATAAATTTTGGTTCATCATCAAGATTCTCAACTCCAAAATCCACTGGAACCTCATTAGCATCATTAATCATATCATGTAAAATAGGAGACTTACCTGGACCATGCTTGATTTCTACTTTCCTGGGCATTTTTACTTTGTTATCATATTTCTTTCCACTCCTCAAAGTGCCCACCATGTTCACTTCATGTCCTCTTTCTTGAGATTTATTATTCGGGTTTAAAATGTATAACTCGGAATCATACCTGGTTTTCGTGTTGCCTTTTCCTCCGCCACTTGACCAATTTGCTTCCCTAATGCCGCAATTGACTTATTTTGAATTTCCAAAGCCTTCTTCATTTCTTCCATGAATGACTCTGTAAGTAAGTAGAGAGGGGGGGGATGAATAGTTACTTAATGGTTTCTTAAAACCTTTTCAAAATCTTTAGCTAATAAAAGATAAGTCTTAAGTGTGAAAGTGTTCGTGTTTGTTAATGCAAGTATGTAAAGAATGTAAGTGCACAAACACGAGGATTTATAGTGGTTCGGGAGGATGTTAACTAATCCTCCTTAATCCACTCCCCAATTTTAAGAATTGAGATTTTTCTTCACTATGATACCCCAAACTCGGTGGAGTGTCCGGATACAACACTAGCTCCTCGATAAGCCGCTACTTATGAACCTTTAGGTCCCTTTGAAGAATTCACAAACACCAAATGCTCTTACAACAAGATCCTAATGCTATAGCCTAGTGAAATCACAACTACCTTCTAGATCCTTTTAAGAAGATAGCTCACAAGTAAACTTATAGCTAAACTTACAATCACTCATAGTTCTTCAATAGGCCACACCAACTTAATTTCCAATGGAATTGATCAACTTCCTAGATCCCTTTTAGGAAGTTGAATCATTAAGCAAGATGGTGTTTCCTATCATAAGAACTATCAAACTTCCTTGACCCCCTAAGGAAGTGTCTTACAAGGTAAACTTAAAGATACAAATGATGAGTACAAAGTTTACATTTTAATTCTACTTACTGTAAGTAGAATCTCTCTTTCTCTCTTATAATCTCTCCATAGATAGATATGTGCTTGACGCTTGGGAGATCAGTAGATATGACTTTGAAAGAATGTTGAAAAGAGGTGGTCTTCTAGTTTGACAAAGAGATGTATTTATATTCAAAGAAAAACTTGACAGTCAAAACTGCGGTCGAAGCACAGTCGACCTTGCAGGTGACCGTACAACTTCTGTCAGCATTTCAACATATCCGTTGGAGCTCAATTTTCTTTGAATTTTTGGCTTCTTCACTCAATATAGAGCCTTCAAAATATGCTTAATTCACCTATAAGTTAACTCCATTACCCTTTTGTACGAGCAATAGTAAAGATCACCCTATAATTTTTCGGTCTGGCACAAGGTCCTGTCTTCGACCATGCTATGCAACCACCGTTCTTACGGTTGACACCCGATTTGGTTCAGGTGACCTAATGAATTCCAGGTGAATTCCTAGGATTTTACATTCAATGGTAATGAACGCATTGAAAATAGGTTTTCAGAAAACAAATCGGTTTTAATTTGATCAAAATATTTTCTCGTTCAAGCTCGAGTTTAGATATCATCGAATTCCATGAGTTTGTAATTCTCAATCTTTAAGGTCAATCTCAAGGATTGAGTAATATGAGGCTTAAAAGCTGATTTTTAATCTTTAAGGAGATTATCCTTTCTAGGGGTCTGATTCATTAGTCTTATCAAGCTAATTTGCACGGCGCCCTCCCCATTTTACGAGACAGATCCTCTCATGGTTAGGATAAGTCTGACCACTTGGTGACCCTATTTGATGCTGAGATCCATGGATTTCCTGCTGATTTTAGAGATGACTTTTCTAGATTTTTCGTCAACCTACAGCTGGTCTGGACGACAACTTCCTGATCTAAATCAAGAAGCGCGTGTCTTTTTTCAGAAGACTTTACTTCCTTTTAATGATGGAATTGATTCATCGTGTAGATCCATCTTTCTTCTAAATATATTACAGTAAATCGGGTAAAACTGATTAGTTTAGTCCAAAGCAAATGTACCTGCAATAATCTTGTACAAAATATGTGATATATGTTTTAAAGAACTTGATAAATTCTTTCCACACTTGGCTTTTATTTTTCTTTGCCTTTTTATTCTCCTTTATTCCATTTTAAATGAATTCAAGCGTTTTGGGTTGTTTCTCAATTTATGTCCTTTCCGAGGTAACAATAATTTCGGTATTAACACCTAGTTTTATCGTTCATAAATATGTATAAACATGATTATGAGTTCATTTAATTGAAAATTTTTCAAATTTTCACAAAATTTGGCAATTAAACCAAGTGTAAACCTGCGAGAATTTATAACCCTTCCCCACACTTGAGATCTTGCAATGCTCTCATTTGCAAGAAATCAGTAAAAATTTAAATTCATGAGGGTGATTAGTGTAGAAAAATGATTAAAAATACCGAGTTTGCAAACATATTGTTTTATATCACATTTGATATTTTACGTCTTGTTGTTAAAATTAGTAGTTTTTGCTGAACTTATTGCCAGTCTTTGAAAGTGCGTTATTTTACTCTGTTTTGTACATAACATAAAATACAAACATATATATATATACACATATTATAACCCCACGTTCATATAATATTTTTGGCATACTTTAGATCAATAAAATTATAAATAATGATAACAAAATTTTTCGCCCCGTCTTTAGGTAAAGCAATTTCGATTCTATGATCTAGTCTTTAACTCACGACGAATTTTAGAAATCATTTTTTAAACTTAGTGAAATAAAGTAAATTTTGTTTTTTTTTAAATCACACAAAACTTAAATTTAAAAAGCGTATTAATTTCATACAAAACAAAAATTCAGAATGGGGGGAGAAAACTAGTTCTTTAGTGTCTGCTAGTGAAAAAGGACCAATCGAATTCCATTCTCGGAACTACACGAGAGCAGAACATCTAACTCTAGACAGCATTTTTTTCTTAGAACATTTGAATCTCCCCACACTTAGGTAGCTGTGGTATCGAAATTGTGATTAACTTCATCATCAATTTCTTTTGGACCATAATCAATTTGCATATCTGTGACTTTTGCTTTAAGGCATTGGTCGGATTCCTGTGTAATATCCACAAATTTAACTAGTTTCGTCTTTTCTTTAAGCGATAGATTGGATACTAACCGGTTACATAACTTAGAGTTCCCCTTGGTTCTAGCATCGCGAATCCGTTTGATAAGTTTCTTCATTGAACTATTAATAACGGGGTCATTTAATTTCGTATCAACACCGGGGTTCTTTGTTATCAGGTCATCATTAGGTGTTGCTTCATCTTCCCCACACTTAGGCATTTTATCATTGTTAAGCACTACCATTAGAGTTGGTAAAACTATATCGTTTTTACCAATTGTCTTTATCGGTTCAATGGTTTTGGCTGGTGGGGATTTAGACTTTCGAATCACAAAGGTGACCGATTTGTCACCATCACTAAGTATCATTCTACCCTCTCTAACATCAAATAACGCCCGGGTGGACGCTAAGAATGGCCGACCTAAAATTAGAGGAATGTTTGAGTCCTCTTCTATGTCAATGACAATAAATTCGACTAGAAAGGTTAAATTACCTACTTGAATGGGTAGGTTGTCAGTAATTCCAACTGGGTGCCTAATGGTTTGATCAAAGAGTCGAACACTCATTTCTGTTAGACTTACCTCACCTACTCCTAATCTCTTATATAATGAAAGAGGCATAACACTCACACTTGCACCTAAATCTGCTAGTGCATCATACATGACATAATCACTAAGTAGACAAGGAACAATAAATTCACCCGGATCACCCAACCTGGGTGGTGGAACTGTCTTTACCGGGTTTACTTTTACGGTTTTTGTTTCTTGCATTTTCTTATTCTTCTTCTTATTTCCAGAGGTATCACAAACTTTATTACATATTACTTGCTCATACTCAACTCCTTTTCTTGAAAACGGGATGGGTGGTCTGTATGGTGCCACCACTGGCTTTACATACTCGGGTGGTGGTGGTGGTGTAACTTCTTCATTGTTACTCACATCTAAAACCTTCCCATCTTCTGGAGCTTGTGATGACCCGGGAATTTCCGACCAAATTTAAACTTAATCTTTATATGTTTTCGACACGATAAGCAAAGTTTGTAACGTTGAAGTCTCAAAAACTTTGAACTGTGTTCATGTATACATTTAACCTTTGACGATTCCCGACGATTCACGAACAATTGTTTGTAAATAAATATGTGTATATAAATGTAAGTATATGTATCTTAATTTGAAATTTATAAAATATAATTTAAGCATTTAAAATTTAATTATGTAAAATAAAATACAAGATAAGGAAATTGTTACTAAAATAAATCTATATGAATTATATACAAAATTATTAGATGTATATTAAAATATATAAAAGTTATAGATGTTATGTAATTATTCAATATTATAAATAATATGAAATACTAATATATTAGATATAATCACAAACTAAGAATATAGTATCATAATATTATTATTATTTTCATTATAATTAAAAATACTAATATCAATGACAGTAGTAATTATATTAATATTATTGAGACTTATTATTACTTTTATTATTATTAATATTAGTATTCTGATCCTTATTAAAAATAAATGATATCCTCAAAATTAATAATAGATTTATGTTGTTGAGTAATATTACAGAAGTTAATATGATATATACCCATATATATATATATATATATATATATATATATATATATATATATATATATATATATATATATATATATCAGATCAGATATATAATAAAAAAAATACAAATACTGTTATATAGATAAAAACAAATATACATATATATAAATACATATATAAATAGCAAATAAATATATATATATATACATAACTATATACAGATACATAAAGATTTATATACATATACTGATATGGATATGCATATAATTACAATTCTATAAGAAAATAAATAAATAATTAAGTAATTAAAATCATAGGATCCCAAATTCAGTTTCCCATCAAAATCTATTACTGTATTAAATTTTTGTTTGAGTCTTTAATAATTGCCATCCATCTAAATCGATTGTACAAAGTAGGTAACCACCAAATTCTAATTTATCTTGCTTTTATAAAAATTTCTATCCTTTTATTTTTGTCTGATTGTTTGATTGAGAAACTAAATATCACATATATGTATATAAGCGGTCATCACAGTTGGTATCAGAGCCATGGTCTTAGCGAACCAGGTCTGCATTAGTGTGTCTAACTGATAAGTCGTTAGGATGCATTAGCGAGTCTGGACTTCGACCGTGTCTGCATGTCAAAAGTTTTGCTTATCATTTCGTGTCGAAAATCATCTGCTTATCATTCTTAGAGAATCACTTGCTTATCATTCTTAGTCTAGACACGTCTTACTGCCTCTATTGCATGATTAGTGTATGGACAAAATTCATATCTTAGCATATCTACTAATTCATATCTTAGCGTATCTGTTATTGTAAACTTTGCCTGACATTTTCTGTAGATTCCTCCGTAACTTATGGGATTTTAGTATTACATATGCATATGTAAATTATGTATTGCAGGGTACTAATCTACATCCTATAATCTATTTCTTATCGAAAATCCTTCATCTGATTATACGGGATGAATCCCTCAACCAGTTCGAGTCCCTCAGATTTCGATAGCTATTCCGATAGTTATTCCGACAGCTATTCCGACATGGGTATTCACCTAAGCTCTGAAAGCGATGTCACCAGAATGAATCAATCAATCAGCCATTCCCAATTCATCTGATGCATTCGTAGTCGACTTAATCAATGGAGACGCGAAGAAGGCGATCTCTTCCACCAACCGAATTCACCTATTGACAATGAACCTGAAGCGTTTACCGACGGACCTATCCGAAACACCATTTTCAGCCCCATTTCCAGTCTAGCTAGTCACGATTATATTCTATCTAAAATTCTAAACCTTATTCATCTGCTCGTTCCGACCGACAATCATCTTGGAATAATAGGAGAAGTCAACGAACTTCGCGCTCGAGTAATCAATCTGGAGAATATGGTACAAAATGTACCAGCTTCAGCAACATCACCGGCACTAACAGTACCATCAGTAACAGCACCAGTACCATCAACAATCCATGCCTCAACATCTCATTATGTACCTCGAGTATAATCATCGTTCTACGTATCGTTCTACATCGATTATCTTCGTTCTTCATGACGATTAAGTAATCTCTAAATGTTTTAGAGATTATGTATTCTAGTTCTAATGGTAAACCAAATAAGTTTAATATCATATTAACTCATTAAATCCATGATTATATATGAAGAAAATATATATGTATATATATTTTCATAAAGATTGTAATTAAAAATTCTTTTGTACAAACTGTTAATGATGAAAATATTTTAACGGGTAGGTAATACCCGAGGAATATTTAAATTTCACATTAATAAGTTACATTGTACGTTCTTCGAATCTGTTTCAACAGTCATTTACTATCCTACTTACAACCACAGCTATACGAATCCGTTCATCACAGAATAACCATTTTCATTCAATTTCATATTTGGATTTTGACCTATCAGAATCCGACAAGTGGCATAATGAAGAAAATATTGGACAAAATAAAATTTGTTAGAAACAAACAAATTAACTATGAGAAACCTTGTTAAGAATCCACGTTAACGAAATCCTAGCTAACTGATTACATTTTATTTATAGCAGTTTATTTATCGCACTTTAATTATCGCAATTTACATTCTCGCAATTTTATTTATCGTCATTTAATTTCTGTTATTTACTTTACGCACTTTAATTATCGTTATTTAATTTTTGTTATTTATTTTACGCACTTTAAATATCGGGAGACGTATACAAGGTTTTGACATATCATATTGACACATCTATATATATTATTTGGAATCACCATAGACACTCTATATGCAGTAATGATCGAGTTCTCTATACAGGGTTGAGGTTGATTCTCAAATAATATATATACTTTGAGTTGTGATCGAGTCTGAGACATGTACACGGGTCACGATACGTATTAATTAATTCGAATATTATATATTAAACTATATATGAATTATTGAATTGCTAACTGTGGACAATTAAAATGAATTAAAATATTGACTATAACATATGAAACTAAACAATTCTTCAAATTTGCCACTTGATTTCATCTTAGACCTCATTTGTATCTTGACGATTACAATCTGCGTTCAAACCTTTCGCAAATCTTGGAAACACCTCAATCGATAGGAAGATCCAACTACACGTATATGTGTTAGATCCTTTAGCATTGTTATTAAAAAAAAAAAAAAAAAAATAACTTTGCAATTTTTTTTCCAAATTAGCCAATTTTGTCACAGCTCCACCAAATCAACTTCGACTTTCCGTTCGAAACAACCTTATTATAACCTTGATATATATATACGTACTCTTTTATTATTACCGGGGAACCTTTCATATTTTACCATATTACCAGCAGACGTACCAGCAACCTCATTGTTTCTTGGTTTAAATCTCTCCGATAAATCATTATATTTATTCATTGAAACCCTATCATATACTCATCCGTTTCTTGTAACGAGAACTGCCATACCAATTACCGGAAATCAGCTATCAGTACCTTGAAAACTCACAGCATATCTACATCAACAGTTATATGTATCCATATGACATTTATCTCTTAGAATTATGATCTTTCATTCTGAAATTTTAAAAAAAAAGCACTCAGTCTGCAAATCAATACTCTGAATGTTGAAAAAGCTGAATGATGCTGTAGGCAACCGTAAATGACCTTAGTCGTCGGAAGTATGATAATAAAGAATAATATGTTGGAAAAGCTCAGAAATGTTGGAACTGGAAAACGGATAGAGTTAACCATGAAGGAGACCAAGTACAAATACAAGAACCATACCTTATATTCAAAGAATCCAGATAATTCTGAATCCGATGAAACCTTCAACGAATATCTTGCTCCGTACTCATGTTAAAATCTTGCGGAAAATCTTCCTCATCAACCATCAAACTTAGAAATTCCAAAATATCTTCATCAATATCTTCGATATTTTCATAAATATTCTCGTCCGAAATTATATACCTCTTCGTGCTTTCTGTGTATCATTATATTGGAAACATTCAATAGAAAATTTAGTACCGAAAATCGGATTATGCAAAACTATGAAGAAAGCCGTGGACAAATCACAAAGAATAAGTTTGACTTCAAAGAATCTAAATGATTCAATGTCTGCTAAAGTCTTTAGTGAATATCTTGCTCCTTACTCTAAAACCTTGCAGACAATAGTTTCTATCATCTGCTGATCTTAGATATTCCAAGATATCATAGTATCTTTCATTATAAATATCCTCTATATTTCTGAAGATATTTCCATAACTATTCTTATCTGAAATCATTAATCTCTTTGTGCTATCAGTGTTACATCATATAGAAACTGTTAGTTTCTATATTCTGTAAACTTTCGAACTTAAAATATGAATGCTATTGAAGTAATGTTGGGAACTGATGCATGAGTTAGTATAATATAATGACACTTGATCAACGTGATTATATTACAGTAAGTCATGCTGAGTTTCTAAATGAAACATGATGATTCACAGATTATAACGTCATCATGTGTCATGTTACATAACTCTTTCATTCTGAGTAACTTCTGAACATATCAAGAAAATATATTCTTGATAGTTCTATTTTCAGTGATTCTGGTAATTTGACAAATCAAATCGTGTCATTACGTTCCTTCTTGTTTAGAACATTAAGTTCATTTTAAACTCCATACTTACGAATTCTGGACCATTATTCGCTTGACTTGAAGTCGGGAAGAGAAAAAAAACAAGAGCATGGAGCCCCGAAACAAGAAATATAAAGCCGATCACAAACACAGAAATTACAAACCGTGTATATCAATACGTATAGCAAGATAAAGACACGGGAGAATTAGAAATACTATAACCCAAGGTAATAGTAAAAGTGAATAGAATCCTCCGGTGGTAGATGGAAAAGAAGAATGACAGATACGATAGTCAGGATAAGTACAAGGATCAGAACTGGATTAAGCATTCTCAAACTCTTTGGAAATGTGGTAAAAATTAATGGAACGGAAAAGGTAAATTTATAGTGAAAATATCAGACAAAGCAATCGAGGCAGATCATCGTATTTAATTATAGAGACCTTAATTTCCTTATTCGCTAAAGAATCAAATCTTTTAGATTTCGAAGATTTTCTTTGAATTCCTTGAATTCCGAAAATCAACCAAGACAACGTCAAAAGCTAAGACACACCTTATCTTTTTCTAAATTCAACCATGACTAGTGGAAAGTTATGATGAAACTTGTTTACCTCATTTCACACTTTTGTGATAACTTCACTCATACGCCTCGAGTACTCAAATCGTTTTATCTATATTAACCAATAATGATAAAACTCTATTTATCAACTCATATTCGTCAGAAAAACATTCTTATTGTTAGCCATGACGACCACACTCAAATTTCGGGACGAAATTTCTTTAACGGGTAGGTACTGTGATGACCCGGGAATTTCAGACCAAATTTAAACTTAATCTTTATATGTTTTCGACACGATAAGCAAAGTTTGTAATGTTGAAGTCTCAAAAACTTTGAACTGTGTTCATGTATACATTTAACCTTTGACGATTCCCGACGATTCACGAACAATTGTTTGTAAATAAATATGTGTATATAAATGTAAGTATATGTATCTTAATTTGAAATTTATAAAATATAATTTAAGCATTTAAAATTTAATTATGTAAAATAAAATACAAGATAAGGAAATTGTTACTAAAATAAATCTATGAATAGATATATATGAATTATATACAAAATTATTAGATGTATATTAAAATATATAAAAGTTATAGATGTTATGTAATTATTCAATATTATAAATAATATGAAATACTAATATATTAGATATAATCACAAACTAAGAATATAGTATCATAATATTATTATTATTTTCATTATAATTAAAAATACTAATATCAATGACAGTAGTAATTATATTAATATTATTGAGACTTATTATTACTTTTATTATTAATATTAGTATTCTGATCCTTATTAAAAATAAATGATATCCTCAAAATTAATAATAGATTTATGTTGTTGAGTAATATTACAGAAGTTAATATGATATATACCCATATATATATATATATATATCAGATCAGATATATAATAAAAAAAAATACAAATACTGTTATATAGATAAAAACAAATATACATATATATAAATACATATATAAATAGCAAATAAAAATATATATATATACATAACTATATACAGATACATAAAGATTTATATACATATACTGATATGGATATGCATATAATTACAATTCTATAAGAAAATAAATAAATAATTAAGTAATTAAAATCATAGGATCCCAAATTCAGTTTCCCATCAAAATCTATTACTGTGTTAAATTTTTGTTTGAGTCTTTAATAATTGCCATCCATCTAAATCGATTGTACAAAGTAGGTAACCACCAAATTCTAATTTATCTTGCTTTTATAAAAATTTCTGTCCTTTTATTTTTGTCTGATTGTTTGATTGAGAAACTAAATATCACACATATATATATATATATATATATATATATATATATATATATATATATATATATATATATATATATAAGCGGTCATCACAGAGCTGGTTTTTCAGAATTTGTTGACACCATATTAACATTCTCATTCCGAGGATTTACTTTAGTATTACTTGGTAGTTTTCCTTGTTCCCTCTCACTCATCATGCTAGCAAGAGTACCTACGTGTTTTTCTAGATTTAAAATGGAAGCTTGTTGAGTTCTTAATGACTGATCAAACCTCTCATTTGTTTGGGTTTGAGATGTAATAAATTGTTTTTGAGATTCCATTAGCTTTGCCATCATTTCTTCCAGATTTGGCTTTTTCTCTTCGGTTTGTTGTGGTGATTTATATAAGCCAGGTCTTTGTTGATTGAAAGTGTTGTTTTGAGTTGGTTAGTTATTCGGACCTTATTGGTTATACGAGTTATTGTTGGGTCCATTTGGATTGTAAAGAATGTTTTAATTTCGAATAAAGTTTGGCCTTGGTGGTTGATAATTATTTTGATAATTATTTCCCGGCCTTTGGTTCATGTAGGAAACATTCTCTCATTGTTCCATCGTTTGTTCAATGTGACAATCTTTCGTTAAGTGTGTTCCACCGCATTGCTCACAACTGATTCGTATTGCGTGAATATCTTTAGTCATCTTTTCCATTCGTCTCTCGAAAGCATCTATTTTTGTGGAAACGGAATCAAAGTCATGGCTAGAATCGGCTCTAGACACTTTAGATGAACAAAAAATATCTTTTTCCTGGTGCCACTCATGCGAGTGGGAGGCTGTGTTATCAATAATCTTGTGAGCTTAGGTAGCGGTTTTCTTCATAATGGAACCACCAGTTGCTGTGTCAATGTCTTTTCGTGTAGCAACGTCGACACCTTGGTAGAATATTTGTACTATTTGATAAGTGTCTAAACCGTGCTGAGGACATCCTCTCAACAACTTTTCGAATCTTGTCCACGCCTGATATAATGTTTCATTTGGCTTTTGCGTGAACGTAACAATTTCTCCTTGAAGTCTCATGACTTTAGATGCCGGAAAGAATCTTTTAAGAAATTTCTCAACTAAAACATCCCATGTGTCAATCGCTCCTTCAGGTAACGATTCTAACCAATCTTTGGCTTCTCCCTTTAAAGTCCAGGGAAACAAGATGAGATAGATCTGTTCATCCTCAACTTCTCTGATTTTGAATAGAGTACAGATCCTATTAAAGGTTCGAAGATGTTCGTTTAGATCTTCTTTTGGCGTACCACTATATTGGCATTGATTAGTTACCATGTGTAGGATTTGTCCTTTGAATTCATAATCTAGTGCATTAATGTCTGGTCGCGTAATGGCATGTCCTTGGCCAGTGCGTGTAGCTCTCATTCGATCTTCCATACTTAGAGGTTCCGTTATTTCCATATTTAAATTTGCTGAATCCGAATCACTAGAAGATTCTGATTTAACGGTTTATGGTTCAGGAGGAAAGATTAGTAGTTCAGGATCTTGGAATTGTCCTTGAATATCCTCCGGGTTCTCAATTGCGAAGTCGGGTTCAAAAAATGGATTATCGAAAATTTGAGTTGGAGTACTTGTTCGACTTGATGATGATTCTAAAGAAAAATCAACGGTGACAATATTGGCTAGATGTCTTGATCGGGTTACAAGTGATGAACGTATGAAAGGTGGTGAACGTTTTGCTCGGTGCATTCACTGAATATTCTATTAGAAATTATATAAGTTATCAAATTAATAGACTTTTCTGCTTTTGCCCACGTTTTGAATAGCCAAAAGATGCAGCAGGGAGCCAGGATCCTTTAAGTCGGAAAATCCACAACTCAGCCACTAACAAATCCAACTATTACTACGAAGCAGAAAATTTTGGATGTCAATCAATTTAACCGCTTAAATAATTTTTCGTCAAAATTTAAAGAAAACTTTGAAAATTCTATGTCCTAAAAACTAGAACGTTGAAATGAGAAAGAAAAAGCGCGTCGAAAAATAAGAGGTCGAAAAACAAACGTCGAAAAACAAAAAGTTGAAAAATATTAATAAGAAAATAAAGCGTCGAAACTTAGAAGTCTAAAAATTAAAACTTACGTCGAAAGGTATTAAAGCTTAAAAGGAATTCTAAATCCAAAACGGCAATAACTTAAAAAGCACTAAAATATATAAACGGCGTCGCAAAATTCTAAAGTACCTAAATCTTAATTCTAAAGAAAAAGCACTTAAGGGATTTTACGGCAAAGCCTAAAAATCTAGAAGTATATAAAAATAACTACGGCAAAACTAAACTTAAAACTATAATTACGAACGATACGATTAAAAACAACGAACTAAATAATAAAAATACAAATTATAACTAAAATGATAAAAATACACATTTTATAAAAATATTATTTATATATTATTTATATAAAATTACTAAATTTATATAATTAATAAAACTAATAAAACTTAATTTTACAAATTAAAACCAAAATTAAAACTAAATAATAAAATATAAAACCCTAATTAATAATAATTAAAATATTAAAAACCTACTCGTAATAAATGAGTCCGAGGTATTGTGCATGTCAGACCAGCTCATGCGATCGCATGGCCCAACATTTCCTGAATTCATTCGGGCTTTTAACAGGCTTCGGCCCAATTCTATTTATTAATTACTTTTTTCTGAATTTAATTTATTTAAAATATTTATATAAAATAAAAAAAACTTATATTTTAAAATTCTAAAAATAAAAATATTTTTTAATTTTATATATCTTAAAAAAATATATATATATTTAAACACTTATATATATAGAAGGTTGTAGAAGGTTCCTCATTCTCTCACTTTGTGAGAACCTTCACTATCTCTAACTTTCCACTACTTAATATCAAACCACACGTCATTCTCCTTAGCCACATGCATTAACTCAAATAATTTATCTTTTTCTTTAGGAGAAAATTTACACACAAGAAGGTTGGTTAAGCTTTCTGATGTGCGAGCGATGGTATACGAAATATTATTATTGTTTACTACGAAATACGGCGAAATTACACAAGTTTTATTATTTATTTATATAGATGGGATATACCTAAACCTTGCTACAACACTATAGGTAGTGTACCTAATCGTAGAGTAGTGTAGCTTTTAGTAAGTTCGGTTCGTTCCACAGGGAGCTAGTGATTACGTACTATATTTTTTAACAACTATATTTATATATATAATATATATATATATATATATATATATATATATATATATATATATATATATATATATATATATATTTATATATAGTAACAATAATATATAAAAAGGGGGGTTTTACCGTTTAATGACCGGTTTGTTGATTTTAAATAAAGCGTAAAGATAAATGACGATAATATAAATGACAGAATTTAAATTGCGATAAAGTAAATTGCAATAATTAAAAATGACAGTAAATAAAGGTACGATGAAATATGAAATAAAAGTATTATGCTTATTTTAACTTCCGTAACCATGATGTTTGACGTTTTAATTTTAATTTATTTATCTGGGTTAATTGTCCTTTGTCCTGGATTATTTGAAACCTATCTGGTTTTTGCCCATAATAGTCCATCGGTCATAATTATAAAATGCTCGTCAAATTAACCTTATACCTGAAGTCAAATATTCCAACTAATTAGGGATTTAAACTGTAACAAGGTTTTAATACTTTGTTAATAATTACACCAGGTTATCGACTGCGTGAAATCCAAGGTTTTAATACTTTGTTAACAATTACACCAATTATCCTTGTATGTAATCCACCCCTGTTTTAATTAGTCCATGATACATTAATTTATTCACTTGGCCATAATAAATAATCAATTACCCAATCCAATTGATTAACTAAATAATTGTAAAGGATGTCATATAAACGTCACTAAATAGGACATTCGTAATCATTTAATAATTATTAGATTAACTAATTTGAAGATAAGTTTGATAGGTTCCAATGAGTTGTCATTCAATTAGACAATACCCCCCACCTATTAATAGTCAATAGTCCAATGTTCACAAGTGTCGGTCTTTTGTCCAAACCCTAATTATGGTACAAAATCCAATAACCCCGTCTTTAATATTTAGTCTAACATCACGATTACTTCGGCTTAAATAAGTAAAATAATAACTTAGTTATGAAACATTAATTTAAAAAGGAAGAACATAGCTTACAGTGATTATTTATCGCGTAGCGTTACACGGACAGAGTTCCGACTTTAAAACCCGTAAAACATTTCTTACAATAACCTAATTATTATTAATATTAACTTAAACTTAATAATTATAAATATTAAATATAAATATATATTACATATAGAGAGAAAGAAAGAGTGTAGGTGCATGTTTTTCGTTCAACAGAAGCCTGGGTTTTATAGGCAAAATTTCTAATCCTGAACCCCATGCGATCGCATGGGGTTTTAATGAAAATCTCATGCACTCGCATGGGCTCATGCACTCGCATGGGTTTTATGCCTATTTCCCATGCACTCGCATGGACAGCCTGGCCAGCTCATTTCTTGATTAAAACGTGGGCTGCTGATATATTTTAATATATAATATAATATATATAATTTTATATAATTATATTTATATTATATTATATTCTTGTGCATAGTTGACTTGTAATTTTAGTCCCGTTGACTCGCGCGTTGATGCTCGGTTTATGTCTCGGTTCTGGATTTTCGAACGTCCTTTCGTATGCTTAGATATCTTGTACTTTGCGTTCCTCGATTTGTACTCTTATCAATATATAGACGTTATTCATCAATAAATTGAACCACTTGGATTGTAACTTGTACGTTTGAGCTTTTTGGTCATTTGCGTCTTCAAATCGTCGTTTTCTTCTTTTATCTTCGCACTTATTTAATATAAACAAATATTACATAAAAATAGAACAATTGCAACTAAAAACTTTACATATTGGAAGGATTTTGCGACTAAATATATGTTCATTTGGAGCACTATCACTTTCATCCCCCCTACTCCTAGCATCATGGACCCATCTATGTAATTTTCTCATAGAACGATCAATCACCGGGTTATCCACATATTCCTTACGCTCACTATCATGCCACAAAGAACTATGTGGCAAGTTTTCACTATCTCCCCCACACTTAGGCCCTTAACCTAAGAATTCACCTTTGCATTCTTATTCACTTTGATCTTGTGACCTCCAAACGGCTCAACGAGTTTTTTTACAGTTTCCCCCATTACTTTGACTACCTCCCCATCGGGCTCTTCAGAATTTTCAAGTGCATCAACGAACACATTCCTAACATACATATTCGCCTTTTTGTTACAACTAGATACATTCTCGTTTGATTTTCTCATTAATGGTGGTCGGTAGGGCTCAATAATCTGCGAAGTTACCAATTGTTCATCCTTATCATCGTCTACCCAATTAGAAACTTTACCATCCATCCCAACACATTTGGACATTGCCATCACGGTTTCTTACATTGGTAATAAACAAGTGGTGCTAATAGACGAACTTAACTTGGTTTCAAGAACTTAACTCAGATTTTTCAACTCCCGTTCAATATTTTGTATCGTCACTTGTTGACTCATCAAAATTTTTGCATTAGTTCTTATTTGAGATTCCATGAATTCACTCGTCATACCCTCTTCATTAGATTTCCTTACCTCCCCTTTCTCTTTCACATCCAGTGCATACTTTTAAACCTTTTCATGTTTAGTATCCAACAAAAAACAATCTCGGACATCTGGTGTATGTAATGAATTAAAAATATTAATCCGTGATCTATTATTACCAAAAGAAATGTCCATAACCCCGGTTCTACAATTGATAAGAGCATCAATTGTGGCAAAAAATGGATGATCAAGAATGATCGTCGGTTGGGTCTCCTTAAAGGTGGTTTCAATGTCCATAACAATAAAATCTACCGGGTAATAAAAGTCCTCAACTTTCACAATCACATTTTCTAACATACCCCTTAGAGTTCTTATTGACTGGTCCGCAAGTTGGATGAGAATATCCGTTTGTTTTAAAGTTCCCAACTCGTACTGGTCAATAAAACTTGATGGAAATATGTTAATACTAGCCCCCAAATCCAACAAAGCCTTCTTGACATTTACTTTACCCACCGTAACCGAAATTAAAGGTGTCCCGGTCCTTAAACTTCGTTGGAAGCGAACCAGTAACCACGGAACTCACTTTCTCAGTTAATTCCACCTTTTTAGGCAATGATGCGTTGAGTTTATGCTTTTGAACACACAAATCTTTTAAAAACTTAGCATATGCATGAATTTGTTTGATTGCATCAATAAGTGGAATATTTATTTTTACTTGTTTAAACGTTTCCCACATGTCATCTGATTTAGGTATTTTCTTTCCATAGGGGAATTGTTTGATGACTCTAAAGCCTTGGGGAATGGAATAGTATTAGCCTCCATATCCGTTTCCCAATTTTAATAATTTTTGGTTCATCATCAAGATTTCCAACTCCAAAATCCACTGGAACCTCATTAGCATCATTAATCATATCATGTAAAATAGGAGACTTACCTGGACCATGCTTGATTTCTACTTTACCGGGCATTTTTACTTTGTTATCATATGTCTTTCCACTCCTAAAAGTGCCCACCATGTTCACTTCATGTCCTCTTCCTTGAGATTTATTATTCGGGTTTAAAATGTATAACTCAGAATCGTACCTGGTTCTCGTGTTGCCTTTTCCTCCGCCACTTGACCAATTTGCTTCCCTAATGCCGCAATTGACTTATTTTGAATTTCTAAAGCCTTTTTCATTTCTTCCATGAATGACTCTGTAAGTAACTAGAGGGGGGGGGGGATGAATAGTTTCTTAATGGTTTCTTAAAACCTTTTCGAAATCTTTAGCTAATAAAAGATAAGTCTTAAGTGCGAAAGTGTTCGTGTTTGTTTATGAAAGTATGTAAAGAATGTAAGTGCACAAATGTAGTGACCCGAACTTTTCCATGTTTATATATATTAATTGAGATTGATATTTACATGATTAAATGTTTCCAACATGTTAAGCAATCAAATTTGTTAAGACTTGATTAATTGAAATATGTTCATATAGACAATTGACCACCCAAGTTGACCGGTGATTCACGAACGTTAAAACTTGTAAAAACTATATGATGACATATATATGGATATATATATATATATATAGTTAACATGATACTATGATAATTAAACATATCATTAAGTATATTAACAATGAACTACATATGTAAAAACAAGACTACTAACTTAATGATTTTTAAACGAGACATATATGTAACGATTATCGTTGTAAAGACATTTAATGTATATATATATCATATTATGAGATATTCATACATGATAATATCATGATAATATAATAATTTAAAATCTCATTTGATATTATAAACATTGGGTTAACAACATTTAACAAGATCGTTAACCTAAAGGTTTCAAAACAACACTTACATGTAACGACTAACGATGACTTAACGACTAAGTTAAAATGTATATACATGTAGTGTTTTAATATGTATTTATACACTTTTGAAAGACTTCAATACACTTATCAAAATACTTCTACTTAACAAAAATGCTTACAATTACATCCTCGTTCAGTTTCATCAACAATTCTACTCGTATGCACCCGTATTCGTACTCGTACAATACACAGCTTTTAGATGTATGTACTATTGGTATATACACTCCAATGATCAGCTCTTAGCAGCCCATGTGAGTCACCTAACACATGTGAGAACCATCATTTGGCAACTAGCATGAAATATCTCATAAAATTACAAAAATATGAGTAATCATTCATGACTTATTTACATGAAAACAAAATTACATATCCTTTATATCTAATCCATACACCAACGACCAAAAACACCTACAAACACTTTAATTCTTCAATTTTCTTCATCTAATTGATCTCTCTCAAGTTCTATCTTCAAGTTCTAAGTGTTCTTCATAAATTCCAAAAGTTCTAGTTACATAAAATCAAGAATACTTTCAAGTTTGCTAGCTCACTTCCAATCTTGTAAGGTGATCATCCAACCTCAAGAAATCTTTGTTTCTTACAGTAGGTTATCATTTTAATACAAGGTAATAATCATATTCAAACTTTAGTTCAATTTCTATAATTATAACAATCTTATTTCAAGTGATGATCTTACTTGAACTTGTTTTCGTGTCATGATTCTGCTTCAAGAACTTCGAGCCATCCAAGGATTTGTTGAAGCTAGATCCATTTTTCTCTTTTCCAGTAGGTTTATCCAAGGAACTTAAAGTAGTAATGATGTTCATAACATCATTCAATTCATACATATAAAGCTATCTTATTCGAAGGTTTAAACTTGTAATCACTAGAACATAGTTTAGTTAATTCTAAACTTGTTCGCAAACAAAAGTTAATCCTTCTAACTTGACTTTTAAAATCAACTAAACACATGTTCTATATCTATATGATATGCTAACTTAATGATTTAAAACCTGGAAACACGAAAAACACCGTAAAACCGGATTTACGCCGTCGTAGTAACACCGCGGGCTGTTTTGGGTTAGTTAATTAAAAACTATGATAAACTTTGATTTAAAAGTTGTTATTCTGAGAAAATGATTTTTATTATGAACATGAAACTATATCCAAAAAATATGGTTAAACTCAAAGTGGAAGTATGTTTTCTAAAATGGTCATCTAGACGTCGTTCTTTCGACTGAAATGACTACCTTTGCAAAAACGACTTGTAACTTATTTTTCCGACTATAAACCTATACTTTTTCTGTTTAGATTCATAAAATAGAGTTCAATATGAAACCATAGCAATTTGATTCACTCAAAACGGATTTAAAATGAAGAAGTTATGGGTAAAACAAGATTGGATAATTTTTCTCATTTTAGCTACGTAAAAATTGGTAACAAATCTATTCCAACCATAACTTAATCAACTTGTATTGTATATTATGTAATCTTGAGATACCATAGACACGTATACAATGTTTCAACCTATCATGTCGACACATCTATATATATTTCGGAACAACCATAGACACTCTATATGTGAATGTTGGAGTTAGCTATACAGGGTTGAGGTTGATTCCAAAATATATATAGTTTGAGTTGTGATCAATACTGAGATACGTATACACTGGGTCGTGGATTGATTCAAGATAATATTTATCGATTTATTTCTGTACATCTAACTGTGGACAACTAGTTGTAGGTTACTAACGAGGACAGCTGACTTAATAAACTTAAAACATCAAAATATATTAAAAGTGTTGTAAATATATTTTGAACATACTTTGATATATATGTATATATTGTTATAGGTTCGTGAATCAACCAGTGGCCAAGTCTTACTTCCCGACAAAGTAAAAATCTGTGAAAGTGAGTTATAGTTCCACTTTTAAAATCTAATATTTTTGGGATGAGAATACATGCAGGTTTTATAAATGATTTACAAAATAGACACAAGTACGTGAAACTACATTCTATGGTTGAATTATCGAAATCGAATATGCCCCTTTTTATTAAGTCTGGTAATCTAAGAATTAGGGAACAGACACCCTAATTGACGCGAATCCTAAAGATAGATCTATTGGGCCTAACAAACCCCATCCAAAGTACCGGATGCTTTAGTACTTCGAAATTTATATCATATCCGAAGGGTGTCCCGGAATGATGGGGATATTCTTATATATGCATCTTGTTAATGTCGGTTACCAGGTGTTCACCATATGAATGATTTTTATCTCTATGTATGGGATGTGTATTGAAATATGAAATCTTGTGGTCTATTATTATGATTTGATATATATAGGTTAAACCTATAACTCACCAACATTTTTGTTGACGTTTTAAGCATGTTTATTCTCAGGTGATTATTAAGAGCTTCCGCTGTCGTATACTTAAATAAGGACGAGATTTGGAGTCCATACTTGTATGATATTGTGTAAAAACTGCATTCAAGAAACTTATTTTGTTGTAACATATTTGTATTGTAAACCATTATGTAATGGTCGTGTGTAAACAGGATATTTTAGATTATCATTATTTGATAATCTACGTAAAGCTTTTTAAACCTTTATTGATGAAATAAAGGTTATGGTTTGTTTTAAAAATGAATGCAGTCTTTAAAAAATGTCTCATATAGAGGTCAAAACCTCGCAACGAAATCAATTAATATGGAACGTTTTTAATCAATAAGAACGGGACATTTCAGTTGGTATCCGAGCGTTGGTCTTAGAGATCCAGAATTTTGCATTAGTGTGTCTTATCGAGTTTGTTAGGATGCATTAGTGAGTCTGGACTTCGACCGTGTTTACTTGAAAAATGATTGCTTAACAAATTTTTTTGGAAACTATATATTTTTAACATGTGAATATTATGTGATATATTAATCTCTTAACGCGTTTGATATTATGTGATAGATGTCTACCTCTAGAACAAGTCCTATTGACTCACCTAATAATAATGAAGAGTCAAATGTAAATTGGAATGATTCGTGGACTGATTCACAAGTTCCCGAAGAGGAACCGGAAGAAGAATCGGAACCGGAAGAAGAGTCGGAACCGGAAGAAGAATCGGAACCGGAAGAAGAATCGGAACCGGATGAAGAAATAGAACCGGTGGGGGAAATAATAAACCGGTTAAGTAAAAGAAAATCCTCAACCAACCGACCAAGGTTAATTATGGTCAATGGTGTTTCCGCCAAGGAAGCAGAATATTGGGAGGATTACCAATTCTCCGATGAATCGGATTCCGACGAGAATTCCGATGATGTTATAGAAATTACCCCAACTGAATTTAAAAAAGCAAAAGAAAATAATTAGGGAAAGGGCATAAAAATAGAGAAATCTAATTCCAACCCCGATGAACTTTATATGTATCGTCAACCCCCGAAGTCCTTAAGTTGTAACAATGACCCGGGAACCTCTAAACCACCAGGTTTTTCTAAACCAATGTGGAAAACGACGGCTCGTATTAGGGGAACATCATATATCCCTAGAAACTTGGCAAACCGAACCAAAACTGAAGAAGAAGAAACAAGCGAGTCGGAATAAGATAGTTGTATTCGTGTGGTGTAATATATGTAATATAGTGTGCTTATGCTTTATGATATATGTAAAAATTGCTTGTATTAATAAGTATTTTTTTTTATGAATCTAACTCTTGTCTATTTTACAGTATAAAAACATAAAATGGATAGACAACCGAATAGTTTAAGAGACCTACCCGGAGACATGATTGATGAAATCTTGTCTAGAGTTGGTCAGAATTCTTCGGCACAACTATTTAAGGCGAGATCAGTTTGTAAGACATTCGAAGAACATTCCAAGAATGCCTTGGTTTATAAAAGGCTTTTGTTCGAAAGATGGGGGATATCACATTGGGAAATCCATAAGTTACGATGTGTTTACTTAGACGCATATATTGTGGGGAACCCAAATGCTATTTTACGCAATGGGTTAAGAAATTATTTTGACTCAATATATCCGAATATTGGACTTCGTGATTTAAAAAGCGGCTAACATGCAACATAAAGAAGCATGTTATGCTTACAGATTAGTAATGTTCGCTTCTCACCAAAGTGAGAACAAGAACATCGGGCTACAACTATTAAACAAAACGTTCCCACAAGTGACGGAGTCGGTAATTGGGGTAAGAAATGAGGTTTTTAGATTGTTACGGGACTGTTGGACATTACGTAACCCTCGTCCCTTTGACGACGTTACAACACGCTGTCTTATCAATGGCCATAACGGTTATGTTCCACAAGACCAAGGATGGGAAGTAATCCTAGTAAAACCAGAATGCATGACTTGTTTCTGGATGTATGAATTACGTGTCTTTATTGCCTTTGCTGAACGACTTGTGTACTAGCTAGAATTATCTTCACAACCATCTTGTATCAAATTTATTGTGTGCTATATTTCATGCTATATGTAAAATAAGCGGTATTGTAAGTTTGTAAAATATTGTGTAAAAGTTTGAACGCGAAATATTATTATAATCAGTTTTTTATATAGAATTGTAGTAGTTGAATTGTATATTAGCTACTAAGTATGAACTTAACGGGTAGGTACTACCCGAATTTAAACTTATAAAACGCTGATATGAAGAAAAAGCTTTTATAAATGAGTTCATATTATGCTACGAAATACTATTAACTACTCTTAATATTCTGTATGATTAACTTGTTCCATTTGACTATTTTGAAGGAAATGGCACCGACTACTCGACACACCGTGAATATGAATGAAGAGGAATTCCGTACTTTTCTAGCTTCAAACATAGCCGCAGTACAGGCTGCGCTACATACCAACAATAACCTTGGATCTAGCAGTACAGGAAATCGTGTAGGATGCACCTACAAAGAATTCACTGCCTGCAAACCTTTGGAATTTGATGGAACCGAAGGACCGATCGGATTGAAACGGTGGACCGAGAAGGTCGAATCGGTGTTTGCCATAAGTAAGTGTACTGAAGAGGACAAAGTGAAGTACGCTACGCATACCTTCACAGGTTCTGCGTTAACATGGTAGAATACCTATCTAGAGCAAGTGGGATAAGACGATGCGTACGCACTACCGTGGTCAGCATTCAAGCACTTGATGAACGAGAAGTACCGTCCCAGAACCGAGGTCAATAAGCTCAAGACAGAACTTAGAGGGTTATGAACCCAAGGATTTGAAATTACCACGTACGAAAGACGATTCACAGAATTGTGCCTATTGTGTCCGGGAGCATTCGAAGATGAGGAAGAGAAGATCAACGCGTTTGTGAAAGGATTACCGGAAAGAATCCAAGAAGATATAAGTTTACACGAGCCCGCCTCCATACAACAGGCATGTAGAATGGCTCACAAACTAGTGAACCAGATTGAAGAAAGAATTAAAGAACAGACTGTTGAAGAGGCCAATGTGAAGCAAGTCAAAAGAAAGTGGGAGGAAAACGGTGATAAGAATCACCAATACAACAACAACAGCAATTACAACAATAATCGCAACAATTATCCCAACAATCGCAACATCAATCGCAACTACAACAAACGGCCCAACAACAACAACAACAAAAAAAACAACAGCAACTACAACAATCATCCCAACAACAATTATAACCGCAACAACAACAACAATCAGAAGCAGCTATGCCAAAGGTGTGAAAAGTATCACGCGGGGTTCTGCACCAAATTTTGCAACAAGTGTAAAAGAAATGGTCATAGCGTGGCGAAGTGTGAGGTCTACGGACCAGGGGTTAATAGAACGAAAGGAACAAATGGTGTCAGAACGAGTAATGGCAGAGCAAGTAGTGTCAGAGCAAGTTATGCCAATGTAGTTTGTTATAAATGTGGAAAATCGGGCCACATTATTAGAAATTGCCCGAACCAGGAGAACACGAATGGACAAGGCCGCGGAAGAGTTTTCAATATTAATGCGGCAGAGGCACAGGAAGACCCGGAGCTTGTTACAGGTACGTTTCTTATTGACAATAAATCTGCTTACGTTTTATTTGATTCGGGTGCGGATAGAAGCTATATGAGTAGAGATTTTTGTGCTAAATTAAGTTATCCATTGACGCCTTTGGATAGTAAATTTTTACTCGAATTAGCAAATGGTAAATTAATTTCAGCAGATAATATATGTCGAAATCGAGAAATTAAACTGGTTAGCGAAACATTTAAGATTGATTTCATACCAGTAGAGTTAGGGAGTTTTGATGTGATAATCGGTATGGACTGGTTGAAAGAAGTGAAAGCAGAGATCGTTTGTTACAAAAATGCAATTCGCATTATACGAGAAAAAGGAAAACCCTTAATAGTGTACGGAGAAAAGGGAACACGAAACTACATCTTATTAGTAATTTGAAGGCACAAAAACTAATAAGAAAAGGTTGCTATGCTGTTCTAGCACACGTCGAGAAAGTACAAACTGAAGAAAAGAGCATCAATGATGTTCCCATTGCAAAAGAATTTCCCGATGTATTTCCGAAAGAATTACCGGGATTACCCCCACATTGATCCGTTGAATTTCAAATAGATCTTGTACCAGGAGCTGCACCAATAGCTCGTACTCCTTACAGACTCGCACCCAGCGAGATGAAAGAACTACAAAGCCAATTACAAGAACTTTTAGAGCGTGGTTTCATTCGACCAAGCACATCACCGTGGGGAGCTCCTGTTTTGTTTGTCAAGAAGAAAGATGGTACATTCAAGTTGTGTATCGACTACCGAGAGTTGAACAAACTTACCATCAAGAACCGCTACCCACTACCGAGAATTGACGACTTATTTGATCAACTACAAGGCTCGTCTGTTTATTCAAAGATTGACTTACGTTCCGGGTATCATCAAATGCGGGTGAAAGAAGATGATATTCCAAGGACTGCTTTCAGAACACGTTACGGTCATTACGAGTTTATGGTCATGCCGTTTGGTTTAACTAATGCACCAGCTGTGTTCATGGACCTTATGAACCGAGTGTGTGGACCATACCTTGACAAGTTTGTCATTGTTTTCATTGATGACATACTTATTTACTCAAAGAATGACCAAGAACACGGTGAACATTTGAGAAATGTGTTAGAAGTATTGAGGAAGGAAGAATTGTACGCTAAGTTTTCAAAGTGTGCATTTTGGTTGGAAGAAGTTCAATTCCTCGGTCACATAGTGAACAAAGAAGGTATTAAGGTGGATCCGGCAAAGATAGAAACTGTTGAAAAGTGGGAAACCCTGAAAACTCCGAAACACATACGCCAGTTTTTAAGACTAGCTGGTTACTACAGAAGGTTCATCCAAGACTTTTCCAGAATAGCAAAACCCTTGACTGCATTAACGCATAAAGGGAAGAAATTTGAATGGAATGATGCACAAGAGAAAGCGTTTTAGTTATTGAAGAAAAAGCTAACTACGGCACCTATATTGTCATTACATGAAGGGAATGATGATTTTGTGATTTATTGTGACGCATCAAAGCAAGATCTCGGTTGTGTATTAATGCAACGAATGAAGGTGATTGCTTATGCGTCTAGACAATTGAAGATTCACGAACAAAATTATACGACGCATGATTTGGAATTAGGCGCGGTTGTTTTTGCATTAAATACTTGGAGGCACTACTTATATGGGGTCAAAAGTATTATATATACCGACCACAAAAGTCTTCAACACATATTTAATCAGAAACAACTGAATATGAGGCAGCGTAGGTGGATTGAATTATTGAATGATTACGACTTTGAGATTCGTTACCACCCGGGGAAGGCAAATGTGGTAGCCGTTGCCTTGAGCAGGAAGGACAGAGAACCCATTCGAGTAAAATCTATGAATATAATGATTCATAATAACCTTACTACTCAAATAAAGGAGGCGAAACAAGGAGTTTTAAAAGAGGGAAATTTAAAGGATGAAATACCCAAAGGATCGGAGAAGCATCTTAATTTTCGGGAAGACGGAACCCGGTATAGGGCTGAAAGGATTTGGGTACCAAAATTTGGAGATATGAGAGAAATGGTACTTAGAGAAGCTCATAAAACCAGATACTCAATACATCCTGGAACGGGGAAGATGTACAAGGATCTCAAGAAACATTTTTGGTGGCCGGGTATGAAAGCCGATGTTGCTAAATACGTAGGAGAATGTTTGACGTGTTCTAAGGTCAAAGCTGAGCATCAGAAACCATCAGGTCTACTTCAACAACCCGAAATCCCGGAATGGAAATGGGAAAATATTACCATGGATTTCATCACTAAATTGCCAAGGACTGCAAGTGGTTTTGATACTATTTGGGTAATAGTTGATCATCTCACCAAATCAGCACACTTTCTACCAATAAGAGAAGATGACAAGATGGAGAAGTTAGCACGACTGTATTTGAAGGAAGTCATCTCCAGACATGGAATACCAATCTCTATTATCTCTGATAGGGATGGCAGATTTATTTCAAGATTTTGGCAGACATTACAGCAAGCATTAGGAACTCGTCTAGACATGAGTACTGCCTATCATCCACAAACTGATGGGCAGAGCGAAAGGACGATACAAACGCTTGAATACATGCTACGAGCATGTGTTATTGATTTCGGAAACAGTTGGGATCGACATTTACCGTTAGCAGAATTTTCCTACAACAACAGCTACCATTCAAGCATTGAGATGGCGCCGTTTGAAGCACTTTATGGTAGAAAGTGCAGGTCTCTAATTTGTTGGAGTGAAGTGGGGGATAGACAGATTACGGGTCCGGAGATTATACAAGAAACTACCGAGAAGATCATCCAAATTCAACAACGGTTGAAAACCGCCCAAAGTCGACAAAAGAGCTACGCTGACATTAAAAGAAAAGATATAGAATTTGAAATTGGAGAGATGGTCATGCTTAAAGTTGCACCTTAGAAAGGCGTTGTTCGATTTGGTAAACGAGAGAAATTAAATCCAAGGTATATTGGACCATTCAAGATTATTGATCGTGTCGGACCAGTAGCTTACCGACTTGAGTTACCTCAACAACTCGCGGCTGTACATAACACTTTCCACGTCTCGAATTTGAAGAAATGTTTTGCTAAAGAAGATCTCACTATTCCGTTAGATGAAATCCAAATCAACGAAAAACTTCAATTCATCGAAGAACCCGTCGAAATAATGGATCGTGAGGTTAAAAGACTTAAGCAAAACAAGATACCAATTGTTAAGGTTCGATGGAATGCTCGTAGAGGACCCGAATTCACCTGGGAGCGTGAAGATCAGATGAAGAAGAAATACCCGCATCTATTTCCAGAAGATTCGTCAAACCTTCAACAGCTTAAAATTTCCGGACGAAATTTATTTAACGGGTAGGTACTGTAGTGACCCGAACTTTTCCATGTTTATATATATTAATTGAGATTGATATTTACATGATTAAATGTTTCCAACATGTTAAGCAATCAAACTTGTTAAGACTTGATTAATTGAAATATGTTTCATATAGACAATTGACCACCCAAGTTGACCGGTGATTCACGAACGTTAAAACTTGTAAAAACTATATGATGACATATATATGGATATATATATATATATATATATATATATATATATATATATATATATATATATATATATATATATATATATAGTTAATATGATACTATGATAATTAAACATATCATTAAGTATATTAACAATGAACTACATATGTAAAAACAAGACTACTAACTTAATGATTTTTAAACGAGACATATATGTAACGATTATCGTTGTAAAGACATTTAATGTATATATATCATATTAAGAGATATTCATAGATGATAATATCATGATAATATAATAATTTAAAATCTCATTTGATATTATAAACATTGGGTTAACAACATTTAACAAGATCGTTAACCTAAAGGTTTCAAAACAACACTTACATGTAACGACTAACGATGACTTAACGACTCAGTTAAAATGTATATACATGTAGTGTTTTAATATGTATTTATACACTTTTGAAAGACTTCAATACACTTATCAAAATACTTCTACTTAACAAAAATGCTTACAATTACATCCTCGTTCAGTTTCATCAACAATTCTACTCGTATGCACCCGTATTCGTACTCGTACAATACACAGCTTTTAGATGTATGTACTATTGGTATATACACTCCAATGATCAGATCTTAGCAGCCCATGTGAGTCACATAACACATGTGAGAACCATCATTTGGCAACTAGCATGAAATATCTCATAAAATTACAAAAATATGAGTAATCATTCATGACTTATTTACATGAAAACAAAATTACATATCCTTTATATCTAATCCATACACCAACGACCAAAAACACCTACAAACACTTTCATTCTTCAATTTTATTCATCTAATTTATCTCTCTCAAGTTCTATCTTCAAGTTCTAAGTGTTCTTCATAAATTCCAAAAGTTCTAGTTACATAAAATCAAGAATACTTTCAAGTTTGCTAGCTCACTTTCAATCTTGTAAGGTGATCATCCAACCTCAAGAAATCTTTGTTTCTTACAGTAGGTTATCATTTCAATACAAGGTAATAATCATATTCAAACTTTGGTTCAATTTCTATAACAATAACAATCTTATTTCAAGTGATGATCTTACTTGAACTTGTTTTCGTGTCATGATTCTGCTTCAAGAACTTCGAGCCATCCAAGGATCCGTTGAAGATAGATCCATTTTTCTCTTTTACAGTAGGTTTATCCAAGGAACTTAAGGTAGTAATGATGTTCATAACATCATTCAATTCATACATATAAAGCTATCTTATTCGAAGGTTTAAACTTGTAATCACTAGAACATAGTTTAGTTAATTCTAAACTTGTTCGCAAACAAAAGTTAATCCTTCTAACTTGACTTTTAAAATCAACTAAACACATGTTCTATATCTATATGATATGCTAACTTAATGATTTAAAACCTGGAAACATGAAAAACACCGTAAAACTGGATTTACGCCGTCGTAGTAACACCGCGGGCTGTTTTGGGTTAGTTAATTAAAAACTATGATAAACTTTGATTTAAAAGTTGTTATTCTGAGAAAATGATTTTTATTATGAACATGAAACTATATCCAAAAAATATGGTTAAACTCAAAGTGGAAGTATGTTTTCTAAAATGGTCATCTAGACGTCGTTCTTTCGACTGAAATGACTACCTTTACAAAAACGACTTGTAAATTATTTTTTTACTATAAACCTATACTTTTTCTGATTAGATTCATAAAGTAGAGTTCAATATGAAACCATAGCAATTTGATTCACTCAAAACGGATTTAAAATGAAGAAGTTATGGGTAAAACAAGATTGGATAATTTTTCTCATTTTAGCTACGTAAAAATTGGTTACAAATCTATTCCAACCATAACTTAATCAACTTGTATTGTATATTATGTAATCTTGAGATACCATAGACACGTATACAATGTTTCAACCTATCATGTCGACACATCTATATATATTTCGGAACAACCATAGACACTCTATATGTGAATGTTGGAGTTAGCTATACAGGGTTGAGGTTGATTCCAAAATATATATAGTTTGAGTTGTGATCAATACTGAGATACGTATACACTGGGTCGTGGATTGATTCAAGATAATATTTATCGATTTATTTCTGTACATCTAACTGTGGACAACTAGTTGTAGGTTACTAACGAGGACAACTGACTTAATAAACTTAAAACATCAAAATATATTAAAAGTGTTGTAAATATATTTTGAACATACTTTGATATATATGTATATATTGTTATAGGTTCGTGAATCAACCAGTGGCCAAGTCTTACTTCCCGACAAAGTAAAAATCTGTGAAAGTGAGTTATAGTCCCACTTTTAAAATCTAATATTTTTGGGATGAGAATACATGCAGGTTTTATAAATGATTTACAAAATAGACACAAGTACGTGAAACTACATTCTATGGTTGAATTATCGAAATCGAATATGCCCCTTTTTATTAAGTCTGGTAATCTAAGAATTAGGGAACAGACACCCTAATTGACGCGAATCCTAAAGATAGATCTATTGGGCCTAACAAACCCCATCCAAAGTACCGGATGCTTTAGTACTTCGAAATTTATATCATATCCGAAGGGTGTCCCGGAATGATGGGGATATTCTTATATATGCATCTTGTTAATGTTGGTTACCAGGTGTTCACCATATGAATGATTTTTATCTCTATGTATGGGATGTGTATTGAAATATGAAATCTTGTGGTCTATTATTATGATTTGATATATATAGGTTAAACCTATAACTCACCAACATTTTTGTTGACGTTTTAAGCATGTTTATTCTCAGGTGATTATTAAGAGCTTCCGCTATCGCATACTTAAATAAGGACAAGATTTGGAGTCCATGCTTGTATGATATTGTGTAAAAACTGCATTCAAGAAACTTATTTTGTTGTAATATATTTGTATTGTAAACCATTATGTAATGGTCGTGTGTAAACAGGATATTTTAGATTATCATTATTTGATAATCTACGTAAATCTTTTTAAACCTTTATTGATGAAATAAAGGTTATGGTTTGTTTTAAAAATGAATGCAGTCTTTGAAAAATGTCTCATATAGAGGTCAAAACCTCGCAACGAAATCAATTAATATGGAACGTTTTTAATCAATAAGAACGGGACATTTCAACAAACACGAGGATTTATAGTGATTCGAGAGGATGTTAACTAATCCTCCTTAATTCACTCCCCAATTTTAAGAATTGAGATTTTTCTTCACTATGATACCCCAAACCCGGTGGAGTGTCCGGATACAACACTAGCTCCTCGATAAGCCGCTACTTATGAACCCTTAGGTCCCTTTGAAGAATTCACAAACACCAAATGCTCTTACCACAAGATCCTAATGCTATAGCCTAGTGAATTCACAACTACATTCTACATCCCTTTAAGAAGATAGCTCACAAGTAAACTTATAGCTAAGCTTACAATCACTCATAGTTCTTCAATAGGTGTAACGACCCGTCAAAATCGCTATTGACGCGACACGTTAATCATTGATTCCACAGTGAGGTTTTGACCTCTATATGATACGTTTTGATAAAATATTGCATTCATTAAAATAAGTGACTTTCTAAACATAGAAAGTTATAAACATGTGGGCGAGTGCTTAGGTATAAGCAAAATCCCGAAATACATAAGTCTTTAATTTACAGGTTGACATCACAGTCCAATTATTTATTACACAACGCAGTTTTATTTTGAATGCAATAAACTTTGTACAAAGCATGAGAGACTCCATGCAGGCAACAAGCACATTACAGCGGAAGCATTCTAAGGACCTGAGAATAAAACATGCTAAAAAAGTCAACACGAATGTTGGTGAGTTATAGGTTTAATTGCTCGAGTCATAAACATGTATAAAGATAGACCACAAGATTTCATCAAAAGTTTATCAATAGATTCTACGTAACAGAGCACCCTGGTAACTAAACTTAACGCTATAGTGATAATTACCCCATTCGTTTTAATACACGCAAACCAACGTGTCTTAAACTCAAATAACATACGTCTGTTAAAAGGCTAGCGCTCTAGCTCGGACGGGGATGTCAAGCCCTATGGATCCATATACAATTATTCGCGCCCACCAGTCCATATCCTATGTACTGGCAGCTACTAGTTACCAAAGCTAAGGGATTTCCGGTTTAACTCAGTGTAGAATTTAGTATGTACTTGTGTCTTATCGCGTTTAAAATAAATTGCATGCATTCTCAGCCCAAAAATATTTAAAGTATTTAAAAAGGGAGACTATAAACTCACTGTTCAATATTGAGACTCAATATTGTAGGCAAATTGCATAGACGTAATGACGGTAGATGACTGTATGGTTGGCCTTGGATTCAAGAACAATACCCCAAACAATACCCAATATTTCCTTAGCTTAAAGCGGTTTGAAACCCGAATTAAAACACCCTCGAATATACTTTATTATTATTAACTTAAATTAAAATTATAATTATAATTATAAATTAAAATTTATATTACATAAGAAAATATATTTTGAAGTATTTCGTCGAACAAACTGGCCTTTTTATAGTACTTTTCGATTTACTGTAGCTCATGCGATCGCATGAGTTTTCAGTGTTTTTGCCATGCGATCGCATAGCCGCCTTTCCCGTTTTGTTTGCTAGTTCGTCGACATCAAATAGTATTTACTGTAGCAAATAGTGTTTTACTGTAGCAAATAGTGTTTTACTGTAGCAAATAGTGTTTTACTGTAGCACTGTAGCAAAATACGGTTTCACTGTAGCAAATAGTATTTTACTGTAGCAAATAGTATTTTACTGTAGGAAAGTCGTTTTTACTTGTACATATATATATACATACATATAATTGTTCATGAATCGTCGAGAGTAGTCAAAGGTAATTGTATATATGAAACAGTTCTAAAATTTTTGAGACTCAATCTAACAGACTTTGTTTAACGTGTCAAAATAATAAATCGTATAGAGAATTGGTTTAAATTAGTCGAAATTTTTCGGGTCATCACAGTACCTCCCCGTTAAAGAAAATTTCGTCCCGAAATTTTGAGTAGTACCTGTTTCATGAGGGATATCAGTGAACAAATGTGGATACTTTTGCTTCATTTGATCTTCACGTTCCCAAGTAAACTCGGGTCCTCGTCTTGCGTTCCAACGAACCCTAACTATCGGTATTTTGCTTTGTTTTAATTGTTTGACCTCACGGTCCATGATTTCAACAGGTTCTTCGACAAAATGGAGTTTATCATTGATTCGTATTTCGTCAAGAGGAATTACGACATCCTCTTCAGCTAAACATTTCTTCAAATTTGACATGTGAAATGTGTCGTGAACACTACTAAGTTCTTGCGGTAGCCTTAATCGATAAGCAACTGCTCCAATTCTTTCGGTGATTTCAAAGGGTCCTACGTACCTAGGACTTAGCTTTCCTCGTTTACCGAATCGTACAACGCCTTTCCAGGGTGACACTTTCAACATGACTTTGTCGCCCACTTGAAATTCTAGCGGTTTTCTTCTTACATCAGCATAACTCTTTTGGCGACTCATGGCCGTTTTCAATCGCTGTTGTATTTGAATGATCTTTTCGGTGGTTTCGTGAATAATTTCTGGTCCAGTAAGTTGTCTTTCTCCTACTTCACTCCAACATATAGGAGATCTGCACTTTCTTCCGTAAAGTGCTTCAAATGGCGCTGCGTTGATGCTCGTATGATAGCTGTTATTGTATGAAAATTCTGCCAACGGTAAGTGTCGATCCCAACTGGTTCCAAAGTCAATCACGTATGCCCGTAACATGTCTTCCAATGTTTGTATTGTTCTTTCACTTTGACCATCTGTCTGTGGGTGATAAGCGGTGCTCATATCTAATCGAGTTCCCAATGCTTTTTGTAATGACTGCCAGAAACGTGATGTGAATCGGGTGTCGCGATCAGATATGATAGAGATGGGTACACCATGCCTGGAAACTACTTCCTTCAAATATAGGCGTGCTAATTTCTCCATACTGTCTGTCTCCTTTATTGGTAGAAAGTGAGCTGATTTAGTTAGACGATCAACTATCACCCAAATAGTATCATGACTACTTGCAGTCCTTGGCAATTTTGTAATGAAATCCATAGTTATTCTTTCCCATTTCCACTGCGGAATTTCTGGTTGTTGCAGTAATCCTGACGGCTTTTGGTGCTCAGCTTTGACCTTTGCACACGTCAAACATTTGCTTACATAAGTAGCAATTTCTGTCTTCATATTAGGCCACCAATAAAACTTCTTGAGATTGTGGTACATTTTCCCGTTTCCTGGGTGAATTGAGTACCTCGTTTTGTGTGCTTCATCTAGTACTAGTTGCCTTAGATTACCATGTTTTGGTACCCATATCCTATCAGCAAAATACAGGGTTCCATCGGCGTTTACTTCAAGCTGTTTTTCTAACCCTCTGCTCATTTCGCCTTTTTCATTTTCTTCTTTTAAAGCCTCTAACTGTGTTGCTTGAATTTGCTTTGTGAGATCAGTACGAATTGTAATATTCAAAGCTCAGACCCTAAGAGGTTTTACTCTTTCTTTTCGACTTAGAGCATCAGCTACAACATTAGCCTTTCCGGGGTGGTAACGGATTTCACAATCGTAATCGTTTAACAACTCTACCCAGCGACGTTGCCTCATATTGAGTTGTTTTTGATCAAAAATATGCTGAAGACTCTTATGGTCGGTGTACACTGTACACTTGGTGCCATATAGATAGTGTCTCCATATTTTGAGTGCAAAAACTACTGCTCCAAGTTCCAAATCGTGCATCGTATAGTTCTTTTCATGAATTTTTAGTTGTCGTGAGGCGTATGCGATGACTTTTGTGCGTTGCATTAATACACATCCTAAACCTTGGCGTGAAGCATCACAATAGATCACGAAATCATCATTTCCTTCCGGTAATGACAAAATGGGTGCAGACGTTAACTTCTTCTTTAATAACTGGAATGAGGATTCCTGTTCTGTGGACCAATCATACTTCTTTCCCTTTTGAGTCAATGTAGTTAAGGGTTTAGCGATTCTAGAGAAATCTTGAATGAATCTTCGGTAGTAACCAGCAAGACCTAAGAATTGGCGGATTTGTGTTGGAGTCTTCGGTGTTTCCCATTTACTAATGGCTTCGATCTTGGCGGGGTCAACTTTAATTCCATGTTTACTGACAACATGGCCCAAAAATTGTACTTCTTGTAACCAGAAATCACACTTCAAAAATTTTGCGTACAATTCTTCTTTCTTGAGTATCTCTAGTACCAGTCTTAAGTGTTGCTCATGTTCTTCCTTGTTCTTCGAGTAAATCAATATGTCGTCGATAAAAACAATGACAAATTTGTCTAAATACGGTCTACAGATGCGATTCATTAGATCCATGAATACTGCTGGAGCATTAGTCAATCCAAAAGGCATGACTAAAAATTCATAGTGACCATAACGGGTTCTGAACGCTGTTTTAGGAACATCTTCTTCCTTCACTCTCAACTGATGATATCCGGAGCGTAGATCAATCTTAGAATAAACACTTGATCCTTGCAATTGATCAAACAAATCATCAATCCTCGGTAATGGGTACCGATTCTTGATCGTTAATTTGTTTAATTCTCGGTAATCTATGCACATTCTCATAGATCCATCCTTCTTCTTGACGAACAGAATAGGAGCACCCCAAGGTGAAAAACTAGGACGAATAAATCCATGGTCTGATAATTCTTGCAACTGGTCTTGTAATTCTTGCATTTCTGAAGGTGCAAGTCTATATGGAGATCGGGCTACAGGTGCAGCTCCTGGTATGAGATCAATCTGGAATTCTACACATCTGAGTGGAGGTAGCCCCGGTAATTCTTTTGGAAATACTCCGGGATATTCTCTTACAACCGGCATGTCATCAATGCTTCTTTCTTCAGTATCGATATTCTTTACGTGTGCCAGAATAGCATAACAACCTTTTCTTATAAGTTTCTGGGCCTTCATACAGCTGATAAAGTTCAGTTTTGAGTTGTTCTTCTCCCCATAAATCATTAATGACGTTTCATCCTTACGAGGGATGCGGATTGCTTTCTCAGCGCAAACAACTTCCGCTCTTGTTTTGGACATCCAGTCCATGCTAACGATTACATCAAAACTTCCTAATTCTACGGGTATCAAATCAATTTTGAAGGTTTCACCAGCGAGATTCATTTCGCAACCATGGCAAATTTTATCGGCTTTTATCAGTTTACCATTAGCTAATTCAATAGTATATTTATCGTCTAGAGGTAATGATGCACATTTTAGTTTAAAACTAAAGTCTTTACACATATAACTTCTATCAGCACCCGTATCAAACATAATAGAAGCTAGTTGATTATTAACGGTAAACGTACCCGTGACAAGATTAGGATCCTCACGTGCTTTACTGGCACTAACATTAAATGCCCTCCCACGTGCGGGTTCTTTGTTCTTCTCCTTATCAGGGCATTGATTTATAAAGTGACCAGACTTCCCGCATCCATAACATTTCTTGACATCGGTCGATTTTGTCTTTACTTCAGACACGGTGGCATAACAATCTTTCGCCACATGTCCTTTCTTGTTGCACTTATCACAGACCACTTGGCAATAGCCTGCATGATGTGTGTAACATCTTTTGCAGAACGGATGAGGTCCCTTATAGTTTGGACTTGCAGTTGCCCCATCTTGTTTACCTTTAAAAGTTTCTTGTTTCTTCAGATGAGTACTTTTGCCCTTATAGTCTTCCCATTTCCTCTTTCCTTCAGTTGTCTTGACTTCGGTAATTGGGGCCTTAATCGAACTCTCTGTGATCTGGTCCATGAGTTGGTGTGCCATTATCATGGCTTCCTGCATCGTATTTGGTTTGGACGATGTAACATTTCCTTTGATATTGATCGATAAACCGTCAATATACATTTCTATCTTTCGTTTCTCGTTTGGCACCAATTCGGGACACAACAAGGCTAGTTCCATGAAACGCTTTTCATAGTTATTGAGATTCGCGCCGATAACCTTCAGATTACGTAACTCAGATTCCATTTTTCTGATCTCGTTACGAGGACAGTACTCCTCGATTAGCATCTTTTTCAGTTCTTCCCAAGAGATATCATATGCCGTATCTATTCCTTCTGCTTTAGCATAATTGTTCCACCAAGTAAGTGCACCATCTTGCAACGTGCACGAAGCATACTTTGACTTGTCTCCGTTCGCACAATTACTGATTTTGAAAACGGACTCCATCTTTTCAAACCATCGGGTTAGACCGACTGGTCCCTCGGTTCCACTAAACGTCTGTGGTTTGCATCCTTGAAAAGTTTTGTATGAGCATCCGTTTCGAGAGTTTGTGTTTACGGCTGCTGCTTTGGCTGCTGCTTCGGCTGTTGCTTTTGCTGCCTCGGCTGCAGCAATTCTTTCATTCACACGTTTCTCGACTAGTTGCTCAAACTCAGCATCCGACATTTGAGACATGTTTCTTCAATAAACACAACAGATATAATTTAATCATATAGAATATTATAGGTAAAATGAGTTGTCAATAGTTTAATAATATGAACCGATTATTATAAAAGCCTCTTCTTCTTATTAGCATTTTATAATTATTTCTAGGGTATTACCTACCCGTTAAGTTCATACATAATAGCTAGTACAAGGAATTAACTACTAAAATCCTAATAATATTCCACTATGAAAAATTATAGCGAGTTACTACATTATTATGTAATAATAATAATAAGAAGTAGTAATAATACAAATAATCATTCCATGCATTTATTATTAATAAACCAAAATAATACAATACCATACAATACTGATATTTTACATATGCTTATTTTACATAACAAGATAGAGTAGCACACATAAGCAATGAAATAGCGCATGGAAGATTTATGGTTGCGAGGTCGTTTATTCAGAACTATCAGAAACTTCTTCCCATTTTGTTCTCTCTGCCAATTGTTTGTGTGCACATGGTCCGACAGACATTCTGGCAGTGTATTTTATTTTTAGTTGGGGTTTTGAGGTACCCGTTGCCTCAGTGGGTTTAATACAATAAGGGTGGTTACGGATCGAATGGTCCTGTTCTTTTTTAATAATTAAGGACATTTTATTATTGTGGTTGTTTTTATTATCTATTGCAAGTTGGAATTTCTCCTTAGTGATCTCTTTTATTTCATTAGCGAAATCCTCCTCCTTACTGATCTCGTCTGATGACGAACTGTCTGAGTCATGTGTAGGAGAATATGATGACGAACTGCAAGAATATGTACCGGTGGTCATGAACCGAAATCTGCCAGGCGTAATCGGCACAACCCGCCCGTCGGCGGTATATCTGGACCAATGTCCATATTTGTTTAGAAATGGACGATCCTCGTTTACTCCAGGGATCATGGGTCCATGCCAACGATACTGTGGCTCTGGAAAACTAAAGCTGGGTGGAGCTGGAACCTCCTCTGGGTTTACCGGGAGTTGAGATTCCCCGGCTAACACAATTTCTTCTTTAATAGGTATTGGAATGCCCTTTTCAGTTGTGGATAGAATAGATTCAGTGTCCGATTCCGAGTCGTACAAAATGATAGGATTAGAGGAAGTCATCTATCACATAATTGAAACAACAATTACGTTAGCATATAAATATATCACATATAATGTTTTTGACCAAATAATAAGCAAAAATCAGTAACAACAGATATGGTCATAGTCCAGACTCACTAATGCATCCTAACAATTACCAGTTAAACACACTAATGTAATTTCTGGTTCCCTATGACCTCAAGCTCGGATACCAACTGTAACGACCCGTCAAAATCGCTATTGACGCGGCACGTTAATCATTGATTCCACAGTGAGGTTTTGACCTCTATATGATACGTTTTGATAAAATATTTCATTCATTAAAATAAGTGACTTTCTAAACATAGAAAGTTATAAACATGTGGGCGAGTGCTTAGGTATAAGCAAAACCCCGAAATACATAAGTCTTTAATTTACAGGTTGACATCACAGTCCAATTATTTATTACACAACGCAGTTTTATTTTGAATGCAATAAACTTTGTACAAAGCATGAGAGACTCCATGCAGGCAACAAGCACATCACAGCGGAAGCATTCTAAGGACCTGAGAATAAAACATGCTAAAAAAGTCAACACGAATGTTGGTGAGTTATAGGTTTAATTGCTCGAGTCATAAACATGTATAAAGATAGACCACAAGATTTCATCAAAAGTTTATCAATAGATTCTACGTAACAGAGCACCCTGGTAACTAAACTTAACGCTATAGTGATAATTACCCCATTCGTTTTAATACACGCAAACCAACGTGTCTTAAACTCAAATAACATACGTCCGTTAAAAGGCTAGCGCTCTAGCTCGGACGGGGATGTCAAGCCCTATGGATCCATATACAATTATTCGCGCCCACCAGTCCATATCCTATGTACTGGCAGCTACTAGTTACCAAAGCTAAGGGATTTCCGGTTTAACTCAGTGTAGAATTTAGTATGTACTTGTGTCTTATCGCGTTTAAAATAAATTGCATGCATTCTCAGCCCAAAAATATTTAAAGTATTTAAAAAGGGAGACTATAAACTCACTGTTCAATATTGAGACTCAATATTGTAGGCAAATTGTATAGACGTAATGACGGTAGATGACTGTATGGTTGGCCTTGGATTCAAGAACAATACCCCAAACAATACCCAATATTTCCTTAGCTTAAAGCGGTTTGAAACCCGAATTAAAACACCCTCGAATATACTTTATTATTATTAACTTAAATTAAAATTATAATTATAATTATAAATTAAAATTTATATTACATAAGAAAATATATTTTGAAGTATTTCGTCGAACAAACTGGCCTTTTTATAGTACTTTTCGATTTACTGTAGCTCATGCGATCGCATGAGTTTTCAGTGTTTTTGCCATGCGATCGCATGGCCGCCTTTCCCGTTTTGTTTGCTAGTTCGTCGACATCAAATAGTATTTACTGTAGCAAATAGTGTTTCACTGTAGCAAATAGTGTTTACTGTAGCAAATAGTGTTTACTGTAGCACTGTAGCAAAATACGGTTTCACTGTAGCAAATAGTATTTTACTGTAGCAAATAGTATTTTACTGTAGGAAAGTCGTTTTTACTTGTACATATATATATACATACATATAATTGTTCATGAATCGTCGAGAGTAGTCAAAGGTAATTGTATATATGAAACAGTTCTAAAATTTTTGAGACTCAATCTAACAGACTTTGTTTAACGTGTCAAAATAATAAATCGTATAGAGAATTGGTTTAAATTAGTCGAAATTTTTCGGGTCATCACAATAGGTCACACCAACTTAATTCCCAATGGAATTGATCAACTTTCTAGATCCCTTTAAGGAAGTTTAATCATTAAGCAAAATGGTGTTTCCTATCATAAGAACTATCTAACTTCCTTGACCCCCTAAGGAAGTGTCTTACAAGGTAAACTTAAAGATACAAATGATGTGTACAAAGTTTACATTTTAATTCTACTTACTGTAAGTAGAATCTCTCTTTCTCTCTTATAATCTCTCCATAGATATGTGCTTGACGCTTGGGAGATCAGTAGATATGACTTTGAAAGAATGTTGGAAAGAGGTGGTCTTCTAGTTTGACAAAGAGATGTATTTATTGAAATGTCCCGTTCTTATTGATTAAAAACGTTCCATATTAATTGATTTCGTTGCGAGGTTTTAACCTCTATATGAGACGTTTTTCAAAGACTGCATTCATTTTTAAAACAAACCATAACCTTTATTTCATAAATAAAGGTTTAAAAAGCTTTACGTAGATTATCAAATAATGATAATCTAAAATATCCTGTTTACACACGACCATTACATAATGGTTTACAATACAAATATGTTACATCGAAATCAGTTTCTTGAATGCAGTTTTTACACAATATCATACAAACATGGACTCCAAATCTTGTCCTTATTTTAGTATGCAACAGCGGAAGCTCTTAGTATTCACCTGAGAATAAACATGCTTTAAACGTCAACAAAAATGTTGGTGAGTTATAGGTTTAACCTATATATATATCAAATCGTAACAATAGACCACAAGATTTCATATTTCAATACACATCCCATACATAGAGATAAAAATCATTCATATGGTGAACACCTGGTAACCGACATTAACAAGATGCATATATAAGAATATCCCCATCATTCCGGGACACCCTTCGGATATGATATAAATTTCGAAGTACTAAAGCATCCGGTACTTTGGATGGGGTTTGTTAGGCCCAATAGATCTATCTTTAGGATTCGCGTCAATTAGAGTGTTTGTTCCCTAATTCTTAGATTACCAGACTTAATAAAAAGGGGCATATTCGATTTCGAAAATTCAACCATAGAATGTAGTTTCACGTACTTGTGTCTATTTTGTAAATCATTTATAAAACCTGCATGTATTCTCATCCCAAAAATATTAGATTTTAAAAGTGGGACTATAACTCACTTTCACAGATTTTTACTTCGTCAGGAAGTAAGACTTGGCCACTGGTTGATTCACGAACCTATAACAATATATACATATATATCAAAGTATGTTCAAAATATATTTACAACACTTTTAATATATTTTGATGTTTTAAGTTTATTAAGTCAGCTGTCCTCGTTAGTAACCTACAACTAGTTGTCCACAGTTAGATGTACAGAAATAAATCGATAAATATTATCTTGAATCAATCCACGACCCAGTGTATACGTATCTCAGTATTGATCACAACTCAAACTATATATATTTTGGAATCAACCTCAACCCTGTATAGCTAACTCCAACATTCACATATAGAGTGTCTATGGTTGTTCCGAAATATATATAGATGTATCTACATGATAGGTCGAAACATTGTATACGTGTCTATGGTATCTCAAGATTACATAATATACAATACAAGTTGATTAAGTTATGGTTGGAATAGATTTGTTACCAATTTTCACGTAGCTAAAATGAGAAAAATTATCCAATTTTGTTTTACCCATAACTTCTTCATTTTAAATCCGTTTTGAGTGAATCAAATTGCTATGGTTTCATATTGAACTCTATTTTATGAATATAAACAGAAAAAGTATAGGTTTATAGTTGGAAAAATAAGTTACAAGTCGTTTTTGTAAAGGTAGTCATTTCAGTCGAAAGAACGACGTCTAGATGACCATTTTAGAAAACATACTTCCACTTTGAGTTTAACCATGATTTTTGGATATAGTTTCATGTTCATAATAAAAATCATTTTCTCAGAATAACAACTTTTAAATCAAAGTTTATCATAGTTTTTTTATTAACTAACCCAAAACAGCCCGCGGTGTTACTACGACGGCGTAAATCCGGTTTTACGGTGTTTTTCGTGTTTCCAGGTTTTAAATCATTAAGTTAGCATATCATATAGATATAGAACATGTGTTTAGTTGATTTTAAAAGTCAAGTTAGAAGGATTAACTTTTATTTGCGAACAAGTTTAGAATTAACTAAACTATGTTCTAGTGATTACAAGTTTAAACCTTCAAATAAGATAGCTTTATATGTATGAATCGAATGATGTTATGAACATCATTACTACCTCAAATTCCTTGGATAAACCTACTGGAAATGAAAAAAATGGATCTAGCTTCAAAGGATCCTTGGATGGCTTGAAAGTTCTTGAAGCAGAATCATGACACGAAAACAGTTCAAGTAAGATTTTCACTCGAAATAAGATTGTTATAGTTATAGAAATTGAATTAAAGTTTGAATATGATTATTACCTTGTATTATAAAGATAACCTACTATAAGTAACAAAGGTTTCTTGATCTTGGATGATTACTTGGAATGGATTTAGAAAACTTGGAAGTAAACTTGCAATCTTGGAAGTATTCTTGATTTTATGAAACTAGAACTTTTGGAATTTATGAAGAACACTTAAAACTTGAAGATAGAACTTGAGAGAGATCAATTAGATGAAGAAAATTGAAGAATGAAAGTGTTTGTAGGTGTTTTTGGTCGTTGGTGTATGGATTAGATATAAAGGATATGTAATTTTGTTTTCATGTAAATAAGTCATGAATGATTACTCATATTTTTGTAATTTTATGAGATATTTCATGCTAGTTGCCAAATGATGGTTCCCACATGTGTTAGGTGACTCACATGGGCTGCTAAGAGCTGATCATTGGAGTGTATATACCAATAGTACATACATCTAAAAGCTGTGTATTGTACGAGTACGAATACGGGTGCATACGAGTAGAATTGTTGATGAAACTGAACGAGGATGTAATTGTAAGCATTTTTGTTAAGTAGAAGTATTTTGATAAGTGTATTGAAGTCTTTCAAAAGTGTATAAATACATATTAAAACACTACATGTATATACATTTTAACTGAGTCGTTAAGTCATCATTAGTCGTTACATGTAAGTGTTGTTTTGAAACCTTTAGGTTAACGATCTTGTTAAATGTTGTTAACCCAATGTTTATAATATCAAATGAGATTTTAAATTATTATATTATCATGATATTATCATGTATTAATATCTCTTAATATGATATATATATATATTAAATGTCTTTACAACGATAATCGTTACATACATGTCTCGTTTAAAAATCATTAAGTTAGTAGTCTTGTTTTTACATATGTAGTTCATTGTTAATATACTTAATGATATGTTTACTTATCATAGTATCATGTTAACTATATATATATCCATATATATGTCATCATATAGTTTTTACAAGTTTTAACGTTCGTGAATCACCGGTCAACTTGGGTGGTCAATTGTCTATATGAAACATATTTCAATTAATCAAGTCTTAACACGTTTGATTGCTTAACATGTTGGAAACATTTAATCATGTAAATATCAATCTCAATTAATATATATAAACATGGAAAAGTTCGGATCACTACATTTATATTCCAAGAAAAACTTGACAGACAAAACTGCGGTCGAAGCACGGTCGACCTTGCAGGTGACCGTACAACTTCTGTCAGCATTTCAACATATCCGTTGGAGCTCATTTTTCTTTGAATTTTTGGTTTCTTCACCCAATATAGAGCCTTCAAAATATGCTTAATTCACCTAGAAGTTAAATCCATTACCCTTTTGATCTTGGACATATGCATGGAGGTTGACATGTGCTATCTAAAGAGGAAAGTCCAATGTCCTTGACCATTGTCGTTGATTTCCTAAAAAGGTAAATGCAGATTTTTGTCTCTTGACAAACCACTAGCATCCAAACTTCATTACCCAAATCTTTAAACCCTTGTCTTCATCTTTGATGGAAGTATCTTGCCCATTGGAATCTTGTTACAACTCCATTGAACTAGTTTGAGAACACTTTGACTAGTTGCACTAATCATAAAGAGATAAACCACTACATTCCAAACCTCATACCCATGTCTTCACCAACTTATCTTTTCTTTGATGGAAGTATCTAGTTCTTTAGAACCTTGTTACAGCTTAATTGAACTAGTTTGAATCTAGTTGGAACTTAATGATCCTTGTTACAACCTTGACTAGCTTGAACTAGTTACATTTACAAACATACAATGGTACATAAAACTAATGGGAGAGCACCTCTTTAATTGGGACTTTAATGACCATTATTAGTAAGTTTAAATGACATCATGTAATAGGATAAAAAGATATAACACTTGTGTGTTTAATCTTATTTCAAGTTAAATTGTCATTAAGGTGTCATTAGGTGTGATTAATCAAGATTAACATCTTTTGGTTCAAAACTCTTTTGAAAACAAAGAAGGCAACTATTCTAAGTATATTTAGAAAGGTTTTGTAAATTATAGATGCCTCAAAGTAGTCTAACTCAAAGTGAATGGATTTGGTAACAGGAAGAACTGCGGTCAATCTGTTTTCGGCCGTGAGGTTAGCCGTAGATTGACAGTTTTAGAAAAAGGTGCAATTGTTGGAACAGGGCATCCACGGTCAGACTCACAGTCAACCGTGGTGCAGCCGCATAGCAATTTTACCAAGTTAATTATTTATGTATTGGTCTTTTGCTAGAGATAGTGTAGGCTTATGAACTCATGTCGTCTTATATATGATTAAGCACTTATCTCTTTTGTGTCATCATCAAAACAAAGTGATTAACTTTTGAATACTATAATTGGATTCTCAACCAACATTCTCCCCCTTTTTGATGATGACAAACATATGAGTAAGTGTTTAGTTATGTAAGCCGACATAAGTGTTAACATCACTTACCATACACTTTTCCCCCTTTTGTCGAAGCAAAAAGGTTAGCTCCCTCTGGAACTAAGCGCGCAATAGAGTAATGCTCCCCCTTAAATCTTACATAGCGGTAGATGATATAGCTCCCCCTTGAAATGTGCAATATAAGACTCATAGAAAAGAGGATTAGTCTACACATAAGTCATAATATCAAGTAAGGAGTGATATGAACTCAATGAGCTGGATAAACCTTCAATTAAGGGTTAGTGCACACACATAATAACATATAGCAAGCATGAGAATCATTGTGTGTCATAGATAACAAAGATAGTGGAGTGAGCATTTTGACCAATATATATGATCGTTAGAGAGCATGTAAGATCAAAAGTGCGTATGAACCACCACGTATCAGAGTTAATGAATAGTATAGCATGAATGTGTGATATAACATGTAGTGAGCAGAAGCCTTAGTATATCATGCAACATTATCATTAAGTACCAACATTACTCTACTAGTTCTACCAATTTTATGCATGTATAGATGCAAGTAGGTTTAAACAAGCATGTAGAACCATATAGCGTAGCATGGTATACATATTGCACATAGCGCAATGTGGAGACATAAGTGAAAGTAGAATGCAAAAGCTAATATACATGAGATCAATTTTCAAGCAAATAATCATGTATAACAATCATATTCATAAGCGTAGATGCTAGAGAATGTATGAAATAAAGTAGGTTCAAATAAGCATGTTAAAACACAAGTATAACATAGCATGGCAAACAAGTAAGAGTAGCACATGTAATCATATCATGCAATACTATAAATACTATCATGGTAGTTTCAAACAAGCATGTAAGGACAAAAGCATGGCATACATATTGCACATAATATAAGCATAGCATGTTGAATACTTATTGTAAGAACACAAGTAAGAGTAGCATGATGAAGCTAATATACGTAATCATGCATAACGATCTAATAAGCTTAAAACATGCATAAGGCACATCTATTTAACATTATGAGCATACTAGTTTATGTCAAGTAATAGTGATCAATAAGGCCGATATGATAAGTCGAAACGTTATCCACATGATAAAAAAATCATACACCAAGTTTCAGGTTATTCAACTAAGAGCATATCTCTTTGTATACTAGTGATGAACATATGTATAACCTAAACATATAGACCATGTTAATATTTCACTTATCATGTAATGGTCAAACCTAAATGGTGTTTAAATAATCACTTATTAGGTTGACTAGTCCAATTTTAGCACGAGAATGTACACATATATGAGTTTCGGAAGAAGTGGTACCTTAATCGAGAAAAGTTTGTTTCATCCATAAGCCTTAAGCACATGATCTTTCAATTGCTATATACTCAACTTTGGTAGTAGAGAGAGAGCTACAAGTGTTTGTTCCTTTGAGAGCCAAGAGGTTATGCATAAACTAACTAATGCACATACACCACTCTTTTAAATAGTAGCTATCCATAATTATCCGAATCTCTAAGGCACATGATATTCATGATGCATAGAACCCTTTAGATTTCTCTAAATATCCTTTTAATGGCTTGAAAGTGTGACATATTTGGACTTTCCTTTGATTAGGTGATGAGCATAACAGTGCGTTTGAAGTCTCACAAGCATTGTTAGAAATATATGCATAGAACTCAAGAATAATTATAGTAAGCATATATTACATCAAAACAAGCAATCATGCATAATAAGATCAATTAGAATTCACACTACAAGTAACAATCATGCATAACAAGCAAGTAATCATGATAATCAAATAGAGGCATGTTCCATAGCATGAATTTTGATGAGCATATTCATAACCTAAATAACTAGATTGGGAAGGCATTTAACTCGCAATTTAATCAAAATACGATATACGTTAAAACACTACTTATTTAGTTATCTTTTCAAATATAGCCCCAGAGTGGACTTAAATGATATAATATAACAAGCAATCGCAGAGTTCATGGCAAGTAAGCTTATATCAAATTACTTTCCAGGCATTCAACAATTATGATCTAAGACAATTATCATCATGTCAACATATGTTAACTTGACTATGAATAATGCTATCTAGTTAACATTTTCCATTTAACGATTTGGAGTGTTCAATTAGATCACGAGCATAAAAACAACCAAGCATAATTTTTCAACATGTTAATAAATCATAAGCATGTAAGCACATAAGCATGGTGAAAAATATATGTCATGTTAGATGTAGCAAATATTAAGCACAATACCCTCACAAATAAAGTTCAATCGGCAAGTTAATGATCCTACGTGTGTAGTATAGCATCTAACAGGGTAATTTCAACCAACATTGGTTACGAAGAGAGAACTCAAGTTGTTAAGCATGATAATATTATGAGCATACAAGTATGACATGTATATTTGCACATATAAGCATACAAGAAATGAGAACATATATGGTATATGCGAGAGATAAACAAGGATTATGCAATTTACACCTAGTGTATAATGAGCAGAAGCCTAGAGTGTAAAGTGTACCATAAAGCATTCAAGTTTCTCTATCAAGTATATTTCAACCTTATCATCCATGAGTTCAAAGAACTTTTCACAAGGAAAATGGTTAATTGGATCAATAACCAAGTCATGAACATCTATTTGCACAATTAAGATTTCATTCTAATACTTTTTAGCAAATAATGTATTGTAAACTTTTTACCATTTCTCATTCATGACCAAGTAAGAATGTCCTAAGTCTATCAATAGTCATTTCCATATGCATTTTTGGCATTCATTCTTATGATACACACATAATCATTAAAATCCTTGTGAGTTCTTCCATTATGATTGGTTTTAGCAACTTCTCTTTTCTTTTTGATGTGATTGTTAAACTAGATAATTGAAATGGTTTAGTTCTAGTTTCTAGTTCAAGGACATTTTAACTATTAATCACATTGTGTTGGACTTTTCATCTGATTATTTCTTTAGCATGCTAGGATGTCTGATATCGGGCAAAAAGTCACATTTTTATCCCCAATATTAAGCCTTAGAACAATAAAGATTTAAACTTTGTCGGTAAAATTATCATTTTTCTGTTGATTTTGTTGATTAAGTAATTACGAAGGTAATGCAAAAAGAATCAAGTAAAACGGAGCTAAAACGAAGATTCTAGAGTGAAAACAGTAAAAGACAAGAAATCAAGTTACGATCCAGTGAAATCAGGCTGACCAGGCCAGCAAACGGCCTGCCATACGGCTTGCCAAATGGCCTGCCAGTATGGCAAACGGCCTTCTAAACGGTCAGAGCAAACGGGCTGGAATAAATGGCTTGCCTTAGCAAACGGCCTCCAAAAACGGCCTGCCAAACGGCCTGCCAGCCGTTTGCAGGCAAAAATCAAGTCTATTTAAAGGGCTCTCTCCATCCATTCCAACACACACTCAATTTGTAATTTATTTCATATTTTCAAGCTTTTAGTTAGTCTTTAGTAGTTGTTAGCTTAGCTTTTATTTTCCGGAGGATATCCCGGCGAGTCCCTGCGATCTCGGGCAGATTTCTTCGGCCTTTTCAGGTTTTTATCCGAAACGCTTGTCTTTTGTATTAAACATGTGTTCTTACTTTTTATGTTTAATAATGCGTTCCGATATTACCATGATAGCTTAATTAATCTGTATGTTGCCATGATAGAAGTCTGGGTTAGCGTAATTATGTTAATTTAGTACGATTACTGTTATAATACTGAATTAGGAAGTCTGATAGATTTGTATGCTAGCATCTTAAGGATTGACCAACCTAGGTTGTGATCAGGACTTGTCCACCTATATGAAATTAGCTACTTCATAGGATTAAGACCCCTGGTTATACTGTATCTGAAGATTCTATGAACTCGGTATGGCCGGAGTTCCCGAGAGGCATTTAATGCGCTTTTAGGACACGTAACTTAGGAGTTGAGAAATGAATGACCTAGTATGCCTATTGACTGCTCCGAAGAGACCTCTTAGGAGCTGTTAAGATTTAGTTAGTGTCTTCACTATGTGACCCAAGCCTATTGCATGTTCTTGTTTGATTGTTGCCTTAGGTCTTAGTCATATCAACTGTTTAGGTATTCATTAGGTTTCTATCTGCTTTATTATAAGTATATTGACTGTGATGGTGTATAATGATTGAATTGATATGATCTCATTAGTATGATGGAATGGTTGTTAGTTTTCATTTAAGGTTTTGCCAACTTAAACCGACAGATTCCTTCCGTTAGTGATCAGTGTTTAATCAACACGGCACGTTGTTATTCAGTTACCTGAACTGATAACAAGGGTTAGGATTAGAGCATAACTCACTAATAAACCTAGTGCTTTACTGAGGATAACCTCCGAGGTATTGTTACCTTTCAATTATACAATCAAGTGACATACTTCTCACTGCTCAAAGGGAACTTCGAGAGTTCAGAGATAAGTATGTCTGTGTAATTGGCTTATCCAACCAGATCTACATCATTCCAAGCATAGTCTTAACATAAGCATAATTACCTTTCCCTAACCCAATACTAATATCTTAGTCAACATTTCCCTGATCTGCATACTCCGGATATCTTTCCACTTTTTTTACTTTTCCGCACTTAGGACGTTTAGCTAAAATTAACTACTATCTTTTATCCAGGTAATTTAACTGAAAGACAATTATCCACTTGATCTTCAATTCGTTAATCAGCAAAAAAAAAAATAATAATACAGAACTAGGTTAACTTACACCTTCTACATCTTAGAAAGTAAAAGTAAATTTAGGCCCTGCAAAATATAAATAAACGAAGATACTGTGTGCTACCGAATCGGACATCCTGCGACCTAACGACACCGCACAAATAAAATCGTCCGTTAGTAGCATATCACTGCTTTTCTTGGCGCCGCTGCCAGGAAATCGAATATTTTGATCGAGAAAGATTTTTAAACAGACAAAGTATTGTTTGGTGGTGTCTAAGAAAGAAAATTATACACGGACTTGGCTGTTGGATTTTCCAAACAGTCTCCAATTATATTGGAACTGATAATGCTAAAAACGAACATATATTTCATAGCATTATCCCTCAAGAAAGACAAGCTTTTAGTTGCAATTGTTCTATTACAAATGATATTCGTTTAAATATTAAAAGGTGAAGACAAAAGGCAGATTCGACGAATTGAAGACGCAAACGACCAAAAAGTTAAAAAGTACAAAGTACAATCAAAGAGGTTCAAATTATTGAAACGTTTCAAAAGTACAAGAGTACGAGCCGCAAAACGCAAAGTTCAAATTTTTAAATCGTACAAAAGGACGTTCGAAAATCCGAAACCGGGACCAAAGTCAACTCTCAACGCGCGACGCAACGGACCAAAAATTAGAAGTCAACTGTGCACAAGAATATAATATAATATATAATTAATTATATATATTATTATATATTATAATTAAAAGCCGCCCACGTTTTGGATCTTTTATGTGAGCTGTATTTCATACCTCCACACTCGCGGAGTTCTAAAGAGCAAAAGCTCTGCACTCGCGGAGCTGCACAGTAAATTGTGGGCCTATAAAAGCCATCGAATTCTGCACGAAAAAAACACACCTTTTTCTAATCTATCTCTTACTCTCTACGATATATATATATAATTTATAATTTTAATTTTAATTTAATAATAATAAGGGTATGTTAGCGAATGTTGTAAGTGTGTAAGTCGAAATTCTGTCCGTGTAACACTACGCTATTATTAATCATTGTAAGTTATGTTCAACCTTTTTAAATTAATGTCTCGTAGCTAAGTTATTATTATGCTTATTTAATGCCGAAGTAATCGTGATGTTGGGCTAAATATTAAAGATGGGGTAATTGGGCTTTGTACCATAATTGAGGTTTGGACAAAAGAACGACACTTGTGGAAATTAGACTATGGGCTATTAATGGGCTTTATATTTGTTTAATTAAATGATAGTTTGTTAATTTAATATAAAGATTTACAATTGGACGTACCTATAAATAACCATATACACTCGATCGGACACGATGGGCGGGATATTTATAAGTACTAATAATCGTTCATTTAACCGGACACGGGAATGGATTAATAGTCAATGGACTTATTAAAACAGGGGTGAATTATATACAAGGAAAATTGGTATAATTATAGTTTAAGTCCCCAATTAGTTGAAATATTTGACTTCAGATATAAGGATAATTTGACGAGGACACTCGCACTTTATATTTATGACTGATGGACTATTATGGACAAAAACCAGATGGGCATATTGAATAATTCAGGACAAAGGACAATTAACCCATGGTAATAAACTAAAATCAATACATCAAACATCATGATTACGAAAGTTTAAATAAGCATAATTCCTTTATTTCATATTTAATTGCACTTTTAATTATCGCACTTTAATTTATTGTCATTTTAATTATTGTATTTTTTTTAATTTTCGCAATTTTATTTATTGTCATTTTATTTATCGCACTTTAATTTATCGCACTTTAATTATTGTTATTTACTTTACGCTTTAAATTAAGTCTTTTATATTTTTAAAATTTTACATTAGGTTTTAACTGCGACTAAAGTTTTAAAATCGACAAACCGGTCATTAAACGGTAAAAACCCCCTTTTATAATAATAATACTACTTATATTTATATATATATTTATTTACAAATATAGTTTTAAAAATATAGCGTTAAACTTGGCGAGTTCCCTGTGGACGAACCAGACTTACTAAAAACTACACTACTGTACGATTAGGTACACTACCTATAAGTGTTGTAGCAAGGTTTAGGTATTTCCATTCTATAAATAAATAAATAACTTGTATAAAATTGTATCGTATTTAATAGTATATTGTAGTAAAAATGAATAGTATTTTATACCCCTTCGCTTTAACATCAAGTATTTTTGGCGCCGCTGCCGGGGAACAACACTTAACGCCGAAGCGAGACGTTATTAAAAAAAAAAATTTAGTTTCTAAGTTATTTTTATAAAAATATATTTTCATAATTTTTTAAATATCATAAATATAAAAATATATATAAAAAAGTATTTTTATTTATAAAATACTAATAAGTAATTTTTATTCAAAATATAAGTTTTAGTTATATTATAAAACATTTTCTATAAAATAAAAAAATAAAATTAAAAAAAAAAAACTGAACCTGCGATTTTTGAGCCTGCTCATCATTTGAAACTACAACCTCCGCACTCGCGGAGTTCTGGGGTAGAAAATATTCCGCACTCGTGGAGCTACCCTGACAGGTTCAACATGGTATTGTAATTAATTGCGGAGTATTATTTATAATTATTATTATTAAACCCTAATTAGGGTTTGAATTAATTATTAGTATTAATATTTAACCTAGTTTAGTTTTAATTTATATTTTGTGTATTTTTGTTTAAATTAGTTTTATTAATATATAAAATTAATACTTTTATAAAATAAAAAAAATATAAAAATAATATTTTTATAAAAATTGTATTTTTTACAACTTTAAGTTTTATTTTTATTTCGTACCTTCTTAATCGTTTATTCGTAATATTTATATTTTTCGCTCGTAATTAGTTTTAAGACTAGTATTTGCCGTAGTTTAATTTTATTTTTAGATTCTTAGGATTTGCCGTAAAATCCCTTAAGTGCTTTTTCTTTAGACTAAGATTTAAGTGCTTTAGAATTTTGCGACGCCGTTTTATAAATTTTAGTACCTTTTTAAGTAATTACCGTTTTGGATATAGAATTCCTTTTAAGCTTTAATACCTTTAGACGTAACTTTTAATTCTTTTTATTATTTTTCGACTTTTTATTTTTTGACGTTTTCCGACGCGATCTTTTTCTTCCTTATTTTTCGCCGCTCTAGTTTTTAGGACTTAGATTTTTTTTTCTATTTCTTCTCTAAAATTTCTTTAAATTTCGACGAAAAATTATTTTAAGTGGTTAAATTGATAGACATCCAAAATTTTCTGGTTCGTAGTAATAGTTGGATTTGTTAGTGGCGAGTTGTGGGCTTCCGATTTAAAGGGTCCTGGCTACCTGCTGCATCTATTGGCTATTCGAAACGTGGGCAAAATCAGAAAAGTCTATTAATTTGATAACTTATATAATTTTTATTTTTATAACTAATAGGATATTCAGTGAATGCACCGACAAAACATTCACCACCTTTTATACGTTCACCACCTGTAACTCGATCAAGACATTTAGCAAATATTGTCGCCGTTGATTTTTCTTTAGAATCGTCATCCAGTCAACCAAGTACTCCAATTCAAATTTCCGATAATCCATTTTTTGAACCCGACCTCACAATTGAGAATCCGGAGGATATTCAGGGACAATTCAGAGATCCTGAACCACTAATCTTTCCTCTGGAACCACCAATCATTCAAATAGAGATTGTCGAGGAACAAACCATTAAATCAGAATCCTCTAGTGATTCAGATTCAACAAATTCAATCATGGAAAATCTGGAACCTCTAAGTATGGAAGACCAAATGAGAGCTAAAAGCACTAGCCAAGGTCACACAATTACTCAACCTGACATTAATGCGCCAGATTATGAAATCAAAGGACAAATCCTACATATGGTAACTAATCAATGCCAATTTAGTGGTGCGCCGAAGGAAGATCCAAATGAACATCTTCGAACCTTTAATAGGATTTGCACTCTATTTAAAATCCGAGAAGTGGAGGATGAACATATATATCTCATGTTATTTCCCTGGACTTTAAAGGGAGAAGCCAAAGATTGATTAGAATCGTTACCTGAAGGGGCGATTGATACACGAGATGTTTTAGTTGAAAAATTTCTTAAACAATTTTTTCCGGCATCTAAAGCCGTAAGACTTCAAGGAGAAATTGTTACGTTCACGCAAAAGCCAAATGAAACTTTATATGAGGCGTGGACAAGATTTGGAAAGTTATTGAGAGGATGTCCGCAACATGGTTTAGACACTTATCAAACAGTACAAATATTCTACCAAGGATGCGACATCACTACAAGAAAAGACATCGATATAGCAGCTGGTGGTTCTATTATGAAGAAAACTGCAACTGAAGCTTACAAAATTATTGATAACACTGCTTCCCACTCACATGTGTGGTATCAAGAAAAAGATATCGTTAGATCATCTAAAGCGGCTAGAGCCGATTCTAGCCATGACTTTGATTCCATTTCTGCAAAGATAGATGCTGTCGAGAGACGAATGGAAAAGATGACTAAAGATATTCACTCAATAAGAATTAGTTGTGAGCAGTGTGGAGGACCACATTTGACAAAAGATTATCTCAGTAAACAATGGAACAAAGAGAGAATGTTTCATACATGAACCAAAGGCCTGGAAATAATTATCAGAATAATTATCAACCGCTAAGACCAATCTACAATCAAAATCAGAATTATAACCGAAATGTTCCATACAACAATCAATAAGGTCCTAGCAATCAGCAAGTATCAAACAATCCTTACAATCAGCAAAGACCTATTTTTCAAAACAAACCACCACAAACCGATGATAAAAAGCCAAATTTAGAAGATATGATGTTGAAGCTAGTTGAATCTCAAACGCAGTTTTTCACATCTCAGAAACAAATCAATGAACAAAATGCTCAAGCATTTAGAAATCAACAAGCTTCTATTCAAAATTTGGAACAAGAAGTAAGCAACCTAGCAAGATTGATAGGTAAAAAAAAACCGAGAAGTCTACCTAGTGATACAAATGCTAACCCCCAGAATGAAACAGCTAAAGCCATTACCACAAGAAGTGGTATTACACTTAAACCGCCTGAAATACCTGTAATTTCTGATGACGCTATTCCTACTCCACAAGAACCACAACCTGAGCAAGATAAGGAAACAGAACCGGTAGTTGTAAATGTTAATGAAGATAACACGGTTAAGGCTAAACCATATGTTAAACTATACCAACCACCACTTCCTTACCCGAGTAAAATAAGAAAAGAAAGACTTGAAGCCGAGCAATCCAAATTCTTGGATATGTTTAAACAAATAAATGTCAACCTTCCTTTCATTGATGTAATTTCAGGAATGCCTAGATATGCTAAATTCATGAAAGATCTAATCACGAATAGAAAGAAAATGGAAGAACTCTCGGCTGTTACTATGAATGCTAATTGTTCTGCAGTGCTGTTGAATAAGATTCCAGAAAAATTATCAGATCCAGGAAGTTTCACGATTCCATGTTTTCTGGGTAGTCTTAGTTCAATAGAAGCATTGACAGATTTAGGTACTAGTATAAATTTAATGCCGTATTCACTATACGCTAAACTAGACCTTGGAGAATTGAAACCAACACGAATAAGCATACAACTAGCCGATCGATCAGTAAAATATCCTAGAGGGATAATGGAAAACATGCTAGTTAAAGTTGGTACTTTAGTATTTCCAGTAGATTTTGTTATTCTGGACATGGAAGAAGATTCTCGAGTTCCTCTCATATTAGGAAGACCATTCTTAAACACGGCTAAAGCAATAATAGACGTGTTTGGTAAGAAACTGACCCTAAGTATAGAGGACGAGAGTGTTACCTTTTCAGTTGATAGAGCCATGCAACAACCGCAATCTGCAGATGATACATGTTATTATATTCAAACTATAGATTCACATGCAGAATTGTTAGAAGAATTTCCAGAATTACAAGGAACAGGAGAATGTTCTTTGGGAGAAGGAACTGAACCAATTGATGAAGCTAAAATGTTAGCTACACTTATGGGTAATGAATACGAACCAACAATAGAGGAACTTCAAATGCTAAAAGAGGAATACAGATATCGATATAAATCATCGATAGAAGAACCACCGACATTAGAGTTAAAACCACTTCCAAACTATTTGGAATATGCTTATTTACATGGTGAATCTGAATTACCTGTAATAATATCGTCTTCTCTTAAGGAAAATGAAAAATCTCAACTCATTTTTGTGCTAAAAGCTCATAAACCAGCTATTGCATGGAAGATTCATGATATTAAAGGAATAAGTCCTTCGTATTGTACACATTAAATCCTTATGGAAGAAGGTCATAAAATGTATGTGCAACGCCAACGAAGACTAAATCCTAATATGAAAGATGTTGTTAAGAAAGAAATTATTAAACTGCTTGATGCATGTTTAATTTATCCAATCTCTGATAGTCCATGGGTAAGCCCAGTTCAATGCGTACCTAAGAAGGGTGGCATGACTGTCATCACAAATGAGAAAAATGAGCTTATTCCTACTAGGACTGTAACATAATGGCGTGTTTGTATTTATTATAGAAAATTAAATGACGCCACCAGAAAAGATCACTTTCCCTTACCTTTCATTGATCAAATGTTGGAAAGATTAGCCAGAAATAGTTACTATTGTTTTCTTGATGGTTTTTTCGGATACTTTCAAATTCCAATAGCACCTGAAGATCAAGAGAAAACCACATTGACGTGCCCTTATGGTACTTTTGCTTACAAACGCATGCCATTTGGACTTTGCAACGCCCCTGCAACCTTTCAAAGGTGCATGATGGCGATTTTTCACGACATGATAGAAGAATGCATGGAAGTTTTCATGGATGACTTTTCAATCTTTGGTGATACTTTTGAATCATGTCTAGTTAATCTTGAACGAATGCTTATTAGATGCGAACAATCAAATCTAGTTCTTAATTGGGAGAAATGCCATTTCATGGTTAAAGAAGGCATCATTCTTGGTCATAGAATTGAAGTGGATAGAGCTAAAGTAGATGTAATTGCTAAACTTCCACATCCCACTAATGTTAGAGGAGTTAGGAGTTTTCTAGGGCATGCCGGATTTTACCGACGTTTCATAAAAGATTTTTCTAAAATTGCCACTCCTATGAATAAACTCCTTGAAAAGGATGCTCCATTCATCTTCTCAGATGAATGCATCAAATCTTTTAATATTCTTAAAGAAAAACTCACTAATACGCCGATCATGATAACTCCAAATTGGAATCTACCGTTTGAACTTATGTGCGATGCAAGTGATTTTGCAATGGGAGCCGTTTTAGGACAAAGGATTGAAAAATGATTTCAACCTATTTATTACGCTAGTAAGACGTTACAAGGAGCACAAACGAATTATACAACTACTGAAAAAGAACTCCTGGCTATCATCTTTGCTTTTGACAAATTTCGTTCATATCTCGTTCTAGCTAAAACGGTGGTCTATACCGATCATTCTGCTCTTAGATACCTATTTTCAAAACAAGATGCTAAACAAAGATTAATCCATTGGATCTTACTCTTACAAGAGTTCGATATTGAAATCCAAGACAAAAAGGGAGCAGAAAATCTCGCCGCTGATCATCTTTCTCGTCTTGAAAATCCTGAATTAGAAGTTCTAAATGAATCGGCCATACAAGATAACTTTCCTGATGAATATCTATTGAAGATAGATTATAGTGAAATTCCATGGTTTGCAGACTATGCAAACTACTTAGTATGTGGATTCCTTGAAAAAGGGTTGTCGTACCAAAAACGAAAGAAATTCTTTAGTGATATAAAATACTATTTCTGGGAAGATCCACATTTGTTTAAAAGTTGTCCCGATGGAATAATACGCCGATGCGTATTCAGAGATGAAGCTAGTCAAATCTTAAACCATTGTCACACAGGACCAACAGGAGGGCATTATGGGCCTCAACTCACAGCAAGAAAAGTTTACGATGCTGGATTCTATTGGCCTACAATTTTTAAAGACGCACACCTTCTTTGCAAATCCTGTGATGCTTGTCAAAGGGCAGGAAAAATAAGTCAACGTGATGAAATGCCACAAAATGTCATTCAAGTATTTGAAGTATTTGACATATGGGGTATTGACTTTATGGGTCCATTTCCAAAATCTCATAATAATCTCTACATTCTCGTTGCCATTGATTATATATCTAAATGGGCGGAAGCACAAGCTCTCCCAACTAACGATGCACGAGTTGTAGTCAACTTCTTAAAACGTCTTTTTGCAAGGTTCGGAACACCGAAAGCTTTAATAAGTGATCGGGATACTCATTTTTGTAATAATCAACTTGAGAAAGTTCTCAAAAGATATGGAGTAACTCATAAAATCTCAACCGCTTATCATCCACAAACAAGTGGACAAGTTGAAAATACCAACCGAGCATTAAAACGTATTCTAGAGAAAATCGTAGGATCAAATCCGAAGGAATGGTCCATGAAATTGGAGGATGCACTCTAGGCTTTTAGAACAGCCTACAAAACTCCAATTGGAACCACACCTTTTAGACTCGTTTACGGAAAAGCATGTCACCTTCAAGTAGAAATTGAACACAAAGCATTTTGAGCTTTGAAGACATGTAATCTTGATTTACATGAAGCTGGACGTCTACGGTTAAGTCAATTAAATGAATTAGAAGAATTAAGACATGAAGCATACAAAAATTCGTTAATCTATAAGGAAAGAATGAAGAAATGGCATGATAAAAGAATCAGAAGTTCAAAAGAATTTAAAGAAGGAGACAGAGTTCTTCTTTTCAATTCACGATTCAAACTATTTCCTGGAAAATTGAAATCAAGATTGTCTGGACCATTCATAGTCAAAAGAGTTTTCTCGTACGGAACAGTAGAATTAATAAATTCAAATGGGATTGAATTTAAGGTTAATGGTCACAGAGTTAAACATTACATAGATAATCTAATGAAAGTTGAAGTTGAAGTTAATCACAATTTCGACACCACGGCTAACTAAGTGTGGGAAGGTTCGAATCTTTTTAGGGTAATATATATTTCTGTTAGAGTTAGATATTCTGTTTTCGTGTAGTTTCCGAGAATGGAATCCGAATGGTCTTTCCCTAGCAGACCCTAAAGAACTAGTCTTCTCCCCCCCCCCTTCTGAATTTTTATTTTTTTTAGGTTTTACGAGATGAAGAATTCCTTTGATCTAAACCATGGTCTAATGCTACATGCTTTGATTACTAAACGTAATAATAACACACTCCCGAGTGACCTGGTGTCAGTAATAAGAAGCAAATGTGATGAAGTAAGGAAAGAATTCAGAAAAGATCATCATAAGATACATTTTGGTAAAGGAAAATCAAAATCCGCAACAAAAAGAAGAGCACGACACCTTGAAAGATGTTATAAATGCAGAAAATGGTCACACGAAGGTAAATGTTCAAATAATCAAACATATTCAAATACCGAATTTGTTACTCTATGCAGAGAAGGACCGTTCATATGTTTAGAAGAAAAGATATTGAAGAATCGAGGTTATGCTTATGTAGCTATGGAGAACCAAATCACACGACTCTCAAATGAGTCGGCTAAAGCAGGTCTCTGAGAATTCTTTCTCACAGGTAAATATGTACAGTTTTTATTTTTATTTTTATTTTATTGCTTTTAACCTTTTGATAATAAACGCTGAATCGTTCGCTATAAAGTATTAAATTGTTATTCAATAAAATTAGGTATGCGTAACCGAAATTATTGATATCATACAAAAATTTATTACATCATTGCGAAATTTACCGTTTATTCTTAAGGTATAAATATCTTTAATCAATCAACCCAAAATATTTCAGAAATTCTTCAGGAGTAAAACTAAGTAATATAGCCGAAATTACTTTACCGAAAAGAGGAGCGTATATTTTTGATAATATTTGATTGATTAAAGTGGGATAAAAGACCAAAAAGATTTTTAATTTTAATTTTTACCATGTTTTTAAAATTAATATATAAATATTAAATTAATATTGTAAACTTTTTAAAATCAATATATTTAAGTTTGTAAATATTTGAAAAAATTAATATTTTTAATATAAGTTTGTATTTATAAAAATAAAAATATAATATAAATTTGGTGTGAATTTTTAATAATACGAATTTTTAAATTTATGTATTTTAAATTTAAGTTTGGTGTGAATTTAAAAACAAAAATTTACTTTATTTCACTAAGTTAAAAATATGATTTTTAAAATTCGTCGTGAGTTGAAAACTAGGTCGTTGAATCGAAATTGCTTTACCCAAGGGAGGAACGAGAACTTTTATTATCATTATTTTTAATCTTATTGAATTAAAGTATACCAAAAACATTTATAAAAAAAAAAAAACCCAAAAATCTTTGCTTTTAAAACCGCGCTTAAAAATGACAAATTTTAAAATTTTGTCGAGGGACGGACTAGGACAACGATCCGAAACGCCCTCATTCTTAAAAGAAACAAATTTTTAAAAGTTATTAATTTATGTTTTATTAAGTAAAAGTTTTTATTTAATTAAAAAAAAGTAAATCCGCACTCGCGGAGTTTGGAGTGGGACCACCTCCGCACTCGCGGAGTTTGAAAATTCCAGAAAGGGATAACTGGTCGAACAGACTAGTCCCCAACCACACCCACACCCCATTTTCTGCGAAAAAACCCACAAAAACTTTCGCAAATTCACAATTTTTCACCATAAATCATCAAAATTTTTGCTAAAAACACAATGAGGAGATTATTAACAAGGAGTTACTCAAGGAAAACGGTAATCTATACATCTAAACACTCTTTAATCCGAATTTTTAATGTTCTTGAGCAAATTTATACCTAATTTGATTTTGATGATTTTTAGTGTAATTGTGCTTAAATTGATTGTATATTATGCTTGTATAACCTAGATTGATGCTATTTAACATGATTAGAAGATTTAAACTTCAAATTTTGAGTAATCTAGGGTTTGTGTTCTTGAGCAAAATTGGGGCTTTTTGATATAAACGGGTTATGGCCGAATTTTGTGGTTAGTTTTTGCTAAATTAAATAGTGTAACATGTTTAGGTTGCTAAATGATCAAAACTTTGATCCTAAACATGATTTATGAAGATTAAAGTGGACTTTTTGAGTCAAAAATACATGAACTTGATCTAATTGATATGAATGCCATGTGAAACCTGTTTAATTGCTATAATAATTATATTTGACATGTTTTAGAAGTTAAATGCTTAGGAATGTTGTATACATTTTCATATAAGTTTATTTGTAAAAATATAGAATTGTTAGTATTATGAAAATGTGTATAAAAGTTTAATATGGTTTAAACATGTCATTGTAATTATTTTGATTTATGATTTTGTTAACACTAATGAATATTTGGATGCACAAAAATTGTGTTTGATGTGTTTTGCAGACTGAAAGAGGTGAATCTTCATCCCAGGCTCGCAATGCTCCTCCTGAGACTGCGGAACAACAGGAAGTTAATGACTTTTATCGACAAAATGTACCGCATCCAATCGTTTCATTTTCAAATATCGATGTGCCGAATTTACACCCAAACTTGAGGTTTGACAGACTTTGGATAGACTATCCAAATACCAGAGGAACTTGCACATCCTTCAGTCTAATGTTGTTGAGGTGCCTAGGATAATAGAATGGGACCCGTTAGAAGCAGTTGGATTAGCCGAACCAATCAGAGAATTACTTACACAAAGGTATGGTAATTCTACTTTTAATGATTGGGTACGTTTATTCAACATATATAGGCCTGTATATAGAGAATGGTGTGTGGAGTTGTTATGTAGTATTGAAATAAATGATCGGATATCTACTTTAACCGATCGAAGTTTTCTTAGATTTTTATTAGGAGGTGAGATGCGCCATATGTCCCTACTAGATATGGCTTAGGCTTTACGTATATATACGCATGAGGAACTAGCATCTCCTGATTGTCAAATGTTGATAGTTAATGGTAGGAGGGTTGATGAGAATTTTGATATGAATGGTGTATGGAGTAGAATGACTAGCCATAACCGATACAAAGGGGGATCTTACTCTTATCTTGATATTGATAGAGCTGAATTAAGAGTAATCCACAGGTTTTTAGCCAACTCGATTACACAGCAAGGTAGAAACAAAGAGAAGGTAAATGAACAAGATTTATTCTACCACATGTGTATTCGAGACCCACAGAGCGCTGTAAGTATACCTTATTGTGTGGGTTATTATCTATCGACTATGATTAGGGGTATGCGGCCTAATAGCATAATAGGAGGTGGTATCTTTGTTACATTAATTGCTGAACATCTCGGTGTGGATAGAAGTCGGGGGGATTATTAATGGCAGAACCAGAACCCTGTGATAGGATAGATTTACACGTGTATCATGGTGCTAAGGTTTTAAAGAAATGAAACAACGCTACAGCACAATATGATGGCAGGCATACACAGGTCAAGAGAGATAAACAGCAAGGTAATGAGGGATGGGGTAATCAGATGACAGAAATGCAACTTTTTATGGCTCATCATGAGTATGAAATGGCCAGACAACGAGCATTTCAAGATTGGCAGTATAATCAAAACCAAATCATAAGTCATCGTGCACACATAAATGCAAACTACATTGCTACTCTAATGCCCGTATTTCCTCCCTGGACTATACAGAACCGACCACCGTACCCTACATAAGACCCAGCTTAAGCATTCTACAGCACATACGGCTATGAATGGGATCCCTACTGGCACCATCCTCATCAACCCTGATTTTCTTTTATGCTTATTTTTATTTATTTGTTAACTTGTAATTTTATACTTTTAATATTTCTTTTGAAGCTATAATAGTTTTTATAATTTTCTAACTTTTATTATTAGATCTTAATAATTTTTGAATGTGGGGTGATATACCCAACTTCAAAAATATGTATATATATGTTTGTAGTTTATCTCATGTACAAAACAGGATAAAACAGCGCATTTTCAAAGACTGGCATTAAGTTCAGCAAAAGCAACTAATTTTGATCACAAGATGCAAAATATATGTGAAATAACAACTGCAGGAATGAATAAATGATGTGCACCATTTATCATTCAGCAAACAAACGCCAATATGTTTGGAAACTTTGGTAAAATTTAATCATTTTTCTACGCTAATCACCCTCAATAATTTAAATTGTTACTGATTTCTTACAAATGAGGGCATTGCAAGATCTTAAGTGTGGGAAGGGGTTAAATTCTTTCGGATTTTTAAAATTTTTATCTTATACACTTGGTTACCATTAAAAATACTAGTAACGCAGTAGTTATATTAGAATCTAGTGCTCTCTGATAATAAAGAATAGCCCTAGTCTTATATACTGACTACCCAATTCTAGTAAAATTTTTCAAAATTTTCAAATAAATGAATTCAAAATCATGTTTATACATATTTATGAACGATAAAACTAGGTGTTAACACCGAAATTATTTTTACTTCGGAAAGGACATAAATTGAGAAACAACTTAAAATGTTAGAATTCATTTAAAATGGAATAGAGGACAATAAAAAGGCAAAGAAAGGAAAATAAAAGCCAAGTGTGGGAAAAAATTATCAAGTTATTTAGAACATATATCACATATTTTTGTACAAATAATTGAAGATACTTTTGTTTTGGATAAATAAACCGTTTTACCTGGTAAATTGTAATATATTTGAAAGAAAGATGGATCTACATGATGAATCAATTCCATCATTAAAAGGAAGTAAAGTCTTCCGAAAAAGAAACGCGCTTCTTGATTTAGGTCAGGAAGTTGTCGTCCAAACAAGTTGTAGAGTCTACGAAAAACCTTGAAAAGTTTTCTCAAAAATCAGCTGGAAATCCACGGACCTCAGCATCAAACAGGGTCGCCAAGTGGTCAGACTTATCCTAACCATGAGAGGATCTGTCTCGTAAAATGGGGAGGGCGCCGTGCAAATTAGCTTGATAAGACTAATGAATCAGATCCCCGAAAAGGATAATCTCCTTAAAAGATCAAAAATCGGCTTTTAAGACTGATATTACTCAATCCTTGAGATTGACTTTTAAAGATTGAGAATTCAAACTCATGGAATTCGATGATATCTAAACTCGAGCTTGAACGAGAAAATATTTTGATCAAAATTACAAACTGATTTGTTTTCTGAAAACCCATTTTCAATGCGTTCATTACCATTACGTAAAATCCTAGGAATTCACCTGGAATTCATTAGGTCACCTGAACCAAATCGGGTGTCAACCGTAAGAACGGTGGTTGCATAGCATGGTCGAAGACAGGACCTTGTGCCAGACCGAAAAACCATAAGGGTGAGCTTTACTATTGCTCCTACAAAGGATAGTAATTGCATCCAACACGATATAGACCATAATCAAAAACATGTTATTAGACATTGCCTTAACAGTTGCTTGTTCAATGCTTTCCTTTACAACCGGACGGTAGTTTACCAAAAGGTAATATACGGAACAAGTATACTGGACGTGTTGCTTTTCCAATACAAGGTTAGCAAGTGGGTGACACAAAACCGCAAAGTTTTGAGCTAAAATTTTCAAATCTGAAATCCACACAACCCACAAAAACATTTTGCAAACACCGGTGAAGGGTTATTCCGAAAAACTTATCTAGGGTAAAAGCTAGATTAAATTTTCAAAAGATCAAATGTTTTCATAAAGATCCAATTTCCTAACGGATCTAAATTTTCATAGTCATGTGGGACTGTAAACCACATCGTTACTACCATTGTTCATACCGCTGTACAGAAATCACTGATGTACAAAGTGTGAAGAATAAAGAAGTGATTCTAGTATTTTTATTTCAAGACTATATTGCTTGAGGACAAGCAACGCTCTAGTGTGGGAATATTTGATAATGCTAAAAACGAACATATATTTCATAACATTATCCCTCAAGAAAGACAAGCTTTTAGTTGCAATTGTTTTATTTACAAGTGATATTCGTTTAAATATTAAAAGGTGAAGACAAAAGGCAGATTCGACGAATTGAAGACGCAAAAGATCAAAAAGTTAAAAAGTACAAAGTACAATCAAAGAGGTTCAAATTATTGATGAGAAACGTCTCAAAAGTACAAGAGTACGAGCCACAAAACGTAAAGTTCAAATTTTTAAATCGTACAAAAGGACGTTCGAAAATCCGGAACCGGGACCAAAGTCAACTCTCAAAGCGCGACGCAACGGACCAAAAATTACAAGTCAACTGTGCACAAGAATATAATATAATATATAATTAATTATATATTATTATATATTATAATTAAAAGCCGCCCACGTTTTGGATCTTTTATGTGAGCTGTATTTCATACCTCCGCACTCGTGGAGTTCTAAAGAGCAAAAGCTCCGCACTCGCGGAGCTGCACAGTAAATTGTGAGCCTATAAAAGCCATCGAATTCTGCACGAAAAAAACACACCTTTTTCTAATCTATCTCTTACTCTCTACGATATATATATATAATTTATTATTTTAATTTTAATTTTAATTTAATAATAATAAGGGTATGTTAGCGAATGTTGTAAGTGTGTAAGTCGAAATTCTGTCCGTGTAACGCTACGCTATTATTAATCATTGTAAGTTATGTTCAACCTTTTTAAATTAATGTCTCGTAGCTAAGTTATTATTATGCTTATTTAATGCCGAAGTAATCGTGATGTTGGGCTAAATATTAATGACGGGGTAATTGGGCTTTGTACCATAATTTGGGTTTGGACAAAAGAACGACACTTGTGGAAATTAGACCATGGGCTATTAATGGGCATTATATTTGTTTAATTAAATGATAGTTTGTTAATTTAATATAAATATTTACAATTGGACGTACCTATAAATAACCATATACACTCGATCGGACACGATGGGCGGGATATTTATAAGTACTAATAATCGTTCATTTAACTGGACACGGGAATGGATTAATAGTCAATGGATTTATTAAAACAGGGGTGAATTATATTCAAGGAAAATTGGTATAATTATAGTTTAAGTCCCCAATTAGTTGGAATATTTGACTTCGGATATAAGGATAATTTGACGAGGACACTCGCACTTTATATTTATGATTGATGGACTGTTATGGACAAAAACCAGATGGACATATTGAATAATCCAGGATAAAGGACAATTAACCCATGGTAATAAACTAAAATCAACACGTCAAACATCATGATTACGGAAGTTTAAATAAGCATAATTCCTTTATTTCATATTTAATTGCACTTTTAATTATCGCACTTTAATTTATTATCATTTTAATTATTGTATTTTTTTTAATTTTTGCAATTTTATTTATTGTCATTTTATTTATCGCACTTTAATTTATCGCACTTTAATTATTGTTATTTACTTTACGCTTTAAATTAAGTCTTTTATATTTTTAAAATTTTACATTAGGTTTTAACTGCGACTACAGTTTTAAAATCGACAAATCGGTCATTAAACGGTAAAAACCCCCTTTTATAATAATAATACTACTTATATTTATATATATATTTATTTACAAATATAGTTTTAAAAATATAGCGTTAAACTTGGCGAGTTCCCTGTGGACGAACCGAACTTACTAAAAACTACACTACTATACGATTAGGTACACTGCCTATAAGTATTGTAGCAAGGTTTAGGTATTTCCATTCTATAAATAAATAAATAACTTGTGTAAAATTGTATCGTATTTAATAGTATATTGTAGTAAAAATTAATAGTATTTTATACCCCTTCCTTTAACATCAGGAACCAAAAGGATCCTGCCTCTCCGTAGTCAGCCTGGCCACCTCGATACGAGTAATCTATGAGAAATCCTATCAGTTAAGATATCCGATCTGGTTAGTGACTGAATTTCAAGAATAATTGTTTTTATTAAATTATCGATCCTTTTAGTAAATTAATATTTTCTAAAAGTTACGTTTAAGTCTTTTTTAAACAGAAAATCTAAAAAATGGAACAAGACACCCTTGCTTCTATGCATAAGTCATGCTTAGAGGAAAGAGGAGGACCAATCACCTTAGGAACCGAAGGAATTCCTGAAATCAGTTCACACATGATTAAACTAGTCAGTATAATCTGTAAATTTCAAGGATTACCGACTGACGATCCAAACTTTCATTTAAACAAATTTATCAGTCTGGTTGACTCTTTTAAGAAGAAAGAAAAAGAGAAAAACATTTTAAAACTTCATCTTTTTCAATATTCACTTTCTGCACACGCTTTAGCATGGTTTGACGAACTTGACCCGAATTCAATCCATACATGGGAGGATTTAGCCACTAAATTTCTAAACAAATTTTATCCACCCTCCCTGCAAACCTATTTAAGAAATGACATCACAAACTTTTCTCAAAAAGAAAATGAGTCATTGTGTCTAGCATGGAATAGAATAAAGATGTTGTTTAACAGATGTCCGAATCATTCGTTAAGCTGGGCAGACATAATATGTACGCTCTACAATGGTTTGACTAAGGATGATAAGTCTCTCCTAGACATGGCCTCGCAAGGCAATTTCATGTCCCGAATAGCAGACGAAGCATGGAATCTCTTGGACACAATAGCTGCACAACAGGAAGATTGGAACAACGAAGCTGCTGAGAAGGATGACGTCTTCGCTCATACGATAAAAACGCTGGAAACCAGGTTACAAGATCTCGCCCTCACTCTTCAAAATTTACTAATTCCTATAAAATTCGATGCTACTAAAACCAATCTAAGGTATCCTTACCCTAGATGGGCACATAAACAACAAAATAGCCCGGATCATAATATAATCTTCCCGTTGCACAAACCTACTCTCCACTCTAATTAAATTTTAGTGGAATTTATGAAAACGCAATACACGACAAACTTTCAAGTCATAGAATGCTAGAATAAGTTCGACACTTTGATAAAGACTTTTGAAGAACTAATCATTAATTTTCAGCTTACGCTTAAACGATTAACCACTAAAGTTGATATAGAGTGTAGTGAGTTTGATGCCCTAGAAATTACTAGAGGAGGGAAGGAAACGACTGTCAATATACCCATACAAGATTTTTCCGATAAGGAACCTGTGCCAATTGACCCAGTGGTCAACCCACCGGAACCTATCTCTCCTAAGGCCCCGGAAATTATTCCGCGCACCCACATAGCTTTCCCAGGTAGGCTTAGGAAGGAAAAACAAGAAGCGCAATTCGCTAAGTATTGGGATATTATCAAGAATTTGCATTTGAATGTACGACTAGTAGGTTCTTTAGTAGAAATGCCAAACTGCGCTAAATTTTTCAAAGAACTGCTTTCAAACAAAGAGAGATTAAGAGAGATAGTTAGCTTGCCCTTAAGTGAAGAATGCTCGTTAGTGTTACAAGATGGAATTCCCCCTAAGTTAGGAGATACAAGAAGATTTACGGTACCTTGCTACCTGCAAGATGTCCAAATTAGCAATGCGTTAGCAGACTTAGGAGCCAGTGTAAACCTAATGCCCTATTCATTATTCAAAAAGCTAGGATTAAATGACTTAAGGCCTACCAGAATGACTATCCAACTCGCGAACAGATCAGTTAAGATTCCTCGGGGAATAGCTGAGGATGTCCTAGTTAGAGTGGATAAGTTCGCTTTTCCCGTTGATTTCGTCATTATGGATATTGAGGAAGACACGAAGGTCCCACTCATTCTTGGCAGACCATTCCTAAATACTGCCAAGGCCGTAATTAACGTTCACGAAAAATCATTGAAGTTAAGGGTTGGAGGAGAAGAAATCACATTCAATGTTGATCACCTCATGAACCATCCTAAGGAAGAAGATGTGAATCTCTCTGATTCTTTTCAAGAACTCGTCAACGAATACCTGGAAGAGACCATAGCTATATGTAGTCAAGATCAAAAATCTAAGGATCTGTTCTTTATACCTCCTAAAGGAAATCTCGACAACCATTCAGCCATAAACCTTAGTCAACACATATCTCCCCTCTCTGAAAGTAACTTTCTTGACAAGACTATTCAAATAGCACCGCTAGGACAAGGCATTCCTTTACCTCTACTAAGGAGAAGACCGAATGAAGAAACAGATTTCATTCCGGTACATCAGGAACCCCAGTCAAAGGAGGACTGTGAGGAGTTTCCCGAACCTACCTTCGAAACTAAAGAAGAAGTTTCTGAACAGGAAGCATTACGAAGGACAATTTCCAGAAATGAAGAACAGATAGCATCAATGACCGTTACTGAAGAATCAGAATTCCAGGAGAAGTATGACTCGTTAGACCAAAAAGAGATAGCTTAGGATGAAGCCATCTATCGAGGAACCTCCGGAATTAGAGTTAAAGAAGTTACCCAACAATATGGAGTATGCATTCTTAGAAGGAGAATCGCAACTCCCTGCAATCATCTCGAAAGACCTCATGCCACAAGAGATGGCGAAATTGATTCAAGTATTGAAATCACATAAGAAGGCAATTGCTTGGAACATCTCCGACATCAAAGGGATCAGTCCCAACTATTGCACCCATAAGATCTTCATAGAAGATGATTTCAAACCTTCAGTTCAGAGGCAAAGAAGGGTCAACCCTATGATTCAAGAAGTTGTCAAGAAAGAAGTAATTAAACTTCTGGACACCGGTCTGATCTATCCTATCTCTGATTCACCATGGGTTAGTCATGTTCAAGTGGTACCCAAAAAGGGAGGGAAAACCGTAATTCAAAATGAGAATAATGAACTTATTCCAACTCGGGAAGTCACCGGTTGGAGGGTTTGCATAGATTATCGTAAACTAAACGATGCAACCCGAAAGGATCATTTTCCATTACCTTTCATCGATCAAATGTTGGAACGTCTATCAGGAAATGAATACTACTGTTTCCTTGACGGTTTTTCCTGCTACTTTCAAATTCCCCTCGATCAAAAGGACCAAGAAAAAACAACCTTTACCTGTCCTTATGGAACATTTTCTTATCGACACATGCCCTTTGGGTTATGCAATGCACCAGCTACATTCCAGCGATGCATGGTGGCAATATTTCACGACATGATTGAACGTTGTATGGAAGTTTTCATGGACGACTTCTCAGTCTTTGGTAGTACCTTTGATTCGTGTCTATCAAACCTTAACAAGATGCTCACCCGGTGTGAAGAGTCAAATTTAGTTCTGAATTGGGAAAAATGTCACTTCATGGTTAAAGAAAGGATAGTTTTAGGACATAAGATTTCAAAAGCAGGAATAGAAGTTGATAAGGCTAAGATTGAGACCATTACTAAGCTTCCAGAACCTACCACAGTAAGAGCGGTAAGGAGTTTCCTAGGATACGCTGGTTTCTACCGACGTTTCATTAAGGATTTTTCAAAGGTCATACGACCTCTCACTCATCTCCTAGGAACGGAAGTCCCGTTTGTCTTCGATGAAGAATGTCGAAAAGCACTCAACTATCTGAAAGAACAGCTAACACATGCGCCCATCATGATAGCTCCTGATTGGAGTCTACTATTTGAAATCATGTGTGATGCGAGTGACTTCGAAGTTGGATCTGTGCTTGGACAATGGGTAGATAAGCACTTTCATCCAATCTATTACGCAAGCAAAACCTTAACCGGAGCTCAAGAGAATTACACTACTATGGAAAAGGAACTGCTAGCCGTAGTATTCACCTTCGACAAATTCCATTCCTATCTCATCCTGTCCAAAACTACAGTCAATACAGATCATTCAGCCCTCAAATATCTATTCACTAAGCAAGACGCGAAACCAAGACTCCTACGATGGATCTTACTCCTTCAGGAACTCTATATTGAGATTAAAGATAAGAAAGGAGCAGAGAACGTCGCAAGAGACCATCTTAGTCATTTGGAGAACCCAGCGATGGAACAACTTGCTGAACAAGATATCAGAGATAAATTTCTGAAAGAATAGATTATGAGTTTAGGACAAATTCACATAGGATCACAATTTACTGACACTCCTTGGTATGCCGTCATGGCCAACTACCTAGTTGCCGGAGTAGTACAAAAAGGAATGAGCACCTCCCGAAGAAGGAAGTTCTTCAGGGATGCCAAGTAATACTACTGGGAAGATCCTTACCTATTTAGAATTTGCCCTGATCAGATAATCAGGAGGTGCGTAGACGAAAAACAAGCAGCAGGGATTCTTCACCAATGTCACCATGGACCAACTGGAGGTCATCATTGAGCAAACTTAACCGCAAGAAAAGTCTACAAATCAGGATTCTATTGGTCGTCTATATTCTGAGATGCGCAAGAGCTTGTAAAGCATTACGACGCATGCTAAAGGCAAGGTATTATCTCTATGAAGAATGAGATGCCTCGGACTAATATCCAAGCGTGCGAGATCTTTGATATATGGGGATTAGACTTCATGGGCCCATTCCCAAAGTCTAATGGGAAAGAATATGTCCTCGTAGCAGTAGATTACATCTCTAGATGGGTCGAAGCCCAAGCATTTCCAACTAATGATGCCAAAGTCGTCACCAACTTCCTGAAGAGACTCTTCTACAGATTTGGAACTCCCCATGCTATAATAAGTGATAGAGGCACACACTTCTGTAATACCTAATTTATGAAGGTGATGCAACAATAAGGAGTTACCCACAAAATGTCCATTGCCTATCACCCGCAGACTAACGGACAAGCAGAGGTCACGAACAGAGCACTCAAAAGAATCTTAGAACGAACTGTCAGCCATCATGGAAATAAATGGGCCGAAACACTAGATGATGCTCTGTGGGCATTCCGGACTGCTTACAAGAATCCTCTATGAACTACACCCTACCGCATGATCTATGGAAAATCCTGTCACCTTCCGCTGGAATTTGAATATAAAGCTCTCTGGGCGCTGAAGACCTGCAACCTCGATCCCTCAGTTACCGCAAAACATCGGATAATGCAAATAAACGAGCTCGTCGAATTAAGATACCAAGCATACGAAACGTCATACATCTACAAGGAACGAACAAAGCTTACGCATGACGCAAAATTGATTCCTTCAAAGCTCGCCCCTGGAGATAAAGTTCTGCTCTTCAATTCTCGGTTCAAGAAGTTCGCTGGAAAATTTAGATCAAGATGGAGTGGCCCATACAAAGTTGTACATGCTTTTACACACGGAGCCGTGTAATTGGAAGGACCTACCGGTAACTTCAAAGTCAACAGCCACCGGTTGAAAGCTTATCTAGAAGACAACGATAAGGAGGAGCACCTCTTCTCTTTTGATCCATTCTGAAGATCTGACAAGGAAAAGTCGAGCTGTAACGACTTAATAAACAAAGCGCACTTGGGAGGCACCCCTTGCTTATCCTTTTACTTATATTTATTTTTATTTCAATTATTTTCAGTCTTAAGATATTATCTCTGTGTAAGCGCCGTACTTGCGCTTAGTACTTACAAGTTTGTTGAATGTGTTCAGGCAAAATGCGAAGTTCAGGAGCTTCAGTTTACATCCCAGTTCGCAGGAGGAGGACTCCTAGAGTTTACTCATCCGGAAGCAGTGCTGATCAGAACAGGCCATCTGTAACAACCCAACCCGTAATCCATACGATAAATTTTTTTTTATACAACACAATTATACGCCAAATAAATATGTAACCCATTTCACGAGTTCCATTTAAAACGCACAACAATTAATTGTTTACAAAAGGCACGAGGGCCACGAATAAAGTTTAGTACAAGTTTGACCCATTACAAATGATAGTTTACAATCCAAACGACACTTCGAGCATGGTTTGGGATTAAACTACCCAAAACGTTAGGCCAACATCAAAACTCCAACAAAGCATCATCACGGGACACCTAATGTCCGATAACCCCCTTGCCCTTAACTGCGCCTGCATCTAAAAAGATAAACAACGAGAGGGTAAGCTAACGCTTAGTGAATGCAATAATTATACACATACATATATAACCTACTTACATGCAATCACATACACAATTACCTCATACACGCTAGCAATTTAAAAGACATACCAACGCAAGGCATAACGCTAAATCTCCAAGACCACAAGCTAGCACAACGATAACTTATATAACTCGAATAATGTGAAAACACCACACAACAAACACATAGCCATGGTTAACCAATAGTACAAGGAATGGTACTTCGAATTTCTCATTGGTGTTCCCAACAACCGTTAGTGCACAACAAATTATAACACTAACCTCGGAGTGGTATCGATCGTCCGAACTTTAAACCCACCCATCACGTGTAATGTAGTATCGAACGCCCGAACTGTAAACCCACACTACATGCCCACACACATATATGACATGGCATCGAACGCCCGAACTTAAACCCATATCATATATTGACCCGATGTGGTATCGACCGCCCGAACTGAAACCCACATCGAATCTCGTACAAGTAAATACATTATATACACATATGCATAATCATTCCACTCACCTCAAGACTCTTGTGGAAGCTAACCGAGCTTGCAAACCTTCAATGTAACGTACCTATTACATTATGCATTTTATTAACATACAATCTAGTTGAATTAAATGCCAACTTCTAACCCTTGAGCATTTAATGACCCGATTGCATTAAATGACTCAACTACACCAAAACCGCCCATTAATGGCCACGCCTCATCATAGATCACTTAAGGCTAGTGATTAGGGTCTTTTAACATCAACTAACATAAACTTGGTGTATTTCATAACCATTTCACCCGATTAGGTCAACTAGTGCTCTTTTGACTCTTTGACTCACAAACCAAGTCAAACTTACACATTAAAAATTCTTTCATCCTTTTAAAAGTGCATTAGTGACTAACAACATCACTTAGCACTTACAACCTCAAATCACAAGACCAAACCCTAGATAATAGCTATTTAGGGTTTCCTTTTAACAATCCAACCCAAAATCCACCCATTTAACCCTCAAATGGGTCACACAAGTTCCATATGAACCAAACCCTAGCTTAAACTAAATGAAACTCAAAACTTAGAGTTGAGACTTACCAAAACTATCCTCTTGTAGCTAATAACAAGGAGAACCACTTTAATTCTTGCTTCTAGGATTGATTCACAAAACTTCACCTTCAAATCTTGAGTTTAATCTAAGTGGGTTTTAGGATTTGAGAGGAAAATGTGAAAGAAAATGGAAAAGAAATAAGAAATGGAGAACAAGTGGCTGATATTAAAAGCTCCAAACAGATCTACACGTAAAAAGACCAAATTTCCCCTAAACCCTATTTAATTTGAGCAGAATTCGGAGTCTGATCTGCAGGGATGCCGTGGCGCGGCACCATTCATCGCGGCGCGACGAATCGAAGGAAAAATGATCACTCTTAACCCTCTTTCTGATCCTGGTTTGCTTCAATGGTCGCGGCGCGGACCCGTTTGTCGCGGCGCGGCGTTAGCCTAGGTCTGGTCACTTCGATAATTTAACATGAATCAAGGGTTCAACAACTAGCACACCTCATTCACCCTTCCTATGTACATCTAAACTTCAACCTTAAGTCTCACACGACTCAATGCCATCACGTCACATTCATATACGCATACACGCACGCATTCGAATATACCCACATATATATACACACATATACATATATGCACTTACACCTAACTAACACTTTAGTTCATTTAATCACATAACGAATAAGTTATAAGCGTACTATTGATTAAGTACATACTTTTAGACGCGCACGGGAAAACGGGGTGTTACAACTCTCCCCCACTTAAATCGGAGCGCGTCCTTGAGATTCAAGCCGCATGACACGAGGGAAGGTAAACCAACACGAATTCTTCGGGCTCCCAAGTAAACTCGGAACCTTTACTACGATGCCATTGGACCTTAAAGGTCCTCACCTCTTTGTTACGCAACATTTTTACCTTCTCATCGAGTATAACAATCGGCCCTTCAACGTATTCTAACTTGTTTTTTAGCTCAATTTTGTCTAAAGGCATCCATGAAGAATCATCCGCAAGACACTTACGGAGGTGGGAAACATGAAATGTGTTATGGATCCCCGCAAGTTCTTCGGGTAATTCCAAACGATACGCGACTTCACCAACACGAGCTAAAACCTTAAACTGCCCAATAAACCGAGGAGCTAACTTTCCCCGTTTTCGAAACCGAATGATACCCTTCCATGGAGAAACCTTAAGCATCACCATATCGCCTTCTTCAAATTCGATCAATCGCCTACGTTTATTGACGTAAGACTTTTGTCTATCTTGCGCCGCCTTTAAACGAGCCCGAATCATATCGATTTTGCTATTTGTGTCCAATACCAAGTCGGTGCTCCCGACTTCCCTTTGACCCACTTCACCCCAACAAATCGGGGTTCGACACCTCCTACCGTATAACATCTCATATGGTGGCATTCCAATGCTAGAGTGAAAACTATTATTGTACAAGAATTCCACCAATGGCAAATGTTCGTCCCAACTACCGCCAAAATCAATAATACACGCACGTAACATATCCTCCAATGTTTGATTCGTACGTTCGGTTTGACCATCCGTTTGAGAATGAAACGCCGTACTCATATTCACCCTCGTACCCATGTCTTCATGAAACTTCTTCCAAAATCGAGAAGTAAAACGCGTGTCCCAATCCGAAACAATAGACGCAGGAACGCCATGTCTCGATATCACCTCTTTAATGAACATCTTCGCGAGTGCCTCCGACGAAATTGCTTCTTTAATAGGAAGAAACAACACACTCTTCGTCAATCTATCGACAATCACCCAAATAGTGTCAAATTGGGTTCTTGCCGTTTTCGGCAACTTGGTAATAAAATCCATGGTAATATGCTCCCACTTCCACATCGGAATTTCTAGCGGTTGCAACTTACCATACGGCTTTTGGTGTTCGGCTTTAACTTGCAAACACATGACGCATTGCTCAACATTCTTAACAACGTCGCGTTTCATGCCCGGCCACCAATAATCTTTCTTCAAATCATGGTACATCTTCGTCGCACCCGGATGTATGGAATACTTAGACTTGTGCGCCTCATCAATAAGCACCTTTCGGAAATCACCCATCTTAGGCACCCACACTCTTTCTTGAAAAGACAATAAACCACGCGAACCCATCGAAATGAATTCCGATTGCCCCACAATTCGTTCCGCATGCTTGTTGTGAACGTAAGCCTCTATTTGAATCACACCAAGTTTTTCAAGAAAATCGTTAGTAATAATCATACGTAACAATCCCAATCATAACGCCGGGTGGTGACTCTTTCGCCTTAACGTATCCGTGACCACATTCGCTTTGCCCGGATGATAAAGTATCTCACAATCATAATCCTTCACCACATCCATCCATCTACGTTGACGATAATTCAAATCCCGTTGATCAAAAAGATGTTTCAAACTCTTGTGATCCGAATAAATCGTACACTTGACACCATACAAGTAATGGCGCCAAATTTTCAAAGCATGGACCACCGCCGCTAATTCGAGATCATGAGTTGGGTATCTCTTTTCATGTTCCTTTAATTGGCGAGAGGCGTAAGTGATGACTTTACCTCGTTACATTAGAACACACCCGAGCCCATTCAAAGAAGCATCATAATAGACCGTCATATCAACTACACCTTCCGGCAATACTAAGACTGGAGCTTTACACAATTTCTCTTTCAAAAATTGAAAAGCAATTTCTTGCTCGTTCTCCCAATTGAATCTCGTATTCTTCCTTGTCAACTTAGTTAATGGCGAAGCAATCTTGGAAAAGTCTTGGATAAACCGACGATAGTAACCGGCCAATCCGAGGAAACTTCGGATTTTCGTAGTCGTAGTCGGTCATCCCCAATCCTTCACCGTCTCTATCTTCCCCGGATCCACTTGAATACCATCCTTGTTCACAATATGGCCAAGGAATTGAACCTCCCTTAGCCAAAATTCACATTTTGAGAATTTAGCATACAACTTCTCTTTTCTCAACGTCTTCAATACTTCGCGCAAGTGGTGTTCATATTCCGTCATGCTCTTAGAATAGACAAGAATATCGTCAATGAACACAATTACCGACTTGTCCAACATAGGTTGGCACACTCGGTTCATAAGATCCATGAATGCCGCCGGTGCATTCGTAAGACCAAAAGGCATAACCACAAATTCAAAATGCCCGTAACGAGTTTGAAAGGACGTTTTCTCAATATCTTCCTCACGGACCCGCATTTGGTGATAGCCGGACCGTAGGTCAATTTTTAAGAAATACGTCGCACCTTGGAGCTGGTCAAACAAATCGTCAATCCTAGGCAATGGATAACGATTCTTGATCGTCACCTTGTTCAACTCCCGATAGTCGATACACATCCGCATACTTCCATCCTTTTTTTCACGAATAAAACCGGAGCTCCCCATGGCGAAGCACTCGGTCGAATGAAACCCTTCTCAAGTAACTCTTGAATTTGATTCAACAATTCTTGTATTTCCGTCGGTGCTAAATGATAAGGAGTTTTAGCAATGGGAGTAGCTCCCGGAACCAACTCAATGCGAAATTCGACTTGTCTTTCCATCGGAACACCCGGTAACTCATCCGGAAAAAGATCTTCAAACTCACTTACCACCGGAATTTCACGAATGGGTGGTGGCTCATCACGAGTATCAACAACATGGGCAAGAAAAGCCATGCCACCACTAACAAGGAAACGACGTTCCCGTGCAAAAGTGCATCCCGGTACAAGTCTTCTACATTTATCACCATGAATAATTAACTCTCCCCCACTTGGGGTCTTCACACGAATAGATTTTTCATGGCACGCAATATCGGCTCTATTATGATCGAGCCAATCCATACCAACCACGATATCAAAATCACCCAACGTCATCGGAATTAGATCAATATTAAAGTTCTCGGAACCGAACACAACATTACAATTCTTACACACATCAACCACTAGCACCGTCTTGCCATCCGCTATTTCGAACTCTACCGGACGACTTAACTTAGCTAACAGTTTATTAAGTTTAGGCACAAATTTTGGAGACACAAACGATAAATTTGCACCGCTATCAAATAGAATCCTTGCCGGATTAGAGTTAACCATGAAAGTACCTAAAATGACTTCATTGGATTGCTTGGCTTCGTCATTGGTCATCAAATAATTACGTCCCATAGCCGACCCCGCCGCCTTCTCCATTCTCTTAACTTGATCATTTCGAAGTTCGGGGCACTCAGACTTTCGGTGCCCTTCTTGTTGACAATTGAAACATGTGATCACATTAGTACGCGGTTTTGGGCAATCACGAGAGTAGTGACCTTTTTGCCCACAATTGAAACAAGTGACCATGTGACCACTAGAAGCACCCTTCTTCACGCTACCGACACTTTCAGATGCTCCCTTACTCTTATTGTTCGAAAAATTAGAAGCTTCAAACTTTCGTTTACTTGGCGCATAACTAACCGGACTCGGAGCTTGCACTTCAAACCCCTTCGCCACAGCCAAAAGCTTAGCAAAGGTCTCAACATGACCAATACTAATTTTACCCTTCAAATCATCTCTAAGGGTCGCATGAAAGTCTTCCATTAACAATTGATCATTCCCCACATACTCGAGGCAAAAACGCGCCTTAGCGAGAAAGTTGGTTTTAAGAGTGTTTAGGTCCAAAGACCCTTGACGCATATTCCTTAACTCGTTGCGCAATTTGGAAAGATCCGCTTGCGTACGATATTCAAGGAAAAACTCCTTCTTGAAATCCGCCCAAGATAACCCCACAAAAGCCGCATCACCCACCATATCAATCTTGCCATCGAGCCAATCTTTAGCATGGCCCCTTAACAAACTAGTAGCAAGCCTTGTTTTCTTTTCGGGAGGGCACTCGGTCGTGCGAAAACAACCTTCAACATCAGAAATCCAAACCGCACTCTTCATGGGGTCGGGATCCCCGTGAAAGTGAGGAGGCTTAGTCGCCAAGAAGTTCTTATAGCTAAACTCCAACTCGCCCACATTTTGAGGTCTAGGAAACCTCCTTTCAACTTCTTCTTTAACGGCATTAGTCATCCGTTCTTGAATCATATCGACAATTTGTTCCGAAACTGACTCTTCGAATATTTGTTTAACCCTTCGTGAGAAAACCAAAACATAGTTTTCTAAAGCGGTCTCAATCTTGGTAGTCATCTCATCTTCCTTTACATGAGAGGGACCACCATTGCCATTCGTATTCGTTCCGTTTCTCGTCTTCATTCTAAAGATTAAAAATGGATTAGACATTACCAACAATTTAATACACATATATACCTATGCGTATGACTGCACACACACCACATCTAGCTCGATACTTGTCGCACATCCTTGCTTGACTTGACTTGCAACTGTAATAGTGGTCGCGACTCACTATTACGCTCACATGCCGTGCCATGCTCAAACGTGTCACAACCATCTTGCTCGATGTTCAAAACAACAACACATGATTAGTAACATCATAACATAGCATAGTTGTCCACTTATGCATCAAAGAACTAATCAAACCCCGCACTGACCCGTAGTCCTACAAGTCCCGCATATAATTCCACAACACAAAAGTCTAAGTCTAGGCGCCTATCTCAAGTCACCTAAATCCCTTAGACCATGCTCTGATACCACTTGTAACAAACCAACCCGTAATCCATACGATAAATTTTTTTTTTATACAACACAATTACACGCCAAATAAATATGTAACCCATTTCACGAGTTCCATTTAAAACGCACAACAATTAATTGTTTACAAAAGGCACGAGGGCCACAAATAAAGTTTAGTACAAGTTTGACCCATTACAAATGATAGTTTACAATCCAAACGACACTTCGAGCATGGTTTGGGACTAAACTACCCAAAACGTTAGGCCAACATCAAAACTCCAACAAAGCATCATCACGGGACATCTAATGTCCGATAACCCCCTTGCCCTTAACTGCGCCTGCATCTAAAAAGATAAACAACGAGAGGGTAAGCTAACGCTTAGTGAATGCAATAATTATACACATACATATATAACCTACTTACATGCAATCACATACACAATTACCTCATACACGCTAGCAATTTAAAAGACATACCAACGCAAGGCATAACACTAAATCTCCAAGACCACAAGCTAGCACAATGATAACATATATAACTCGAATAATGTGAAAATACCACACAACAAACACGTAGCCATGGTTAACCAATAGTACAAGGAATGGTACTTCGAATTTCCCATTGGTTTTCCCAACAACCGTTAGTGCACAACAAATTATAACACTAACCCCGGAGTGGTATCGATCGCCCGAACTTTAAACCCACCCGTCACGTGTAATGTGGTATCGAACTCCCGAACTTTAAACCCACACTACATGCCCACACACATATATGACATGGCATCGAACGCCCGAACTTAAACCCATATCATATATTGACCCGATGTGGTATCGAACGTCCGAACTTAAACCCACATCGAATCTCGTACAAGTAAATACATTATATACACATATGCATAATCATTCCACTCACCTCAAGACTCTTGTGGAAGCTAACCGAGCTTGCAAACCTTCAATGTAACGTACCTATTACATTATGCATTTTATTAACATACAATCTAGTTGAATTAAATGCCAACTTCTAACCCTTGAGCATTTAATGACCCGATTGCATTAAATGACTCAACTACACCAAAACCGCCCATTAATGGCCACGCCTCGTCATAGATCACTTAAGGCTAGTGATTAGGGTCTTTTAACATCAACTAACATAAACTTGGTGTATTTCATAACCATTTCACCGAATTAGGTCAACTAGTGCTCTTTTGACTCTTTGACTCACAAACCAAGTCAAACTTACACATTAAAAATTCTTTCATCCTTTTAAAAGTGCATTAGTGACTAACAACATCACTTAGCACTTACAACCTCAAATCACAAGACCAAACCCTAGATAATAGCTATTTAGGGTTTCCTTTTAACAATCCAACCCAAAATCCACCCATTTAACCCTCAAATGGGTCACACAAGTTCCATATGAACCAAACCCTAGCTTAAACTAAATGAAACTCAAAACTTAGAGTTGAGACTTACCAAAACTATCCTCTTATAGCTAATAACAAGGAGAGCAACTTTAATTCTTGCTTCTAGGATTGATTCACAAAACTTCACCTTCAAATCTTGAGTTTAATCTAAGTGGGTTTTAGGATTTGAGAGGAAAATGTGAAAGAAAATGGAAAAGAAATAAGAAATGGAGAACAAGTGGCTGATATTAAAAGCTCCAAACAGATCTACACGCAAAAAGACCAAATTGCCCCTAAACCCTATTTAATTTGAGCAGAATTCGGAGTCTGATCTGCAGGGATGCCGCGGCGCAGCGCCATTTGTCACAGCGCGACAAATCGAAGTAAAAATGATCACTCTTAACCCTCTTTCTAATCCTGGTTTGCTTCAATGGTCGCGGCGCGGACCCGTTTGTCGGCGTTAGCCTAGGTCTGGTCACTTCGATAATTTAACATGAATCAAGGGTTCAACTACTAGCACACCTCATTCACCCTTCCTATGCACGTCTAAACTTCAATCTTAAGTCTCACACGACTCAACGCCATCACGTCACATTCATATACGCGTACACGCACGCATTCGAATATACCCATATATATATATATATATATATATATATATATATATACACACATATACATATATGCACTTACACCTAACTAACACTTTAGTTCATTTAATCACATAACGAATAAGTTATAAGCGTACTATTGATTAAGTACGTACTTTTAGACGCGCACGGGAAAACGGGGTGTTACACCATCAACAGGGCAATTAGGCCCAAGGTGATTGATATTGGAAAGCGTTGAGGAGGATATTGGCACAGTACCGCCAGCTCCTCCCGTTCGATGATCTAGACGTTTAGCCAGGAGACCAGCCGAGTACACACAGCTGCTAGAGACACATGAGCCACAGACAGTGATACACTATGGAGCCACTTTAAGTGACCCTGATGTTGCATGGGCACTACTCAGAGACCAGCAGAGGCTCTACTGAGCTCTTAAAGCATACCTTCAGCGCGAGGGGATGCCGCGCAGTACTCTGGGCCCGTATTCATTTAGGCTAGTGCGTCGTGTTCAGCTGACATAACAAGCTAAGCCCAGGCATTCCACACCGGACTCAATTCACTCAGTTACCTCAGCTACCATGCCTGCACACGCTACTCCTATTCCCATCACGGCGCCTGCTCCAGTCACCGAGCCAGTTCCAGTCACTGAGCTACCTGAGGGTTGTCACTTAGTCACTATTCCCATTTCAGTTGAGCCACCATTGGCCCAGGCATTTGAGATCACTGGGAGCATACCTGATGAGGAGCCTTACCCGAGCCTATCCCACCTGGAGTTTCCGTCAGACCTATGTCTGGATTCACTACTAGGCCCTGAGTTGGATATAGGGCAACCTCTCGAGTACTTACCAAGACTAGAGGATGATGATGATATCTTCAGATACTTCGCAACGCCGACTCAGCACATTGACCAGGATAGTATCCCATAGACTACTTTATTTTACTTATAGTTTTATCTTTTCGAAGCATTGTACTAAAAAGTTATATATATAATGGAAATGCTGCCTTTCTCTTTTTGTTCTTCATGCAGAAATATTATCAAAAGAGACTGGTCCCTAGAAGGTTGACCGTAGGAAGGCCCAGCACTAGGAAAGTAACACGACCATAGGGAAGTAATCCTTCCTCAAACCTATTTCGATTATAACGCACTAAAATCTCTAAGTGTGGGGTAACCCCCGCAACTAACTTAGAATTTTAGAAGTCAATGTCCTTGATTTATAAAGTATCAAAATATTCTTTCTAGAGAACATTAGGGACAATGTTCTTCTAAGTGTGGGGTAATGGGTAAAGGTTTTAAAGGTCGAAGGTTTTAAAAGTCGAGTAACCATAAAACGCCAAGTTTTGAAAAATTCTTTTGTCCAAAAGTAATTAAGCAATGGATATTGGGTAATTTTGAAAAATTCTTACCTTATTTTTGCCCAAAAGATCTAATAAAATTGCTAGAAATCGGTTTTCGGAACATTTTTTAGAACGGAACGATTAAGCTGAAACTTATGTTTTGTGTCAAAAGATTTCTTTTAAGAAAATATGTAAAAGGCTACGCATGATCAAACACGACCCCTACTCCACAAAAGGTAAGGAATCTTGGCCCAAAGTATCTGTATGACCCATCAAATCTACAGTACTTTGTTATTTCATTTGATGAGTGTGCTGGTGTACGGTTCAAGTTAGAACTTGGTTCAGACATACGTTTCAAGACCAATGGTTAGTGAGCGCCATACGTGGTGCAGGTGCGATACTCCTTCCGAAATCATTATGAATAGAGAAGACAAAAAGCCATCCGTTTTCGTTTCCACTCCACGCAATTTAAACCGGCCAACTCACATAAAGAGTTGATGAATCAGAAATATTCACCCCAAATTCACTCCCAAAATACACCAATTAACATTCACCCCCTTTCCATTCATCAAAAGATTCAGAGATTTATAAAGAGATAGATCGATCAAATTCGCTTCAAATGCACTTATTGAAAGATTCCGAACCCCTGATTGTTTTTGACAGGTCAAAGACCTATTTTCAGTGGATTATCACTTCCTCTCTGGGCACCAGGAACGAAAGACAAAAGTTATGAAGAAAGGGTATGCCGAAAAAAAAATGATTATGAAAGAGCAAAGTCTATGAATAAGGCAAAGAAAAACCCAAGAAGATGCCCTAAAGAAGAATGGCGGAAGAGCAAAAGAAAATTCTAGACAAAGTCTTAGCAAAATCCGCCTCTTTCGAAGAAAACTTTTACGGATTCTAGGCCATTCTCTATCCGCCTCTTCCTATCATAAGAACTATCTAAATTCCTTGACCCCCTAAGGAAGTGTCTTACAAGGTAAACTTAAAGATACAAATGATGAGTACAAAGTTTACATTTTAATTCTACTTAGTGTAAGTAGAATCTCTCTTTCTCTCTTATAATCTCTCTATAGATATGTGGTTGACGCTTGGGAGATCAGTAGATATGACTTTGAAAGAATGTTGGAAAGAGGTGGTATTCTAGTTTGGCAAAGAGATGTATTTATATTCCAAGAAAAACTTGACAGAAAAAACTGCGGTCGAAGCACGGTTGACCTTGCAGGTGACCGTACAACTTCTGTCAGCATTTCAACATATCCGTTGGAGCTCCTTTTTCTTTGAATTTTTCTTCACCCAATATAGAGCCTTCAAAATATGCTTAATTCACCTAGAAGTTAACTCCATTACCCCTTTGATCTTGGACATATGCATGGAGGTTGACATGTGCTAGCTAAAGAGGAAAGTCCAATGTCCTTGACCATTGTCATTGGTTTTCTAAAAAGGTAAATGCAGAACATTTGTCTCTTGACAAACCACTAGCATCCAAACTTCATTACCCAAATCTTTAAACCCTTGTCTTCATCTTTGATGGAAGTATCTTGCCCATTGAAACCTTGTTACAACTCCATTGAACTAGTTTGAGAACACTTTGACTAGTTGCACTAATCATAAAGAGATAAACCACTACATTCCAAACCTCATACACATGTCTTCACCAACTTGTCTTTTCTTTGATGGAAGTATCTAGTTCTTTAGAACCTTGTTACATCTTAATTGAACTAGTTTAAATCTAGTTGGAACTTAATGATCCTTGTTACAACCTTGACTAGCTTGAACTAGTTACATTTACAAACATACAATGGTACATAAAACTAATGGGAGAGCACCTCTTTAATTGGGACTTTAATGACCATTATTAGTAAGTTTAGATGACATTATGTAATAGGATAAAAAGATATAACACTTGTGTGTTTAATCTTATTTCAAGTTAAATTATCATTAAGGTGTCATTAGGTGTGATTAATCAAGATTAACATCTTTTGGTTCAAAACTTTTTTGAAAACAAAGAAGGCAACTATTCTAAGTATATTTAGAAAGGTTTTGTAAATTATAGATGCCTCAAAGTGATATAACTCAAAGTGAATGGATTTGGTAACCGGAAGAACTGCGGTCGATATGCGGTCGGCCGTGAGGTTAGCCGTAGATTGACAGTTTTAGAAAAAGTTGCAATCGTTGGTACAGGGCATCCGCGGTCAGACTCACAGTCAACCGTGGTGCAGCCGCATAACAATTTTACCAAGTTAATTATTTATGTATTGGTCTTTTGCTAGAGATAGTGTAGGCTTATGAACTTATGTCGTCTTACATATGATTAAGCACTTATCTCTTTTGTGTCATCATCAAAACAAAGTGATTCACTTTTGAATATTATAATTGGATTCTCAACCAACAAACTCCATCCTAGCATCCATGCTTGAGGATTGACTTTGTTGATTATTTTGAGACAAGTTTTGGTTTTGGTTTTGCATTTAGTATTGTTTGTTGTTTTGAAATTGGTTTGGATACTAGTTTTGGTGTTGGTTTGGTGCATTTAATGTGTTGTTGTTGTTCCAGCTGACGTTCGGATGATTTCTCCACCCTGGGTTGTAAATGTTGGAATATGGATCATACTTCCGCCCTTGAACCTCGTTCAGTTGCTCTTCCATCCCTAATGGTATCCCCTTTTTGCAACTGTTTTCATAATGAGATGGATCTCCACAATTTGCACATACTCCCCGAACCTGCATATCATTGACAGAACTACTATGGTTTGGGCTGTTAAAAAAAAGGGTCCTAAGTTCATCTAACACTTGGTCCACACTTCTTGAAGGTCCCTAAAAGTTTGCCACGTGGTTCACTCGGGCCGGAATGGATTCTCTTCGACTAATCGAAACTTGGGTTTTGGAGCCTTTGCTTAGTTGTTTGAAAAATGCCCATTCATCGTCACTGTTCCTAGTTAAGAATGCCCCACCACTAGCCGCTAACATGAAATGTCTATTTTAGGAATCTAAGCTATCAAAGAAAGTTTGACAAGTTCCCATTTCAATATTTCATAATAGAGACAAGCTCTAAGTAATTCCTTCAGACGCTCGTACGCTTCGTGAAAAAGTTCTCCTGGCAATTGCTTAAATGATTTAATTTGCATATGCATATCTGAAGTCTTACTTATCAGATAATATTCCTCAAGGAACTGCTTTTTAATCATTGCCCATGTAGTGATACTTCGGGCGGGTAAAGATAAGAACCAACATTTGGCCTTGTCCTTCAACGATTAAGGAAATAGACGAAGACGAACCTCTTCATCCGTGAAACCATTAACTTGATTTGTAGCGCAAATCTCATTGAATTCCGTAATGTGTTCATACGGCTCTTCCGATGCCATACCTCGGTAGGTTGGAAAAATTTCAATTAATTGAAGACGGACCTCAAATCTCCGGTTGTTTTCTGCATTTGTAACGTGATACACAAAGGATGAGTGATCCTCATAATCACCCGGTTGGTAATATGAGTCTACCCCTCTTTCACATTCTGCCATTCTTGTGACTTGCACTAGGATCTCTTCCTCGTCTTCGAAGTCTTGAGACTTAGGTGAATTCGATGAACCTACTGAATGTGATTTCGGTGGTGGTTCTATTGGTGGCTGTGTTGATGCTGAAGCCACTGTCAAACTTTTTGAAATCCTAGTAGCTTTTCGATTAGCTTTTGCAGATTTACTGATTTTCGGATTGTAAGGCTCAAGAGACTGGTTTCCCGATTTTCGAGTTTTCATACAATAACCTGCACTCACAAAAACAAGAACACCAAGGGTAAAACTGACAAAAACACATTGAAAAGAAAAACAAATATTTTTAGTTTTTTCTATGTTTTATAATTTTCAGGACTTTTCTAATTTAAAAAGAAAGCAATTACATTAAGAGATTGCAATTAAGCGCACACTTCCCCGGCAACAGTGCCAAAATTTGATCGGTGTCTAAGTTCCAACCAAAAAATAACCTAAATACTCTAACTTAGCTAAGATAAAAAGGATTCGTTTCTCGGGAAATTATGGTTAAAAGCAAGCAATTTTCGAAAATTGATTTTGTGATTAACTAGGTGATTAACTATTCTAAAAAATTAAACTAAACAAGACACAAACTTTAATGATTAAGAACTAAGAACATAAACACTAGATCAAAATAATGAGTTGCAATAATTGAATTAAAAGTCTTTATCCCTTCTCAATTCCAATTACGCATGTATTCATTCAAACAAGTCTTATGCTATCAAATTCAATTAAATCTCATAGACAAGAATTCATAAGTTTACTAATCACAATTATCTTGAGATTAAATCATGCAACCTAAACACTTTGTGTTTTTCCTTAATCTAATTATCACTAAGTTAGATCAAGCACACAATGTTAACTCACAATAATTTAACTTGCAACAATCAATAACCATAAAACATTCATTAATCTCAACTTGATTAGTTTACAAAAATCATAATTCAAAAGACTTAAGCGTTACAATGTTGTAAACCACATAAAACTTGAAAGAAATAATCATACATTAATTGTTCATGGAAGGAGTAAAGTAAGAAGACTAGCTACTCATGTTGGTGATGATGAACACGATGATCTTGTGATGTATATTGAAGAACACACCTTTAATCTTGACTTGAATCTTTGAAAGAATGATGAATTTTGATCTTAGGGGTGAGTTTTGGGTGCTAAAACTAAGTAGGGAATGAATAAAATTCGTGGGTCTAAGGTCCCCTATTTATAGTTATTAGCAAACATGCTCTCTGAGTCAAAAAACCCTAAAATGCATAATGAGGATACTAACCAAAACTGAACACGGAGTAAAATTACGTCAGTATAGAGTAATTGTATGCCAAGTACAACTTGTGAAGTAATTTTTCAAAGTAATTTTACGTCGCAAAGGTATGAACATCTTTTCTTCCAAATTTCTTCATGACATAATTTTACGCCATAGGAGCATATTTTTACGCTAGAATTGGTCTTGGAGTAATTTTATGCTGCTGCTGAAGTAATTTTACGCAAGTGCGGTTTTGCTACAATTTCATCCATTTTTCGCACCTTTTTACACATACCACTTCCAATTGCTGAAATACACGAAAACTCTTAAAAGGACCTCATTTTCACCATCAAAGTCATGTAAATCTCATCAATAGAACACAAATATGAGCATGAATTATGGAATGATCATCATGGCAACAATATCAACTATAAGAATAGTAATAATTTAAGACATTATAATAGATAGACAGATAAAAGGCATAGAACTACCAGTAGATTAAACGAGTTCTAAAAGTACAACAGTGACAACTTTAGACGCACTTCCAAGCATTTACAGACTCCGTTTACCGCCTACTCTAGGTAATTATTGCTAATCGATAATTATTTCATAATCCTAGAGAAAGAAACTAGAGATAAGTGGGAATGAGAGAATAGTTATGCGTTGAAGTGTGTGTACAATGAGGAGACAAATGCCCTTTAAATAGGGAGATCCTGACCCTGGCAATCCGTATGGCCAGGCCATGTGCATGCCGGCCATGTGCCTAGGCTCTGTGCATGGCAGGCTGATGTGTCAAAACTGTGTGCAGTAGTGCTTAATTTAAATTTTAACTTTTAAATTTATAAAACCTTTATTTAATACACTTTAACACCCTAACGAGCAACAAAACCCGATCAAATGTAGTATTTTAGGTTATCATCCCAAGAGAGCGTAGATGCATTTTAAGTTGGTTTATTAGATAATTTATCTCTTATCAAAGAACTAAAGATAGTTTTTATGTGTTTTAAGATTATAGATTCTTGTCTCTTAGGAAAGAGATGATTGAAGATAAACAAAATAACAAGATATAAAGCAGGGAATAAAGATTCAAAATAAACAATTATAAAAAAAGCAGTTACATGAACGAATAACTCATACGAGAATCATATTAGGCAAGTTTCATAAGTCATATTAACACCAATCAAGATAAAAATCATAGACCAATTATTATCCCTAAGCAGCAGGTTAAGACGAGTGTTGCATATCATTCAATAGGCAGGACTTAAAGCATATGCTAGACATGTGATGTGCATGGCTAACATCTCAATTCTTAGTGTTCAATTCAATTACATGATACATATCAACCTTATGATGTGAATCAACATGCAATAGACTGATAAATTATATAAGCTATTAAACATCAAGTAGATCAACTCAAGTTACTAGCTGAAAGTCAATTATTACTTTATTTTCATACAATCATTAATTAAACACATCCAAACAGAGGATCTTCGACTAAGCCTAACAATATCAAACTTTATTATATAAGTGTAATTCTAATTCAACAGATTTATCACTAACTATGTTGTTTAACTTAGTTGCATGCAATCCAATTTAACAAGTTTGATTTACTAGATCTAAACAAGTAGCATGAATCGAATAATAGATCATTGGATTAAATGCTAATCAATCCTAGAATCTAACATGTAATCATTAAGCATGAAAAACAGGCATATTAAAACATAACAGATTCAAAACAGTTTAAATATCATCACAGAAATTCAGTTTATACAGATCTGGAAAAAACGAGAAACTGTACGGATTGGAGCATGAAGCTGGCGGCTTTGTTCCAGTCAAGTCGGCGGCTTGAAATGAGGAAGTCGGCGGCTTCATCAGATTCCCAGACAAAGTTAGTTTTCGTCCACGTAACCACTATGAACGTTTAGTTAATAGTGGTAGACGAACATATACAAAAAAGTAAATAAAACGCGATAAACAAGAATATAAAGATAAAGTCATGTACCTCAAAAAGGTAGATGAAAAGAAAACTTTATTGATAACTTGTTAACTTTGATTACAACTTGAAATAAAACCCTAATCTAAGAGTTTTCATATTTTGGTGAAAACCCTAGAGGAAAAACGAAAAAGTACATTAAAAACTGAACCCAAAGGCCTCAATTTATAGTTTTCAGATTCGATGGCCAAGCCGGCGGCTTTAATAGGAAGCCGGCGGCTTCACATGTCGGTGACTTCTTTCAAGTTTAACGTAGCCCGCAAGTAGATAACCCGTAACCGTCTTCAGTCAGGCCGGTGGCTTCAGGACCAAGCCGGAGGCTTCACAGATCCTGTAATCCTTTTGATTTCGTTTCCATTTTTAGCTTTTCCTTGGGCTTTAAGTACACGAAACAGTTTTAAGCCGACGGCTTCAGTTACAAGTCGGCTGCTTCCAATGATTCTGGCAGTTTCTGCAGAGTTCTGGAACTTTCTGGAACTTTGTCACCAAGTCGGCGGCTTCAGGATGCCATGCCGGTGGCTTCAACTTGATTTCTGCAGTTTTTACTTATTTTTGATCTTGTTTGATACATAACTTCAATAAAATCATTAGAAATACATTTTCCCCCCATTTTATCCATTTTAGTGTATTTAAGGATTAAAATGATTTTAAAATAATAAGATAACTCCTTAAAATGTTATCAAAATTCTATATAATTTAGGAGTTATCACAGGCCGTACGGTTTTGGTCGTATGCTTTTGATCTTGGCAGGCCGTATGGCTTGGTGGCAGGTCGTATGGCCAGGTCGTGTGTTAAGGCGGTATTACTCATTTTTCTTGTTCCCGAGATAGTGACTTGGCTTCCGAGGTCGTAACTTGGTTTTCACAGTTTTCGCTTTAGATTCTTCGTTTTTAGTCCATTTTCTTCGAATCTTCTTACATCGTCTTTGTAATCACTTGATCTATCAAATAAAGCAAACAAACTCTTATCTCTTAGATAAAGTTAATTACCTTATTAATTTAGGGCTAAATATGGGGGGAACGTGACTTTTTTTCGAAATCAGACATATTAATGTACTTAACTTGGACAGATAAATGAAATACCTTTATTCTATCACCACTCTCTTCCAATATTCATCACAATTACTATTTTCTTTATTATAAAAGCCTACATTATAACCTTTTTATTATGACATGTACTTAGCATACATATGTAACGTAGTAAATTCTCTAAAGAGAAACTATATTTGAAAAAAAAAAATAAAAATAAATAATAATAATAATAATAATAATAATAATAATAATAATAATAATAATAAAATTTGCTTAAGAATTAAATATTTATATTTTTAATAATTATTATTAGTAATAACAAATCCCTCTTGAATTTTTTAAATTAAAATACAATTATAGTATGAAGGTTGTACAATATGTTTCAAAGTTTGTACATGTATTCATGGAGTGTTTTGTAAAAGATTGTACAATTTAATTTAAAAATTGTATACATGGTTATGAGAGTGTTTTATCATAAGGTTGTCATAATATTTCAAATATTTTACATATGGCATAGGGGTGTTTTACTATAAAATTGTACATAATGCTTTAAATATTGTACACATGGTGATGAGGGTGTTTTACCATGAGATTGTACATAATTCTTCTCATATTGTAAATTTGTTTAAGATTTCTTAATTTTTATTACTTCTTAGATATAACGAGGGCCGATCCTATGCTTTTCAGTGCTTTGAGCGAGTCGGAAAAATGAGGCCCTCTCATAAACAAATAACACACATCATGCTTTAGGGGTTTGGAGTCGAGTCGAGTCAAGCTAGACGACTGATTCTTACGTTGATTTTCGTTATTTTCATTTACATTAGTTTCGTTATATCATGTAATTTCATTATTTATTTAATTTTTGTTGATGGTAACCGTTGAATTATTATAATTTTCATTGTTTTTTAACATTATTGTTATTTTATTAATTAATATTACTATTTACTATTACTCCCTTCGTCCCAAGAAAACAATTCGGTTTGACTTTTTGTTGGATTTAAGATATGTTAATGAATTGTTTAATTTGCCCTTCATTTAATGTTGTTATAATGAGTAACTAATTAAATAATTGCTATAATTAATGTTCAATTTCCAAGAATAGAAGTGACATAATTGGAACTTTAATGATTTTTAAAGGTTATCTAAAGTAAGGGACAATTATTTTGGGACAAACAAAAATAGTAAAGTGGACAGTTTTTTTGGGATGGATGGAATATTATCATTTTGTTTGACAATAAATTTATTTAAACTTCTTGTAAATATTGGGACATATATTACCTTATATTGTATTGAAAAAATAGTGGTAAAAGAATGAGTTTATTTATAAATAAAGAAAGAAAGATACAAAGAAGGAAAGGAAAGATTATATAATATATAATTATATAATATAATTAAAAAGATTATAAATAAAAAAGCTAAAAATGAAAGAAGCAAAGAACAGTTTATCCGCCTGAAAATTTTGTTGGAAGCTAAACTAATCCCACATCTGCGTACGGAAAATGAATGCACTATAAATTTAACAGCCCATTGTAGAAATTCAAAACACACTTAAGTGGGTTCATTTGCTTACGGAAAATGAATGATACATCTATAAATTTAACAGGCCATTGTAGAAATTCAAAACACACTTAAGTGGGTCCATTTGCTTGGGCTTTATCTCTACTGGGGTTTAGTAATTTTGTGTAATATATTAAAATATTGGGTCCTAAAATTGTTGGGCCCTGTGTGCAGTTGATCATGTTGTACCTTTATTGGGTCGGGCCTGGATATATTTAATTTTTAAATTATATCATCAACCATATTAGAATTTTTTATTTTTTTATTTTTTTATTTTTTCAGTTTGGGAAAAACTTTTTATGACATCATCAGAATTGTATTTTAATATATAGTATAGATATAGATAGATATAGATTTAAGTAGATGAGTTCCATGGTTGGTCCACTATGGTTATACTAAATCCTTCTAAATTCATGTATCTCGATATGTGCCTTGTGAGGCATCCTACACGAATAGATTTAATTGATATAAGAAAGCGCCAAAACTAAATTATTATTGACTTGTAGTACTTGTCACCCATAATGCAGCCTAACTCGTGTAAAAAACCTACCAAATTATTTATTTTGCCTGTTATCCAGCTCACCCAAATTGCTCGTTTTTCAACCTATTTAAAATACAAGTAATGAAGCATGTTAACATAATAATGTACCTCACACCATCCATGATTCCGTACCAATCCTCAACCCAAAAGATATTAAGCATAATAACTTTGCACTGATATGGCTAATGGCTTTCTTCAAGAGTTTTTTTTGTAATACTACCACATTATATAAAGGCAAAATTAGAAACATTGCTGAATAAATGTGATTTTGAATGAAGAAAATAAAGGAGATGGATGAATCATGGCATTGTGAGTTAGAAGATGCATGTCCAGTCCTGTGATTAGGAAGAGTAAGGTTAATTGTAGGTCTAAATCTTGTCTCCCATGAAGAAAATGAAAAGATAAATGAGATAAAGTCAATGTATCAAATGATCAAGCATAAAATAGTTCAAGGGGTTCGGTCTATGCAAGATCAATTAATATGGGGATTTAAGGATTCCTTGAGTTTAACTCTCTGGTCCGGAGTACCGTGAGTAACCCTCATACGACGAGATGATGATCTCAGAAAGGGTGGTTAAGCATGACCCACCATCATTCGGGTTAGCCGGAAGTGATGGCTCAGGGGAGGTGTTAGGGTTTGTGTTATGATAACATTACCTGAAACCGCGAGGAATGTTGAGTGACAATTCCGGTTACGCGGGTTAGTATGTGTTTATTGTGTATTAAGAAGATGATACATTTGAGAGTATTTTTGGGTGTGTGAAGATGATGATTATTTCAGCTCAAGTTACATCTATTTATACATGTGAGTTTTTGTCCCTTAGTGCCACGTAAGGGGACAAAGAGACATGTTAATGCCACGCTGTTTTGTTCTTGTCCTTTTATTCCATAAAGCTGTAAAAGGTGCTGCCATTATCTTAGTGTTCCCCCCTTACGCCCTACTGTCCTTTTCAGCCGTTATGCAGTGTCAGGATCGTACCAACCATCCACAGCGTCCTTTTTGTTTTAGTGTCACCATTGTACACTTTTCACCTTGTGTACGCAATCTCAGTGGCACCATGTTTATGCTACGCAATCGTCGTTCAATTTGTCCTGCCACAACTTCATGCAACTGAAGTGTATTATGCACATCTTTATGAACTTGCGTTACTATTATAAAGCTATGCGCGCCATTAGGATGTTGCGCAATTGATGTGCAGCTATGCGCATCATTAGTCCCCCCAGTTCTATATTACGAGCAATTTATTACGCGTAATGTAGAACTCTAATTATGACATAAAGTGCGCTGAATGATGCATTTAATGCTAAGGTGGTTTTTTCGGTTTGTCAGTCTGGTAGATATGTAAAACTGTCAACTCAACCGTCGCCCTCGCATGTTTACCGTCCCTTGTCAGACTTACATTCGCTGGATTTGCGACACGTGTACGGTGATGACGCGTTTCCCCCTTTTCCACGTTTTCCACCCAAATTTTTCCTATAAATAGCCTCAAACCTTTTCATAAATTTTTTTACCGCCTACATATCTTCTCTCGTCTTTTCCTCTTGTGCATTTGATTCGACGCCTATTTCTTGCTCTACTCGCTTCACTTCCACGATCACCAGGTTAGTGTTCTTATACCTGCTTCTTTTTTACTCAAAATACGATGTATTCCTCTACTTCTGTTGCTAAAAGCAAAAATGTTGGGGAGATCTCTTCTGTTATCACTCGTGGGGATCTTGAGGAGATTATGAGGGACTACCCCCAATTCGCGCATTGAAGCCTGTTGCTCCCAAGCGCAAACAACGCACTAACGATCCCCCTTCCAACAAAATCGCCTTATATTCGAAGGTCATGAAGTATGGCAACATTCGATATCCTTCTACCAATGTTTTCCTATCCCATTTCTTCAGTATTGGCGTTGGGCAGCTTCATCCCTATAGCGCGTGCCGCATTTCCTTCTTCGAGATGTGGTGTAGGGGGCATAACTTTGTCCCCACAGTGAATTTGTTTAGGAACGTCTACTCCTACCTGCCACACGAAAATGGCTGGTATTCTTTTAGGGAGCGAAGTTTGTTCAGCCAACCAAGGCTGGCATGCGCGAAAAGTGGAAAAACTCCTTATTTTTCGTTGATAACACCTTTATTCCCAATTCTTGCGCAAGAACGCGTGAGTGGCACTTGGGTGTTGACAAAAGTTTGAAAAATAAACCTGCGATGACTCCAGATGAGGATCGTATGTTCCGCCTTTGTGTTGATAAGCAACTTCTGGTGCGCATATATGAGAATGATATTCTTCGCGTTGGTCAAGTTTGCACTTATCCCCCCAATGCGCCTGTCTTGATGTACCATGGACAGGGTATGCTGGATAGCGCGTACTTGCTTTATACTTTATAATATTAATTTCTATTTATTAATTGTGTCAACTTACCTTGTCTTGTGTTTGCTTTTCAGTTATACTGATCATTACTGTTCTAGAAGACGAGGAGTTTGATGAGATCATGGCTGCTCACGAAGGTGAGGTGATCGAGGAGTCGCACACTAAGGGGGGCGTCCCTCCTCTTGTTGGTGGCGAAACTGATGTGCCTGAGGGGGAAATCCTCCTGAGGAGGAAGGGGTCCCTTATACTGATGTAGAGAACAGTGACCATGACACTAGGGCCCCCACTCCCCCCTGAAGGTCAGGGTAACCCTGCCGAGCAAGACGCCTCTTTAAAGAAGAATAAGAAGCGCAAACACTCGGATAAAGGTAAAGATAGGTCCCACAAGAAGGAGAAGACTGGTAAGTATTTCTCAATTCTTATATTTTGTCTTGGATTGTTCATCATATTCCCTAACGTATATGTTTGTTTTCATTTGTTCAGATGGTGGTGATCGCGCTCCTCCGGATGTGGTTATGGAGTTTAACCATCTAACAGAGTATCTTGACGTGCATGTTGGACCTGCCATGACTTATCTAAAGTTCTTGGCTGAGTACATTCCTGCCGTCGCGTTGAAATTTTATTAGAAGGATCCCGAGGCTGATCTGTACTTGGACGTGTAGACGTCGCTTACCAACTTTTTACGCGACGTCCACAGAATCAAGGGCAAGCATGCGCTATTGAGGGGCGAGTCCAGCTCGGGGCAAGAGGTCCTGAGCGTGCAGGAGGCGCGAGACCACATCAACGGAAAATTAAACTACGCACCCGAGTCTGCGCATCGAGAGTCTTCTAAGTGCGCCAACACTTAAAATTGAGGTCAAGGGCAACCAACGCTATCACTTATAGTCATGACTTGCAGATCTCATATTCTGCGCGGGTGGGGCTATGACAACCCAATGTCCGTCGCCCTCTGGTAATAATGTCTAGCTCGTCGCCAAACGAGCTTCTGCTGCATGAGGGTTAGAGAAAACACCCCTTCAAAGGCGGGAGTGCGCTGGGTATTCACGACCGTGCGCACCAGTCCAAGTTATAGAACTACTTTGCATTAATATATGGCACAAAGATTTTCGTAGAAAATATCTTGGAAAAAGGAAACATAGGCAGATTACCAAAGTTGGTAACAATAGTTTATCTGCTAGCGCAGTTACATGAACGACACGATGATTTTATTTTTGAACTACATATAAAAACTTAGTTGGAATTATGAAATCCTAAACATTATCCATGCGCTTCATGAAGGTGATTTCCATGCAGTCTTGAGATTAACCATCAAAGCTCCAATCATCTTTTGCGTCCATTGATGAGCTGCCCTCTCCTCCTTTTCTATTGCTGGTTTCTTGATTGCTTGGGAACTATTTAGACCAGTTCAATATTTTTTGTAAATCAACGAATGCACGTTTGTATGCGTTAAATGCAATATAGTATGCGTCTTATCTTTCGGATTGTACAAAATTGTGCTCATTTAAATGCGGTAAGTGCGCTGAACTGTACTCGCGTTAAGGCATCTTTTCAGGTCTAACAATCCTTTAACTTATCTTGCTACTGTAAGATTGATGATTGATATAAATACCTGGTGCTGACAGTGACTTTCTTCTGGCGGTTTTTGTGATGACCCGGGAATTTCTGACCAAATTTAAACCTAATCTTGATATGATTTCGATACGATAAGCAAAGTCTATTAAACTGTGTCTCGAAATTTTTGAACTATTTATATGGATTCATTTACCCTTTGACTATGCTCGACGATTCACGAACAACTATTTGTAAATAGATATGTGTGTATATGTATAAATAATAATTGGAGGTATAATTTGAATGTTGTTGTTATGAAATATGATATTATAATATTTAGTATTTAAAAACATATCTATATATCAATAAAAGTATATTAAAAATAAATATTAAATAATTGTAATACTCGTTTGATGTTTCGATCGATATTAAACAAGTTTAATTCGAACTTATATGATTTCAAAATAAACGGTGATCCGAAAATGTGTTCTATAAATTTTAGACTTACTAAAAATGTATTTAGGATCTAGTTATTAAATTTTAGCACTTTTTATATTTTACCCAGAATTGAGAGGGACGGTTGATGTAATTTTAATTTAATAATTAATGATCGAATTTTATACCATAATGACTAAAATAAATAAATATAGTTAATTTAAAAATATGAGATTTTTAGGAACACTTTTATAAGTTAAATGTTTAGCAACGGACTACGATATAACAATCCGGGTAAAATTGTCGGTATAAAACACCAAGTTTTGTGATGGCTAACTGTGCCAATTATTGCATTATTTTACTGTGTTGCATGTGATTCTTTTCATTCCACTTGCATATGTAAAAATATATACTATACATACACATTGAAGAAGTAAAACACTCCTCATTCGGTCACTTGTCAACCACTACGCCACCTTCCTATTTTTCTTTCTTCTGTTTAAATTTTCTATTACAACCTTTGGAACAAACACCACAAACCACCAAATACTGATCAAACCGTTGTTCAATTTTTTTTTCTTGTTCAACGACTACATCATCGCCACAACCTTTAATTACTACTTCTATTTTTTTTTAGTTCGCTGTAAAACAATCCCAAACCACACCCATACACAACCCATAACCATTAAGAAACCGTCATGTATCATTCTGTTACAATCACGTTTTTTCTGTTTACTTTCGATTGAATAAACCCAACTATAAATTCCTTGAAACCACCTACATATTGCTGCTACAGATCCCTTCTATTCTGTTTCTAATGCAGTGAAGAAAATATAGCGATAATGATGCATGATATCAAATGAAGAAGACGACCTACAGTATATTTATTTTTTTTTCTTTTTCCTTCTTTCTTTCGCTTTTCGGTTAATTATCACTGCTACTGTAATACGAATGATGTTGATAACGTTTAGGTGTTAGGATAATGGTGTTGGTGATGACGATGATAAGCATGATGATGAGGTTGCTAAACGATAACCATGATTTTATGTATACGGTAATGATGATGATGGTATGATTCGAATGATGCAAAGATGATTATGATAATGATATGCGAGATGATGATAATGAAGATAATGATCATCGAAGATAATGATCATCGAAGATGATGATCGAGATAACGATGGTGATTACTTGTTGATGATGATGTAGTGAGGGAAGATGAAGGATAGATGGTGATGAAACGCGATTATGATAAGTGATGTTCGAATAGGATGATGATAAAGAGACGATGATGATGTGAGTATGATAATGTTGCAGAGATGATGATGATGAAAATGCGAGTATGATATATGTGTTGATATATTCGATTATGTTGAAGATGATAAAAGAAAATGGAACCAGAATTATTTGGGTTAAAAAGAAAAGTCCAGGAATAAAATCAGAAAAACAATGTTAGGCGAATGGTTGAGGGTGTGGTTGTTATACGAGAGGTCCTAGGTTCGATTCTCGTTTACTACATATTTTTTAAATCATTCAGCCACTAGGTCAGACCATTGAGATTGACAAAATTATTTCGTGGGCCTGTTGGGCCGAAGATTTACTAGAGTTTATATTAGGCCGATTATAGTTAAATGGATGTGAAACGTCGGGCTAATAATTGGGCCGAGAAATTTTTCAATTTCTGTTGGGCCGTAACTCAACACCAATTTTCTTCTTTGGCTTGTTAATATGACGGGCTAATAGGATAAATAGGTTTGGGTATTGAAAAATAACAGAAAAGCAATTATGTCAGAATGGTTTAGGAGTGTGCGGGTGAGCGAGAGGTATCGGGTTCGAGTCCCGTCCCAGGCAGTTTATCTCTTTTTGTTTCTAAGGTATAATTTGATATTTATTATTATTGTTATTATTATTATTATTATTATTATTATTATTATTATTATTATTATTATTATTATTATTATTATTATTATTATTATTATTATTGCCATAATAGGTATTGTTATTAGTAACATTAATACTAATATGATAATATTGTTAATATTATTAATTATAATGATATTGTTGTGTTAGTAACACTAATATTAATGTTATAAGTATTATTAAAATTAACATAACTAATATTGTTATTATTATTATTATCGTTATTATTATTAAGATAATGAAAATTATTATTACTCCTAATATTTAGCAATATCATTATTTTAAATCAAATAAGAGTATTATCAAATCTGTATATGTATCATACAACTAGGATTCTAATTATTATTATTATTAACAAAATTATTAACTTTAATATTTTTATTAGTAACATTAGGTATTATCATTATTATCACTTTTACCATTACAAATAATATTATGGTATTATTATAATTACTATATTTTAACAAACAAATGATATATATATATATATATATATATATATATATATATATATATATATATATATATATATATATATATATATATATATATATATATATATATATATATGTATATACTTAATACATATAATATAATAAAAATTAATGTTTTCATATACAAAATGAATAAATGAAACATATAAATATTATTAATATAAAAAGGATATAATTAATTAATTTATATATATATATATATATATATATATATATATATATATATATATATATATATATATATTGTTCGATTACAACTATATATATTAATAAATATACAAATGATATAGGTTCGTGAATCCGATGCCAACCATATACTTGTTCAATGTCGTTCTATGTATTTTTACTACAAAATACATTAGGTGAGTTTCATTTGCTCCCTTTTTAAATGCTTTTGCAATATATATTTTTGGGACTGAGAATACATGCGCTATTTTTATAACTGTTTTACGAAATAGACACAAGTAATTGAAACTACATTATATGGTTGAATTATCGAAATCGAATATGCCCCTTTTTCTATTAAGTCTGGTAATCTAAGAATTAGGTAACATATACCCTAATTGACGCGAATCCTAATGATAGATCTATCGGGCCCAACAAGCCCCATCCAAAGTACCGAATGCTTTAGTACTTCGAAATTTATATCATGTCCGAAGGAGGATCCCGGAATGATGGGGATATTCTTATATGCATATTGTGAATGTCGGTTACCAGGTGTTCAATCCTTATGAATGATATTTTAGTCTCTATGCATGGGACGTATGTTTATGAGAAATGGAAATATGAAATCTTGTGGTCTATTAAAATTATGTAATGATTATTTACGTTAAACTAATGAACTCACCAACCTTTTGGTTGACACTTTAAAGCATGTTTATTCTCAGGTACGAAAGAAATCTTCCGCTGTGCATTTGCTCATCTTAGAGATATTACTAGGAGTCATTCATGACATATTTCAAAAGACGTTGCATTCGAGTCGTTGAGTTCATCAAGATTATTATTAAGTCAATTATAGTAAGATATATTACGAAATGGTATGCATGTTGTCAACTTTCGATGTAATGAAAGATTATCTTTTCAAAAACGAATGCAATGTTTGTAAAATGTATCATATAGAGGTCAAGTACCTCGCGATGTAATCAACTATTGTGAATCGTTTATAATCGATATGGACTTCGTCCGGATGGATTAGGACGGGTCGTTACAGTTGGTATCAGAGCGGTGGTCTTAGCGAACCAGGTCTTGCATTAGCGTGTCTAACTGATAGTTGTTAGGATGCATTAGTGAGTCTGGACTTCGACCGTGTCTGCATGTCAAAAGTTTTGCTTATCATTTCAAGTCAGAAATCAACTGCTTATCATCCTTAAAGTCTAGACACGTCTTACTTAATTTAATGCATCGATAGTGTATAGACAAAATTCACATCTTAGCGTATCTATTACTGTAGACTTTTCCTGACAGCTTCCATAGATTCCTCCGTAACTTATGGGATTTTAGTATTATATATGCATATGTAAATCATGTATTGCAGGGTACTAATCTACATCCTATAATCTATTTCATATCGAAAATCTTTCATCTGATTGTACGAGATGGATCCCTCAACCCGTTCGAATTCCTCGGATTCCGACATGGAGTCCCACTCAAGCTCTGAAAGCAGTGTGACTGGAATGGATCAAACAATCAGCCCTCATCTATTCTGGATGAATTGGGGCTGGGTTCGTAGTCTCCTCAATCATTGGAGACAAGAAGAAGGTGATCCTTTTCATCCACCACATTGCCCTATTGGCGAAGAACCTGAAGCACTTACCGGGGAACCTGTCCGAAACACCATTTTCTCTCTCATTTCCAGAGTATCTCGTCACGATTATATACTATACCAAATTCTAGATCATATTTATCCGCTCGTCCGAACCGACAATCACCCCGGTGTAATAGAAGAAGTCAACTAGCTTCGTGCTCGGGTAGTGGCTTTGGAGAATATGGTGCGAAGGTTACGAACACCAGCAGCAGCACCTGCAGTATAACTGGTACCACCATCACCAACAGTACCATTACCACCACACAAAAAAAAAAAAAAAACAACCGCATCGCAAACCTCAACTTCACAATCTGTCACGCGAACATCAACGTCATACGCGCCATGGATACCAAGGAGTACCAACAACAATGAACGATGAAGTATTAATTCATAACTTCATAGAAGAAATATTCGGCGAAGAATATGTGGTTTCTAAATGTTTTAGAGATTATGTAGATCAAACCGAAAATCAAATGAGTTTAATACCATATTAACTCATTAAATCCATAATTACATCTGAAGAAAATATATAGGTATATATATTTTTCATAAAGATTGTAATTAAAAATTCTCTCGTACAAACTGTTAATGGTGAAAATATTTTAATGGGTAGGTAATACTCGAGGAATATTTAGATTTCACATTAATAAGTTACACTGTACATTCTTCGAATCTAATTCAACAGTCATTTACTATCCTACTTACATCTACTGATATACGAATCTGTTCACCACAGAATAACCATTTCCATTCAATTTCATATTTGGATTTTAATTTATCAGAATCCAACAAGTGGCATAATGAAGAAACATTGAACAAAATAAAAGTTGTTAGAAACAAACGAATTAACTATGAGAAATTTTGTTAAGAATCCACGCTAACTATTCCAGCTAACTGTTCCTAGCTAACTGATTACATTTTATTTATCGCAATTTATTTATCACAATTTATATTCTCGCAATTTTATTTATCGTCATTTAATTTCTGTATTTATTTTACGCACTTTAAATATCGGGACACGTATACAAGGTTTTGACATATCATATCGACGCATATATATATATTATTTGGAATAACCATAGACACTCTATATGCAGTAATGATTGAGTTCTCTATACAGGGTTGAGGTTGATTCTATAATAATATATATACTTTGAGATGTGATCGAGTCTGAGACATGTACATGGGTCACTATACGTATTAATTAATTTGAATATAATATATTAAACTAAATATGAATTATTGAACTGCTAACTGTGGACTATCAACCGAGGATTATCAACTTTAGACAATTAAAATGAATTAAAATATTGATTATAACATATGAAACTAAACAACTCTTCAAGTTTGCCACTTGATTTCATCTTAAACCTCATTTGTATCTTGACGATTTCAATCTGCATTCAAACCTTCCATGATTCTTGAAAACACCTCAATCGAGAGGATGAACTAACCGCACTTCATCTACGAAAGAAAATATTGATGCAGATAGTTATGCACCTGAAAACTCTGGGAAACTGAATAAACGTTTAACACATAGCTGTGTTAATTCCTTTAGTGTTATTATTACCCAAAATAACTTTGCAATCCCTTTTCAAATTAGCCAATTTTGTCACAGCTCCAACAAGTCAATTTCGACTTTTCACTCAGATTAGCTTATTATAACCCTGATATATAAGTTGTCTTTTGTCATCGATACCGGGAAACCGTTTATATCTCACCACATTATTAGTAAATTTACCAACAACTCCGTTAATCTTTGACTTTACGAAAAATCACTATATTAAGTGAAACCATATCATTCACTCATTTACATCTTATACCGAGAATTACTATACCAACTACCGGGAATTAGCAATCAGTATTTTGAAATCTCACAGCATGTCTACATCAACAGTTATATGTAAACATATAACATTTATCTCTTAGAATTATGATCTTCAATTCTGAAATTCTGAAAAGCACTCAGTCTACAAATCAATACCACAAATTATGAAAATGCTGAGTACAACAGTAAAAACTGTACACGACCTTAACCGTCAAAAGTTTGACGATAAAGAATGGAGTATTGGAAACACTCAATAGAAAATTTAGTACCGAAAAGCGGGTTATGCGAAACTATGAAGGAAGCCGTGACAAATCACAAAGAATAAGTTTGACTTCAAAGAATCCAAATAATTCAATGCCTGCTGAAGTCTTTAGCGAATATCTTGCTCCTTACTCTAAACCCTTGTGGACGATATTCTTCACCATCCTTCGATATTAGAAATTCCAAGATATCATCATATCTTTCATTATAAATATCCTCCATATTTCTGAAGATATTTTCATAACTATTCTTATCTGAAATCATTAATCTCTTCGTGCTATCAGTGTTACATCATATAGAAACTGCTAGTTTCTATATTCTGTAAACTTTCGAGCTTAAAATACGAATATTATTGAAGTAATGTTGGGAACTGATGCATGAGTTAGTATAATATAATGACACTTGATCAACGTGATTATATTACATTAAGTTATGTTGAGTTTCTAATGGAAAGTGATGATGGTTCACAGTAGATCACACCTTCATCATGTGCCATGTTACACAACTCTCACATTCTGTCTAATCTATAAACATATCAAGAACATATTTTTCTTGATAGTCCTATCTTTCCTTGAATTCTAGTAATTTGACAAGTCAAATTGTGCTATTACCGTTTCTTTCTTAAGACATTAACAATGTTCATTCGGAAACTTATATCTACAAATTCTGGACCATTACAAGAGATGCCCAATCACAAGAAGAAGAAACGAAGGGGCAAAGCTCCGAAATAGAAATTGGAGTATAAATCGCAGCAAATAGGGGGGAGTATTATCTTGGGATGATAATGATTATAGAAAACATAAGCGAGGACTTTGAAATATAAGAGAAAATATAAAGCCCAATAACAACACGGAGGTTACAAACCATGGATATTAATACGAATAGCAATATAAAGACACGGTATAATTAAGAATAGTATCACCCCAAGGTAATAGTAGAAGTAAACAGATTCTTCTGATGGAAGATTGAAAAGAAGGATGACAGAAATGATAATTAGAAAAATATCAAGGATTAGAACTGGATTAAGCATTTTCACAATCTTTTGGATGTATGAACTAAGAAAGAAAGTATAGGAATGGTGAGAATAATAGAACGGAAGAGCTTAATTTATAATAGAAATATCAGACAGAGTAATCGAGGCAGATCACCGTATTTAATTATAGAGATCTTAATTTCCTTACTCGACGAAGAATCAAATCTTTTAGATTTCGAAGATTTTCTTTAAATCCCTTGAATTCCGAAATTCAAAACTGACTCTGTCAAAAGTTAAGATGAATCTTTACTTTCCTATTTCACTCTTTGGTGATAGCTTCATTCGTACTCTTCGAATAATCGAATTATTTTTATTCATATTACTCAATGATGATAAAACTCAAGTTATCAACTCATATTCGTCATGAAAACAATTTTATTGTTAGCCATGACCACCTCACTCAAATTTTAGGACGAAATTTCTTTAACGGGTAGGTACTGTGATGACCCGAGAATTTCCGACCAAATTTAAACCTAATCTTGATATGATTTCGATACGATAAGCAAAGACTATTAAACTGTGTCTCGAAATTTTTGAACTATTTATATGGATTCATTTACCCTTTGACTATGCTCGACGATTCACGAACAACTATTTGTAAATAGATATGTGTGTATATGTATAAATAATAATTGGAGGTATAATTTGAATGTTGTTGTTATGAAATATGATATTATAATATTTTGTATTTAAAAACATATCTATATATCAATAAAAGTATATTAAAAATAAATATTAAATAATTGTAATACTCGTTTGATGTTTCGATCGATATTAAACAAGTTTAATTCGAACTTATATGATTTTAAAATAAACGATGATCCGAAAATGTGTTCTATAAATTTTAGACTTACTAAAAATGTATTTAGGATTTAGTTATTAAATTTTAGCACTTTTTATATTTTACCCAGAATTGAGAGGGACGGTTGATGTAATTTTAATTTAATAATTAATGATCGAATTTTATACCATAATGACTAAAATAAATAAATATAGTTAATTTAAAAATATGAGATTTTTAGGAACACTTTTATAAGTTAAATGTTTAGCAACGGACTACGATATAACAATCCGGGTAAAATTGTCGGTACAAAACACCAAGTTTTGTGATGGCTAACTGTGCCAATTATTGCATTATTTTACTGTGTTGCTTGTGATTCTTTTCATTCTACTTGCATATATAAAAATATATACTACACATACACATTGAGGAAGTAAAACACTCCTCATTCGATCACTTGTCAACCACTACACCACCTTCCTATTTTTCTTTCTTCTGTTTAAATTTTCTATCACAACCTTTGGAACAAACACCACAAACCACCAAATACTGATCAAACCGTTGTTCATTTTTTTTTTCTTGTTCAACGGCTACATTATCTCCAATACCTTTAATTACTACTTCTATTTTTTTTAGTTCGCTGTAAAACAATCCCAAACCACACCCATACACAACCCATAACCATTAAGAAACCGTCATGTATCATTCTGTTGCAATCACGTTTTTTCTGTTTACTTTCGATTGAATAAACCCAACCATAAATTCCTTGAAACCACCTACATATTGCTGCTATAGATCCCTTCTATTCTGTTTCTAATGCAGTGAAGAAAATATAGCGATAATGATGCATGATATCAAACGAAGAAGACGACCTACAATATATTTTTTTTTCTTTTTCCTTCTTTCTTTCGCTTTTCGGTTAATTATCACTGCTACTGTAATACGAATGATGTTGATAACGTTTAGGTGTTAGGATAATGGTGTTGGTGATGACGATGATACGCATGATGATGAGGTTGCTAAACGATAACCATGATTTTATGTATACGATAATGATGATGATGGTATGATTCGAATGATGCAAAGATGATTATGATAATGATATGCGAGTTGATGATAATGAAGATAATGATCATCGAAGATAATGATCATCGAAGATGATGATCAAGATAACGATGGTGATTACCTGTAGATGATGATGTACTGAGGGAAGATGAAGGATAGATGGTGATGAAACGCGATTATGATAAGTGATGTTCGAATAGGATGATGATAAAGAGACGATGATGATGATGTGAGTATGATAGTGTTGCAGAGATGATGATGATGAAAATGCGAGTATGATATATGTGTTGATATATTCGATTATGTTGAAGATGATAAAAGAAAATGGAACCAGAATTATTTGGGTTAAAAAGAAAAGTCCAGGAATAAAATCAGAAAAACAATGATAGGCGAATGGTTGAGGGTGTGGTTGTTATACGAAAGGTCCTAGGTTCGATTCTCGTTTACTACATATTTTTTTTTAATCAGTCAGCCACTAAGTCAGACCATTGAGATTGAAAAAATTATTTCGTGGGCCTGTTGGGCCAAATATTTACTAGAGTTTATAATAGGCCAATTATAGTTACATGGATGTGCAACGTCGGGCTAATAATTGGGCCGAGAAATTTTTCAATTTCTGTTGGGCCGTGACTCAACACCAATTTTCTTCTTGGGCTTGTTCATATGACGGGCTAATAGGATAAATAGGTTTGGGTATTGAAAAATAACAGAAAAGCAATTATGGCAGAATGGTTTAGGAGTGTGCGGGTGAGCGAGAGGTCTCGGGTTCGAGTCCCGTCCCAGGCAGTTTATCTCTTTTTGTTTCTAAGGTATAATTTGATATTTATTATTATTATTATTATTATTATTATTATTATTATTATTATTATTATTATTATTATTATTATTATTATTATTATTATTATTATTATTATTATTATTATTGCCATAATAGGTATTGTTATTAGTAACATTAATACTAATATGATAATATTGTTAATATTATTAATTATAATGATATTGTTGTGTTAGTAACACTAATATTAATGTTATAAGTATTATTAACATTAACATAACTAATATTGTTATTATTATTATCGTTATTATTATTAAGACAATGAAAATTATTATTACTCCTAATATTTAGCAATATCATTATTTTAAATCAAATAAGAGTATTATCAAATCTGTATATGTATCATACAACTAGGATTCTACCTATTATTATTATTAACAAAATTATTAACTTTAATATTTTTATTAGTAACATTAGGTATTATCATTATTATCACTTTTACCATTACAAATAATATATATTTTAACAAACAAATGATATATATATATATATATATATATATATATATATATATATATATATATATATATACACACACTTAATACATATATCATAATAAAAATTAATGTTTTCATATACAAAATGAATAAATGAAACATTTAAATATTATTAATATAAAAAGTATATAATTAATTAATTTATATATATATATATATATATATATATATATATATATATATATATATATATATGTATATATATATATGTATATATATATGTATATGTATATATATATATATATATATATATATATATATATATATATATATATATATATATATGTTCGATTACAACTATATATTTATATAAATATACAGATGATATAGGTTCGTGAATCCGAGGCCAACCATATACTTGTTCAATGTCGTTCTATGTATTTTTACTACAAAATACATTAGGTGAGTTTCATTTGCTCCCTTTTTAAATGCTTTTGCAATATATATTTTTGGTACTGAGAATACATGCGCTATTTTTATAACTGTTTTACGAAATAGACACAAGTAATTGAAACTACATTATATGGTTGAATTATCGAAATCGAATATGCCCCTTTTTCTATTAAGTCTGGTAATCTAAGAATTAGGGAACATACACCCTAATTGACGCGAATCTTAAAGATAGATCTATCGGGCCCAACAAGCCCCATCCAAAGTACCGGATGCTTTAGTACTTCGAAATTTATATCATGTCCGAAGGAGGAACCCCTGAATGATGGGGATATTCTTATATGCATATTGTGAATGTCGGAAACCGGGTGTTCAATCCATATGAATGATATTTTAGTCTCTATGCATGGGACGTATGTTTATGAGAAATGGAAATATGAAATCTTGTGGTCTATTAAAATTTTGAAATGATTATTTACGTTAAACTAATGAACTCACCAACCTTTTGGTTGACACTTTAAAGCATGTTTATTCTCAGGTACGAAAGAAATCTTTCGCTGTGCATTTTCTCATCTTAGAGATATTACTAGGAGTCATTCATGACATATTTCAAAAGACGTTGCATTCGAGTCGTTGAGTTCATCAAGATTATTATTAAGTCAATTATAGTAAGATATATTACAAAATGGTATGCATGTTGTCAACTTTCGATGTAATGAAAGATTGTCTTTTCAAAAATGAATGCAATGTTTGTAAAATGTATCATATAGAGGTCGAGTAACTCGTGATGTAATCAACTGTTGTGAATCGTTTATAATCGATATGGACTTCATCCGGATGGATTAGGACGGGTCGTTACAGTTTTGACGTCATTGTTGCGATTCCAGCTTGCGTAGGAAACTTGACCAAACCATGCGCAGTAGAAGGTATTGCTACAAACTTTTGCAAAGACGGGCACCCTAGTAGCACACCGTAATCAGATAACGCGTGCACGATGCTAAACTCCACTTTGTCCATCCGTATCTTCATCTTGTCATCATCATCTTTGAGTTGAAGCTCCAATTCCAGGGTCCCCATGGTCCACGTCGGGTTACCCGAGAGTCCTTGGAACCTTTCATTTGACGACCTTAAACTGAGTCCAAGCTTGCGCGAGAGTTTCCTGTAACACTATCCAAACATGATATCGGCGCTACTGCCAGTGTCTACACAGAAACGCTTAATTACGAGTCCACACTTGGGTAGATATCCACCAACCACGATGAGACTACATTTAGCTCATGGGGCTCTAACAGATGGGAAGGAAACCTGCAAGTTTTCCCATGAGTGTGCAGGTCTTGGATTTGTTACAGTGCGTTTCGTGAAAATGTGAATCACTTTGTCTTGCCCCTTTGCCTTATCTTCATCATATTCCTCCTTGCGCGATCGCTCCTTGTGCTCCTTCAAGTGTTGAAGCTCACCCCGCTTCAGACATGCAACCACCTTGTATGTTAAGGCTTTACATCTATTAGTCTCATGGCCATAGTCATCGTGAAAATCACAGAACTTAGATTTACCGTGCCTAGCATTTTTTGACATGCGCGCAGGCCGACCAAAGGTCTAAGATATTGGTTCTATTGCAAGGATTTCTTTAAGACTCTTTTCCAGGTTTTTGTTGAGCGTTTAGTTATTTTCCCTGTTCCGGTTTCGCTGATCTGCCATGATGTCTGTAGGTGTGCCAACGCGGTTGTCATTGCTGTGCTGATTGAGACCCGCATCCGAGTACCCTTTGTAGGAGTTGTGTGGGTAGCGCCCTCCTCTAGGCGAGTCATGGTCATTGCGCCTTCCATGACCATTCCCATATCCTGAATAACATACGGTATCTTCAGTTGCACGCTAATGCTCATGCGCTTCTCTGATCATTTCTGCTAACACTTTGGTGGCCTCTTCCGCAGCTTTTTCCATAGATGTAAATTTCACTCTCTGCAGATTCCATGAATAAATCTTGATACCTTATGTGATTCTACCAAATTGGGAATACGCGCCACCTCCCGACTGTACCTATCAATGAACTGACCCATAGACTCTTCACGCCCTTGTTTGATATCATGACATTCGATGTGCGTCCTTCTGGATTCCCTCATGTTGTGAACATTAAGCAAGAAGCGCTCCCTCATATCATTGTAGGAAGTGATGAGGGGCGCCGGTAAGTTGTTGAACCATTGACGCGCTATTCCCTCAAGGAGGGGAGGGAACTCTGTGCACTTGGTTTCATCAGCCCATCTTTGATTGCGAGCTATGACTTCATACTTCTACAAGAAGCCATCGGGATCTAAAAGTATATCATAGTATCCTAGTGTGAGTGGGATTATGGGTAGTGTTGAGGCAATGTAGTTTAGTATATGAGGCGCGAACTTTTTAGAGGTAGGCGTTGTTTCAAATGTTGGCTTGACATTGATTCCCTTCAATCCTGCATATAGGTTTCTGACCATCCGCTCTGCTTTCCTTAGTTGCTCAAATTCTTTAACCAAATCGTCTGGCACAGCCTTCATCAGCGAGTAAATCAACTTAGCCTGGTTTTGGGTGCGCTCTTCAAGTGTTTGAGTGCTTGGCTCAGAATTCGACACTGCAAGGACAGGTGTCTGCTGAGACATATAAACCGTAGGGATTGGGCAAAATTTTTTTAGTGGCGCAATCTTATACAACCCCGAGTTTAGTTCAGTGCTATGGATTTTCAGTTCCCATGTGTCGAAACCTAGTTTTTGTAAAGCTTTTATCGCGATGGCAGGCGTGGTAGGTGTGTGCGAGTCAATACTCGAGAACGCAATAGTTGTGCCATGCGCTGACGATCCATAAGCGCTAGTGTAGATAGGGATAATCCCTACTTAGGTAGTGTTCGTTGCCCATGGTATAGGTCGCGTAGTTTCTGGAGTCTTGAACCCTTGCGCCGGAATTTCGGGGGAAGGAGGGAGAGTAGTTCCTGTTGACAACATACTTGCGCTGCTTCTTTTTCGTGTATCCGCAGCTTTGGACACTTGAGGCGCTTGAGGTCATGCTGGAATTGCTTTTGATACATATGGCTGGCTCGTCATCTCCTTTGCGCTACACTTTAACTACTTGAGACTGAAACACACACAAAAAGAATACCTGAATGTAATGAACTTTTAAGGAAAAAGATTTTAACAAATCCTTTTAACTAAGAGTTCCATGGATGGCACCATTTGATCAAGCATAAAATAGTCCAAGGGGTTCGGTCTATGCAAGATCAACAAATAAAGGGGATTTAAGGGTTCCTTGAGTTTAACTCTCCGGTCTGGAGTACCGTGAGTAACCCTCATATGAGATGATGATCTCAGAAAGGGTGGTTAAACATGACCCACCATCATTCGGGCTAGCCAGAAGTGATGGCTCAGGGCAGTGTTAGGGTTTGTGTTATGATAACGTTACCTGAAACTGCGAGGAGTTTTAAGTGACTATTCCGGTTGCACGGGTTAGTATGTGTTGATTGTGTATTAAGAAGATATTACACTCGTGAGCAATTTTAGGTGTGTGAAGATGATGATTATTTCAGCTCAAGTTACATCTATTTATACATGTGAGTTTTTCCCTTATTGCAACGTAAGGGGACAAAGAGACATGTTAGTGCCACGCTGTTTTGTTCTTGTCCTTTTATTTCACAAAGCTGCAAAAGGTACTGCCATTATCTTAGTGCTGCCCCCTTACGCCCTACTGTCCTTTTTCAGCCGTTATGCAGTGTCAGGATCGTACCAACCTTCCACAACGTCCTTTTTGTTTTAGTGTCACCATTGTACACTTTTCACCTTGTGTACGCAATCTCAGTGGCGCCATGTTTATGCTGCGCAATCGTCATCCAATTTGTCCTGCCACAACTTCATGCAACTGAAGTGTATTATGCGTATCTTTAAGAACTTGCGCGACTATTGTGAGGCTATGCGCGCCATTAGGATGTTGCACAATGGATGTGCAGCTATGCGCATCATTATCAAATTCTTATCTTTGTTGCGAAACAATACCTTCAATCGACGTTTGTATAAAATGCTTATATGTATGTTACGATTATCTTCTATATTCTTCCAAAAATACCTACAAACATCCTGTTCTTTTCTAGTCACATACTCAAGAACCCTAGATCAACCAAATTGAAGCCTAATTCGTGTGATTTAATTACAAGGTAATCCCTTATTCTTGACTTAATCAGTTGAAAACACATAAATTGACTAACCTATAAATGAATAGGGTTAGGTTTAATCAAATTAAAGGGAGGGTTTTGTTCCTAAGTTGTTACAGGACATGTGGGAACTATAAAAATGTGTTGGATGGTGGAAAAAGGTGAAGTTGGTTAAAAAGGATATTAATTCACGGTTCTGCTGAATTAAACGGTTCCAATTAGATTTACTGCAGCTGAATTCATACATATATGTGATAAAAATACACTAACCAGGGTTATATTGGTCAATGATTATTTAATGATGTTTGACTTTAAAAGTCAAACAATGCATGGTGAATATAGGCTGTAAATTAGTGATCATTATGTTCATGAGTTGTTATTGTGTTGTTTGTTAGGTGCTAAGGACTAAGGCGTGATCGTGTTAAAGTCATAGATAATCAAGGTGAGTATATGGGACTTAAATAGGTAGTCGGGTCATATTGAATCAGATTTCAATTGTGTAATAGATTTGATATGACTAGTGCAATTATACATATGTTATATTATTGATGGTATTGCCGATTAACATATTTAACACCGATTATATGCCGTTATATATGTTTAAAGGATCCTATGCAGTTATGCAATTATGCAGTATTAAATGATGTGCATAATGACTATGTATGTACATAAATACCAGATGTTATTTGTTTAATTATTGTATACTCACTAAGCATGAAGTTTACCCTTTAAGCCATTAATATTGTAGGTACTAAGAGTTCTAAGGGAAAGAGGCATGGGAAGGAAGTACTCAAATCATAATGTGGATGACCTTGACAATATGTTATATCTCTTTTGATCATAGTTATGTTTGATACTAATGCTACTGTACGCCCTTTTGAAGTTAAAACTAAAAGTGTCGTTCTAGTTATGTTGTATAATAGTCATCTGGTTCAGGTTGACTACTTTGGTTATGTAACTACATGCTTATTAGTTTTAAAGTGTCGAATAGTTGGTTTTGGAATGAAATCTATATATATATATATATATATATATATATATATATATATATATATATATATATATATATATATATAGTAATTGAGTCCTAGAATTATAAGTATGGTGTATTAAATACGATTAATTTAATAAAATTTACTCATATAATTTAATAGACTGGTAAAAAAGGTTAAAAATTATCATGGTGAAAAAGTAAAAAAAATATAAAGACCATAATAAATAAAAACGTCATAAATTAATTTTAAGTAATTAATGATTAAAAATATGTAAACATTTCATCTTCTAAGTAACGTAAGTTATTTCTTTTTAGCCTATAAATATATCATCCCCATTCCAATTTTTCATATCAATCATACAAAAGAGCACACCATATTACTAATGTTGTATTCTCGATTTTTTTAAGATGGAAAGAAGAAGAAATGATATATATCCGAATATATATATATATATATATATATATATATATATATATATATATATATATATATATATATATATATATATATATATATATATATATATATATATATATATATATATATATATATATATATATATATATATATATATAACATTATATATGTTTGTTTTTGTAGGTATTGAAGAAACACCAATTTCAAAATATTGTAAACCGCAGTCAAGGAAAAAAGAAACGTGGTTGACTCTATGTTGGATCGATTTTTTCGAAGAGCTCTTTTTAATGTTACTATTATGATATTATGATTATTATATTGTATATTTGTATAACTTATATGATTAATAATTAAGATTATGATTACTATTATGATTATAATTCATAATTATAATTTTGAATATGATTATGATTATTATTTTTATTATTATTACATTTTAGTTATAATTCATATAACTATATGATTATTATAGGTGTAACGTTTTTTATAATTGTAAATATATAGATAATGTTTATTTAATTAAATTATATAAATATATATATATACATATATATATATATATATATATATATATATATATATATATATATATATATATATATATATATATATATGCAATGATATTATTATGACTATAATTCATAATTATAATTATGAATATGATTATGATTATGATTACGATGATGATTAATAATAATTTTTATAATTTTTGTTATTGTTACATTTTAGTTATAATTTATATAAGTATGATTATTATAGGTTTAAATGTTTATTCATATAAATATATAGATCATGTTTATTTAATTAATTTCCATAAATAATTATGTATGTATGTATATATATATATATATATATATATATATATATATATATATATATATATATATATATATATATGCAACGATAACTATCAATGTAAATATGAAAACTAAAAAGTATGAAACTAATGTTATTATTTATGCCATAGCTTAATTTTAAAGTTATGACAAAATTATGATAAGGAAAATGAAAAAATTTGAAATTAATCATATAATTTATGACATATAAATTTTGCTTATTATGAATGAATGTTTATAACTAAAGTTAAATTATAGGAAAAAAAGATAATAGTTATTGAAAAGTTTATAAGGTTTACTACTCTTGGTGGTGTTACATATCCTTATTATAGTAGTTAATAAATAATTGTTAATTTTTATATCAATTGTTATTCAATGTTATGAACCTCCAATTTTATTCTATTCATGTGTTTTTTAGCATCAATGTAACGGTTCATGTTTATATTTAGAAGTTTTTTTCATGTACTCCAATTATTATGTATCTACTTATTGTCGCATATGAAGTCAAAAAAAGAGACCTTAAAATTTAATGGTAAATTGTAAAATTAATATATGTTTTAATATTATGAAACGTACTACAATATGTAAGTCTTATAATGTATTTTGCCATCATTTGTTAACTCATTTAACTACCTTTAGTAAACTTTTGTTTATATATAGTTTCATGGTTAGTATATATGACCCGAATGTATAGATTTTCATAGTGACAAACAAAACATAAACACAAAATTCTACTTGACCACTTGTATAATGGGACCAACATCAACTTTCACTTCAAGGTTAATATATTTTCAATCAACTCCCACCAGGACTCTAACCATTCGGAATACGAATTTCAAAATAGTGAAATTTGAGACAAGTCGTGCAACGCACGGGCATTGCCTCCTAGTAATAGTGAATTTTAGTGTTGTTTACTAAAGGTGTATTAATTATCCATTTATACCCTTTGACCCATTCTGACTATTTGAAGTCAAATTGGGTATTTGTTTGTTTGTACGCCCTACCATGTTGTGTTAAGTATATTTGCAGCTTCTGATATTTTAAAATGGGTTTTGAGCTTATTTTGGTTAAGGTGGGAATTTATGATCCATTTAGGTCATAATTGTCCATTCCAATCCATCTGCATTGTTATAAAGTCATTTTAGAGTTGTGGAGTGATTTTGGGTCACCCGGGTATATTGCATAAGAATTTGGGTCGTTAACTAAATTTGGTGTCGATTTGGGTAAAAGTGTTAAAGTGACTCTCGAGCCTACTTTACTGGCTCGTAAGTTGAAAATGGTTTAGTTTCGATGAAAAATAATATAACGACCCTCAGTTTTCCATTCTATATTTCTTCCAATATTAAATGCCCAAACAATATAATTAAAACTTAATAATTAAACTTTAATCAATAATTGTTAAGTATTAAGAATTATAAAATATATTAATTAACTTTGTACAATAATTTACAAGTTAATAAAAGATGAAAAATAAAAGCTAATTAACTTTTGTGAACAATTAAGCTAATCTAAAATACAGGGACTAAAACAAAAAAGTTCCACCCAACTCCTCCTAACCCTAACCGAAAATTAAAGGGGTAAAAAGACCCTTTTGCCCTCTAAATTTTGGCCACCATCACCTTCCATGCAAACCCTAACTTGTTCCCTAAGTACTCTTAACCTAAACCCTAATTCTAGAATTTTCTAACCTCACCTATAAATAGGGACCTAGGCTAATACATTTTTTTGTACCAAAACATTCTAGTAATTCTCTCCCAAAAATCAGAAACTCTGTCCCTCCCTCTCTTTGGCTCACGGCCAAGAACACCACACCACCACCACCACCATCTTTAAGTGATCTTCAAGCTTGTTCTTCGTGTTCATCAAGATCTTCAAGTGTGTTCTTCATTATTCAAGTGCTTTGATCTTCATCTTCAAGTCATCTTCATCTTTTCCTTGTTAATCTTCATCAAACATCAACAAGGTATAACCCTAGATCCAAACTTTTAAATTCTATCTTTGTGATTCATGTTTATGTTCATAATCATATTCATGTTCTTGATCTTATTTATAATCATATTCATATTGTTCGTGTAAAAAAAATATATATATATATATACATGCATATACATACATACACGATTGTAAAAAAAAAGGGAAAGTTTTGTTTGATCTTTAAACCCTAAAAGATTATTAAAGATTTGTTAATGTTTAAAAAGGAGAAATAACTATATATACATACTATATATATATATATATATATATATATATATATATATATATATATATATATATATATATATATATATATATATACGGTTACATATATAAAAAAAAAGATTTTTGCTAAATCTTAAAAACCCTAAAGATTTGTTAAAGATTATGTTAGTGTTTAAAAAGGAAACAAAATATATACATAATATATATACATATGTGACATATATATACATATATATAAAAAAAATATTTTTATTATATATTCATATACATAGGGTTATATATAAAAAAATAAAAACTATATATATATACATATACACGATATATATATATATATACATATATATATATATATATATATATATATATATATATATATATATTTATATATATGTATATATATATATATTAAATACTTAAACCCTAGTTAAACCTAACCCTAATATATTAAAGCCTAATTTACTACCTAAACCCTAAACATTAATTATATAACCCTAATAATCATTACCTGATCATTACTTTACTAAACCCTAAACACTACCAATTAATACTAAACCCTAATTATTAATTAATTAATAAACCCTAATATTAATACTACTCTAATTAATTAAAACCCTAATACTACTAATCATTTACTTAATACTACTTATACTATACTACTACTTGATACTTACACACTTATACTACTACTAACACTAATAATATACTACTTATAGTATAACATACGATTACAATAGTCATTCACGATATCGTGAGGATTACTTGAACGTTAACGCTACTTAAGGCCTAGGGTGATCATTGGTACTACTATGGGACGCTTGTGGATCTCGAATGCCAAACTTAGATTTTGGTCAAGAAATCCTGGGCCAACCGGTAACAATTGGTCATTCTGGTGACTCGGCGGTTGAAGAGATGTTTGAGTATGGTGCACAATGTCAACCCGACTATAGTGATTATACACTCACTTGCACACTTAATAAGTGGTAGACTTATTAAGGACAACTCACTAGTGTTTAACACTAACTTACTAAAAATGGAAACTTACTAAAAGTGGAAACATACTAAGAATGGAAACTTAGTAAAACATACTACACTTAAACACTTGCATACTTAAACTTAAACTTGGGCAAAACATTTAACTACTCTTAAATGTCATTAGGTTGACTTTCTGCTCACATTCATCCAACTCCTCTATTCCAAGGAATAACAACTCTTCTTCTACTTACTAAGGTGAACTTCATAGCCCCACTTTATATTGTGCACAACTTATTTAACTTATTGGGGTGAGACACATTCTACTTTTACTATTTTCAATTTAGAAACAAGTAACAACTGTTAAACTATGATATACCTGACTATGTCCTGCTAAGTCCCTACAGTGATATTTTTAATTGCTCGTTAAATGCATTCTTAATTATTGGGGGTAGGCCTATCGGGAGTAACGTCCCCGATACATTTGACTAAGTCTTTGTATTACTTGATAATGAAATTAAACCGACAAGGACAGAAAAACTTGTCAGTGGGGCAAACTTGAACGTTTATTCTAAATATCACGAATTGGCATAACTTTTTGATCTGCGAGATCAACTTTATAAATAAAAATCTTGTGGTCTAAAACAACGGTCAAACATATTTGTTAAACCTATGATTTCACTCAACCATTTTTGGTTGACACTTTAGCATGTTTTGTCTCAGGTGCTGATTGATCAAGTTTACTTATCTACTGCTTATGTGATGCTACTTGGACTTAGGATCAAGAACTATCGCATTTATTATTCTTAAATTTGAAATATTTACTTTATTGTAATTTCAATTCTTGTATCGACATTTCATTCTCCGCTGCGTACTCAATAAAGTTTGTTTTTATCATATAGTATTGTTCTCGTATTATAATATGTTGGTTTATTTGATATTAAGTCACATTTCACCCAGGCCCTAACTGGAGGTGTGATAGATTGGTATTAGAGCATAACCAGGCTGTTATAGAGAACCAGGATTGCATCTTTATGTGTGCCTTACTTGCTAGCTAGGGTGCCTTAGCAATCTAGGAAACTATAACCTTTCCTGCCTTAGACTTAAAGCACTTAGGATTTCCTTATAATTTTAAAACATTGCTTTAACATTCATCTAATCGAAATATCTTTCCTAATGTTAGGATGTCTAATTTTCATCAAGCGAACAAAATGACTCTTTTCAAGCCAACCGAAGAAGATACTGAAAGGTCTTCCACTGAAAGACCAGTCCAAAGTCCACCTTATGGCTTTGGTGGTCCTCCCTCACCAAACTATAGTTCGGATACTTTACCTAAGTCTCCCGAATACTACCCGACCCCGAGAACTGAAGACAAGGGGAAACGCCCTGGTGATTTTAAAGAAGACGACCCGTCTAGAAAAAGAGCCCGATCTCCTTTTTCTGATGATGATACTAAGTATGAGATAATGAACTTGCGAAAGACTACCGAAAAGAACTTGGAAGGTTTGCTTCGTCAGTGGCGAGAATCGAGGATCGAATTAACGAGAAAGACCGAGAAGTTAAGAAACTGATGGAAGAGAATGCTAAGTTGAGAAAGGAGATGATGACACTGAGGTATTAGGAAGAACGCAACACCCGCTGGGGAAAACAGTCACTTGCTTATCTAAAGGAGGATGTTGACTTCCGAATGAAGATGGAGAGAAGTCGAGTTGATAAGCAGCTTGCTCTAAAGGAGTACGATAACAACGCAGTCAACAGTCGTGTTACTAACCTCTATGATAACCTCAAGTACCTCTATGAGAAACAAAAGGCGAAGAACGAGAAAGTTGAGGGGTTTATGAAAAAGGTTGAGGACGAGAAGATGAAATATGAAGACTACTTCAATCTTAATATTTCCTAGTTTTTTCTTCTTTTTTTTTTTCCAATTTCTTATCTATGTAAAGGCTTTACCTAAATTATTCCTATTTCCAACTCGTGTAATAAAGGATTATTTAATGCCTCGTTCTAATAATATAAAGTGTTTCATTTATATCATGTGATATCAATACTTTATTTTATTCATACTTGTAATTGCTCAAACTTATAACTTGTCAACTCATCAAACTTAAGTTCACTTCTATGTAGTGACATCATGGTTCGTCTAGTTGTACCTACTGTTAACAACATTGTGTTGACCACTGAGCAATTTCAACAGTTACTTGCTGCCGCCCAAGTCAACGTCTAACCTAATCATGCCAACAATCAACAAAAACCTTGTTCTTACAAGGACTTTACGAACTGCAACCCTCCCGCTTTCAAGGGAAGTGAAGAGGCCGTGGAACTAGTCCGATGATTCGAAAAACTAGAGTCCATCTTCCGTGTCTGCAACTGCGGGGACAATGACCGAGTTAAATATGCCACTAGTTCATTAGCTAGCAATGCTATGACTTGGTGGACCGCTCATGCTAAGTCTATGAGAATCGATAATGCTAATGCAACCCCATGGGATGAATTTAAAAGCATGATGGTTAACAATTTTTATCCTAGAAGTCACGTTCAAAAGCTTGAAGCTGAGTTTTGGGAACTCAAAGTTAAGGGTACCGGCATTGAAAGCTACACTAATTGTTTTCTTGAGCTTTCTACCTTGTGTCCTGAAATGTTTCCTACGGAGCCGAGAAGGATTGAAAGGTACATTGAAGGTCTCCCTGAGGATGTTTAGGGAAATGTTATCGCTGCTGAGAAAGTTACTCTTGATGCCGTGATTCTCATGGCTCAAAATCTGATGATGGCCAAAAAAAGAAGAGCTTTAGCTAGTAAGCAAGTTGATACTAAGAGTAGTGATGGTAAAAGGAAGTTTGAACCATCTCAAGGTTCGACTCAAAATGTTAGTAAGAAGCCTGCGGATAGTACAAGGACGAATTATAAAGGTACCTATCCTTTTTGTGTTCGATGTGAGAGGCACCACCTGGGGCGGTGCACTGCTACTTGTTCTTTGTGTAAGAAGGTGGGACATGTAGCTAAGAGTTGTAAGACGCCTCCGAAGGATAAAGCTATTGTTCCTACTAAAGCTCCTCCTACTTGTTACATTTGTGGGGAAAAGGGACACATTAGTCCAAATTGCCCTAAGAAGAAAGATACTCTCGCCACTGGAGCTAATACTACTGCTGCAAAGGGCCGTGCATTTGTTATTACTACTGCTGAAGCCCGAGATGAAGATGATGTCATCACGGGTACGTATTTTTTCAATAATTGTTAGGCAACTATTTTATTCGATACTGGTGCCGATAGAAGTTACGTGTCTAATGAATTTTGTACCCTATTTGCTGAAAGACCTCAACCGTTAGAAACTAAACGATTAGTAAAAGTAGCCAATGGAAAAATCATGAAAGTCGATAAAATCTATAAAAACTGCAACCTAATCTTTGTACAAGATTATTGCAGGTACTTTTGTTTTAATCGATACTAATCAGTTTTACCCGATTTACTGTAATATATTTGAAAGAAAGATGGATCCACACGATGAATCAATTCCATCATTAAAAGGAAGTAAAGTCTTTCGAAAAAGATACGCGCTTCTTGATTTAGGTCAGAAAGTTGTCGTCCAGACCAGCTGTAGGTTGACGAAAAATCTAGAAAAGTCATCTGTAAAATCAGCAGGAAATCTACGGACGTCAGCATCAAACAGGGTCGCCAAGTGGTCAGACTTATCCTAGCCATGAGAGGATCTGTCTCGTAAAATGGGGAGGGCGCTGTGCAAATTAGCTTGATAAGACTAATGAACCAAACCCCCAGAAAGGATAATCTCCTTAAAAGATTAAAAATCAGCTTTTAAGCCTGATATTACTCAATCTTTGAGATTGACCATAAAGATTGAGAATTACAAACTCATGGAATTCAATGATATCTAAACTCGAGCTTGAACGATAAAAAATTTTGATCAAAATTAAAACCGATTAGTTTTCTAAAAACCCTATTTTCAATGCGTTCATTACCATTGAACGTAAAATCCTGAGAATTCATCGGAATCTTGACCTCCAAGATCGTGGAGGTGTTACCCTCTGCAGCTCCGCGATCGTGGAGCTACCTGGGACAAAAATGCCTATAAAAGCCAGCCTTCTGATCGACGAAATGTACACCAGATTGAATCATAATTCAATCTTTTCTTTCTCTCTATATTTATAATTTATATTTATAATTATAATTAAGTTTAATTTAAAATTAATAATAATAATTGGGTTATTGTAACGAATGTTTTACAAGTTTTAAGTCGAAACTCTGTCCGTGTAACGCTACGCGATAAATAATCACAGTAAGCTATGTTCTTCCTTTTTAAATTAATGTCTCGTAACTAAGTTATTATTATGCTTATTTAAGCCGAAGTAATCATGATGTTAGACTAAATATTAAAGATGTGGTTATTGGATTTTGTACCATAATTCGGGTTTGGACAAAAGACCGACACTTCTGGACATTGGACTATGGACTATTAATAGATGGGGGGTATTGTCTAATCGAATGACAACTCATTAGAATTTGTCGAACTTATCTTCAAATTAGTTAATCAAATAATTATTAAATGATTATGCATGTCCTATTTAGTGACGTTTATACGACATCTTTTACGATCATTTAAATAATTATTCGGGTTGGGTAATTGATTATTCAAACTGATCAAGTGGGTAAATTAATGTTCATATCTTATTAAAACAGGGGTGGATTACATACAAGGGTAATTGGTGTAATTGTTAACAAAGTATTAAAACCTTAGATTACACGCAGTCAATAACCTGGTGTAATTATTAACAAAGTATTAAAACCTTGTTACAGTTTGAATCCCTAATTAGTTGGATTATTTGACTTCGGGAATAAGGTTAATTTGACGAACATTTTATAATTATGACCGATGGACTATTATGGACAAAAACCAGATAGGTATCAAATAAATCCAGGACAAAGGACAATTAACGCATGGTAATAAATTAAAATCAAAACGTCAAATATCATGGTTACGGAAGTTTAAATAAGCATAATACTTTTATTTCATATTTCATCGTACCTTTAATTACTGTCATTTTAATTACTGCAATTTACTTTATCGCAATTTAAATTCTGTCATTTATATTATCGTCATTTATCTTTACTCTTTATTTAAAATCGACAAACCGATCATTAAACGGTCAAAACCCCCTTTTATAATATTACTACTTATATATATATATATATATATATATATATATATATATATATATATATATATATATATATATATATATATATATATATATATATATATATATATATATATATATATATATATATATATAGTTGTTAAAAATATAGCGTTGAACTCAGCTAGCTCCATGTGGAACGAACCGGACTTACTAAAAACTACACTACTCTACGATTAGGTACACTCTCTATAAGTGTTGTAAAAAAGGTTTAGGTATATTCCATCCGTAAATTAATAAAACTTGTGTAATTAGTACCGTATTTCATAATAAACTATAATATATTTCGTACACCTCCGCTCGCACATCAAGTTTTTGGCGCCGCTGCCGGGGAATCGCTAAAACGCTATATTTTTAATTTTTATTAATAATATAATTATAAAAAATATATAAAATTAAAAAGAAATTTTTTTTATATTTTTAAGATTTGTCTATAAAAATATTTTTATTTTTTTTTTAAAATATAAGTTTATTTTTATTATATATATATATATATATATATATATATATATATATATATATATATATATATATATATATATATATATATTCTATCATATATTTATTATTAAAAAAAAGTGCGTTTAAACCTGCAACTTATTCTGAATCTGTATCTTATCGCAATCGCGGAGCCGGGAGACAGAAAACCACAGCGAACGCGGAGCCTGGTCTGATAGGTCTGAATCACACATTAAATACGAATTAGGGTTTTATTATTATAATTATTATTATTAGGGTTTAATTATTATATAGTTTTAATATAATTTGTATTTTAAGTTTTAATTATTATTATTTACATATTTATATTAATACTTTTATATAAATAATATTTTTATAAAAAATTATATTTTTATAACTTTAGTTTTATTTTTATATTTTGTATCTTTTTATTCGTTAAAATTCGTAATTTTTATATTTGTCGTTCGTATTTAGTTTTAAGAAAAGTTTTGTCGTAGTTATTTTTATACTTCTAGATTTTTAGGTTTTGCCGTAAAATCCCTTAAGTGCTTTTCTTTAGATTAAGATTTAGGCGCTTTAGAATTTTGCCACGCCGTTTATATATTTTAGTGCCTTTTAAGTTATTGCCGTTTTGGATATAGAATTCATTTTAAGCTTTAATACCTTTAGGCGCAACTTTTTAGATTTAGTTTTTAGACTTTTAAGTTTTGACATTTTTCTTTCTTATTTTTATTTTTCGACGTTTTTCGACGCGCTTCTTTTTTTTTTTCATTTCTACGCTCTAGTTTTTAGGACATAGAATCTTCTTTAATTTTTTTTTTAAATTTAGACGAAAAATTATTTTAAGCGATTAAATTGATTGACATCCAAAATTTTCTGGTTCGTAGTAATAGTTGGATTTGTTAGTGGCGAGTTGTGGGCTTCCGATTTAAAGGGTCCTGGCTACCTGCTGCATCTATTGGCTATTCGAAACGTGGGCAAAATCAGAAAAGTCTATTAATTTGATTACTTATATAATTTTTATTTTTATAACTAATAGGATATTCAGTGAATGCACCGTGCAAAACTTTCACCACCTTTCATACGTTCATCTCCTGTAACTCGATCAAGATATCTAGCCAATATAATCGCCGTTGATTTTTCTTTAGAATCATCATCTAGTCGAACAAGTTCTCCAACTCAAATTTCCGATAATCCATTTTTTTGAACCCGACTTCACAATTGAGAACCCAGAGGATATTCAGGGACAATTCAGAGATCCTGAACCACTAATCATTCCTCCTGAACCACAAACCGTTAAATCGGAATCTTCTAGTGATTTGGATTCAACAAATTCAAATATGAAAGTAACGGAACCTCTAAGTATGGAGGATCGAATGAGAGCTACACGCACTGGCCAAGGACACGCCATTATTAAGCCAGATGTTAATGCGCTAGATTATGAAATCAAAGGACAAATCCTACACATGGTAACTAATCAATGCCAATATAGTGGTACACCAAAAGAAGATCCAAACGAACATATTCAAACCTTTAATAGGATCGGTACTCTATTCAAAATCAGAGAAGTTGAGGATGAACAGATCTATTTCATGTTGTTTCCCTGAACTTTAAAGGGAGAAGCCAAAGATTGGTTAGAATCGTTACCCGAAGAAGCAATTGAAACATGGGATGTCTTAGTTGAAAAATTTCTTAAAAGATTCTTTCCAGCATCTAAAGCCGTGAGACTTCAAAGAGAAATTGTTACGTTCGCGCAAATGCCAAATGAAACATTATATGAGGCGTGGACAAGTTTCGGGAAGTTGTTGAGAGGATGTCCTCAACATGGTTTAGACACTTATCAAATAATACAAATATTCTACCAAGGTGTCGACGTTGCGACACGAAAAGACATCGACACAGCAGCTGCTGGTTCCATTATGAAGAAAACCGCAACCGAAGGTCACAAAATTATTGATAATACAGCCTCCCACTCGCATGAGTGGCATCAGGAAAAAGACATTTTTCGTTCATCTAAAGTGGCTAGAGCCGATTCTAGCCATGACTTTGATTCTGTTTCCGCAAAAATAGATGCTTTCGAAAGACGAATGGAAAAGATAAATAAAGATATTCACGCAATACGAATCAGTTGTGAGCAATGCGGTGGACCACACTTAACGAAAGATTGTCACATAGAGCAAACGATGGAACAACGTGAGAATGTTTCCTACATGAACCAAAGGCCGGGAAATAATTATCAAAATAATTATCAACCGCCAAGCCCAAACTTCAATCGAAATCAAAACATTCTTTACAATCCAAATGGACCCAACAATAACTCGTATAACCAACAAGGTCTGAATAACCAACCAACTCAAAACAACACTTTCAATCAACAAAGACCTGGCTTGTATAAACCACCACAACAAACCGAAGATAAAAAGTCATATATGGAAAAATGGTACAAAAGCTAGTTGAATCTCAAACACAATTTATTATATCTCAAATCCAAACAAATGAGAGGTTTGATCAGTCATTTAGAACTCAACAAGCTTCCATTTTGAATCTAGAAAAACACGTAGGTACTCTTGCTAGCATGATGAGTGAGAGGGAACAAGGAAAGCTACCGAGTGATACCGAAGTAAATCCTCGGAATGAGAATGTTAATATGGTGTCAACGAATTCTGAAAAACCAGCATCAGAAGATGGAAAGGTTTTAAATGTGAGTAACAATGAAGAAGTTACACCACAACCACCACCCGAGTATGTAAAGCCAGTGGTGGCACCATACAAACCACCCATCCTGTTTCCAAGAAAAGAAGTTGAGTATGAGCAAGCGATAGGTAATAAAGTTTGTGATACCTTTGGAAAGAAAAAGAAGAATAAGAAGGTGCAAGAAACAAAAACCGTAAAAGTAAACCCGGTGAAGACAGTTCCACCAAAACTTCCACCCAGGTTGGGTGATCCGGGTGAATTTATTGTTCCTTGTCTACTTAGTGATTGTGTCATGTATGATGCACTAACAGATTTAGGTGAAAGTGTGAGTGTTATGCCTCTTTCATTATATAAGAGATTAGGAGTAGGTGAGTTAAGCCCAACGGAAATGAGTGTTCGACTCCTTGATAAACTATTAAGCACCCAGTTGGAATTGCTGACAACCTACCCATTCAAGTGGGTAATTTAACCTTTCTAGTCGAATTTATTGTCATTGACATAGAAGAGGACTCAAACATTCCTCTAATTTTAGGTCGACCATTCTTAGCGTCAACCGGGGCATTATTTAATGTAAGAGAGGGTAGAATGACACTTAGTAATGGTGAAAAATCGATCACCTTTATGATTCGAAAGTCTAAATCTCCACCAACCAAAACCGTTGAACCAATAAAAAAGATTGGTAAGAACCATATTGTTTTACCAACTCCAACAGTAGTGCTTAACAATAATAAAACGTCTAAGTGTGGGGAAGATGAAGTAACACCTAATGATGACTTGATAACAAAGAACCCCGTTGTTGATACGAAATTAAATGACCCCGTTAGTAACAGTTCAATGAAGAAAATTATTAAACGGATTCGCGATGCTAGAACCAAGGGGAACTTTAAGTTATGTATCCAGTTAGTATCCAATCTATCGCCTAAAGAAAAGGCGAAACTAGTTGAATTTGTGGATATTACACAGGAATCCGACCAATGGCTTAAAGCAAAAGTCACAGATATGCAAGTTGATTATGGTCCAAGAGAAATTGACGATGAAGTTAATCACAATTTCGACACCACAGCTACCTAAGTATGGGGAGATTCAAATGTTCTAAAAGAAAATGCTGTCTAGAGTTAGTTGTTCTGTTCTCGTGTAGTTCCGAGAATGGAATCCGATTGGTCTTTTCCGCTAGTAGACACTAAAGAACTAGTTTTCTCCCCCCATTCTGATTTTTTTTTATTTTGTAGGTTTTATATGAAATTAATATGCATTTTTAAATTTAAGTTTTGTGTGAATTTAAAAAATTTACTTTATTTCATTAAGTTTAAAAAATGATTTCTAAAATTTGTCGTAAGTTAAAGACTAGGTCATGGAACCGAAATTGCTTTACCCAAAGGCGGGGCGAAAAATTTTGTTATCATTATTTTTAATTTTATTGATCTAAAGTATGCCAAAAAAATTAAAAAAAAAACTAAAAATCTTTGCTTTTAAAACAATTGCGAAATTTTTAAAATTTTGTCGAGGGACGGACTAGGTAAATGTACCGAAACTACCTCTACCTAAATAAAAAGGAAAACAAAATTTTAAATTTATCAATTATTTGTTTTATTAAGTTAAGGTTTTCATATAAAAAAAGTATGTATATTTTTGTTTGTAGTTTATATTATGTACCAAACATGGTAAAACATGGCACTTTTAAAGACTGGCATTAAGTTCAGCAAAAGTTATTAATTTTGACGAAAAGACGCAAAATATCAAATGTGATATAATAACTGCAGGAATGAGTAAATGATGTGCACCATTTATCATTCGAACAAACAATATGATTGCAAAATCGATATTTTTAATCATTTTTCTACGCTAATCGCCCTCATGAATTTAAATTTTTACTGATTTATTGCAAATGAGGGCATTGCAAGATCTTAAGTGTGGGAAGGGATTAAATTCTTTCGGGTTTTAAATAATTGACTTATAGACTTGGTTTAATAGCCACCGTTAAATTTTACTTGTAAAGCAGTAGTTGTATTAGAATCTAGTGCTCTCTGATAATAAAGAACAGCCATAGTCTTATATACTGACAACCTACTTCTAGTAAAATTTTTAAAAATTTTCAAATAAATGAATTCAAAATCATGTTTATACATATTTATGAACGATAAAACTAGGTGTTAATACCAAAATTATTGTTACCTCGGAAAGGACATAATTTGAGAAACAACCCAAAACGCTTGAATTCATTTAAAATGAAATAGAAGAGAATAAAAAGGCAAAGAAAGAAATATAAAAGCCAAGTGTGGAAAAAATTTACCAAGTTCTTTAAAACATATATCACATATTTTGTACAAGATTATTGCATGTACTTTTATTTTAATCGATACTAATCAGTTTTACCCGATTTACTGTAATATATTTGAAAGAAAGATGGATCCACACGATGAATCAATTCCATCATTAAAAGGAAGTAAAGTCTTCCGAAAAAGAAACGCGCTTCTTGATTTAGGTCAGGAAGTTGTCGTTCAGACCAGCTGTAGGTTGACGAAAAATCTAGAAAAATCATCTCTAAAATCAGCAGGTAATCCACTGACCTCAGCATCAAACAGGGTCGCCAAGTGGTCAGACTTATCCTAGCCATGAGATGATATGTCTCGTAAAATGTGGAGGGCACCGTGTAAATTAGCTTGATAAGACTAATGAACCAGACCTCCAGAAAGGATAATCTCCTTAAAAGACTAAAAATCAGCTTTTAAGCCTGATATTACTCAATCCTTGAGATTGACCATAAAGATTGAGAACTACAAACTCATGGAATTCAATGATATCTAAACTCGAGCTTGAACGAGAAAAAATTTTGATCAAAATTAAAACCGATTTGTTTTCTGAAAACCCTATTTTCAATGCGTTCATTACCATTGAACGTAAAATCCTGAGAATTCATCGGAATTCATTAGGTCACCTGAACCAAATCGGGTGTCAACCGTAAGAACGGTGGTTGCATAGCATGGTCGAAGACAGGACCTTGTGCCAGACCGAAAAATTATAGGGTGATCTTTACTATTTCTCCTACAAAGGATAGTAATTACATCCAACACGTTGTGGACCATGAACATCTGCATGTCATTAGACATTGCCTTAACAGTTGCTTGTTCAACGCTTTCCTTTACAACCAGATGGTAGTTTACCGAAAGGTAATATACGGAACAAGTAAACTAGACGTGTTGCTTTCCTAATACAAGGATTAGCAAGTGGGTGACACAAAACCGAAAGTTTTGAGCTAAAATTTTAAAATATGAAACCCACAAAACCCATAAAAATATTTTGCAAACACCGGTGAAGGGTTATTCTGGAAAACTTATCTAGGGTAAAAGCTAGAATGAATTTTCAAAAGATCAAATGTTTTCATAAAGATCCAATTTCCTTAAGGATCTAAATTTTTATAGTCATGTGGGACTGTAAACCACATTGTTACTATCATTGTTCATACCACTATATCAAAATCACTGATGTACAAAGTGTGAGAATAAAAAAGGTGATTCGAGTGAAGTGTGATTTTATTTCAAGTTCTGTATTGCTTGAGGACAAGCAACGTCCAAGTGTGGGGATATTTGATAGTACTCGAAATGAACATATATTTAGTATCAATATCCTTCCAATATGTAAAGCTTTTAGTTACTATTGTTCTATTTTTATGTAATAATCGTTTAAATAAATAAGTACGAAGACAAAAGAAGAAAACGAAGATTTGAAGACGCAAACGTCCAAAAAGCTCAAATGTACAAGTTAAACTCCAAGTGGTTCAATTTATTGATGATTATCGTCTAAATATTGATAAGAGTACAAATCGCGGAACGTAAAGTACAAGATATTAAATCATACGAAAAGGCGTTCAAAAATCCGGAACCGAGACATAAACCGAGTATCAACGTACGACTCAACGGAGCTAAAATTACAAGTCAACTATGCATAAGAATATAATATAATATATAATTAATTATATATATTATATATTATAATATATATATTATATATTATATTATACAAAGACGCCCACGTTTTGTCCAAAAGTTTGTGAGCTGGAATCTTGACCTCCGCGATCGTGGAGGTTTTACCCTCTGCAGCTCCGCGATCATGGAGCTACCTGGGACAAAAATGTCTATAAAAGCCAGCCTTCTGATCGACGAAATGTACACCAGATTAAATCATAATTCAATCTTTTCTTTCTCTCTATATTTATAATTTATATTTATAATTATAATTAAGTTTAATTTAAGATTAATAATAATAATTGGGTTATTGTAACGAATGTTTTACGGGTTTTAAGTCGAAACTCTGTCCATGTAACGCTACGAGATAAATAATCATTGTAAGCTATGTTCTTCCTTTTTAAATCAATGTCTCGTAACTAAGTTATTATTATGCTTATTTAAGCCGAAGTAATCATGATGTTAGACTAAATATTAAAGATGTGGTTATTGGATTTTGTACCATAATTCGGGTTTGGACAAAAGACCGACACTTTTGGACATTGGACTATGGACTATTAATAGATGGAGGGGTATTGTCTAATCGAATGACAACTCATTAGAATCTGTCGAACCTACCTTCAAATTAGTTAATCAAATAATTATTAAATGATTATACATGTCCTATTTAGTGACGTTTATACGACATCTTTTACGATCATTTAATTAATTATTCGGGTTGGGTAATTGATTATTCAAACTGATCAAGTGGGTAAATTAATGTTCATATCTTATTAAAATAGGGGTGGATTACATACAAAGGTAATTGCTGTAATTGTTAACAAAGTATTAAAATCTTGGATTACAGTTTGAATCCCTAATTAGTTGGATTATTTGACTTCGGGAATAAGTTTAATTTGACGAACATTTTATAATTATGACCGATGGACTATTATGGACAAAAACCAGATAGGTATCAAATAAATCCAGGACAAAGGACAATTAACCCATCGTAATAAATTAAAATCAAAACGTCAAACATCATGGTTACGGAAGTTTAAATAAGCATAATACTTTTATTTCATATTTCATCGTACCTTTATTTACTGTCATTTTAATTACTGTAATTTACTTTATCGTAATTTAAATTCTGTCATTTATATTATCGTCATTTATCTTTACGCTTTATTTAAAATCAACAAACCGGTCATTAAACGGTAAAAACCCCCTTTATAATATTACTACTTATATATATATATATATATATATATATATATATATATATATATACACACACACAAATATAGTTGTTAAAAATATAGCGTTAAACTCAGCTAGCTCCCTGTGGAACGAACCGGACTTACTAAAAACTACACTACTCTACGATTAGGTACACTGCCTATAAGTGTTGTAGCAAGGTTTAGGTATATTCCATAAATAAATAATTAAATAACTTGTGTAAATTTGTATCGTATTTAATAGTATTTTGTAATAAAATATAATAGTATTTCGTATTACACCTCGCACACATCAATAGAACTTTTGCCTGTCGAGCTAGGAAGTTTTGATGTCGTAGTTGGAATGGATTGGTTACGTCCATTAAGAGATGCAATCATGTGTTACGATAAAACTGTTCATGTTCCATTGGGAAATGGAGAGACTCTTATTATCCAGGGTGAAAAGAGTGGTTCCAATCTCAACATTATCTCCTGTATTAAAACCCGCAAATACATGGTGAAAGGTTATCCCGCTATTCTAGCCCACGTTAAGATGATTGAATCGAAAGAGAAGTGTATTGAAGATGTACCAGTGGTTAAAGACTTTCCTGATGTGTTTTCCGAAGATCTTCCTGGTCTTCCACCTCCTCGACAAGTCGAATTTCAGATTGATTTATCTCCTGGTGCTGCTCCTGTTGCTAAAGCACCATACCGTTTAGCACCTTCCGAAATGAAGGAACTTTCCAACCAACTCCAAGAACTATTGGATAAAGGTTTCATTCGTCCAAGCTCGTCCCTATGGGGAGCTCATATTCTATTCGTTAAAAAGAAGGATGGTACGTTGAGGATGTGCATTGATTACCGCGAACTCATCAAGCTTACTATCAAGAACTGTTATCCATTACCGCGTATTGATGATCTATTTGACCAACTTCAAGGGTTGAGTATTTATTCAAAGATTGATTTAAGGTCCGGTTATCACCAACTCAAAGTCAAGGAATCTGGTATTCCTAAGACTGCTTTTCGTACTCGTTATGGGCACTATGAATTCTGTGTCATGCCTTTTGGTTTGACCAATGCTCCTGCCGTGTTCATGGATCTTATGAATCGTGTCTGCAAGCCATACCTCGACAAATTTGTCATTGTTTTTATTGACGACATCTTAATCTACTCAAAGAGTGAGAAAGAACATGAGCAGCATCTGCGCATGATTCTTGAACTCTTACGAAAGGAACAACTCTACGCTAAGTTTTCAAAGTGCGAGTTTTGGCTCAAAACCGTGCAATTTCTCGGACATGTTGTTGATAGTAAAGGAATACATGTCGATCTAGCTAAGATTACCGCTATTCAGAACTGGGAGATACTAAGGACTGCGAAGCATATTCGTTAATTTTTGGGACTTGCCGATTATTATCGGAGATTCATAAAAGATTTTTCCCTCCTTGCTAAACCCCTTACAAAGTTAACACACAAACGGAAGAAGTTTGAGTGGTCAGAGGAACAGGAATCTGTATTTAAGGTTCTGAAGGATAAATTAACCACAGCCCCGATTCTATCTTTACCTGAAGGATGTGACGATTTTGTTGTTTACTGCGATGCCTCAAAGCAAGGCTTTGGTTGTGTTTTAATGCAACGTGAAAAAGTTATTGCCTATGCATCTAGACAGTTGAAGGAACATGAGAATAACTATACCACACATGACCTTGAGTTAGGTGTCGTGGTATTTGCATTAAAGATATGGAGACATTATCTATATGGTACCCAGTTTATGACTGACCATAAAAGTCTTCGACACATCTTTGATCAAAAACAGTTGAATATGAGGCAAAGTCGATGGCTCGAGTTATTGAACGATTATCACTGTGAGCTGAAATATCATCTTGGGAAGGCAAATGTGGTTGCCGATGCCCTTAGTCGAAAAGACGATGTTAAACGTGTTCGTGCTTTAAACCTGAAAATCAAATCGAATCTTATATCACGAATCCGTGAAGCTCAACTTGAAGCTATTAAACCAACACTTATCGAAGGTGAAGGACCTATCGATTTCGAGAACCAACTCCAAGTGAAAGCCAATGGTACATGGTACTTTGGTAACAGAATTTGGGTTCCTCGCTTCAGTAATCTCCGTGAACTAGTCTTAGACGAAGCTCATAAGACTAGGTATTCTATTCATCCCAGTTCCAGTAAGATGTATCACGATGTGAAGGAATTCTACTGGTAGCCTAACATGAAAGCCGACATTGCTACTTATGTTAGTAAGTGTCTCACTTGTTTAAAAGTCAAGGCTGAACATCAAAAGCCTTCTGGTCTGTTGACACAACCCGATATCCTGCAGTGGAAGTGGGAATGTATCACTATGGATTTCGTTACTAAGTTGCCTAAGACTTCAAACTACAATGATACTATTTGGGTCATAGTTGATCGTCTTACTAAATCTGCACATTTCTTACCGATCATGGAAACCGACAAGATGGAGAAGTTATCACAACTCTATATCAAATAAATTTTCTTATGTCATGGAGTTCCTATCTCAATTATTTCTGATCGCGACCGTCGATTCGTTTCTAGATTCTGGAAAACTTTGCAATCTGCTCTTGGAACTCAACTCGGCATGAGTACAGCCTATCATTCGCAAACTGATGGTCAAAGTGAATGAACCATTCAAACCATGGAAGATATGCTATGTGCTTGTGCAATCGATTTCGGTAAAGGATGGGATAGACATCTACCTTTAGCTGAATTTTCCTACAACAACAGTTATCACTCTAGCATTAAAGCTGCCCCTTTTGAAGCTTTATACGGCCGGGAATGTAGATCCCCTTTGTGTTTGGATGAACTCGAGGACAGATATTTAACTGGTCCTAAAATTATCCATGAAACTACCGAAAAGATCGTTCAGATTAAGCAACGATTAGAAACTGCCCGCAGCCGACAAAAGAGCTATGCCGATAGGAAGCGAAAGGATATAGAATTCCAAGTTAGAGATAAAGTCAGGTTGAAAGTATCCCCTTGGAAAGGTGTTGTCTGCTTCGGTAAATGAAGTAAACTCAGTCCACGATATGTTGGACCTTTCACGATCACTCAAAGATTCGGTCCCGTGGCGTACCAATTAGAACTACCAACTGAGCTTAGCCAAGTACATGATGTGTTTCATGTCTCGAATCTTAAAAGGTGTCTTGCTAATGACACACTTGTTATTCCTTTGGATGATATCCTCATTGATGAGCAAATGCACTTCGTTGAAGAACCTATAGAAATCATGGAAGGAGAGGACAAACAAACGCGTAAAAGCAACATACCTATCGTTAAAGTCCGTTGGAATTTGCGTAGACGCCCCGAATATACATGGGAACGCAAAGACCAAATGATACGGAAATATCCCCATCTCTTCTCAAATGCTGATGCATCCGATAAGTCTACCTAAAACTTCGGAACAAATTTTTTAATAACGGGGAGGTACTATAACGACCCTCATTTTTCCATTCTATATTTTTTCCAATATTAAATGCCCAAACAATAAAATTAAAACTTAATAATTAAACTTTAATCAATAATTGTTAAGTATTAAGAATTATAAAATATATTAATTAACTTTGTACAATAATTTACAAGTTAATAAAAGATGAAAAATAAAAGCTAATTAACTTTTGTGAACAAAATATAATACTCTAAAACTTGTTACATTCAAACAATTAAATTAGAACCTTTAATGAGCCATTTTAAGCTAATCTAAAATACAGGGACTAAAACGAAAAAGTTCCACCCTACTCCTCCTAACCCTAGCCGAAAATTAAAGGGGTAAAAAGACCCTTTTGCCCTCCAAATTTCGGCCACCATCACCTCCCATGCAAACCCTAACTTGTTCCCTAAGTACTCTTAACCTAAACCCTAATTCTAGAATTTTCTAACCTCACCTATAAATAGTGTAACGACCCGTCAAAATTGCCATTGACGGCGCCGTTAACTTAGGTCCCGTTACGTGGTCATAGTCCCTAAATGAGACGCGTTTGACTAAAATTATGTCGCTTTTATTTGAAACGTATATGACTTGCAAAGTTTTAAGTTACCAAACAGTTCGACAATAAGTTTAAGTTTACAAAAGTTATAAAGTATAAATGAAATAACTTGCGACATAATATAAGTTGAAAATCACAAATGCTGTCAATAGCGTATGCATGTAAACATTAAGTTTGAATCCAAAGGTGCTATTACTAGCGTATGCATGTATGCTTGACCCCAAGCAAGTAATCAAAGTGTACGGAAGCGTGTATCAAGTAGCCAAGTATGAACCTGAGAAATATATAGAAAACTGTCAACGAAAAACGTTGGTGAAATCATAGGTGTATTTGTAAAAGTATGTTTTTGAACCACAAGATTTAGTATAAGGTGATTATCCAAATCTTTTACATTCCAAAAGTTGTTGTTTGTATCACGAGCACCCAATTACTAAGGCTTAACTGAATAGTACCTCTGCATCATAGTGTTAGAACCTACACTATATCCCGAAAATATGTTTCATTCATCTGAATGAAGGTTCGTCAAACCCGTATGGCCACACAACATAAGTTCTCGCTTACACCTTACAAGTGTAACTAATGATAATTGGACTTGAGAATTTTTGTTCTAACTCGTACGTAGAATATTTGTTTTCGTACTTGTGTTCAACGTATAAAAGTATAAACCGTATATGTTTCTCATCCCATGAATTAAAAGTATAAAAGTTGTTGAAAAGATGGGACTATGATCTCACCGTAGTTGCATGCCAAAGTACTTGTAATTTAAACGTTGTGCAATGAAAGTTGCTTAGCCTTGACCTAAACAAGTAAGTTATATCAATATCGGGTGAGACACGAGGTCGGTTAAAGTTGTTCAATTAGTCCTATGGATCGTTACGACTCGATTATATAGCATATGAATCACGTTGTCAAGTTTCATGCAAGATATAAGTATAAAAGCATGTTAGAACGGTTGCATAAGTATTTGATTAAGTTTGACTAAAAGTCAAACTTGGTCAAAGTCAAAGTCAAAGTCAATGGGGTCGGGTCGGTATCCGACTATTGCACATATAAACGTAGTCATATATAAGCATGTTGGTAAAATTTCATGTTAAACGGAGTTGCGAGTAAGCGGGATCGAAACTTGAAAAATCAAAAAAAAAAAAAAATTGGGACAGAAATATTCTCGCTATAGCGAGATTTTGTGCACACCAGGGCTCACTATAGCGAGGCCCCTGGTTTCAGGTGTTGTTGCTGAATTTTCAAGTGCACGAACCAAGCTTCTTTCAAACACAACTAATGAACCGTAAACATTCAAAACACGTATCTTATATCGTTGGAAAGGTAATTTAATGAGGAATACAACTAAACACATATCATCAAACAGTCACATTATTTTAAATGACCAAATCCTCGTTGAATGATCGTTAAAAGTTCATCATTAAAGTTTCAAGTTCGTAAAACGCATTTCATGATTCGGGAACTTACTACACACATATAATATGCCGTTTCGTAGGTAATTACGCATACAATACAACTAAATACTTACTTAAAACGTTTCATAGCATTCAAAGCATCAAATGTTCATTTTAAAGTTCATCAAACCCTAACCAAAAATTATGAATTCAGCAATTTTGTAAATGGAGTTTTTCTAAATCAACCTACATACCAAAACGAAGCTAATGATGCTAGTAACACATTTAATACATGAGCTTTAACATTTAAACAACATTTACTCAACCAAAATCAAGGATTAAACTAAACTATTTCAAGTGTTCATGCTAGTTACTCAAAACATCAAGAACAAGCAAATAAATCACATATTCATGTTATAAACGAGCCATAGACACTAACTAACACTATTTCAAGTCTATAAAATAAATTTAGAGAAATCTAGAGTTTTTAGAAACCTTACCCCAAGTAGTGAAATTGGTACCAAATTGAAGAGGATGATGCAAGGATCACAAATATGTAATTTGTTTTGATGTTTGATTGCTAGATTGGATTTAGATGATGAATGAATGAATTTGGGAGTTGAGAGCAAAAATGGAAGTATGAAGATGGTGGTGGGTGATGAAATGAATGAGTGGTGGGGAGGTGATTGAATAGTTGACTCTCTTGGTCAAGTTTGGTCATTTGGCATAAATGGTCCCTCGAGTTTGAAAGCGGGTGCGTGAATTAACCAAACGAATTAATTTAAATAAGCGAGAGTAAACAGAAAATCTTATAATCAAATAACGGAAATATTAAGAACGTTAGTTAACGGAAGGTACAAATTTAGATAACGAAAAATATTATCTAAAAAAAAACGGGCGTTAAAATAAATTTAACGGAAAAATGCGGGATGTTACATTACCTACACCTTAAAAGAAATTTCGTCCCGAAATTTAGTTGGAAGTAGTAGTCGTTGTTTCTTCCTCGAAATATTGCGTTGCCAATTCTACGAATGAGTGAATGTACTTCCTTGGGCATTCCGACGAACTTTGACAGTCGGGATTTTACGTTGTTTTAGTGTTTGGTTTCACGATTCCTAATTTCAACCGGTTCTCCCATGAAGTGGAGTTTGTCATCGATAGTAAGCTCATCGAAAGGAATAACAAGTTCTTGTTCGGCAAGACACTTCTTTAAGTTTGATACATGAGATGTCAATGTACGGGATTCAATTGAGTTGGGAGTTCGAAACGGTAGGCAACGGGTCCAATACACTCCAAGATTTCAAAAGGATCAAAATATCGCGGATTTAGCATTCTACATTTTTCAAAACGGATTACATCTTTCCGAGGTATGATTTTTAATATTACGCAGTCACCCACTAGGAGTTCGAGAGGTTTACGTCTAACATCCGTATAGCTCTTTTGGCAACCACGACCGTCTTGAGCCTTTCTTGGATTTGAACGATCTTAACGGTTACTTCATGAATGAGTTCGGGTCCGGCAATTTGATTGTCACCTACTTCGGCCCAACAAATAAGAGAACGGCATTTGCGGCCATAAAAAGCTTCGAAAAGGTGTGACGTTAATACTCGTTTGATAACTATCGTTGTAAGAGAATTCGGCTAAAGGCAAATACTTTTCCCAAGTAAATTTGAAATCGATAACACAAACTCGTATTGTAGTTTCTGAGGTTTGAATCGTACGTCTGTTTTGTTCATCGGTTTGTGGATGATGCGTGGTACTCATGAATAATCTGGTTCCTAAAGCTTCTTGTAATGCAATCCAAAATCTAGAAGTGAAACGAGCATCTCGATCCGAAATAAACGACAATGGCACACCGTGTTGAGATAGAATTTCCTATAATGTATAGTTGTACAAGTCTTTCCCATCTTGTCGATTTCTGAAAAACATTTGTTAGAACATGTTTCTTATTGGTTTCTGAAAAACGTTTGTTAGGATTATTCACCCTCGTGGTGAATACTAGTATAATGTGAAGAGTCACTCTCCCCATTGAGAATTTAGAATAAAAGGTGTCCTTATACGGAAGTACAAGTGTAATGCGAGAGAAGTTTCCGCCTCGATGTGAGCATACCAAGCATTTTGTAGTTCGTTGATAAAATTGCGCGAAGACGAGATAGTATACACGTATAACGTATGTTTGAAGTTGAAAGAATTTGTCATTCATTCGGAAGCATAAATATGGTTTGGCAATAATCAAAGGTGTGTCCTTGGTATGGTTGTTATCAATATTTTCGGAGTTTTCGAATGTCAAACAAGAAAAATGAAGTCATGTACATGGCACATGGTGGTGATTAGGTTGATCGAGTCCAATCACCATCACGAGTCATTAGAACTTTGGTATGACTTATCATAATATAACCACATTGATCGAGTGTCGTTATATTACGTTAACTCATACCTCCATTCCCACATCACTCCATAGAATCAAGTTCGTGTAATCGTGAAGATTTAAAATGAACAAAGTGTAACGACGTCTCCAACGTGACTTGTATTGAATCGAAAGAATCAGCGAAACTCTGAAGAAGCGTTTCCCGAGGAAAGTGTATAAATGGTTGTTCACGTCAATGCGGTTCAAGTCGAACAATAATGTCCTTGGGTACGAAAAGGGTAACGAATTATGATAACGAGTAGTACGCAACCGTAGTGATAATTAGTGATGACGATACTCACCTAAAGTAGTGATGGTGGTAACAAGAAGTGGTAGATAGTGAAGAACACCGGTGTAACATCGGTAGTGGTTAGTGATTGCATTGGTGGTGGAAACTTCACAGCGCTCGTGGATAGTAAGTTGAGACGGTGGCGAATAACAACCTGGGAGACAAAGTTCCCAATATAGTGTGATTAACGAAGTCATCGTCATCCTTACGCGTATGAATCTTGAATTTACGTGTGTTACTAGAAAGTGGCAGAGTACGAGTTCGTATGATGGAAATTTGGTACCATTAAGAAATTCACCTAAGAAAGATTCAAGTATAATGCACAAGTAGTCAAGTAAGTGCTATCTATAGCGATTGCAAGTCAGAATGCAAATATTAACTATCTGGTTGTAGTCTAGATTCGCTAATGCGTCCTAACGACTCTATCAGACACACTAATGCACATTCTAGATCCCTACAACCAACGCTCTGATACCATCTGTAACGACCCGTCAAAATCTCCATTGACGGCGCCGTTAATTTAGGTCCTATTACGTGGTCATAGTCCCTAAATGATATGCGTTTGACCAAAATTATGTCGCTCTCATTTGAAACGTATATGACTTGCAAAGTTTTAAGTTACCAAACAGTTCGACAATAAGTTTAAGTTTACAAAAGTTATAAAGTATAAATGAAATAACTCGCGACATAATATAAGTTGAAAATCACGAATGCTGTCAATAGCGTATGCATGTAAACATTAAGTTTGAATCCAAAGGTGCTATTACTAGCGTATGCATGTATGCTTGACCCCAAGCAAGTAATCAAAGTGTGCGGAAGCATGTATCAAGTAGCCAAGTATGAACCTGAGAAACATATAGAAAACTGTCAACGAAAAACGTTGGTGAAATCATAGGTGTATTTGTAAAAGTATGTTTTTGAACCACAAGATTTAGTATAAGGTGATTACCCAAATCGTTTACATTCCAAAAGTTGTTGTTTGTATCACGAGCACCCAATTACCAAGGCTTAACTGAATAGTACCTCTGCATTATAGTGTTAGAACCTACACTATATCCCGAAAATACGTTTCATTCATCTGAATGAAGGTTCGTCAAACCCGTATGACCACACAACATAAGTTCTCGCTTACACCCTACAAGTGTAACTAATGATAATTGGACTTGAGAATTTTTGTTCTAACTCGTACGTGGAATGTTTGTTTTCGTACTTGTGTTCAATGTATAAAAGTATAAACCGTATATGTTTCTCATCCCATGAATTAAAAGTATAAAAGTTGTTGAAAAGATGGGACTATGATCTCACCGTAGTTGCATGCCAAAGTACTTGTAATTTAAACATTGTGCAATGAAAGTTGCTTAGCCTTGACCTAAACAAGTAATTTATATCAATACCAGGTGAGACACGAGGTCGGTCAAAGTTTTTCAATTAGTCCTATGGCTCGTTACGACTCGATTATATATCATGTGAATTACGTTGTCAAGTTTCATGCAAGATATAAGTATAAAAGCATGTTAGAACGGTTGCATAAGTATTTGGTTAAGTTTGACTAATAGTCAAACTTGGTCAAAGTCAAAGTCAAAGTCAACGGGGTCGGGTCGGGTATCCGACTATAAGCATGTTGGCAAAATTTCATGTTAAACGGAGTTGCGAGTAAGCGAGAACGAAACTTGAAAAATCAAAAAAAAAAAAAATTGGGACAGAAATATTCTCGCTATAGCGAGATTTTATGCACACCAGGGCTTGCTATAGCGAGGCCCCTGGTTTCAGATGTTGTTGCTGAATTTTCAAGTGCACGAACCAAGCTTCTTTCAAACACAACTAATGAACCGTAAACATTCAAAACACGTATCTTATATCGTTGGAAAGGTAATTTAATGAGGAATATAACTAAACACATATCACCAAACAATCACATCATTTTAAATGACCCAATCCTCGTCGAATGATCATTAAAAGTTCATCATTAAAGTTTCAAGTTCGTAAAACGCATTTCATGATTCGGGAACTTACTACACACATATAATATGCCGTTTCGTAGGTAATTACGAATACAATACAACTAAACACTTACTAACAATGTTTCATAGCATTCAAAGCATCAAATGTTCATTTTAAAGTTCATCAAACCCTAACCAAAAATCATGAATTCAAAAATTTTGTAAATGGAGTTTTTCTAAATCAACCTACATACCAAAACGAAGCTAATGATGCTAGTAACACATTTAATACATGAGCTTTAACATTTAAACAACATTTACTCAACCAAAATCAAGGATTAAACTAACCCATTTCAAGTGTTCATGCTAGTTACTCAAAACATCAAGAACAAGCAAACAAATCACATATTCATGTTATAAACGAGCCATAGACACTAACTAACACTATTTCAAGTCTATAAAATGAATTTAGAGAAATCTAGAGTTTTTAGAAACCTTACCCCAAGTAGTGAAATTGGTGCCAAATTGAAGAGGATGATGCAAGGATCACAAATATGTAATTTGTTTTGATGTTTGATTGCTAGATTGGATTTAGATGATGAATGAATGAATTTGGGAGTTGAGAGCAAAAATGAAAGTATGAAGATGGTGGTGGGTGATGAAATGAATGAGTAGTGGGGAGGTGATTGAATAGTTGACTCTCTAGGTCAAGTTTGGTCATTTGGCATAAATGGTCCCTCGAGTTTGAAAGCGGGTGCGTGAATTAATCAAATGAATTAATTTAAATACGCGAGAGTAAATGGAAAATCTTATAATCAAATAACGGAAATATTAAGAACGTTAGTTAACGGAAGGTACGAATTTAGATAACGAAAGATATTATCTAAAAAAAACGGGCGTTAAAATAAATTTAACGAAAATATGCGGGATGTTACAAATAGGGAACTAGGCTAATGCATGTTTTTGTACAAAAATATTCTAGTAATTCTCTCCCAAAAATCACAAACTCTCTCCCTCCCTCTCTTTGGCTCACGGCCAAGAACACCACACCACCACCACCATCTTCAAGTGATCTTCAAGCTTGTTCTTCATGTTTATCAAGATCTTCAAGTGTGTTCTTCGTTATTCAAGTGCTTTGATCTTCATCTTCAAGTCATCTTCATCTTTTTCTTGTTAATCTTCATCAAACATCAACAAGGTATAACCCTAGATCCAAACTTTTAAATTCTATCTTTGTGATTCATGTTTATGTTCATAATCATATTCATGTTCTTGATCTTATTTATAATCATATTCATATTGTTCATGTAAAAAAATATATAATATATATACATGCATATACATACATTATTGTATAAAAAAAAAGGGAAAATTTTGTTTGATCTTTAAACCCTAAAAGATTATTAAAGATTTGTTAATGTTTAAAAAGGGAAACAAGTATATATTCATACTATATATAAGTACATGCATATACATACATATATATATATATATATATATATATATATATATATATATATATATATATATATATATATATATATATATATATATATATATATATGGTTACATATATAAAAAAAAGATTTTTGCTAAATCTTAAAAACCATAAAGATTTGTTAAAGATTATGTTAGTGTTTAAAAAGGAAACAAAATATATACATAATATATATACATATGCGACATATATATACATATATAAAAAAATATTTTTATTATATATTCATATACATACGGTTATATATAAAAAAATAAAAACTATATATATAACATATACACGATACATATACATATGTATATGTATATATATATATATATATATATATATATATATATATATATATATATATATATATATATTAAATACTGAAACCCTAATTAAACCTAACCCTAATATATTAAACCCTAATTTACTACCTAAACCCTAAAAATTAATTATATAACCCTAATAATCATTACCTAATCATTACTTTACTAAACCCTAAACACTACCAATTAATACTAAACCCTAATTATTAATTAATTAATAAACCCTAATATTAATACTACTCTAATTAATCAAAACCCTAATACTACTAATCATTTACTTAATACTACTTATACTATACTACTACTTAATACTTACACATTTATACTACTACTAACACTTATAATATACTACTTATAGTATAACATATGATTATAATAGTCATTCACGATAGCGTGAGGATTACTCGAACGCCTAGGGTGATTCTTGGTACCACTATGGGACGCTTGTGGATCTCGAATGCCAAAATTAGACTTTAGTCAAGAAATCCTGAGCCAACCGGTAATAATTGATCATTCTGGTGACTCAGTGGTAGAATAGATGTTTGAGTATGGTGCACAATGTCAACCCGACTATAGTGATCATACACTCACTTGCACACTTAATAAGTGGTAGACTTATTAAGGACAACTCACTAGTGTTTAACACTAACTTACTAAAAATGGAAACTTACTAAAAGTGGAAACATACTAAGAATGGAAACTTAGTAAAACAAACTACACTTAAACACTTACATACTTAAACTTAAACTTGGGCAAAACATTTAACTACTCTTAAATGTCATTAGGTTGACTTTCTGCTCACATTCATCCAACTCTTCTATTCCAAGGAATAACAACTCTTCTTCTACTTACTAAGGTGAACTTCATAGCCCCACTTTATATTGTGCACAACTTATTTAACTTATTGGGTTGAGACACATGCTACTTTTACTATTTTCAATTTAGACACAAGTACCAACTGTTAAACTATGATATACCTGGCTATGTCTTGCTAAGTCCCTACAGTGATATTTTTAATTGCTCGTTAAATGCATTCTTAATTATTGGGGGTAGGCCTATCGGGAGTAACGTCCCCGATAGATTTGACTAAGTCTTTGTATTACTTGATAATGAAATTAAATCGATAAGGACAGAACAACTTGTCATTGGGGAAAACTTGAACGTTTAGTCTAAATATCACGAATTGGCATAACTTTTTGATCTGCGAGATCAACTTTATAAATAAAAATCTTGTGCTCTAAAACAACGGTCAAACATATTTGTTAAACCTATGATTTCACTCATCCATTTTTGGTTGACACTTTAGCATGTTTTGTCTCAGGTGCTGATTGATCAAGTTTACTTATCTACTGCTTATGTGATGCTACTTGGACTTAGGATCAAGAACTAACGCATTTATTATTCTTGCATTTGAAACATTTACTTTATTGTAATTTCAATTCTTGTATCGACATTTCATTTTTCGCTGCGTACTCAATAAAGTTTGTTTTTATCATATAGTATTGTTCTCGTATTATAATATGTTGGTTTATTTGATATTAAGTCATATTTCACCCAGGCCCTAACTGGGGGTGTGATAAATAACCATTGGAATATAAAGTAGGCACGACAAGCTTTATAACGGTGTATAATATGTTTAGTATTTTTTTAGTGTAAATAGATTTTAAACATGTATCAAAACGGAGGTTTCAGTTGCTGTTGGACTGCTGTTGTAACAGCAACAGTAGCTTTATAATTAATAATTTATGTAGGGTTGTTTTCGACAAATCATAACTCACATATATTAGTATATAACATATTATAACCATTGATTATGGAAATAAAACTATCTAAAACTGTAGCATCCTGGATTTTGAAACCGAAAAGGGTCGTGACGCGACCAGGGTATGTCGCGACGTGACAGGTAGCTGGTAGGCACTGTTTTGTAATTCTTATTATTTAAAGAGGGCAAATTGGTGTTTTATTTGGCTGCCGGATTCTGGTCCTCAAAACTGATTCAACCTCATCCTTATCCTCATTTTCTCCATCCACACACACTTTCACTTAGAGAAAGAGAGGAGAAGAGTTTAGAGGGAGAAATCTTGGAATCTTGAGGAAGGAGCTTGGTTCTCAACAAAGTCCAACTATTAAAGTTATTCACCTTGCACTTAGCTACGATTTGATAGTGGTGGTATGTCCTAGCTCTGAATTTTAATTTCATTTTAGGTTTTGTTTGAGCTTGCATGTTTTTGAGAAAACCCATCTAGCTCCCAAATAGGTGACTGAAGCTATTTATCGGGGTTGTTGACTCATTGTTGGTGGATATTGGGTTGGAGAACGTTTTGGCATTGTTTGGGCTTGTAAAGTTGGGCATAATCACTAGGATGTAAGTGTATTAGTGATTATGTTGGTGTTTTGAGCTTGTGTGGGTGCTTTGAAGTTTGTGTTTAAAATGGGTCAAAATTAGGGTTTGTCGGTTGTCTTGGGGAAGACAAGTACTTGGTGCTTGAAATTTATCCTAGATGGTGTTTTAGAACCATAATCACTAGTTGTTAGTGATTATTTGTGGGTTTGGGCATGGGTTGTGCTTGGAAGTGCAATTGGGTCATAATTGCACTAGGTGTCAATTTGGTTGGTGGTAATCCACCTTAAGTGTGTTAATTGATCGTGTGATAAGTGGAATAGGTACATTCCATTAACGGATTACGGATTGGTCTATTTCATTCATCAAGGCGATAAGGTGAATGTAAATGTATTATATGCATAAGTATTCGTAGGGTGGGTGCGGTTGTGGTAGTGTGAACCTCGTGTGTTTCGGGTTCACTTTGCATGTGTGTGTATGTGTTTCGATGACCACCCTTGGGGTAGTGAATCGCGTGAGTATTTGAATTCGCTATGGTGCGTGAGTGTTCAGCCAGACCTGTTGTTTTTGTGATGGTTTTAGGGAGTTAATCGCGCGAGTTTTCGGATTCACAATGATAAGTAAGTTTTCGGTCATCCCCGTGGTTGTTATGGATTGGGGTAGTGAGTCGCGTAAGTTTTTGAATTCACTATGGCGCGTGAGTGTTCTTCCAACCCCGTTGTCGTTGCGATGGAGGTAGTGAATCGCGTGAGTTTTCGGATTTACTAGGGCGCGTGAGTTTTCGGCCATCCCTCGTGTGTTTAAGGTTAAGGGTTAACCTTGGTGTTTGTTTTATATATATATATATATATATATATATATATATATATATATATATATATATATATATATATATATTGACTTGTTTGTAGTTATTCTTGTGGACTTGTCATGGAGGTTTTAGCTTATAGCTTGCTTTGTTATACTCGAGCATGGTATGTGTTTATTATATGTTGTGATGATGGTATTCATTCTATGCATATGTATGTATATAGTATGTTTACATTTACTAAGCATTGCTTACCCTCTCGTTGTTTATAATTTTATAGATGCACGAAGTGAAGGTGACAAGGGTAAGTACGGGGACTAGAGGACTACCGCATGTTGCTTTAGAAGATATTGCTTTTGGATTTGACTTAGGATTGGGTAGTGCAATACCAATCACCATGCTCGATCTTTTGTTGTAATTAAAATAAGATGGGTCGAAATTGTCACGTTCTTGTATTTATGGGTCGTGTAGTCATGAGGGTTGTAATACCCGTTTTGTTACTTAAAACCCATTTACTTAATGTTTGGAAACTCCGAAACTTGGTTTCAGTTGCTAACGGGAGAGTTGGGGACGGGTTTGAGGTGTTTAAACTGTTACTACACACATCAGTTTCTGTTTCAGTCTAAAGTCACGTCGCAACCCCATCTCACCGCATCGCGACCTTAAGTGTAATTTGTGTGTCGAGTATAACTTGTGGTTTTGGGTGTCTGACTCATAGGGAATTCGCGTCGCGATGGAATGCTGAAACAGATGGTCTGTTGTGGTTAACTGCTCGGCATTAGAAATTCGCTTGGGATGGCGTCGCGACAGAAGGGCATCGCGTCGCGAGCCTTCACTGTATAATATATATATATATATATATATATATATATATATATATATATATATATATATATATATATATATATATATATATATATATATATATATATATATATATATATATATATATATATATATATATATATATATATATATATATATATATATATATATATATATGATAAAATGGGGTATCGTTTTAATAAACGGGTTGGGGTCGTTTCAAAAACATAGTATATAACAAAATTTATCATAAATCAACGATTTCTCTTAATTTTGGAGAAACATAAAATCATTATCATTAATCGACTTATTGTGCTACATATAATCACTAATTATTTCATGGTATATAGATAGATAACATATACCTCGTACAACGGTGACATGTGATGATGACGATGACCTTTTCTATCTTCACCTATTAAAAATACAATCAAAATAAACATTAACCTAAAACCCGAATTTAGGACGAAAGTTGTTCTCGTTTCCATTGCTGTAGTGACCGTTGTAAATATCCTCATCTCAATAATCTTATGAATTGACAACCAAGAATTTTCATAAATCTGTGTATGATATTGTTGATGCGATTAGCGTCAGTAATTCCGTCATTCATTATCAGGGCAGAATTTTTGAATATTAGAGATGGATAATTTGAGATTTGTGAATTTTGAAGTTTGAAACCCAAAAAACAAATGGCTGGAGAAACTTAAAACTGGCATCGATATTATGCGTTTCAAATCCTTCACTCTACACGACCACGTGTAATTTTCAATTATTAATTAGTGTTATTCAAGATTTAATCCCTATTTTACACGTCAGTAAAAAGTTTATGGGGATAATTAGCGGCTGACAAGTGGAGTAAATCTCTCGATCTATAAGATATTATTATTATTATATTATTATTTATAATATATATATATATATATATATATATATATATATATATATATATATATATATATATATAAAAGCACGTGAAAATAATCCTATGTGTCAACTCCTGATTAATTCATGTCACGCGTCAACTCCTCCATTATTCCTGCCAAGTGGTCTTTCAGTTATTTTCATATATTAATTGAATTATTAGAACTCATAATTTAATTTAATATACAGATTTCATTACCTAAAATATTATTTATATTATATTATCATATGATATATAATATTAATATTAATATTAATATTATATATTATGTTATTTTTATGAAATTATTTTAAATGATACATAAATTAAATATTAAATATTAATTGATAATATTTATTTATATAAATGATCATATTTTAAAAACCATTTACATATTTTCTATTATAATAAAAATTATAAAATAGATATTTCTATATTAATATTAATATTATAATATTTATATTTCTGAATGATATATTATATAAAATAAACAGTTTTCGCATAAATTTAAAAGATTACGTTAATATAATATTTGTAGAATATTATATAAACGCACTGACTCATATTATCAATTGAAGTTAATATGGTTATTTGATAATCTTTATAGATATTGGTTCGTTTGAAATATTGACATAATTGAATTAGTTTGTACTAAAAACCTATACAATTAGAGATGTACATAAAATATTATTCTTAACGATCGGTTTTAAAACAACTTTTTAGGGGGCTCATGATTGGTGTTTTATCGATTATTTATCAATTGAAGTTAAAATAATTCTAACGAACGGGCTCATCTCTTTTTTCCGAATTTCAGAATTTTAGCATTCAAGAATTCAGCCAAGTCCTAGTAGTATATTGAAACATGAGAATCGTATGGAATGGGTTTCTTCTATTCAATCGCCTCAACTCTCGCTCTATCTTTCCATGCCTATTTCTTTTAATGTGTGTTTACTCATATTGATCAGTTTAGTATTACTAACTTATTTGCAGGCAGCCAATGTGACTAAGGTAAATAATAAGCGTGTACAAAGTTGTCTACCACAGGCGGTATGCTTTTGCTCCTACAATAGCTGCTCACTCACCTACAAATATAAAGCTAGAGCAAGGATTGCAGTTGTACCTGAGTGGTAGTGGCCTGCCTCTAACACACTTGAGGTCAGGAGTTCGACTCCACTCCAGGGCAACAATTAATGCAATTCTATCCCTGCCATGTAAGGATCCACCCATGGCACCTTTCCCACATTGTGTTGGGGGGTAAAGGGGAGGGGGGTTTTACTTGGCCGTGCCCTTAGATCGGTTCAAGGTTTCCTCCCGGGCAGCGATAGGGGGCGGGTTAATATCACTGCATCGGCATAGTCGAAACGGGAGATGATCGCAACGGGTGGTTAAGTCCCCCTGGGTGATCCCAAATTCGTTGTTCTAAAAAAAAAAAAAAAAATTAAAGCTAGAGCACCTAAACTACTACTCTGTATAGTATTGTTGGCACATGTTTAGCCGAGTCAAAGAATAAGGAGGTCAGATCTCACTCTTTATATTACATATCATTGAAGTGCTTAAAAGTGAAATGTCCGTCATATCATATTAATCAATCACTCGAAATATTACCCGACATAGATGGATAATGGGGAGAATTGTGAAATTGTTTTTATGGAAATGGGTCAATTTAGGTTACATTTGCTTTATAACAAGTCATAAGGGTTACATATAAACTTTACCAAGTGAAAACTCTCTATATGGGTTTTACAGTCAAACCCTCTAGATTATTAGACCTGTTGTCTTAATGTCATTCTTTTATTTAAGGACGTCAACAAGCTTTTGTAACCGGCTACTAAATCCACAATTTTCCATTCCGACAACACAAAATGAAAACCTATCGTGATTGCAAAAACTATTCGAAAACTAGCAGCGAAGCGCGACGGGCCTCACTCTAGTATTATTATAGATAGATCATTTGCCGAAGATCTTTGTAGAAGCAATCTCTTTACTTTCGGATAGAGAGCGCCTCTTCTTTTAGAATATTATTTATATTTCTCCTCTGACCTCTTTCTTACCTAGGGTATATTTGGCGCAGATTTTTTAGGAGTTTTTAGGAGCTTTTAATTTTTAATTTTAATGAAAAAACTCATATTTAATAAAAAGCTCCATTTAATTTGAGGAACTTAAAAGCTTTTAGATAGAGGAAAAAGCTAAAAGCTATTCGAACGAGCGTTTAGCTTATAACTTATAGTTTATTGTCATTTTACTCTTTATTTAACAAATTCACTAAATTTATCAAACACCAAAATATATCCAAATAATCTAACAACTACTAGCTATCAGCTTAAAACTACCATCTACCAGCTAGTTTTTGTCAAACATAGCTCTCATATTCATGTAATTATTGTTATTTTTGTTAGATAAACAAAATCCTTAGGTTGATAAATAAAATATTGTGATATTAAAATGTCACTCGCACATGATGCACATTACCTTATTATATACCACAAAAATTTGTGACACGCTTTAGATTTTAGATAAATATATATATATATATATATATATATATATATATATATATATATATATATATATATATATATATATATATATATATATATATATAGTAGAGGGATCAAATGAGAACTTTTTAGCAATGAGAACCCTGAGAACTTCGTAGTCGAGCAAAAAAAAAAGCGACCGAACAAAAAATTGAGTGGTCGAGCAATTTTTCATTTGATACATTAGGCTTGGTTCTACATTTTATGTAGAACATTATGTAGAACAGCATGTAGAACGTGCTGTTCTACACCTGTTCTACACCATTTTTATCAAATTGTGTTTAGAGTTTTGATTTAGGGTTTATATTTAGGGTTTCAGAGTTTAGGGTTTAGATTTTAGGGTTTAGGGTTTAGAATGAGTTTTTTACACGAACGGTTTAGAGTTTAGGGTTTTGTAAACCCAAAACCATAAACCTTAAACTCTAAATCGGGTTAAATAAGAAAAATGATTTTGATGTAGAACACGTGAAATTCGAACAAAAATGGTGAAATTCAAACTAATTTGGAGAAACTCGAACTTATTTATGTTCTACAAAATCATAATTAGAACAAAATCATGTCCAATTTGAAAAAAAATTTGAAAATTCGAACATGTTCTACATTTTTCTGTTCTACCAGTTATGTTCTACATTTTCAGCATCTCAAATTTTTGCTCGAATTGCTCCATTTTTGCTCGCCCGCCATTTTTTTGTGCTCGAATTTCTTATTTTTTGTTCGAATTCCTTGTTTTTTGCTCAAATTCCTTGTGTTTTGCTCGCCCGCCATTTGTTTTTGCTTGAATTCAATTGTTTTTAGAGTTCTCAAGATTCTCACACATTGTGGAGTTCTCATGAGATCCTCACCCTTTATATATATATATATATATATATATATATATATATATATATATATTAGTTCAAGATTTTAAACCAAATAATATCTGTAAAAATCGTGACACTATTTATTTTGTCGGTATATAAGAAATTCAAGTATGTTAACACTTTTACAAATTGTTAATAATTAATATTAATAATTAATATAATTAATATAATAATACAAGTAAATACTCCGTAATGTATATATGCTAACAAGTTCCTCGTGACGTGAACCTTTCCCATCTCTTTCCTTTTCAGATCTCCGGTGATATTTCCGATCACATTTGTTTTAATTTTCTTCTTTTCTCAACAAAAATTAGTTACGTCTCCGATCTTGGTCCTTATTAACTAGCTTGCTAGTCACACCTACTCTCTCTAACCTTATCATTTTCTCTCGTCCTCTACCACCGAAACCCTCATTCTTATTGTGCTGTCCCGACCTCCGGTGCCTCGCCGGAGGTCCGATGGGCCTTTTACAGCATTTTTACTTTTAATTTCGGTCAAGACCACACTCCCTTAGCTTTTCCGGTGGTCAGCGGGTATCGATTTCTCTTCCGATCAAGTTTTTCGGCAACACGAGCGGCGATTTGGTGGGTTTCTTGACTGAATCTGTGGTCCGGTAAGTTTCTTTGGTTTAGATTCGGTTTTTTCTCTCTGTTTGGTTACTAGGGTTTGGCCTTGTGTTTTGATGCTACCTTCTTCAACGGCTGCCACCTCTCCTTGGCGGCGGTAGGCGGCGAGTTTCTTTTAAACTCTACTGCTTCTTTTGTGGGGTGTTGGTATTTTTGGGAAGAGGGCTTCTTTAGTGGATGTGGGGTTTTTTTTGGGGGGGGGGGGGGGAGGGGGGTTTGGGTCGAAATCTGGTGGTTTTCGATGGATTCCGGTGGTTGAGCCGCTGCCTATGGCTCTCCAGTCCTTGGTGGCTGTGGGTGGTAGCTTAAAGTAGTGGCCAACGGTGATTAGTGCTATTGTGGGTTGTCGGGCGGTCACCTGTGGCTGCCGGCGGCTGATGGTGATTTTGGTTACTTATGATGCTGCTGGCGGCCTTAAGTGGTTAATGGCGACCTATAATGGTGCTGGTCGTTGGCTGGTGGTTGCTGGTTTTTGTTAGCGGTTACCGGCTAACGCTGGCTGCTACTTGGTTGCCACTTGGTTGCCACTTGGTTGACTACCAGATTCTACGGGTTTGTAAATGTTGTCTGAAAATATGGTGATGAAGACCTGATTTCTGTTTGGTTTGGCTCTGCAATTAGCGCTGCTTAGTTGCTGCTTGTCTGATTTGTTCATACTTCTCCCGTAGTCGAGTCTATTCGGGTGGGCTCGATGTCGTTGCCGACGTGTGGTGACTTTGTTGACCTCAGAAAATTGATGTTTATTGGAATGTTTCTCTCGGGGTCCTTTTTTCTACTCGAACAGGGATTTGATCTTATTCGACGGGCTTGTTCTTTCTGGGTTTGGAGTTGATACGGGGTTTTCGGGTACGAGAGGTTGCTTTGGTTTGCAGGCCTCGGGTTAGGTGCTGCTGGAGTGCCTTGCGTTCTTTTTTGATGAGTGGCTTTTGAGGAGTTAGATACGAGATCGGTTTTATGTATATTTTAGATTTAGGTTAGGTGGTTTGTTCGAATGTATTGTCTTTTACAATTTCAACGTGCTCGCTCTCTTCCAATGATATCGTCTAATGTTTGTAAGACGATTAGAGCGAGACCTTTCAATTATTATCGTTCATGTGTACCACCAGATCTTTTTGATCTTTAATATATATATATATATATATATATATATATATATATATATATATATATATATATATATATATATATTTTTGCCGTAAAAAAAGCAAGTTCCTCGTGTATAATAAACTTTTTACTCATATTTACTTATAAAGGTTATATTTAATTAATATTTAGATTAATATTCCGTATATAATAATAGTGTAGTAACCCTAATATATACTATATATATATATATATATATATATATATATATATATATATATTAATAATTAAATCTATAATGTACATTTTTAGTTTTATTGTTATACAAAAGGAAAATGAATGACCATGCTATATATATATATATATATATATATATATATATATATATATATATATATATATATATATATATATATATATATATATATATATATATATATATATATATATATATATGGTATGTGTATTAGGTATATATATTAGGTATGTGTATCACTCCTTTAAATATTTATAATTAAAAAATGTCATAAATATTAAATATATATAAATATAATCATATATTATAATTATAATTTATAATTATTATAAAACAATTTAACTACATCAAATTTTGTAATGTTTGATAGTAAAATTTGTCAACACCAGAGGTTCTTAAACTTAAAAGAATCTTTAAATTTTGTCAACACTAGATGCTCTTAAATAATTCATATACTTTTCCTATTTTTTTAGTATTGTTATTTACATATCAATATAAAATGCAAATTACATTTTTGTGCACGGGTTTTTACATACCCGTGCAACGCACGGGCTTAAAAACCTAGTATATATACACACTCACACACACACACGCATACATACACACACACACACACACACACACACACACACACACACACACACCCGGTTCTCTCTCACCCTTAGTTCTTACTGGATTCCTATATATATATATATATATATATATATATATATATATATATATATATATACTAGGTCTTTTGAGCCCGTGCTTTCCACGAGTGTGTAAAAATTCGTGCAAAAAATATAATTTGCAGTTCATATTGGTATGTAAATAGTGATACTAAAAAAATAGAAAAAACATAAAAATTATTTAAGAGTCCGTGGTGTTGACAAATTGTAAAAATTGTGCATTGCACGGTGAGTGAAATAATCGTGCAAAATTAATTGATTTTTTCATACAATTATTCTTTTGTGTTTAAGAGCTCGTGATGTTGACAAAATTTAAAAGTTCTTTTGAGCTAAAAATCTGTGATGTTGACAAATTTTAAAAGTAGTTTCGGATGGTGTTAGTAACTTAATGTCTACATTTTTTCTCACCATCAATATCTTTTTAATTATATATAAATCATATACTACGTAATATATAGAGAAAATATGAGTACTGTAACACCCAAATATTTATGGTACTTAGAGTTAAAATGATGTGTGTATAATGAGTGAAGCGTGGTATAAATCAAAAAGGTCAGAATCTGTTCAGCACTGTAGTGCGCGCCGTGCACCTTTAGGTGTGCGCTCGGCGCACTGTCCCAGCGACAGTTTTCTGCTTTTATTTAATTAGAGTTAAATGATGGGCATTTTGGTCTTTTCACTTGAGGCCGGATCTCAGGCCTTATCAGCTGGTTTGGATCCACTTTTGGATCACTTTTCACATCCATAAACACTCTCAAGTATCTTAGAAAGAGAGGGAGAATTCTAGTTAGAGAATTGGGGTTTTGGAGAAGAAGGAGCTTGAATTGATCAAAGTCTCGGGTTTTAAAGTTGTTCACCTCGTTCCTAGCTACGTTTTGGTTGTTGTGGTAAGTTCTAACTCCGAATTTCATTGTTTGATTTGATATTCAAAGTTAGGGTTTGAACTTGATTTGTAGAGAAATCCATTTAAAACTCTTGAAGTGAGTTTGTTGATGCTAGTAATCGAGTTTATTGTTATTGTTGGTGGATTTTGGGTTGGTGAACAAATTGGTCTTGTTTATGACTTGTAACAGGGTTTAATCACTAGGTTTAGTGATTATGGAAGTATTAGAACCCTTTTGGTGTGTTTGAAAGACTAATTTTGGAATTGAGTCAAAATTAGGGTTTTTGGGTGATTTTGAGATTGATAAGTGTTAAACACTTAAGTTTGGGTTCATTTGGCTTATTAGGACCATTTTCACTTGTGATTAGTGATTAGTGGTTAGTTTGAACGCGTTTGGTGTTTGTAAGTGCAATTGGTCGAATTTGCACTAAGTGTCGAATTGAGTTGGTTTGTAAATCCACTCTAAGTGTGTTATTGTATTTGTGATAATGGATTAGGTACTTTCCATTGACGTGTTTCGGAATTACTCGGTTGCATCCATCAAGGCGAAAAGGTGAGTGTTAATATCCTATGTGCATATGTATGTGTAGGATGGGTGTGGGTCGGGTGAAGTGATTCTCGGGTATAGAGCTCACTTCACATATAGGTGGATTTGATGGACTTGTGTATGGGTCCAATTGGCACGGTTGTGCGTTTTGGTTGATCACATTTGGCGAGGTACACGTTTTGTGTGTACACTATCACACGTGGTTGTGATGTGGATGATATAACCCCAATGGTGAAGGGTTTTGATGTTGAAAGTGAATCGCGTGTGGTTTCGGATTCACGGTGACGCGTGTAGTTCGGTCATCTTATTGAGGTAGTGATCTCGTGTAGTTCGGATTACTAAGGCTCGTGTAGTTCGGCCAACCTCGATGTTGTCTTGTTGAAGATAGTACTCTCGTGTGGTTTCGGATTACTAAGGCTCGTGTAGTTCGGCCAATCTTCATTGTGGTGTTTGGTATTCGGTAATGGCTTAAGGGGTTAACCTTATTCGTTTATATATTGTTATATATATATATATATTGTTGTATTGTCGTGATGTAGCTAACCCTCCGGGTGTAGCTTCTTGGCGTTGTTCACATCGTCGTTGGTGAACTTATGTTTGTTGATGCATATTTAGCTTGTTGCTTAGTGATCGTACGATTTGCTTAGATTAGCTTGCCTGTATGCATGGATGCCCCGGTATGCGGTATTTGATTATTTGTGTTGCGTGTCCATTTTATGCATATATATGTATGTAGTATATTTTCACTCACTAAGCGTTTGCTTACCCTCTCGTTGTTTATATTTTTATAGATTTGCATGGATGCGTTGGCTCGGGTAAGCGTGGGACTAGTGGACTTGCGTAATTTGCTTTAGAAGATCGTGCTTTTGGATTGGATAGGATTGGGTAGTGTATCCCCAATCGCCATGCTCGGCTTTATTTTGTATTAGAAGTCGTGTGGTCGAAAACTTGTATTTGGTACTTAAAGGGTAATTTGGACATATGTGGGCCCGGTGTGGTAAAACTCTTTTTATTAATGGAATGTGTTAGTTTTAACTATTATAATATGTTGTGAAAAGCCTTTGGTCTAAATGTGTCGGGAAGTCGAAGATCTTTTCGCGTAAAACAGAAAAAGTGGACAGAAGCTGCCAGGCACCAGTGCGCGCCGCGCACTTGGTGTGGTGCGCTCGGCGCACCCTTCTGCCCAGTTTTAATTTTTTTTATGTTGCGTTTTTGGTTGGTTAACGGGTTGGGTTGTTACAAGTGGTATCAGAGCATGGTCTAAGGGATTTAGGTGACTTGAGATAGGTGCCTAGACTTAGACTTTTGTGTGTGCTTAATTTGTTGCGGGACTTGTAGGATTACGGGTCGAAATGGGTTATAGTTAGTGCCTTGTTTGTAGGTGGACTAACGTTTATATTAGTAATGCGGACATTATTAATATATTATTGTGTTGTGGTGTAATTCTCGCGTGTATTTATATCGCGTAGAATTTTGTTTGTGTTTGTTTATATCATCGAGCGAAGCGGTCATTTTACTAACGAGTTGATACGGCGTGTGTGCGTAATAAGGACTTGCAAACCTTATTATGGGTGCAAATCGTGTCTAGCAAGTGATGTACGACGAGTGTTTAGCAAGATGGGGCGGTGTGGAGTGTGTGTTTTATACGTTCGTGATCTAATCGCTTTGCATTCCTTAGAATGGCGACGGGAAGTGGGATCGAGACGAACGATTTGGAGTTTAACGTTAGAGTTGCGGCCGCCGTTGCGGAGCAAATGAGTGCGTTTCGAGAAGAAATGGATAGGAAGTATTCCGAACTTCAAAGTAGTGGTGAAATGGAGCGTTGTCATAAGAGCTTCATGAGGACTAAACCCCCTATGTATGATGGGAAACCGGATCCTTTGGTGAGCACAACTTGGATCTCGGATGTCGAAGGGTGTTTTTGTACTATTGATTGCCCTCCCGAGAAGAGGACAAGACTCGCTACTAGTTTGTTGCGAGGTAGGGCGAAGGATTGGTTGGATGGTAAGATTGATCTTGTCGGTGGTGAAACGTTTATGGCTTTATCGTGGGACGAATTTAAGAAGGAATTCTTCGAGGAGTTCCGGACTTTAGCCGATTTGTGGTAATTGCGTAATGAGTTGCGAAATTTGCGACAAGGATCTATGGATTTGAATACTCTCAAGACGACCTTTATGGCGAAGGCTCGTTTTTGCCCGGAGTATTTGGGGAATGATCGTTTGTTGATGGGGGATTTCTATCGGACCTTGAATGATGACTTGAAGAGTAAAATTAGCCGAGGTCAAGCGAAATCGTTTGCAAAATTATTCTACTTGGCTAGAGGTTTCGAGTCGTATTCACGATCCAAGAAGGGTGAACCTTCAAGTGAGAGAAGGGTTGTTTCGTATGGTGCTCCAAGTAAGAGGACTAAGGGTCCGAGTGTGAGCACGGGTGGTACACGGACGGGTATATTGGATTCTAGTGCGTCTAGATGTTACAATTGTGGCATGAGGGGTCACAAGTCTTGGGAATGTTCGGTACCAAAGGGTGATGGTATGGTGTGCTTCAATTGCCAAGAAAAAGGACATCGTAAGTCGGAATGTCCCAAGTTAGTGGGGACGGGTGCAGCAAGGAGACGTTAAGGTACGTTTCATTTTAATAAATATGTCCTTTGATTATTTATTAAGTGCCGTTTGATTTTGAGTTGTAAAATGCCTTGTGTTGTGCATATTGTTGTTGTGGGTGACGTTCCTAATGGAAGTACCCTATGGTGATGTCTTGATTGTTGGGCGAAGGGCGTAAGACTTGGTGCAACCAAGCATTCCTTAGTATTTGGGAAATGTTTCTACGAAGCCATGGAAATGGGCTTTGGTGTTCGGTCGTTAAGCGCGTGTTCGCTCTCATGTTGAAATTGATGAACCGTGAGGTTCGTCGGGTGGTTGGTGTAGTGACCCGAACTTTTCCATGTTTATATATATTAATTGAGATTGATATTTACATGATTAAATGTTTCTAACATGTTAAGCAATCAAACTTGTTAAGACTTGATTAATTGAAATAGGTTTCATATAGACAATTGACCACCCAAGTTGACCGGTGATTCACGAACGTTAAAACTTGTAAAAAAACTATATGATGACATATATATATGGTTATATGTATAGTTAACATGATATTATGATAAGTAAACATATCATTAATTATATTAACAATGAACTACATATGTAAAAACAAGACTACTAACTTAATGATTTTGAAACGAGACATATATGTAACGTTTATCGTTGTAACGACATTTAATGTATATATATCATATTAAGAGATATTCGTACATCATAATATCATGATAATATAATAATTTAAAATCTCTTTTGATATTATAAACATTGGGTTAACAACATTTAACAAGATCGTTAACCTAAAGGTTTCAAAACAACACTTACATGTAACGACTAACGATGACTTAACGACTCAGTTAAAATGTATATACATGTAGTGTTTTAATATGTATTTATACACTTTTGAAAGACTTCAATACACTTATCAAAATACTTCTACTTAACAAAAATGCTTACAATTACATTCTCGTTCAGTTTCATCAACAATTCTACTCGTATGCACCCGTATTCGTACTCGTACAATACACAGCTTTTAGATGTATGTACTATTGGTATATACACTCCAATTATCAGCTCTTAGCAGCCCATGTGAGTCACCTAACACATGTGGGAACCATCATTTGGCAACTAGCATGAAATATCTCATAAGATTACAAAAATATGAGTAATCATTCATGACTTATTTACATGAAAACAAAATTACATATCCTTTATATCTAATCCATACACCAACGACCAAAAACACCTACAAACACTTTCATTCTTCAATTTTCTTCATCTAATTGAACTCTCTCAAGTTCTATCTTCAAGTTCTAAGTGTTCTTCATAAATTCCAAAAGTTCTAGTTTCATAAAATCAAGAATACTTTCAAGTTTGCTAGCTCACTTCCAATCTTGTAAGGTGATCATCCAACCTCAAGAAATCTTTGTTTCTTACAGTAGGTTATCATTCTAATACAAGGTAATAATCATATTCAAACTTTGGTTCAATTTCTATAACTATAACAATCTTATTTCAAGTGATGATCTTACTTGAACTTGTTTTCGTGTCATGATTTTGCTTCAAGAACTTTGAGCCATCCAAGGATCCATTGAAGCTAGATCCATTTTTCTCTTTTCCAGTAGGTTCATCCAAGGAACTTAAGGTAGTAATGATGTTCATAACATCATTCGATTCATACATATAAAGCTATCTTATTCGAAGGTTTAAACTTGTAATCACTAGAACATAGTTTAGTTAATTCTAAACTTGTTCGCAAACAAAAGTTAATCCTTCTAACTTGACTTTTAAAATCAACTAAACACATGTTCTATATCTATATGATATGCTAACTTAATGATTTAAAACCTGGAAACACGAAAAACACCGTAAAACCGGATTTACGCCGTCGTAGTAACACCGCGGGCTGTTTTGGGTTAGTTAATTAAAAACTATGATAAACTTTGATTTAAAAGTTGTTATTCTGAGAAAATGATTTTTATTATGAACATGAAACTATATCCAAAAATTATGGTTAAACTCAAAGTGGAAGTATGTTTTCTAAAATGGTCATCTAGACGTCGTTCTTTCGACTGAAATGACTACCTTTACAAAAACGACTTGTAACTTATTTTTCCGACTAGAAACCTATACTTTTTTTATTTAGATTCATAAAATAGAGTTCAATATGAAACCATAGCAATTTGATTCACTCAAAATGGATTTAAAATGAAGAAGTTATGGGTAAAACAAGATTGGATAATTTTTCTCATTTTAGCTACGTGAAAATTGGTAACAAATCTATTCCAACCATAACTTAATCAACTTGTATTATATATTATGTAATCTTGAGATACCATAGACACGTATACAATGTTTCGACCTATCATGTCGACACATCTATATATATTTCGGAACAACCATAGACACTCTATATGTGAATGTTGGAGTTAGCTATACAGGGTTGAGGTTGATTCCAAAATATATATAGTTTGAGTTGTGATCAATACTGAGATACGTATACACTGGGTCGTGGATTGATTCAAGATAATATTTATCGATTTATTTCTGTACATCTAACTGTGGACAACTAGTTGTAGGTTACTAACGAGGACAGCTGACTTAATAAACTTAAAACATCAAAATATATTAAAAGTGTTGTAAATATATTTTGAACATACTTTGATATATATGTATATATTGTTATAGGTTCGTGAATCAACCAGTGGCCAAGTCTTACTTCCCGACGAAGTAAAAATCTGTGAAAGTGAGTTATAGTCCCACTTTTAAAATCTAATATTTTTGGGATGAGAATACATGCAGGTTTTATAAATGATTTACAAAATAGACACAAGTACGTGAAACTACATTCTATGGTTGAATTATCGAAATCGAATATGCCCCTTTTTATTAAGTCTGGTAATCTAAGAATTAGGGAACAGACACCCTAATTGACGCGAATCCTAAAGATAGATCTATTGGGCCTAACAAACCCCATCCAAAGTACCGGATGCTTTAGTACTTCGAAATTTATATCATATCCGAAGGGTGTCCCGGAATGATGGGGATATTCTTATATATGCATCTTGTTATTGTCGGTTACCAGGTGTTCACCATATGAATGATTTTTATCTCTATGTATGGGATGTGTATTGAAATATGAAATCTTGTGGTCTATTGTTACGATTTGATATATATAGGTTAAACCTATAACTCACCAACATTTTTGTTGACGTTTTAAGCATGTTTATTCTCAGGTGATTATTAAGAGCTTCCGCTGTCGCATACTTAAATAAGGACAAGATTTGGAGTCCATGCTTGTATGATATTGTGTAAAAACTGCATTCAAGGAACTTATTTTGTTGTAACATATTTGTATTGTAAACCATTATGTAATGGTCGTGTGTAAACAGGATATTTTAGATTATCATTATTTGATAATCTACGTAAAGCTTTTTAAACCTTTATTGATGAAATAAAGGTTATGGTTTGTTTAAAAATGAATGCAGTCTTTGAAAAACGTCTCATATAGAGGTCAAAACCTCGCAACGAAATCAATTAATATGGAACGTTTTTAATCAATAAGAACGGGACATTTCAGTTGGTATCCGAGCGTTGGTCTTAGAGAACCAGAAAATTTGCATTAGTGTGTCTTATCGAGTTTGTTAGGATGCATTAGTGAGTCTGGACTTCGACCGTGTTTTCTTTAAAAATGATTGCTTAACATTTTTGTTGGAAACTATATATTTTTAACATATGAATATTATGTGATATATTAATCTCTTAACGTGTTTGATATTATGTGATAGATGTCTACCTCTAGAACAAGTCCCATTGACTCACCTAATAATAATGAAGAGTCAAATGTAAATTGGAATGATCTGTGGACTGATTCACAAGTTCCCGAAGAGGAACCGGAAGAAGAGTCGGAACCGGAAGAAGAATCGGAACCAGAAGAAGAATCGGAACCGGATGAAGAAATAGAACCGGTGGGGGAAATAATAAAACGGTTAAGTAAAAGAAAATCCTCAACCAACCGACCAAAGTTAATTATGGTCAATGGTGTTTCCGCCAAGGAAGCAAAATATTGGGAGGATTACCAATTCTCCGATGAATCGGATTCCGACGAGAATTCCGATGATGTTATAGAAATTACCCCAACTGAATTTAAAAAGGCAAAAGAAAATAATAAGGGAAAGGGCATAAAAATAGAGAAATCTAATTCCAACCCCGATGAACTTTATATGTATCGTCAACCCCCGAAGTCCTTAAGTTGTAACAATGACCCGGGAACCTCTAAACCACCAGGTTTTTCTAAACCAATGTGGACAACGACGGCTCGTATTAGGGGAACATCATATATCCCTAGAAACTTGGCAAAACGAACCAAAACCGAAGAAGAAGAAACGAGCGAGTCGGAATAAGATAGTTGTATTCGTGTGGTGTAATATATGGAATATAGTGTTCTTATGCTTTATGATATATGTAAAAATTGCTTGTATTAATAAGTATTTTTTTTATGAATCTAACTCTTGTCTATTTTACAGTTTAAAAACACAAAATGGATAGACAACCCAATATTTTAAGAGACCTACCCGGAGACATGATTGATGAAATCTTGTCTAGAGTCGGCCAGAATTCTTCGGCACAACTATTTAAGGCGAGATCAGTTTGTAAGACATTCGAAGAACGTTCCAAGAATGTCTTGGTTTATAAGAGACTTTCGTTTGAAAGATGGGGGATATCACATTGGGAAACCCATAAGTTACGATGTGTTTACTTTGACGCATATATTGCGGGGAACCCAAATGCTATTTTACGCAACGGGTTAAGAAATTATTTTGACTCAATATATCCGAATATTGGACTTCGTGATTTAGAAAAAGCGGCTAACATGCAACATAAAGAAGCATGTTATGCTTACGGATTAGTAATGTTCGCTTCTCACCAAAGTGAGAACAAAAACATCGGGCTACAACTATTAAACAAAACGTTTCCACAAGTGACGGAGTCGGTAATTGGGGTAAGAAATGAGGTTTTTAGATTATTACGGGACTGTTGGACATTACGTAACCCTCGTCCCTTTGATGACGTTACAACACGCTGTCTTATCAACGGCCATAACGGTTATGTTGCACAAGACCAAGGATGGGAAGTAGTCCTAGTAAAACCAGAATGCATGACTTGTTTCTGGACGTATGAATTACGTGTCTTTATTGCCTTTGCTGAACGACTTGTGTACTAGCTAGAATTGTCTTCACAACTATCTTGTATCAAAGTTATTGTGTGCTATATTTCATGCTTTATGTAAAATAAGCGGTATTGTAAGTTTGTAAAATATTGTATAAAAGTTTGAACGCGAAATATTATTATAATCATTTTTTCATATAGAATTGTAGTAGTTGAATTGTATATTAGCTACTAAGTATGAACTTAACGGGTAGGTACTACCCGAATTTAAACTTATAAAACGCTAATATGAAGAAAAAGCTTTTATAAATGAGTTCATATTATGCTACGAAATACTATTAACTACTCATAATATTCTGTATGATTAACTTGTTCCATTTAACTATTTTGAAGGAAATGGCACCGACTACTCGACACACCGTGAATATGAATGAAGAGGAATTCCGTACTTTTCTAGCTTCAAACATAGCCGCAGTACAGGCTGCGCTACATACCAACAATAACCTTGGATCTAGCAGTACAGGAAATCGTGTAGGATGCACCTACAAAGAATTCACTGCCTGCAAACCTTTGGAATTTGATGGAACCGAAGGACCGATCGGATTGAAACGGTGGACCGAGAAGGTTGAATCGGTGTTTGCCATAAGTAAGTGTACTGAAGAGGACAAAGTGAAGTACGCTACGCATACCTTCACAGGTTCTGCGTTAACATGGTGGAATACCTATCTAGAGCAAGTGGGACAAGATGATGCGTACGCACTACCGTGGTCAGCATTCAAGCACTTGATGAACGAGAAGTACCGTCCCAGAACCGAGGTCAATAAGCTCAAGACAGAACTTAGAGGGTTACGAACCCAAGGATTTGATATTACCACGTACGAAAGACGATTCACAGAATTGTGCCTATTGTGTCCGGGAGCATTCGAAGATGAGGAAGAGAAGATCGACGCGTTTGTGAAAGGATTACCGGAAAGAATCCAAGAAGATATAAGTTCACACGAGCCCGCCTCCATACAACAGGCATGTAGAATGGCTCACAAACTAGTGAACCAGATTGAAGAAAGAATTAAAGAACAGACTGCTGAAGATACCAATGTGAAGCAAGTCAAAAGAAAGTGGGAGGAAAACGGTGATAAGAATCACCAATACAACAACAACAGCAATTACAACAATAATCGCAACAATTATCCCAACAATCGCAACATCAATCGCAACTACAACAAACGGCCCAACAACAACAACAACAACAACAACAACAACAGCAACTACAACAATCATCCCAACAACAATAATAACCGCAACAACAACAACAATCAGAAGCAACTATGCCAAAGGTGTGAAAAGAATCACTCGGGGTTCTGCACCAAATTTTGCAACAAGTGTAAAAGAAATGGTCATAGCGCGGCGAAGTGTGAGGTCTACGGACCAGGGGTTAATAGAACGAAAGGAACAAATGGTGTCGGAACGAGTAATGGCGGAGCAAGTAGTGTCGGAGCAAGTTATGCCAATGTAGTTTGTTATAAATGTGGAAAACCAGGCCACATTATTAGAAATTGCCCGAACCAGGAGAACACGAATGGACAAGGCCGTGGAAGAGTTTTCAATATTAATGCGGTAGAGGCACAGGAAGACCCGGAGCTTGTTACGGGTACGTTTCTTATTGACAATAAATCTGCTTACGTTTTATTTGATTCGGGTGCGGATAGAAGCTATATGAGTAGAGATTTTTGTGCTAAATTAAATTGTCCATTGACGCCTTTGGATAGTAAATTTTTACTCGAATTAGCAAATGGTAAATTAATTTCAGCAGATAATATATGTCGGAATCGAGAAATTAAACTGGTTAGCGAAACATTTAAGATTGATTTGATACCAGTAGAGTTAGGGAGTTTTGATGTGATAATCGGTATGGACTGGTTGAAAGAAGTGAAAGCGGAGATCGTTTGTTACAAAAATGCAATTCGCATTATACGAGAAAAAGGAAAACCCTTAATGGTGTACGGAGAAAAGGGCAACACGAAGCTACATCTTATTAGTAATTTGAAGGCACAAAAACTAATAAGAAAAGGTTGCTATGCTGTTCTAGCACACGTCGAGAAAGTACAAACTGAAGAAAAGAGCATCAATGATGTTCCCATTGCAAAAGAATTTCCCGATGTATTTCCGAAAGAATTACCGGGATTACCCCCACATCGATCCGTTGAATTTCAAATAGATCTTGTACCAGGAGCTGCACCAATAGCTCGTGCTCCTTACAGACTCGCACCCAACGAGATGAAAGAACTGCAAAGCCAATTACAAGAACTTTTAGAGCGTGGTTTCATTCGACCAAGCACATCACCGTGGGGAGCTCCTGTTTTGTTTGTCAAGAAGAAAGATGGTACATTCAGGTTGTGTATCGACTACCGAGAGTTGAACAAACTTACCATCAAGAACCGCTACCCACTACCGAGAATCGACGACTTATTTGATCAACTACAAGGCTCGTCTGTTTATTCAAAGATTGACTTACGTTCCGGGTATCATCAAATGCGGGTGAAAGAAGATGATATTCCAAAGACTGCTTTCAGAACACGTTACGGTCATTACGAGTTTATGGTCATGCCGTTTGGTTTAACTAATGCACCAGCTGTGTTCATGGACCTTATGAACCGAGTGTGTGGACCATACCTTGACAAGTTTGTCATTGTTTTCATTGATGACATACTTATTTACTCAAAGAATGACCAAGAACACGGTGAACATTTGAGAAAGGTGTTAGAAGTATTGAGGAAGGAAGAATTGTATGCTAAGTTTTCAAAGTGTGCATTTTGGTTGGAAGAAGTTCAATTCCTCGGTCACATAGTGAACAAAGAAGGTATTAAGGTGGATCCGGCAAAGATAGAAACTGTTGAAAAGTGGGAAACCCCGAAAACTCCGAAACACATACGCCAGTTTTTAGGACTAGCTGGTTACTACAGAAGGTTCATCCAAGACTTTTCCAGAATAGCAAAACCCTTGACTGCATTAACGCATAAAGGGAAGAAATTTGAATGGAATAATGAACAAGAGAAAGCGTTTCAGTTATTGAAGAAAAAGCTAACTACGGCACCTATATTGTCATTGCCTGAAGGGAATGATGATTTTGTGATTTATTGTGACGCATCAAAGCAAGGTCTCGGTTGTGTATTAATGCAACGAACGAAGGTGATTGCTTATGCGTCTAGACAATTGAAGATTCACGAACAAAATTATACGACGCATGATTTGGAATTAGGCGCGGTTGTTTTTGCATTAAAGACTTGGAGGCACTACTTATATGGGATCAAAAGTATTATATATACCGACCACAAAAGTCTTCAACACATATTTAATCAGAAACAACTGAATATGAGGCAGCGTAGGTGGATTGAATTATTGAATGATTACGATTTTGAGATTCGTTACCACCCGGGGAAGGCAAATGTGGTAGCCGATGCCTTGAGCAGGAAGGATAGAGAACCCATTCGAGTAAAATCTATGAATATAATGATTCATAATAACATTACTACTCAAATAAAGGAGGCGCAACAAGGAGTTTTAAAAGAGGGAAATTTAAAGGATGAAATACCCAAAGGATCGGAGAAGCATCTTAATATTCGGGAAGACGGAACCCGGTATAGGGCTGAAAGGATTTGGGTACCAAAATTTGGAGATATGAGAGAAATGGTACTTAGAGAAGCTCATAAAACCAGATACTCAATACATCCTGGAACGGGGAAGATGTACAAGGATCTCAAGAAACATTTTTGGTGGCCGGGTATGAAAGCCGATGTTGCCAAATACGTAGGAGAATGTTTGACGTGTTCTAAGGTCAAAGCTGAGCATCAGAAACCATCAGGTCTACTTCAACAACCCGAAATCCCGGAATGGAAATGGGAAAACATTACCATGGATTTCATCACTAAATTGCCAAGGACTGCAAGTGGTTTTGATACTATTTGGGTAATAGTTGATCGTCTCACCAAATCAGCACACTTCCTACCAATAAGAGAAGATGACAAGATGGAGAAGTTAGCACGACTGTATTTGAAGGAAGTCGTCTCCAGACATGGAATACCAATCTCTATTATCTCTGATAGGGATGGCAGATTTATTTCAAGATTCTGGCAGACATTACAGCAAGCATTAGGAACTCGTCTAGACATGAGTACTGCCTATCATCCACAAACTGATGGGCAGAGCGAAAGGACGATACAAACGCTTGAAGACATGCTACGAGCATGTGTTATTGATTTCGGAAACAGTTGGGATCGACATCTACCGTTAGCAGAATTTTCCTACAACAACAGCTACCATTCAAGCATTGAGATGGCGCCGTTTGAAGCACTTTATGGTAGAAAGTGCAGGTCTCCGATTTGTTGGAGTGAGGTGGGGGATAGACAGATTACGGGTCCGGAGATTATACAAGAAACTACCGAGAAGATCATCCAAATTCAACAACGGTTGAAAACCGCCCAAAGTCGACAAAAGAGCTACGCTGACATTAAAAGAAAAGATGTAGAATTTGAAATTGGAGAGATGGTCATGCTTAAAGTTTCACCTTGGAAAGGCGTTGTTCGATTTGGTAAACGAGGGAAATTAAATCCAAGGTATATTGGACCATTCAAGATTATTGATCGTGTCGGACCAGTAGCTTACCGACTTGAGTTACCTCAACAACTCGCGGCTGTACATAACACTTTCCACGTCTCGAATTTGAAGAAATGTTTTGCTAAAGAAGATCTCACTATTCCGTTAGATGAAATCCAAATCAACGAAAAACTCCAATTCATCGAAGAACCCGTCGAAATAATGGACCGTGAGGTTAAAAGACTTAAGCAAAACAAGATACCAATTGTTAAGGTTCGATGGAATGCTCGTAGAGGACCCGAGTTCACCTGGGAGCGTGAAGATCAGATGAAGAAGAAATACCCGCATCTATTTCCAGAAGATTCGTCAACACCTTCAACAGCTTAAAATTTCGGGACGAAATTTATTTAACGGGTAGGTACTGTAGTGACCCGAACTTTTCCATGTTTATATATATTAATTGAGATTGATATTTACATGATTAAATGTTTCTAACATGTTAAGCAATCAAACTTGTTAAGACTTGATTAATTGAAATAGGTTTCATATAGACAATTGACCACCCAAGTTGACCGGTGATTCACGAACGTTAAAACTTGTAAAAAAACTATATGATGACATATATATATGGTTATATGTATAGTTAACATGATATTATGATAAGTAAACATATCATTAATTATATTAACAATGAACTACATATGTAAAAACAAGACTACTAACTTAATGATTTTGAAACGAGACATATATGTAACGTTTATCGTTGTAACGACATTTAATGTATATATATCATATTAAGAGATATTCGTACATCATAATATCATGATAATATAATAATTTAAAATCTCTTTTGATATTATAAACATTGGGTTAACAACATTTAACAAGATCGTTAACCTAAAGGTTTCAAAACAACACTTACATGTAACGACTAACGATGACTTAACGACTCAGTTAAAATGTATATACATGTAGTGTTTTAATATGTATTTATACACTTTTGAAAGACTTCAATACACTTATCAAAATACTTCTACTTAACAAAAATGCTTACAATTACATTCTCGTTCAGTTTCATCAACAATTCTACTCGTATGCACCCGTATTCGTACTCGTACAATACACAGCTTTTAGATGTATGTACTATTGGTATATACACTCCAATTATCAGCTCTTAGCAGCCCATGTGAGTCACCTAACACATGTGGGAACCATCATTTGGCAACTAGCATGAAATATCTCATAAGATTACAAAAATATGAGTAATCATTCATGACTTATTTACATGAAAACAAAATTACATATCCTTTATATCTAATCCATACACCAACGACCAAAAACACCTACAAACACTTTCATTCTTCAATTTTCTTCATCTAATTGAACTCTCTCAAGTTCTATCTTCAAGTTCTAAGTGTTCTTCATAAATTCCAAAAGTTCTAGTTTCATAAAATCAAGAATACTTTCAAGTTTGCTAGCTCACTTCCAATCTTGTAAGGTGATCATCCAACCTCAAGAAATCTTTGTTTCTTACAGTAGGTTATCATTCTAATACAAGGTAATAATCATATTCAAACTTTGGTTCAATTTCTATAACTATAACAATCTTATTTCAAGTGATGATCTTACTTGAACTTGTTTTCGTGTCATGATTTTGCTTCAAGAACTTTGAGCCATCCAAGGATCCATTGAAGCTAGATCCATTTTTCTCTTTTCCAGTAGGTTCATCCAAGGAACTTAAGGTAGTAATGATGTTCATAACATCATTCGATTCATACATATAAAGCTATCTTATTCGAAGGTTTAAACTTGTAATCACTAGAACATAGTTTAGTTAATTCTAAACTTGTTCGCAAACAAAAGTTAATCCTTCTAACTTGACTTTTAAAATCAACTAAACACATGTTCTATATCTATATGATATGCTAACTTAATGATTTAAAACCTGGAAACACGAAAAACACCGTAAAACCGGATTTACGCCGTCGTAGTAACACCGCGGGCTGTTTTGGGTTAGTTAATTAAAAACTATGATAAACTTTGATTTAAAAGTTGTTATTCTGAGAAAATGATTTTTATTATGAACATGAAACTATATCCAAAAATTATGGTTAAACTCAAAGTGGAAGTATGTTTTCTAAAATGGTCATCTAGACGTCGTTCTTTCGACTGAAATGACTACCTTTACAAAAACGACTTGTAACTTATTTTTCCGACTAGAAACCTATACTTTTTTTATTTAGATTCATAAAATAGAGTTCAATATGAAACCATAGCAATTTGATTCACTCAAAATGGATTTAAAATGAAGAAGTTATGGGTAAAACAAGATTGGATAATTTTTCTCATTTTAGCTACGTGAAAATTGGTAACAAATCTATTCCAACCATAACTTAATCAACTTGTATTATATATTATGTAATCTTGAGATACCATAGACACGTATACAATGTTTCGACCTATCATGTCGACACATCTATATATATTTCGGAACAACCATAGACACTCTATATGTGAATGTTGGAGTTAGCTATACAGGGTTGAGGTTGATTCCAAAATATATATAGTTTGAGTTGTGATCAATACTGAGATACGTATACACTGGGTCGTGGATTGATTCAAGATAATATTTATCGATTTATTTCTGTACATCTAACTGTGGACAACTAGTTGTAGGTTACTAACGAGGACAGCTGACTTAATAAACTTAAAACATCAAAATATATTAAAAGTGTTGTAAATATATTTTGAACATACTTTGATATATATGTATATATTGTTATAGGTTCGTGAATCAACCAGTGGCCAAGTCTTACTTCCCGACGAAGTAAAAATCTGTGAAAGTGAGTTATAGTCCCACTTTTAAAATCTAATATTTTTGGGATGAGAATACATGCAGGTTTTATAAATGATTTACAAAATAGACACAAGTACGTGAAACTACATTCTATGGTTGAATTATCGAAATCGAATATGCCCCTTTTTATTAAGTCTGGTAATCTAAGAATTAGGGAACAGACACCCTAATTGACGCGAATCCTAAAGATAGATCTATTGGGCCTAACAAACCCCATCCAAAGTACCGGATGCTTTAGTACTTCGAAATTTATATCATATCCGAAGGGTGTCCCGGAATGATGGGGATATTCTTATATATGCATCTTGTTATTGTCGGTTACCAGGTGTTCACCATATGAATGATTTTTATCTCTATGTATGGGATGTGTATTGAAATATGAAATCTTGTGGTCTATTGTTACGATTTGATATATATAGGTTAAACCTATAACTCACCAACATTTTTGTTGACGTTTTAAGCATGTTTATTCTCAGGTGATTATTAAGAGCTTCCGCTGTCGCATACTTAAATAAGGACAAGATTTGGAGTCCATGCTTGTATGATATTGTGTAAAAACTGCATTCAAGGAACTTATTTTGTTGTAACATATTTGTATTGTAAACCATTATGTAATGGTCGTGTGTAAACAGGATATTTTAGATTATCATTATTTGATAATCTACGTAAAGCTTTTTAAACCTTTATTGATGAAATAAAGGTTATGGTTTGTTTAAAAATGAATGCAGTCTTTGAAAAACGTCTCATATAGAGGTCAAAACCTCGCAACGAAATCAATTAATATGGAACGTTTTTAATCAATAAGAACGGGACATTTCAGTTGGAACCCTTGAGATCGAGTATTTTGAATCTCGATGTATGTTGGTAATGGAGTCTATATGACGCGACATTAGGTGCCTCTTTTATACCTACTAGCGTGGTGTTCGACTCCGATTGTGTTGTGGTTACATTGTACTTAGGGTACCGAGGTGAAACCCTTAAGTACATGAGTGACTAGGTGAAGTTGATAAACTATAGCAATTGAATGATTGCGAGAGTATAGTTTGTGTAATTTGTGGTACACTTTTCGTTTGAAGTGTTTAAGGATAGGTTAAAATCCTTCGTATGCTCAAGGTTGGAGCAAGATATGGTGATGGGTCGTGTGAACCCAATTGTTGGTAAAGTCTACCTTTGGTAGCATTGTATGGTTGTACGAGTTGTGGATATTGAACGTAGTTCCAAGTGGGGGAGTTACACTTCCGCACGAGGAGATCTTAGGGTGAGAATTCGGATAATGCTTATGGTAGATCCAAAACTTGTGTTGGGACCTAGTTTGGTCGATTTGTGGTAGAGTACAATTTCGGTTAAATTGTACTTATGATTTTGGATTTGAATTACCACCGAGGTGGTAATGTGGTAAATCTCGTTGAGAGATAATGGACGAGTTGGGCGAGCAAGGTGAAGTCCCTCGGTTAAGGGATGCGTGTGTCAGATTCTCTTCTAGAGAATTATTGTTTTGTACCTATGTTTGATATAGGTGGTTCTTGCTCGATTGTGTGGATGGTTAGTGGTATCCGTTAGGGTTCACTATAGTGTAGCAGAGCCCGATGTTGCACTACTCGTTGATTGAGGCCAAAAGTGCGTATGTGATTGGTGATGCATGACCTTCGGGGTCCGCTGACTTCATCATAGGAGTAATGTGATTGATGGAGCATGACCTTCGGGGTCCGCTGACTTCATCATGGGTGTGGTGTTATATCGGTGAAGCATGACCGTTGATGGGGTCCGCTGACTTCATCCGGTGTTGAGATTGGTGAAGCATGACCTTCGGGGTCCGCTGAGTTCATCATGGAAGTGAGTCGCGTGTATTTCGGATTCACAAATGACTCGTGTGTTTTCGGTCATTGTATTGTGCAAGTGAGTCGCGTGTAGTTCGGATTCACAAATGACTCGTGTGGTTTCGATCATTGTATTGAGAAGTGAGTCTCGTGTAGTTCGGATTCACAAGTGACGCGTGTGGTTACGGACATTCTATTGGGATTATGACTCTCATGTAGTTTGGATTCACTAAAGCGCGTGTAGTTCGACCAATCCCGATTGTTGTGCGGTGGAGGTGGTGAGTCACGTGTGGTTTCGGATTCACTAAGGCGCGTGTAGTTTTCGGCCAGCCTTCATGTTGTGTGATCTATCGGTTGTTTTATACACCGATGGTGGGGTCGTAAGGACCATGATGTTTGATCTATTGGTTGTTTTATACACCAATGGTGGGGTCGTAAGGACCATGATGCGTGATCTATCGGTTGTTTTATACACCGATGGTGGGGTCGTGAGGACCATGTTGTATGATTAGTGATGCGATAGCCGTGTTTCGCTCACGTGATGTTACGGGTGTGACGATAGTCAATTTTGTACACCTTGGGATTAGCGTTGCCATAGTCGTTGGGCGCAAACGGTTTTAGCCGTTGGGTTATGATGTTACGGTAGTTGCGTATTGGTCGTGTTACGCACTACAAGGGATGTTAAGTGGTGAGTGTTATCCGTAAGGATTCGCTTCTTTTCGGTCTTCGTCGATTTAGATGGTTGACTTTATTTTGATGTGCGGTTGTTACTAGCGGTGTACTTGGTATGGTATGCTAGGGGTTGATATCTCGGTTCGAGATTGGTTGAGTTTTTCCCGATGTGAGGGATTGAGCATGGTTTTAGTGCTCGTAATTGTGGATTTATAAAAAATGTGGGGGACGATTTCATTGTTAAAGGCGATTCGTTGGGAAGAATTGTCTAGGAAAGTCGGTTTGGGACTTATGTCGAGGACAGCGGAGTGTAGGTCCGGGCGTTTAAGTGACGAGGATCACGAGGACGTGATCGATTCTAAGTAGGGGAGAGTTGTAACACCCAAATATTTATGGTACTTAGAGTTAAAATGATGTGCGTATAATGGGTGAAGCGTGGTATAAATCAAAAAGGTCAGAATCTGTTAAGCACTGTAGTGCGTGCCGCGCACCTTTAGGTGTGCGCTCGGCGCACTGTCCCAGCGATAGTTTTCTGCTTTTATTTAATTAGAGTTAAATGATGTTCATTTTGGTCTTTTCACTTGAGGCCGGATCTCAGGCCTTATCAGCTGGTTTGGATCCACTTTTGGATCACTTTTCACATCTATAAACACTCTCAAGTATCTTAGAAAGAGAGGGAGAATTCTAGTGAGAGAATTGGGGTTTTGGAGAAGAAGGAGCTTGAATTGATCAAAGTCTCGGGTTTTAAAGTTGTTCACCTCGTTCCTAGCTACGTTTTGGTTGTTGTGGTAAGTTCTAACTCCGAATTTCATTGTTTGATTTGATATTCAAAGTTAGAGTTTGAACTTGATTTGTAGAGAAACCCATTTAAAACTCTTGAAGTGAGTTTGTTGATGCTAGTAATCGGGTTTATTGTTATTGTTGGTGGATTTTGGGTTGGTGAACAAATTGGTCTTGTTTATGACTTGTAACTGGGTTTAATCACTAGGTTTAGTGATTATGGAAGTATTGGAACCCTTTTGGTGTGTTTGAAAGACTAATTTTGGAATTGAGTCAAAATTAGGATTTTTGGGTGATTTTGAGATTGATAAGTGTTAAACACTTAAGTTTGGGTTCATTTGGCTTATTAGGACCATTTTCACTTGTGATTAGTGATTAGTGGTTAGTTGGAACGCGTTTGGTGTTTGTAAGTGCAATTGGTCGAATTTGTACTAAGTGTCGAATTGAGTTGGTTTGTAAAATCCACTCTAAGTGTGTTATTGTATTTGTGATAATGGATTAGGTACTTTCCATTACGTGTTACGGAATTACTCGGTTGCATTCATCAAGGCGAAAAGGTGAGTGTTAATATCCTATGTGCATATGTATGTGTAGGATGGGTGTGGGTCGGGTGAAGTGATTCTCGGGTATAGAGCTCACTTCACATATAGGTGGATTTGATGGACTAGTGTATGGGTCCAATTGACACGGTTGTGCATTTTGGTTGACCACATTTGGCGAGGTACATGTTTTGTGTGTACACTATCACACGTGGTTGTGATGTGGATGATATAACCCCAATGGTGAAGGGTTTTGATGTTGAAAGTGAATCGCGTGTGGTTTCGGATTCATGGTGACGTGTGTAGTTCGGTCATCTTATTGAGGTAGTGATCTCGTGTAGTTTGAATTACTAAGGCTCGTGTAGTTCGGCCAACCTCGATATTGTCTTGTAGAAGATAGTAATCTCGTGTGGTTTCGGATTACTAAGGCTCGTGTAGTTCGGCCAATCTTCATTGTGGTGTTTGGTATTCGGTAATGGGTTAAGGGGTTAACCTTATTCGTTTATATATTGTTATATATATATTGTTGTATTGTCGTGATGTAGCTAACCCTCCGGGTGTAGCTTCTTGGCGTTGTTCACATCGTCGTTGGTGAACTTATGTTTATTGATGCATATTTAGCTTGTTGCTTAGTGATCGTACGGTATGCTTAGATTAGCTTGCCTGTATGCATGGATGCCCCGGTATGCGGTATTTGATTATTTGTGTGGCGTGTCCATTTTATGCATATATATGTATGTAGTATATTTTCACTCACTAAGCGTTAGCTTACCCTCTCGTTGTTTATATTTTTATAGATTTGCATGGATGCGGTGGCTCGGGTAAGCGTGGGACTAGTGGACTTGCGTAGTTTGCTTTAGAAGATTGTGGTTTTGGATTGGATAGGATTGGGTAGCGTATCCCCAATCGCCATGCTCGGCTTTATTTTGTATTAGAAGTCGTGTGGTCGAAAACTTGTATTTGGTACTTAAAGGGTAATTTGGACATATGTGGGCCCGGTGTCGTAAAACTCTTTTTATTAATGGAACGTGTTAGTTTTAACTATTATAATATGTTGTGAAAAGCCTTTGGTCTAAATGTGTCGGGAAGTCGAAGATCTTTTCGTGTAAAACGAAAAAAGTGGACATAAGCTGCCATGCACCAGTGCGCGCCGCGCACTTGGTGTGGTGCGCTCGGAGCACCCTTCTGCCCAGTTTTAATTTTTTTTTATGTTGCGTTTTTGGTTGGTTAACGGGTTGGGATGTTACAAGTACATTGAAAATTGTTATGGAACGTAAAGTTAGTAAAGTCTAAGCTATATTATTTTAGAATTATTATATACAATTATTTTTTGAATAAAAGTGTAGCCCGCAAGTTTAATTGTAGAAAAGTTGTTAGTCATTTCAACAAAATAATGGTATTCGGGGTAGTCGTCATGTATAATTAATATTATAATAGTTATATTTGCGTGTTCATAAATATTTTAAGAACTTAAACTGTAAATTCAAATCACTTACATATTTATTTGTAACAACCCAAACCAACCCGCATTAAACCGCGTTAAATTTACAAAAAAAAAAATTGCTGAACTGCCACCTGGCGCGGCGCGCCATATAGGCCGCGCGGCGCGCCAAACCTGACTGTCCGGAAAGTCTTTAAATGCGAAAATGTTTGACTAGTTCCCGACATATTTAGGCGTAACGCTTTTAACCCCATGTTCCATATATAAAAACTAGCACGTTCTATTAATAAAATTATGTTTACGAAGCGGGGCCCACATTGACCCAAATTACCCCTTAAGTACCAAAATACAATTTTCGACCATAAGACTTTTAATACAAAACAAAGCCGAGCATGGCGATTGGGGATACGCTACCCAATCCTAATAAATCCAAAAGCAAGCCTTCTACGCAAACTATGCAAGTCCTCTAATCCTCGCGCTTACCCAAGCCACCATCCGCATGCAATCTATAAAAAGAGTCAACAACGAGAGGGTAAGCTAACGCTTAGTGAATGATAATATACTACATACATATATATGTATAAAATGGACACGCCACAAAATAACAAATACCGCATACCGAGGCATCCATATATAAGGTACTACACTAAGCATACCGTACGATCTCTAAGCAACGAGCTAAAGATACAACAACAATATAAGTTCACCAACGACGATGTGAACAACGCCAAATAGCTACACCCGGAGGGTTAGCTACAACACAACAATACATTAATATATAACAATATAAACGAACAAGGTTAACACCTTAACCCAATACCGAGAACCAAATACCACAATGAAGATTGGCCGAACTACACGAGCCTTAGTAATCCGAAACCACACGAGATTACTATCTTCACAACATCGAGGTTAGCCGAACTACACGAGCCTTAGTAATCCGAAACCACACGAGATTACTATCTTCACAACATCGAGGTTGGCCGAACTACACGAGCCTTAGTAATCCGAAACCACACGAGACTACTACCTCAATAAGATGACCGAACTACACGAGTCACCATGAATCCGAACTACACGAGATTCATTTGATAAGATGACCGAAACCACACGCGTCATCGTGAATCCAAAACCACACGCGATTCACATCTCCAACTCAAACCCACGGTCACGGGATTATAAAATCCACCACATCGGGGCTACAACATCCAAATCACAATCACGTGTGATAATGTACACACGAACGTGTACTTCGCCAAAGATGGTCAACCAAACGCACAACCGTGCCAATTGGACTTATACAAAAGTCCATCAAGTCCACCTACATGTGAAGTGAGCTCTATAGCCGAGAATCACTCCACCCGACCCGCACCCATCCTACACATACATATGTACATAGGATAATATCACTCACCTTGAAGTCTTGAAGAGTGCTTCCAAGTAATCCGTAAGTCGCCAATGGGAAATACCTAATCCATTATCACAATTACAACATTACACTTAGAGTGGATTCACAATTCAACCCAATTCAACCATTAGTGCAATTTCGACCCAAATGCACTTCCAAGCACAAACCGTGCCCAAACTAACCCATAATCACTAATACAAGTGAGAATGGTCCCAATATGTCAATTAAACTCGAACTCAAGTGTTAAACACGTGTCATACCCATTTTGACACTTAAACCCTAATTTTGACCCATAAAGGTCAAAATCTCATCCTTTACAAGTTTTGACACCTAAACACATTTAACTCGGTTCTATACTTCAACTTAATCCATTTTAAGTTTATAAACATCATTAAATCGCCAATTGGGTCATAATTACCACCGAACCCTAATTTGACCCAAAGTCACAATTAGTCAACCATAATACCCTAAACGGGTTCCAATACTTCAATAATCACTATACCTAGTGATTAAACTCCAAACCAAAGCCTAATCAAGGCCAAATCATCATCCAACCCAAAACCCGCCAAGTGACAAGAATAACTAGTCACCATAAACCCATTTCATCACCTAAAAGGGTTACACAACAATTTAACTCAAAACCCTAACTTGAATATCAAATCAAATAAATAAAATTCGGAGTTTGAGCTTACCAATACCACCACAACGTAGCTAGGAACGAAAGGAACAACTTTAAAACCCGAGACTTTGAACGATTCGAGCTTCTTCTTCACCAAAACCTCAAATCTCTCTCTAGACCTCTCTCTCTCTCTCTCTCTCTAAGAATGGATGAAGATGATGAATGGATGTGAAATGATCCAAAGTTAGATCTAAACCAACTGATATGGCTCACAAATCTGGCCCCAAGTGAATTTACCAAATTACCCTTCATTTAAAATAATTAAAAACAAAGGATTCTGTCAGCGCGATTCGGCGCGGCGCGCACCAGACCCGCGCGGCGCGCAAGTAGTCAGTTTTAGGTTCTTTTTCTTTTTAACTAAATATAAATATTAAACGAAGCCCGTTCTCGTATGTCTTTTATAAACAAGTATACAAAATAAATATTCGGGTCTTACAACTCTCCCCCACTTAAACTCGATCACGTCCTCGTGATCCTCGTCACTTAACCAAACGGACCCCACTTACGGTCCTAAACATAAGTTCCAACCCGACTTTCCTAGGCAACTATTCTCATTGAAGCACCTTTAACACTAAAATCGTCATCCGCGATTTTCTCAAATCCACAATCCGAGCACTAAAACCATGCTCCTTCCCTAACATCGGGAAAACTCAACCAATCTCGTACCGAGATATAAATCCCTTAGCGTACTATTACCGAGTACAACGCTAAAAGCACCCAAGTCCCAACCTAAGGTCAACAACCCGAACCGATGAAGACCGATCCAAACGAATCCTTACGGATAACACCACTCAATAGACATCCCTTGTAGTGCGCAATACGACCAATACGCAACTACCGTAACATCATAATCCAACGGTTAAAAACCGATAGTGCCCAAACGACTATGGAAACGCAAATCCCAAGGTGTACGAAATCAACCATCGTCACACCCGTAACCAACATGTGAGCGAAACACGGCTATCGCATCACTAATCTCACAACATGGTCCTCACGACCCCACCATCGGTGTATAAAACAACCGACAGATCACACAACACGAAGGCTGGCCGAAAACACACGCGCCTTAGTGAATCCGAACTACACGCGACTCACTACCTTCACCACAACACAATCGGGAATGGCCGAACTACACGCGCCATAGTGAATCCGAACTACACGAGAGTCACTATCCCGGAGGAATGACCGAACTACACGAGTCATTTGTGAATCCGAACTACACGAGACTCACTCCTCAATACAATGACCGAAACCACACGAGTCATTTGTGTATCCGAACAACACGAGATTCACTTCCACAACATCGAGGTTGGCCGAACTACACGAGCCTTAGTAATCCGAAACCACACGAGATTACTACCTCAATAAGATGACCGAACTACACGAGTCACCATGAATCCGAACTACACGAGATTCATTTAGTTAAGATGACCGAAACCACACGTGTCATCGTGAATCCGAAACCACACGCGATTCACAATCTCAACATAGGAATGGTACTCGCATTTCCCACCGGTACTCGCATTTCCCGATAGTGTTACACCATACCGACATAACACTACTCCCTTGATGAAGTCAGCGGACCCCGAAGGTCATGCTCCACCAATCACAATACCGGATGAAGTCAGCGGACCCGAAGATCATGCTTCACCGATATAACACCACGCTCATGATGAAGTCAGCGGACCCCGAAGGTCATGATCCACCAATCACAACACCGGATGAAGTCAGCGGACCCTAAAGATCATGCTTCATCAAACAACCATACCATAATCGAGCAAGAACCACCTATACCAAACATAGGTACCAAACAATAATTCTCCACAAGAGAACCCGACACACACCTCCCTTAACCGGAGGATTTCACCTTGCTCGCCAAATACGTCCATTATCCCTCAACGAGATTTACCACATTACCACCTTGGTGATAATTCAAATCCAAAATCATAAGTACAATTTATCCAAAATTGTGCTCTACCACAAATCGACCCAACCAGGTCTCGACAGCATTTTCCGGATCTACCAATAGCATCATCCGAAATCTCACACTAAAACTTCCTCGTGCGGGAGTGTAAATCCCCCACTTAGAACCACGTTCCATATCCACAACTCGTACAACCGCACAATGCTACCACAAGTAGACTTTACCAACAATTGGGCTCACATGACCCATTACCACATCTTGCTTCAACCTTGAGCACACGAAGGATTTTAACCAACCCTTAAACACTTTGTACGAAAAGTGTACCGCAACACAATCGGAGTCGAACACCACGCTAGTAGGTATAAAAGAGGCACCTAATGTCGCGTCATAAAGACTCCATTACCAACACACATCGAGATTTAAAACACTCGATCTCAAGGGTTCCAACCAACTGACGAACCTCATGATTCGTCACTTCAACATGAAAGCGAACACGCGCTTAACAACCAAACACCAAAACCATTTCCGTGGCTTGGTAGAAACATTTCCCAAATACTAAGGAATGCTTGGTTACACCAAGTCTTACGCCCTTCGCCCGTCAATCAAACATCAACATAGGGTACTTCCATTAGGAATGTCACCCATAGCATAACATGCACAACAAAGGCACGTAACTCAAACTCAAACGGCATTTAATAAATAATCAAAAGACATATTTATCAAAATTAAACGTACCTTAACGTCTCCTGGCCGCACCCGTCCCCGCTAACTTGGGACATTCCGACTAACGATGTCCTTCTTTTTGGCAATTGAAGCACACCATACCATCACCCTTTGGTACCGAACATTCCCAAGACTTGTGACCCCTCACGCCACAATTGTAACATCTAGCCGCACTAGAATCCGACATACCCGTTCGCGTATCACCCGTGCTCACACTCGGACCCTTAGCCCTCTTACTCGGAGCACCATAAGAAACGACCCTTCGCTCACTTGAAGGTTCACCCTTTTTCGATCGTGAATACGAATCGAAACCTCTAGCCAAGTCGAATAATTCCGAAAACGATTTCGCTTGACCCCGGCTAATTTTACTTTTCAAGTCATCATTCAAGGTCCGATAGAAATCTCCCATCAACAAACGATCATTCCCCAAATACTCCGGACAAAAACGAGCCTTCGCCATAAAGGTCGTCTTGAGAGTACTCAAATCCATAGATCCTTGTCGCAAATTTCGCAACTCATTACGCAATTCCCACAAATCGGCCGAAGTCCGGAACTCCTCGAAGAATTCCCCCTTAAAGTCGTCCCACAATAAAGCCATAAACGTCTCGCCACCGACAAGATCAATCTTACCATCCAACCAATCCCTTGCCCTACCCCGCAACAAACTCGTAGCGAGTCTCGTCTTTCTCTCGGGAGGGTAATCAATAGTACGGAAACACCCTTCGACATCCGAAATCCAAGTTGTGCTTACCAAAGGATCCGGCTTTCTGTCATACATCGGGGGTTTAGTCCTCATGAAGCTCTTAAGATAACGCTCCATTTCACCACTACTTTGAAGTTCGGAATACCTCCTTTCCATTCTTTCTTCTAACGCCCCCATTTGCTCCGCAACGGCGGCCGCAACTCTAGTATTAAACTCCTCGTCATTCGTCTCGATCTCGTTTCGCGTCGCCATTCTAAAGAATGCAAAACGATTAGTCCACGAACGTGTAAAACCGTACGCACGACACAGCCCCATCTTGCTAAACACTCATCGTACATCACTTGTTAGACACGATTTGCACTCGTAATAAGGTTTGCAAGTTCTTATTACGCACACATGCCGCATCGACTCGTTAGTACAACGACCGTCTCGCTCGATGATATACACAAACACAACCAAAATTCCACGCGGTACAAACACACGCGAGAATTATTATCACAACACGACAACATATTAATAATATCCGCATTACTAATATAAACGTTAGTCAACCTATAGCCAAGGCACTAACCAAACCCATTCCGACCCGTAATCCTACAAGTCCCGCAACAATTTAAGCACACACAAGTCTAAGTCTAGGCACCTATCTCAAGTCACCTAAATCCCTTAGACCATGCTCTGATACCACTTGTAACAACCCAAACCAACCCGCATTAAACCGCGTTAAATTTACAAAAAAAAATTGCTGAACTGCCACCTGGCGCGGCGCGCCAAACCTGACTGTCCGGAAAGTCTTTAAATGCGAAAATGTTTGACTAGTTCCCGACATATTTAGGCGTAACGCTTTTAACCCCATGTTCCATATATAAAAACTAGCACGTTCTATTAATAAAATTATGTTTACGAAGCGGGGCCCACATTGACCCAAATTACCCCTTAAGTACCAAAATACAATTTTCGACCATAAGACTTTTAATACAAAACAAAGCCGAGCATGGTGATTGGGGATACGCTACCCAATCCTAATAAATCCAAAAGCAAGCCTTCTACGCAAACTATGCAAGTCCTCTAATCCTCGCGCTTACCCGAGCCACCATCCGCATGCAATCTATAAAAAGAGTCAACAACGAGAGGGTAAGCTAACGCTTAGTGAATGATAATATACTACATACATATATATGTATAAAATGGACACGCCACAAAATAACAAATACCGCATACCGAGGCATCCATATATAAGGTACTACACTAAGCATACCGTACGATCTCTAAGCAACGAGCTAAAGATACAACAACAATATAAGTTCACCAACGACGATGTGAACAACGCCAAATAGCTACACCCGGAGGGTTAGCTACAACACAACAATACATTAATATATAACAATATAAACGAACAAGGTTAACACCTTAACCCAATACCGAGAACCAAATACCACAATGAAGATTGGCCGAACTACACGAGCCTTAGTAATCCGAAACCACACGAGATTACTATCTTCACAACATCGAGGTTGGCCGAACTACACGAGCCTTAGTAATCCGAAACCACACGAGATTACTATCTTCACAACATCGAGGTTGGCCGAACTACACGAGCCTTAGTAATCCAAAACCACACGAGATTACTACCTCAATAAGATGACCGAACTACACGAGTCACCATGAATCCGAACTACACGAGATTCATTTGATAAGATGACCGAAACCACACGCGTCATCGTGAATCCGAAACCACACGCGATTCACATCTCCAACTCAAACCCACGGTCACGGGATTATAAAATCCACCACATCGGGGCTACAACATCCAAATCACAATCACGTGTGATAATGTACACACGAACGTGTACTTCGCCAAAGATGGTCAACCAAACGCACAACCGTGCCAATTGGACTTATACAAAAGTCCATCAAGTCCACCTACATGTGAAGTGAGCTCTATAGCCGAGAATCACTCCACCCGACCCGCACCCATCCTACACATACATATGTACATAGGATAATATCACTCACCTTGAAGTCTTGAAGAGTGCTTCCAAGTAATCCGTAAGTCGCCAATGGGAAATACCTAATCCATTATCACAATTACAACATTACACTTAGAGTGGATTCACAATTCAACCCAATTCAACCATTAGTGCAATTTCGACCCAAATGCACTTCCAAGCACAAACCGTGCCCAAACTAACCCATAATCACTAATACAAGTGAGAATGGTCCCAATATGTCAATTAAACTCGAACTCAAGTGTTAAACACGTGTCATACCCATTTTGACACTTAAACCCTAATTTTGACCCATAAAGGTCAAAATCTCATCCTTTACAAGTTTTGACACCTAAACACATTTAACTTGGTTCTATACTTCATCTTAATCTATTTTAAGTTTATAAACATCATTAAATCGCCAATTGGGTCATAATTACCACCGAACCCTAATTTGACCCAAAGTCACAATTAGTCAACCATAATACCCTAAATGGGTTCCAATACTTCAATAATCACTATACCTAGTGATTAAACTCCAAACCAAAGCCTAATCAAGGCCAAATCGTCATCCAACCCAAAACCCGCCAAGTGACAAGAATAACTAGTCACCATAAACCCATTTCATCACCTAAAAGGGTTACACAACAATTTAACTCAAAACCCTAACTTGAATATCAAATCAAATAAATGAAATTCGGAGTTTGAGCTTACCAATACCACCACAACGTAGCTAGGAACGAAAGGAACAACTTTAAAACCCGAGACTTTGAACGATTCGAGCTTCTTCTTCACCAAAACCTCAAATCTCTCTCTAGACCTCTCTCTCTCTCTCTCTAAGAATGGATGAAGATGATGAATGGATGTGAAATGATCCAAAGTTAGATCTAAACCAACTGATATGGCTCACAAATCCGGCCCCAAGTGAATTTACCAAATTACCCTTCATTTAAAATAATTAAAAACAAAGGATTCTGTCAGCGCGATTCGGCGCGGCGCGCACCAGACCCGCGCGGCGCGCAAGTAGTCAATTTCAGGTTCTTTTGCTTTTTAACTAAATATAAATATTAAACGAAGCCCGTTCTCGTATGTCTTTTATAAACAAGTATACAAAATAAATATTCGGGTCTTACAACTAGTGTGAGAACTCATCCCACATCGGTGGGGGAGGAGAACGAAACTCCCCTTATAAAGGGTGTGGATACCTCCTCTAGTGGACGCGTTTTGAGGGTGAGTCCCGAGAAACAAAACCGTGAGCCACCGTGCGTCGGGGCAAAGCGGACAATATTCACTACGGGTTGTACTCGGGCTGTTACATTATTGCTAAAAATCAATGCTCAGTTGGTAGTGCATCGAAGCTTCGTGTCGAATACAATTTATGGCGTTTAGTTTCTAAAAATATTTCGAGTTGAACGGTAATGGAGGTGGAACCTAACTCGCGGCGAACGAAAAGATAAATCTGTAAAGGCTTTTGAATAAGCCTTTATGGCTTTTGAATAAACAATTCCTTAATTAACTAAGAATCCCTCAAGCGGGGTGCAATATTTGAGACCGCGTTATGGTGCAGTGTACTGGTCAAAACTAGACTATTTCCATGGTCTTACGTATACGAGATGAAGCTTACAACAACCGTTGTGCTTCAACATGCACATACTAAGTTTATATGCTTAGTGACTACACCAGCATGGTTCAAGACCGACAATGTACTCCTAATCTAATCAGAGATTCCACTATGAAAGGGACCTTTGCCGGAATCAATAGCATAGGTTGACTTACTACAACCAGTATGCCTATGTCAAACTTCCTTTGTATCCGTCATAATTTTTTTACCAAGGGGTGATACAAATAGTGTACTCTGAATCGGGGTTCGCGACTTCCTAATAACAGAGCCAATAACTACGTTCTATTAGTTGAAAAAGCAATTGAGTTCAAAACATAATCGGAAAGCATATCAATAGCTTACACAATTTACAATTATTTCAGCAGCGTAACTGACTACGTCATAACATGCACTAAAGATAATTATTCGCTAATCATGGTAAAAATATCATAAATCATAATAATGGATGACATTATATAAAGACAGAGGATAGAAGTACTAGTAGATTAATCGAGTTCCGAATGTACAAAAGTGACAACTTCAGACTCCAGACTGCTCCTAATACAATCTTCGGCGTCCACCTTCGGATACTAAATTTTCCGCTCGAAGGAGAGGCCTTGAAAGTATGACTTTCTATATTTGTAGTGAGAGAGAGAAGTGAAGTGTGAAGTGTGTTGAAAATGGGTAAAATGGCCTTTAAATAGGCAAGCCCTGGTACTAGCAGGTCATGTGCCAAGGGCGTCTAGCCCGTGTGCACTGGCAATCTGTGTGACCAGGCCATATACCTTGAACCCTAGTAAGCCGTATGGCTCATGGCAGGCCGTGTTCCCTGGTCGTATGGCTTGGTCAGTCTTGCTTGTTTCCAGGATCGTAACTTGGTTTCCGAGGTCGTAACTTGAGTTTCACCGTTTTCTCTCTAGATTTTTTTTATAAGTCCGTTTTCTCTGATTCTTCTTGCATCGTCTTTATAGTCACTTGATCTACCAAATACAGAAAATAAAAGCTTATTTCTTCGAAAAATTTAACTATTTTATTGATTTTTGGGCTTAACATCGGGGGTAAAAACGTAACTTTTTAGTCGATATCAACCTTTAGACTAATTTATGGTTTCAGCTAAATATGTAAGACTGACTTATGGTTTTATGGTTTCAGCTAAATATGTAAGACTTACTTATGGTTTGAGTTGGATATCGATATGTATTATGTATATTTCAATCTATGTTTCAATAAATTTGTGATTTTCATTTTATCATAGTATACTATATATTGTATTGTATATATATTCAATTTGAAAATTCAATGAACAGTAAATAACTCAACTTCGGCCAATTAAGGCCCAATTTCAACCTAATTTTACCTTTATTTTTAAAACCACTTTTGTTGTAGTTATATATAAATTCCTTGATACATTTAATAAACGCAAAAACAGTCCAACGGTGGAGTGCATACTTTGTGAAGAGAAGGATACGGGTTCAATTCCTACTAACCATCTCTCCCACCTCTTTTTTAGGGAGGCGCTATACACACTTTTTACTATAAAACTTACAATTATATCCTTAAGTTTATACGGGTTCAATTCCTACTAACCATCTCTCCCACCTCTTTTTTAGGGAGGCGATACTCACACACCAGTTTTTGATCCATACACACTTTTTACTATAAAACTTACAATTATATCCTTATGTTTATCTTAAGAGTTGAACCTCCATTATTGTAAGTAATGACATAATAATCAATTAGGTGTGTGTGGATTTGATCCATACACACTTTTTACTATAAAACTTACAATTATATCCTTAAGTTTATCTTGGGAGTTGAACCTCCATTATTGTAAGTAATGACATAATAATCAATTAGGTGTGTGAGTATCACTTCCCCTTTTTTTACTTTCTATTTTTTACCCATTAGCTCTTTCTTTATTAAAAGATTACTTTCTATTGTTTACCCATTAGCTCTTTCTTTATTAAATCTTTTAAAATGACTCCTTAAATGTTTTTAACTCTATTTCAATCTTTCCACTCTTTAAACACATTTTAATTTTTCTATTTAAACCCACTCACTTTTTTATTGTTTTATTCTTCTCTCAACTTTTTTTTACAAATATTTTTTTATTATATTTTTTAATCTTCCTTTAAAACTTTTTAAAAATCTTCTCCCATTTTCTCAATTTTTTACAATCATTTTATCGAAATTTTAACCCACTATTTCTTTATAAGATACGAATAAAGTGTTCGCTCAACCATTTTTTTAAATTTTCTTTCGTTTATAAATATTTTTCAGAGAAAGATTATAAATTGGATTGTGCCACTTTGAAATTCGATATGAGAATATAAGTAACCTTAACCAACTACTAAATAGGTATCAATGTATAACATGTTTGGTAGAACCAAGTAGCCTTACTTTGTACAATATTGATAACGTAGTATAAACAATGAACAACGAACATAGAGCCATCATGTAACACGTCACTTGAAAAACCAAAAAAACAACTCTTGATTGGTCAAACGCGCTTCGACCGCAGCAAAGCGCGGCTAACCACAAAGCTTGTTTATATTATATATTAAATATTATATGATACTAACAACAGTATCAAGCGAAACTAAATTTAAAAATAATTGACAAATAATCTATTGATTCATTTGGATAAAACTAGTTTTCGAACCCTCACTTCGCGCCGGGGGTTCGGTTTTCAATGTATTTTATTGTGTTTAGTTTGTAAAATTATTTCGTGGCTAACGATCATGTCGTTGAAGCGCAACTCGAGTCGAACTAAAAGGTATAACCCGTCAAAGATTTAATTGTTATTTTAAGTTAACAATATATTTGCATCTCCGCGTTTCGCTATGGAATTGTTGACTTTTAAAAATTTAACGCAATTAAGTCGTTATCTTATATTAACTGTTCGTGTGATTTAAGAATAGAAGATTTACTGAGATATATCCAAAGAATCACTAAATAATTAAAAAGTAATAATAAGACTCATATGTGTTTGTTGTTAATGAAAATAGTTACGGAGCCTGCGAGTGAAAAATCAACGTGTATGAAAAGTATCCCAAATATTTATTGTTTTCTAAAAAGTGTCCGTTTTGCGTATAGTTAGTGACATTGTGTTCGTAAAATTATTTCGAGTTTAACGATTATTTCGGAAAAATTTAACTCGTTGCGAGCGAGAAGATATGACCCGTTGAATATTTGAGTAGAGTTTATTTAAAATTTTTAATGAAAATGTTGATTTGACACTTTACCCTCGAAACTATTCATAATTTTTGTGTAATAGATAATATAGTAGTAATAGTAATAGTAATATGGCACTAAAGTAATATATTCTACAACATTTTTGTGGCACATATTCATCAGTCAAAAAATCATTTTTTATTATAATGGCACAAAATATAGTAACACAAAAGCCTAAGTAGTCTACAACGGCTCTACAAAAAATGCCAGTGAAGTGTCAATCCTAAAGGGGCACAAATATAAGTGCCACTATAGTCTAAAATGTCTACTGTGACACAACCAATAAGTGTCACAAAATGTCATTAGTGGTGCTGCTTCTAGTGGCACTTTTGTGTATGTTCCACTCATTCCCGAAACCCTCTTTTGTGGCACTTATTTGGTGTTTTATGGCACATTTTGTAGGCCACTAAATGTTACTTTATTTGTAGTGAGTATTTGATGTGTATTAGTGGTTGTTATTTAAGTAGATCCTGAGATCTGCTCAAACATATCGTTTGCATCTATAGCAAATCTAATTCTCATAGATCATGGAATCTAGTTTAAATTTTAATTAAGATTTTTCAGAAAAAAAGAATAGCAACATTCTTTCATATACGATCAACATTATTATTAAGATTCATCTCCATATTATTTAAATACCCATGATGAACGAAAGTATTCCGGTGGCGGTGTTGGAAATAGGAGGTTATGTATATTATTTGTGGAAGAGTGGATTGATGATTTTTAGAAGTTAGATTGATCTTGAAAGCTTTTCTTTTATTGCTTATTGCTTGCTTTGCTTGATTACAAATGAGGGGTGAAGCCCTCTATTTATACTACTCAATGGAGTAGTCTAGATCACTCCATCATCTACTACTATCTAGATATTTCCTAGTATTTCTAGACCTAGATATTTTACAAGATTATTCTACACACATTCTACACACTTTCACTACTACATATTACAAGAAGCTTCTACATAATGGGCTATAATCTTGATCCAAAATATTTGTATACTTGCAAGCCCAAATCTAAAACACATAGCCCAAAATCAAGTTTAGTTTCCAACAGCCCCCCTTAAACTTGATTTCGTCACTCCGAGCATATTCCGTAATCTCTGAAATGTCTCGTGTTTTAGGGGCTTTGTGAAAATATCAGCAACTTGGTCAAGTGACTTCGCGTACTTTATCTGCACCTCTTTATTTGTAACACACTCCCTTATGTAATGGTATTTTGTATCGATGTGTTTGCTTCGATCATGGAAGACTGGATTCTTTGCTAGAGCAATCGCAGACTTGTTATCCACATATATCTCTGTAGGTTCCTTTTGAAAAAACTTAAGCTCATTTAGTAACTTCCTGAGCCATATTGCATGACAGGTGCACGATGTTGCTGCAACAAACTCGGCTTCACACGTTGACAGAGTCACAATGGGTTGCTTTTTCGAGCTCCATGTGAACGCCGTATCTCCCATATAGAACACGAAACCACTCGTACTCTTACGATCATCTTTGTCTCCAGCCCAATCACTATCACTGTATCCAACTAGCTTGAAGTGATTAGAAGGCGAATAAAACAGGCCATAGTCAATCGTACCTTTGATGTAGCGAAGTATCCTCTTGGCTGCCTTCAAGTGATTTATTGTAGGTGCTTCCATGTATCGACTTACTAGTCCAACTCCATAGAGAATATCTGGCCTCGTGCAGGTTAGGTATCTCAGACTTCCAACCAAACTCTTGTATTGTGTTGGGTCCACCAAGTATCCTTCATCATCTTTTGACAATTTGAGATTGCAATCCACCGGTGTGTTCATTGACTTGCATTCATTCATCTTAAACTTCTTGAGCACCTCATTCGCATAACCTTCTTGGGATATGAATATTCCTTCTTTCTTTTGTTTTACCTCGATCCCAAGATAGTAAGCCATAAGTCCAATGTCGGTCATCTCGAACTCCCGAACCATTACTTTCTTGAACTCCTCAAACATTTTGGGATTACTGCCAGTGAATATCAAGTCATCCACATATAGGCACACAATCATAACATCTCCTTCCTTGCTTACTTTGGTATAGAGAGCATGCTCATGTGGGCATTTTGTAAAGCCATTCTGTTGGAAATACTTGTCTATCCTGCTATTCCATGCTCGAGGCGCTTGCTTCAACCCATATAAGGCCCTTTTCAATTTCAGCACCTTATTCTCTTGGCCTTTCACGATGTATCCCAAAGGTTGTTCTATATAGACTTCTTCTTCTAAGTGGCCATTAAGGAACGCAGATTTGACATCCATTTGATAAATCTTCCAATTATGTTGAGCCGCAAGTGAGATTATTAATCTTATAGTTTCTAGATGAGCGACGGGAGCAAATACTTCTTCATAGTCTATGCCAGCTCGTTGACTATATCCCTTCGCCACCAACCTTGCCTTGTATCTTTCAACTTCACCTTTGGAATTCTTCTTGGCCTTGTACACCCACTTTACACCAATAGCCTTATGCCCTTTTGGAAGTGTAGCAAGATCCCACGTATCATTCTTCTCGATTGCTTGAATCTCCTCGTCCATGGAACGTTTCCACTTTTGGCTTTTTGCTGCATCTTCGTAACTTATTGGCTCACAATCGGCAAGAAGGCTGAACAATGTTAGATCCTCTATAGGTTGAGTTACCTCGTACAACTCCTCAATGCTCCTTGTGTGATGTTGTAGCCTACTTGATTCTCCTCCTGATGTTGGTGTCACTTCATTAGGTGTAGTGGTTGGAGTACGTGGAGAGTGCGGAGATGGTGTACTAGAAGGTTCTTGAACTTCTAGATATTCTTCGTTCCTTGCAGTACTCTCGAATGGATAAGGGAGAAAGTCGTAGTTCTCCTCTTCGGGAACATTCCAATCCCATGTTGCTTCTTCATCGAACACCACATCTCGACTTGAGATTACTTTACCGGTCTTGGGATTGTATAACTTGTAACCCTTCGAACTTGAGTCATAGCCCACGAATATGAGTTTCTCGCTTTTATCATCGAGCTTCGTCCTCTTCTGATCTGGCACATGAGCATATGCCACACTTCCGAACACTCGAAGGTGTAAGATGCTGGGCTTCCTTCCACTCCAAGCTTCAATGGGCGTTTTGTTCTTGACGCTTCTAGTGGGCGAGCGATTTGCTAGATAGATTGCACAGTCCACTGCCTCAGCCCAAAACTCCTTAGGCATCCTTTTGCACTTTAACATACTCCGGGCCATATCAAGAATGGTCCTATTTTTTCTTTCCGCAACACCATTTTGTTGAGGTGAATATGGAAGAGTTAGAGGACGTCGTAAGCCATTGTTGTCGCAAAATTCCTTGAATTCCTTGGATGTAAACTCTCCTCCACGATCGGATCTCATCGCCTTTATGGTGAGACCACTTTGATTCTCCACAAACGCTTTAAACTTCTTGAACATTCCAAAAGCTTCCGACTTTTCTTTTAGAAAATAGACCCATGTCTTTCGACTAAAATCATCAATGAATAGAAGAAAATATCTATTTTTACCAAAAGACGGCGGGCTTATGGGTCCACACACATCCGTGTGAATAAGTTCTAGAGGTTTCTTCGATCTACTAGAAGCCTCTATTGGAAAACTGTTTCGGAAGTGCTTTCCTAGAAGACATCCCTCACAAATTTGATCCGGGTGATTAATTGGAGGCAAACCCTTCACCATTCCTTTACTTGATAATAATTTTAAGCCTCCAAAATTTAAGTACCCGTATCTCATGTGCCAAAGCCAAGAATTATCTTTGAAACATGCTTTTAAACATCGTGGAATGTCATGTTGAATATTTAGCAAGAACATCCTATTCGTTGACATTGGCACCTTAGCAATCAAACCTCCTTTTTGGTCTCTCAGATAAAGACTACGATTTATCATGTGAATATTGTAGCCTTTCTCTAAGAGTTGTCCAATACTCAGTATATTTGTCTTCATATTAGGCACATAATACACGTTAGAGATAAATTGATGCCTTCCATTTTTCAAGCGGATGAGGATCTTACCTTTGCCTTTAACCGGGACTTTTGAGGAATCTCCAAAGGTGATATTTCCACTTATTACCTCGTCTAACTCCACAAACATGTTTTTGTCACCGCACATATGGTTGCTTGCACCTGTGTCGAGATACCACAAATTTGATTCTCCGTTATCTTCACCTTTGCATGCTAGTAACAAAGTGTTTTCCACGGCTACAGTATCCTCTTGTGCAAAATTTGCTCTTTCTTGCACGTAATTGTTTGACTTCTCGCATTCCGAGGCATAGTGGCCAAATTTATGACAATTATAGCATTTGGTTTGAGATTTGTCATACCTTGGCCTTCTACTTGTGTAGCCTCTCCCGCGACCTCTTGTCGGGTGAAAATCTTGACTTCTTTCTTCATTTTTATAAGAACTATAACCTCCACGTTTGGAATATCCTTGCCCTCGTCCTCGGCCACGTACTTGACCACGACCTCGTTGACTCGGTTGATGAGTCTTTTCACTACTCTCTTCCTTGAAAGACAGTTTTGCTTGTAAAGCTTGCTCCAAAGGCTCCTTATTTTTCTTATTGAACCTCTCTTCATGGGCTTGTAGTGAACCCATGAGTTCATCTATAGTCATTGATTCTAGATCTTTAGATTCTTCGATGGCTACGACTATATAGTCGAATTTTGAATCTAATGATCTAAGAATCTTCTCAATGACTCTTACATCACTTAGAGTTTCACCATTCCTCTTTAATTGATTGACAATCGCCAAGACTCTTGTAAAATAATCAGAAATTGATTCTGAGTCTTTCTTATTTAAGGATTCGAACTCACCTCGTAGTGTTTGTAGTCGAACCTTTTTCACCTTATCAACTCCCTTATAAGAATTCTCCAAGATCTCCCATGCTTTCTTGGCGGTGGTTGCACTTGCAATTTTCTCAAAAGCTCCATCATCTACACTTTGTTGGATGATGGAAAGAGCCTTTTGATCGTTCGTCTTCATTAATTTTTTCTCCTTGGCGAGAGGACCTTTTTCTGCAGGTTCCTCATAGCCTTCCTCCACAATCTCCCATAAGTCTTGTCCACCTAGGAAGGTCTTCATTTGGATGCTCCATCGATCATAATTATCCTTTGTGAGGCGAGAAAATGTGATGACATTGTTGGCCATCATCTTGTCGAACCAAGCTCTTGATACCAATTTGTTGGAAATAGGAGGTTATGTATATTATTTGTGGAAGAGTGGATTGATGATTTTTAGAAGTTAGATTGATCTTGAAAGCTTTTCTTTTATTGCTTATTGCTTGCTTTGCTTGATTACAAATGAGGGGTGAAGCCCTCTATTTATACTACTCAATGGAGTAGTCTAGATCACTCCATCATCTACTACTATCTAGATATTTCCTAGTATTTCTAGACCTAGATATTTTACAAGATTATTCTACACACATTCTACACACTTTCACTACTACATATTACAAGAAGCTTCTACATAATGGGCTATAATCTTGATCCAAAATATTTGTATACTTGCAAGCCCAAATCTAAAACACATAGCCCAAAATCAAGTTTAGTTTCCAACAGGCGGTGATTTGATTTTCAAATCTTTATGACAGCTACTCACCAGCATGGTGGGAGTTCTTTGGGTGTTGGTGATCATAGAGATTGAGATCGTTAACTTTAGTTTCTCATCTCCTTCTCTTAGTTATTCCTCTAATGACCGTCTCTCCGCTTTCTTCCGTTTTGTCTTCGTTTTCTCTCAGACCTCATCGGAATGCTTCAGCTTGTCAATTTAGACGACGTTCTCTTGGCCGGTGATGCTTCAAAAAAGAATAGATAATCTGATCGTATTTTCTCTCCCCTCTTTCTTTGTCACTTCATTCCAAAAGGTTCCTGCCTATCTTCGTTGTTCTAAACCTTATTTATTTTCAGTCGCTGCCAGGTATTCCCTTCTTCTAAGTTGTTTTTCATCCTTCCTTTCGCTTTGTAGTTGTTGGCGTCTTTGTTCCTTCCAGCCACAGTAATCTCGCTGGTAGCTAGGGTTCTTTCACTTTCTTTTTTGTTTTCCTGTGTGGGACGTGGTTTTCCGGCCAATCACCTTTATCTTGTTGTCATTCTTGTGATAGATATAGGTGGCTAGTAGGAGCCTCATTTTTCTTTTTGCCACCCCCTTTCTTCTCCGATTACATTGATTTCATGGGTCTCCGGTGACTGATAGCACCAGATTTATACATATTTTGAACCCTTTTTATGGTGTTATATTCCTCATTTTTACACAAAAATGACTAAATACTTTGCTTATTGGGGAAAAATGAGCAAAGGCTACTAACGATGTGGAACGTTGAATTGTGATCAAAACTTGTACATTTATAGAAAAAAATAACTAGCTAAAAAATTGAAGAAACTAAAAGAGAAGAAAAACTACTAGAATGGCTCTAAGCTGCCGGCCCAGAATGGCTAGCCGGCGGCCTCACTAAAGTCAAACAATTTAAAATGTAGTCAACACAAAAGATAATTTCCCGCGTGAAACTGCTAAAGGCGCCGACCAAGATAGCTAAGGCCGCCTATAACAGATGGAAACCTTGGCTAGACGTAAGATGACTATTTTCCCCTTAGGTGTCACACCCCCTAAATGGAACCGGGGGTAATCTGTGACTAACCAATATCATAACACAAGTGTAAAGCGAGAACGACTCTATATGAGACGTTTTAACTAAAAACTAATGTATTAACGCAGCGGAATGTATTAAGTCATTACAATTTGTAACTCAAAAATGGAAATGTAAATTCAAATGTTTAAATGCAATAATGTAAATGATAATATGCGGACTCCAAAAGCCGCAAAGTCCAAATAGCACACAAGTCTTTAGCAATCTTCACCTGAGACAAAACATGCTTAAAGAGTCAACCAAAAAGGTTGAGTGAACAACATAGGTTTAATATATAGTTTTAGACCACAAGATTTGGTTATAAAATTTAATCAGTTCGTTAGTAGTGCTGAGGTGTATGATATCGAAACTAAACAAGTTACCCTATTTGATCACTTTATTCGTTCGTGTCGTTAAATCATTATTATGTATCCATTGACCAACGGTCATCCGGATAGAGACGTCACTCTCAATAGCGCTACCCATAACAATTAAGCTTGACAAAATTCCAGCAACTAACGATATCATGGCAGGGATTAAGCATGAATCAAAGCATGTCATAGCACAGTTTGAACTAATCAAAATAAAGTTTTCGTGTACATGTGTCTAAGCGTAAAACAGTTTGAAAACAAGCATGTGTATCACCCCAAAGTTCAAAATAAGTATATAAAGAAAGTTAAAAAAAAGTGGGGCTATGAAGTTCACCTTAATAGCAAGCAAGCAAATCCACGCAAGTAGTATGAATGGAGTGTGTAATCGGAGATCTCAACCTAGAGATATAATGTTCGATTAGTTGATGTCTAATAGACATATAGCTTGTTTATTAATATAGTAAACTATATTAACAGTGACCGTTTTCGAGAAGGTTATATGTATATAAGTGATAATATACTTAGTGTTATTAAGTGTTACTATATAGGTATGTGTATAAGTTTTACTAATAATCTTAATAATGGTATTATTATTTACTTTAATCAATTACTATGTATATCTATCATTATACGTTACATCTATAAATATGCCTCTTTGATGATACATACATATACATATATTCTTTATTATTATTATACTTGTATGTATTTATAACTATATGATACATACATAGTAGGCGTATGTGTTACTTATATAATAATGTAAGATGGTACATATACATATAATTATTACTTCTTATTATTATTAGGTTTACTAACTTATTAACTTACATAATGAACATTCATACATACATTCACACGTACATATACATACTTATATACACATACATATATACATATGCATATATTTACATATACACACACATATACATACAGTGTATACATGCACATACGTACGTATGGATGCATGCATGCACGTACACCATGATCATAACCTAAATCTTAATCACAAGCTTTATAACGTAACATAAAATCATAGGTTTTTAACATAATAACAAGTCATATTTATTAACCCTAACTCTTATTAATCATGTATTATCCAAGTTTTCTAACCCTAATCTTCTTTTAATCTTTTAATCCTAACAACCTTAGTTATATCATTAATCAAAATCTTTATCTACCTTTACTAACTAATTAATAACTTTTCACATAAAATCTTAACTTTTCTTCATAATTACTAGTTACACTCATTAACCCTAATCATTATTAACTATATTCATTCATCTTATTATTAACAATTAACCATAATACTTGATCATAGTTTCATAAATCTTTATAACTTTAAAAACACAATTGTTATTCGATCTTCAACATTATACTTAACATAATCCCTAGTAATATACTTATGTATAATTGATTTAAACACACCATTAGACTAGGTTTTAAAGGCTATCTCAAGCAAGATTTGGAGACAAGGATTGGTGATGATGAATGGCGAAACAGAAACAGAAAACAAGCAGCAGCAACAGCAGGTAATCACGACCCAAAGAAGTCTGTTTGATCGACATGAATTAGCAGCAGCACAACTGATAACTTGGACGACTTCTTGAACCTCTTTAATCGACAGAATGACAGAAATCAATCAACAAATAATCAACCTTAGATGGGCTGTTGTGGATCGTATAAAATAGTAGATACAGAAACAAACTTACAGCAGAAAAAGGAAGCAGATACAGCAAGCAAAGTTGCAGCAGGTTGGAGAGTTTCTTGAACCCGTTTGATTACGAACAGAAGCAGGAATAGGAGCTGGACAGAAACGAATGCAGGAAGGGGTTTTTGGGTTTGTTTTTCAGTCGACAATATGCAGATGGTATGGGTTTTAGTCGACTGAATGCTGGAGGGAAAACAGGAGATATGATCGACTAAATTGGCAGATGGGTTGTGGTGAATATCTGGAAAACTCGATGCCTTTTTATAGTTTCCATTGTTTCCTAATTTCCTCAAATTACTTGGAGAACAAGAACTTAATTTGTATTAGGTTAGGATTAAACAAGCTTAAAGATGAATGTTACATCCCCTAATTTCTCTAAAACAGCCGATTTATACCTACATGTTTATTTTTTTTTTTTACTTTTTACATATTTATTTATGTATATTTTTTTTATAATTATTATTTTTATTAATATTAGGGTTATATTTCTTAAATACATTTTATTTATATATTAGACCCTAACCTTTTATAAATTTTTATTTGTTCTAATTTGTTTGTATAAATTTTTATAGTTTATACAATAACACCTGTAAGTATTAATATACATTTATAGTTTGTATAATAAAGATAATACACAAATGCATAAACTTTATATAACGGAAATATTGATCAAAAGATAATATTTAATCAATGGTTGTTAAACAAAGTTTACGAGTACATAATGTCCTAATAATTGAACAGACATAACAGAACTGAAAAATTGAGGGTCGTCATAGTACCTCCCTGTTAATAAAAACTTCATCCCGAAGTTTTAGGTGGACTTCTTGGATGCATCTGCGGTTGAGAAGAGATGGGGATATTTTCGTCTCATTTGGTCTTCACGTTCCCAGGTATACTCGGGGCCTCGTCGCGAATTCCAGCGGACTTTAACAATAGGTATAGTGCTTTGTTTCAAGCGTTTCTCAGTTTGATCAACGACCTCAATTGGTTCTTCAGTGAAGTGCATCTTATCATCAATGCGAATGTCATCCAAAGGAATAACGAGTGTGTCATCAACAAGACACTTTTTCAGATTTGAGACGTAAAACACGTCGTGTACCTTACTAAGCTCGGCAGGTAATTCTAATCGATAAGCCACGGGACCAATTCTTTCGATAATCTTGAAAGGTCCAACAAAACGCGGACTTAGTTTGCTTCATTTACCAAAACGAACGACTCCTTTCCAAGGGGATAATTTCAACATGACTTTATCACCAACTTGGAATTCTAAATCTTTCCGACGAATATCAGCATAGCTCTTTTGTCGGCTTCGGGCAGTTTCTAATTTTTCTTAATTTGAACGATCTTTTTGGTTGTTTCATGAATGATTTCCGGACCAGTTATTTGTCTATCCTCTAGTTCATCCGAACATAGTGGAGATCTACATTTTCGTCCGTACAAGGCTTCAAAAGGTGCAGCTTTAATACTCGAATGATAACTGTTGTTGTAAGAAAGTTCGGCTAAAGGCAAGTGTCTATCCCAACCTTTTCCAAAATTGATAACACAAGCACGAAGCATATCTTCCAATGTTTGAATGGTTCGTTCACTTTACATCAGTTTGCGGATGATAAGCAGTACTCATGTCGAGTTGAGTTCTAAGAGCAGATTGTAGAGTTTTTCAAAATCTAGAGATAAATCGACTATTGCGATATGAAATGATTGAAATAGGGACTCCATGACGAGAGACAATCTCTTTGATATAAAGTTTTGACAATTTCTCCATCTTGTCGGTTTCTTTGATCGGTAAGAAGTGTGCAGATTTAGTAAGACGATCCACTATGACCCATATAGTATCATTGCTGTTTGAAGTCTTAGGCAACTTGGTGATGAAATCCATAGTGATACATTCCCACTTCCACTGCGGAATATCCGGTTGTTGAAGTAAACCAGACGGCTTTTGATGCTCGGCCTTAACTTTTAAACAAGTAAGGCACTTGCTCACATAATCGGCAATATCAGATTTAAGATTAGGCCACCAATAAAACTCTTTCACATCGTGATACATTTTACTAGAACTCGGGTGAATAGAATACCTAGTCTTATGTGCTTCATCCAAGACTAGTTCTCGAAGATTTCCAAAAATTGGGACCCAGATTCGGTTATTGAAATACCTTATTCCATTTCCCTTGAGTTCAAGTTGTTTCGCGAGACCTTTAAGTCCCTCGAGTTGAACATTCTATTCCTTCAATGCCTCAAGTTGTGCTTCACGGATTTGAGACGCAAGATTCGTACGAATACGTATGTTTAAAGCTCGGACTCGGATCGGTTTTGCACGATCTTTTCTACTAAGGGCATCGGCAACTACATTCGCCTTACCAGGATGATATTTAAGCTCACAGTCGTAGTCATTTAATAACTCGGCCCAACGCCTTTGTCTCATGTTCAGTTGCTTCTGGTCAAAGATATGTTGAAGACTTTTATGATCGGTAAACACCGTGAATTTAATTCCGTAGAGATAATGTCTCCACATCTTCAATGCAAATACCACAGCTCCTAACTCCAGGTCATGCGTGGTATAGTTCTTCTCATGTTTCTTCAATTGTCTAGATGCATAAGCTATAACTTTGTTATGTTGCATTAAGACACATCTGAAACCTTGGTTCGAGGCATCATAATAGACTACAAAATCGTCGTTGCCATCAGGTAGTGATAGAATCGGGGCTGTGGTCAATTTATCCTTTAGAACCTTAAAAGCAGATTCTTGTTCTTCGGACCACTCAAACTTCTTTCCCTTGTGAGTTAGCTTAGTGAGAGGCTTGGCTAGAATAGAAAAATCTTTGATGATTCTTCGGTAATAACCAGCAAGTCCTAAAAATTGGCGAATATGTTTTGAACTCTTAGGTACTTCCCAATTCCGAATAGCAGTAATTTTCGCCGGATCGACATGTATTCCTTCACTATCAACTACATGTCCAAGAAATTGTACGGTTCGCAACCAAAATTCACATTTAGAGAACTTGGCATACAGTTGTTCCTTCTTTAAAAGCTCTAGAATCAATCGCAAATGTTGCTCATGCTCTTTCTCGTTCTTGGAATAGATTAGAATATCGTCGATGAAAACAATCACGAATTTATGAAGATAAGGTTTGCATACACGGTTCATAAGATCCATGAATATAGCAGGAGCGTTGGTTAAACCAAAAGGCATGACAAGAAACTCATAATGCCCATAGCGAGTACGAAAAGCAGTCTTAGAAACATCAGTTTCCTTGACTCTCAAATGATGATAACCCGACCTAAGATCAATCTTTGAATAAATACTTGAACCTTGCAGTTGGTCAAACAGGTCATCAATGCGCGGGAGAGGATAATGATTCTTGATGGTTAACTTGTTGAGTTCACGGTAATCAATACACATTCTCAACGTGCCATCTTTCTTCTTGACAAATAGAACAGGTGCTCCCCACGGAGACGAACTAGGATGAATGAAACCTTTCTCCAAAAGTTCTTGTATTTGGCTAGATAATTCTTTCATTTCGGATGGAGCTAGTCGGTACGGTGCCTTTGCAATTGGCGTAGCACTGGGAGTTAAATCAATTTGAAACTCAACCTGTCGTTGGGGAGGGAGACCAGGGAGCTCCTCGGGAAATACTTCGGGAAAGTCTCTAACCACCGGTACATCTTCAACACGTTTTTCTTTCGGTTTGACTTTCTTAAAATGGGCTAAGATAGCTTGATATCCTTTCATTAGATATTTGCGGGTTTTGATACAAGAGATGATATTTAGTTTAGAACCACTTGTCTCTCCTTGAACGGTTAGGGTTTCACCATTTTCTAGAGGAATGTTTATGGTTTTCTCATAGCACATGATTGCAGCTCTTAACGGGCGTAACCAATCCATTCCTACAACTACATCAAATCTTCCTAACACGACTGGCAAAAGGTCGATCTTAAAGTGTTTATCGGCTAGGATCAGATCACAGTTTTTATACACATTGTCTACTTTCATAACCTTACCATTAGCTACTTCTACAAGTCGTTTAATTTCTAAGGCTTGTGGTTTTTCGGTGAATAAGGTACAAAATTTAGTAGACACATAACTTCTATCGGCACCAGAATCAAATAAAACAGTAGCATAGATGTTGTTAACAAGAAACATACCCGTTATCACTTCATCATCCTCACGGGCTTCTTCGGCAGTCATCACAAAAGCACGACTCTTAGCATTACCATTGTTACCCTTGTTCTTTGGACACTGGTTGCGGAAATGTCCAACTTCTCCACAACCATAGCAAGTTGGAACAAACGCGTTTGACTTTGTAGCAGGAGTAGCAGAAGCTCTACAATACTTAGCTATATGACCCACCTTCTTGCACTTGGGGCACTGAGCCATACACTTCCCATAATGATGCTTATCACAGCGACTACATTGTAGTTTTGCCCCAACATAACCACTTCTAGAACCATCAGCAGCTTTCTTGTTTGAACCTTGGCTTGAACCTTGAGATGGTTCAAACTTTCTCTTACCCTCAATAGACTTAGCCTCGGCTTGTTTATTAGCCGCGGCCTTTCTCCTTTTAGCCATCATCAAGTTTTGAGCCATAAGTATCACTGCTGTAACGACCCTACTTTTTCCGTTATCTTTTGCCATTAATTATTTAACGACCGTTAATTATTATTCATGCCACGTCATTTCTATGACCTATATTATTATTTTTGTAATAATATATTAATTATTATGTGTTATATGAATATTTGTATTCATATCTTTAATTGTACGTTTCTACGTGTCGCGGATTTCTATCCGGCGAATCTTTTCGGTTTTCAAACCAACGGTCGAGCTTTTGAGATTTTTAAATTCTAATTATTTTAAATATGATATTTTAATGTCATATATTTATATATAGTGTTTATGTATATTTTTCGTCGCGTATTTGTTATCTCTCCGAATTTTCAATCGCGTAGTAGCGTTTTCGCGTTTCGGGCTTCGTTTGGGCGTTCGGACCACAAGAGATTATCCACATGATCAAAGTGGGCCATGTGGGGCCCACCCCTTGCCAAATTCAGCCGAACATAGGCTTACACCCCCACCATTTCTCATTTTCCATTTTATTTCTAATTTACACTTCTAATTTTCACCTAAAACCTAATTTTGTGTTCTCTCCTCTCCCTCCTTTCTTTTTGGCCGAACCCTAGCACACTCCTATCATAATATTCGGCCAACATCATCAACCAATCAATTCTTCATCATTTTTCAAGGCTAGAGACATATTCGGGTTGCTATTTTCGCGTTCTTTCATCCTCTTCTTCTCGATTCTTGATTAGGGTATATACATAAACCCTAGCTTTTTCATTTTTCAATTAATTTTTCTGTATTTTGATGTTATATTGATAGTATGATAGTTACATATTATTGTATTGATGATCGTATGCATAGAATTACTCGTAAACATATGTTTTCGGTTTGATATAATTGGAACAGCAGCTTTTTCGTGTGTTTCTGCTATTGTGACTGATATAAAAGTTAAAATAAAGTATCTAGATGAGTTCCTCTCATCAAGACATTAATTTTAGACTCCGGATTCATGTCGTTTCGATTCCCGGAGCCCTAGATATGATCAAAGTGGTATTTTGTTAAGATTGAAATGTGATTTTGGTATGAACCAGGTTTGGTCCGACTTTGTGACCATAATTGGTGACTCTAGGGTGTGTTAGTGTGTTAGGACTGATGGTGGGATGAACTTTCATGTTCGGGTCATCTCAATCCGAGCCACGAATCACCCGTTGCGTCTAAAACACGATTTTGGTTGAATTGAAGTTTCAAGTAGTGAATTGGCTGTACATCACGACTTGTGGGATGTTCTTGGGGTGTTCTTGAGTGTACCAAAGTGTCGGGTGGTTTGCTTAGGCGGAGATATATGTAAGGCTCGCCGAAAACCGACACCCGGGGCTCAGGATACGACCCGATGAACTTTTGATTTAAAACTTGTGACTAATTATTAAACTTATGATATAAATAATGGATTTCATTATTATTTAATTACTTATGATAAAAAAAAGTAATTATTATTATTTACAACTTATGATATATATTTATTATATCATTTAATTAATACTTATGATTTAATTAACATTTTAATTAAACATATGATAAATGATACTTCATTATTAATGGAAAATACTTATGATAAGTATTAAACTTATATTATGAGATTACTATTATAAGACTTATAATAAGAATTAATTAATTATTTAATTATTCTAAGGCTTAGTTATTATTTAATTATAATTTAATTATTAAATACTTATGATTTAATAATTATAATTAGAAACTTATGATATGATTAATAATTCATTATTAATTAATAATACTTATGATATGATTTAAAATTTATTATTAATTAATAATACTTACATTATGACTAATATTTAATTAATTAATTAAATACTTATGTTATATTAATTATACCATTTAAACTTATATTAACTTTAATAATTCATTTTAATTTAATTAAACTTATGTTATGACATAATTAGACATATTTAACTTTAATAAACGTTATAACTTATATTATTATTATAACTTACACTTTTAAAATTTACATTGACCATGTTTGACCAAGGTTGACTTTTGAGTTGACTTTCGGTTGACTTTGACTTTCAGTTGACTTTTGTTGACTTTCTAATTAAGGAAACATTCCTAACTTATAAACTTTCCTAAAATAGCAACTTTCTAAATTTGGAAACTTTCCAAAAATAGAAACTTTCCAAAAATAGAAACTTTCCAAAAATAGAAACTTTCCAAAAATAGAAACTTTCCAAAAATGGAAACCTGCTAAAAATAGAAACTTTCTAAAAATAGAAAGTGTGTGTCCGTAAGCTGTTCCGATCAAACCGATGCATATTGAGTATTGTTCTATGACTACTTGCAACATGTACAATAGCTGTCATACTAAGACTTGACCTAAGTTAGTTATTTATATCGACCTGCTTTATTTATAGGTCGGCGTTGTGATCATTCCTGATCACTGTACTACATTTGCTGTTCGCTTAATTGTATTGGTTACTTCGTTGCTATTAAGGTGAGTTATAGTCCCATCTTTCTATTTTAAATCTTTTGGGATGAGAATACATGCAATTTATTTTATATTTTGGACACATGTGGAAGTTGGTTTAAATTATTCATTGTGAGTTGAACAAAAATATTCCCTAGTCTGGTAACTGTAATCACTGGTTTCTACTGGTGAACGCGAATCCTACGGATAGATCTATCGGGTTTGACAACCCCATTTCGAGCTAGTCGCGCTAGCAATTTATAATCGGAATGTTTAGTACTTCGTATTTTGTTGTAGATACACTTGTTCGGTGTATATTATTTATTGTGTTTGGCAAGGGTAAATAAAGGGTTAAGTGGTTACCAGGTGGCTCACGGAAAATGGAATAATGTTTTATTATATGTTTTCTAGCATATAATTTGGTGGTTTAAAAAGGAGTTTTATGTTTTCAAACATAAATTTTTATTGTTTAAATTAAATATTGTTTGCAATATTAAACCTATAATTCACTCAACATTTTTGTTGACAGTTACTCGCATGTTTTATTCTCAGGTTCATGATTGATTGCTTCCGCTGTGCTTAGAGAGTCTGCATATTTATGATAGCAGCTTTTGTTAAACATTAACTTGCACTCTATTTTGTTACATTAAATAGTGGTTGTTTGTTGACTTTGTTTTGGTCAACTTTTGGTTAAAGTATTATTGTATAGTTTTTCTAAACTTATATATTTTAGTAGATTTCCTTTATAGGAAATCATTTTTAAATAAAGAATGCAAGGTTGTTTTATTAAATTCATATAGAGTTTCGATCAAGCTGTGGGACCAAGTGACGGAGCCGTTAAGTGTTTTGACGGAGTCGTCACAGTTGGTATCAGAGCCAGGTTGTAGGGAATTAGGCTGCATTGATGTCGTTACCCAAGTCAATAGGGTGCATTTGTGAGTCTAGTCTACAGCCCGGCCTATAAAATATTATTATATGTGATTATTTGTATCGTATTGGTATGTATATTGTTATCATTCATACATCTCTTTTGAATCTGGGAGGAACTCCCATTCTGATTTAAACGTATTCTTCGACTCATGCGAACTTATCCTTATAAGAACACCTCGGGTAGTGAAACCGAGGGATGTCATTCTGGACTTCTTTCGACATTTCTGTGTCATCTATTATGGTTATGTATATGACGTTTGAGTTATATTACCCGAGATGTCATTCTTGACTTCTAAAGGCTCGACATTTCAATGTCAGCTATTATGTTTAGGTATATAACATTCTTGTTATATTACATGCCTTTGTGCAGTTGTGCCTATGTGCTTTGGTCTTTGAACCGAAAAACATCATTCTTGACTTTTAGAGATTCTTGGTACTTCGAAGACATTTCTATGTCATCGTTACTGCTATTCATTACCTTGGATGTTTTGTCTCTTGTGCTATCCTTAGCACATTGTTTAAGAAATCGTTTTAGAGAAATTGTGTGGAAATTCGAGGTTGATCGCGTATCCTGACCTCATGTAGTGCTATTGGAATGGAACTATGAATTAGTGAAATATAATGGCGTCAGGCCAACGTGATTATATTATGTTAATTCATAAAGAAGTCCCAATATTGTGACATGAGGAATAGAAAGCGAGCCAAAGAAAATTTTTACACTACTCATTCAGAAATTCCGATGTATTACATGGGTAGGGAAGATACTCATTTTCTTAATTGTTGAGATACGGGAAACTCATTTTATCCCATGCTTTTATCATTCATAACTCGCTTGTTAGCAACAGCTTCGCTCGGGAACAGTTTTGGCCCAAGGACTTCTGTCCTGATAATAGTCAAAATAACATTTAACTCATTGGTTTTCATGACCTCGTAACATTTGTTGGTCAAATGTCGCACGACGATTCAATTCATTTACTCGATCTTTCACGATCTTACTTCAACTTGTAACCTCTAAAATACAGATACTCTGTTTATCATCGGGAGTTGTACACATTTGTTTAATTAGGCGGTTCTCACGGATTTATGGGTGAATAGAAGTAATAAAATATTTTGTCATGTATACATTTTCTAAAATCGTATATGTACATATAGATTCAAATGAATAAGTTTACCTTAACTTATTTTGATTAGTACATACTAAATTATGCCTTCAAAATTATTTTAAAACCACACCTTTATTGAGTTGTTTAATTAAGTCAGATTATTTTATATAAAATGGTACACATTGTACATACTTCTAAATTACTAAGAACTTCATTCCGTTTATGTTGTCACATCAAACGTTTAAAGTTTTTTCAAAACCCCTTTTGATTGATCTTATCAAATTTTCACATTACTCTACAAGGTGTTTGGATCACGGTTCTTCTTATTCTCCGTTTAAGGATGGAACTTACCATTAAGTTCGTTGATAGAAACTCTTACACCACTTTGGATTTCGGTTTTATAAAAAATATTGGAAAGTCCTTGCGCTCATAAAATTTTCCCTCTTATGGTTGGACATGGCCGAAACACGGACTGATAAATCAATTTTCTGGGGTACACTCGGTGGTCACCCTATTGTAGAAAAGGCGCTATGTGGGTTTCTACCCCAACTGTTGTTATAGTGGGTATCATGGATATATATTTCACTAGACCGTTTGAGGAGTTTCTACTCTCAATATTCGCTGTCAACCACAACACCCTCATAAACATCAATCCTAGGATTCAATACTTTGAGGTGCACGAAATTATTTTTGGAGATTCATCTCACCTGGAGGCGGTCATTATTTATAACCCATGATTCGCGTTCTTTTCATCCGCACATAAATTTAAGAATATAGATGAATCCTAGATTTCCTCGCTCATTGTACAAGGAAGTACACTCTCGTTGAAATATCACACCTTTCGTACGTCTTCCTTTCGGAAATGTAATGAAAATTTACTTTGAAATCCCTGATCCTCGTTATCTCCTTTGAGAGAATTGCCTTAAATATCTATGCCACTTATGTGACTACTCCATATATTTCTTCCTTCATTGTTGCAACTATATTTCATTCATCCCAGTTCGTCCCCTTGGGGAGCTTCTGTTTTGTTTGTTAAGAAGAAGAGTGGATCGTTCCGATGGTGTATTGATTATCGTGAATCGAACAAGCTTACTGTTAAAAACTGTTACCCTCTTCCGAGAATCGATGATCTATTCGATCAGCTTCAAGGTTCGTCTGTTTATTCTAAGATTGATCTTCGTTCCGGCTATCATCAGTTGCGTGTTAAAGAATCTAATGTTCCGAAAACTGCTTTTCGCACCCGTTATGGTCACTTTGAATTCCTTGTTATGCCGTTCAGATTGACAAATGCACCTGCTGTGTTCATGGACCTCATGAACCGTGTGTGTAGACCCTATCTGGATAAATTCGTTATTGTCATCATCGACGACATCCTTATTTATTCTAAGAATGATGAAGAGCACGCAGAACATTTGAAGTTAGTGCTTGATTTATTGAGAAAAGAAGAGTTGTACGCTAAGTTCTCTAAGTGTGTTTTCTAGTTAAGAGAAGTTCAATTCCTTGGACATATTGTTAGTGAACAGGGAATACAAGTTGATCCTGCTAAAATTAAGGTGATTGAAAGGTGGGAAATTCCGAAAACTCCTACTCAGATTCGTCAGTTTCTAGGGTTGGCAGGTTACTATAGAAGGTTCATTCAAGATTTCTCTCGTATAGCGAAACCTCTGACTGCTTTAATGCACAAGGGGAAGAAGTATGAGTGGAAGGATGGACAAGAGACTGCTTTTCAGATTTAGAAGAAGAAGTTGACTACTGCTCCGATATTGTCACTACCTGATGATAATGATGATTTTGTTGTTTATTGTGATGCTTCGCGTCAAGGCTTTGGTTGTGTTTTGATACAACGAAAGAAAGTCGTCGCTTATGCGTCACGTCAGTTGAAGATCCATGAACAGAATTATACAACCCATGATTTAGAATTTGGAGCTGTTGTGTTTGCGCTTAAGAATTGGAGACATTACTTATATAGAGGCAAATGTACTGTGTACACTAATCACAAAAGTCTTCAACATATCCTTGATCAGAAACAGTCGAATATGAGGCAACGAAGATGGATTGAGACGTTGAACGATTATGATTGTGAACTTTTATATCATCCGGGGAAGGCTAATGTTGTGGCCGATACATTAAGTCGTAAAGAGAGGACTGAACCTCATAGGTTTAGGGCCTTAAATATGACCATTTGAACAAACCTTGCAAGGCAGATTCTTGCAGCTCAATAAGAAGCCTTGAAGGAGGAGAATTTTGTAACGGGAAGGTCCGAGGCTTGAGTAAACAGTTAGAGATACGAACCGATGGTACTCGGTATTTTACGGGATGCCTTTGGGTTTCGAAGTTTGGTGATCTGCGACAAATTGTTCTAGAGGAGGCTCATAAGTCTAGGTACTCTATTCATCCTGATTCAGGAAAGATGTATCATGATCTTAAGGAGCTGTATTGGTGGCCTCATTTAAAGGCTGATGTGGCTACGTATGTGACTAAGTGTTTGACCTGTGCTAAGGTTAAAGCTGAACATCAGAACCGTCAGGACTTTTGGTGCAACCTGAAATTCCCGAGTGGAAGTGGGAAGGTATTACTACGGATTTTATTACGAAACTACCGAGAGCTGTGGGTGGTTATGATACCATTTGGGTTATTGTTGACCGACTCATAAAGTTAGCTCATTCCTTTTCGATTAAGGAAACAGATTCGATGGAGAAGCTTACTCGTTTGTATTTGAAGGGGATTATTTCAAGGCATGGTGTTCCTGTATCTATTATTTCAGACCGAGACAGTCGATTTATATCGAGGTTTTGGCAACCCTTACAGGAAGCTTTGGGAACTAAGTTAGATATGAACACTGCTTATCATCCACAGTCAGATGGTCAGAGTGAAAGGACCATTCAAACATTGGAAGACATGTTACGAGCAGGCATCATTGATTTTGGTAGTGGTTGGGATAAGTACTTGCCACTAGCTGAATTTTCTTATAATAACCGCTATCATGCAAGAATTAAGTCGCACCTTTTGAAGTGCTGTATGGTGAAAAGTGTAGGTCTCCTGTCTACTGGAATGAGGTTGGGGATGCTCAACTCATAGGTCCAGGAATTATTCATGAGACTACCGAGAAGATCGTACAGATTAAGGAAAGTTTGAGAACCGCCAGAAGTAGGCAAAAGAGCTATGCCAATAAGAGAAGGAACGATATTGAATTTTAGGTTGGTGATCATGTAATGTTGCAGGTATCACCTTGGAAGGGCGTGATACGTTTTGGTAAAAGGGGAAAGTTGAGTCCTCGTTTTGTTGGACCATTTGAGATTATTGAGAGAGTTGGACCCGTGGCTTATCGTTTGAAATTGCCACAAGAACTCAGTGCTGTTCATAACGTTTTTTTTCATGTATCGAACTTAAAGAAGTGTTTGGCCGAAGCCGATAAGACTATTCCTCTGGAGGAACTTCATGTTGATAAGCAACTTCATTTTATTGAGGAACCTGTTGAAATTATGGACCGAGAGGTTAAGACTCTGAAGCAGAGTAGAATTCCTATTGTCCGGGTTATATAGAACGCCAGGCGCGGTCCCGAGTTCACTTGGGAGCGTGAAGATCAGATGAAGCAGAAGTAACCGCATATGTTCCCAGATGCCGAGGAAACCCCTGCACCTGCTTAAATTTCGGGACGAAATTTCCGTAACGGGAAGGTACTGTAACGACCCTACTTTTTCCGTTATCTTTTGCCGTTAATTATTTAACGACCGTTAATTATTATTCATGCCACGTCATTTCTATGACCTATATTATTATTTTTTTAATAATATATTAATTATTATGTGTTATATGAATATTTGTATTCATATCTTTAATTGTACGTTTCTACGTGTCGCGGATTTCTATCCGGCGAATCTTTTCGGTTTTCAAACCAACGGTCGAGCTTTTGAGATTTTTAAATTCTAATTATTTTAAATATGATATTTTAATGTCATATATTTATATATAGTGTTTATGTATATTTTTCGTCGCGTATTTGTTATCTCTCCGAATTTTCAATCGCGTAGTAGCGTTTTCGCGTTTCGGGCTTCGTTTGGGCGTTCGGACCACAAGAGATTATCCACATGATCAAAGTGGGCCATGTGGGGCCCACCCCTTGCCAAATTCAGCCGAACATAGGCTTACACCCCCACCATTTCTCATTTTCCATTTTATTTCTAATTTACACTTCTAATTTTCACCTAAAACCTAATTTTGTGTTCTCTCCTCTCCCTCCTTTCTTTTTGGCCGAACCCTAGCACACTCCTATCATAATATTCGGCCAACATCATCAACCAATCAATTCTTCATCATTTTTCAAGGCTAGAGACATATTCGGGTTGCTATTTTCGCGTTCTTTCATCCTCTTCTTCTCGATTCTTGATTAGGGTATATACATAAACCCTAGCTTTTTCATTTTTCAATTAATTTTTCTGTATTTTGATGTTATATTGATAGTATGATAGTTACATATTATTGTATTGATGATCGTATGCATAGAATTACTCGTAAACATATGTTTTCGGTTTGATATAATTGGAACAGCAGCTTTTTCGTGTGTTTCTGCTATTGTGAATGATATAAAAGTTAAAATAAAGTATCTAGATGAGTTCCTCTCATCAAGACATTAATTTTAGACTCCGGATTCATGTCGTTTCGATTCCCGGAGCCCTAGATATGATCAAAGTGGTATTTTGTTAAGATTGAAATGTGATTTTGGTATGAACCAGGTTTGGTCCGACTTTGTGACCATAATTGGTGACTCTAGGGTGTGTTAGTGTGTTAGGACTGATGGTGGGATGAACTTTCATGTTCGGGTCATCTCAATCCGAGCCACGAATCACCCGATGCGTCTAAAACACGATTTTGGTTGAATTGAAGTTTCAAGTAGTGAATTGGCTGTACATCACGACTTGTGGGATGTTCTTGGGGTGTTCTTGAGTGTACCAAAGTGTCGGGTGGTTTGCTTAGGCGGAGATATATGTAAGGCTCGCCGAAAACCGACACCCGGGGCTCAGGATACGACCCGATGAACTTTTGATTTAAAACTTGTGACTAATTATTAAACTTATGATATAAATAATGGATTTCATTATTATTTAATTACTTATGATAAAAAAAGTAATTATTATTATTTACAACTTATGATATATATTTATTATATCATTTAATTAATACTTATGATTTAATTAACATTTTAATTAAACATATGATAAATGATACTTCATTATTAATGGAAAATACTTATGATAAGTATTAAACTTATATTATGAGATTACTATTATAAGACTTATAATAAGGATTAATTAATTATTTAATTATTCTAAGGCTTAGTTATTATTTAATTATAATTTAATTATTAAATACTTATGATTTAATAATTATAATTAGAAACTTATGATATGATTAATAATTCATTATTAATTAATAATACTTATGATATGATTTAAAATTTATTATTAATTAATAATACTTACATTATGACTAATATTTAATTAATTAATTAAATACTTATGTTATATTAATTATACCATTTAAACTTATATTAACTTTAATAATTCATTTTAATTTAATTAAACTTATGTTATGACATAATTAGACATATTTAACTTTAATAAACGTTATAACTTATGATATTATTATAACTTACACTTTTAAAATTTACATTGACCATGTTTGACCAAGGTTGACTTTTGAGTTGACTTTCGGTTGACTTTGACTTTCAGTTGACTTTTGTTGACTTTCTAATTAAGGAAACTTTCCTAACTTATAAACTTTCCTAAAATAGCAACTTTCTAAATTTGGAAACTTTCCAAAAATAGAAACTTTCCAAAAATAGAAACTTTCCAAAAATAGAAACTTTCCAAAAATAGAAACTTTCCAAAAATGGAAACCTGCTAAAAATAGAAACTTTCTAAAAATAGAAAGTATGTGTCCGTAAGCTGTTCCGATCAAACCGATGCATATTGAGTATTGTTCTATGACTACTTGCAACATGTACAATAGCTGTCATACTAAGACTTGACCTAAGTTAGTTATTTATATCGACCTGCTTTATTTATAGGTCGGCGTTGTGATCATTCCTGATCACTGTACTACATTTACTGTTCGCTTAATTGTATTGGTTACTTCGTTGCTATTAAGGTGAGTTATAGTCCCATCTTTCTATTTTAAATCTTTTGGGATGAGAATACATGCAATTTATTTTATATTTTGGACACATGTGGAAGTTGGTTTAAATTATTCATTGTGAGTTGAACAAAAATATTCTCTAGTCTGGTAACTGTAATCACTGGTTTCTACTGGTGAACGCGAATCCTACGGATAGATCTATCGGGTTTGACAACCCCATTTCGAGCTAGTCGCGCTAGCAATTTATAATCGGAATGTTTAGTACTTCGTATTTTGTTGTAGATACACTTGTTCGGTGTATATTATTTATTGTGTTTGGCAAGGGTAAATAAAGGGTTAAGTGGTTACCAGGTGGCTCACGGAAAATGGAATAATGTTTTATTATATGTTTTCTAGCATATAATTTGGTGGTTTAAAAAGGAGTTTTATGTTTTCAAACATAAATTTTTATTGTTTAAATTAAATATTGTTTGCAATATTAAACCTATAATTCACTCAACATTTTTGTTGACAGTTACTCGCATGTTTTATTCTCAGGTTCATGATTGATTGCTTCCGCTGTGCTTAGAGAGTCTGCATATTTATGATAGCAGCTTTTGTTAAACATTAACTTGCACTCTATTTTGTTACATTAAATAGTGGTTGTTTGTTGACTTTGTTTTGGTCAACTTTTGGTTAAAGTATTATTGTATAGTTTTTCTAAACTTATATATTTTAGTAGATTTCCTTTATAGGAAATCATTTTTAAATAAAGAATGCAAGGTTGTTTTATTAAATTCATATAGAGTTTCGATCAAGCTGTGGGACCAAGTGACGGAGCCGTTAAGTGTTTTGACGGAGTCGTCACAACTGCATTTAAGGTCTCCTTGCTAGCAGCAATAACGTTTCCTTGAATCTCATCAGGAAGACCTTCTATGTACCGCTCAATCTTCTTTTGTTCAGTTGGTACCATATCCAGGCACAAAGAAACCAACTCTATAAACCTGTTGGTATAAGCTTCAATGTTAGTACCAATGACCTTCAATTCCCAAAACTCCACTTCTAGCCTTTGAATTTGATTCCTTGGGCAAAACTTATCCGTCATCATTCTTTTCACAACGGCCCATGGAATAGCATTAGTAGCATCTAGCCCCACAGTTTGGGCATAAGCGTTCCACCAAGTCAAGGCAAGGCCACCTAAGGTGTGAGTGGCATACTTCACCTTGTCGGCTTCCGTACAGTTACAGATACGAAAGATTGATTCGACTTTTTCAAACCAATGAGTTAACTCGACTGCTTCCTCATTCCCATTGAAGGACGGAGGCTTACAGTTCATGAACTCCTTGTAGGTACATGATGTTGGTGGATTCCCTTGGTTGTTCCCTTGATTATTGTTGCCTTGGGCGGCAGCAAGCAGTTGTTGAAATTGTGCGGGTGTCAAAGTGACGTTTGGAAGAGTGTTAGCACCATGAGTTGATTGAGCCTTGATCTTCAATATATAAAAATAGTATTAGTTGAAGAGTTATGGTGCTAATGAGTTATAAATTGTTTAATAAATGCACCAATTTCACACAACAAGTAATAGGGAAATATATAAGAGAAAAAACAACGAGATGTAATAAAACACTTAAATTTTATTAAACATCACAAAGATAACTAAAATCTCTTATTACACGGTACGAAAACTAGAATAAACACGAAACAAAACTAAGATAGTAGTTTTAGGCAAAGCCTTTACAATGAATGAAAACACTAGCACGAAAATGGAAAACATATGCTAGAAGGACACTATCTAATGTTACTCTTTGAAGAAATCTTCAAAATCCTTCATTGACTTATCTAGAAGCGCTTTCATGTCAGCCATCATCTTCCCCAATTGATCTTGGTTCTTCTCGATCTTAGCCAATCGGGCATGAATAGACGCTTGCTCTTTATCCCATAGGAGATCTTGAACAGATTTCATGAAATCTTCAAATACTTGGTGCTTTTGCCTTTGGTACTTGATAAAATCAGACATGAAATCAAAGATGCTCTCTTGCTCCTTTTCCAACCTATCTTGGCGTTTAATAATCATTGCCAAGTCGGTAGTGTCTTGTCTCTTAGAAGGACCGGGGATATCATTAGTCGGGGTCTCGGGTTCCTTCCTCTTTAGAGAGAGAGGTGAGTCAACAGAGGGCTCGGATTCGGGTTCTTCCTCCTTGTCATCCCTATCATAGTTAGCATTAGTGCGAGATTCTCCCATAGGAGGAGAGTGTAGAGGAGTAGCAGGTGTGTAAACAGGTGATGTGGGCGGTGTAGTAGGTGTGTAGACTGGTGAGTTAACGGATCCTTCGGACTCGTCATCGGAGATGATGATTGGGCTAAAGCGAGACATCCTAAAAGACACGAAAGAACTAAGTTAGGCAAGTTCTAAGGAAGACGCAAAAGCACGAATTAAAACATAAAGGAAAGTACTTAAAAATCGAGATAGGAAAGGTTATAGTCCTATGGATTACTAAGGCACCTTAACTAACACATAAGGCACACATAAAATGCAATCCTGGTTCTCTATAACAACCTGGCTCTGATACCAATCTATCACACCCCCTAAATGGAACCGGGGGTAATCTGTGACTAACCAATATCATAACACAAGTGTAAAGCGAGAACGACTCTATATGAGATGTTTTAACTAAAAACCAATGTATTAACGCAGCGGAATGTATTAAGTCATTACAATTTGTAATTCAAAAATGGAAATGTAAATTCAAATGTTTAAATGCAATAATGTAAATGATAATATGCGGACTCCAAAAGCAGCAAAGTCCAAATAGCATACAAGTCTTTAGCAATCTTCACCTGAGACAAAACATGCTTAAAGAGTCAACCAAAAAGGTTGAGTGAACAACATAGGTTTAATATATAGTTTTAGACCACAAGATTTGGTTATAAAATTTAATCAGTTCGTTAGTAGTGCTGAGGTGTATGATATCCATTGACCAACGGTCATCCGGATAGAGACGTCACTCTCAATAGCGCTACCCATAACAATTAAGCTTGCCAAAATTTCAGCAACTAACGATATCATGGCAGGGATTAAGCATGAATCAAAGCATGTCATAGCACAGTTTGAACTAATCAAAATAAAGTTTTCGTGTACATGTGTCTAAGCGTAAAACAGTTTGAAAACAAGCATGTGTCTCACCCCAAAGTTCAAAATAAATATATAAAGAAAGTTAAAAAAAAGTGGGGCTATGAAGTTCACCTTAATAGCAAGCAAGCAAATCCACGCAAGTAGTATGAATGGAGTGTGTAATCGGAGATCTCAACCTAGAGATATAATGTTCGATTAGTTGATGTCTAATAGACATATAGCTTGTTTATTAATATAGTAAACTATATTAACAGTGACCGTTTTCGAGAAGGTTATATGTATATAAGTGATAATATACTTAGTGTTATTAAGTGTTACTATATAGGTATGTGTATAAGTTTTACTAATAATCTTAATAATGGTATTATTATTTACTTTAATCAATTACTATGTATATCTATCATTATACGTTACATCTATAAATATGACTCTTTGATGATACATACATATACATATATTCTTTATTATTATACTTGTATGTATTTATAACTATATGATACATACATAGTAGGCGTATGTGTTACTTATATAATAATGTAAGATGGTACATATACATATAATTATTACTTCTTATTATTATTAGGTTTACTAACTTATTAACTTACATAATGAACATTCATACATACATTCACACGTACATATACATACTTATATACACATACATATACACGTATGCATATATTTACATATACACACACTGTGATGCCCCGTACAAAACTATCATGTACGAATCATCAACAACAGGATCATTACAAGGTTAAGTACTATATGCTGTAATAAAAGAAGTTGCATTCACGATAAAAAGGTGACGTCATAACCGACATCAAATGTTTTACACCAACAGTATGCTTCTACGAATAGCAAGCATGAATAAATGTATGTGACCCTTAGGTCGTTACAAAACATAGTTCAAAAGTATTAAAGTTTGAATGCAAGATAAATAGTTCATGCGGTGATAACACTAGAGCAGCGGGTGTCTACGGCAAGACTAGCACGACAGCGGAAGCAAATAGCCTTAAGCACCTGAGAAAAACATGCTTAAAAACGTCAACACAAAGGTTGGTGAGCTATAGTTTAAGTATAACAGTATGTAAGGTAGGCCACGAGATTTCAGTGCTACAAAGAGCGTTTCAAAACAGTATGATAAAGTATATGTTAACCGTGGGCACTTGGTAACTAACTTAACGTTTATACCCCCTGAAAGTACACTTGGCAAGTGCGTATGTCTACGAAGTATTAAACACTCGTTAAATGCTAGCGCTACTAGCCCGAGTGGGGATGTCAAACCCTATGGATCCATATCTAAGATTCGCGTTCACGGTTCAAAAACCAATGATTAAACGTTACCGAGCTAAAGGGAATGTTTATGCCGTTGTATAACCCACACATATATAAAGTTTAAGTACTCGTGCCTAGTATGTAAAACATAAAATCCGCATGTATTCTCAGTTCCCAAAATATGTTAAAGTAAAAAGGGAATGCTATAACTCACAATGATAAAGTAGCGGTAAAGTATGACTCGGAAAGTAAGTAAGTAATGAAGGTCGTCCAAACAGGTCCTCAACCTAAGTCAAATAGTACTAAGTTAGTAAATCGTCCGAAAAGGTTTAAAAGTATGTAAATAAGGTCTTAAGGGTCATCATCATTCATCATCAAACAAAAGGTGTAAAGTAGGTTTCGTTCATGGAAGTAGTTTAAAACAAAAGCTGATTCGATCAGTCACCATGGCCTCTACCCTTACTGATTTAAGGTGAGACCAGTGGCCATGGCTCCGTATATGAGTCCTTTAAGTGTGGTAAAATTTACAGAAGCAAACTCGTCTTCGTTTGATCGTGGCGACGGTCTAAGTGCGAGTAGGTCAGAAATTTCTGCACAACGTTAAAAGGACATAGTGACGATCGGAGGGCCATAAATCCTAAACCGTAACTCGGATTAAGACGAGTCCTATATGAAAAATTATCTACTCAAAAATATATATATCTGAAAATCAGGGTTACAGTAGTACAGGTGTACTGGTCTGTTACAGAACCCAGAAAACAGTAGGCAGAAGACAGAAAACAGAAAAATAGTGGGTTCCGGTGGTCTTGGTGCTCGATGCTTATCACGGTTCTCATCCTTGATGCATATAGCTTCAAGTGTACAACTCGTTGATGTGTTTGTATTATCTTAACCAAGGTTTCACCATCATAACACTTGTGCAAGTCCAAGACATGTAGCACAACTCACTTAAGAGTTGTATGAAGTTTGATGAACCAAAGTTACATCAAGGTCTTAGATCTAACACTTACATGAACTTTAAAACTAATAATAAGTTACAAACTTGGAAGTGAACTTATGAAATCAAGATCTTAAGATGTAGAACATAGTTCTTAGTTTGATCTTGAAGATCCAAGACTCAAAAGTTTAGATCTAACATAAGTGTACAAAGTTATAATTAAAGAAACTTACTTACATGTTCTTGAACTTTTAAAGTTAATTTTAGTTCAAGATTAATGAGATCAAAGTTAACTAGTAACATTTGACCAATAACAACCAACAAACATGAAATTAAAGTGCATAAAATGAAGACATAAACTAAGTAAATAAGTAAATGATTCATGGTGGTTCATACTTTAAAGATTCAAACCAAAGTTTGATCTTTAAGAAAGTAAACTTTAAAGTTTACTAACATGAATTACAAGTATGAGTTTAACAACCATGAACCTTAAATCTTTTGAAACAATAAATGTAGAATCATAAACTAGTAAGTTTATGTTCTTGTGTTCTTGAAAATACAAGATATTATGAAGAATCCAACTAAAGAGTTGATTCTTGAAACTAGTAAAGAAAATAATAACAACAAAGTTCATGTAACTAAGTAACAACAACAACTAACAAGTATCAAGTAATTATACAACATCAAAGAACAAAGATGATGATGATTAAGGGTGTAAGGTCACGGTTTTTAAGCAAGAAAAGAAAGGAGAATTGTTCATAAAGCTTACAAGTATTAGAGAGAAAATGAGAGAAAGTAAGTTGTAAGTTTGAAGTGTGAGAAAAGAGAAGTGAATGCAAGTAATGAAGTAGTCAAAAAAAAGTTGAAACTCCTCTACAAGCCCAAGAAGGCCGACGGTTCTAGGGGGAATGGAGGGAAGAAAAAAATTCTTTGGTCACTTGCATGTAAAGCCTTCAAAGTTGGTTATTAGATGGTTATATGCATGGGGATAACAAGTAACTAGCTAGTAACAAGATTCTTAATGAAATAAACTAACTAGTTGCAACCTAAATGATACTTACATGTGAGTATGGGCTTAAGAGTCCATGAAAGAAGTAGGGTGGGCTCTTTAAGTCCATGTACAAAAATAAAGCCCAAGTTTGTAAGTAATTAACAAGTAATCCAATAAAAGCCCATGTAATTAACTAATAGCCTTAGTTAATTAAAATGATTAATAAACTTAATCATGAATGCAAATAATATCTAAAACAAAGACATTTCGGGCAATTAAAGTCAAGTACGGTGTATCATGGCAACAAGTAAATGTAATAACATACATTCGTTTTATCACAAGTATTAATAATAATAATTATTAATAAATAAACTTTGGAAAATCCAGGGTCGTTACATTACCCACCTGTTAAAGAAAATTTCGTCCCGAAATTTAAGCTGAGGTAGATGGAGGAGTCGGGAAAAGGTGAGGATACTTCCGCATCATTTGATCCTCTCGCTCCCAAGTAAACTCAGGTCCTCGTTTGGCATTCCATCGTACTTGTGCAATAGGAATCTTGTTGCGTTTCAAAGTTTTGATCTCTCGATCCATAATTTCAACAGTTTCTTCCACAAAGTGGAGTTTGTCGTCAATCGTAAGTTCCTCAAGTGGTATGATAAGTTCGGGTGCAGCAAGACACTTCTTCAAGTTTAACACGTGGAAGGTAGGATGAACTGAGCTCAATTGTGCTGGTAAATCCAAACGGTAAGCAACGGGTCCAACACGCTCCAAGATTTCAAAAGGACCAATGTATCGTGGGTTCAACTTTCCACGTTTTCCAAAACAGATCACACCCTTCCAAGGTGCAACCTTCAACATTACACGATCACCAACGTTGAATTCAAAGTCTTTACGTTTAAGATCGACATAACTCTTTTGGCGATCACGGGCAGTCTTAAGTCTAGCTTGAATCTGAGCAATCTTCTCCGTCGTTTCATGGACTACCTCGGGTCCGGTGATTTTCTTTTCGCCTACTTCGGCCCAACAAATAGGAGATCGGAACTTGCGGCCATACAATACTTTAAAAGGTGCGGCATTAATGCTCGAGTGATAACTGTTGTTGTACGAGAATTCGGCTAGTGGCAAATGCCTTTCCCAGGCTTTTCCAAAGTCAATGACACATGCACGTAACATGTCCTCCAAGGTCTGAATCATTCGTTCACTTTGCCCGTCAGTCTGAGGGTGATAAGCAGTACTCATGTCAAGACGAGTTCCCATGGCTTCTTGCAAAGAACGCCAAAATCTAGAAGCAAAACGGGGATCGCGATACGAGATGATCAATAGAGGTACACCATGACGAGATACAACCTCCTTGATGTATAGATGAGCAAGTCTTTCCATTGTATCAGTTTCCTTCATCGCTAGGAAGTGTGAAGATTTGGTGAGGCGATCAACAATAACCCAAATGGTATCGTATCCGCCCACCATCTTTGGTAGCTTTGTGATGAAATCCATTGTTATCCGTTCCCACTTCCATTGTGAGATTTCTGGTTGTTGAAGCAAACTAGAAGGTCTCTGATGCTCAACTTTAACCTTCGAGCAAGTCAAACACTTACCAACATAAGTCGCAACGTCCTTCTTAAGATTCGGCCACCAATAATATTCTTTAAGGTCGTGGTACATCTTGCCCGCTCCAGGATGAATCGAATATCTCGATTTGTGTGCTTCATCAAGTATAAGGTTCCGTAGATCTCCATAAAGAGGTACCTAAATTCTTCCGGCATAACATCGGAGTCCAGACTCCCTAACCTCGAATCGAGAGACAAGTATGTTCAAATGATCATGAGTTATATTCTCCTTCTTAAGAGCCTCATCTTGGGCTACTCTAATCTGGCTGTTGAGGTTCGAATGGATGGTGATGTTCAGAGCCCTAACACGAAGAGGTGCCGTCCTCTCCTTTCAGCTTAAAGCGTCAGCTACAACATTGGCCTTGCCAGGATGATAACGAAGTTCACAATCGTAGTCATTGAGCGTCTCGATCCATCGACGCTGTCTCATATTCAGTTGTTTCTGATCGAAGATGTGCTGGAGACTCTTGTGATCGGTGAAAATAGTGCTCTTAGTTCCATACAAATAATGTCTCCACAATTTGAGTGCAAAGACAAAGGCTCCAAGTTCAAGATCGTGAGTAGTGTAGTTCTGCTCGTGAATCTTCAATTGGCGGGAGGCATAGGCAATAACCTTTGATTGTTGCATCAGTACATAACCAAAACCACTCTTCGATGCATCACAATAAACAATAAAGTTGTCACTGCCCTCAGGAAGTGATAGGATAGGTGCGGTGGTTAACTTCTTCTTCAAGGTTTGAAATACTGATTCGTGTGAGGGTTCCCAAATGAACTTCTTACCCTTGTGAGTCAGTGCGGTCAAAGGACGCGCAATCAGAGAAAATCCTTCAATAAACCTTCGATAGTAACCGGCGAGACCTAGGAATTGGCGAATATGAGTCAGAGTAGTGGAGGTCTCCCACTTGCTGATAGCTTCAATCTTGGTGGGATCAACTTTGAACCCTGGTCGCTCACAACATGACCCAGAAATTGTACTTCCTTCAACCAAAATTCACACTTGGAGAATTTGGCGTAAAGTTGCTCTTGTCTCAAGAGTTTAAGTACTAGTCGGAGGTGTTGCTCATGCTCTTCTTCGCTCTTAGAGTAGATGAGGATATCATCTATGAAGACGATAACAAACTTATCCAGGTACGGCTTGCAGACATGATTCATAAGATCCATGAACACGGCAGGTGCGTTGGTTAATCCGAATGGCATCACGAGAAATTCATAATGACCATAACGGGTTCTGAATGCAGTTTTCATCACGTCACTTTCCTTCACCCTCAACTGGTGATACCCAGATCGCAAATCGATCTTAGAGTAAACGCTCGATCCTTGTAGTTGATCAAAAAGATCATCAATTCGGGGAAGAGGATACCGATTCTTGATTGTCAATTTGTTGAGTTCACGGTAGTCGATACACATACGGAAGGATCCATTCTTCTTCTTCTTCACAAACAGCACGGGTACGCCCCAAGGCGAGAAACTTGGTTGGATAAATCCACGGTCAAGTAGTTCTTGTAGTTGGCTTTGTAATTCTTGCATCTCGGAAGGTGCGAGTCTATAAGGTGCGTGAGCTATAGGTGCAGCTCCTGGCACTAAATCAATCTGAAACTCTACTGCTCTCGGCGGCGGTAATCCAGGCAATTCTTCGGGGAAGACATCGGAAAATTCGTTCACAATTCGAACGTCGTTCACGCTTTTCACCTCAGTTTCTACTGTTTTCACATGCGCTAGGATAGCAAGACATCCCTTCTTCATAATCTTTTGCACTTTCACGCAACTAATGAGGTTCAGCTTCGAGGTACATCTCTCTCCGTGGATGATCAGTGGCTCACCGTCTCCTTGTGGTATACGAAGAGCTTTATCTCCACATATAATATCGGCCCTTATCTTGCTCAACCAATCCATACCAATGATCACGTCAAAACATCCCAGTTTGATAGGTATCAAATCAATTTCGAAATCTGCACCAGCTATGTTGATAATAGCTCCTTGACTGATATGGTCTGTAGTGACCCGAACTTTTCCGAACCTTTCTATGATTATATGTTTAATGAAAACTATATTTACATGATTAAATGTTTCCAACATGTTAAGCAATCAAACTTGTTAAGACTTGATTAATTGAAATAGGTTTCACATAGACAATTGACCACCCAAGTTGACTGGCGATTCACGAACGTTAAAACTTGTAAAAACTATATGATGACATATATATGGATATATATATAGTTAACATGATATTATGATAAGTAACCATATCATTAAGTATATTAGCAATGAACTACATATGTAAAAACAAGACTACTAACTTAATGATTTTGAAACGAGACATATATGTAACGATTATCGTTGTAACGACATTTAATGTATATATATATCATATTAAGATATATTAATAAATCATGATATCATGATAATGTAATAATTTAACATCTCATTTGATTTAATAAACAATGGGTTAACAACATTTAACAAGATCGTTAACCTAAAGGTTTCAAAACAACACTTACATGTAACGACTAACGATGACTTAACGACTCAGTTAAAATGTATATACATGTAGTGTTTTAATATGTATTCATACACTTTTGAAAGACTTCAAGACACTTATCAAAATACTTCTACTTAACAAAAATGCTTACAATTACATCCTCATTCAGTTTCATCAACAATTCTACTCGTATGCACCCGTATTCGTACTCGTACAATACACAGCTTTTAGATGTATGTACTATTGGTATATACACTCCAATGATCAGCTCTTAGCAGCCCATGTGAGTCACCTAACACATGTGGGAACCATCATTTGGAAACTAGCATGAAATATCTCATAAAATTACAAAAATATGAATAATCATTCATGACTAATTTACATGAAAACAAAATTACATATCCTTTATATCTAATCCATACACCAATGACCAAAAACACCTACAAACACTTTCATTCTTCAATTTTCTTCATCTAATTGATCTCTCTCAAGTTCTATCATCAAGTTCTAAGTGTTCTTCATAAATTCCAAAAGTTCTAGTTTCATAAAATCAAGAATACTTCCAAGTTTGCTAGCTTACTTCCAATCTTGTAGAGTGATCATCCAACCTCAAGAAATCTTTCTTATTTACAGTAATATATCTTTCTAATACAAGGTAATACTAATATTCAAACTTTGATTCAATTTCTATAACTATAACAATCTTATTTCGAGTGAAAATCTTACTTGAACTGTTTTCGTGTCATGATTCTGCTTCAAGAACTTTCAAGCCATCCAAGGATCCTTTGAAGCTAGATCCATTTTTCTCATTTCCAGTAGCTTTATCCAGAAAACTTGAGGTAGTAATGATGTTCATAACATCATTCGATTCATACATATAAAGCTATCTTATTCGAAGGTTTAAACTTGTAATCACTAGAACATAGTTTAGTTAATTCTAAACTTGTTCGCAAACAAAAGTTAATCCTTCTAACTTGACTTTTATAATCAACTAAACACATGTTCTATATCTATATTATATGCTAACTTAATGATTTAAAACCTGGAAACACGAAGAACACTGTAAAATCGGACATACGCCGTCGTAGTAACACCGCGGGCTGTTTTGGGTTAGTTAATTAAAAACTATGATAAACTTTGATTTAAAAGTTGTTCTTCTAGGAAAATGATTTTTCTTATGAATATGAAACTATATCCAAAAATCATGATTAAACTCAAAGTGGAAGTATGTTTTCTAAAATGGTCATCTAGACGTCGTTCTTTCGACTGAAATGACTACCTTTACAAAAATGACATATAACTTATATTTCTGACTATAAACCTATACTTTTTATGTTTAGATTCATAAAATAGAGTTCAATATAAAACCATAGCAATTTGATTCACTCAAAACGGATTTAAAATGAAGAAGTTATGGGTAAAACAAGATTGGATAATTTTTCTTGTTGTAGCAACGTGAAAATTGGTAACAAATCTATATTAATCATATCCTAGCTAACTTATATTGTATTATACATGTATTCTAATATATTATGTAATCTTGGGATACCATAAACACGTATGCAAATGTTTTGACATATCATATCGACCCATGTGTATATATTATTTGGAACAACCATATACACTCTATATGCAGTAATGTGGGAGTTAGCTATACAGGGTTGAGGTTGATTCCAAAAATATATATACTTTGAGTTGTGATCAATACTGAGATACGTATACACTGGGTCGTGGATTGATTCAAGATAATATTTATCAATTTTTTCTGTACATCTAACGTTGGACAACTAGTTGTAGGTTACTAACGAGGACAGCTGACTTAACAAACTTAAAACATCAAAATGTATTAAAAGTGTTGTAAATATATTTTGAATATACTTTGATATATATGTACATATTTGTTATAGGTTTGTGAATCGACCAGTGGCCAAGTCTTACTTCCCGACGAAGTAAAAAAAAATATGTGAAAGTGAGTTATAGTCCCACTTTTAAAATCTAATATTTTTGGGATGAGAATACATGCAGGTTTTATAAATGATGTACAAAATAGACACAAGTACGTGAAACTACATTCTATGGTTGAATTATCGAAATCGAATATGCCCCTTTTTATTAAGTCTGGTAATCTAAGAATTAGAGAACAGACACCCTAATTGACGTGAATCCTAAAGATAGATCTATTGGGCCTAACAAACCCCATCCAAAGGATCGGATGCTTTAGTACTTCGAAATTTATATCATATCCGAAGGGTGTCCCAGAATGATGGGGATATTCTTATATATGCATCTTGTTAATGTCGGTTACCAGGTGTTCACCATATGAATGAATTTTATCTCTATGTATGGGATGTATATTGAAATATGAAATCTTGTGGTCTATTATTATGATTTGATAATATATAGGTTAAACCTATAACTCATCAACATTTTTGTTGACGTTTTAAGCATGTTTATTCTCAGGTGAATACTAAGAGCTTCCGCTGTTGTATACTAAAATAAGGACAAGATTTGGAGTCCATATTTGTATGATATTATGTAAAAACTGCATTCAAGAAACATATGTCGATGTAATATATTTCTATTGTAAACCATTATGTAATGGTCGTGTGTAAACATTATATTTTAGATTATCATTATTTGATAATCTACGTAATGTTTTTAAAACCTTTATTGATAAAATAAAGGTTATGGTTGTTTTAAAAATGAATGCAGTCTTTGAAAAACGTCTCATATAGAGGTCAAAACCTCGCAACGAAATCAATTAATATGGAACGTTTATAATCAATATGAACGGGACATTTCAGTTGGTATCAGAGCGTTAGTCTTAGAGAACCAGAATTTTGTATTAGTGTGTCTTATCGAGTTTGTTAGGATGCATTAGTGAGTCTGGACTTCGACCGTGTTTACTTGAAAAATGATTGCTTAACAAATTTTGTTGGAAACTATATATTTTTAACATGTGAATATTATGTGATATATTAATCTCTTAACGTGTTTGATATTATGTGATAGATGTCTACCTCTAGAACAAGTCCCATTGACTCACCTAATAATAATGAAGAGTCAAATATAAATTGGAATGATTCGTGGACTGATTCACAAGTTTCCGAAGAGGAACCGGAAGAAGAGTCGGAACCGGAAGAAGAATCGAAACCGGAAGAAGAATCGGAACCGGAAGAAGAAATAGAACCAGTGGGGGAAATAATAAAACGGTTAAGTAGAAGAAAATCCTCAACCAACCGACCAAAGTTAATTATGGTCAATGGTGTTTCCGCCAAGGAAGCAAAGTATTGGGAGGATTACCAATTCTCCGATGAATCGGATCCCAACAAGGATTCCGATGATGTTATAGAAATTACCCCAATACAATTTAATAAGGCAAAAGAGAACAATAAGGGAAAGGGCATAAAAATAGAGAAATTTGATTCCAAACCCGATGAACTTTATATGTATCGTCAACACCCGTATTTCTTAAGTTGTGACAATAACACGGGAACCTCTAGACCACCAGGTTTTTCTAAACCAATGTGGAAAACGACGGTTTGTATTAGGGGAACATCATATATCCCTAGAAACTTGGCAAAATGAACCAAAACCGAAGAAGAAGAAACGAGCGAGTCGGAATAAGATAGTTGTATTCGTGTGGTGTAATATATGTAATATAGTGTGCTTATGCTTTATGATATATGTAAAAATTGCTTGTATTAATAAGTATTTTTTTTATGAATCTAACTCTTGTCTATTTTACTGTATAAAAACACAAAATGGATAGACAACCCAATATTTTAAGAGACCTACCCGGAGACATGATTGATGAAATCTTGTCTAGAGTCGGTCAGAATTCATCGGCACAACTATTTAAGGCGAGATCAGTTTGTAAGACATTCGAAGAACGTTCTAAGAATGCCTTGGTTTATAAAAGGCTTTCGTTCGAAAGATGGGGGATATCACATTGGGAAATCCATAAGTAACGATGTGTTTACTTTGACGCATATATTGCGGGGAACCCAAATGCTATTTTACGCAACGGGTTAAGAAATTATTTTGACTCAATATATCCGAATATAGGACTTCGTGATTTAGAAAAAGTGGCTAACATGCAACATAAATAAGCATGTTATGCTTACGGGTTAGTAATGTTCTCTTCTCACCAAAGTGAGAACAAGAACATCGGGCTACAACTATTAAACAAAACGTTCCCACAAGTGACGGAGTCGGTAATTGGGGTAAGAAATGAGGTTTTTAGATTGTTACGGGCCTGTTGGACATTACGTAACCCTCGTCCCTTTGACGATGTTACAACACGCTGTCTTATTAACGGCCATAACGGTTATGTTCCACAAGACCAAGGATGGGAAGTAGTCCTAGTAAAACCAGAATGCATGACTTGTTTCTGGACGTATGAATTACGTGTCTTTATTGCCTTTACTGAACGACTTGTGTACTAGCTAGAATTATCTTCACAACTATCTTGTATCAAAGTTATTGTGTGCTATATTTCATGCTATATGTAAAATAAGCGGTATCGTAAGTTTGTAAAATATTGTGTAAAAGTTTGAACGCGAAATATTATTATAATCAGTTTTTCATATAGAATTGTAGTAGTTGAATTGTATATTAGCTACTAAGTATGAACTTAACGGGTAGGTACTACCCAAATTTAAACTTATAAAACGCTAATATGAAGAAAAAGCTTTTATAAATGAGTTCATATTATGCTACGAGATACTATTGACTACTCTTAATATTCTATATGATTAACTTGTTTCATTTGACTATTTAAAGGAAATGGCACCGACTACTCGACAAACCATGAATATGAGCGAATAGGAATTTCGTACCTTTCTTGCGGAAAACATAGCCGCAGTACAGGCTGCGCTACATACCAATAATAACCTTGGATCTAGTAGTACAGGAAATTGTGTAGGATGTACCTACAAAGAATTCACTGCCTGCAAACCTTTGGAATTTGATGGAACCGAAGGACCGATCGGATTGAAACTGTGGACCGAGAAGGTCGAATCGGTGTTTGCCATAAGTAAGTGTACTAAAGAGGACAAAGTGAAGTACGCTACGCATACCTTCACAGGTTCTGCGTTAACATGGTGGAATACCTATCTAGAGCAAGTGGGACAAGATGATGCTTACGCACTACCGTGGTCAGCATTCAAGCACTTGATGAACGAGAAGTACCGTCCCAGAACCGAGGTCAATAAGCTCAAGACAGAACTTAGAGGGTTACGAACCCAGGGATTTGATATTACTTCGTACGAAAGACGATTCACAGAATTATGCCTATTGTGTCCGGGAGCGTTCGAAGATGAGGAAGAGAAGATCGACGCGTTTGTGAAAGGATTACCGGAAAGAATCCAAGAAGATATAATTTCACACGAGCCCGCCTCCATACAACAGGCATGTAGAATGGCTCACAAACTAGTGAACCAGATTGAGGAAAGAATTAAAGAACAGACGGCTGAAGAGGCCAATGTGAAGCAAGTCAAAAGAAAGTGGGAGGAAAACGGTGATAAGAATCACCAATACAACAACAACAGCAATTACAACAATAATCGCAACAACTATCCCAACAATTGCAGCATCAATCGCAACTACAACAAATGGCCCAACAACAACAACAACAACAGTAACTACAACAATCATCCCAATAACAATAACAACCATAACAACAACAACAATCAGAAGCAGCTATGCCAAAAGTGTGAAAAGTATCACTCGGGGTTCTGCACCAAATTTTGCAACAAGTGTAAAAGAAATGGTCATAGCGCGGTGAAGTGTGAGGTCTACGGACCAGGAGTTAACAGAACTAAAGGAACAAATGGTGTCGGAACGAGTGATGGCGGAGCAAGTAGTGTCGGAGCAAGTTATGCCAATGTAGTTTGTTATAAATATGGAAAACCGGGCCACATTATTAGAAATTGCCCGAACCAGGAGAACACGAATGGATAAGGCTGCAGAAGAGTTTTCAATATTAATGCGGCAGAGGCACAGGAAGACCCGGAGCTTGTTACGGGTACGTTTCTTATTGACAATAAATCTGCTTATGTTTTATTTGATTCGGGTGCGGATATAATCTATATGAGTAGAAATTTTTGTGCTAAATTAAGTTGTCCATTGACGCCTTTGGATAGTAAATTTTTACTCGAATTAGCAAATGGTAAATTAATTTCAGCAGATAATATATGTCGGAATCGAGAAATTAAACTGGTTAGCGAAACATTTAAGATTGACTTGATACCAGTAGAGTTAGGGAGTTTTGATGTGATAATCGGTATGGACTGGTTGAAAGAAGTGAAAGCAGAGATCGTTTGTTACAAAAATGCAATTCGCATTATACGAGAAAAAGGAAAACCCTTAATGGTGTACGGAGAAAAGGGCAACACGAAGCTACATCTTATTAGTAATTTGAAGGCACAAAAACTAATAAGAAAAGGTTGCTATGCTATTCTAGCACACGTCGAGAAAGTACAAACTGAAGAAAAGAGCATCAATGATGTTCCCGTCGCAAAAGAATTTCCCGATGTATTTTCGAAAGAATTACCGGGATTACCCCCACATCGATCCGTTGAATTTCAAATAGATCTTGTACCAGGAGCTGCACCAATAGCTCGTGCTCCTTACAGACTCACACCTAGCGAGATGAAAGAACTGCAAAGCCAATTACAAGAACTTTTAGAGCGTGGTTTCATTCGATCAAGCACATCACCGTGGGGAGCTCCTGTTTTGTTTGTCAAGAAGAAAGATGGTACATTCAGGTTGTGTATCGACTACCGAGAGTTGAACAAACTTACCATCAAGAACCGCTACCCACTACCGAGAATCGACGACTTATTTGATCAACTACAAAGCTCGTCTATTTATTCAAAGATTGACTTACGTTCCGGGTATCATCAAATGCGGGTGAAAGAAGATGATATTCCAAAGACTGCTTTCAGAACACGTTGAGGTCATTACAAGTTTATGGTCATGCCGTTTGGTTTAACTAATGTACCAGCTGTGTTCATGGACCTTATGAACCGAGTGTGTGGACCATACCTTGACAAGTTTGTCATTGTTTTCATTGATGACATACTTATTTACTCAAAGAATGACCAAGAACACGGTGAACATTTGAGAAAGGTGTTAGAAGTATTGAGGAAGGAATAATTGTACGCTAAGTTTTCAAAGTGTGCATTTTGGTTGGAAGAAGTTCAATTCCTCGGTCATATAGTGAACAAAGAAGGTATTAAGGTGGATCCGGCAAAGATAGAAACTGTTAAAAAGTAGGAAACCCCGAAAACTCCGAAACACATACGCCAGTTTTTAGGACTAGCTGGTTACTACAGAAGGTTCATCCAAGACATTTCCAGAATAGCAAAACCCTTGACTGCATTAATGCTTAAAGAGAAGAAATTTGAATGGAAGGATGAACAAGAGAAAGCGTTTCAGTTATTGAAGAAAAAGCTAACTACGGCACCTATATTGTCATTACCTGAAGGGAATGATGATTTTGTGATTTATTGTGACGCATCAAAGCAAGGTCTCGGTTGTGTATTAATGCAATGAACGAAGGTGATTGCTTATGCGTCTAGACAATTTAAGATTCAAAAACAAAATAATACGACGCATGATTTAGAATTAGGCGCGGTTGTTTTTGCATTAAAGACTTGGAGGCACTACTTATATGGGGTCAAAAGTATTATATATACCGACCACAAAAGTCTTCAACACATATTTAATCAGAAACAACTGAATATGAGGCAGCGTAGGTGGATTGAATTGTTGAATGATTACAACTTTGAGATTCGTTACCACCCGGGAAAGGCAAATGTGGTAGCCGACGCCTTGAGCAGGAAGGACAGAGAACCCATTCGAGTAAAATCTATGAATATAATGATTCACAATAACCTTACTACTCAAATAAAGGAGGCGCAACAAGGAGTTTTAAAAGAGTGAAATTTAAAGGATGAAATACCCAAAGGATCGGAGAAGCATCTTAATATTCGGGAAGACGGAACCCGGTATAGGGCTGAAAGGATTTGGGTATCAAAATTTGGAGATATGAGAGAAATGGTACTTAGAGAAGCTCATAAAACCATATACTCAATACATCCTGGAACGGGGAAGATGTATAAGGATCTCAAGAAACATTTTTGGTGGCCGGGTATGAAAGCCGATGTTGCTAAATACGTAGGAGAATGTTTGACGTGTTCTAAGGTCAAAGCTGAGCATCAGAAACCATCAGGTCTACTTCAACAACCCGAAATCCCGGAATGGAAATGGGAAACATTACCATGGATTTCATCACTAAATTGCCAAGGACTGCAAGTGGTTTTGATACTATTTAGGTAATAGTTGATCGTCTCACCAAATCAGCACACTTCCTGCCAATAAGAGAAGATGACAAGATGGAGAAGTTAGCACGACTGTATTTGAAGGAAGTCATCTCCAGACATGGAATAACAATCTCTATTATCTCTGATAGGGATGACAGATTTATTTCAAGATTCTGGCAGACATTACAGCAAGCATTAGGAACTCGTCTAGATATGAGTACTGCCTATCATCTACAAACTGATGGACAGAGCAAAAGGATGATACAAACGCTTGAAGACATGCTACGAGCATGTGTTATTGATTTCGGAAACAGTTGGGATCGACATCTACCGTTAGCAGAATTTTCCTACAACAACAGCTACCATTCAAGCATTGAGATGGCGCCATTTGAAGCACTTTATGGTAGAAAGTGCGGGTCTCCAATTTGTTGGAGTGAAGTGGGGGATAGACAGATTACGGGTCCGGAGATAATACAAGAAACTACTGAGAAGATCATCCAAATTCAACAACGGTTGAAAATCGCCCAAAGTCGACAAAAGAGCTACGCCGACATTAAAAGAAAAGATATAGAATTTGAAATTGGAGAGATGGTCATGCTTAAGGTTGCACCTTGGAAAGGTGTTGTTCGATTTGGTAAACGAGGAAAATTAAATCCAAGGTATATTGGACCATTCAAGATTATTGATCGTGTCGGACCAGTAGCTTACCGACTTGAGTTACCTCAACAACTCACGGCTGTACATAACACTTTCCACGTCTCGAATTTGAAGAAATTTTTTGCTAAAGAAGATCTCACTATTCATTTGGACGAAATCCAAATCAATGAAAAACTTCAATTCATTGAAGAACCCGTTGAAATAATGGATCGTGAGGTTAAGAGACTTAAACAAAACAAGATACCGATTGTTAAGGTTCGATGGAATGCTCATAGAGGACCCGAGTTCACCTGGGAATGAGAAGATTAGATGAAGAAGAAGTACCCGCACTAATTTCCAGAAGATGAGCCAACACCTCCAATCGCTTAAAATTTCGGGACGAAATTTATTTAACGGGTAGGTACTGTAGTGACCCGAACTTTTCCAAACCTTTCTATGATTATATGTTTAATGAAAACTATATTTACATGATTAAATGTTTCCAACATGTTAAGCAATCAAACTTGTTAAGACTTGATTAATTGAAATAGGTTTCATATAGACAATTGACCACCCAATTTGACTGGCGATTCAATAACGTTAAAACTTGTAAAAACTATATGATAACATATATATGGATATATATATATATATAGTTAATATGATATTATGATAAGTAACCATATCATTAAGTATATTAGCAATGAACTACATATGTAAAAACAAGACTACTAACTTAATGATTTTGAAACGAGACATATATGTAATGATTATCGTTGTAACGACATTTAATGTATATATATCATATTAAGATATATTAATAAATCATGATATCATGATAATGTAATAATTTAACATCTCATTTGATTTAATAAACAATGGGTTAACAACATTTAACAAGATCGTTAACCTAAAGGTTTCAAAACAACACTTACATGTAACGACTAACGATGACTTAACGACTCAGTTAAAATGTATATACATGTAGTGTTTTAATATGTATTCATACACTTTTGAAAGACTTCAAGACACTTATCAAAATACTTCTACTTAACAAAAATGCTTACAATTACATCCTCGTTCAGTTTCATCAACAATTCTACTCGTATGCACCCGTATTCGTACTTGTACAATACATAGCTTTTAGATGTATGTACTATTGGTATATACACTCCAATGATCAGCTCTTAGCAGCCCATGTGAGTCACCTAACACATGTGGGAACCATCATTTGGCAACTAGCATGAAATATCTCATAAAATTACAAAAATATGAGTAATCATTCATGACTTATTTACATGAAAACAAAATTACATATCCTTTATATCTAATCCATACACCAACGACCAAAAACACCTACAAAAACTTTCATTCTTCAATTTTCTTCATCTAATTGATCTCTCTCAAGTTCTATCTTCAAGTTCTAAGTGTTCTTCATAAATTCCAAAAGTTCTAGTTTCATAAAATCAAGAATACTTCCAAGTTTGCTAGCTTACTTCCAATCTTGTAGAGTGATCATTCAACCTCAAGAAATCTTTCTTATTTATAGTAAGATATCTTTCTAATATAAGGTAATACTCATATTCAAACTTTGATTCAATTTCTATAACTATAACAATCTTATTTCGAGTGAAAATCTTACTTGAACTGTTTTCGTGTCATGATTCTGCTTCAAGAACTTTCAAGCCATCCAAGGATCCTTTGAAGCTAGATCCATTTTTCTAATTTCCAGTAGCTTTATCCAGAAAACTTGAGGTAGTAATAATGTTCATAACATCAATCGATTCATACATATAAAGCTATCTTATTCGAAGGTTTAAACTTATAATCACTAGAACATAGTTTAGTTAATTCTAAACTTGTTCGCAAACAAAAGTTAATCCTTCTAACTTGACTTTTATAATCAACTAAACACATGTTCTATATCTATATGATATGCTAACTTAATGATTTAAAACCTGGAAACACGAAGAACACTGTAAAACCGGACATACGCCGTTGTAGTAACACCACGGGCTGTTTTGGGTTAGTTAATTAAAAACTATGATAAACTTTGATTTAAAAGTTGTTCTTCTGGGAAAATGATTTTTCTTATGAACATGAAACTATATCCAAAAATCATGATTAAACTCAAAGTGGAAGTATGTTTTCTAAAATGGTCATCTAGACGTCATTTTTTCGACTGAAATGACTACCTTTACAAAAATGACTTGTAACTTATATTTCCGACTATAAACCTATACTCTTTCTGTTTAGATTCATAAAATAGATTTCAATATGAAACCATAGCAATTTGATTCACTCAAAACGGATTTAAAATGAAGAAGTTATGGGTAAAACAAAATTGGATAATTTTTCTTGTTGTAGCAACGTGAAAATTGGTAACAAATCTATATTAATCATATCCTAGCTAACTTATATTGTATTATACATGTATTCTAATATATTATGTAATCTTGGGATACCATAGACACGTATGCAAATGTTTTGACATATCATATCGACCCATGTGTATATATTATTTGGAACAACCATAGACACTCTATATGCAGTAATGTGGGAGTTAGCTATACAGGGTTGAGGTTGATTCCAAAAATATATATACACTTTGAGTTGTGATCAATACTGAGATACGTATACACTGGGTCGTGGATTGATTCAAGATAATATTTATCAATTTTTTCTGTACATCTGACGTTGGACAACTAGTTGTAGGTTACTAACGAGGACAGCTGACTTAATAAACTTAAAACATCAAAATGTATTAAAAGTGTTGTAAATATATTTTGAATATACTTTGATATATATGTACATATTTGTTATAGGTTCGTGAATCGACCAGTGGCCAAGTCTTACTTTCCGACGAAGTAAAAAAAAAATCTGTGAAAGTGAGTTATAGTCCCACTTTTAAAATCTAATATTTTTGGGATGAGAATACATGCAGGTTTTATAAATGATTTACAAAATAGACACAAGTACGTGAAACTACATTCTATGGTTGAATTATCGAAATCGAATATGCCCCTTTTTATTAAGTCTGGTAATCTAAGAATTAGGGAACAGACACCCTAATTGACGCGAATCCTAAAGATAGATCTATTGGGCCTAACAAACCCCATCCAAAGTACCGGATGCTTTAGTACTTCGAAATTTATATCATATCCGAAGGGTGTCCCGGAATGATGGGGATATTCTTATATATGCATCTTGTTAATGTCGGTTACCAGGTGTTCACCATATGAATGAATTTTATCTCTATGTATGGGATGTATATTGAAATATGAAATCTTGTGGTCTATTATTATGATTTGATAATATATAGGTTAAACCTATAACTCACCAACATTTTTGTTGACGTTTTAAGCATGTTTATTCTCAGGTGAATACTAAGAGCTTCCGCTGTTGTATACTAAAATAAGGACAAGATTTGGAGTCCATGTTTGTATGATATTGTGTAAAAACTGCATTCAAGAAACATATGTCGATGTAATATATTTCTATTGTAAACCATTATGTAATGGTCGTGTGTAAACAGTATATTTTAGATTATCATTATTTGATAATCTACGTAATGTTTTTAAAACCTTTATTGATAAAATAAAGGTTATGGTTGTTTTAAAAATGAATGCAGTCTTTGAAAAACGTCTCATATAGAGGTCAAAACCTCACAACGAAATCAATTAATATGGAACGTTTATAATCAATATGAACGGGACATTTCATTTTCAACTTTCTCAATTTTCCCATTGGCGACCTCGACAAGCATACTCTCTTTTAACGGGACTAATGACCAATTAATCTTATCACAAAAATGTCTACATACATAACTTCTATTCGCACCAGTATCAAACAAGACAGATGCTAAAAGATTATTGATTTTGAATATACCTGTCACTAAGTCGGGGTTTTCGCGTGCGTACCTTGCATTAACATTGAAAGCTCTAGCGGACGGTGGTCCACCATCTTTTCTTTTGTTTGGACACGCATTTTTGAAATGGCCCGTCTGCCCGCATTCATAACACTTCTTCGGCTCGTTGGTGTTTGGCTTCCCATTCAAAGTGGTGACCTTGTAGTCTTTTGCAACATGCCCAGACTGTTGGCACTTCTCGCAGATAGCATTGTAATACCCAGTGTGGTGTTTGTAACACCTCTTGCATTGTGGTAAGGTTCCCTTGTAGTTTGGGTTGGAGTTGGTGTTCGGATTGGGGTTTTCACCGTTGTTGTTTCCTCTAAAACCCTCATGTCGTTTCGCCGGGTTCTGTTTATAGTTTCTTCCCCTGTTGTTGTTGTTGTTGTTGTGGTTATCCCATTTGCGCTTCTCACTAGTACCCGCTTCAGACTTAGTTTTCTCCGGTTCATCGATGGTTATTTGATTCATTAAAGTATGCGCCATGCACATCGCTTCGGGAACATTTGGTGGTTTGGACGAGGTGATGTTTCCCTTAATGCTCTTAGGGAGTCCCTAGAAGTATCTCTCCATTCGCTTAAATTCTGGGGTGACCATTGTCGGACACATCAGGGCTAGTTCCAAAAATCTCCTGTTGTAACCATCAAGGTCGTTCCGAACGGCCTTTAACTGCATGAATTCCATTTCCATATTTTGGATTTCGGTTCTCGGACAATACTCCTCAATCATGGCACATTTAAATTCTTCCCATGGCGTAGCATACGCCTCATCAATGCCTTGTGCCTGTGCCATTGTGTTCCACCACGTGAGCGCGCCGTTAGATAGCGTGCAAGAAGCAAATTTGGTTTTGCTATCCTCCGAACAGTTGCTAACTCGGAATACTGATTCAAGTTTCTCGAACCATCTGGTGAGACCAACCAGTCCCTCAGTGCCGCTGAAGTTATGTGGTTTACAGCTCTGGAATTCCTTGTAAGTACACCCATGTCGAACGGGTTGAATAACCGGTGGTGGTGGCGGTGGCGGTGGAGCTTGGGGTTGCATTTCCACAATAGCTGCGGCTACACGTTCTTGGATCATCTCTTCAATTTGAGCAACAGTAGGTGTGGATCGACCGTTAGCCATGGTGTTCTATACAAACATTTTGACTCAAGTCAAAATCCAGCATTCAATATATAATAATATAGTATATAACAACCAACATGTAAACAGCACAACACATGTTAATTAAGTAACGCAAGTTGATACAAGTACCGCAAAACACCATACAGTAACGTAAATAGAACACTTGTGCAAAAAGTAACATCACAAAGTTTCCATTCATTAATAATAAGTTTCATACATCATGATAGATTCGTACAATACATAAGTGAAATATGAAACTATAACTAGATTACATCATGAAATCTAATACAAAAGGTCCTATGGTGAAGGTGGGTGTAGGATGTCTAAAACCTGAGCCAACTGCTCCTCGAGCTCAGTAACCCGAGCTCGGAGGATTCCCACCTCCCTCCTTAGTTCCTCGTTAGAGGGAGATGGTGGGGCAGGCGGTTCAGGTGGTGCGGGTGGTGCGGGTGGTGCCGGTGGTGTGGGTGGTGCAGACCGCACGAAATGGGGTGCAGACGTTCCGGCTCCAGAAATAGTCAGTACGTAATGGGGTGTCTTACGCACTTGTGGGTCGGCAGGGTACGGCACAAGCTGCTTACTAGCAGTAACCCTATGACGTCGACCAAATGCGTCAGTGAAGGCACGACCTCCGTTGATCCCCGGAATAATGGTACCGTCGAAGCGATATCGCTTCTTCGGCGAGGTGGAGGGTGGCTGAATAGGTATATCGGCAGGGTCCTCATCATCACTGGAGTCGTCTGAGGAGGTGTCGTCGGATGAAGCATAAGTGGATGACGGGTCATCCGAATCATGTAGTGGCTGTACGGGTGGCTGAATTGGCAGTCCGTGGGCAGCCATCATCTGTCTGTATCTGCCTGGCGGAATCGGTACTAAACGTCCATTAGGAGCGCGTCGGCACGGCATGCGCATATGGTTACGGAATGGCCCTTCCCCGAACTCCGCGGGAATCACAACACCACCGATGCGGGGCTGTGGCTCCGAGGGTCTGAGAGCAGACAGAGCTGGAATCTCCGTAGGGTCCACGTGTCCGTTAATAGTAGCCACTGGTGCCGGCGCACTACTACTAGCTCCGGAAGACGAAGCGCCGGGGTCACTGGTGGGTAGCGGGATCGGTGTGTCGGCAGCAGCAGCAGGTGGGGTGGCTGACGAGTCTAAACTGCCCAAAATGATAGCAGGTGGAACATCCGACATTTGAACAAGGAAAAATAAATTTTTCATGTCAGTAAGTCATAAAACTAGCACGTATTAGGCCAACAGTTTAAATCATGTATAACAATAAGTAGCATGGCGATAATAACGAATCGTACAGAAGTAGCATGCAATCGAAAGCAAGTGATATCATACAGTAGTGAAATCATGTAGTAGCATACGGCATGTAGCAGTAACAGTAAGCAGCATCATGCAGTAAGTTCAGCGGAAACAAGTAAACTAGCAAGTTGTAGATTAGTCCTATTAGTGAATCCTACTCGGGTCGGTCTTAGACTCACTAATGCAACCTAATTCCCTACAACCAATGCTCTGATACCAAATGTAATGTCCCGTACAAAACCATCGTGTACGAATCATCAACAACAGGATCATTACAAGGTTAAGTACTATATGCTGTAATAAAAGAAGTTGCATTCACGATAAAAAGGTGACGTCATAACCGACATCAAATGTTTTACACCAACAGTATGCTTCTACGAATAGCAAACATGAATAAATGTATGTGACCATTAGGTCGTTACAAAACATAGTTCAAAAGTATTAATGTTTGAATGCAAGATAAACAGTTCATGCGGTGATAACACTAGAGCAGCGGGTGTCTACGGCAAGACTAGCACGACAGCGGAAGCAAATAACCTTAAGCACCTGAGAAAAACATGCTTAAAAATGTCAACACAAAGGTTGGTGAGCTATAGTTTAAGTATAACAGTATGTAAGGTAGGCCACGAGATTTCAGTGCTACAAAGAGCGTTTCAAAACAGTATGATAAGTATATGTTAACCGTGGGCACTTGGTAACTAACTTAACGTTTATACCCCCTGAAAGTACAGTTGGAAAGTGCGTATGTCTACGAAGTATTAAACACTCGTTAAATGCTAGCGCTACTAGCCCGAGTGGGGATGTCAAACCCTATGGATCCATATCTAAGATTCGCGTTCACGGTTCAAAAACCAATGATTAAACGTTACCGAGCTAAAGGGAATGTTTATGCCATTGTATAACCCACACATATATAAAGTTTAAGTACTCATGCCTAGTATATAAAACATAAAATCCGCATGTATTCTCAGTTCCCAAAATATGTTAAAGTAAAAAGGGAATGCTATAACTCACAATGATAAAGTAGCGGTAAAGTATGACTCGGAAAGTAAGCAAGTAATGAAGGTCGTCCAAACGGGTCCTCAACCTAAGTCAAATAGTACTAAGTCAGTAAATCGTCCGAAAAGGTTTAAAAGTATGTAAATAAGGTCTTAAGGGTCATCATCATTCATCATCAAACAAAAGGTGTAAAGTAGGTTTCGTTCATGGAAGTAGTTTAAAACAAAAGCTGAATTCGATCAGTCACCACGGCATCTACCCTTACTGAATTAAGGTGAGACCAGTGGCCATGGATCCGTATATGAGTCCTTTAAGTGTGGTAAAATTTACAGAAGCAAACTCGTCTTCGTTTGACCGTGGCGACGGTCTAAGTGCGAGTAGGTCAGAAATTTCTGCACAACGTTAAAAGGACATAGTGACGATCGGAGGGCCATAAATCCTAAACCGTAACTCGGATTAAGACGAGTCCTATATGAAAAATTATCTACTCGAAAAGATATACCTGAAAATAAATGTTACAGTAGCCCAGGTGTACTGGTCTGTTACAGATCCCAGAAAACAGTAGGCAGAAGACAGAAAACAGAAAAATAGTGGATTCCGGTGGTCTTGGTGCTCGATGCTTATCACGGTTCTCATCCTTGATGCATATAGCTTCAAGTGTACAACTTGTTGATGCGTTTGCATCATCTTAACCAAGGTTTCACTATCATAACACTTGTGCAAGTCCAAGACATGTAGCACAACTCACTTAAGAGTTGTATGAAGTTTGATGAACCAAAGTTACATCAAGGTCTTAGATCTAACACTTACATGAACTTTAAAACTAATAATAAGTTACAAACTTGGAAGTGAACTTATGAAATCAAGATCTTAAGATGTAGAACATAGTTCTTAGTTTGATCTTGAAGATCCAAGACTCAAAAGTCTAGATCAAACATAAGTGTACAAAGTTATAATTAAAGAAACTTACTTACATGTTCTTGAACTTTTAAAGTTAATTTTAGTTCAAGATTAATGAGATCAAAGTTAACTAGTATCATTTGACCAATAACAACCAACAAACATGAAATTAAAGTGCATAAAATGAAGACATAAACTAAGTAAACAAGTAAATGATTCATGGTGGTTCATACTTTAAAGATTCAAACCAAAGTTTGATCTTTAAGAAAGTAAACTTTAAAGTTTACTAACATGAATTACAAGTATGAGTTTAACAACCATGAACCTTAAATCTTTTGAAACAATAAATGTAGAATCATAAACTAGTAAGTTTATGTTCTTGTGTTCTTGAAAATACAAGATATTATGAAGAATCCAACTAAAGAGTTGATTCTTGAAACTAGTAAAGAAAATAATAACAACAAAGTTCATGTAACTAAGTAACAACAACAACTAACAAGTATCAAGTAATTATACAACATCAAAGAACAAAGATGATGATGATTAAGGGTGTAAGGTCACGGTTTTTAAGCAAGAAAAGAAAGGAGAATTGTTCATAAAGCTTACAAGTATTAGAGAGAAAATGAGAGAAAGTAAGTTGTAAGTTTGAAGTGTGAGAAAAGAGAAGTGAATGCAAGTAATGAAGTAGTAAAAAAAAAGTTGAAACTCCTCTACAAGCCCAAGAAGGCCGACGGTTCTAGGGGGAAGGGAGGGAAGAAAAAAATTCTTTGGTCACTTGCATGTAAAGCCTTCAAAGTTGGTTATTAGATGGTTATATGCATGGGGATAACAAGTAACTAGCTAGTAACAAGATTCTTAATGAAATAAACTAACTAGTTGCAACCTAAATGATACTTACATGTGAGTATGGGCTTAAGAGTCCATGAAAGAAGTAGGGTGGGCTCTTTAAGTCCATGTACAAAAATAAAGCCCAAGTTTGTAAGTAATTAACAAGTAATCTAATAAAAGCCCATGTAATTAACTAATAGCCTTAGTTAATTAAAATAATTAATAAACTTAATCATGAATGCAAATAATATCTAAAAATATTATTCGTGAAAGTTTTGGGTGTCACAAAGACGTTTCGGGCAATTAAAGTCAAGTACGGTGTATCATGGCAACAAGTAAATGTAATAACATACATTCGTTTTATCACAAGTATTAATAATAACAGTTATTAATAAATAAACGTTGGAAAATCCAGGGTTGTTACACACACATATACGTACAGTGTAGACATGCACATATGTACGTATGCATGCATGCATGCATGCACGTACACCATGATCATAACCTAAATCTTAATCACAATCCTTATAACTTAACATAAAATCATAGGTTTTTAACATAATAACAAGTCATATTTATTAACCCTAACTCTTATTAATCATGTATTATCCAAGTCTTCTAACCCTAATCTTCTTTTAATCTTTTAATCCTAACAACCTTAGTTATATCATTAATCAAAATCTTTATCTACCTTTACTAACTAATTAATAACTTTTCACATAAAATCTTAACTTTTCTTCATAATTACTAGTTACACTCATTAACCCTAATCATTATTAACTATATTCATTCATCTTATTATTAACAATTAACCATAATACTTGATCATAGTTTCATAAATCTTTATAACTTTAAAAACACAATTGTTATTCGATCTTCAACATTATACTTAACATAATCCCTAGTAATATACTTATGTATAATTGATTTAAACACACCATTAGACTAGGTTTTAAAGGCTACCTCAAGCAAGATTTGAAGACAAGGATTGGTGATGATGAATGGCGAAACAGAAACAGAAAACAAGCGGCAGCAACAGCAGGTAATCACGACCCAAAGAAGTCTGTTTGATTGACAGGAATTAGCAGCAGCACAGCAGATAACTTGGACGACTTCTTCGACCTCTTTAATCGACAGAATGACAGAAAACAATCAACAAATAATCAACCTTAGATGGGATGTTGTGGATCGTATAAAATAGTAGATACAGAAACAAACTTATAGCAGAAAAAGGAAGCAGATACAGCAAGCAAAGTTGCAGCAAGATGGAGAGTTTCTTGAATCCGTTTGATTACGAACAGAAGCAGGAATAGGAGCTGGACAGAAACGAATGCAGGAAGGGGTTTTTGGGTTTGTTTTTCAGTCGACAATATGCAGATGGTGTGGGTTTTAGTCGACTGAATGCTGGAGGGAAAACAGGAGATAGGATCGACTAAATTGGCAGATGGGTTGTGGTGAATATTTTTGAAAACTCGATGCCTTTTTATAGTTTCCATTGTTTCCTAATTTCCTCAAATTACTTGGAGAACAAGAACTTAATTTGGATTAGGTTAGGATTAAACAAGCTTAAAGATCAATGTTACATCCCCTAATTTCTCTAAAACAGCCGATTTATACCTACATGTTTATTTTTTTTTACGGTTTACATATTTATTTATGTATATTATTTTTTTTATAATTATTTTTTTATTAATATTAGGGTTATATTTCTTAAATACATTTTATTTATATATTAGACCCTAACCTTTTATAAAATTTTATTTGTTCCAATTTGTTTGTATAAATTTTTATAGTTTATACAATAACACCTGTAAGTATTAATATACATTTATAGTTTGTATAATAAAGATAATACACAAATGCATAAACTTTATATAACGAAAATATTGATCAAAAGATAATATTTAATCAATGGTTGTTAAACAAAGTTTACGAGTACATAATGTCCTAATAATTGAACAGACATAACAGAACTGAAAAATTGAGGGTCGTCATATTAGGTTTGTACAATCGTGTATGTATGTGTTTATTTTAATTATGTGATTACTCATATCCGATTATTTGGTTAAGACCAGTTTATGACAAAGGTCATAGAACATGTTTATTTATTTATTTTGGACTACGTTAGGGCTGCCTAATGAAGTACAAAAGTGGTCTAGATACTGGTAAATACCAATGTGTCATGGGATATGTGTTTTAACACACTTTTAAGTGCTTGATCAGCCTATTTCTCTCATTTCCTTTCCAGAATCTTCACACACACTTACATCATACTTAACATCCTCTCCTTTAGAAACCCTAATCTCCAAATCTTGTTTTTGATCCTTGTTTATGTTGGAAATCATTGTTTAGTGATTTCAAGAGTCCAAACAATGTAAGATTTGTGTATTCCGTGTTTAAATCTGTGTTAAATTGTGCTTTTTATTTAGATTTTGTCAAAATGTGGTTTAATGTCAAATTTGTGCAAATTTGATGTTGTTTTGGTGTCTAACTTGTGATTGTGGGTTTATGTCCCAAAATATTTTATAAACAAGTTATGTTTTTGAGGTCAAAATCGAGTACAGGATCGAGTTTTGGTGGATTTGGCTCAAAACCCGTAACTTTGCTGCAACTGTAACTGATGAACACAGTCAAACTAACTGTCTTTGACAGTCAAATATCGGACGGTGACCATCGACCGTAGAACTGTGACCATCGACTGTTGGTGATTGATGGAGACAGTCGACCGACTGTGTTTGACTATCAACCGACAGTGTTGTTTTGGTGATTGATGGAGACAGTCGACCGACTATCTTTGACTGTCAACCGACAGTGTTGTTTTGGGGACATTTGTGCCAAGTGTTGTTTTCTAGCAGTTATGCTGCCCATGTGTCTAATCTTGATCAAAGTACTACACTGAATTTTTTTATATTGTTCTCAAGCGATAAGAACAAGGGGGAAACTCAGAAGTTAGATAACTGAGCTGTAGATGATAATCGGTGAGTGGGTCTATCTTCGGATATAGTTTAGGCAGAAGACCATGCTACTGTGTTTATTATATTACCATGTTTTAGTGGATGTAATTGCCATGTTTGAATAACGGTTGCTATGCTAGTTAGATAATGTATGCTTATTGTGGTTATGTGATCTTATGTGCGTACTGTGTATGACACCAGTCGGGCCTGCGGAGGCTGAGAACTCGTAACTGAGCCTGCAGAGGATAGAGTTCGTATGAGGTAAAGCGGGCATGTGTGGAGGTTGGGTCCATCTTCTGTTGTATATGTACTGATTCAGCAGGATGGACTATTTGTAGACACTAGCCTGATCAGCTAGGGTCGTATGCCCGTACAAGCCACCGATCCTTGTATTGTCATTACTTGTAAGCTAGTTGGTTGTTAGCATGATTGTGTTGTTGACTGCATGTTTGGTGCTTGCTTAGTCTGTTAGATGGATTCCATTCACTTAACGTTATGCTAATCCCCCACATTTTCACCCTTACATGTTTAGCGACCGCTAGTTAGGCTGGGTGCAGGTGCTGACAACATGTTTGACGAGCGAACTCTGAAGTTGACGTGTGTAACTGATGTTTTGTAATAAGTAACACCGTTGTGTAAACCTTAAATTAATTAAGTGGATTTATGTAATGATGTAATTGATGTTATGTTTTATAAATTAAATTTATCTGTTGTATTAAAAAATTGGCCGGTGTTACAGCGCCGACCTTAATTTTGGAACCCGTTTAAAGCTTTAAATGGAATCCCGGATTATGCTCAAGCCGCTGGCGGAGCGTCTCTGCCGCCAGCGGAGCGTATCTGCATTAATTCAGAAGATCATGTCCTTATTTCAAGATGCCGACGTGAAGACTCAAGCCGACGGACTCTGCTTAACCAACCTTTGAGGCCAACAACCCAATATGTCAGGCCGACGGCCAACTTTTGCACATACAAAGAGGGTTATAGTTTCGAATTCAGTGTGATTAGTTTTATAATAGTTTAAGTTTTACTTTTCTATTTATTTTTGATGTGTAAATCGAGTATATAATTTAAAGGTAGAAAATAACAGATTAAAAGAATAATACACAATTAGGCAAGTGTATCCAAACATAGAGTAGTATAGAATTTTGATAATTCCAGTGATTGTCCTCCGGACAGTATAATGTAATTCAAGATTGTATAAACTAAGATGTGATTTAACTAATGAAATGAAATAAAACAAGTAAAAGATATGGGATTTGCTGTTTAATGAACGGCCAATCATAAGATAGTGATTTAATAAAGACAATATTTTTATATTTTTAAATAACAAAAGCAAACAAGCAATTAAAAGATGGTTTTGAAATAAATCCAAAGAAGAATATTCATCTAAACCTTTTACCCTCGCTATTGGTTGTTTGATAATAAGGCTCGGGTAAATTATCAATGTACATGAATTACACGTCACCAATAACTTGATGTTATATATATATATATATATATATATATATATATATATATATATATATATATATATATATATATATATATATATATAGAGAGAGAGAGATAATTAATTCACATATTTTTTTTAAAAACAAAAAAAAACTTCGTTTCGAATATATTAGTTGTGTTTTATTTGTAAAATTATTTCAAGTTGAACGGTAATGACAGATAAATTTAACTTGCGGTGGCGAAAAAAATATAAATGTGTGTGTGTGTGTGTGTGTGTGTGTGTGTGTATATATATATATATATATATATATAATCAATTTTCTTTTAAAAAAAAGGCTTCGTTTCGAATATAGTTAATTGCGTTTTGTTCGTAAAATTATTTCGAGTTGAACGATGATAATAGATAAATTAAACTCGCGGTAGAAAAAGGGATAAATCCCGTTAAACATTTGGGTGAAATTTATTTAATGTTTATCATATTAAATTTGGAAGATTCATTTTGACTCCCTAATTATTTGAATGTTAACACTTTTTAACCTTAAAGTTGACAAATATTACCTCTCAAATTTGAGTCATTTGACGCTTCCTTCCTTATCAAAAACAACACTTTTGTCACACTCATAAATAGGCCTAAATGACCAAAATTCTTGTAAGTATTAGTGTATAAGGTCCTTAAAGTTGACAAATATTACCCTTCAAATTTGAGTCATTTGACTCTTCCCTTCCTTATCAAAATGACACTTTTGTCACACTCATAAATGGACCTAAACGACCAAAATTCTTGTAAGCATTATTATGTAAGGTTTATAATAATATAATGTAACATAATAAATAACTCAGGGACTGAAATTGTATTTTTGTACCAATAGTCTTTTATTGATTTCGGTGCATAACAAAATCAGTATCCAAAGTTTACTATTGCAAACTAATGAAAAATTCAGGTACTGTAATTGCAAATTTAGAAAATATCAAATATACTTCTTTCTCTATAAACAATAAATAATATGATATGATGATGGAAAGTGTATATATACTGTATATATTTTTAAAAATTTAAATGAAGATTGTAAACATGGTTATGTCTAGTGGGCTAAATTGAAATAAAATAAAAACATGCCATCCTCTTTATTTTGAAGTTGACGTACAGAGAAGTTGAGAAGCCGAGTGTTCGTCTTTTTTTGTTGTTGTTGATTCTTGCAACTTCACTAAATCATTTAGTGACAAGCAAAAGTAAATAAAAGTCAACTCAAAAAGTGAAAGACAAAAATCAAACTAAAAGTTAACTCATAAGTCAAATTAGGTCAACGTCACTGAATAATGGTCAACACTCATAATATAGTATTAGTCGGGGGCGAAGTCATTTTACGATAGGGGAGGCTTACTCGAAAATTACAAGAGACAAACTAATAAACCTTGGCTAAAACCAGGATTTGACGAAAAGAGAAGCTTACTTGAAAATTAAAAGATGCAAACTTAATAAGACTAATAGAGGCCAACTCTATATGTATAATCTATTTTGTTTATTAGATGCATAGATAGATAACTACTTTACGGAACTTTAGTAACTATTAAACAATAAAAAAAAAAAAAATGCTACTATAAAATTTGCAATATGAAAAATAATATGACCCATGTAAATAATTGATAGGTAAACTTGTACGATCCGATTCAATTAATATTACTATGTATATAATGATACGCATACCCGATCAGCTCGTGTAGCGCATCAGACAGCATTGCCACAAGAGTCATGAGAGCGCGCACTTAGGCAGGTAGCGCTAAAGTGACAACCATAGCGCTGATCCCATCCATGCGCTTTGGCGACGTGTTTATGTCAGACAATGCTGTAGCTGGCAGAAGACACCTGGCAGACAAGAGGTCAAGTCCTACAAAAACACTTTTTACTTTTGTCGGGTTGGCTCACTCAAAGATGTACTATTGACAGACCACGATCCTTTTAACCTTATTATGTGGCGATAAAAGACAAGAAGGATTACCCTATAAATAGCGGACTTCATCCAATAAACGAGGGATCTGGAATTCACTTCACACACATACACACTATCAACAGTAGCGCCTAGCGCAATTATACCCGCGCTACCGGACTTATAGCATTTCACTAGACATTCTTGATACACAGGTAACGTTCTATGAACACAAAACCCTACAACCCAGCGCGAGCCATCGCTGACCGGACTACCCGCTGATGGTGGGTCTATGTTTAACCACCCCCGCTGAGATCCTCATCTCGCAGGGGGGGTATTCACGGTACTCCGGACCGGAGAGTTAAACCCAATTGACCCTTAAATTCCCCTTTTTTGATGTCAAGCATGGACCGAACCCGACCCGATTATTCTATGCTTGATCATTTGGCGCCATCCGTGGGACACACAAGTTAAAAGATTTTAATTTGATCTTTTTTCAGTATGTCCACTAACGACTCGCTTGTTTTTTTTTTTGATACAGTAACAGGTGTTGAAATAATTAGCAAGCTCGAAGTACCTAAACCTACACAAGCGTGAGCTACCTCACCCACAGGACCTAAGCCGGCAATCAAAGGATCTGTAGGAACCTCGAACAGTGCGCCACCAAGGGGCGCCCAGATGCCTCCCCTTGGTGCTCCCACATCGCCTTTCAAGACCCCAGAGGCGGTCAGGCCGATACCCTGGGCCTCGAACACCGCAAGCGTGGGGTTCACTTCTGCAAGCGTGGATGACTTTCTGCAGAAGTACGAGGGTATAGCGTGAAGCCAGCGCTGGGCTGACGAAATGAAATGCATGGAGTTCCCTCCGCTGCTTGAAGGTATGGCCCGACAGTGGTTCAACAACCTTCCAGTGCCCGTCATAAGCTGTTATGATGATATTCGAACACGTTTCCTGCTTAACTTCCATAACATGCGCGCAACTCGAAGGACGCATGTCGAGTGCCATGACATCAAGCATGAACAAGGAGAATCCATGGGACAGTTCATCGATAGGTACTGCCAAAAAGTAGCCAGAATCCTTAACTGCGGTGAATCATTGAAGGTATCTAGCTTCATACATGGAATCTTCCGGGAGCGCCACCTAGCGTTGCGGCAGAGACTTCGGAAGCGCCCTCTAGAGACACTAGCATAAGCGATAAGAGAAGCGCACGAGCACATGCGCACTGAAGAAGACACTACCAGGTACTCAGGCTACCGAGGTTCAGGAAATGGTATGCACGATGGTTACGATTCACCAAGGGGTGGACGTCAGTTAGGCGGTTTCGAAAGAAACCAGCATGACACCAGCCCATACCGCCACCATGGTAACGGTCATCACAGCGGTAGAAAGCACCAGCAAAACCATCAAGGGAACAACAACAACCAGCAACATCATCGGAACAGGGATAATGACACAAGGGAAAACAAGCAAGCCTTAATCAGAAGCCTCACCAAGAGCCTAAAGGAGATATATGTAACGGAGCCCATCTCAAAAATGTTTGAGAAACCTGTGCGCATTTCCGAATATGCGTGGCGTGATAAGTCTAAGTTCTGTGACTTTCACGACGACTTCGTACATGAGACCAATCGTTGTAAAGCATTGGTTGATAAAGTGGTCGCTTGCCTCAAGTGCGGAGAACTAAAACACTTAAAGCCGAGGAAGGATGAATCAGATGGGAACAAGAAGGAGAATGGAAGAGCTGAGAAGGACAAGGTTATCTATGTCTTTTCTTAGGAGAAGAGGAGGGAAATCGAGAAAGAGCCGCTGCTGACATATGAAACCCTCAAGGCGCACCATCCGCGCGAGCCTATTTATGAAAGGAAATGTTCTCCGCTGGTTGTGGAGGTTTACGTGCCTGAGTACGGTCAATACATCAACAACATTCTTACTGACACTGGCAGTTGTGTCAATGTTATGTTCTTCCACTGCTTTGATGACCTATCCTACAAAATGAAATGCAACATGAGAGAGGTGAAGCAACAATTTAGAGGAATCAGTGGGGACATCGCATGGTCAAAAGGGATACTCGGAGCAGCACTGACCCTGCGGGACGATCATGACAGGGAAAGGGAGCACACACTGGTGGTTGACTTTAAGGTAATCCGCGCGGAATCAGAATACGACGCTATCCTTGGACAACCGGCGCTATCACACTTCGCCATCAGCACCTGCCTTTATCAGGGCATCCTAACGCTAGCTACCCCATTAGGGAAAGCCACGCTCAAGTCCAAAGTAACAGCGGAGGACTACTGAATTCAACAGGCACATATATAATTAATTGTTTTGAAAATTAAAACTACAGATCATACACGGTCACATAATGGCGAAATCGGTACTTACATACTTAACCGGATGGGATGCAAAAATGCGCGACCAGTTTGCGCGCTTACCGCATTAAAATGAGTACAATCTTACATAATCCAAAACATAAGACACATATTAGAGTGCGCTTGCACACATAATCGTGCATTCGTTGATTTGTAACAATATTTGACTGGTATCCACATATCCGAAGTATTCAGGCTGAGGCAAAGGCGAAGAAAGATGGGGCTAGTTCTTCAGGAGCCTGAAATGATGAGGGAGACGAAATTGCCGGCGTGGACTATGAGTTCGAAGAGTACAAGAATGAGAAGTTGAGGGAGAGAGCATGTGGTTTCAGCTATGATCATGGTGGATATGGTTACTATTGGTATTAGAAAAAGTTTGGATATTTGTCATAATGCGCATTGTGTCCAGTGCAAATTTAAAGTTTGTACCTATAACAATGATCCTAAGCACTTTGTGCGCAGTTTAATTTATTTTATGTTTGCATGTCTCCAAGTTATTGTCTGCTAAAATCTTTGTGCCATTTACATGCAAAGTAGTTCTATAACTTGAAAACAGTGCGCACAATTATGTAGGCAGCGCACTCCTGCCTTTGAAGGGTTGCTTTCTCTAGCACCCGTACCGCAGAAGCTTGTTTGGCGACAAGCTAGTCTATTATAACCGGACGGTTAAGCGTCATTGGGTTGACCTAACCAACCCGCGCAGAACTTGAGATCTGCAAGTCATGACTATAAACGATGGCGTTGGCCGCGCCTGACCTCAGTCCTAAGTGTTGGCGCACTTAGAAGACTTCCGATGCGCACATACGGATGTTTAAATTAAGCATATATTGTGTGCACAACAATATATGTGATAAGTTAAATGTTGACATGCCTTGAGTATAATTACGATTAAAATCAACGAGAACTTAGCCAAAAGAAAAATGTTAACAAACGATCTTACGCGCATGATCATACTATAATTGCAAACAAAACCCATATACCTGGTCGTACAACTACTTAGCAACCGTCACTTGGACGAAAACGCGTAAATCACAAAGAGTAAAGTCATATCTAGCGCACGTATATCGTCTATGATTAACAACGATAAAATTTACGCAAGTACAAATCGCTGACGCGCATTGATAAACTTTAGCACTTTATAACATAAACGTCATCCACAATAGGGAAAAGGCAATAAGATAAATATTTTATTTCCAGAAAAGTCATCCCATAACATGAAGAGAATAATAAATTACAACTGTTCGCTTAACAAGCGGTGGGCATCAGCAGTAGGATCGTTAGACAAATCTACCAACGAAGGAACCATGATATTCACCAGCATCGGCGCTACTTCCTTACTCTTTTGCGCTGCAAGAGGATCCACTTCCTTAGCAATAATAGCATCTAAAGCCTCGGAAGATTGAACGTGAGGCTGAATCTTCTTCCAGAAAGTGAGCTTCTCTTACGCCTTAAAGGCAAGAATGGCATCAACAAGCAGATCGCTCACATATTTGGAATCGCAAGCGCGAGCAACGAGCGAAGGAAGACCCTTCTTCAAGGTCTCGAATTGAAGCACCGCCGCGTCACGATCACCTTCACAAGTAGACAATCGACCAACCAAATCTTCGCGCTCTTTAGCCAGAGCGCTCTTTTCAGAATCGAGGGAGTTAACCTTTTCGGTTAACCCCTCAACCTGAGAAATCAAAGACGTCTTCTCAGCGGCCAAGGAAGACGAAGCGGTGATTGCCTCTTTGCACATTTTTTCTGCCTCCTCGAGCTTCGAATTCAGGTGCACGATGCGGTCATGGGCCTGATTAGCAGTCAAGGCACCCGGCGTAGAGGAGCCAGCGTCATCCAAAAGAGCCCTTGCCCCTTCAAGTAAAATTGAGAACGCATCAAGTTCATCATAGTTAATTGAACATCGAAGCGCCACGCTGCTTTGGGCGATAGATGCGTGAAGTAGTTGGGGAGTTTGATACTCTCCAAGTAGTCGAATTGGGAGGTCGCCGCCTTCTCCGGTATAGACAGAAGGTCATTCATACCATAAAACTGCAAGCGAACCTCTGCAAGTAAAAAGATAACCGATTAGTGACGTGATTAGTAGCGCAATTGTTCATTACTTAAGCAAAATGAAACTACCTTTTATCTTCATAGCGTGTTTACGCTTGTACCCACTCTCAGTTGGGGCCTCAGTCACCTCGGGCCCCCTAGCATCCAGTCGTTGAAAGTCGTCACCTGCATGACTCTCATGTTGCTCAGCACCACCAGAACCACCGGTGCCATCAGAACCGTCACCCTGGACTACAGGGTCAGCACTTGAGCGTTGCTCACCCTCATTCTCCGTCTCGGGTGTCTCAGTATAGACGCCCTCGATATTGCGGGATCCAAGAAGCCTGTCTAGACGCATGACTGCAACAAAAAAAAACAAGAGATTAGAGCAAAGCATTAGAAAAATAAAACAAGTATAAAGTTAGCACCCATCTGCCGCATACCATTATCGTCGCCATCTCTGATAATTGGCAGGGCAGACGGATAAGGACACATGTTGGCAACTCGCAAGATGTCGCTACTATAAGGGTGAATTGGAAGCTCGCGGTTAATAAAGTGCCCAAGCCTCTCTTACTCGACCGGAGAAAGTGTGGGCTTCACATTGAGTCGCGCATCGGTAGCTTCTGTGTGCCATGCACGAATATTTCGAAAGGCAAGAGGGATGAAGGAATCGTCAATATAGAAGAATGAATTTTTCCATTTCTTACGGACGCCAGCTTTCAGATGCGCCATAAAGTTAACCCTATCATTGAAAGCGTACCAACTTTGTTGGCTTTTACGGTAGGAAAACACGTTTTTAAATAACGTTAGCGTGGGAGGAAAATTTTATTAATTACAGATCATCTCAAAAAGTGTGACGCGGCAAGCGCTATACGGATGCAATTGACCAATGCCAATATTAAAATGGTCAAGGACCTCCATGAAAAAAGGAGTAGAAGGATAACGCACATTCCCTTCCACCATGACTTGTCGATATACGGTGACCTTACCGTCAATAACGGCATCTACGCTGATTCGGTAGGGGCAACTGGGTTCAAATCAGCCAAATGTGGGTACCAGTCCACCAAAAGTGCGATTTTGCGCACTGTCATAACGGACCTAATAACTTCGCAATTCCGAGGCTCAACAGTAGAAGAAGAAGACGCCATCTATTAACAGATAATTCAAAAGATCGTAAGAAAAGAAACTAAACACGCCCTAACCTGAAAAAAGATAAAAGACGAGGTCGAAGTAATAAGCCGAGAAGATTTACACAGGATTGAAGAGCACAAATGGAGTAAAAATTGAAAGAAGTAGTTATGAGGTATTTATAGGGAAGTAAAAACATGGAAGAGGTCTCAAGAAGAAGTTGAGAAGGGCGGTTAAAATATGACCAGCGGAGATGGAGCCACGCATCAAAAGCTGGATAGGAAGAGGTACGAGGCAACCAAAGGCTGCGGAAGTGATCGATGATCACTGTAGCAACCGAAAAACATCACCTCAATTACCTTGCATTTAATGCAGTAGGACAAAACTTTATTCAAGTATAGACAGAGAGAAACGAAGGCGTTTTGAAAGGAGTAGGCAGACGGTAATCATAAGTTGAGTCCAACGCCATGCGCAGTACCTGCGCATACCATTGAACATGGGGGCCTTAATGATACGCATACCCGATCAGCTCGTGTAGCGCATCAGATAGCATTGCCTCAAGAGTCATGAGAGCGCAAACTTAGGCAGGTAGCGCTAAAGTGACAACCATAACGTTGATCCTATCCATGCACTTTGGTGACATGTTTATGTCAGGAAATGCTGTAGCTGGCAGAAGACACCTGGCAGACAAGAGGTCAAGTCCGACAAGAACACTTTTTTACTTTTGTCGGGTTGGCTCACTCAAAGATGTACTATTGACAGGCCACGATCCTTTTAACCTTATTATGTGGCGATAAAAGACAAGAAGGATTACCCTATAAATAGCGGACTTCATCCACAAAACGAGGGATCTAGAATTCAATTTACACATACACATTATCAACAGTAGCGCATAACGCAATTGTACCCGCGTTACCGGACTTATAGCATTTCACTAGACATTCTTGATACACAGGTAACGTTCTATGAACACAAAACCCTACAACCCAGCTTGAGCCATCGCTGACCAGACTACCCGCCGATGGTGGGTCTATGTTTAACCACCCCCGCTGAGATCCTCATCTCGCAGGGGGTTATTTATGGTACTCCGGACCAGAGAGTTAAACCCAATTGACCCTTAAATCCCCCTTTTTTGATGTCAAGCATGGACCGAACCCGACCCGATTATTCTATGCTTGACCAGTATAAAGGTATGAAAAAATGGTATGCTAAACCATTGGGTTAAATGAATCATTGATGGAGACTTAGATATAATAATTAAATATAAGCTATGAATATTTCATTGGAATTGGACCTGTTGGGGGAGGCTGAGCATCCCTCTGTCCCCTCCTTGTCTCCGCTACTGGTATTAATGACATAGTAGTGTTCGTAAAACGGTATTGTTCGGTAGTGTCACTGCTTGGTTTCACCTAATTAGTGTATGACACTAGTAACCGCTACACTGTTAGAGGATAATATGGCCCAAGTCCGTATGTGGGCTTAGGGTCCATTAGAGTTTATTTAGTTTTTAGGGTTTATGTACTTTAAAAATACTGCACTACAATAAAATAATATTGACGGAGTTCTATCATTTAACATGATATCAGAAGGTTATGATCCTGGTTAAGTTACCTCTTCAATATCCTACCTTTTGGTAGCTAAACACTGATTCATTTTTTATTCATGATCAATCCTAAATTAGATGTTTAGATCTAATTTAGGGATTGAGTGCAATGACAGGTGGATGGTGGTGTTGATAATATTTTTGGGACCTTATGATCGTCTTTCACTTAAGTTCAAGTGATCAATCACCATGTCTCGGTCTTGATTGCATTACCTTGGCTTGATTATGATTGAGGTTTGGGCGTATTCACAAGCCAACCATAAAAACCTTGGCAATTGCACAGAATCAACAACCTAAAATGAGAGGCCAAGCTCCTTATTTATAGGTTTGGAATATCTGCAGAATAAATGTCCGCGCAGCACCGATAGATCCGCAATGTTTGTGCGGGACATCTTCTCAATCTTTCTTTATACGCAGATCCGCAATGTCATAGCGCAATTCGCAGTTTGCCTATTTCATAGCGCGGTTCTATTTGCACTTGCATTTAAGCTGCCTTTTGCACTTAAAATATACATATATATGCCTATATATATGATCAAGTCCCCCCAGTTTATTGTGTTATATTACGCAAAAATATAACATAATAAAATCTAAAAAATGTAGTTCTAAACGTATTCCTCAAATGATCCGCAAAATTATAGCCGTTGCGCATAAAATAATGCGTCTGACAAGTTGTACGTGTCACATCAAATTTTTCTAACGGCTCTTTTCTAGCCATTGATATATTTTTACAGACTTGTAGCCGTTGATTGTAATCATTGCGAATAACGTTTAACACTTCATTTAGCACTATAAATAGGATCGGTTTCTATTCAATTTCACTTTACTTCATTCGCATTCATCTTTCTTTCTAACAAAAATTATCGCTTATTTCCAACGCTGATCAACACTTTGTGCCTGCTTTGCGCTTATCACTCGCAAACTCAATCCATTATTTCATTTTCAATATTTCCTGAATTAATCATGACTTCTCCTTCTACACCTCAATCTTCATCCGCCATTACTGCGGAGAAGTTCTCGTCCTATATGACGAATGAGAAGGTGGAGCAATTGAAGATTAACTATCCATTATTGGATCAGTTCTTCCCAATTGCTCCTTCTGAGAATCAGAGGGCAAACAATCCTCCTCAAGGGATGATTGCAGTCTATGAGACTGCGATGTATCAAGCAAATCTGCGATTTTAGCTAATCGAATTTTCTTGGGCATCAGCGATTCTTATAACATCGCCATCGCCCAATTGCACCCATACGCTGTCGCTATAATAGTCTTGTTTGAAATGTATTGCAGGACTATCAACAAGTAACCCTGTATTGATGTTTTTCGCAAGTTTAACTCTATTACGCAGTCTGACAGCGGGTGGTTTACTTTTAAATCACTCCATGGAGTTATCACAACCCCTAAATCTTCCATTGGAAACTGGCGCAGGTCGTTCTTTTTTATCAAAGCTGAAGCACTTTGCGGATATCAAAGCTTACTTTGCTGGGCGATAGAGCTGAAACAAAGCTCACGTGAGCAGAACGACGTTGATCAGATCGACGAAGAACTACTAGTTGAGGTGAAAATTGTTCACTTAGCAGTTCGCCAATACAGTCACGTTCCTCTGTATTTAGGGCGAGTTTCAATATACTGGCCTTGGAATAATTACAATGTCACGCTACTTGACGCAACCAATAGAGGTATGCATTATAGTTTTATATTGCGCACAAAACTTATCCGTACTTGCATTTAATATATTAACAATTATTACTGTTTTGCAGAGATATTTTTTTCTGATTTGATGGTATTGGAAGATGTTACAAACTGCAAAGCCATTCTCCTCCCTAAAGAAGGTGGTAGCTCTACTGCATCTGTTGAAGAGCCAATTCTTAATATACTGACCATTCCAGAAGGCACTGACAAAGAAAAGCGTAAAAGCAAAACCGCGAGCAAATCAGTTGCACAAGAAAGTAAGCGCAAACGTCAACGCATCTATCCAATTGTAGAAGAAGTTTCTGGGAAGGGCAAAGAGAAAAGTAAATCATATTTTCGCGCAATAATTATATGCTTTTATCTTTGTAATTGTTTTGCCGTCTATTAAATTTTTATCTTATGCATTGCAGCCGATCCTGTTGATCTAACAGCGGACACAGAAGAAAACGAAGATGATTCATTCCTCAACCAAGACATTCCTTTGGATGACTTTAGCCATCCGCATTTTTGGAGCATTTTCTCATCATCACCCTTCAATCCAATTAAGTCAATTCATATTGAAAATTTTTCCGCGAGTCTCAATCTTAGCGATGATGCAGCCGAAGATCAGCGTAGACTTTTGCGCAGAGCTGTTCCGCAAGATATTCGCGGCGAATATCGCAAATTTAGCGATGTTACCGCTGAGAATGTAAGTAACCCAGAACTGCTTTAATGCAGTGTGCTCAATGGTGGATGGCGAAAGAGCAGCAAATGACATCTTGCAAGCTAAAATTCGCCAACTTGAAGAAGAAAAGCTACAACTTCCTGAAAGAGCTGAGCGCGCAGAGGATCAATTCAAAAGGCTTGTTAAACATTTGCCTGATCTTAGCCAAAAAATTATGGACTCAGCGACTTTTATTGAAAAATCCCGCAACTTTCTACAGGCTTCAAACATTGTTACACGATGCGAATTTCTAGAACTTCTGCTACAAGTAACCAATCTCACTGAACCATTGCCTGACATTGTGGCCAAAGAAATATGCTCACTTGAAGATGCTCGTGATGCATATAAACAATGTTCAGCGGAGGTTGAGAAGATTAACATCCTTGCGCTATTGGAAATTTGCCGCAGAGAGGATGTAATCGCAGAAGATATTATGAAGCTCACTCTGTAGCTTTCCTACAATATATAGTTTATATTGCGTGAAAATCCGCAAATATTATGTAATTGCATTCTACATGCTTTTGGCGCATTTCTATTGCGCAATATTAATAAAGTTCCTTTCTTTAAATCTCGGTTGCAACTATTTATCATTTATATAGCGCTTTGTTCCAATTTATATCCGTAATCGCTAGACTTGTCCTTTGCAATTTCAACATTTGTTATTGTGCACATAATAAATATTTACTTCTGCGAAACAATCTTTTAATTGTATAATCAATATACCTTACGAATATTCTAAGTCCGTCGAAATGATCATTGGGTAAAATATTGCGTTTAAAATACGCTAAACGTGATTGTGAAGCATCTAAGTTGGGCACATTCACAACTTAGGAAAATACCAAATACAAGTTCCATCATTTCGCAAACACTTTAATTATATTTATTTGTTCCAACATATCGGGCTTTTCCATCACTGTTAAATATTACTGCGCCTTTATACGCAAAGTTATCATAAAAGAATCACACAATAGTGTTCTCCAAAGATTGCCTTTATTATTAAAAAGTTACATCACAAACGTGCTCTAAGCACAACATCTTTACATCATCATGAAAAGAAATATTATAAAAAACCTTCACACAAAATAACCATTCTCAACATTTTTATAAGTACTTTTAACACTGTGATGATATTTCTGATGATACACCGCATCGCGCAGATACTGCACTGAAGCGCTTAAGCTTTCCGTCGTTGCTTATCAACACTTCATGCGATGCATGACCATACTAACTGATTTTTCAGTGTCAATCAAGTTTTGCCCATATGATGGATCATCTGCGTGATCCTTTTGAATTAAGCTGCGCAACCCTGTTGCAAACGAACGCATATTGCGAACAAAAGTTGCTGCAAACATACTTTCATTGCGTGTTATAGAACAAATTGGTTTTTACGCTGTGCAATGTGAAATGTCCCGTTCTTATTGATTAAAAACGTTCCATATTAATTGATTTCGTTGCGAGGTTTTGACCTCTATATGAGACGTTTTTCAAAGACTGCATTCATTTTAAGACAAACCATAACCTTTATTTCATCAATAAAGGTTTAAAAAGCTTTACGTAGATTATCAACTAATGATAATCTAAAATATCCTGTTTACACACGACCATTACATAATGGTTTACAATACAAATATGTTACAACAAAATAAGTTTCTTGAATGCAGTTTTTACACAATATCATACAAGCATGGACTCCAAATCTCGTCCTTATTTAAGTATGCGACAGCAGAAGCTCTTAATAATCACCTGAGAATAAACATGCTTAAAACGTCAACAAAAATGTTGGTGAGTTATAGGTTTAACCTATATATATCAAATCATAATAATAGACCACAAGATTTCATATTTCAATACACATCCCATACATAGAGATAAAAGTCATTCATATGGTGAACACCTGGTAACCGACATTAACAAGATGCATATATAAGAATATCCCCATCATTCCGGGACACCCTTCGGATATGATATAAATTTCGAAGTACTAAAGCATCCGGTACTTTGGATGGGGTTTGTTAGGCCCAATAGATCTATCTTTAGGATTCGCGTCAATTAGGGTGTCTGTTCCCTAATTCTTAGATTACCAGACTTAATAAAAAGGGGCATATTCGATTTCGATAATTCAACCATAGAATGTAGTTTCACGTACTTGTGTCTATTTTGTAAATCATTTATAAAACCTGCATGTATTCTCATCCCAAAAATATTAGATTTTAAAAGTGGGACTATAACTCACTTTCACAGATTTTTACTTCGTCGGGAAGTAAGACTTGGCCACTGGTTGATTCACGAACCTATAACAATATATACATATATATCAAAGTATGTTCAAAATATATTTACAACACTTTTAATATATTTTGATGTTTTAAGTTTATTAAGTCAGCTGTCCTCGTTAGTAACCTACAACTAGTTGTTCACAATTAGATGTACAGAAATAAATCGATAAATATTATCTTGAATCAATCCACGACCCAGTGTATACGTATCTCAGTATTGATCACAACTCAAACTATATATAATTTGCAATCAACCTCAACCCTGTATAGCTAACTCCAACATTCACATATAGAGTGTCTATGGTTGTTCCGAAATATATATAGATGTGTCGACATGATAGGTCGAAACATTGTATACGTGTCTATGGTATCTCAAGATTACATAATATACAATACAAGTTGATTAAGTTATGGTTGGAATAGATTTGTTACCAATTTTCACGTAGCTAAAATGAGAAAAATTATCCAATCTTGTTTTACCCATAACTTCTTCATTTTAAATCCGTTTTGAGTGAATCAAATTGCTATGGTTTTATATTAAACTCTATTTTATGAATCTAAACAGAAAAAGTATAGGTTTATAGTCGGAAAAATAAGTTACAAGTCGTTTTTGTAAAGGTAGTCATTTCAGTCGAAAGAACGACGTCTAGATGACCATTTTAGAAAACATACTTCCACTTTGAGTTTAACCATAATTTTTGGATATAGTTTCATGTTCATAATAAAAATAATTTTCTCAGAATAACAACTTTTAAATCAAAGTTTATCATAGTTTTTAATTAACTAACCCAAAACAGCCCGCGGTGTTACTACGACGGCGTAAATTCGGTTTTACGGTGTTTTTCGTGTTTCCAGGTTTTAAATCATTAAGTTAGCATATCATATAGATATAGAACATGTGTTTAGTTGATTTTAAAAGTCAAGTTAGAAGGATTAACTTTTGTTTGCGAACAAGTTTAGAATTAACTAAACTATGTTCTAGTGATTACAAGTTTAAACCTTCGAATAAGATAGCTTTATATGTATGAATCAAATGATGTTATGAACATCATTACTACCTTAAGTTCCTTGGATAAACCTACTGGAAAAGAGAAAAATAGATCTAGCTTCAACGGATCCTTGGATGGCTCGAAGTTCTTGAAGCAGAATCATGACACGAAAACAAGTTCAAGTAAGATCATCACTTGAAATAAGATTGTTATAGTTATAGAAATTGAACCAAAGTTTGAATATGATTATTACCTTGTATTAGAATGATAACCTACTGTAAGAAACAAAGATTTCTTGAGGTTGGATGATCACCTTACAAGATTGGAAGTGAGCTAGCAAACTTGAAAGTATTCTTGATTTTATGTAACTAGAACTTGTAAAATATATGAAGAACACTTAGAACTTGAAGATAGAACTTGAGAGAGATCAATTAGATGAAGAAAATTGAAGAATGAAAGTGTTTGTAGGTGTTTTTGGTCGTTGGTGTATGGATTAGATATAAAGGATATGTAATTTTGTTTTCATGTAAATAAGTCATGAATGATTACTCATATTTTTGTAATTTTATGAGATATTTCATGCTAGTTGCCAAATGATGGTTCCCACATGTGTTAGGTGACTCACATGGACTGCTAAGAGCTGATCATTGGAGTGTATATACCAATAGTACATACATCTAAAAGCTGTGTATTGTACGAGTACGAATACGGGTGCATACGAGTAGAATTGTTGATGAAACTGAACGAGGATGTAATTGTAAGCATTTTTGTTAAGTAGAATTATTTTGATAAGTGTCTTGAAGTCTTTCAAAAGTGTATGAATACATATTAAAACACTACATGTATATACATTTTAACTGAGTCGTTAAGTCATCGTTAGTCGTTACATGTAAATGTTGTTTTGAAACCTTTAGGTTAACGATCTTGTTGAATGTTGTTAACCCATTGTTTATTATAACAAATGAGATGTTAAATTATTATATTATCATGATATTATGATATATAATATATCTTAGTATGATGTATATACAGTTAAATGTCGTTACAACGATAATCGTTACATATATGTCTCGTTTCGAAATCATTAAGTTAGTAGTCTTATTTTTACATATGTATTTCATTGTTAATACACTTAATAATATATTTACTTATCATTTAACATAATTAACCAAGTGTATCAATATCTTAATATGATTCATATGTACCTAGTAAGACGTTGTTATAACGATAATCGTTATATATATCGTTTTCGAGTTTCTTAAATTAATAGTCTCATTTTTATGTATATAACTCATTGTTAAATTACCTAATGAGATACATACTTATAATAAAAACATGTTAACTATATATATAACCATATATATGTCATCATATAGTTTTTACAAGTTTTAACGTTCGTGAATCACCAGTCAACTTGGGTGGTCAATTGTCTATATGAAACATATTTCAATTAATCAAGTCTTAACAAGTTTGATTGCTTAACATGTTGGAAACATTTAATCATGTAAATATCAATCTCAATTAATATATATAAACATGGAAAAGTTCGGGTCACTACAGTACCTACCCGTTAAATAAATTTCGTCCCGAAATTTTAAGCTGTTGAAGGTGTTGACGAATCTTCTGGAAATAGATGCGGGTATTTCTTCTTCATCTGATCTTCACGCTCCCAGGTGAACTCGGGTCCTCTACGAGCATTCCATCGAACCTTAACAATTGGTATCTTGTTTTGCTTAAGTCTTTTAACCTCACGATCCATTATTTCGACGGGTTCTTCGATGAATTGAAGTTTTTCGTTGATTTGGATTTCATCTAACGGAATAGTGAGATCTTCTTTAGCAAAACATTTCTTCAAATTCGAGACGTGGAAAGTGTTATGTACAGCCGCTAGTTGTTGAGGTAACTCAAGTCGGTAAGCTACTGGTCCGACACGATCAATAATCTTGAATGGTCCAATATACCTTGGATTTAATTTCCCTCGTTTACCAAATCGAACAAAGCCTTTCCAAGGTGAAACTTTAAGCATGACCATCTCTCCAATTTCAAATTCTATATCTTTTCTTTTAATGTCAGCGTAGCTCTTTTGTCGACTTTGGGCGGTTTTCAACCGTTGTTGAATTTGGATGATCTTCTCGGTAGTTTCTTGTATAATCTCCGGACCTGTAATCTGTCTATCCCCCACTTCACTCCAAAAAATCGGAGACCTGCACTTTCTACCATAAAGTGCTTCAAACGGCGCCATCTTAATGCTTGAATGGTAGCTGTTGTTGTAGGAAAATTCTGCTAACGGTAGATGTCGATCCCAACTGTTTCCAAATCAATAACACATGCTCGTAGCATGTCTTCAAGCGTTTGTATCGTCCTTTCACTCTGCCCATCAGTTTGTGGATGATAGGCAGTACTCATGTCTAGACGAGTTCCTAATGCTTGCTGTAATGTCTGCCAGAATCTTGAAATAAATCTGCCATCCCTATCAGAGATAATAGAGATTGGTATTCCATGTCTGGAGATGACTTCCTTCAAATACAGTCGTGCTAACTTCTCCATCTTGTCATCTTCTCTTATTGGCAAGAAGTGTGCTGATTTGGTGAGACGATCAACTATTACCCAAATAGTATCAAAACCACTTGCAGTCCTTGGCAATTTAGTGATGAAATCCATGGTAATGTTTTCCCATTTCCATTCCGGGATTTCGGGTTGTTGAAGTAGACCTGATGGTTTCTGATGCTCAGCTTTGACCTTAGAACACGTCAAACATTCTCCTACGTATTTAGTAACATCGGCTTTCATACCCGGCCACCAAAAATGTTTCTTGAGATCCTTATACATCTTCCCCGTTCCAGGATGTATTGAGTATCTGGTTTTATGAGCTTCTCTAAGTACCATTTCTCTCATATCTCCAAATTTTGGTACCCAAATCCTTTCAGCCCTATACCGGGTTCCGTCTTCCTGAATATTAAGATGTTTCTCCGATCCTTTGGGTATTTCATCCTTTAAATTTCCCTCTTTTAAAACTCCTTGTTGCGCCTCCTTTATTTGAGTAGTAAGGTTATTATGAATCATTATATTCATAAATTTTACTCGAATGGGTTCTCTTTCCTTCCTGCTCAAGGCATCGGCTACCACATTTGCCTTCCCCGGGTGGTAACGAATATCAAAGTCGTAATCATTCAATAATTCAATCCACCTACGCTGTCTCATATTCAGTTGTTTCTGATTAAATATGTGTTGAAGACTTTCGTGGTCGGTATATATAATACTTTTGACCCCATATAAGTAGTGCCTCCAAGTCTTTAATGCAAAAACAACCGCGCCTAATTCCAAATCATGCGTCGTATAGTTTTGTTCGTGAATCTTCAATTGTCTAGACGCATAAGCAATCACCTTCGTTCGTTGCATTAATACACAACCGAGACCTTGCTTTGATGCGTCACAATAAATCACAAAATCATCATTCCCTTCAGGCAATGACAATATAGGTGCCGTAGTTAGCTTTTTCTTCAATAACTGAAACGCTTTCTCTTGTTCATCATTCCATTCAAATTTCTTCCCTTTATGCGTTAATGCAGTCAAGGGTTTTGCTATTCTGGAAAAGTCTTGGATGAACCTTCTGTAGTAACCAGCTAGTCCTAAAAACTGGCGTATGTGTTTCGGAGTTTTCGGGGTTTCCCACTTTTCAACAGTTTCTATCTTTGCCGGATCCACCTTAATACCTTCTTTGTTCACTATGTGACCGAGGAATTGAACTTCTTCCAACCAAAATGCACACTTTGAAAACTTAGCGTACAATTCTTCCTTCCTCAATACTTCTAACACCTTTCTCAAATGTTCACCGTGTTCTTGGTCATTCTTTGAGTAAATAAGTATGTCATCAATGAAAACAATGACAAACTTGTCAAGGTATGGTCCACACACTCGGTTCATAAGGTCCATGAACACAGCTGGTGCATTAGTTAAACCAAACGGCATGACCATAAACTCGTAATGACCGTAACGTGTTCTGAAAGCAGTCTTTGGAATATCATCTTCTTTCACCCGCATTTGATGATACCCGGAACGTAAGTCAATCTTTGAATAAACAGATGAGCCTTGTAGTTGATCAAATAAGTCGTCGATTCTCGGTAGTGGGTAGCGGTTCTTGATGGTAAGTTTGTTCAACTCTCGGTAGTCGAAACACAACCTAAATGTACCATCTTTCTTCTTGACAAACAAAACAGGAGCTCCCCACGGTGATGTGCTTGGTCGAATAAAACCACGCTCTAAAAGTTCTTGTAATTGGCTTTGCAGTTCTTTCATCTCGCTGGGTGCGAGTCTGTAAGGAGCACGAGCTATTGGTGCAGCTCCTGGTACAAGATCTATTTGAAATTCAACAGATCGATGTGGGGGTAATCCCGGTAATTCTTTCGGAAATACATCGGGAAATTCTTTTGCAATGGGAACATCATTGATGCTCTTTTCTTCAGTTTGTACTTTCTCGACGTGTGCTAGAACAGCATAGCAACCTTTTCTTATTAGTTTTTGTGCCTTCAAATTACTAATAAGATGTAGCTTCGTGTTGCCCTTTTCTCCGTACACCATTAAGGGTTTTCCTTTTTCTCGTATAATGCGAATTGCATTTTTGTAACAGACGATCTCTGCTTTCACTTCTTTTAACCAGTCCATACCGATTATCACATCAAAACTCCCTAACTCTACTGGTATCAAATCAATCTTAAATGTTTCGCTAACCAGTTTAATTTCTCGATTCCGACATATATTATCTGCTGAAATTAATTTACCATTTGATAATTCGAGTAAAAATTTACTATCCAAAGGCGTCAATGGACAACTTAATTTAGCACAAAAATCTCTACTCATATAGCTTCTATCCGCACCCGAATCAAATAAAACGTAAGCAGATTTATTGTCAATAAGAAACGTACCCGTAACAAGCTCCGGGTCTTCCTGTGCCTCTGCCGCATTAATATTGAAAACTCTTCCGCGGCCTTGTCCATTCGTGTTCTCCTGGTTCGGGAAATTTCTAATAATGTGGCCCGGTTTTCCACATTTATAACAAACTACATTGGCATAACTTGCTCCGACACTACTTGCTCCACCATTACTCGTTCCGACACCATTTGTTCCTTTCGTTCTATTAACCCCTGGTCCGTAGACCTCACACTTTACCGCGCTATGACCATTTCTTTTACACTTGTTGCAAAATTTGGTGCAGAACCCCGAGTGATACTTTTCACACCTTTGGCATAGCTGCTTCTGATTGTTGTTGTTGTTGCGGTTATTATTGTTGTTGGGATGATTGTTATAGTTGCTATTGTTGTTGTTGTTGTTGTTGTTGTTGGGCCGTTTGTTGTAGTTGCGATTGATGTTGCGATTGTTGGGATAATTGTTGCGATTATTGTTGTAATTGCTGTTGTTGTTGTATTGGTGATTCTTATCACCGTTTTCCTCCCACTTTCTTTTGACTTGCTTCACATTGGCCTCTTCAGCAGTCTGTTCTTTAATTCTTTCTTCAATCTGGTTCACTAGTTTGTGAGCCATTCTACATGCCTGTTGTATGGAGGCGGGCTCGTGTGAACTTATATCTTCTTGGATTCTTTCCGGTAATCCTTTCACAAACGCGTCGATCTTCTCTTCCTCATCTTCGAATGCTCCCGGACACAATAGGCACAATTCTGTGAATCGTCTTTCGTACGTGGTAATATCAAATCCTTGGGTTCGTAACCCTCTAAGTTCTGTCTTGAGCTTATTGACCTCGGTTCTGGGACGGTACTTCTTGTTCATCAAGTGCTTGAATGCTGACCACGGTAGTGCGTACGCATCGTCTTGTCCCACTTGCTCTAGATAGGTATTCCACCATGTTAACGCAGAACCTGTGAAGGTATGCGTAGCGTACTTCACTTTGTCCTCTTCAGTACACTTACTTATGGCAAACACCGATTCGACCTTCTCGGTCCACCGTTTCAATCCGATCGGTCCTTCGGTTCCATCAAATTCCAAAGGTTTGCAGGCAGTGAATTCTTTATAGGTGCATCCTACACGATTTCCTGTACTGCTAGATCCAAGGTTATTGTTGGTATGTAGCGCAGCAAGTACTGCGGCTATGTTTGAAGCTAGAAAAGTACGGAATTCCTTTTCATTCATATTCACGGTGTGTCGAGTAGTCGGTGCCATTTCCTTCAAAATAGTCAAATGGAACAAGTTAATCATACAGAATATTAAGAGTAGTTAATAGTATTTCGTAGCATAATATGAACTCATTTATAAAAGCTTTTTCTTCATATTAGCGTTTTATAAGTTTAAATTCGGGTAGTACCTACCCGTTAAGTTCATACTTAGTAGCTAATATACAATTCAACTACTACAATTCTATATGAAAAACTGATTATAATAATATTTCGCGTTCAAACTTTTATACAATATTTTACAAACTTACAATACCGCTTATTTTACATAAAGCATGAAATATAGCACACAATAACTTTGATACAAGATAGTTGTGAAGATAATTCTAGCTAGTACACAAGTCGTTCAGCAAAGGCAATAAAGACACGTAATTCATACGTCCAGAAACAAGTCATGCATTCTGGTTTTACTAGGATTACTTCCCATCCTTGGTCTAGTGGAACATAACCGTTATGGCCGTTGATAAGATAGCGTGTTGTAACGTCGTCAAAGGGACGAGGGTTACGTAATGTCCAACAGTCCCGTAACAATCTAAAAACCTTATTTCTTACCCCAATTACCGACTCCGTCACTTGTGGAAACATTTTGTTTAATAGTTGTAGCCCGATGTTCTTGTTCTCACTTTGGTGAGAAGCGAACATTACTAATCCGTAAGCATAACATGCATCTTTATGTTGCATGTTAGCCGCTTTTTCTAAATCACGAAGTCCAATATTCGGATATATTGAGTCAAAATAATTTCTTAACCCGTTGCGTAAAATAGCATTTGGGTTCCCCGCAATATATGCGTCAAAGTAAACACATCGTAACTTATGGGTTTCCCAATGTGATATCCCCCATCTTTCAAACGAAAGTCTCTTATAAACCAAGACATTCTTGGAACGTTCTTCGAATGTCTTACAAACTGATCTCGCCTTAAATAGTTATGCCGAGGAATTCTGACCGACTCTAGAAAAGATTTCATCAATCATGTCTCCGGGTAGGTCTCTTAAAATATTGGGTTGTCTATCCATTTTGTGTTTTTATACTGTAAAATAGACAAGAGTTAGATTCATAAAAAAAAATACTTATTAATACAAGCAATTTTTACATATATCATAAAGCATAAGCACACTATATTACATATATTACACCACACGAATACAACTATCTTACTCCGACTCGCTCGTTTCTTCTTGTTCGGTTTTGGTTCGTTTTGCCAAGTTTCTAGGGATATATGATGTTCCCCTAATACGAGCCGTCGTTGTCCACATTGGTTTAGAAAAACCTGGTGGTTTAGAGGTTCCTGGGTCATTGTTACAACTTAAGGACTTCGGGGGTTGACGATACATATAAAGTTCATCGGGGTTGGAATTAGATTTCTCTATTTTTATGCCCTTTCCCTTATTATTTTCTTTTGCCTTTTTAAATTCAGTTGGGGTAATTTCTATAACATCATCGGAATTCTCGTCGGAATCCGATTCATCAGAGAATTGGTAATCCTCCCAATATTTTGCTTCCTTGGCGGAAACACCATTGACCATAATTAACCTTGGTCGGTTGGTTGAGGATTCTCTTTTACTTAACCGTTTTATTATTTCCCCCACCGGTTCTATTTCTTCTTCCGGTTCCGATTCTTCTTCCGGTTCCGATTCTTCTTCCGGTTCCGACTCTTCTTCCGGTTCCTCTTCGGGAACTTGTGAATCAGTCCACGAATCATTCCAATTTATATTTGACTCTTCATTATTATTAGGTGAGTTAATGGGACTTGTTCTAGAGGTAGACATCTATCACATAATATCAAACACGTTAAGAGATTAATATATCACATAATATTCATATGTTAAAAATATATAGTTTCCAACAAAAATGTTAAGCAATCATTTTTAAAGAAAACACGGTCGAAGTCCAGACTCACTAATGCATCCTAACAAACTCGATAAGACACACTAATGCAAATTTTCTGGTTCTCTAAGACCAACGCTCTGATACCAACTGAAATGTCCCGTTCTTATTGATTAAAAACGTTCCATATTAATTGATTTCGTTGCGAGGTTTTGACCTCTATATGAGACGTTTTTCAAAGACTGCATTCATTTTAAGACAAACCATAACCTTTATTTCATCAATAAAGGTTTAAAAAGCTTTACGTAGATTATCAACTAATGATAATCTAAAATATCCTGTTTACACACGACCATTACATAATGGTTTACAATACAAATATGTTACAACAAAATAAGTTTCTTGAATGCAGTTTTTACACAATATCATACAAGCATGGACTCCAAATCTCTTCCTTATTTAAGTATGCGACAGCGGAAGCTCTTAATAATCACCTGAGAATAAACATGCTTAAAACGTCAACAAAAATGTTGGTGAGTTATAGGTTTAACCTATATATATCAAATCATAATAATAGACCACAAGATTTCATATTTCAATACACATCCCATACATAGAGATAAAAGTCATTCATATGGTGAACACCTGGTAACCGACATTAACAAGATGCATATATAAGAATATCCCCATCATTCCGGGACACCCTTCGGATATGATATAAATTTCGAAGTACTAAAGCATCCGGAACTTTGGATGGGTTTTGTTATTCCCAATAGATCTATCTTTAGGATTCGCGTCAATTAGGGTGTCTGTTCCCTAATTCTTAGATTACCAGACTTAATAAAAAGGGGCATATTCGATTTCGATAATTCAACCATAGAATGTAGTTTCACGTACTTGTGTCTATTTTGTAAATCATTTATAAAACCTGCATGTATTCTCATCCCAAAAATATTAGATTTTAAAAGTGGGACTATAACTCACTTTCACAGATTTTTACTTCGTCGGGAAGTAAGACTTGGCCACTGGTTGATTCACGAACCTATAACAATATATACATATATATCAAAGTATGTTCAAAATATATTTACAACACTTTTAATATATTTTGATGTTTTAAGTTTATTAAGTCAGCTGTCCTCGTTAGTAACCTACAACTAGTTGTCCACAATTAGATGTACAGAAATAAATCGATAAATATTATCTTGAATCAATCCACGACCCAGTGTATACGTATCTCAGTATTGATCACAACTCAAACTATATATATTTTGGAATCAACCTCAACCCTGTATAGCTAACTCCAACATTCACATATAGAGTGTCTATGGTTGTTCCGAAATATATATAGATGTGTCGACATGATAGGTCGAAACATTGTATACGTGTCTATGGTATCTCAAGATTACATAATATACAATACAAGTTGATTAAGTTATGGTTGGAATAGATTTGTTACCAATTTTCACGTAGCTAAAATGAGAAAAATTATCCAATCTTGTTTTACCCATAACTTCTTCATTTTAAATCCGTTTTGAGTGAATCAAATTGCTATGGTTTCATATTGAACTATATTTTATGAATCTAAACAGAAAAAGTATAGATTTATAGTCGGAAAAATAAGTTACAAGTCGTTTTTGTAAAGGTAGTCATTTCAGTCGAAAGAACGACGTCTAGATGACCATTTTAGAAAACATACTTCCACTTTGAGTTTAACCATAATTTTTGGATATAGTTTCATGTTCATAATAAAAATAATTTTCTCAGAATAACAACTTTTAAATCAAAGTTTATCATAGTTTTTAATTAACTAACCCAAAACAGCCCGCGGTGTTACTACGACGGCGTAAATTCGGTTTTACGGTGTTTTTCGTGTTTCCAGGTTTTAAATCATTAAGTTAGCATATCATATAGATATAGAACATGTGTTTAGTTGATTTTAAAAGTCAAGTTAGAAGGATTACCTTTTGTTTGCGAACAAGTTTAGAATTAACTAAACTATGTTCTAGTGATTACAAGTTTAAACCTTCGAATAAGATAGCTTTATATGTATGAATCGAATGATGTTATGAACATCATTACTACCTTAAGTTCCTTGAATAAACCTACTGGAAAATAGAAAAATGGATCTAGCTTCAACGGATCCTTGGATGGCTCGAAGTTCTTGAAGCAGAATCATGACACGAAAACAAGTTCAAGTAAGATCATCACTTGAAATAAGATTGTTATAGTTATAGAAATTGAACCAAAGTTTGAATATGATTATTACCTTGTATTAGAATGATAACCTACTATAAGAAACAAAGATTTCTTGAGGTTGGATGATCACCTTACAAGATTGGAAGTGAGCTAGCAAACTTGAAAGTATTCTTGATTTTATGTAACTAGAACTTGTAAAATATATGAAGAACACTTAGAACTTGAAGATAGAACTTGAGAGAGATCAATTAGATGAAGAAAATTGAAGAATTAAAGTGTTTGTAGGTGTTTTTGGTCGTTGGTGTATGGATTAGATATAAAGGATATGTAATTTTGTTTTCATGTAAATAAGTCATGAATGATTACTCATATTTTTGTAATTTTATGAGATATTTCATGCTAGTTGCCAAATGATGGTTCCCACATGTGTTAGGTGACTCACATGGGCTGCTAAGAGCTGATCATTGGAGTGTATATACCAATAGTACATACATCTAAAAGCTGTGTATTGTACGAGTACGAATACGGGTGCATACGAGTAGAATTGTTGATGAAACTGAACGAGGATGTAATTGTAAGCATTTTTGTTAAGTAGAAGTATTTTGATAAGTGTCTTGAAGTCTTTCAAAAGTGTATGAATACATATTAAAACACTACATGTATATACATTTTAACTGAGTCGTTAAGTCATCGTTAGTCGTTACATGTAAATGTTGTTTTGAAACCTTTAGGTTAACGATCTTGTTGAATGTTGTTAACCCATTGTTTATTATAACAAATGAGATGTTAAATTATTATATTATCATGATATTATGATATATAATATATCTTAGTATGATGTATATACAGTTAAATGTCGTTACAACGATAATCGTTACATATATGTCTCGTTTCGAAATCATTAAGTTAGTAGTCTTATTTTTACATATGTATTTCATTGTTAATACACTTAATAATATATTTACTTGTCATTTAACATAATTAACCAAGTGTATCAATATCTTAATATGATTCATATGTACCTAGTAAGACGTTGTTATAACGATAATCGTTATATATATCGTTTTCGAGTTTCTTAAATTAATAGTCTCATTTTTATGTATATAACTCATTGTTAAAATACCTAATGAGATACATACTTATAATAAAAACATGTTAACTATATATATAACCATATATATGTCATCGTATAGTTTTTACAAGTTTTAACGTTCGTGAATCACCGGTCAACTTGGGTGGTCAATTGTCTATATGAAACATATTTCAATTAATCAAGTCTTAACAAGTTTGATTGCTTAACATGTTGGAAACATTTAATCATGTAAATATAAATCTCAATTAATATATATAAACATGGAAAATTTCGGGTCACTACACAATGTATTTCTATTGCCAAATGATTCACGTTCTTGCTTAAACCGTCATCACTTTTCCTTGGAATAACGCGATTAGTCACAACTTGATGACCTTCAATTCCTACGTTTTCCTGCGCAGTGATTAACGCACATATTGGCTCAAATTCTGCTAATGTAACTGTTGTAATTCCCTTGCATGTTGCAAATTTAACCATTCCATGAATTGTTGATGAGATCACGCTAAGCTTACATAGCGCAGTGCGCCCTAGTAAGATGTTGAAGCGTGAAGTGGAACGCATAACATATAAATTTAAATTTACCTTTCGCGTGCATTTTGCATCCATCTCATCAGTCAATTCAATGCTTAACTCTAATTGTCCCAAGGGCTACTTTGCCTCGCCAGAAAATCCAGAAAGAAACACTGCAGTTGGTAGCAATTTTACCTTAATGTTTTCTGCCAATTTGTTGAAGCATTGCTCATACATAACATCAACAGTGCTCCCAGTATCAATGTGCACCTTTCTTATGATAATTGCTGAGTCCGCAATCTTACATGAAAAAATTATTGGCTTATCAGACAATCCGCAATCTTGCACCGGTGGAAATGTTATTGGTGTAAATTGCCATTTGTCTAGAGTTTCTTCAGCTTTTCGTTTACGTGAAGCATTGCTTATCTGAACCATATTGATTACTTTAATTTCCTGCAAATTCTCTTTCTTTCCAACCACTTTTGCGCCCAAATGTTTTACAGCGGGAGCCTTTCGCACTTGTTGAACATTTGTGCTGACATTTAGCATCTTAGGAGTGTCGAATAAGCTTGGCGCAATCACTGTATCTGCTGTGTTTGACACCTTATCGATTAACAAATGATCCATCTTGCCTTGTGTTGTGGCCTCTGCAATCAGCTCAACTAGATCGCGATATCTATTTGTGTCGTGACCATATTCGTCATGGAAAACACAAAATTTAGACTTGTCGCGCCTATTGTTCTCTGAAAGCGGTGGTGGATCTGGGAATATTTTCGCAATCCTTTCTTGCATCAAAATTTCTTTTGGCATTATAGACAACGCTTGAATTATGTTAAACGAATCATTACTCCACTTTCTTGTTGAATTACGATCGCGATTATAATATCCATTATTGCCATTATCACCATTATTGTGCTGTCTATCATTGCGCTGATAGCCTCCGTTGTTATTCCTTCGCTGATATCCTGATCCGCGGTTATTATCACGATAATTATCTTGATTTTCATCGCGGTAAGAGTCATGATCATCACGCCAACTCCTTTCTTTACACCAATTACAATTTTGGGTAATGTTGCTGTCTTCACCACAATGAATATAATCATAAGTCTCTTGCATAACCTTTGCGAAGGTTTACGGCACGTCTCTGCGCAATCTCCGTACTAAAGTAGGATGTTTCTGAGGATTAATTGCTTGGACAAAACAAGAGATCTTATGATCTTCATGCAAGTTTGGTATCTTCTGACATTCATAAACATAGCATGTAAGCAAGCCACCTAGCGTTTCTTTGAACCCTTGTTTGATGTCATAGCACTCAATGTACGTCTTCTTTTGCGGCAATAAGTTCTAAAACTGTAGCAAAATTTTTTCGCGGAGGTCAATAAAGCCGGCAATGCTACGCACACTTAAATTGTGGAACTACTCCCGTGCTAAGCCTTGTAAAACCATAGGGAACACTCTGCATGCTCGTCCCAATTGTATGTACTCATGACTCCCTTGAACCGCAGCAAAAAATCTAGCAGATCGGTTAAGCCTGAATACACGCCCAAAGTTGCAGGCACAATTGGCGGTGTCGTTATTGGATAATCAAAAATATGCTGGACGAACTTGTCAGTCACCGAAGTTATTTCTATCGCTGTTTTCATTCGCGTTTCTTTTGCTTCTGTGCAGTATCTTTCAATCATTTTCTGAATAACATCAGGTTGATCAAATTTATGCTGCATATCTTTCAGTGCAATCTTTCTGAACATATTAGTTAAAAACAACTGTACATTCTCCTTTTCCATAGCGTGCGAAGTTTCACCTTCTTCAAAATAGCGTGGAATTGGTGTTCCAGGCCTTTTGCGTTTTACTATTGTAACTTCCATAATTTCAGGATCACTCTCTGAATTATCAGAAAGTTGGCGCTGAACCTTTGAATTTTTCGCTTTCTTTAAAAGCAGCATAGGCGATCTAAATGCAATGCGGTCATGTGTATCTTCAACCGAATCATTGCTATTTATGACCAATTGTTGCTTTCGCGACAAAGTGTCGTTAAGCGGCCACTCATAGTTTAAAGGAATATGAAGGTCAAGGCCCTTCTCTTGAAGCAATTGTCGTATCTCTAAAGGCATTATGACACGCTTTGCAGTTTCAACTGCTGCGTCCTTTTCTACGTTATTGCTCACGAAATTCGCAGTGTTTTCAGCTGCTGTGCTTTTGTCTGCATTCCCTTGGGAATTGACATAATTAGCCTTCACAGTATTCTCTTCGCGATTGGTTACAGTTTGCTGAGTATTGCGTTTAGCTGCGATTGCCTTTTCGATTACAACATTCTGCTGCATTCCTTCATTAGATGCGATGTTTCCTGATGACTTGGCGAGCAAATCTTTAGTTTGCTTGCTAATCTCTGGACTTGTTTGAAAGTCAAATGATGTCGAATTTCGAAAATCACAAACGTCAGCTGTGTTGCTACTCTTCTTTTTGCCGCGCGTTGTCATTTTTTAGATTAACGCTTTTAATTAGATGCAGAAACCTGCAAATTATTAAACAAAAACATGATTACAATTGAATTCACAATTAAATCTTTCGATTACACGAAATAGATTTATCGAATTCAATTTTAATTCATGTCTCACGGATGGCGCCAATTGATCAATCCTAAATCAGATGCTTAGATCTAATTTAGGAATTGAGTGCAATGAGGGGCGGATGGTGGTGTTGATAATGTTTTTGGGATCTTATGATCGTCTTTCACTTAAGTTCAAGTGATCAATCACCATGTCCCGGTCTTGATTGCATTACCTTGGCTTGATTATGATTGAGACTTAGGCGTATTCACAAGCAAACCATAAAAGCCTCGGAAATTGCATATAACCAACAACCTAAAATGAGAGGACAAGCTCCCTATTTATAGGTTTGGAATATCTGTGGAGTAAATTTCCGCGCTGCACCGACAGATCCACAATATTTGTGCGGGACATCTTCGCAATCTTTCTTTATGCGTAGATCCGCAATGTCATAGCGCAATTCGCAGTTTGCCTATTTCATAGCGCGGTTCTGTTTGCACTTACATTTAAGCTACCTTTTGCACTTAAAATATACATATATATGCCTATATATATGATCAATTCACGTAAGAGCATAGTTTCATAATACAACCAATTGTTCCGGTTTTTTAATTTATTTCTTCGTTAAGCCTAGGGCAATTGAGCACTTTGTCTTTGTCGGCACATCTTTTCTATTTATTTCTTATCTATATTAATTGTTATTAGCCAACAGCCAAAAACAATATTTTGTTTTTCCTTTCTTTGATTTGTTTACTGGAAACATGCCAGAAGCAATATCAAAAAGTAAAACTAGTGCCACTGTGACGATCGCTCCAAATCCATATGAACGAACACGTCATTCATCGATTTCATTGCGAGGTATTTGACCTCTATATGATACGTTTTATAAACATTGCATTCTTTTGAAAAGGTATACCATAAATGAATATTTAAATCAAAGGTTTTCGACATCTGATGATTTCTACATTTAGATAATCACCGTAATATAATAGTTTACAATAATACTTCCATTGACAATGCAATCAAAATAGATACATGATGATGGTTTTGTGAATGCAACGTTTTCTTGAATAAAGCATGTATGACTCCATGCACAAAGCTTGTCTAACATATAAGCAAACAGCAAAAGACTTCTAGGGAACCTGAGAATAAACATGCTAACAAGTGTCAACACAAAGGTTGGTGAGTTCATAGTTTTAATGTTTCGCATAATCTGTATATAAAGGTGGATCACAAGATTTCAGTTGTTTCATCCAGAAACGTTTATCAAAATATTCTACAAAATTGAGCACCCTGGTAACTAAACTTAACGTATATATAATAAGTACCCCTGTTTTAACATACATGCAACCAACATGTACAATACACGTAAACCAACGTGTACTAAACTCAAATAGCATACGTCTGTTTTATAGTTCAGGCTAGGGTTTCTATACCTGGAACAGACGGGGATGTCAAGCCCTATGGATCCATATATAACTACTCGCGCCCACCAGTTCTTATAATCGGCAGTTACTAGTTACCAAAGCTAAAGGATTTTTGGTTCAAACTCAGTGTAGAATTTAGTATGTACTTGTGTCCATTGCATTTAAAATAAAGTGCATGTATTCTCATGAAAATACCCGTTCATATACATTATAAACGATTCACAATAGTTTATTACATCGCGAGGTATTTGACCTCTATATGATACATTTTACAAACATTGCATTCATTTTTAAAAGACAAACTTTCTTTACACCGAAAGTTGACAGTATACATACCATTTCATAATACATTCAACTATAATTGACTTAACAATAATCTTGATGAACTCAACGACTCGAATGCAACGTCTTTCGAAATATGCCATGAATGACTCCAAATAATATCCTTAAAATGAGCGAATGCACAGTGGAAGATTTCTTTAATACCTGAGAATAAACATGCTTTCAAGTGTCAACCAAAAGGTTGGTGAGTTCATTATTTTATCATAAACAATCATTTTTCATCATTTTAATAGACCACAAGATTTCCAGATAACACGCGTAACCCGCGAATTAAAAATCCATCTCGTATCAGGCATTTCGCATAAACTGCATAGAGATAAAAATCATTCATATGGTGAACACCTGGTAACCGACATTAACAGAACGCATCTAGAATATTCCCATCATTCCGGGACTCTCATCGGACATGATAAAATCGAAGTACTAAAGCATCCGTAACCCGAATGGGGTTTGTTAGGCCCAATAGATCTATCTTTAGGATTCGCGTCAATTAGGGTTTCTGTTCCCTAATTCTTAGATTACCAGACTAAAAAGGGTGATATTCGATTCGATAATTCAACCAAAGAATGTAGTTTCAGTTACTTGTGTCTATTTCGTAAAACATTTATAAAAGCAGCGCATGTATTCTCAGTCCCAAAAATATATATTGCAAAAGCATTTAAAAAGGGAGCAAATGAAAATCACAATATTGTATTTCGTAGTAAAAATACATATGACGTCATTAAGTATATATATTTATATGTTGGTCAATATCTGTCTAACAATTTAGGTTAAATTGTAGTGTATCACAATCCTAATGCTCGAGACTAACATTCAAAAGTCAACAAAAGTCAATTTGACTCAAAATGATTTCCAAAATTTATATATATTTATTATATAGTTTAAATATCGTCGTTTTATATTTTTAAATATTTTTAAAAGATTTATTAGTTTAAATAATATAATTCATTTATTAATAAATAAAATTTTATAAAAAAATATACTTTTATATATCTTAAGTAATAAAATTTATAAAGTTCATTTAATATCATAAAAATATTATGATAGGTTTTATTAAGATAATTATATTATTTGTATTACATATTTATTTGATAAAATAACATTGATAATAATAATAGTAAGTAAAAGTTGTATTATTTTGTAATAATAATTATTATTATTCTACTAATAATAATAACAATATTTATATTTACTAAAAATGGTATATGATAAAATGATAATTCTTATTAATAATAATAATGAAATTTTATATTAACAATGATATTCCTATTAAAAATAATAATTTTTGTAGAAAATGATAGTTTTAATATTAATAATACTTTTAATAATAATAGTAATAAAAATAATGAAAAACGATAATTTTATCTAAATCAATATCTTACAATATTTTAAATTTCATCATGGTACCCATACTTATTATTTCCTAATTGATTCGTTTGATAGCTTTTAATCGTCTTTTATATCGCGTTCATTTTAATGATAATAATAGTAATCATAATAATTAAGTGTTACTAATATTAGTTTTAATTATAATAATACTAATAATAATAAATATTATGATAATATTAATACTAATAACTATTTTAATGATAATAATAATAATACTAATTATAAATTTAACGATAATAAAAATAGTAAAAATAACCATTTTTAATGATAATACCTTTTATTGATAATAATAATAATAATAATAATAATAATAATAATAATAATAATAATAATAATAATAATAATAATAATAATAAGGAAAAAAATTATAACGACGATAATAATAATCATTTTTAATAATAATACAAAAATTCAATTGACTATAACTTCTAATCCGTTCATCGAAACCATTCTATATCTAAATGAAAAGTTCTTAATTTTTCGCTAGCTTTCCAACTACATGCATATCTTATACCTTATCTCAACCGCATATGTAACTAATTCAGGATTCAACATAACCTATCTAATGACAATATCAAACGTACAAGCTTGCATAATCCTATATACTCGAGCACTAGTCAGGGATACACTATCAATATATAAAAGTTAAGTTATGAGTGCTCACGTATCAATATTGTGATTCAATATTGCAGGAAAGGTACGTAGACGCAACGGAGACGATAAACACTAGATTGACCTCACGAGCATACCCACGAACAATACCCATAACCTCCACAGTTATAACCTATAATTTCCTTAGTTCTATCCCGCTCGAAAAACCCATTCTGAAATCGCTCGTTCATGACCTTGTCGTAGTATTTTATGTGTAATAATTAATAATAATAATACCACTAATAATAAGATTAATAATAATATTAATCTTAATAATAATAATAATATTAATATATAATAATAATAATATTATTATTAATTAATAATAAATATTATGGAGTGTGTATGCACTCGTAGTTGTATGTGTGTCAAAAAAACTTGCACTTGATCTCATATATATATATATATATATATAAGAATTATAATATTATAATAATAATATAATGATATAATATATTAATATAATAAATAAATAAATAAAAAAACAAAAACGTGTAGAATAGAAGTTCTTAGCCACCGTCTACTTTACGTATTACATCTTATGCCGACACCATTTTTATATTATTTATATATATATAATGTATTTAATTTATATAATTAATTATATATTATATTATATTTACGTGCATAGTTAAATTGTAATTCTTGTTCCGATGACTCGTACGTTGTCACTCGACTTATGTTCCGGTTTCGGTTCCTCGAACGCATTCTCGTACGCTTAGAAAACTGGTACTTTATGTTTCGTGTAGTGTACCTTTATACATAACAAGACTCAAATCAATGAAAAACAATCCCACTCAAAGTGTAACTTATTCATTTGAGTGTTTTGGTCATTTGCTTCTATAAATCAATGGTTCGTTGTTTACCAAAGTATATTATTTTAAGACAAAACCTTTTATAACTCACCTTATTACTTTGTAAAAATATTTTTTCATTTCGAAATATAATTTTGAAATATTCATTTACCAATATAATATATAGTTTTTCAAAACTACATACATTTCAAAGTTCCTTATATCATTTGAAATCGTTTGGAAAAATTATCATTTAATAACAATATATTTGTAAAGTTATAATACAAAGCTTTTAATTAATTTCTTAAAAATTCAATAACAAATATCTTATAAAATGTTTTAGTAATAAAGTTCTTTTTAAACTGAAAACGTTTTGTACATTTGAAACTAAATTAAATAAATGTGATACTTTTGTTTTTCCAAAATTAACTATGTTTAAGAATCATTTTGTTAAAAGTTTAAAATAATGAAAATCGTTATATCATAAAATGTTTTAGAAGAATAGATCGTATAAAACTTATAACAAGTTTTCAAGTCTTTAAATTACCGTTTATTGATGAAACGTGAGATAAAGTCCAAAGGTTAAAAGAACGTATAAAGTCATTTTAAGGTAAAATGTCGATTTAATTACTCGTCGGTATCCAACATCTAAGTTATTCACACTTCACGTTCTTACTTTCACTTTAAGTAAAATGAAAACTAAAATAGTTATCTTATCGAAGTCACGAGGAAAATATTATAAGCCTGAATTGATATTCAAATAGGAATCTCCACTAACTCTTGTCTGGTTCCCGTTAATTGACACTTTTGTTTTTACTTGTAATTTACTTTACCAATTATTCCGAATACCGTTAAAAAAAGTTTTCTAAATCAAAGTGGACCTCTCAACAAAGACTCGTAATCATAATTCAATGTATCTGATAATTCAGTCATTTGATATTATCTTCTAATTCCATCGATGAACATATTGAAACAAATACGTTCATGTAAAGTATTATACCTTATACTTTGTTAATGTTTTCAAGTTATAATATATACACATATACGTATATAATCATATCAATTCATTTAATGGTTCGTGAATCGTTGAAATTTGGCCGAGGTTAAATGAATGTATGAACATAGTTTAAAATCCTTGAGATTTAACTTAATAAACTTTGCTTATTGTGTCAAAATAATATAAAGAATAAAGTTTAAATTTGGTCAAAAATTTTCGGGTTGTCACACTACCTACCCGTTAAAGAAATTTTGTCCCCGAAATTTGATAGAGGTCGTCATAGCTAACAATGAGAATATTATTATGACGATTTTAGAATTTTATCATGTTTAAGAAGTATGGATAGAATCATTCGATCACTCGAAGCGTATGAGTGAAGTTATCGTAAATGAATGAAATAAGATAATAATGATTTGTCATATCTTTTGACGTCATCATAATTGATCTTCGGATTTAAAGAAAATCTTTGTAATCCATATTGGATTTGATTCTTTGGTGATTAAGGAAATTATGATCCTCTTCGATTTAATGCGATAATCCATCTCAATTTCTCTGTCGGATATTTCGCTATAAATCCACCTCCTTCATTTCCTTACATTGCACACCTTCTATTCCTTCTCCCTCAACTCATATTTTTAAAGTATTCGTCAATATGCTCCATCCAGTGCTGATTCTCGATATACTCCTCACTTTCATATCTTTCATTCTTCTTTTTTATCTATCGCCAGAAGAGTCTATTTACTTCTACTATACTCTTGGTTTTATAATGTTTTTAGTTCTCCCGTGTATTTATGTTGCTATATGAAATGTCTCGTTCTTATTGATTAAAAACGTTCCATATTAATTGATTTCGTTGCGAGGTTTTGACCTCTATATGAGACATTTTTCAAAGACTGCATTCATTTTTAAACAAACCATAACCTTTATTTCATCAATAAAGGTTTAAAAAGCTTTACGTAGATTATCAAATAATGATAATCTAAAATATCCTGTTTACACACGACCATTACATAATGGTTTACAATACAAATATGTTACAAAAAAATAAGTTTCTTGAATGCAGTTTTTACACAATATCATACAAGCATGGACTCCAAATCTTGTCCTTATTTAAGTATGCAACAGCGGAAGCTCTTAATAATCACCTGAGAATAAACATGCTTAAAACGTCAACAAAAATGTTGGTGAGTTATAGGTTTAACCTATATATATCAAATCATAATAATAGACCACAAGATTTCATATTTCAATACACATCCCATACATAGAGATAAAAATCATTCATATGGTGAACACCTGGTAACCGACATTAACAAGATGCATATATAAGAATATCCCCATCATTCCGGGACACCCTTCGGATATGATATAAATTTCGAAGTACTAAAGCATCCGGTACTTTGGATGGGGTTTGTTAAGCCCAATAGATCTATCTTTAGGATTCGCGTCAATTAGGGTGTCTGTTCCCTAATTCTTAGATTACCAGACTTAATAACAAGGGGCATATTCGATTTCGATAATTCAACCATAGAATGTAGTTTCACGTACTTGTGTCTATTTTGTAAATCATTTATAAAACCTGCATGTATTCTCATCCCAAAAATATTAGATTTTAAAAGTGGGACTATAACTCACTTTCACAGATTTTTACTTCGTCGAGAAGTAAGACTTGGCCACTGTTGATTCACGAACCTATAACAATATATACATATATATTAAAGTATGTTCAAAATATATTTACAACACTTTTAATATATTTTGATGTTTTAAGTTTATTAAGTCAGCTGTCCTCGTTAGTAACCTACAACTAGTTGTCCACAGTTAGATGTACAGAAATAAATCAATAAATATTATCTTGAATCAATCCACGACCCAGTGTATACGTATCTCAGTATTGATCACAACTCAAAGTATATATATTTTGAAATCAACCTCAACCCTGTATAGCTAACTCCAACATTCACATATAGAGTGTCTATGGTTGTTCCGAAATATATATAGATGTGTCGACATGATAGGTCGAAACATTGTATACGTGTCTATGGTATCTCAAGATTACATAATATACAATACAAGTTGATTAAGTTATGGTTGGAATAGATTTGTTACCAATTTTCACGTAGCTAAAATGAGAAAAATTATCCAATCTTGTTTTACCCATAACTTCTTCATTTTAAATCCGTTTTGAATGAATCAAATTGCTATGGTTTCATATTGAACTGTATTTTATGAATCTAAACAGAAAAAGTATAGGTTTATAGTCGGAAAAATAAGTTACAAGTCGTTTTTGTAAAGGTAGTCATTTCAGTCGAAAGAACGACGTCTAGATGACCATTTTAGAAAACATACTTCCACTTTGAGTTTAACCATAATTTTTGGATATAGTTTCATGTTCATAATAAAAATCATTTTCTCAGAATAACAACTTTTAAATCAAAGTTTATCATAGTTTTTAATTAACTAACCCAAAACAGCCCGCGGTGTTACTACGACGGCGTAAATCCGGTTTTACGGTGTTTTTCGTGTTTCCAGGTTTTAAATCATTAAGTTAGCATATCATATAGATATAGAACATGTGTTTAGTTAATTTTAAAAGTCAAGTTAGAAGGATTAACTTTTGTTTGCGAACAAGTTTAGAATTAACTAAACTATGTTCTAGTGATTACGAGTTTAAACCTTCGAATAAGATAGTTTTATATATATGAATCGAATGATGTTATGAACATCATTACTACCTCAAGTTTAGTAGGTAAACCTACTGGAAGTGACAAGAAATGATCTAGCTTCAAAGGATCTTGGATGGCTTGAAAGTTCTTGAAGTAGGATCATGACACAAAAACAAGTTAAAGTAAGATTTTTGCTCGAATTAAGATAGTTTATAGTTATAGAAATTGAATCAAAGTTTGAATATGAATATTACCTTGAATAAGAAAGATAACCTACTGTATATAACAAAGGTTTCTTGATCTTAGATGATTACTTGGAATGGATTAGGAAGCTTGGAAGTAAATTAGTAAACTTGAAGGGATTTTTGAAGTATTCTTGAAGTGTTCTTCCTATGATGATTATAGCTTGATTCTTGAAGTGATTTTTTATGAAGATGATGATTAACTACTGGAAAAATACGTTCATAATAGTGTGGGTGTGTTGAGAGAGAATTAGAAAGAGATTTGGAAGTGAAATGGAGTGAATGATGAGTGTTAATTGGTGAGTGGTGAGTGGGGTTAAAAGGAGTTCTAGTTAGTTGACTAGCTCATCGTAGAAGTTAAAATTGATTAGTCATACATGACATAATCAAGAGTGGAATCCCATGCTAGTTCCTATTGGTATATACCCATAGTAAGTACGTTTTGAAGCTGTGTATAATACGGGTAAGAATACGACTAGAATTCTTGATGAAAGAAAAGAATGGGAAAGTAACTGTAACCATTTTCGTTAAGTATGAGTGTTTTGATATATGTCTTGAAGTCTTCCAAAAGTATTTTAATACATATAAATACACTACATGTATATACATTTTAACGGAGTCGTTAAGTCATCGTTAGTCGTTACATGTAAGTGTTGTTTTGAAACCTTTAAGTTAACGATCTCAATTAATGTTGTTAACCCATTGTTTATTATATCTAATGAGATGTTAAATTATTATATTATCATGATATTATGATATATTAATATATCTTAATATGATATATATATACATTTAAATGTCGTTACAACGATAATCGTTACATATATGTCTCGTTTCGAAATCCTTAAGTTAGTAGTCTTGTTTATATGTATATAACTCATTGTTAATATACTTATGGAGATACTTACTTATCATAATCTCATGTTAACCATATGTATATCCATATATATATCGTCAAGTCATTTTTACAAGTTTTAACGTTCGTGAATCGCCGGTCAACTTGGGTAGTCAATTGTCTATATGAAACATATTTCAATTAATCAAGTCTTAACAAGTTTGATTGCTTAACATGTTGGAAACATTTAATCATGTAAATATCAATCTCAATTAATATATATAAACATGGAAAAGTTCGGGTCACTACAGTACCTACCCGTTAAATAAATTTCGTCCCGAAATTTTAAGCTGTTGAAGGTGTTGATGAATCTTCTGGAAATAGATGCGGGTATTTCTTCTTCATCTGATCTTCACGCTCCCAGGTGAACTCGGGTCCTCTACGAGCATTCCATCGAACCTTAACAATTGGTATCTTGTTTTGCTTAAGTCTTTTAACCTCACGATCCATTATTTCGACGGGTTCTTCGATGAATTGGAGTTTTTCATTGATTTGGATTTCATCTAACGGAATAGTGAGATCTTCTTTAGCAAAACATTTCTTCAAATTCGAGACGTGGAAAGTGTTATGTACAGCCGCGAGTTGTTGAGGTAACTCAAGTCGGTAAGCTACTGGTCCGACACGATCAATAATCTTGAATGGTCCAATATACCTTGGATTTAATTTCCCTCGCTTACCAAATCGAACAACGCCTTTCCAAGGTGCAACTTTAAGCATGACCATCTCTCCAATTTCAAATTCTATATCTTTTCTTTTAATGTCAGCGTAGCTCTTTTGTCGACTTTGGGCGGTTTTCAACCGTTGTTGAATTTGGATGATCTTCTCGGTAGTTTCTTGTATAATCTCCGGACCCGTAATCTGTCTATCCCCCACTTCACTCCAACAAATCGGAGACCTGCACTTTCTACCATAAAGTGCTTCAAACGGCGCCATCTCAATGCTTGAATGGTAGCTGTTGTTGTAGGAAAATTCTGCTAACGGTAGATGTCGATCCCAACTGTTTCCGAAATCAATAACACATGCTCGTAGCATGTCTTCAAGCGTTTGTATCGTCCTTTCGCTCTGCCCATCAGTTTGTGGATGATAGGCAGTACTCATGTCTAGACGAGTTCCTAATGCTTGCTGTAATGTCTGCCAGAATCTTGAAATAAATCTGCCATCCCTATCAGAGATAATAGAGATTGGTATTCCATGTCTGGAGACGACTTCCTTCAAATACAGTCGTGCTAACTTCTCCATCTTGTCATCTTCTCTTATTGGCAGAAAGTGTGCTGATTTGGTGAGACGATCAACTATTACCCAAATAGTATCAAAACCACCTGCAGTCCTTGGCAATTTAGTGATGAAATCCATGGTAATGTTTTTCCATTTCCATTCTGGGATTTCGGGTTGTTGAAGTAGACCTGATGGTTTCTGATGCTCAGCTTTGACCTTAGAACACGTCAAACATTCTCCTACATATTTAGCAACATCGGCTTTCATACCCGGCCACCAAAAATGTTTCTTGAGATCCTTGTACATCTTCCCCGTTCCAGGATGTATTGAGTATCTGGTTTTATGAGCTTCTCTAAGTACCATTTCTCTCATATCTCCAAATCTTGGTACCCAAATCCTTTCAGCCCTATACCGGGTTCCGTCTTCCCGAATATTAAGATGCTTCTCCGATCCTTTGGGTATTTCCTCCTTTAAATTTCCTTCTTTTAAAACTCCTTGTTGCGCCTCCTTTATTTGAGTAGTAAGGTTATTATGAATCATTATATTCATAGATTTTACTCGAATGGGTTCTCTGTCCTTCCTGCTCAAGGCATCGGCTACTACATTTGCCTTTCCCGGGTGGTAACGAATCTCAAAGTCGTAATCATTCAATAATTCAATCCACCTACGCTGCCTCATATTCAGTTGTTTCTGATTAAATATGTGTTGAAGACTTTTGTGGTCGGTATATATAATACTTTTGACCCCATATAAGTAGTGCCTCCAAGTCTTTAATGCAAAAACAACCGCGCCTAATTCCAAATCATGCGTCGTATAATTTTGTTCGTGAATCTTCAATTGTCTAGACGCATAAGCAATCACCTTCGTTCGTTGCATTAATACACAACCGAGACCTTGCTTTGATGCGTCACAATAAATCACAAAATCATCATTCCCTTCAGGCAATGACAATATAGGTGCCGTAGTTAGCTTTTTCTTCAATAACTGAAACGCTTTCTCTTGTTCATCATTCCATTCAAATTTCTTCCCTTTATGCGTTAATGCAGTCAAGGGTTTTGCTATTCTGGAAAAGTCTTGGATGAACCTTCTGTAGTAACCAGCTAGTCCTAAAAACTGGCGTATGTGTTTTGGAGTTTTCGGGGTTTCCCACTTTTCAACAGTTTCTATCTTTGCCGGATCCACCTTAATACCTTCTTTGTTCACTATGTGACCGAGGAATTGAACTTCTTCCAACCAAAATGCACACTTTGAAAACTTAGCGTACAATTCTTCCTTCCTCAATACTTCTAACACCTTTCTCAAATGTTCACCGTGTTCTTGGTCATTCTTTGAGTAAATAAGTATGTCATCAATGAAAACAATGACAAACTTGTCAAGGTATGGTCCACACACTCGGTTCATAAGGTCCATGAACACAGCTGGTGCATTAGTTAAACCAAACGGCATGACCATAAACTCGTAATGACCGTAACGTGTTCTGAAAGCAGTCTTTGGAATATCATCTTCTTTCACCCGCATTTGATGATACCCGGAACGTAAGTCAATCTTTGAATAAACAGACGAGCCTTGTAGTTGATCAAATAAGTCGTCGATTCTCGGTAGTGGGTAGCGGTTCTTGATGGTAAGTTTGTTCAACTCTCGGTAGTCGATACACAACCTGAATGTACCATCTTTCTTCTTAACAAACAAAACAGGAGCTCCCCACGGTGATGTGCTTGGTCGAATGAAACCACGCTCTAAAAGTTCTTGTAATTGGCTTTGCAGTTCTTTCATCTCGCTGGGTGCGAGTCTGTAAGGAGCACGAGCTATTGGTGCAGCTCCTGGTACAAGATCTATTTGAAATTCAACGGATCGCTGTGGGGGTAATCCCGGTAATTCTTTCGGAAATACATCGGGAAATTCTTTTGCAATGGGAACATTATTGATGCTCTTTTCTTCAGTTTGTACTTTCTCGACGTGTGCTAGAACAGCATAGCAACCTTTTCTTATTAGTTTTTGTGCCTTCAAATTACTAATAAGATGTAGCTTCGTGTTGCCCTTTTCTCCGTACACCATTAAGGGTTTTCCTTTTTCTCGTATAATGCGAATTGCATTTTTGTAACAAACGATCTCTGCTTTCACTTCTTTCAACCAGTCCATACCGATTATCACATCAAAACTCCCTAACTCTACTGGTATCAAATCAATCTTAAATGTTTCGCTAACCAGTTTAATTTCTCGATTCCGACATATATTATCTGCTGAAATTAATTTACCATTTGCTAATTCGAGTAAAAATTTACTATCCAAAGGCGTCAATGGACAACTTAATTTAGCACAAAAATCTCTACTCATATAGCTTCTATCCGCACCCGAATCAAATAAAACGTAAGCAGATTTATTGTCAATAAGAAACGTACCCGTAACAAGCTCCGGGTCTTCCTGTGCCTCTGCCGCATTAATATTGAAAACTCTTCCGCGGCCTTGTCCATTCGTGTTCTCCTGGTTCGGGCAATTTCTAATAATGTGGCCCGGTTTTCCACATTTATAACAAACTACATTGGCATAGCTTGCTCCGACACTACTTGCTCCGCCATTACTCGTTCCGACACCATTTGTTCCTTTTGTTCTATTAACCCCTGGTCCGTAGACCTCACACTTCGCCGCGCTATGACCATTTCTTTTACACTTGTTGCAAAATTTGGTGCAGAACCCCGAGTGATACTTTTCACACCTTTGGCATAGCTGTTTCTGATTGTTGTTGTTGTTGCGGTTATTATTGTTGTTGGGATGATTGTTGTAGTTGCTGTTGCTGTTGTTGTTGTTGTTGTTATTGTTGTTGTTGAGCCGTTTGTTGTAGTTGCGATTGATGTTGCGATTGTTGTTGTTGTTGTTGTATTGGTGATTCTTATCACCATTTTCCTCCCACTTTCTTTTGACTTGCTTCACATTGGCCTCTTCAGCAGTCTGTTCTTTAATTCTTTCTTCAATCTGGTTCACTAGTTTGTGAGCCATTCTACATGCCTGTTGTATGGAGGCGGGCTCGTGTGAACTTATATCTTCTTGGATTCTTTCTGGTAATCCTTTCACAAACGCGTCGATCTTCTCTTCCTCATCTTCGAATGCTCCCGGACACAATAGGCACAATTCTGTGAATCGTCTTTCATACGTGGTAATATCAAATCCTTGGGTTCGTAACCCTCTAAGTTCTGTCTTGAGCTTATTGACCTCGGTTCTGGGACGGTACTTCTCGTTCATCAAGTGCTTGAATGCTGACCACGGTAGTGCGTACGCATCATCTTGTCCCACTTGCTCTAGATAGGTATTCCACCATGTTAACGCAGAACCTGTAAAGGTATGCGTAGCGTACTTCACTTTGTCCTCTTCAGTACACTTACTTATGGCAAACACCGATTCGACCTTCTCGGTCCACCGTTTCAATCCGATCGGTCCTTCGGTTCCATCAAATTCCAAAGGTTTGCAGGCAGTGAATTCTTTGTAGGTGCATCCTACACGATTTCCTGTACTGCCAGATCCAAGGTTATTGTTGGTATATAGCGCAGCCTGTACTGCGGCTATGTTTGAAGCTAGAAAAGTACGGAATTCCTCTTCATTCATATTCACGGTGTGTCGAGTAGTCGGTGCCATTTCCTTCAAAATAGTTAAATGGAACAAGTTAATCATACAGAATATTAAGAGTAGTTAATAGTATTTCGTAGCATAATATGAACTCATTTATAAAAGCTTTTTCTTCATATTAGCGTTTTATAAGTTTAAATTCGGGTAGTACCTACCCGTTAAGTTCATACTTAGTAGCTAATATACAATTCAACTACTACAATTCTATATGAAAAACTGATTGTAATAATATTTCGCGTTCAAACTTTTACACAATATTTTACAAACTTACAATACCGCTTATTTTACATATAGCATGAAATATAGCACACAATAAATTTGATACAAGATGGTTGTGAAGATAATTCTAGCTAGTACACAAGTCGTTCAGCAAAGGCAATAAAGACACGTAATTCATACGTCCAGAAACAAGTCATGCATTCTGGTTTTACTAGGATTACTTCCCATCCTTGGTCTTGTGGAACATAACCGTTATGGCCGTTGATAAGACAGCGTGTTGTAACGTCGTCAAAGGGACGAGGGTTACGTAATGACCAACAGTCTCGTAATAACCTAAAAACCTCATTTCTTACCCCAATTACCGACTCCGTCACTTGAGGGAACGTTTTGTTTAATAGTTGTAGCCCGATGTTCTTGTTCTCACTTTGGTGAGAAGCGAACATTACTAACCCGTAAGCATAACATGCTTCTTTATGTTGCATGTTAGCCGCTTTTTCTAAATCACGAAGTCCTATATTTGGATATACTGAGTCAAAATAATTTCTTAACCCGTTGCGTAAAATAGCATTTGGGTTCCCCGCAATATATGTGTCAAAGTAAACACATCGTAACTTATGGATTTCCCAATGTGATATCCCCCATCTTCCGAACGAAAGCCTTTTATAAACCAAATCATTCTTGGAACGTTCTTCGAATGTCTTACAAACTGATCTCGCCTTAAATAGTTGTGCCGAGGAATTCTGACCGACTCTAGACAAGATTTCATCAATCATGTCTCCGGGTAGGTCTCTTAAAATATTGGGTTGTCTATCCATTTTGTGTTTTTATACTGTAAAATAGACAAGAGTTAGATTCATAAAAAAATACTTATTAATACAAGCAATTTTTACATATATCATAAAGCATAAGCACACTATATTACATATATTACACCACACGAATACAACTATCTTATTCCGACTCGCTTGTTTCTTCTTCTTTGGTTTTGGTTCGTTTTCCCAAGTTTCTAGGGATATATGATGTTCCCCTAATACGAGCCGTTATTTTCCACATTGGTTTAGAAAAACCTGGTGGTTTAGAGGTTTCCGGGTCATTGTTACAACTTAAGGACTTCGGGGGTTGACGATACATATAAAGTTCATCGGGGTTGGAATTAGATTTCTCTATTTTTATGCCCTTTCCCTTATTATTTTCTTTTGCCTTTTTAAATTCAGTTGGGGTAATTTCTATAACATCATCGGAATTCTCGTCGGAATCCGATTCATCGGAGAATTGGTAATCCTCCCAATATTTTGCTTCCTTAGCGGAAACACCATTGACCATAATTAACCTTGGTCGGTTGGTTGAGGATTTTCTTTTACTTAACCATTTTATTATTTCCCCCACCGGTTCTATTTCTTCATCCGGTTCCGATTCTTCTTCCGATTCCGATTCTTCTTCTGGTTCCGACTCTTCTTCCGGTTCCTCTTCGGGAACTTGTGAATCAGTCCACGAATCATTCCAATTTACATTTGACTCTTCATTATTATTAGGTGAGTCAATGAGACTTGTGCTAGAGGTAGACATCTATCACATAATATCAAACGCGTTAAGAGATTAATATATCACATAATATTCACATGTTAAAAATATATAGTTTCCAACAAAATTTGTTAAGCAATCATTTTTTAAGTAAACACGGTCGAAGTCCAGACTCACTAATGCATCCTAACAAACTAGATAAGACACACTAATGCAAAATTCTGGTTCTCTAAGACCATCGCTCTGATACCAACTGAAATGTCCCGTTCTTATTGATTAAAAACGTTCCATATTAATTGATTTCGTTGCGAGGTTTTGACCTCTATATGAGACATTTTTCAAAGACTGCATTCATTTTTAAACAAACCATAACCTTTATTTCATCAATAAAGGTTTAAAAAGCTTTACGTAGATTATCAAATAATGATAATCTAAAATATCCTGTTTACACACGACCATTACATAATGGTTTACAATACAAATATGTTACAAAAAAATAAGTTTCTTGAATGCAGTTTTTACACAATATCATACAAGCATGGACTCCAAATCTTGTCCTTATTTAAGTATGCAACAGCGGAAGCTCTTAATAATCACCTGAGAATAAACATGCTTAAAACGTCAACAAAAATGTTGGTGAGTTATAGGTTTAACCTATATATATCAAATCATAATAATAGACCACAAGATTTCATATTTCAATACACATCCCATACATAGAGATAAAAATCATTCATATGGTGAACACCTGGTAACCGACATTAACAAGATGCATATATAAGAATATCCCCATCATTCCGGGACACCCTTCGGATATGATATAAATTTCGAAGTACTAAAGCATCCGGTACTTTGGATGGGGTTTGTTAAGCCCAATAGATCTATCTTTAGGATTCGCGTCAATTAGGGTGTCTGTTCCCTAATTCTTAGATTACCAGACTTAATAACAAGGGGCATATTCGATTTCGATAATTCAACCATAGAATGTAGTTTCACGTACTTGTGTCTATTTTGTAAATCATTTATAAAACCTGCATGTATTCTCATCCCAAAAATATTAGATTTTAAAAGTGGGACTATAACTCACTTTCACAGATTTTTACTTCGTCGAGAAGTAAGACTTGGCCACTGTTGATTCACGAACCTATAACAATATATACATATATATTAAAGTATGTTCAAAATATATTTACAACACTTTTAATATATTTTGATGTTTTAAGTTTATTAAGTCAGCTGTCCTCGTTAGTAACCTACAACTAGTTGTCCACAGTTAGATGTACAGAAATAAATCAATAAATATTATCTTGAATCAATCCACGACCCAGTGTATACGTATCTCAGTATTGATCACAACTCAAACTATATATATTTTGAAATCAACCTCAACCCTGTATAGCTAACTCCAACATTCACATATAGAGTGTCTATGGTTGTTCCGAAATATATATAGATGTGTCGACATGATAGGTCGAAACATTGTATACGTGTCTATGGTATCTCAAGATTACATAATATACAATACAAGTTGATTAAGTTATGGTTGGAATAGATTTGTTACCAATTTTCACGTAGCTAAAATGAGAAAAATTATCCAATCTTGTTTTACCCATAACTTCTTCATTTTAAATCCGTTTTGAATGAATCAAATTGCTATGGTTTCATATTGAACTGTATTTTATGAATCTAAACAGAAAAAGTATAGGTTTATAGTCGGAAAAATAAGTTACAAGTCGTTTTTGTAAAGGTAGTCATTTCAGTCGAAAGAACGACGTCTAGATGACCATTTTAGAAAACATACTTCCACTTTGAGTTAACCATAATTTTTGGATATAGTTTCATGTTCATAATAAAAATCATTTTCTCAGAATAACAACTTTTAAATCAAAGTTTATCATAGTTTTTAATTAACTAACCCAAAACAGCCCGCGGTGTTACTACGACGGCGTAAATCCGGTTTTACGGTGTTTTTCGTGTTTCCAGGTTTTAAATCATTAAGTTAGCATATCATATAGATATAGAACATGTGTTTAGTTAATTTTAAAAGTCAAGTTAGAAGGATTAACTTTTGTTTGCGAACAAGTTTAGAATTAACTAAACTATGTTCTAGTGATTACGAGTTTAAACCTTCGAATAAGATAGTTTTATATATATGAATCGAATGATGTTATGAACATCATTACTACCTCAAGTTTAGTAGGTAAACCTACTGGAAGTGACAAGAAATGATCTAGCTTCAAAGGATCTTGGATGGCTTGAAAGTTCTTGAAGTAGGATCATGACACAAAAACAAGTTAAAGTAAGATTTTTGCTCGAATTAAGATAGTTTATAGTTATAGAAATTGAATCAAAGTTTGAATATGAATATTACCTTGAATAAGAAAGATAACCTACTGTATATAACAAAGGTTTCTTGATCTTAGATGATTACTTGGAATGGATTAGGAAGCTTGGAAGTAAATTAGTAAACTTGAAGGGATTTTTGAAGTATTCTTGAAGTGTTCTTCCTATGATGATTATAGCTTGATTCTTGAAGTGATTTTTGATGAAGATGATGATTAACTACTGGAAAAATACGTTCATAATAGTGTGGGTGTGTTGAGAGAGAATTAGAAAGAGATTTGGAAGTGAAATGGAGTGAATGATGAGTGTTAATTGGTGAGTGGTGAGTGGGGTTAAAAGGAGTTCTAGTTAGTTGACTAGCTCATGGTAGAAGTTAAAATTGATTAGTCATACATGACATAATCAAGAGTGGAATCCCATGCTAGTTCCTATTGGTATATACCCATAGTAAGTACGTTTTGAAGCTGTGTATAATACGGGTAAGAATACGACTAGAATTCTTGATGAAAGAAAAGAATGGGAAAGTAACTGTAACCATTTTCGTTAAGTATGAGTGTTTTGATATATGTCTTGAAGTCTTCCAAAAGTATTTTAATACATATAAATACACTACATGTATATACATTTTAACGGAGTCGTTAAGTCATCGTTAGTCGTTACATGTAAGTGTTGTTTTGAAACCTTTAAGTTAACGATCTCAATTAATGTTGTTAACCCATTGTTTATTATATCTAATGAGATGTTAAATTATTATATTATCATGATATTATGATATATTAATATATCTTAATATGATATATATATACATTTAAATGTCGTTACAACGATAATCGTTACATATATGTCTCGTTTCGAAATCCTTAAGTTAGTAGTCTTGTTTATATGTATATAACTCATTGTTAATATACTTATGGAGATACTTACTTATCATAATCTCATGTTAACCATATGTATATCCATATATATATCGTCAAGTCATTTTTACAAGTTTTAACGTTCGTGAATCGCCGGTCAACTTGGGTAGTCAATTGTCTATATGAAACATATTTCAATTAATCAAGTCTTAACAAGTTTGATTGCTTAACATGTTGGAAACATTTAATCATGTAAATATCAATCTCAATTAATATATATAAACATGGAAAAGTTCGGGTCACTACACTATATGCATTGATATATACGGTTTATAGTTTCTGGGTTGCTGTTGGGTTTTATATCTTCCCTTATATTTCGATGTCCCTGCTTCTATCTCCTATAATCATTGTCATCCATAGTTAATGCTCTCTTTTATTTGCTACGATTTATACCCCAAATTTCTATTTCGGAGTTTTGTCCTTTCGTTTCTTCTTCTTGCGATTAAGCATCGCTTGTAATGGTCCAGAATTCGCAGATATAATTTTCAGAATGAACATTGTTAATGTTCTAAGAAGAAAATTGTAATGGCACGATCTTGACTTGTCAAATTACCAGAATACCCTGGAAAAGACCGAATCATTAAGAAATATTTTCTTGATCTTTTAGAGATTAAATAGAATACAAGAGTCGTGTAACATAGCACATGATGACGTTATGATTTGTGAATCATCATGTTCCATTTAGAAACTCAGCATGACTTACTGTAATATAATCACGTTGATCAAGTGTCATTATATTATACTAACTCATGCTTCAGTTCCCAACACTACTTCAAAAACATTCTTATTTTAAATTCGAAAGTTTTAGAATTTAGAAACTAAAATAGTTTCTTTTATGATATAATACAGATAGCGCGAAGAGGTAAATGATTTCAAATAAGAATAATCATGGAAATATCTTCAGAAATATGGAGGATATTTATAATGAAAGATACGATGATATCTTAGAATTTCTAATATCAGAGGGTGATGAAGAATATTGTCCGCAGGGGTTTAGAGTCAGGAGCAAGGTATTCGTTAAAGACTTCAGCAGATAATGAATCATTTGGATTCTTTGAAGGCATATTTAGTCTTTGTGATTCGTCCACAGCTTCTTTCATACTTTGCTCAATCCGTTTTTTCAGTTCCAAACCTTCTCTTTTTCTGTGCTTTGCTAATACACTATTCTTTATCATCAAACTTTTGACTATTACGGTTATCTACAGTTTCTGCTTCTTCATTCAGCTTTTCCAAAATTTCAGAGAACTAAATCGTAGATTGGGGTGTTTTTCAGAAACATCACATTCGAAGTATGTAAGTCTTGGAGGTAGACGTTATATGTATATTTATAACTGTTGGCGTAGAAACACTACAAAATTCAAAATACCGATTGCTATTTCCCGGTAATTGGTACGTCAGTTTTTGTTACAAGATGCGGGTGAGTATACAGTCGGGTTTTAACGAACAACTATAATGGTTTTTCGGAGAGACTTAAGCCATTGAGTAATGAAGTTGTTGGTAACTTTACTGCTAATGTGGTGGAATATGAAAGGTTACCCAGTGACGATGGCGAAAGGGTAACGTATCTATCGAGGTTATAATAAGACTAGTTCGACTGAAAAATCGAAGTTGACTTGCTGGAGCTGTGAAAAAATTGGCTACTTTGAAAAGGAATTGAAAAGTCATTTTAGCTAATAAATGCCAAAGGGTCTGACACTGATACATGTCGAATTACGACTTTGGTTTTGAGAGCTTTTCAGGTACATAACTGTGGGTAATATGTGGTTGGATCATCATCTTGATTGCTCATTATTTGAAGTGTCTTCAGAAATTTTGAAGGGTTGGACATAGATTGTAATCGTTAATTACCTTTGATGTTCTAACACAGTTATGAAGTCATAGTATATCTTGGAAAGATGTAAGGATCTAAGAGTGATAATTTTTGTTATATCTCGAGTTGAATTCTGAGATTTCAAAACCAGAATATGTAATTAGATTTTGAATGAGTATGGTTGTTTTGATTTCTATAAAAGAATGTATATTGTTATGAGATTAGGGAGTATAGTTGATGATTTGCTTAATCAGATTCGAAGAATGTAACATATTAATTGTGAATTTATATATCTCTCAGGTATTACCTACCCGTAAAAAAAAATTTCACAATTAATATTTTGTACAAAAGAATTTTTTATTACAGTCTTTATAAAAATATATATGTGTATATTTTCTTTAGATGTAACATAGATTTAATGAGTTAATATTAAATTAAACTCATTTGATTTACGGTTGAAATTAGAATTGAGTAATCCCTAAAACTTTAGAAATTACATAATCTTTTACGGAGTATTTCTTCAATGTAATTGGAATTTTGAATCAATACTTCGTTATTTGGTGTTCGCGGAATTTTTTTTTTTTTTTTGTGAAATTCGTAAGGTACGAATGATGTTATTTGAAAAGTTTCGAGTACATCGATGTTGAAAGTGTAAAATCAAACATATATTTGATTAATACACTTGTTTTTTTTTTATAAGATGAAATTCATTGAATTAAAACAGAGATTGTAGTTAACGATGGTTAAGTTGCTGACGAAGGACGTACATCATTGCATATTAGTAATATGAATTAACTGAGTAGTTAAGATTCACACATAATAGCTTAGTATGAAAAGATTTATTTTGATCTCAAAATTTATATATATATATAAAATATACATATAATTTCTTCAGAGGGAGTGAGTTAATACTTCATAACTCGTTGATACAATATATGCGTTATTGATTCATAATGATGTCTACAGTGATTCTTGAACTGACGGAGTTTGTGATGCTATAGGTGCTGCTGATTCTGATGTTGCTGATGGCACTGACTGTGCTGGTGATGCTAACGGTACTGTTGATGCTGTTGGTAAAATAAGTCTAGCTTGTAAATCCCGCACCATTCTTTGTCAGGATTTCTCCTATATTGGTTCACTTATCTGATTTATGGTTAGGGCTAGAATAGATAATCTCTAAGACTTTAGAGATTACATAATCGTCACAGAACGTTTCTCCAATGAAGTTATGAATCAACACTTCATCGTTTGTTGTTGTTGATATTCCTTGGTATCTACAGGGCGTATGACGTTGATGCTTGAGGTACAGATTGTGATGTTACGGTGTGGGATGCAGATGTTGTTGTTGGTGGTGGTGATGGTACAGTTAGTGTTGCTGATGGTGGTACTATTTATGCTGCTGGTGCTGCTGCTGGTGTTTGTAACCTTTGCACCATATTCTCCAAAGCCACCACCCAAGCGCGAAGCTCGTTGATTTCTTCTATTACACCGGGGTGATTGTCGGTTCGGACAAGTGGATAAATAAAATCTAGAATTTGGTATAGTATATAATCGTGGCGAGATACTCTGGAAATGAGAGAGAAAATGGTGTTTCGGACATGTTCGCCGGTAAGTGCTTCCGGTTCTTCGCCATGAGGACAATGTGGTGGGTGGAAAGGATCGCCTTCTTCTTGTCTCCAATGATTGAGGAGGCTACGAACCCATCCCCAATTCATCCAAAATAGATGATGGCTGATTGGTTGATCCATTTGATAGTGCTCCAAATGAACATATATTTTGTAGCAATATCGTTCCAATATGTAAAGTTTTTAAATGTAATTTCCTTATTTTTAGTTGTAATAGTTAAATAAATAAGTGCGAAGACGAAAGACGCAAATCGCTCGAAAATGAAGATTTAAAGACAAAAACGAAGATTTGAAAGACCAAAACATCCAAAAAGCTCAAATGTACAAGATACAATTCAAAAGGTTCAATTTATTGATGAGAAACGTCTAAAAATGACAAGAGTACAAGTTACAAAACGCAAAGTACAAGATATTAAATTATACGAAAGGACGTTCGAAAATCCGGAACCAGGACATGAACCAACTCTCAACGCTCGACGCAACGGTGTAAAAATTACAAGTCAACTATGCACAAGAATAAAATATAATATTTAAATAATTCATAATAAGAATAATATTAAATAATAAAAAGTTGTTAATTGAGCATAGTTCAGGGGTCATAAATGAAAATTTCAATTCTATAAAAGGCATTGCATTCGATGAGATGAAGGCATCCCATTTTCAATCAAAAAAATCTATCTCTCTCCATATGTAACGTATAATATATATATATATATTTATAATATTAATTTTAATTTTAATTTTAATAATAATTTTAATTATGATTTAGTTAAGTTATGTTACAATTAATTTACGGGTTTTAAGTCGAAATTCTGTCCGTGTAACGCTACGCTATTTTTAATCATTGTAAGTTATGTTCAACCTTTTTATATTAATGTCTCGTAGCTAAGTTATTATTATGCTTATTTAAAACGAAGTAATCATGATGTTGGGCTAATTACTAAAATTGGGTAATTGGGCTTTGTACCATAATTAAGGTTTGGGCAAAAGACCGACACTTGTGGAAATTGAACTATTGACTATTAATAGATGGGGGGTATTGTCTAATTGAGTGACAACTCATTGGAGTCTGTCGAACCTATCTTCAAATTAATTAACCTAATAATTAATAATGATTATGGTTGTCCTATTTAGTGATGTTCATATGGAATCTGTTATAATCATTTAATTAATCAATTGGGTTGGGTAATTGATTATTCATTCTGATCAAGTGGATGAATTAATATTCATAAACTAATTAAAACAGGGGTGGATTACATACAGTGATAACTGGTGTAATTGTTGACAGAAGTGATAACTGCGTCACAGTTTAAATCCTTAATCAGTTGGAATATTTGACTTCGGGTATAAGGGTAATTTGACGAGGATACTCGCACTTTATATTTATGACCGATGGACTATTATGGACAAAAACCAGATAGATGTATCAAATAAACCAGGACAAAGGACAATTAACCCATGGTAATAAATTAAAATCAACACGTCAAACATCATGATTACGGAAGTTTAAATAAGCATAATTCTTTTATTATATTTCTCATCGTATCTTTATTTACTGTCATTTTATTACTCGCAATTTTATTTTCTGTCATTTTATTTATCGCAATTTATTTTACGCACTTTAATTTTTGTCATTTATTTTTACGCTTAAAATCGACAAACCGGTCATTAAACGGTAAAACCCCCATTTTATAATAATACTACTACTTATTTATATATATATTTTTACAAATAAACTTAATAATATAGCGTTAACTTCACCAGCTCCCTGTGGAACGAACCGGACTTACTAAAAACTACACTACTCTACGATTAGGTACACTGCCTATAGTGTTGTAGCAAGGTTTAGGTATATCCCATCCGTAAATTAATAAAACTTGTGTCATATTTTGTAGTATTTTGTATTAAAAATAATACTATTTCGTACCCTCACGCTACATCATCAAGTTTTTGGCGCCGCTGCCGGGGAGCGCTAAAACGCTATATTTTTAATTATAATAATATTGAAATAAAATATAATAATATAATAATATTGAAATAGAATATAATAATATAATAATATTGAAATAGAATATAATAATATAAAAATATTTAAGAATCTTTACGTAAATTTTAAAAAAAAAAGTCGTATTTATTAAATACTTCAGGGGTATATTATGTAACTTATAATTAATAATTGCTATCATGTCGCTTTCATGTGAATAGTAAATTAATTAATTTATTTTCATTTACTATTCATGAATAGTAAATGAATTAAAAAAAAAAGTTTTAAAAAAAAATTATAATTATAAAAAAATTATTAATTTGTAAAAAAAAAGTCGTTTTTAAAAAAAAAAAAAAAAATCGTTTTTTTAAAAAAAAAAAAAAAAAAAAAAAGTTTCGTTTTAAAAAAAAAAAGAAAAAAAATCGTTTTTTTTTTAAAAGAAAAAAAAAAAAGCGTTTTAAAAAAAAAAAAAAAAAAAATTTGTAAAAAAAAAAAAAAAAAAAAAAAAAAAAATCGTTTTTTTTTTTAAAAAATTAAAAAAAAAAAAAAAAAAAACGAAAAAAAAAAAAAAAAAAAAAAAAAAAAAACGTAAAAAAAAAAAAAAAAAATTTATATATTTTTAAAATTTTGTCTATAAAAAAAAAAATGTTTTTTTTTAGTTTTATTACCTTTAGATTTTTAGACTATAGTCGCAACTTTTAGTATTAAGTTTAGTTTTGCCATAGTTATTTTTACTTCTAGAATTTTTAGGCTTTGCCGTAAAATCCCTTAAGTGATTATTCCTTAGACTAAGTTTTAGGTGCTTTAGAATTTTACGACGCCGTATTTCGCACTACTTTCTTATTTTTATTTTTCGACGCCTATTTTTCGACCTTTTATTTTTCGACATTTTTCGGCGCGCAATCTTTTTCTCTCTTATTTCTCGCCATTCTAGTTTTTAGGACTTAGAATTTTTTCTACTTCTTCTCTAAATTTCTTAAAATTACGAAAATTTATTTTAAGTGGTTAAATTGATAGACATCAAAATTTTCTGGTTCGTAGTAATAGTTGGATTTGTACGTGGACCGGGTTATTGGAGCCAAACAGTACTCAATTATATTGAGACCAAACGAATCCTGCCCCTCTGCTGCATCTTTTGGCTATTCGAAACGTGGGCAAAATCAGAAAAGTCTATTAATTGGATAACTTATTATAATTTTTCTTTCCTTTTTAAAAACTAATAGGATATTCAGTGAATGCACCGAGCAAGACGTTCGCCGCCAGTCATACGTTCACCACCTGTAACTCGATCAAGACATCTAGCAAATATTGTCGCCGTTGATTTTTCTTTAGAATCGTCATCTAGTCGAACAAGAACTCCAACTCAAATTTCCGATAATCCATCTTTTGAACCCGACTTCACAATTAAGAACCCGGAGCATATTCAAGGACAATTCCAAGATCTTGAACCACTAATTATTCCTCCTGAGCCACAAACCATTAAATCAGAATCCTCTAGTGATTCGTATTCAACAAATTCAATTATGGAAGTAACGGAACCTCTAAGTATGGAAGATCGAATGAGAGCCACACGCACGGGCCAAGGTCACGCCATTATTAAACCAGAAGTTAATGCTCCAGATTATGAAATTAAAGGACAAATCCTACACATGGTAACTAACCAATGCCAATTCAGTGGTGCACCGAATGAAGATCCTAACGAACACCTTCGTACGTTTAAAAGAATTTGTACACTATTCAAAATCCGAGAAGTGGAAGATGAGCAGATCTATCTCATGTTGTTTCCCTGGACTTTAAAGGGAGAAGCCAAAGATTGGTTAGAATCGTTACCTGAAGGGGCGATTGACACATGGGATGTTTTAGTTGAAAAATTTCTTAAACAATTCTTTCCGGCTTCTAAAGCCGTGAGACTTCAAGGAGAAATTGTTACGTTCGCGCAAAAGCCAAATGAAACATTATATGAGGCGTGGACAAGATTCGGAAGGATGTTGAGAGGATGTCCTCAACACGGTTTAGACACTTACCAAATAGTACAAATATTCTACCAAGGTGTCAACGTTGCTACACGAAAAGACATCGATATAACAGCTGGTGGTTCCATTATGAAGAAAACCGCAACTGAAGCTTACAAAATCATTGATAACACAGCATCCCACTCACATGAGTGGCACCAAGAAAAAGATATATTTCGATCATCTAAAGCGGCTAGAGCCGATTCTAGCCATGACTTTGATTCCGTTTCCGCAAAAATAGATGCTTTCGAAAGAAGAATGGAAAAGATGAATAAAGATATTCACGCAATTCGAATCAGTTGTGAGCAATGCGGTGGACCACACTTATTGAAAGATTGTAATGTTGAACCAACGATGGAACAACGAGAGAATGTTTCTTATAAAAACCAAAGGCCGGGAAATGATTATCAAAATAATTATCAACCGCCAAGGCCGAACTTCAATCGAAATCAATACATTCTTTACAATCCAAAAGGACCCGAAAATAACTTGTACAACCAACAAGGTCCGAATAACCAACCAACTCAAAACAACACTTTCAATCAACAAAGACCTAGCTTGTATAAACCACCACAACAACTCGAAGAGAAAAAGTCAAATCTAGAAGAAATGATAGCAAAGCTAGTTGAATCGCAAACACAATTTATTACATCTCAAACCCAAACGAATGAGAGGTTTGATCAGTCACTTAGAACTCAACAAGCTTCCATTTTGAATCTAGAAAAACAAGTAGGTACTGTTGTTAGATTAATAAGGGAAAGAGAACAAGGAAAGCTACCGAGTGATACTGAAGTAAATCCTCGGAATGAGAATGTTAATATGGTTTCAACGAATTCTGAAAAACCAGCACCAGAAGATGGGAAGGTTTTAGATGAGAGTAACAATGAAGAAGTTACACCACCACCACCCGAGTATGTAAAGCCAGTGGTGGCACCATACAAACCACCCATCCCGTTTCCAAGAAAAGGAGTTGAGTATGAGCAAGTGATAGGTAATAAAGATTGTGATACCTCTGGAAAGAAGAAGAAGAAAAAGAATAAGAAAGTGCAAGAAACAAAAGCCGTAAATATAAACCCAGTGAAGACAGTTCCACCAAAACCTCCACTTAGGGTAGGTGATCCGGGTGAATTTATTGTTCCTTGTCTACTTAGTGATTGTGTCATGTATGATGCACTAGCAGATTTAGGTGCAAGTGTAAGTGTTATGCCTCTTTCCTTATATAAGAGATTAGGTGTAGGTAAGTTAAGTCCAACGGATATGAGTGTTCGACTCTTTGATCAAACCATTAAGCACCCAGTTGGAATTGCTGACAACCTACCCGTTCAAGTAGGCAATTTAACCTTTATAGTCGAATTTATTGTCATTGACATAGAAAAGGACCCAAACGTTCCTCTAATTTTAGGTCGACCATTCTTTGCGTCCACCGGGGCATTATTTGATGTAGGAAATGGAAGAATGACACTTAAAAGTGGTGACAAATCGATCACCTTTATGATTCGAAAGTCTAAATCTCCACCAGCCAAAACCGTTGAACCAGTAAAAACAATTGGTAAGAACCATGTGGTTTTACCAACTCCAACGGTAATACTTAGCAATAATGAAACGCCTAAGTGTGGGGAAAATGAAGTAACACCTAATGATGACATGATAACAAAGAACCCCGTTGTTGATACGAAATTAAATGATCCCGTTATTAATAGTTCAATGAAGAAACTTATTAAACGGATTCGCGATGCTAGAACCAAGGGGAACTTTAAGTTATGTAACCGGTTAGTATCCAATCTATCACCTAAAGAAAAGGAGAAACTAGTTGAAATTGTGGATATTACACAGGAATCCGACCAGTGGCTTAAAGAAAAAGTCACGGATATACAAGTTGATTATGGACCAAGAGAAATTGACGATGAAGTTAATCACAATTTTGACACCACAGCTACCTAAGTGTGGGGAGATTCAAGTGTTCTAAAAATAAAATGCTATCTAGAGTTAGTTGTTCTGTTCTCGTGTAGTTCTGAGAATGGAATCCGAGTGGTCTTTTCCACTAGCAGACACTAAAGAACTAGTTTTCTCCCTCCATTCTGAATTTTTGTTTTGTAGGTTTTATATAAAATTAATATTATTTTTTTTTTTTTTTAATTTAAGTTTTGGGTGAATTTTAAAAACAAAATTTACTTTAATTCATTAAGTTGAAAAAAAATGATTTCTAAAATTCGTCGTGAGTTGAAGACTAGGTCATTAAGCCGAAATTACTTTACCCGAGGGCGGGGCGACAAATTTTGTTATCATTATTTTTAATTTTATTGATTTAAAGTATGCCAAAAATATTATACTTTATAAACCAAACTTCAAAAATATATATATATATATATATATATATATATATATATATATATATGTTTGTATTTTATCTTATGTACAAAACAGGGTAAAACAACGCACTTTCAAAGACTGTCATTAAAGTTCAGCAAAAGGTACTAATTTTGACGACAAGACGCAAAACAACAAATATGATATAACAAATGAAGGAATGAACGATGAGGCGCCATCTATCATTCGACGAGCTTTGTAATTACAAACTCGGTATTTTTAATCACTTTTCTACGCTAATCACCCTCATGAATTTAAATTATAGTCTGATTTCATGCAAATGAGGGCATTGCATGATCTTAAGTGTGGGGAAGGGTTATAAATTCTCTCAGGTTTATACTTGGTTTATTTGCCAAATTTTGTGAAAATTTGAAAAAATTTCAATTAAATGAAGTCAAAATCATGTTTATACATATTTATGAACGGTGAAAAATAAGTGATAATACCGAAATTATCGTTACATCGGAAAGGACATAAATTGAAAAACAACCTAAAATGCTTGAATTCATTTAAAATAGAATAAAGGAGAATAAAAAGGCAAAGAAAGAAACTAAGTGTGGGGAGAATATACCAAGTTATTCAATTAAAAACTATCTATCACATATCTTTGTACAAGATTATTGCAGGTACTTTTGTTTTGGATGATACTAATCAGTTTTACCCGGTTTACTGTAATATATTTGAAAGAAAGATGGATCTACACGATGAATCAATTCCATCATTAAAAGGAAGTAAAGTCTTCCGAAAAAGACACGCGCTTCTTGATTTAGGTCATGAAGTTGTCGTCCAGACCAGCTGTAGGTTGACGAAAAATCTAGAAAAGTCATCACTAAAATCAGCAGGAAATCCACGGACCTCAGCATCAAACAGGGTCGCCATGTGGTCAGATTTATCCTAACCATGAGAAGGATTTATCTCGTACAATGGGGAGGCACCGTGCAAATTAGCTTGATAAGACTAATGAATCAGATCCCCAGAAAGGATAATCTCCTTAAAGATTAAAAATCAGCTTTTAAGACTGATATTACTCAATCCTAGAGATTGACCTTAAAGATTGAGAATTCAAACTCATGGAATTCAATGATATCTAAACTCGAGCTTGAACGAGAAAATATTTTGATCAAAAATACAAATCGATTTGTTTTCTGAAAACCCATTTTCAATGCGTTCATTACCATTGAACGTAAAATCCTAGGAATTCACCTGGAATTCATTAGGTCACCTGAACCAAATCGGGTGTCAACTGTAAGAACGGTGGTTGCATAGCATGGTCGGAGACAGGACCTTGTGCCAGACCGAAAAATCATAGGATGATCTTTACTATCGCTCCTACCAAGGATAGTTCTAGCATCCGACACGTTAAAAGACCATAATCAAATGCATGTCACGGGACATTGCCTTAACAGTTTCTTGTTCATCGCTTTCCTTTACAACCGAACGGTAGTTTACCGAAAGGTAATATACGGAACAAGTAAACTGGATGTGTGCTTTCCGATACCGGGATAGCAGTGGATTACACGAACCTAAAAGTTTTAGCCAAAATATTGATCCACAAATATATTTTGCAACACCGATGATGGATCAAATCAGAAAACTTGTCTAGGGTAAAATCTAGCTTGAATTTTCAAAAGATCAAATGTTTTCATAAAGATCCAATTTCCTTAAAGGATCTAAATTTTTATAGTCATGTGGGACTGTAAACCGCCTTTCAAATGTGCACTTTGCTTTGGAAACCGAAAGTAAATCGGCTATTTGATTGCAAGTGTCGTTGACCTAAACCCGAGGCAACTGTGGATGACACACCCACCTTTAACCATCATTACTGTCATTGTTTATACCGCTATATCAAAATCACTGATGTACAAAATGTGATGAATAAAAAAGTGATTCATGTATGTTTTTATTTCAAGTTCTGTATTGCTTGAGGACAAGCAACGCTCAAGTGTGGGGATATTTGATAGTGCTCCAAATGAACATATATTTTGTAGCAATATCGTTCCAATATGTAAAGTTTTTAAATGTAATTTCCTTATTTTTAGTTGTAATAGTTAAATAAATAAGTGCGAAGACGAAAGACGCAAATCGCTCGAAAATGAAGATTTAAAGACAAAAACGAAGATTTGAAAGACCAAAACATCCAAAAAGCTCAAATGTACAAGATACAATTCAAAAGGTTCAATTTATTGATGAGAAACGTCTAAAAATGACAAGAGTACAAGTTACAAAACGCAAAGTACAAGATATTAAATTATACGAAAGGACGTTCGAAAATCCGGAACCAGGACATGAACCAACTCTCAACGCTCGACGCAACGGTGTAAAAATTACAAGTCAACTATGCACAAGAATAAAATATAATATTTAAATAATTCATAATAAGAATAATATTAAATAATAAAAAGTTGTTAATTGAGCATAGTTCAGGGGTCATAAATGAAAATTTCAATTCTATAAAAGGCATTGCATTCGATGAGATGAAGGCATCCCATTTTCAATCAAAAAAATCTATCTCTCTCCATATGTAACGTATAATATATATATATATATTTATAATATTAATTTTAATTTTAATTTTAATAATAATTTTAATTATGATTTAGTTAAGTTATGTTACAATTAATTTACGGGTTTTAAGTCGAAATTCTGTCCGTGTAACGCTACGCTATTTTTAATCATTGTAAGTTATGTTCAACCTTTTTATATTAATGTCTCGTAGCTAAGTTATTATTATGCTTATTTAAAACGAAGTAATCATGATGTTGGGCTAATTACTAAAATTGGGTAATTGGGCTTTGTACCATAATTAAGGTTTGGGCAAAAGACCGACACTTGTGGAAATTGAACTATTGACTATTAATAGATGGGGGGTATTGTCTAATTGAGTGACAACTCATTGGAGTCTGTCGAACCTATCTTCAAATTAATTAACCTAATAATTAATAATGATTATGGTTGTCCTATTTAGTGATGTTCATATGGAATCTGTTATAATCATTTAATTAATCAATTGGGTTGGGTAATTGATTATTCATTCTGATCAAGTGGATGAATTAATATTCATAAACTAATTAAAACAGGGGTGGATTACATACAGTGATAACTGGTGTAATTGTTGACAGAAGTGATAACTGCGTCACAGTTTAAATCCTTAATCAGTTGGAATATTTGACTTCGGGTATAAGGGTAATTTGACGAGGATACTCGCACTTTATATTTATGACCGATGGACTATTATGGACAAAAACCAGATAGATGTATCAAATAAACCAGGACAAAGGACAATTAACCCATGGTAATAAATTAAAATCAACACGTCAAACATCATGATTACGGAAGTTTAAATAAGCATAATTCTTTTATTATATTTCTCATCGTATCTTTATTTACTGTCATTTTATTACTCGCAATTTTATTTTCTGTCATTTTATTTATCGCAATTTATTTTACGCACTTTAATTTTTGTCATTTATTTTTACGCTTAAAATCGACAAACCGGTCATTAAACGGTAAAACCCCCATTTTATAATAATACTACTACTTATTTATATATATATTTTTACAAATAAACTTAATAATATAGCGTTAACTTCACCAGCTCCCTGTGGAACGAACCGGACTTACTAAAAACTACACTACTCTACGATTAGGTACACTGCCTATAGTGTTGTAGCAAGGTTTAGGTATATCCCATCCGTAAATTAATAAAACTTGTGTCATATTTTGTAGTATTTTGTATTAAAAATAATACTATTTCGTACCCTCACGCTACATCATCACCATTCCAGTCACACTGCTTTCGGAGCTTGAGTGGGATTCCATTTCAGAATCCGAGGGACTTGAACTGATGACGAATTCTATTTTGTACGATTGAATAAAGGATTTTTTGATATGAAATGATTTTCCGGCTATCGGGTGGTATTCTAATTACCTAGAATATCTATATATATATAGAGTAAAAGATTTCGTAGATTACGGAGAAAATTACGGGATATGTCAGGCAAAGTTTACAGTAACAGATACGCTAAGATATGAATTAGCAGATACACTAAGATATGAATTTGGTCTATACACTACTCATGCAATCAATGCAGCAAAACGTGTCTAGACTAAGAATGATAAACATGTAATTTCCTAAGGATGATAGGTAGGTAATTTTTGACACAAATTGATAAGCAAAACTTTTGACATGCAGACACGGTCGAAGTCCAGACTCACTAATGCATCCTAACGACTTATCAGTTAGACACACTAATGCAGACCTGGCTCGCTAAGACCATCGCTCTGATACTAACTGAAAGGACCCGTTCATATACATTATAAATGATTCACAATAGTTGATTACATCGCGAGGTATTTGACCTCTATATGATACATTTTACAAACATTTCATTCATTTTTTAAAAGACAAACTTTCTTTACACCGAAAGTTGACAGTATGCATATCATAATACATTCAACTATAATTGACTTAACAATAATCTTGATGAACTCAACGACTCGAATGCAACGTCTTTCGAAATATGCCATGAATGACTCCAAATAATATCCTTAAAATGAGCTAATGCACAGCGGAAGATTTCTTTAATACCTGAGAATAAACATGCTTTCAAGTGTCAATCAAAAGTTTGGTGAGTTCATTATTTTATCATAAACAATCATTTTTTATCATTTTAATAGACCACAAGATTTCCAGATATATAATTGTACACGTAACCCGAGTACAAAATAACACGCGTAACCCGCGAATTAAAACTCCATCTCATATCAGGCATTTCGCATAAACTGCATAGAGATAAAAATCATTCATATGGTGAACACCTGGTAACCGACATTAACAGAACGCGTCTAGAATATCCCCATCATTCCGAGACTCTCATCGGACATGATACAATCGAAGTACTAAAGCATCCGTAACCCGGATAGGGTTTGTTAGGCCCAATAGATCTATTTTTAAGTTTCGCGTCAATTAGGGTTTCTGTTCCCTAATTCTTAGATTACCAGACTAAAAAGGGTGATATTCGATTCGATAATTCAACCATAGAATGTAGTTTCGATTACTTGTGTCTATTTCATAAAACATTTATAAAAGCAGCGCATGTATTCTCAGTCCCAAAAATATATATTGCAAAAGCATTTAAAAAGGGAGCAAATGAAACTCATAATACTGTATTTCGTAGTAAAAATACATATGACGTCATTGAACAAGTGCAAGGTTGACCTCGGATTCACAAACCTAAATTAAGTATATATATTTATATGTTGGTCAATATCTGTCTAACAATTTAGGTTAAATTGTAGTGTATCACAATCCTAATGCTCGAGACTAATATTCAAAAGTCAACAACAGTCAATTTGACTCAAAATGATTTCTAAAATTTATATATATTTATTATATAGTTTAAATATCGTCGTTTTATATTTTTAAATATTTTTAAAAGATTTATTAGAGTAAATAATATAATTCATTTATTAATAAATAAAATTTTATATAAAAATATACTTTTATATATCTTAAGTAATAAAATTTATAAATTTCATTTAATATCATAAAAATATTATGATAGGTTTTATTAAGGTAATTATATTATTTGTATTACATATTTATTTGATAAAATAACATTGATAATAATAATAGTAAGTAAAAGTTATATTATTTTGTAATAATAATAATTATTATTATTCTACTAATAATAATAACAATATTTATATTTACTAAAAATGGTATATGATAAAATGATAATTCTTATTAATAATAATAATAATGAAATTTTATATTAACAATGATATTCCTATTAAAAATAATAATTTTTGTAGAAAATGATAGTTTTAATATTAATAATACTTTAATAATAATAGTGATTAAAATAATGAAAAACGATAATTTTATCTAAATCAATATCTTACGATATTTTAAATTTCATCATGGTACCATACTCATTATTTCCTAATTGATTTGTTTGATAGCTTTTAATCGTCTTTTATATCGCGTTCATTTTAATGATAATAATAGTAATCATAATAATTAAGTGTTAGTAATATTAGTTTTAATTATAATAATACTAATAATAATAAATATTATGATAATATTAATACTAATAACTATTTTAATGATAATAATAATAATACTAATTATAACTTTAACGATAATAAAAATAGTAAAAATAACAATTTTTAATGATAATACCTTTTATTGATAATGATAATAATAATAATAATAATAATAATAATAATAATAATAATAATAATAATAATAATAATAATAATAATAACAATAATAATAATAATAATAATAATAATAATAATAATAATAATAATAATAATAATAATAATAATAATAATAATAATGAAAAAAATTATAACGACGATAATAATAATTATTTTTAATAATAATACAAAAATTCAATTGACTATAACTTCTAATCCGTTCATCGAAACCATTCGATATCTAAATGAAAAGTTCTTAATTTTTCACTAGCTTTCCAACGACATGCATATCTTATACCTTATCTCAACCGCATATGTAACTAATTCAGGATTCAACATAACCTATCTAATGACAATATCAAACGTACAATCATGCATAATCCTATATACTCAAGTACTAGTCATGGATACACTATCAATATATAAAAGTTAAGTTATGAGTGCTCACGTATCAATATTGTGATTCAATATTGCAGGAAAGGTAGTAGACGCAACGGAGACGATAAACACTAGATTGACTGAAATGTCCCGTTCATATTGATTATAAACGTTCCATATTAATTGATTTTGTCGCGAGATTTTGACATCTATATGAGACGTTTTTCAAAGACTGCATTCATTTTTAAAACAACCATAACCTTTATTTTATCGATAAAGGTTTAAAAAGCATTACGTAGATTATCAAATAATGATAATTTAAAATATACCGTTTACACACGACCATTATATAATGGTTTACAATAAGAATATATTACATCAAAAATAAGTTTCTTGAATGCAGTTTTTACATAATATCATACAAGCATGGACTCCAAATCTTGTCCTTATTTTAGTATGCAACAGCGGAAGCTCTTAATAATCACCTAAGAATAAACATGCTTAAAACGTCAACAAAAATGTTGGTGAGTTATAGGTTTAACCTATATATTATCAAATCATAGTAATAGACCACAAGATTTCATATTTCAATATACATCCCATACATAGAGATAAAAATCATTCATATGGTGAACACTTGTTAAGACTTGATTAAGTGAAATAGATTTCATATAGACAATTGACCACCCAAGTTGACCGGTGATTCACGAACGTTAAAACTTGTAAAAACTATATGATGTTATATATATGGATATATATATATATATATATATATATATATATATATATATATATATATATATATATATATATATATATATATATATATATATATATAGTTAACATGGTATTATGATAAGTAAACATGTCATTAAGTATATTAACAATGAACTACATATGTAAAAACAAGACTACTAACTTAAGGATTTCGAAACGAGGCATATATGTAACGATTATCGTTGTAACGACATTTAATTGTATATATATCATATTAAGATATATTAATACATCATAATATCATGATAATGTAATAATTTAACATCTCATTTGATATAATAAACAATGGGTTAACAACACTTAACATGATCGTTAACCTAAAGGCTTCAAAACAACATTTACATGTAGCGACTAACGATGATTTAACGACTCAGTTAAAATGTATATACATGTAGTGTTTTAATATGTATTCATACACTTTTTAAAGACTTCAAGACACTTATCAAAATACTTCTACTTAACAAAAATGCTTACAATTACATCCTAGTTCAGTTTCATCAACAATTCTACTCGTATGCACCCGTATTCGTACTCGTACAATACACAGCTTTTAGATGTATGTACTATTGGTATATACACTCCAATGATCAGCTATTAGCAGCCCATGTGAGTCACCTAACACATGTGGGAACCATCATTTGGTAACTAGCATGAAATATCTCATAAAATTACAAAAATATTAGTAATCATTCATGACTTATTTACAAGTAAACAAAATTACACATCCTTTATATCTAATCCATATACCAACGACCAAAAACAAATACAAACACTTTCATTTTTTAATTTTCTTCATCTAATTGATCTCACTCAAGTTCTATCTTCAAGTTCTAAGTGTTCTTCATAAATTCTATAAGTTCTAGTTTCATAAAATCAAGAATACTTCCAAGTTTGCTAGCTTAGTTCCAATCTTGTAAAGTGATCATCCAACCTCAAGAAATCTTTTTTATTTACAGTAAGATATCTTTCTAATACAAGGTAATACTCATATTCAAACTTTGATTCAATTTCTATAACTATAACAATCTTATTTCGAGTGGAAATCTTACTTGAACTTGTTTTCGTGTCATGATTCTGCTTCAAGAACTTTCAAGCCATCCAAGGATCCTTTGAAGCTAGATCTATTTTTTTCATTTCTAGTAGGTTTATCCACAAAACCTGAGGTATTAATGATGTTCATAACATCATTCGATTCATATATATAAAACTACCTTATTCGAAGGTTTAAATTTGAAATCACTAGAACATAGTTTAGTTAATTCTAAACTTGTTCGCAAACAAAAGTTAATCCTTCTAACTTGACTTTTAAAATCAACTAAACACATGTTCTATATCTATATGATATACTAATTTAATGATTTAAAATCAAAAAACACGAAAAACACCGTAAAACCGGATATACGCCGTCGTAGTAACACCGCGGGCTGTTTTAGGTTTGATAATTAAAAACTATGATAAACTTTGACTTAAAAGTTGTTCTTCTGGGAAAATGATTTTTCTTATGAACATGAAACTATATCCAAAAATCATGGTTAAACTCAAAATGGAAGTATGTTTTTCAAAATAGTCATCAAGACGTCGTTCTTTCGACTGAAATGACTACCTCTTACAAAAACAACTTGTAACTTATATTTCTGACTATAAACCTATACTTTTTCTGTTTAGATTCATAAAATAAATTTCAATATGAAATCATAGCAAGTTGATTCACTCAAAACGGATTTAAAACGAAGAAGTTATGGGTAAAACAAGATTGGATATTTTTTTTATTGTTGTAGCTACGGAAAATATTGTAACAAATCTATATTAATCATATCCTAGCTAACTTATATTGTATTATACATGTATTCTAATATATTATGTAATCTTGGGATACCATAGACATGTATGCAAATGTTTTGACATATCATATCGACCCATCTATATATATTATTTGGAACAACCATAGACACTCTATATGCAGTAATGTTGGAGTTAGCTATACAGGGTTGAGGTTGATTCCAAAAAAATATATACTTTAAGTTGTGATCTAGCCTGAGACGTGTATACACTGGGTCGTGGATTGGGTCAAGATAATATATATCAATTTATTTTCTGTACATCTAACTATGGACAACTAGTTGTAGGTTACTAACTAGGACAGCTGACTTAATAAACTTAAAACAATAAAACGTATTAAAAATATTGTAAATATATTTTGAACATACTTTGATATATATGTACATATTTGTTATAGGTTCATGAATCGACCAGTGGCCAAGTCTTACTTCCCGACGAAGTAAAAATCTGTGAAAGTGAGTTATAGTCCTACTTTTAAAATCTAATATTTTGGGATGAGAATACATGCAATTTTATAAATGTTTTACGAAATAGACACAAGTAAATGAAACTACATTATATGGGTGGATGATGGAAGCCGAATATGCCCCTTTTTAGCTTGGTAGCCTAAGAATTTGGGAACAGACCCCCAAATTGATGCGAATCCTAAAGATAGATCTATCGGGCCCAACAAGCCCCATTCTGGAATTTAGAATGCTTTAGTACTTCGAAATTATCATATCCGATGGGTGTCCCGGAATGTTGGGGATATTCTATATGCATCTTGTTAATGTCGGTTACCAGGTGTTCACCATATGAATGAATTTTATCTCTATGTATGGGATGTATATTGAAATATGAAATCTTGTGGTCTATTACTATGATTTGATAATATATAGGTTAAACCTATAACCCACCCACATTTTTGTTGACGTTTTAAGTATGTTTATTCTCAGGTGATTATTAAGAGCTTCCGCTGTTGCATACTAAAATAAGGACAAGATTTGGAGTCCATACTTGTATGATATTATGTAAAAACTTCATTCATGAGACTTATTTTTGATGTAATATATTATTATTGTAAACCATTATGTGTATTTTAGATTATCATTATATGATAATCTACGTAATGCTTTTTAAACCTTTATCGATAAAATAAAGGTTATGGTTGTTTTAAAAATGAATGCAGTCTTTGAAAAATGTCTCATATAGAGGTCAAAACCTCTCAACGAAATCAATTAATATGGAATGTTTATAATCAATATGAACGGGACATTTCAGTTGGTATCCGAGCGTTGGTATTAGAGAACCAGAAATTTGCATTAGTGTATCTTATCGAGTTTGTTAGGATACATTAGTGAGTCTGGAATTTGACCATGTTTTCTTTAAAAACGATTGCTTAACACTTTTGTTGGAAACCATATATTATTAACATGTAAATATTATGTGATATATTAACCTCTTAATGTGTTTGATATTGTGTGATAGATGTCTACCACTAGTACAAATCCCATCGACTCACCTAATAATAATGAAGAGTCGAATATAATTTTGGAAGATTCACAAATTCCAGAAGAGGAACCGGAAGAAGAGGAACCGAAAGAAGAGGAACCGGAAGAAGAGGAATCAGAAGAGGAGGAACTGGAAGAGGAGGAACCGGAAGAAGAAGAAGAGGTTCCAGTGGAAGAAATATTGATACCTACAGTAAATCGATTAAATAAAAGAAAATCATCAACCAACGGACCAAAGTTAAAAATGGTCAATGGTGTTTCCGCCGAGGAAGCAAAATATTGAGAAGATTACCAATTTTCCGATGAATCGGATCCCGATAAGGATTCCGATGATGTTATAGAAATTACCTTGACCCAATTTAATATGGCAAAAGAAAATAATAAGGGAAAAGGTATAAAAATAGAGAAACCTGATTCCAACCCTGATGAACTTTATATGTATCGGCAACGTCCGTATTTCCTAAATTGTAACAATAACCCGGGAACCTCTAAACCACCAGGTTTTTCTAAACCATTGTGGAAAATGACGGCTCGTATTAGAGGAGCACCATATATCCCTAGAAAATTAGGAAAACGAACCAAGTCCGAATAAGAAGAAACCAGTGATTCAGATTAGAGGGTTGTAATCATGTTGTGTATTATATGTATTGTAGTGTACTTGTACTTTTATGTTCTATGTAAAATTGCTTGTATTGTTTGTTAATTATCTTTTACGAATCTAATCGTTGTCTATTTTACAATATAAAAACAAAATGGACGTTAAGGGTAGACAACCGAATATTTTAGAAGACCTACCAGAGGATATGATTGAGGAAATCTTGTCTAGAGTCAGTCAAAATTCATCAGCACATTTAGTTATGGCGAAATTAACTTGTCAAACATTTGAAAGACTTTCCAGAAATGCCTTAGTTTATAAAAGGCTTTCTTTTGATAGGTGGGGTATATCACATTGGGGAGACTGTAAGTTACGCCGTGTTTTCTTTAAAGCGTTAAATGCGAGGAACCCAAATGCAATTTTACGCTACGGGTTAAGAACCTATTTTGACTCAACATATCCCAACATAGGATTTCGTGAGTTAGAAAGAGCTTCTAACATGCAACATAAAGAAGCATGTTATACTTATGGGTTAGTGATGTTCGCTTCTTACCAAAGTGAGAAAAAGAATATCGGGTTACAACTTTTAAATAAAACCTTCCCACAAGTGACGGATTCAGTAGTTGGGGTGAGAAACAAGGTTTTTAGATTATTGCTAGGCTGTTAGACATTACGAAACCCTCGTCCTTTTGACGACATTACAACATGCTTCCTAGCCAATGGTCATAACGGTTACTTTCCATAAGACCAAGGATGGGAAGTCGTCTTAGTAAAACCTGAATGCATGACTTGTTTCTGGACTTATGAATTACGTGTCTTTATTTCTTATGCTGAACAACTTGCGTATTAACTAGAATTGCCTTTATAGCTGCTGAGTAGCAAAGATATTATGTACTATATTTCATCCTATATGTATAATAGTGGTATTATAAGTTTGTAAAATATTGTATAAAGGTTTGAACGCGAAATATTATTGTAATAAGTTTTTCATATAGAAGCGTAGTAGTTGAGTTGTATAGTAACTAGTAAGTATGAACTTAACGGGTAGGTACTACCCGAATTAAAACTATAAAATGCTAATATGAAGAAAAAGCTTTTATAAATAAGTTCATATAATGCTACGAGATACTATTAACTACTCTTAAATTCTATATGATTATCTCAATTCTTTTGGATATTTTTGAAGGAAATGGCACCGGCGACTCGTTAGAATTTGAACATGGGTGAGGAAGACTTCCGTGTTTTCCTTGCAGCAAACTTAGCCGCAGTACAGGCTGCGATGCAAAATAATAATAACTCTGGATCTAGCAGTGGAACTAATTCCACAAGAAATCGTGTAGGATGCTCCTACAAAGAATTCACTGCCTGCAAACCTTTGGAATTTGATGGAACTGAAGGACCAATTGGATTGAAACGGTGGACCGAGAAAGTCGAATCGGTGTTTGCCATAAGTAAGTGTACTGAAGAGGATAAAGTTAAGTACGCTACGCATACCTTCAAAGGTACTGCGTTAACGTGGTGGAACACCTATCTTGAACAGGTAGGACAAAATGCTGCTTACGCACTACTGTGGTTGGCATTCAAACAATTGATGAACGAGCAGTACCGTCCTAGAAACGAAGTCAATAAGCTCAAGGTAGAGCTTAGAGAGTTACGAACACAAGGGTTCAACATTACCAAATATGGATGACGATTCACAGAGTTGTGCCTATTATGTCCAGGAACGTTTGAAGATGAAGAAGAGAAGATCGATGCGTTTATAAAAGGGTTACCAGTAAAGATTCAAGAATATGTGAGTTCACACGAGCCCGCTTCCATACAAAAGGCAAGTCGAATGGCTCATAAACTCATAAATCAGATTGAGAGAAGAATTAAAGAGCAGGCGGCCGAAGAAGCCAACACGAAACAACTCAAGAGAAAGTGGGAAGAAACCAGTGACAAGGGTCACCAATACAACAACAACAACAATTACAACCACAATCGCAACAACTATCCCAACAAACGCAACAACAATCGCAACAATAACCGCAATCCTAACAATAACTACAATAAATGTCCCAACAACAACAACAACTACAACAACCGTTCCAACAACAATAACAATCCCAACAACAACCTCAATAACAACAACGGCAACAAAAACCAAAAATGTCAAAGGTGTAAAGAGTACCACCAGAATGGGTTCTGCATGACATTTTACACCAAGTGTAAAAGAACTGGCCATGGCGCGAAAAAGTGTGAGGTCTACAAACCAAAGTTTAACAGAACTAAAGGAACAAATAGTGGCGAAACAAGTAATGCCGCCTTTGTTTGTTATGGATGTGGAAAACTGGGCCACATTAGAAGTAATTGCAAAAATCAGGGGAATACTAATGGGCAGGGCTGCGGAAGAGTTTTCAATATTAATACGGCAGAAGCGTAGGAAGACCCGGAGCTTGTTACGGGTACGTTTCTTATTGATAATAAATCTGCTTATGTTTTATTTGATTCGGGTGCGGATAGAAGCTATATGAGTAGAGATTTTTGTGCTAAGTTAAGTTTCCCATTGACGCCTTTGGATAGTAAATTTTTACTTAAATTAGCAAACGGTAAATTAATTTCAGCAGATAATATATGTCAGGATAGAAAAATTAAACTGGGGCATGAAACGTTTAAAATTGATTTAATACCAGTCGAGTTAGGGAGTTTTGATGTAATAATTGGTATAGACTGGTTGAAAAAGGTGACAGCAGAGGTCGTTTGTTACAAAAATGCGATTCGCATTATGCGTGAAAAGGGAAAATCTTTAATGGTGTACGGAGAGAAGAACAATGAGAAATTAAATCTTATTAGTAGTTTGAAGGCGCAAAAACTATTAAGAAAAGGTTGTTACGTCATTCTAGCACACATCAAGGAAGTTAAACCTGAAGAAAAGAACATCAGTGATGTTCCTGTCGCAAAAGAATTTTCCGATGTATTTTTGAAAGAATTACCGGGATTACCCCCACATCGATCCGTTGAATTTAAAATAGACCTTGTACCAGGAGCTGCACTAATAGCTCGTGCTCCATACAGACTCGCACCCAGCAAAATGAAAGAATTACAAAGTCAGTTACAGGAACGTTTAGAGCGTGGTTTCATTAGACCAAGCACATCACCATGGGGAGCTCCTGTTTTGTTTGTCAAGAAGAAGAATGGTACATTTAGGTTGTGTATCGACTATCGAGAGTTGAACAAACTTACCATCAAGAACCGTTACCCACTATCGAGAATCAACGACTTATTTGATCAACTACAAGGCCCGTCGGTTTATTCGAAGATTGATTTATGGTCTGGGTATCATCAAATGTAGGTGAAGGAGGATGATATTCCGAAGAATGCTTTTAGGACGCGTTACGGTCATTACGAGTTTATGGTTATGCCGTTTGGATTGACTAACGCACCAGCTGTGTTCATGGACCTCATGAACCGAGTGTGTGGACCATACCTTGACAAGTTTGTCATTGTTTTCATCGATGACATACTTATTTACTCAAAGAATGACCAAGAGCATGAAGAACATTTGAGAAAAGTGCTAGAGTTTTTGAGGAAAGAAAAAATGTACGCTAAGTTTTCAAAGTGTGCATTTTGGTTGGAGGAAGTTCAATTCCTCGGTCACATAGTGAACAAAGAAGGTATTCAAGTGGATCCGGCAAAGATTGAAACCGTTGAAAAGTGGGAAACCCCGAAAACTCCGAAACACATACGCAAATTTTTAGGACTAGCTGGTTATTACAGGTGATTCATCCAAGATTTTTCTAAAATAGCAAAACCCTTGACTGCATTAACGCATAAAGGGAGGAAATTTGAATGGAAGGATGAACAAGAAAAAGCGTTTCAATTGTTGAAGAAAAAGTTAACTACGGTACCTATATTGTCATTACCTGAAGGGAATGATGATTTTGTGATATATTGTGATGCCTCAAAGCAAGGTCTCGGTTGTGTATTAATGTAATGAACGAAAGTAATTGCTTATGCGTCTAGACAATTGAAGATTCACGAGCAGAATTATACGACGCATGATTTGGAATTAGGCGCGGTTGTTTTTGCATTAAATACTTGGAGGCACTACTTATATGGGGTCAAAAGTATTATATATACCAATCACAAAAGTATTCAACACATATTTAATCAGAAACAACTGAACATGAGGCAGCGCAGATGGATTGAATTGTTGAATGATTACGACTTTGAGATTCGTTACCACCCGGGGAAGGCAAATGTGGTAGCCGACGCCTTGAGCAGAAAGGACAGAGAACCTATTCGAGTAAAAGCTATGAATATAATGATTCACACTAACCTTACTACTCAAATAAAGGAGGCGCAACAAGGAGTTTTAAAAGAGGGAAACTTAAGGGATGAAATACCCAAAGGATCGGAGAAGCATCTTAATATTCGGAAAGACGGAACCCGGTATAGGGCTGAAAGAATTTGGGTACCAAAATTTAGAGATATGAGAGAAATGGTACTTAGAGAAGCTCATAAAACCAGATACTCAATACATCCTGGAACGGGAAAGATGTACAAGGATCTAAAGAAACATTTTTGGTGGCCAGGTATGAAAGCTGATGTTGCTAAATATGTAGGAGAATGTTTGACGTGTTCTAAGGTCAAACTGAGCATCAGAAACCATCAGGTGTACTTCAACAACCTGAAATCCCGGAATGGAAATGGGAAAACATTACCATGGATTTCATCACTAAATTGTCAAGGACTGCAAGTGGTTTTGATACTATTTGGGTAATAGCTGATCATCTCACCAAATCAGCACACTTCCTGCCAATAAGAGAAGATGACAAGATGGAGAAGTTAGCACGACTGTATTTGAAGGAAGTCGTCTCCAGACATAGAATACCAATCTCTATTATTTCTGATAGGGATGGCAGATTTATTTCAAGATTCTGGCAGACATTACAGCAAGCATTAGGAACTCGTCTAGACATGAGTACTGCCTATCATCCACAAAATGATGGGCAGAGTGAAAAGACGATACAAACGCTTGAAGACATGCTACGAGCATGTGTTATTGATTTTGGAAACAGTTGGGATCGACATCTACCGTTAGCAGAATTTTCCTACAACAACAGCTACCAATCAAGTATTGAGATGGCACCGTTTGAAGCACTTTATGGTAGAAAGTGCAGGTCTCCGATTTATTGGAGTGAAGTGGGAGATAGACAAATTACGGGTCCGGAGATAATACAAGAAACTACCGAGAAGATCATCCAAATTCAACAACGATTGAAAACCGCCCAAAATTGACAAAAGAGCTACGCCGACATTAAAAGAAATGATATAGAATTTGAAATTGGAGAGATGGTCATACTTAAAGTTGCACCTTGGAAAGGCGTTGTTCGATTTGATAAACGGGGGAAATTAAATCCAAGGTATGTGAGACCATTCAAGATTATTGATCGTGTCGGACCAGTTGCTTACCGACTTGAATTACCACAACAACTGGCGGCTGTACATAACACTTTCCACGTCTCAAATTTGAAGAAATGTTTTGCTAAAGAGATCTCACTATTCCGTTAGATGAAATCCAAATCAACGAAAAACTTCAATTCTTCGAAGAACCCGTAGAAATAATGGATCGTGAGGTTAAAAGACTTAAGCAAAACAAGATACCAATTGTTAAGGTTCGATGGAATGCTCGTAGAGGATCCGAGTTCACCTGGGAATGAGAAGATCAGATGAAGAAGAAGTATCCGCACTTATTTCCAGAAGATATGTCAACACCTCCAACTACTTAAAATTTCGGGACGAAATTTATTTAACGGGTAGGTACTGTAGTGACCCAAACTTTTTCATGTTTATATATATTAAATAAAATTATTATTTACATGATTAATGTTTCCAACATGTTAAGCAATCAAACTTGTTAAGACTTGATTAAGTGAAATAGATTTCATATAGACAATCGACCACCTAAGTTGACCGGTAATTTACGAACGTTAAAACTTGTAAAAATTGTATGATGTTATATATATATATATATATATATATATATATATATATATATATATATATATATATATATATATATATATATATATATATATATATATATATATATATATATAGTTAACATGGTATTATAATAAGTAAACATATCATTAAGTATATTAACAATGAACTATATATGTAAAAACAAGACTACTAACTTAAGGATTTCGAAACGAGGCATATATGTAACGATTATCGTTGTAACGACATTTAATTGTATATATATCATACTAAGATATATTAGTACATCATAATATCATGATAATTTAATAATTTAACATCTCATTTGATATAATAAACAATGGGTTAACAACACTTAACAGGATCGTTAACCTAAAGGCTTCAAAACAACATTTACATGTAACGACTAACGATGATTTAACGACTCAGTTAAAATGTATATACATGTAGTGTTTTAATATGTATTCATACACTTTTGAAAGACTTCAAGACACTTATCAAAATACTTCTACTTAACAAAAATGCTTACAATTACATCCTCGTCCAGTTTCATCAACAATTCTACTCGTATGCACCCGTATTCGTACTCGTACAATACACAGCTTTTAGATGTATGTACTATTGGTATATACACTCCAATGATCAGCTCTTAGCAGCCCATGTGAGTTACCTAACACATGTGGGAACCATCATTTGGCAACTAGCATGAAATATCTCATAAAATTACAAAAATATTAGTAATCATTCATGACTTATTTACAAGTAAACAAAATTACACATCCTTTATATCTAATCCATATACCAATGACCAAAAACACCTACAAACACTTTCATTCTTCAATTTTCTTCATCTAATTTATCTCTCTCAAGTTCTTTCTTCAAGTTCTAAGTGTTCTTCATAAATTCTATAAGTTCTAGTTTCATAAAATCAAGAATACTTCCAAGTTTGCTAGCTTACTTCCAATCTTGTAAAGTGATCATCTAACCTCAAGAAATCTTTCTTATTTACAGTAAGATATCTTTCTAATACAAGGTAATACTCATATTCAAACTTTGATTCAATTTCTATAACTATAACAATCTTATTTCGAGTGGAAATCTTACTTGAACTTGTTTTCGTGTCATGATTCTGCTTTAAGAACTTTCAACCCATCCAAGGATTCTTTAAAGCTATATCTATTTTTCTCATTTTCAGTAGGTTTATCCACAAAATCTGAGGTAGTAATGATGTTCATAACATCATTCGATTCATATATATAAAACTACCTTATTCGAAGGTTTAAACTTGAAATCACTAGAACATAGTTTAGTTAATTCTAAACTTGTTCGCAAAAAAAAGTTAATCCTTCTAACTTGACTTTTAAAATCAACTAAACACATGTTCTATATCTATATGATATACTAATTTAATGATTTAAAACCGAAAAACAAGAAAAATACCGTAAAACCGGATATACGCCGTCGTAGTAACACCGCGGGCTGTTTTGGGTTTGATAATTAAAAACTATGATAAACTTTGATTTAAAAGTTGTTCTTCTGGGAAAATGATTTTTCTTATGAACATGAAACTATATCCAAAAATCATGGTTAAACTCAAAGTAGAAGTATGTTTTTCAAAATGGTCATCAAGACGTCGTTCTTTCGACTGAAATGACTACCTCTTACAAAAATGACTTGTAACTTATATTTTCGACTATAAACCTATAATTTTTTGTTTAGATTCATAAAATAGAGTTCAATATGAAACCATAGCAATTTGATTCACTCAAAACGGATTTAAAACGAAGAAGTTATGGGTAAAACAAGATTGGATATTTTTTTGATTGTTGTAGCTACGGGAAATATTGTAACAAATCTATATTAATCATATCCTAGCTAACTTATATTGTATTATACATGTATTCTAATATATTTTGTAATCTTGGGATACCATAGACACGTATGCAAATGTTTTGACATATCATATCGACCCATCTATATATATTATTTGGAACAACCATAGACACTCTATATGCAGTAATGTTGGAGTTAGCTATACAGGGTTGAGGTTGATTCCAAAAATATATATACTTTGAGTTGTGATCTAGCCTGAGACGTGTATACACTGGGTCATGGATTGGGTCAAGATAATATATATCAATTTATTTTCTGTACATCTAACTATGGACAACTAGTTGTAGGTTACTAACGAGGACATCTGACTTAATAAACTTAAAACAGTAAAACGTATTAAAAATATTTTAAATATATTTTGAACATACTTTGATATATATATGTACATAATTGTTATAGGTTCGTGAATCGACCAGTGGCCAAGTCTTACTTCTCGACGAAGTAAAAATCTGTGAAAGTGAGTTATAGTCCCACTTTTAAAATCTAATATTTTGGGATGAGAATACATGCAATTTTATAAATGTTTTACGAAATAGACACAAGTAAATGAAACTACATTATATGGGTGGATGATCGAAGCCGAATATGCCCCTTTTTAGCTTGGTAACCTAAGAATTTGGGAACAGACCCCCAAATTGATGCGAATCCTAAAGATAGATCTATCGGGCCCAACAAGCCCCATTCTGGAATTTGGAATGCTTTAGTACTTCGAAATTATCATATCCGATGGGTGTCCCGGAATGATGGGGATATTCTATATGCATCTTGTTAATGTCGGTTACCAGGTGTTCACCATATGAATGAATTTTATCTCTATGTATGGGATGTATATTGAAATATGAAATCTTGTGGTCTATTACTATGATTTGATAATATATAGGTTAAACCTATAACTCACCAACATTTTTATTGACGTTTTAAGCATGTTTATTCTCAGGTGATTATTAAGAGCTTCCGCTGTTGCATACTAAAATAAGGACAAGATTTGGAGTCCATGCTTGTATGATATCATGTAAAAACTACGTTCAAGAAACTTATTTTTGATGTAATATATTCTTATTGTAAACCATTATGTAATGGTCGTGTGTAAACGGTATATTTTAGATTATCATTATTTGATAATCTACGTAATGCTTTTTAAACCTTTATCGATAAAATAAAGGTTATGGTTATTTTAAAAATGAATGCAGTCTTTGAAAAACGTCTCATATAGAGGTCAAAAACTCGCGATGAAATCAATTAATATGGAACGTTTATAATCAATATGAACGGAACATTTCAGTTGGTATCCGAGCGTTGGTCTTAGAGAACCAGAAATTTGCATTAGTGTGTCTTACCGAGTTTGTTAGGATGCATTAGTGAGTCTGGACTTCGACCGTGTTTTCTTTAAAAACGATTGCTTAACACTTTTGTTGGAAACTATATATTATTAACATGTAAATATTATGTGATATATTAACCTCTTAATGTGTTTGATATTGTGTGATAGATGTCTACCACTAGTACAAATCCCATCGACTCACCTAATAGTAAAGGTAGTCATTTTAGTCGAAAGAACGACGTCTAGATGACCATTTTGGAAAACATACTTCCACTTTGAGTTTAACCATGATTTTTGGATATAGTTTCATATGCATAAGAAAAATCATTTTCTGAAAAGAACAACTTTTAAATCAAAGTTTATCATAGGTTTTAATTAACTAACCCAAAACAACCCGCGGTGTTACTACGACGGCGTATATCCGGTTTTACGGTGTTTTTCAGGTTTTCCGGTTTTAAATCATTAAGTTAGCATATCATATAGATATAGAACATGTGTTTTGTTGATTTTAAAAGTCAAGTTAGAAGGATTAACTTTTGCTTGTGAACAAGTTTAGAATTAACTAAACTATGTTCTAGTGATTACGAGTTTAAACCTTCGAATAAGATAGTTATATATATATATGAATCGAATGATGTTATGAACATCATTACTACCTCAAGTTTAGTAGGTAAACCTACTGGAAGTGACAAGAAATGATCTAGCTTCAAAGGAGCTTGGATGGCTTGAATGTTGTTGAAGTAGGATCATGACACAAAACAAGTTCAAGTAAGATTTTTACTCGAATTAAGATAGTTTATAGTTATAGAAATTGAATCAAAGTTTGAATATGGTTATTACCTTAAATAAGAAAGATAACCTACTGTAAATAATAAAAGTTTCTTGATCTTAGATGATTACTTGGAATGGATTAGAAAGCTTGGAAGTAAACTAGTAAACTTGAAAGGATTTTCGAAGTGTTCTTGAAGTGTTCTTCCTAAGATGATTATAGTTTGATTCTTGAAGTAATTTTTGATGAAGATGATGATTAGCTACTGGAAAAATTCATTCATAAGTGTGTGTGTGTGTGTGTGTGTGTGTGTGTGTGTGTGTGTGTTGAGAGAGAATTAGAAAGAGAATTGGAAGTGAAATGGAGTGAATGATGAGTGGTAAGTGGTGAGTGGGGTTAAAAGGAGTTCTAGTTAGTTGACTAGTTCATGGTAGAAGTTAAAATTGATTAGTCATGCATGACATAATCAATAGTGGAATCCCATGCTAGTTCCTATTGGTATATACCCATAGTAAGTACGTCTAGTAGCTGTGTATAATACGGGTATGAATACGACTAGAATTCTTGATGAAAAAAGAATGGGAATGTAACTATAACCATTTTCGTTAAGTATGAGTGTTTTGATATATGTCTTAAAGTCTTCCAAAAGTATATTAATACATCTAAATACACTACATGTATATATATTTTAACTGAGTCGTTAAGTCATCATTAGTCGTTAAATGTAAGTGTTGTTTTGAAACCTTTAAGTTAATGATCTCATTTAATGTTGTTAACCCATTGTTTATTATATCTAATGAGATGTTAAATTATTATATTATCATGATATTATGATATATTAATATATCATAATATGATATATATACATTTAAATGTCGTTACAACGATAATCGTTACATATATGCCTCGTTCGAAATCCTTAAGTTAGTAGTCTTTTTTTTACATATGTAGTTCATTGTTAATATACTTAATGATATGTTTACTTATCATAATACCATGTTAACTATATACATATCCATATATATGACATCATATAGTTTTTACAAGTTTTAACGCTCGTGAATCACCGGTCAACTTGGGTGGTCAATTGTCTATATAAAACCTATTTCAATTAATCAAGTCTTAACAAGTTTGATTGTTTAACATGTTGGAAACACTTAATCATATAAATATCAATTTTATTTAATATCTATAAACATGGAAAATTTCGGGTCACTACAGTACCTACCCGTTAAATAAATTTCGTCCCGAAATTTTAAGCAGTTGGAGGTGTTAACGTATCTTCTGGAAATAAGTGCGGGTATTTCTTCTTCATCTAATCTTCTCGTTCCCGGGTGAAGTCTGGTCCTCTACGAGCATTCCATCGAACTTTAACAATTAGTATCTTGTTTTGCTTAAGTCTTTTAACCTCACGATCCATTATTTCGACGGGTTCTTCGATGAATTGAAGTTTTTCGTTGATTTGGATTTCGTCTAACGGAATAGTGAGATCTTCTTTAGCAAAACATTTCTTCAAATTTGAGACGTGGAAAGTGTTATGTACAGCCGCGAGTTGTTGTGGTAATTCAAGTCGGTAAGCAACTGGTCAGACACGATCAATAATCTTGAATGGTCCAATATACCTTGGATTTAATTTCCCCCGTTTACCAAATCGAACAACGCCTTTCCAAGGTGCAACTTTAAGCATGAACATCTCTCCAATTTCAAATTCTATATCTTTTCTTTTAATGTCCGCGTAGCTCTTTTGTCGACTTTGGGCAGTTTTCAACCGTTGTTGAATTTGGATGATCTTCTCGGTAGTTTCTTGTATTATCTCCGGACCCGTAATCTGTCTATCCCCCACTTCACTCCAACAAATCGAAGACCTGCACTTTCTACCATAAAGTGCTTCAAACGGTGCAATCTCAATGCTTGAATGGTAGCTGTTGTTGTAGGAAAATTCTGCTAACGGTAGATGTCGATCCCAACTATTTCCAAAATCAATAACACATGCTCGTAGCATGTCTTCAAGCGTTTGTATCGTCCTTTCGCTCTACCTATCTATTTATGGATGATAGACAGTACTCATGTCTAGACGAGTTCCTAATGCTTGCTGTAATGTCTGCCAGAATCATGAAATAAATCTGCCATCCCTATCAGAGATAATAGAGATTGGTATTCCATGTCTGGAGATGACTTCCTTCAAATACAGTCGTGCTAACTTCTCCATCTTGTCATCTTTTCTTATTGGCAGGAAGTGTGCTGATTTGGTGAGACGATCAACTATTACCCAAATAGTATCAAAACCACTTGCAGTCCTTGGCAATTTAGTGATGAAATCCATGGTAATGTTTTCCCATTTCCATTCCGGGATTTCGAGTTGTTGAAGTAGACCTGACGGTTTCTGATGCTCAACTTTGACCTTAGAACACGTCAAACATTCTCCTACATATTTAGAAACATCGACTTTCATACCTGGCCACCAAAAATGTTTCTTAAGATCCTTGTACATCTTTCCCGTTCCAGGATGTATCGAGTATCTGGTTTTATGAGCTTCTCTAAGTACCATTTCTATCATATCTCCAAATTTTGGTACCCAAATTCTTTCAGCCCTATACCGGGTTCCGTCTTCCTGAATATTAAGATGATTCTCCGATCCTTTGGGTATTTCATCCCTTAAGTTTCCCTCTTTTAAAACTCCTTGTTGCGCCTCCTTTATTTGAGTAGTAAGGTTAGTGTGAATCATTATATTCATAGCTTTTACTCGAATAGGTTCTCTGTCCTTTCTGCTCAAGGCGTCGGCTACCACATTTGCCTTCCCCGGGTGGTAACGAATCTCAAAGTCGTAATCATTTAACAATTCAATCCATCTGCGCTACCTCATGTTTAGTTGTTTCTGATTAAATATGTGTTGAAGACTTTTGTGATTGGTATATATAATACTTTTGACCCCATATAAGTAGTGCCTCCAAGTATTTAATGCAAAAACAACCGCGCCTAATTCCAAATCATGCGTTGTATAATTCTGCTCGTGAATCTTCAATTGTCTAGACGCATAAGCAATTACTTTCGTTCGTTACATTAATACACAACTGAGACCTTGCTTTGAGGCGTCACAATATATCACAAAATCATCATTCCCTTCAGGTAATGACAATATAGGTGCCGTAGTTAACTTTTTCTTCAACAATTGAAACGCTTTTTCTTGGTCATCCTTCCATTCAAATTTCCTCCCTTTATGCGTTAACGCAGTCAAGGGTTTTGCTATTTTGGAAAAATCTTGGATGAATCTCCTGTAATAACCAGCTAGCCCTAAAAATTTGCGTATGTGTTTCGGAGTTTTCGGGGTTTCCCACTTTTCAACGGTTTCAATCTTTGCCGGATCCACTTGAATACCTTCTTTGTTCACTATGTGACCGAGGAATTGAACTTCCTCCAACCAAAATGCACACTTTGAGAACTTAGCGTACAGTTTTTCTTTCCTCAAAAACTCTAGCACTTTTCTCAAATGTTCTTCATGCTCTTGGCCATTCTTTGAGTAAATAAGTATGTCATCGATGAAAACAATGACAAACTTTTCAAGGTATGGTCCACACACTCGGTTCATGAGGTCCATGAACACAGCTGGTGCGTTAGTCAATCCAAACGGCATAACCATAAACTCGTAATGACCGTAACGCGTCCTAAAAGCATTCTTCGGAATATCATCCTCCTTCACCAGCATTTGATGATATCCAGAACGTAAATCAATCTTCGAATAAACTGACGAGCCTTGTAGTTGATCAAATAAGTCGTCGATTCTCGGTAGTGGGTAACGGTTCTTGATGGTAAGTTTGTTCAACTCTCGGTAGTCGATACACAACCTAAATGTACCATCCTTCTTCTTGACAAACAAAACAGGAGCTCCCCATGGTGATGTTCTTGGTTGAATGAAACCACGCTCTAAAAGTTCCTGTAACTGACTTTGTAATTCTTTCATTTCGCTGGGTGTGAGTCTGTATGGAGTACGAGCTATTGGTGCAGCTCCTGGTACAAGGTCTATTTGAAATTCAACGGATTGATGTGGGGGTAATCCCGGTAATTCTTTCAAAAATACATCGAGAAATTCTTTTGCGACAAGAACATCACTGATGTCCTTTTCGTCAGGTTTAACTTCCTTGATGTGTGCTAGAATGACGTAACAACCTTTTCTTATTAGTTTTTGAGCCTTTAAACTACTAATAAGATTAAATTTCGCATTGTTCTTTTCTCCGTACACCATTAAAGGTTTTCCCTTTTCACGCATAATGCGAATCGCATTTTTGTAACAAACGACCTCTGCTCTCACCTTTTTCAACCAGTCCATACCAATTATTACATCAAAACTCCCTAACTCGACTGGTATTAAATCAATTTTAAACGTTTCATCCCCCAGTTTAATTTCTCTATCCCGACATATATTATCTGCTAAAATTAATTTACCGTTTGCTAATTCGAGTAAAAATTTACTATCCAAAGGCGTCAATGGGAAACTTAACTTAGCACAAAAATCTCTACTCATATAGCTTCTATCCGCACCCGAATCAAATAAAACATAAGCAGGTTTATTATCAATAAAAAACGTACCCGTAACAAGCTCCGGGTCTTCCTGCACTTCTGCCGTATTAATATTGAAAACTCTTCCGCGGCCCTGCCCATTAGTATTCCCCTGATTCGGGCAATTACTTCTAATGTGGCCCGGTTTTATAACAAACAAAGACGGCATTACTTGTTTCGCCACTATTTGTTCCTTTAGTTCTGTTAAACTTTGGTCCGTAGACCTCACACTTTTTCGCACCATGGCCAGTTCTTTTACACTTGGTGCAAAATGTTGTGCAGAACACATTCTGGTGGTACTCTTCACACCTTTGGCATTTTTGGTTTTTGTTGCCGTTGTTGTTATTGAGGTTGTTGTTGGGATTGTTATTGGTGTTGGAACGGTTGTTGTAGTTGTTGTTGTTGTTGTTGGGACGTTTGTTGTAGTTATTGCTGGGATTGCGGTTATTGTTGTGATTGTTGTTGCGGTTGTAGTTGTAATTGTTGTTGTTGTTGTATTGGTGACCCTTGTCACTGGTTTCTTCCCACTTTCTCTTGAGTTGTTTTGTGTTGGCTTCTTCAGCCGCCTGCTCTTAAATTCTTCCCTCAATTTGATTTATGAGTTTATGAGCCATTCGACTTGCCTTTTGTATGGAAGCGGGCTCGTGTGAACTCACATCTTCTTGAATCCTTACTGGTAACCCTTTTATAAATGTGTCGATCTTCTCTTCTTCATCTTCGAACGTTCCTGGACATAATAGGCACAACTCTGTGAATCGTCGTTCATATGTGGTAATGTCGAACCCTTGTGTTCGTAACTCTCTAAGCTCTACCTTGAGCTTATTGACTTCGTTTCTAGGATGGTACTGCTCGTTCATCAATTGCTTGAATGCCGACCACGGTAGTGCGTAAGCAGCATTTTGCGTAGCGTACTTAACTTTGTCCTACCTGTTCAAGATAGGTGTTCCACCACATTAACGCAGTACCTGTGAAGGTATGCATAGCGTACTTAACTTTGTCCTCTTCAGTACACTTACTTATGGCAAACACCGATTCGACTTTCTCAGACCACCGTTTCAATCCAATTGGTCCTTCAGTTCCATCAAATTCTAAAGGTTTGCAGGCAGTGAATTCTTTGTAGGAGCATCCTACACGATTTCGTGTGGAATTAGTTCCACTGCTAGATCCAGAGTTATTGTTAGTTGAATAGTTCATGGTGAGTGGTGAGTGGGGTTAAAAGGAGTTCTAGTTAGTTGAATAGTTCATGGTAGAAGTTAAAATTGATTAGTCATGCATGACATAATCAAGAGTGGAATTCCATGCTAGTTCGTATTGGTATATACCCATAGTAAGTACGTCTAGTAGCTGTGTATAATACGGGTGTGAATACGACTAGAATTCTTGATGAAAAAAGAATGGGAATGTAACTGTAACCATTTTCGTTAAGTATGAGTGTTTTGATATATGTCTTGAAGTCTTCCAAAAGTATATTAATACATCTAAATACACTACATGTATATATATTTTAACTGAGTCGTTAAGTTATCGTTAGTCGTTACATGTAAGTGTTGTTTTGAAACCTTTAAGTTAACGATCTCATTTAATGTTGTTAACCCATTGTTTATTATATCTAATGAGTTGTTAAATTATTATATTATCATGATATTATGATATATTAATATATCATAATATGATATATATACATTTAAATGTCGTTACAACGATAATCGTTACATATATGCCTCGTTTGAAATCCTTAAGTTAGTAGTCTTGTTTTTACATATGTAGTTCATTGTTAATATACTTAATGATATGTTTACTTATCATAATACCATGTTAACTATATATATATATATATATATATATATATATATATATATATATATATATATATATATATATATATATATATATGTATCCATATATATGACATAATATAGTTTTTACAAGTTTTAACGTTCGTGAATCACCGGTCAACTTGGGTGGTCAATTGTCTATATAAAACCTATTTCAATTAATCAAGTCTTAACAAGTTTGATTGCTTAACATGTTGGAAACACTTAATCATATAAATATCAATTTTATTTAATATCTATAAACATGGAAAAGTTCGGGTCACTACATTAAACTCACGAGCATACCCACGAACAATACCCATAACCTCCATAACTATAACCCATAATTTCCTTAGTTCTACCCCTCTCGAAAAACCCATTCTGAAATCGCTCGTTCATGACCTTGTCGTAGTATTTTATGTGTAATAATTAATAAAAATACCACTAATAAGAAGATTAATAATAATATTAATCTTAATAATAACAATAATATATATAATTATAATAATAATAATAATAATAATAATATTATTAATTAATAATAAATATTATGGAGTGTGTATGCACTCGTAGTTGTATGTGTGTCAAAAAAACTTGCACTTGATCTCATATATATATATAAGAATTATAATATTATAATAATAATATAATAATATAATATATTAATATAATAAATAAATAAATAAAAACAAAAATGTGTAGAATAGAAGTTCTTAGCCACCGCCTACTTTACGTATTACATCTTATGCCGACACCATTTTTATATTATTTATATATATAATATATTTAATTTATATAATTAATTATATATTATATTATATTTACGTTCATAGTTAAATTGTAATTCTTGTTCCGATGACTCGTACGTTGTCACTCGACTTATGTTCCGATTTCGGTTCCTCGAACGCATTCTCGTACGCTTAGAAAACTGGTACTTTATGTTTCGTGTAGTGTACCTTTATACATAACAAGACTCAAATCAATGAAAAACTATCCCACTCAAAGTGTAACTTATTCATTTGAGTGTTTTGGTCATTTGCTTCTATAAATCAATGGTTCGTTGTTTACCAAAGTATATTATTTTAAGACAAAACATTTTACAACTTAACTTATTACTTTGTAAAAATATTTGTTCATTTCGAAATATAATTTTGAAATATTCATTTACCAATATAATATATAGTTTTTCAAAACTACATACATTTCAAAGTTCCTTATATCATTTGAAATCGTTTGGAAAAATTATTATTTAATAACAATATATTTGTAAAGTTATAATACAAAGCTTTTAATTAATTTCTTAAAAATTCAATAACAAATATCTTATAAAATGTTTTAGTAATAAAGTTCTTTTTAAACTGAAAACGTTTTGTACATTTGAAGCTAAATTAAATAAATATGATACTTTTGTTTTTCCAAAATTAACTATGTTTAAGAATCATTTTGTTAAAAGTTTAAAATAATGAAAATTGTTATATCATAAAATGTTTTAGAAGAATAGATCGTATAAAAATTATAACAAGTTTTCAAGTCTTTAAATTACTATTTATTGATGAAACGTGAGATAAAGTCCAAAGGTTAAAAGAACGTATAAAGTCATTTTAAGGTAAAATGTCGATTTAATTACTCGTCGGTATCCAACATCTAAGTTATTCACACTTCACGTTCTTACTTTCACTTTAAGTAAAATGAAAACTAAAATAGTTATCTTATCAAAGTCACGAGGAAAATATTATAAGCCTGAATTGAGATTCAAATAGGAATCTCCACTAACTCTTGTCTGGTTCCTGTTAATTGACACTTTTGTTTTTACTTGTAATTTACTTTACCAGTTATTCCGAATACCGTTAAAAAAAGTTTCCTAAATCAAAGTGGACCTCTCAACAAAGACTCGTAATCATAATTCAATGTATCTGATAATTCAATCATTTGATATTATCTTCAAATTCCATCGATGAACATATTGAAACAAATACGTTCATGTAAAGTATTATACCTAATATTTTGTTAATGTTTTCAAGTTATAATATATACACATATACGTATATAATCATATCAATTCATTTAATGGTTCGTGAATCGTTGGAATTTGGTCGAGGTTAAATGAATGTATGAACATAGTTTAAAATCCTTGAGATTTAACTTAGCAAACTTTGCTTATCGTGTCAAAATAATATAAAGAATAAAGTTTAAATTTGGTCGAAAATTTCCGGGTTGTCACATCTCAGCCCAAAAATATAGATTACAAAAGCAATTAAAAGGGAGCAAATGAAACTCACCTTAGCAGCACATAAAGTCGTTCACCGAAACGTGACTGAAACTCGAAATACCAATTAACCGCAGATCTCAACCTAGAGAACATATGTTGGTCAATAAATGTCTGTCAAGCTAGGTCTGGTCATAGTGTATCACAATCCTAATGCTCGAGATCGACATACAAAAGTTATCAAAAGTCATTTCAAAAAGTCAATCTAACTCAATACTATAGTTGAATGATCATGGCAATCGAAACATTTTAACATTTCACATAGTTTTCCAATTCTTGTAAAATTAGGCTATAGTTTTTATAAGGCTTTAGAATATGATAAAACAATCAATTTTGACAATTGCTCAACAAGACGAGACGTGCCTTATATAGAAATTCATTTACTCGATTAGTAATATTTGAAAATCCAATTTATCAATCTTCTAAACAAGTTGTTTAAATATCAATTGCAGATTCAAAAGCTATTTCAATTAATGTTAATCATAATTCAGTTGACCATATCTTTTAATTCGTTCATCAAAATTACGCAATTTCTAAATGAAAAGTTATTGATTTTTCGCCAGCTTTCCAAAAACATGCATATCATATACCTTTTATCAGTAATATATGTATTAAATTAGTGATTCATCATAAAATGTTTAACGACAAAATTAAAGCATATCAGCATGTACAAACATATATACTCGAGCACTAGACATGTATACACTATTAATATATAAAAGATAAGATATGAATGCTCACGTATCAATATTGTGATTCAATATTGCAGGAAAGTATGTAGACACAACGGAGATGATAAACACTATGTTTTACTTGCGAATATTACCCACGAACATTACCCATAACCTCCATAGCTATAATCCATAATTTCCTTAGCTTTAACACGTTTGAGAACCCATTTTGAAAGTGACACGCTCATAACCTCGTCGTAGTATTTTATGCATAATAATAATAATAATAATAATAATAATAATAATAATAATAATAATAATAATTATAATAATAATAATAATAATAATAATAATAATAATAATAATAATTATAATAATTATAATAATAATAATAATAATAATAATAATAATAATAATAATAATAATAATATATAGTGAGAGATATGCGAGAGATAGATGGATGGAATGATTCACAGAACCAGAAATCGATAGAGCTTTATAATCCTCTCCTGACTCCCACTGCCATGCGATCGCATGGGGAATGTGAGGGGAACCCATGCGATCACATGAGCCCCAGTTTCAGCTCACATTTGTTTTGTTTTGTAGTTCATCGACATATTTAAATATAATATATTTAATTTATATAATTATTTATATATTATATTATATTCTCGTGTATAGTTGATTTGTAATTTTAGTTCCGATAAGTCGTACGTCATCACTCGACTTATGTCTCGGTTCCGATTTTTCGAACGTCCTTTCGTACACTGAGAAAACTTGTACTTTACCTTTCATGACTCGTACCTTTGCCAAAATATAGACTTAAATTATCCCTAAACTATATCACTCGAAATATAACTTATACAATTGAGTGTTTTGGTCAATTACTTTTATAAATCATCTTCTCGATATTTACTAATATAATAGTATTATCAAACGTTTCATAATCAAGTTAATATCTATTTTCAATATTAATAAACACGTTTTAAATATACGTCGCAAGCTATTCATACAATTAATATTCCAACTTATCATATATATTCAAATAGATATAAAAACCAATAAGTTTAATGCACAGTATCATAAACTTAATACTTTGTTACGCTTTCAAGTTATAGTATATATATGTATCTATTTACATATAATGGTTCGCGAATCATTGAGAACCATCGAAGGGTAATTGAACATATGGAAGTAGTTCAAAAATATTGAGATTAAGTTTTATAGACTTTGCCTATCGTGTCGGAAACGTTAATCATACAAAGATTAAGTTTAAATTTGGTCAGAAATTTCTGGGTCATCACAGTACCTGCCCGTTAAAGAAATTTCGTCCCGAAATTTGAGTGAGGTCGTCATGGCTAACAATAAAAATGTTTTCATGACGAATATGAGTTGATAAATAGAATTTTATCACCATTGAATAATATGGATAAAATAATCCGATTACTCGAAGCGTATGAGGGAAGTTATCGTAATAGAGTGAAATGAGGGAATAAAGATTCGTCTTAACTTTTGACGTAGTCACGATTGATTTTCGGAATTTAAGGAATAGAAAATTTTCATAATCTGAATAAGATTTGATTCTTCGGTAATTGTGGAAATTAGGATTTTCTTTGATTAAATGCGTAATCTACCTTGATTGCTATGTCTAATATTGCGCTATAAATTGACCTTTTCCGTTTCATTTATTTTCACCACTTCTATAATCTTCTTCCTTATTTCATACTTCTTAAAATATTGTGAAAATGCTTAATCCAGTTCTGATTCTTGATATTTTCTTGGCTATCGTATCCTTCATTCTTCTTTTTTATCTGCCACCAGAGGAGGTTATTTTCTTCTACTATTACCTTGGGGTTATAGTGTTTTTCATTCTCCCGTGTCTTTATATTGCTATACGCATCGATATACACGGTTTATAAATTTCGGGGTTGTTATCGGGCTTTATATTTTCCATTATATTTCGGAGATTCATGCTTTCATTTTCTCTTCCCAACCTTAAGTCAAGCGAATAATGGTCCAGAATTCGTAGCTATACATTTCGGAATGAACATAGCTAATGTTCTAAGAAAGAAATTGTAATGGCACGATCTTGATTTGTCAAATTACCAGAATATCTGGAAAAGACCGAATCATCAAGAAAAATATTTTCTTAATATGTTTAGAGATTAGATAGAATGAAAGAGTTATGTAACATAGTTCATGATTAGGGTGTGATCTGTGAACCTTTATCACGTTCCATTAGAAACTCAGCATGACTTACTGTAATATAATCACATTGATCAAGTGTCATTATATTATACTAACTTGTAGCGACCCCGACAAATCGTCAAGTGACGGCGTCGGCTACGTGGGTCCCATTACCTGATTATAAGTCTTTAAGATAACGTTTGACCAAAATATGTCGCCTTCATTTCAAAATAAAGATTGTTTCAAAGTTTACAAGAATTGTTCAACCAAAAGTTAAGTTACAACGTTATAAATACGATTGAAATCTAGGCGACACGGTTTAAAGTAAAGTCAAAAGACGCTCCATGAAAAGCATGTATACTCGACATCCAATGCAAGTATCAAATAATGAGCGGAAGCATGTATCACATATCGTGCAAGACCTGAGAAAAACATAGAAATCTGTCAACGAAAACGTTGGTGAAATCATAGGTTTAGTAAGTAAATTGTATTGAACCACAAGGTTCTTTAAGAATTGCTCAACCAAAATCGTTCACATTCCAAAATAGTATTTGTATCACGAGCACCCAATTATCAAGGCTTAACCGAATCTTCCCTCTGAATTTTTGGATTTAGTGTTAGAACTTACACTATACATTGTTGAAATTATATTTCATTCACTAACGGTAGCGAACCGTCTGAATGAGGGTTTGTTAAACCCGTATGGCCACACAACATAATTACACGCTTACACTTACACCCTGCAAGTGGAACTAATGATAATTGGATTGAGGACTTTTGTTCAAACTCGTATGCATCCTTGTATTCGTATTTGTTCACAATGTAAAAGCATGAAAAGTAAATAAGTGGGAAATGTATGTGTTTCTCAGCCCACGATGTAAAGAATAAAAGTGATTAAAAAGTGGGACTATGATCTCACCTTGAGTACAAGAGTTAATAAAGTACTTCAACAAGTAACCGTGTGCAAGGACAAGTCTAGTCTTGACCTAAACATATAGGTTATATCAATAACGGTAAACACAACCGGTCAAAGATGTTCAATTAGTCCTATGGCTCGACACGACTCGATTATGTAGCATGTGAGGCAAATTGTCAAGTTTCATGCAAGATGCAAGTATAGAATCATGTTAGAAAGATTGCATAATTAATTGGTTAAGTTTGACAAAAAGTCAAACTTGGTCGGGTCAAAGTCAACGAAAAAGTCAACATGTTCGGGTCGGGTCCCGGACTATTTTTCTATGCTAATTATTCATATACAAGTGTATTAAAACAAGTTTCATGTGAATCGGAGGTCCGTAGGTCATCAAACATTTCACGTGAAATGGGACGAGGAGGTCAGAATCTGACCAGGTACATCTGCGCGCCGCGCGGGGATGGGGCGCGCCGCGCCACCATTTGTGCAGGTCTGTTTCTGTTTTTCCCAAGTATGCACGAGCTAAAAACCAAATAACCACATTTTATGATCCGTAAACAATTAGAACATGTATCTTATATCATCGGAAAGGTAATTTGACGAGGAAAACACCTAGACACATTTCATCAAGCAATTCAACACTTACAACAACCCAAAACCGCATTAAACATTCATAATCAAAGTTTAAGTTCCAAAAACGCATTTTATGATTCGGGCAACCAATTTACATGTATGTTATGCCGTTTCGAAGGTAATCAAACACACATTGCAACAAAACACTTAACAACAATATCTCATAGCATTTGACGCATCAAAAGTTCATGTAAAGCTCATCAAACCCTAATCCAAGTTCACAAAATCATTAATCATGTTCTTGGAGTTTCCTTAATCAACCTATACATCAAAACGAAGCTAATGATACTAGTAACACTTTTAAAACATGCACTTTAACAATCTAACAACATTTGATCATCCAAAATCAAGGATTTAGCAAGTAGTTTTCATATTGAACTAGTTACACCAAAAACAACGAATCGAGCATACAAATTACATACACGACATCACAATGAGCCATAGACACTAATTAACAACATTTCAAGTCAAAAACACGAATTTAGAGAAATCTAGAGTTTTAGAAATGTTACCCAAACTTGATGATATTGGTATCAAAATGTAGAGGATGAAGAGAGGATCACGAAAATGTAATTTGTTTTGATGTTTGCTTCTCCAATCGGATTTAGATGATGATTGAATGAATTTGGAATTTGGGTGTGTTCTTGCTAGAGAGAAAGAGAGAGAGAGGGAGATGGTTGAATGGTGGTGATTGGGGTGGACTAGGTGACCTAGTCAACTAGTTTGCCCCGTGTCAATTTTAGTCCCTCGAGTTTGTAGTCGGGTGCGGAAAATACCTAAACGGAATATTTTAAAACGCGTATTAACGGAAGATATTAAAATCCGATAACGAGAAATTTAGAATGTTAGCTAACGAAGGTTACGAATCTAGATACGAGGAATATTATCTAAAAAGAAAAAGACGGCGTTAAAAATAATTTAACGGAAAAATGCGGGATGTTACATTATCCACACCTCAAAAGAAATTTCGTCCCGAAATTTAGTTGGAAGTAATAGTCGATGTCTCTTGCTCGAGACCTTTCGTTGTCAATGCTATAAGTAAGTGAGGATACGTCCTTGGACATTTTCACGATTTTGGATAGTCGGGATTTTACGTTGTATTAAGGTTTGGTTTCACGATCCATGATTTCAACCAGTTTTCCCATGAAGAGGAGTTTGTCATCAATAGTTGGTGCATCTAGAAGGATTGCACATTCCTGTTCCGCATGACACGTTTCTAAGTTTGTTACACGAAATGTAGGATAAATGGATACTTAATTGAGTCGGAAGTTCTAAACGGTAGGAAGCGGTTCTAATACGCCCCAAGGTTTCAAAAGGTTCAATATTGCGGTTATAACCTTCCTCGATTTCCCAAATTGGATTACACCTTTCCAAGGTGCGGGTTCTCAATATTACGCGGTTACACACTGGGATTTTGTGAGGTTTTCATATAAGTTTGGTATAACTCTTTTGGCGACTACGGATCATCTCGAGCCCTCCTCGGATTTGAATGATTTCAATTGGTGTTTCTTGATGGAGTTCAGATTTCGGTGGTTGATGCTTTGGTTAAATGAACAGGGGTATGACATTAGCGGTCATATAGGGTTTCGGAAAGTGCGGGTGAACACACGAGTGGTAACTACTGTTGTACGAGTGATCTACTAAAGGTGACAATACGAGTTTGTGACATGTCTTTCCAAGACGTAAATCGTTCGTTTTCTCGGTTCATCGGTTGTGGGAGATACGCGGTACTCACGTCTAAGCGGGTTCCCAAGGTTCCTTGTAAAACTAGAAGTGAAACGAGTATTTCGATACGGAATAATTGACAAGGATACACCGTGTTGGAATAGAATCTCTTAAGATACGTTTGAACAAGTTAGTTAGGGTTCGAAAAATGTTCGTTAGGACTATTCACCCTCATGGCGAATACTAATGTAATATGAGGAATTTCTCTATCCATGGAGAAATGTTACAAGGAGTTTCTTTAAACGGAAATGCGAGCGATAAAGATAGGAGTGAAATGAGGACTTAGAATAGGATGAGCTTACATCTCGAGGTTGCCATAACGTGCCTCTAGTTGTCAAAAGTTGAAGTCTGAAAGAGAAACGAGGTAGTACACGTAGTTGTATAGTTTGGGGTTGAATAATAGTTGACCGATTATCAGAAACACAAGGGCGTTAAGTCAAAGAAGAGTGAAGTATCGTTGGATTGTGTGCTATCTTAAATTCCAGTAATATCAGATGGTGACGGTGAAATAACAGAGGTATGTAGTGTGGTACGTGATGACGAGAAGATTGATCGGATCTACAGTTTAGTATTTGAATTCTTCGTGCAAAATAACGAATTTTAGTTACGTTAATTTTGAGTCGAGAGAGTATGCCTTTCGGCGTTCATGTAGAAATATTTCCATGTTTGAGTTCCATCTGTTGCTATACGATTTTAACTAGAAATGTTGGTGTGAAGAATCACGCTCAAGGTTCGAACACGGAGAGGTTTAAAGTTTTCCCTTAGTGAGTTAACGAGTTTAAAAGTCGGGTAACACGAGAAAAGTCAGAAATGAATCTTCGGTGATAACAGGCGAGATCTAAGATCTTACGAATACAAGTCTGAGTGGGGAGAGTTTCCTGATTACATGTGGCTTGATTTCGAGATTGATTGAAATGCCTTGACCATTAACATTATGGTCTAGAAAATTGGACTTCGTCCAACAGAAATTCTCACTTGGAGAATTTGGTATAGAGTTGCTCTTTTCTCAAAAGTTCGAGCGTAAGATGGTGATGTTGTTCGTTTTCCTTCTTTACTTGAATAAGTTAAGATGTCATCTATAAATACGATAACAAATTTGTCTAGATAAGTTTGCATACGTGGTTTAGGAGGTTTATGGATACGGACGAGCCTTGGATAAATCGAATGGTACTAAGAGGGATTTACAACTAACGTTGCGAGTTCGGAAAAGACTCAGGAGACATCGTCTCCCTTAACCCCCAATCGATGATAACCGGAACGGAGGTCGTTTTGGAATACACACGGGATTCATGCAAGAAATCATGAGGTCATGGATGCGAGGGAGAGGGTATCGGTTTCCAACCGAAAATTACTCAGTTCACGATAATCTATACAAGATGTTTTTTTTTTTTTTTTTTTTTTTTTTTTTTTAACGAATAGGTTCCGAGCTCCCTAGTTCTATAGGTGTCAAGTCAAAAGTCTTAACGTATATCCTCCAATAAAATTTATAGGCACACAATATTTTCCGTTGGTCACTTAAATTGCCTAAGTAGTGTCTAGGGGAAAAAGGTGAAGTGCAAAGAGTATGAGTCAGAGCCTTGTTTATAAAACGTCTAACGGTAACCGAATCGAATAAACATGAAACGTGAGAATTTCGAGAAGAAACATACCCGTGACTAGTCCATCGTCGTCTCGGGCATCCTAGGCGTTGATGTTGAAAGTTTAACGGCGTGCGTTGGGGTTGATTTTCTTATTTGGGCACGCACTCCTAAAATGACCCGGTTGGCCACATTCAAAACAAACACCCATCTTGGGTGCATTGTGCTCCTTTTGAGCGACGGGAGCGATATTCCTACAATCGTGGGCTACATGGCCACTTCTTTGACACTTCAAGCAAAATGGTTTGCCACATTCACCTAAATGATGTTTGTAGCACTCGTTACAATACGGTAGGTGTCCGGTATAACCTTTCTTGTCGTTGGGGATGAAGGGCTTCTTGGCGGGGTTGTTGTAATTGCTTGATTGGGGGGCTTCCCATTTTCTTTTGTTGTCACCCGATTTATCCTCGGCTTTAGGTGCCGGCACTTCAATTTCGTCCACTGTTTCAATCAATTGGCGGGCCATATTCAAAGCCTCTTGGTGGTTAGCGGGTTTGGATGACATTACTCCTTGTTTGATGCTCTTGGGGAGACCATCCATGTAAAGTTCAACCCTTAAAGATTCGGGGTTCACGAGATTTGGGCACATCAAAGCAAGTTCGGAGAATCGTTGATTATAGGCCTTAAGGTCGTTCCCGACCGCTTTCAGAGCTCTTAGCTCTTGTTCGAGCCTTCGGGTTTCTTCGCGAGGAAAATATTCGGTGATCATCTTTCCTCTTAAGTCGGCCCAAGAGAGAGCGTGGGCTTCGTGGATACCCACCGATTGTACATACGAATTCCACCATGTGAGATATACCGGCGAAGGTGTGAGTGGAATATCTAACCTTGTCTTGGTCTCGACAACCGCTTATGCTAAAGACGGCTTCCGTTTGCTCAAACCATCGGGTGAGCACAACCGGTCCCCCGGTTCCATCAAAAGTGTGAGGTTTGCACCCCATGAAATTCTTATAGGAGCATCCTTCGTTGGAATTTCCGGCTCCATTGCTGTTGTTGTGATGATTGTTGTTATTGTTGTTGTTGGAGGAGTGACCGGCCATGGCCGCATCCACGGCAGTGGCTATCATACGTTGGAGGGCTTGTTCGGGAGTTTCGAGAGGAGCGCGTCGACGAGCCATTGTTCCTTCATGACACAAGAATATCGTTGGTTAGTATTTTCAACAATACTAACCGGAGTATGGAATAAGGATAGAGAGAAAATTTTCCTTGACTCGCCCTAAATTCTTTATGTCATAATGTCGGAACGTCCATGTGAATCACCGTAATATAATCCCGGAAATTTTATTACCCTGATTCTCATGTGCATTTAACATTACTTCATAAAGTCAAGGTGGCGCGTCAACAGAATTTATCAACGTAAGATCAAGATCGAATACGAGTTAGATATGATAGAAGAGTTCGAGTATAAATGCACAAATAGTCAAGTAATTCCTACTGCAGTCTATATGCCGGTTGTAGTCTAGATTCACCTATGTACCCTATGACTCGGGGTGGACACAAATGAACTCTAAATCCCTACAACCAAGGCTCTGATACCACTTGTAGCGACCCCGACAAATCGTCAAGTGACGGCGTCGGCTACGTGGGTCCCATTACCTGATTATAAGTCTTTAAGATAACGTTTGACCAAAATATGTCGCCTTCATTTCAAAATAAAGATTGTTTCAAAGTTTACAAGAATTGTTCAACCAAAAGTTAAGTTACAACGTTATAAATACGATTGAAATCTAGGCGACACGGTTTAAAGTAAAGTCAAAAGACGCTCCATGAAAAGCATGTATACTCGACATCCAATGCAAGTATCAAATAATGAGCGGAAGCATGTATCACATATCGTGCAAGACCTGAGAAAAACATAGAAATCTGTCAACGAAAACGTTGGTGAAATCATAGGTTTAGTAAGTAAATTGTATTGAACCACAAGGTTCTTTAAGAATTGCTCAACCAAAATCGTTCACATTCCAAAATAGTATTTGTATCACGAGCACCCAATTATCAAGGCTTAACCGAATCTTCCCTCTGAATTTTTGGATTTAGTGTTAGAACTTACACTATACATTATTGAAATTATATTTCATTCACTAACGGTAGCGAACCGTCTGAATGAGGGTTTGTTAAACCCGTATGGCCACACAACATAATTACACGCTTACACTTACACCCTGCAAGTGGAACTAATGATAATTGGATTGAGGACTTTTGTTCAAACTCGTATGCATCCTTGTATTCGTATTTGTTCACAATGTAAAAGCATGAAAAGTAAATAAGTGGGAAATGTATGTGTTTCTCAGCCCACGATGTAAAGAATAAAAGTGATTAAAAAGTGGGACTATGATCTCACCTTGAGTACAAGAGTTAATAAAGTACTTCAACAAGTAACCGCGTGCAAGGACAAGGCTAGTCTTGACCTAAACATATAGGTTATATCAATAACGGTAAACACAACCGGTCAAAGATGTTCAATTAGTCCTATGGCTCGACACGACTCGATTATGTAGCATGTGAGGCAAATTGTCAAGTTTCATGCAAGATGCAAGTATAGAATCATGTTAGAAAGATTGCATAATTAATTGGTTAAGTTTGACAAAAAGTCAAACTTGGTCGGGTCAAAGTCAACGAAAAAGTCAACATGTTCGGGTCGGGTCCCGGACTATTTTTCTATGCTAATTATTCATATACAAGTGTATTAAAACAAGTTTCATGTGAATCGGAGGTCCGTAGGTCATCAAACATTTCACGTGAAATGGGACGAGGAGGTCAGAATCTGACCAGGTACATCTGCGCGCCGCGCGGGGATGGGGCGCGCCGCGCCACCATCTGTGCAGGTCTGTTTCTGTTTTTCCCAAGTATGCACGAGCTAAAAACCAAATAACCACATTTTATGATCCGTAAACAATTAGAACATGTATCTTATATCATCGGAAAGGTAATTTGACGAGGAAAACACCTAGACACATTTCATCAAGCAATTCAACACTTACAACAACCCAAAACCACATTAAACATTCATAATCAAAGTTTAAGTTCCAAAAACGCATTTTATGATTCGGGCAACCAATTTACATGTATGTTATGCCGTTTCGAAGGTAATTAAACACACATTGCAACAAAACACTTAACAACAATATCTCATAGCATTTGACGCATCAAAAGTTCATGTAAAGCTCATCAAACCCTAATCCAAGTTCACAAAATCATTAATCATGTTCTTGGAGTTTCCTTAATCAACCTATACATCAAAACGAAGCTAATGATACTAGTAACACTTTTAAAACATGCACTTTAACAATCTAACAACATTTGATCATCCAAAATCAAGGATTTAGCAAGTAGTTTTCATATTGAACTAGTTACACCAAAAACAACGAATCGAGCATACAAATTACATACACGACATCACAATGAGCCATAGACACTAATTAACAACATTTCAAGTCAAAAACACGAATTTAGAGAAATCTAGAGTTTTAGAAATGTTACCCAAACTTGATGATATTGGTATCAAAATGTAGAGGATGAAGAGAGGATCACGAAAATGTAATTTGTTTTGATGTTTGCTTCTCCAATCGGATTTAGATGATGATTGAATGAATTTGGAATTTGGGTGTGTTCTTGCTAGAGAGAAAGAGAGAGAAAGGGAGATGGTTGAATGGTGGTGATTGGGGTGGACTAGGTGACCTAGTCAACTAGTTTGCCCCGTGTCAATTTTAGTCCCTCGAGTTTGTAGTCGGGTGCGGAAAATACCTAAACGGAATATTTTAAAACGCGTATTAACGGAAGATATTAAAATCCGATAACGAGAAATTTAGAATGTTAGCTAACGGAGGTTACGAATCTAGATACGAGGAATATTATCTAAAAAGAAAAAGACGGCGTTAAAAATAATTTAACGGAAAAATGCGGGATGTTACATAACTCATGCTTCAATTCCCAACACTACTTCAAAAACATCCATTTTTTTCGAAATTTTCAGAATTTAGAAACTAAAATAGCTTCTTTTATGATGTAACACAGATAGCGTGAAGAGATAAATAATTTCGAATGATAATAGTTATGAAGATATCTTCAGAAATATCGAAGATATTTATGATCAAAGATATGATAATATCGTAGAATTTCTAATATCAAAGGATGATGAAGAAGATTTGTTCGTAACGGTTTTGAGTTAGGAGCAAGGTATTCGTTAATGACTTCAGTAGATACTGAATCATTTATATTCTTTGAAGGCAGATTTAGTCTTTGTGATTTGTCCACAGCCTCCTTCATGGTCTGCTCAATTCGTTTTCCAGTTCCAAACCTTCTCTTTTTCTGTGCTTTTCTAACACACTACTCTTTATCATCCAACTTTCGACTGTTAAGGTCGTTTATAGTTTTTGCTGCTTCATCAGCATTTTTCCAAAATTCGGAGGACTAGTTTCACAGTTTGGGGTGTTTTTCAGAAACTTCACATTCGAAGTATGTAAGTCTAGAAGATAGACATTATATGTATATATATAACTGTTGGCGTAGAATTGCTGCGAAATTCGAAATACTGATTGCTAATTCCTGGTAGTTGGCATTGCAATTACCATTACAAGACGTGGATGAGTACATGATAGGGTTTCTATGAGTATAAGGATTTTTCGGAAGGTCAAGGATCAATGAAGTTGTTGGTAAATTTACTGCTAATGTGGTGGAACATGAAAGGTTCCCAGGTAACAAAAACGTATATACCAAAGTTATAATAAGGTTAATCTGAAAAGTCGAAGTTGACTGGTTGGAAGTGTGATAATACTGGATACTTTGAAAAGGGATTGCAAGATTATTTTTGGTAATAACAATGCTAAAGGATCTTTCACAGTTTTGAAGTCAAAGTATAGCTTTGAAAGATGTAGAGATCTAAGAATGATGTCACCGTTCAGAGTTATGACTTGGATTCTGATCTGTCAATATCAGAATATGTAATTAAATTTGTATAAAAACGATTGTATATCGCTGTGAAGATGGTGATTATAGTTAATGATTTTTGAATCAACATTGAAGAATGTATAGTGTAACATATTAATTGCGAACTTATATATTTCCCGAGTATTACCTACCTGTTAAAGATTTCACAATTAATACTTTGTACAATGAATTTTCATTACAATCCTTATGAAAATATATGTATGTATATTTTCTTCAGATGTAATACAGATTTAATGAGTTAATATCATATTAAGCTCATTTGATTTTTGGCTTGGATGAATAATCTCTAAAACATTAGAGATTACATAATCTTCGCGGAGTATTTCGCTAATGTAATCGATACTTCATTATTTATGCTTATTCCTCGGTGAAGGAAGTTGATGCTCGTGGAATTTTTGTGAACCTTACAAGGCACAGATGATGTTTTCGAGAAAGTTTTGAGTACATCGAAAATGAAAATGTAAAATCAATTATGCAATTGAATAATACACTTGGTTTATTAGGAAATGGAATTCATTGAGCTGAAACAGAGATTGTAGTTAACGATGGTTAAGTCGTTAACGAAAGATGTACATTATAGCATATTATTAATATGAATTAACAGAGTAATATCTACCCTTTTTCAATTCATACACAATAGCTTAGTACGAAAAAATTTATGATGGTTTCAAAATTTATATATATAAGATATACATATAAATTTTTCAGAGGAATTGAGTTAATACTTCATAACTCGTTGATACAATATACGCGTTATTGATTCGTAATGATGTCCACGGTGATTCTTGAACTGACGGAGCTTGTGATGTTAGAGGTGCTGCTGATTCTGACGATGTTGACAGCACTAACTGTGCTGGTGAGACTAAGGGTACTGTTGATGCTGTTGTTAAAACAAGTCTGGCTTGTACCTTATGCACCATTCTTGTCAGGGTTTCTACTCTTCCTTCTATCACCTCTATCCATCCATTCATCTGATTCATGGTTAGAACTGGGAAAAATAATCTCTAAGATTATAGATTATATAATCGTTGTAGAATATTTCTCCGATGAAGTTATGAATCCATACTTCATCGTTTGTTGTTGCCGGTACTCCTTGGTATCTATGATGCGTATGATGTTGATATCCGAGGTACAGATTGTGATGTTGAGGCGTGTAATGAGAATGTTGTTGTCGGTGGTGGTAATGGTACTGTTGGTGTTGTTATCGGTGGTACTGTTGCCACTGATGCTGGTGGTGCCTGTGATGCCTGCAAGTTGCGCATCATGTTCTCCAAAGTCACTACTCGAGCGAGAAGCTCGTTGACTTCTTCTATTATACCGGGATGATCAGTGGTTCGGACGATCGGATAAATAAGATTTAGAATATGGGATAGTATATAATCGTGACGTGATACTCTGGAAATGAGAGAGAAAATGGTGTTTCGAACAGGTTCGCCGGTAAGTGCTTCAGGTTCTTCGCCAAGAGGTGAATGAGGTGGATGGAAGGGATCACCTTCTTCTTGTCTCCAATGATTAAGTAGATTATGAACCCATCCCCAATTCATCCAGAATAGATGATGGCTAATTAGTTGATCCATTCCGGTTACGCTGCTTTTGGAGCTTGAATGAAACTCCATATCGGAATAGCTGTCGGAATCTAAGGAATTTGAACTAGATACAGGATCCATTTTGTGTAATCAATGAAAAGATTTTTGGAATGAAATATATTATAGGACTAATTTGGTACTCCTCAATACATAGTTTACATATGTATTTATAATACCAGAATCCCATAAGTTACGGAGGATTTTACGGAAGATGTCAGGCAAAGTTTACTGTAATAGATATGCCAAGATATGAATTTTATCTATACACTATCTATGTAATCAATGCAGTAAGACGTGTTTAGACTTAAGATGATAGACAGGTAATTTTCGACAAGAAATGATAAGCAAAACTTTTGACATGCAGACACAGTCGAAGTCCAGATTACAAATGCATCCTAACAACTATCAGTTAGACACACTCATGCAAGACCTGGTTCGCTAGGATCAAAGATCTGATACCAACTATGACGATCGCTCCAAATCCATATGGACGAACATGTCATTCATCGATTTCATTGCGAGGTATTTGACCTCTATATGATACGTTGTAACATCCTCAACCGGGCCTAGCTGTAAGATTACTAGTTTGCCCTTAAGTTGGTGTTGTGTTATTATATACTTTATTTTTTATTTAATGTTTATTATTATTTAATGATATGGTTAGGACCAGTTTGTGACAAGGGTCACAGATCATGTTTGTTTATTTAATTTGGACTTCGTTTGGGTTGCCAAATGATGTACGAAAGATATCAGATAACTGATAAATACCCATGTGTCACACAGTGTGGGAATTAACCACAATTTAGTGACTAGTCTGTGTTCTTTCTTTCCATTTCTAGACCCTTCTTCTCAAAACACCGTACTTTCACTCTCACTTACATCAAAACCCTAATCTAGAATCCTTGTTCTTGAGCTCGAATCTTTCTTACTATCTTGTTCCTTGTGTTTTACTGATTCTATCAAGGTAAGCTTTGTAGCATTTCATGCTTTAATCTTCAAGAAAATTGGGTTTTTGTGTTAGTTTTTACAAAATGAGTAATTTGGGTCAAAATGGTTAGATTTAATGTTATTTGAGTCCAAATCTTGTGGGTTTATATTTCTTAATGTATAGTGTCTTCGATTTGGTCAGTTTTGAGGTCATAATCGAGCTCTAGAGCAAGAATTGGTCGATTTTGGGTGAAACCCATCACTTTGGCTTCAGCTTCTGCAGATAAACACAGTCGGCCGAGTGTGTCGAGACACTCGATCGACCGACTCGACCATCGACCGAGTGTGTAAGACCTACGGACGAGTGTGTCTGTGAGAGACCATCGACCGAGTGACTAGACACTCGGCCGAGTGAGTGAAGACGGTCGGTCGACTATCTATGACAGTCGACCGAGTGTCTTTGGTAGTGAAATATTTTACCAAGTGTTGATTTTTAGCCGTTATGCTGCCCGTTTGTATTTGGATGTCCAGGATATAAATTTTGAAACTGCACAAGTGTTAAGCAAAAATTTTCAGCAGACATTTTTTCTGACAAAAATTTATGTATTGTGTTATTTGATGATAATGGACAGTAACTAACTTGATTTGCCTTATGCTCAGGTGATAAAGATAAGGAAGCCGCTCAGTAGTAGATTATCCGAGCTGGTTGCTGGTAATTGGTGAGTGGGACTAACTGGAGAATATAGTATATAGAAGCATGTTATATTATGATTGCCATGCTTGTTAGATATACTTATTATTGTAGTTAGTTAGTACTTGTGATGACTGCATGTTAGTTGATGCTTGTCTGCTGGAGCCCAGTGCGTCCCTATTGTGTAGTAGCCTCGGTAGGAGAGATCAACCTGCAGGTTGGGTTCCTCTGTGGTAGCCTAGACAACCGTGGTGTATATATATGTGAATGACGTGTCCGTCGCATGTGGATTATGTATATACATACGGTGGTGGAGGAACTTCTGTTAAGCCCCAGTCCGATCAGTTGGTGGTTAATGGTTTGGCTGAGCCACCAGAGTCTCTGTAAACGGCACATGGGTGATGTTTGTGTGTTAGACTGTGTGACATGATTAGTATAACACTTGTGTATGCTATGGCCTGTAGTTAGTCGTACTCACTTGGCTTTGTGCTAATTCCCCTCCATCTCTTCCCTGCAGGTTATTAGCTTTTGTAGATATTGTGTTTTGGGGAGCAGAAGGACATGGTGATGTTATGTTTGACAATGAAGAAATTCTTATGTGTCTTTTCTGTTAAACCAAATTTGGTTGTAATGTCATGTGACACTAGATGTAATAGTTTAATACTAGCTATAAAATGATTTGGATATGTAATTATTATATGTTTTTGTTATTATAATGGTTTAATTAATATTAATGCTTCCGCCACATTTTAAATATGTAAAAAAAAAAATTAGCGATGTCACAAGTTGGTATCAGAGCTTGGTTTGGCAACATATGCATTGTGATATAAATGTCATGTTCCCAAATTTAGTAAAGTCATGTCAAACATAACATGCTGGGGATGGGTTAAGTGAGTATTAGGATAGGTTATGTGTTAGTTGTTAGTACTAACAGAGTTTATACTAAGCCTTGGTGTGAGTGTTGTGGTAGTGCAGTAATGGCAGATAATGAAGCAAACACTACTGGCCCTAATGTCCCTGGAACTGGTACCTTTCGAGCCCCTGATGAAGATGGGCATGAGTCATCGGAAGTGGAAATCTCACAAGAAGTAATAAACCTTCAAAGCTGATTTTTAGAAGCTCAGGAGAAAATTAAGGAACTAGAGCAAGAACGGGCGCAATGGAACCCTAATACCACTGCGTTAAACACAACCTTTCCTCCTAACTTTTATACTCAAGCCGGTGGCAGTTCTCAGTCACAGTTTCCTCAAACCACCTATCAAAACCTCCAAATGCAATTCCCATTTAACCAGGCATTTCCAAATCAAATGATATACCCTTTTCAAATTCCCGAGACGATACCTATAAACAGTTTTTAGACTGCAAACCTCCTGAGTACAGTGGTCACACAAACCCTACAGTGACACTCAATTGGCTGAGAGAAGTGGAAAGAGCATTAGAAGTGTGTTTTTGTGAGCCTGAATCTATGGTGTTATTTGCTAGTAGGCTTCTCAAGGGTGAAGCAATGGAATGGCGGGATTCTATTACTGCATATTTACCTAAAGAACAGATCAGCCAGATTACCTGGGAACAATTTTTCGCTAAGGTTCGTGAGCAGTATTGTTTTGAGTATGAGATGGAAAGATTGAAAACTGAGTTTCTGAGTATGAAGATGACAGAAAGTATGACGATTGATGAAGTTTTCAGAGATTTCACATCGAAGTTAAGGTTTGTTCCGCAATGGGTACCGACTGAGAAGGATAAGATCCAGCATTTTATGCGGGTGATTAAGCCAAAGTATATAACAGTTGCGAGATTTGCAACAACCTTGGTGCAGGCTCATGAGATGGCTAAAGTTACTGAAGGTGATATAATGGCAACGAAAAGAGAAAGTTCAAAGGGTGGATCTTTTGGGGGAAAATCAGAAAGTCAATCAGGTGGACAGTCGACTCAGCAGTCGAGTAAGCAATCTGGTTTTCGTCGTAAAAAGTCAGGCGGGTTTAAACAGAAAAGTAAATCTGGTATTAGTGGGTCGGGTTCAACTCAGTCTGGGTGGTGTAATGTTTGTAAGTCAACTCATGTCGGTCCATGTTCTCCAATGACCAGAAGGTGTTTGAAATGTGGAGTGTTAGGTCACGAATCAACAGCTTGTTCTTTTAAGTCTAATGTTTGCTGAAGTTGCCATCAAGAGGGGCATAGATCTGCAAATTGTCCATCTGTGTCAAGAACCGGTTCTGGGGCAGGGTCAGGGGCGAGGTCAGAAACTTCTGGGGATCTTCTGCTTCTACTGCCGGACAAAAGAGAAAGAATCCTCCAACAGCAGAGGCAAGGGCATTTCAGATGACGGTAAACGCTGCAACCGCTACCGATGACATCATTACCGGTATGTTCTTGGTTAATTCCTTGCCAGCTCGTGTGTTATTTGATTCTGGAGCGAATTGATCTTTTATGCCCTTAGGCTTCTGTGATAAGTTGAAGTTGCCTGTTAGGATGTTAGATGCTCCTTTGAGAATAGAAGTAGCTGATTGATGTTATGCGAGGTGTATACGAAATAGTTATATTTTTACTACGAAATACTATTAAATACGATACAATTTTACACAAGTTATTTATTTATTTATAGAATGGATATACCTAAACCTTGCTACAACACTATAGGCAGTGTACCTAATCGTACAGTAGTGTAGTTTTTAGTAATTCCGGTTCGTTCCGCAGGGAGCTAGCCAAGTTTAACGCTATATTTATTTTTAAACTATATTTGTATCAATAGATATATATAAAAGTAATATTATTATTGTTATAAAAGGGGGTTTTTACCGTTTAATGGTCAGTTTGTCGATTTTATGTCTTAAGTCTCAATTAAAACCTAATGTAAAATATTAAATATAAATACAACTTAATTTAAAGCGTAAAGTAAATGACGATAAATAAAAATGCGATAATTAAAATTGCGATAATTAAAAGTGCAATAAATAAAATGACAGTAAATAAAAGTACGATGAAATATGAAATAAAGGAATTATGCTTATTTAAACCTCCGTAATCATGATGTTTGATGTGTTGATTTTAATTTATTACCATGGGTTAATTGTCCTTTGTCCTGGGTTATTCGATAAGTCCATCCGGTTTTTGTCCATAACAGTCCATCAGTCATAAATATAAAGTGCGAGTGTCCTCGTCAAATTATCCTTATACCCGAAGTCAAATATTCCAACTAATTGGGGACTTAAATTGTAATAAGGTTTTAATACATTGTTAATGATTACACCAGGCTATCGACTGTGTGCAATCCAAGGTTTTAATATTTATTAACAATTACACCAAGTGTCCTTGTATGTAATCCACCCCTGTTTTAATGAATCCATTGACTATTAATCCATCCCCGTGTCCAGTTAAATGAACAATTATTAGTATTTATAAATATCCCGCCCATCGTATCCGATCGAGTGTATGTGGTTATGTATAATTACATCAAATTGTAAATCTCTATATTAAATTAACAAATTATCATTCAGTTAAACAAATATAAAGCCCATTAATAGCCCATAGTCCAATTTCCACAAGTGTCGGTCTTTTGTCCAAACCTCAATTATGGTACAAAGCCCAATAACCCCATCTTTAATATTTAGCCCAACATCACGATTACTTCGATTTAAATAAGCATAATAATAACTTAGCTACGAGACATTAATTTAAAAAGGTTGAACATAACTTACAATGAGTATTAATCGCGTAGTGTTACATGGACAGAATTTCAACTTACAAACTTAAAACATTCGCCACTATAACCTTATTATTAACTTAAAATTAAAATTAAAATTAAAATATAAATATAAATATATATTGAGAGTATGATGATAGATGGATATATAATGTGTAAAAATTCGTCGACCAAACGCTTCAATTTATAGGACCAGACCTGCTACAGCAAGCTATGCGATCGCATGGGATTTAGGCAGGATGGCCATGTGATCACATGGCAGCCTTTTCCTGCACACAATGATTCCAAAACGTGGGCTGCGCGTATTTATTTAATATATAATATAATATATATAATTTTATATAATTAATTATATATTATATTATATTCTTGTGCATTGTTGACTTGTAATTTTAGCTCTGTTGCGTCGCGCGTTGATAGTTCGTTCATGTCCCGGTTCCGGATTTTCGAACGTCCTTGCGTACTATTTAATATCTTGTACTTTGCGTTCCGCGGCTCGTACTCTTGTAACTTTTAGACGTTTCTCATCAATAATTTGAACCTCTTAGATCATACTTTATACTTTTTAGTGTTTTAGTCATTTGTGTCTTCAATTCGTCGAATCTATCTTTTGTCTTCACCTTTTATTATTTAAACGAATATCACTTGTAAATAGAATAATTGCAGATAAAAGCTTGTCTTTCTTGAGGGATAATGCTATGAAATATATGTTCGTTTTTAGCATTATCAAATATTCCCACACTTGAGCGTTGCTTGTCCTCAAGAAATATAAAACTTGAATATAACTTTACTAGAATCACTTCTTTATTCTTCACACTTTGTACATCAGTGATTATAATACGGCGGTATGAACAATGGTAGTAACGATGTGGTTTACAGTCCCACATGACTATAAAAATTTAGATCCTTTAAGGAAATTAGATCTTTATGAAAACATTTGATCTTTTTGAAAATTCAATCTAGCTTTTACCCTTGATAAGTTTTCCGGAATAACCCCTCACCGGTGTTTGCAAATTGTTTTTGTGGGTTTTGTGGGTTTCAAATTTTCAAATTTTAGCTCAAAACTTATGGTTTTGTGTCACCCACTTGCAAACCTTGTATTGGGAAAGCAACACGTCCAGTTTACTTGCTCTGTATATTACCTTTCGGTAAACTACCGTTCGGTTGTAAAGGAAAGCGTTGAACAAGCAACTGTTGAGGCAATGTCCTGTGACATGCTTTTGATTATGGTCTATATCGTGTCGGATGCAATTACTATCCTTTGTAGGAGCAATAGTAAAGATCACCCTATAGTTTTCGGTCTGGCACAAGGTCCTGTCTTCGACCATGCTATGCAACCACCGTTCTTATGGTTGACACCCGATTTGGTTAAGGTGACCTAATGAATTCCGGTGAATTCTTAGGATTTTACGTTCAATGGTAATGAACGCATTGAAAATAGGGTTTTTAGAAAACAAATCGGTATGTAATTTGATCAAAATATTTTCTCGTTCAAGCTCGAGTTTAGATATCATCGAATTCCATGAGTTTGAATTCTCAGTCTTTAAGGTCAATCTCAAGGATTGAGTAATATCAAGCTTAAAAGCTGATTTTTGATCTTTAAAGAGATTATCCTTTCTGGGGATCTGATTCATTAGTCTTATAAGCTAATTTGCACGGTTCCCCCCATTGTACGAGACAGATCCTCTCATGGTTAGGATAAGTCTGACCACTTGGCGACCCTGTTTGATGCTGAGGTCCGTGGATTTCCAGCTGATTTTCGAGAAAACTTTTCAAGGTTTTTCGTAGTCTTTACGACTGGTCTGGATGACAACTTTCTGACCTAAATCAAGAAGCGCGTGTCTTTTTCTCGGAAGACTTTACTTCCTTTTAAATTTCATTTATATTACAATAAACTGGGTAAAACTGATTAATATCGTCCAAAACAAAAGTATCTTCAATTATTTGTAAAAAAATATGTGATATCTGTTCTAAATAACTTGGTAAATTTTTCCCACACTTGGCTTTTATTTTCCTTTCTTTGCCTTTTTATTCTCCTCTATTCCATTTTAAATGAATTCAAGCGTTTTGAGTTGTTTCTCAATTTATGTCCTTTCCGAGGTAACAATAATTTCGATATTAATACCTAGTTTTATCGTTCATAAATGTGCATAAACATGATTTTGAATACATTTATTTGAAAAAAAAATAAAAATTTTTTTTTTTTTACTAGAAGTGGGTAGTCAGTATATAAGACTCAAGGTTAGAGAACTCGGATCTCGGGGAGATCTCGTTTGGACTTTTTAGGGAGATCTCGGCATCTCGGAATAATCTCGGAGAGATCTCGGACGTTGACTTACGTTGACTTTATAGTTTTTTTTAATAAAAATATACATAAAAACCTAAATATATGTATATTTATGTACGTTTTTACGAGATTTTACAAAAATATCCGAGAAATTAGCGAGAAAATCTTAGAAAGTACAAATATTACAAGAAAAATCTTACAAATTAGCAAGAAAATCCGAGAAATCATGGTTTTGACTAAGTTTGACCCCGTTGACCGAGAAATCTCGAGAGATGAACATCTCATCTCGGTTGCCTTCTAAAAACGAGATCTCGGGAGATTTACAACACTGATAAGACTAGGGCTGTTCTTTATTATCAGAGAGCACTAGATTCTAATACAACTACTGCGTTACTAGTATTTTTAATGGTAACCAAGTGTTAAAATTAAAATTTTAAAACCCGAAAGAATTTAACCCCTTCCCACACTTAAGATCTTGCAATGTCCTCATTTGCAAGAAATCAGTAACAATTTAAATTATTGAGGGTGATTAGCGTAAAAAGATGATTAAAATTTTACCAAAGTTTCCAAACATATTGTTGTATGCTTTGAATGATAAATTGTAGTGACCCGAACTTTTCCATGTTTATATATATATTAAATGAAATTGTTATTTACATGATTAAGTGTTTCCAACATGTTAAGCAATCAAACTTGTTAAGACTTGATTAATTGAAATAGGTTTCATATAGACAATTGACCACCCAAGTTGACCGGTGATTCACGAACGTTAAAACTTGTAAAAACTATACGATGACATATATATGATTATATATATAGTTAACATGATTTTATTATAAGTATGTATCTCATTAGGTATTTTAACAATGAGTTATATACATAAAAATGAGACTATTAATTTAAGAAACTCGAAAACGATATATATAACGATTATCGTTATAACAACGTCTTACTAGGTACATATGAATCATATTAAGATATTGATACACTTGGTTAATTATGTTAAATGATAAGTAAATATATTATTAAGTGTATTAACAATGAAATACATATGTAAAAATAAGACTACTAACTTAATGATTTCGAAACGAGACATATATGTAACGATTATCGTTGTAACGACATTTAACTGTATATATATCATAATATCATGATAATATAATAATTTAACATCTCATTTGTTATAATAAACAATGGGTTAACAACATTCAACAAGATCGTTAACCTAAAGGTTTCAAAACAACATTTACATGTAACGACTAACGATGACTTACCGACTCAGTTAAAATGTATATACATGGAATGTTTTAATATGTATTCATACACTTTTGAAAGACTTCAAGACACTTATCAAAATACTTCTACTTAACAAAAATGCTTACAATTACATCCTCGTTCAGTTTCATCAACAATTCTACTCGTATGCACCCGTATTCGTACTCGTACAATACACAGCTTTTAGATGTATGTACTATTAGTATATACACTCCAATGATCAGCTCTTAGCAGCCCATGTGAGTCACCTAACACATGTAGGAACCATCATTTGGAAACTAGCATGAAATATCTCATAAAATTACAAAAATATGAGTAATCATTCATGACTTATTTACATGAAAACAAAATTACATATCCTTTATATCTAATCCATACACGAACGACCAAAAACACCTATAAACACTTTCATTCTTCAATTTTCTTCATCTAATTGATCTCTCTCAAGTTCTATCTTCAAGTTCTAAGTGTTCTTCATAAATTCTAAAAGTTCTAGTTTCATAAAATCAAGAATACTTCCAAGATTGCAAGTTTACTTCCAAGTTTTCTAAATCCATTCCAAGTAATCATCCAAGATCAAGAAACCTTTGTTACTTACAGTAGGTTATCTTTCTAATACAAGGTAATAATCATATTCAAACTTTAATTCAATTTCTATAACTATAACAATCTTATTTCGAGTGGAAATCTTACTTGAAATTGTTTTCGTGTCATGATTCTGCTTCAAGAACTTTCAAGCCATCCAAGGATCCTTTGAAGCTAGATCTATTTTTCTCATTTCCAGTAGGTTTATTCAAGGAACTTGAGGTTTTAATGATGTTCATAACATCATTCGATTCATACATATAAAGCTATCTTATTCGAAGGTTTAAACTTGTAATCACTAGAACATAGTTTAGTTAATTCTAAACTTGTTCACAAATAAAAGTTAATCCTTCTAACTTGACTTTTAAAATCAACTAAACACATGTTCTATATCTATATGATATGCTAACTTAATGATTTAAATCCTGGAAACACGAAAAACACCGTAAAATCGGATTTACGCCGTCGTAGTAACACCGCGGGCTGTTTTGGGTTAGTTAATTAAAAACTATGATAAACTTTGATTTAAAAGTTGTTATTCTGGGAAAATGATTTTTATTATGAACATGAAACTATATCCAAAAATTATGGTTAAACTCAAAGTGGAAGTATGTTTTCTAAAATGGTCATCTAGACGTCGTTCTTTCGACTGAAATGACTACCTTTACAAAAACGACTTGTAACTTATTTTTCTGACAATAAACCTATACTTTTTCTGTTTATATTCATAAAATAGAGTTCAATATGAAACCATAGCAATTTGATTCACTCAAAACGGATTTAAAATGAAGAAGTTATGGGGAAACAAGATTGGATAATTTTTCTCATTTTAGCTACGTGAAAATTGGTAACAAATCTATTCCAACCATAACTTAATCAACTTGTATTGTATATTATGTAATCTTGAGATACCATAGACACGTATATAATGTTTCGACCTATCATGTCGACACATCTATATATATTTCGGAACAACCATAGACACTCTATATGTGAATGTTGGAGTTAGCTATACAGGGTTGAGGTTGATTCCAAAATATATATAGTTTGAGTTGTGATCAATACTGAGATACGTATACACTGGGTCGTGGATTGATTCAAGATAATATTTATCGATTTATTTATGTACATCTAACTGTGGACAACTAGTTGTAGGTTACTAACGAGGACAGCTGACTTAATAAACTTAAAACATCAAAATATATTAAAAGTGTTGTAAATATATTTTGAACATACTTTGATATATATGTATATATTGTTATAGGTTCGTGAATCAACCAGTGGCCAAGTCTTACTTTCCGACGAAGTAAAAATCTGTGAAAGTGAGTTATAGTCCCACTTTTAAAATCTAATATTTTTGGGATGAGAATACATGCAGGTTTTATAAATGATTTACAAAATAGAAACAAGTACGTGAAACTACATTCTATGGTTGAATTATCGAAATCGAATATGCCCCTTTTTATTAAGTCTGGTAATCTAAGAATTAGGGAACAGACACCCTAATTGACGCGAATCCTAAAGATAGATCTATTGGGCCTAACAAACCCCATCCAAAGTACCGGATGCTTTAGTACTTCGAAATTTATATCATATCCGAAGGGTGTCCCGGAATGATGGGGATATTCTTATATATGCATATTTTTAATGTCGGTTACCAGGTGTTCACCATATGAATGATTTTTATCTCTATGTATGGGATGTGTATTGAAATATGAAATCTTGTGGTCTATTGTTATGATTTGATATATATAGGTTAAACCTATAACTCACCAATATTTTTGTTGACGTTTAAATCATGTTTATTCACAGGTGAATACTAAGAGCTTCCGCTGTTGCATACTAAAATAAGGACAAGATTTGGAGTCCATGTTTGTATGATATTGTGTAAAAACTGCATTCAAGAAACTGATTTTGTTGTAACATATTTGTATTGTAAACCATTATGTAATGGTCGTGTGTAAACAGGATATTTTAGATTATCATTATTTGATAATCTACGTAAAGCTTTTTAAACCTTTATTTATGAAATAAAGGTTATGGTTTGTTTTAAAATAAATGCAGTCTTTGAAAAACGTCTCATATAGAGGTCAAAACCTCGCAACGAAATCAATTAATATGGAACGTTTTTAATCAATAAGAACGGGACATTTCAGTTGGTATCCGAGCTTTGGTCTTAGAGAACTAGAATTTTGAATTAGTGTGTCTTATGGAGTTTGTTAGGATGCATTAGTGAGTCTGGACTTCGACCGTGTTTACTTGAAAAATGATTGCTTAAAAAATTTTGTTGGAAACTACATATTTTTAACATGTGAATATTATGTGATATATTAATCTCTTAACGTGTTTGATATTATGTGATAGATGTCAACCTCTAATACAAGTCCCATTGACTCACCTAATAATAATGAAGAATCAAATGTAATTTGGAATGATTCGTGGACTGATTCACAATTTCCCGAAGAGGAACCGGAAGAAGAATCGGAACCGGAAGAAGAATTGGAACCGGAGGAGGAGGAACCGGAAGAAGAAATAGAACCGGTGGGGGAAATAATAAAATGGTTAAGTAAAAGAAAATCCTCAACCAACCGACCAAGGTTAATTATGGTCAACGGTGTTTCCGCCAAGGAAGCAAAATATTGGGAGGATTACCAATTCTCCGATGAATCGGATCCCGACGAGGATTCTGATGATGTTATAGAAATTACCCCAACTGAATTTAAAAAGGCAAAAGAGAACAATAAGGGAAAGGGCATAAAAATAGAGAAATCTGATTCTAACCCCGATGAACTTTATATGTATCGTCAACCCCCGAAGCCCTTAAGTTGTAACAATGACCCGGGAACCTCTAAACCACCAGGTTTTTCTAAACCGTTGTGGAAAACGACAGCTCGTATTAGGGGAACATCATATATCCCTAGAAACTTGGCAAAACGAACCAAAACCGAAGAAGAAGAAACGAGCGAGTCGGAATAAGATAGTTGTATTCGTGTGGTGTAATATATGTAGTATAGTGTGCTTATGCTTTATGATATATGTAAAAATTGCTTGTATTAATAAGTATTTTTTTTTTATGAATCTATCTCTTGTCTATTTTACAGTATAAAAACATAAAATGGATAGACAACCCAATATTTTAAGAGACCTACCCGGAGACATGATTGATGAAATCTTGTCTAGAGTCGGTCAGAATTCCTCGGCATAACTATTTATGGCAAAATCAGTTTGTAAGACATTCGAAGAACGTTCCAAGAATGTCTTGGTTTATAAGAGACTTTCGTTTGAAAGATGGGGGATATCACATTGGGAAACCCATAAGTTACGATGGGTTTACTTTGACGCATATATTGCGGTGAACCCAAATGCTATTTTACGCAATGGGTTAAGAAATTATTTTGACTCAATGTATCCGAATATAGGACTTCATGATTTAGAAAAAGCGGCTAACATGCAACATAAAGAAGCATGTTATGCTTACGGGTTAGTAATGTTCGCTTCTCACCAAAGTGAGAAAAAGAACATCGGGCTACAACTATTAAACAAAACATTCCCACAAGTGACGGAGTCGGTAATTGGGGTAAGAAATGAGGTTTTTAGGTTATTAAGAGACTGTTGGTCATTACGTAACCCTCGTCCCTTTGACGACATTACAACACGTTGTCTTATCAACGGCCATAACGGTTATGTTCCACAAGACCAAGGATGGGAAGTAGTCCTAGTAAAACCAGAATGCATGACTTGTTTCTGGACGTATGAATTACGTGTCTTTATTGCCTTTGCTGAACGACTTGTGTACTAGCTAGAATTATCTTCACAGCTATCTTGTATCAAAGTTATTGTGTGCTATATTTCATGCTTTACGTAAAATAAGCGGTATTGTAAGTTTGTAAAATATTGTATAAAAGTTTGAACGCGAAATATTATTATAATCAGTTTTTCATATAGAATTGTAGTAGTTGAATTGTATATTAGCTACTAAGTATGAACTTAACGGGTAGGTACTACCCGAATTTAAACTTATAAAACGCTAATATGAAGAAAAAGCTTTTGTAAATGAGTTCATATTATGCTACGAAATACTATTAACTACTCTTAATATTATGTATGATTAACTTGTTCCATTTGACTATTTTGAAGGAAATGGCACCGACTACTCGACAAACCGTGAATATGAATGAAGAGGAATTCCGTACTTTTCTAGCTTCAAACATAGCCGCAGTACAGGTTGCGCTACATACCAACAATAACCTTGGATCTAGCAGTACAGGAAATCGTGTAGGATGCACCTACAAAGAATTCACTGCCTGCAAACCTTTGGAATTTGATGGAACCGAAGGACCGATCGGATTGAAACGGTAGACCGAGAAGGTCGAATCGGTGTTTGCCATAAGTAAGTGTACCGAAGAGGACAAAGTGAAGTATGCTACGCATACCTTCACAGGTTCTGCGTTAACATGGTGGAATACCTATCTAGAGCAAGTGGGACAAGATGATGCGTACGCACTACCGTGGTAAGCATTTAAGCACTTGATGAACGAGAAGTACCGTCCCAGAACCGAGGTCAATAAGCTCAAGACAGAACTTAGAGGGTTACGAACCCAAGGATTTGATATTACCACGTACGAAAGACGATTCACAGAATTGTGCCTATTGTGTCCGGGAGCGTTCGAAGATGAGGAAGAGAAGATCGACGCGTTTGTGAAAGGATTACCGGAAAGAATCCAAGAAGATATAAGTTCACACGAGCCCGCCTCCATACAACAGGCATGTAGAATGGCTCACAAACTAGTGAACCAGATTGAAGAAAGAATTAAAGAACAGACTACTGAAGAGGCCAATGTGAAGCAAGTCAAAAGAAAGTGGGAGGAAAACGGTGATAAGAATCACCAATACAACAACAACAGCAATTACAATAATAATCGCAACAATTATCCCAACAATTGCAACATAATCGCAACTACAACAAACGGCCCAAAAACAACAACAACAACAACAACAACAACAACAACAACAACAACAACAACAACAACAACAACAACAACAACAACAACAACAACAACAACAACAACAACAACAACAACAACAACAGCAACTACAACAATCATCCCAACAACAATAACAACCGCAACAACAACAACAATCAGAAGCAGCTATGCCAAAGGTGTGAAAAGTATCACTCGGAGTTCTGCACCAAATTTTGCAACAAGTGTAAAAGAAATGGTCATAGCATGGTGAAGTGTGAGGTCTACGGACCAGGGGTTAACAGAACGAAAGGAACAAATGGTGTTGGAATGAGTAATGGCGGAGCAAGTAGTGTCGGAGCAAGTTATGCCAATGTAGTTTGTTATAAATGTGGAAAACCGGGCCACATTATTAGAAATTGCCCGAACCAGGAGAACACGAATGGACAAGGCCGCGGAAGAGTTTTCAATATTAATGCAGCAGAGGCACAGGAAGACCCGGAGCTTGTTACGGGTACGTTTCTTATTGACAATAAATCTGCTTACGTTTTATTTGATTCGGGTGCAGATAGAAGCTATGTGAGTAGAGATTTTTGTGCTAAATTAAGTTGTCCATTGACGCCGTTGGATAGTAAATTTTTACTCGAATTAGTAAACGGTAAATTAATTTCAGCAGATAATATATGCCAGAATCGAGAAATTAAACTGGGTAGCGAAATATTTAAGATTGACTTGATACCAGTAGAGTTAGGGAGTTTTGATGTGATAATCGGTATGGACTGGTTGAAAGAAGTGAAAGCAGAGATCGTTTGTTACAAAAATGCAATTCGCATTATACGAGAAAAAGGAAAACCCTTAATGGTGTACGGAGAAAAGGGCAACACGAAGCTACATCTTATTAGTAATTTGAAGGCACAAAAACTAATAAGAAAAGGTTGCTATGCTGTTCTAGCACACGTCGAGAAAGTACAAACTGAAGAAAAGAGCATCATTGATGTTCCCGTCGCAAAAGAATTTTCCGATGTATTTCCGAAAGAATTACCGGGACTACCCCCACATCGATCCGTTGAATTTCAAATAGATCTTGTACCAGGAGCTGCACCAATAGCTCGTGCTCCTTACAGACTCGCACCCAGCAAGATGAAAGAACTGCAAAGCCAATTACAAGAACTTTTAGAGCGTGGTTTCATTCGACCAAGCACATCACCGTGGGGAGCTCCTGTTTTGTTTGTCAAGAAGAAAGATGGTACATTCAGGTTGTGTATCGACTACTGAGAGTTGAACAAACTTACCATCAAGAACCGCTACCCACTACCGAGATTCAACGACTTATTTGATCAACTACAAGGCTCGTCTGTTTATTCAAAGATTGACTTACGTTCCGGGTATCATCAAATGCGGGTGAAAGAGAATGATATTCCAAAGATTGTTTTCAGAACACGTTACGGTCATTATAAGTTTATGGTCATGCCGTTTGGTTTAACTAATGCACCAGCTGTGTTCATGGACCTTATGAACCGAGTGTGTGGACCATACCTTGACAATTTTGTCATTGTTTTCATAGATGACATACTTATTTACTCAAAGAATGATCAAGAGCACGAAGAACATTTGAGAAAAGTGCTAGAAGTATTGAGGAAAGAAAAACTGTACGCTAAGTTTTCAAAGTGTGCATTTTGTTTGGAAGAAGTTCAATTCCTCGGTCACATAGTGAACAAAGAAGGTATCCAGGTGGACCCGGCAAAGATCGAAACCGTTGAAAATTGGGAAACCCCAAAAAACTCCGAAGCATATATGTCAATTTTTAGGATTGGCTGGTTACTACAGAAGATTCATCCAAGATTTCTCCAAAATAGCAAAACTCTTGACTGCATTAACGCATAAAGGGAAGAAATTTGAATGGAAGGATGAACAAGAGAAGGCGTTTCACTTATTGAAGAAAAAGCTAACTACGGCACCTATATTGTCATTGCCTGAAGGGAATGATGATTTTGTGTTTTATTGTGACGCATCAAAGCAAGGTCTCGGTTGTGTATTAATGCAGCGGACGAAGGTGATTGCTTATGCATCTAGACAATTGAAGATTCACGAGCAAAATTATACGACGCATGATTTGGAATTAGGCGTGGTTGTTTTTGCATTAAAGACTTGGAGGCACTACTTATATGGGGTCAAAAGTATTATATATACCGACCACAAAAGTCTTCAACGCATATTTAATCAGAAACAACTGAATATGAGGCAGCGTAGGTGGATTGAATTGTTGAATGATTACGACTTTGAGATTCGTTACCACCCGGGGAAGGCAAATGTGTGGCGTCGACGCCTTGAGCAGAAAGGACAGAGAACCCATTCGAGTAAAATCTATGAATATAATGATTTACACTAACCTTACTACTCAAATAAAGGAGGCGCAACAAGGAGTTTTAAAAGAGGGAAATTTAAAGGATGAAATACCCAAAGGATCGGAGAAGCATCTTAATATTCGGGAAGACGGAACCCGGTATAGGGCTGAAAGGATTTGGGTACCAAAATTTGGAGATATGAGAGAAATGGTACTTAGAGAAGCTCATAAAACCAGATACTCAATACATCCTGGAAAGGGGAAGATGTACAAGGATCTCAAGAAACATTTTTGGTGGCCGGGTATGAAAGCCGGTGTTGCTAAATACGTAGGAGAATGTTTGACGTGTTCTAAGGTCAAAGCTGAGCATCAGAAACCATGAGGTCTACTTCAACAACCCGAAATCCTGAAATGGAAATGGGAAAACATTACCATGGATTTCATCACTAAATTGCCAAGGACTGCAAGTGGTTTTGATACTATTTGGGTAATAGTTGATCGTCTCACCAAATCAGCACACTTCCTGCCAATAAGAGAAGATGACAAGATGGAGAAGTTAGTACGACTGTATTTGAAGGAAGTCATCTCCAGACATGGAATACCAATCTCTATTATCTCTGATAGGGATGGCAGATTTATTTCAAGATTCTGGCAGACATTACAGCAAGCATTGGGAACTCGTCTAGACATGAGTACTTCCTATCATCCACAAACTGATGGGCAGAGCAAAAGGACGATACAAACGCTTGAAGACATGCAACGAACTTGTGTTATTGATTTCGAAAACAGTTGGGATCGACATCTACCGTTAGCAGAATTTTCCTACAACAACAGCTACCATTCAAGCATTGAGATGGCTCCGTTTGAAGCACTTTATGGTAGAAAGTGCAGGTCTCCGATTTGTTGGAGTGAAGTGGGGGATAGACAGATTACGGGTCCGGAGATAATACAAGAAACTACCGATAAAATCATCCAAATTCAACAAAGATTGAAAATCGCCCAGAGTCGACAAAAGAGCTACGCGGACAGTAAAAGAAAATATATAGAGATTGAAATTGGAGAAATGGTCATGCTTAAGGTTTCACCTTGGAAAGGCGTTGTTCGATTTGGTAAACGGGGGAAACTAAATCCAAGGTACATTGGACCATTCAAGATTATAGATCGTGTCGGACCAGTAGCTTACCAACTGGAGCTACCTCAACAACTCGTGGCTGTACATAACACTTTCCACGTCTCAAATTTGAAGAAATGTTTTGCTAAAGAAGATCTCACTATTCCGTTGGACGAAATCCAAATCAATGAAAAACTTCAATTCATTGAAGAACCCGTCGAAATAATGGATCGTGAGGTTAAGAGACTTAAACAAAACAAGATACCGATTGTTAGGGTTCGATGGAATGCTCGTAGAGGACCTGAGTTCACCTGGGAGCGTGAAGATCAGATGAAGAAGAAATACCCGCATTTATTTCCAGAAGATACGTCAACACCTCCAACTGCTTAAAATTTTGGGACGAAATTTATTTAACGGGTAGGTACTGTAGTGACCCGAACTTTTACATGTTTATATATATATTAAATGAAATTGTTATTTATATGATTAAGTGTTTCCAACATGTTAAGCAATCAAACTTGTTAAGACTTGATTAATTGAAATAGGTTTCATATAGACAATTGACCACCTAAGTTGACCGGTGATTCACGAACGTTAAAACTTGTAAAAACTATACGATGAAATATATATGGTTATATATATAGTTAACATGATTTTATTATAAGTATGTATCTCATTAGGTATTTTAACAATGAGTTATATACATAAAAATGAGACTATTAATTTAAGAAACTCGAAAACGATATATATAACGATTATCGTTATAACAACGTCTTACTAGGTACATATGAATCATATTAAGATATTGATACACTTGGTTAATTATGTTAAATGATAAGTAAATATATTATTAAGTGTATTAACAATGAAATACATATGTAAAAATAAGACTACTAACTTAATGATTTCGAAACGAGACATATATGTAACGATTATCGTTGTAACGACATTTAACTGTATATATATCATAATAAGATATATTATATATAATAATATCATGATAATATAATAATTTAACATCTCATTTGTTATAATAAACAATGGGTTAACAACATTCAACAAGATCGTTAACCTAAAGGTTTCAAAACAACATTTACATGTAACGACTAACGATGACTTAACGACTCAGTTAAAATTTATATACATGTAATGTTTTAATATGTATTCATCCACTTTTGAAAGACTTCAAGACACTTATCAAAATACTTCTACTTAACAAAAATGCTTACAATTACATCCTCATTCAGTTTCATCAACAATTCTACTCGTATGCAGCCGTATTCGTACTCGTACAATACACAGCTTTTAGATGTATGTACTATTAGTATATACACTCCAATGATCAGCTCTTAGCAGCCCATGTGAGTCACCTAACACATGTAGGAACCATCATTTGGCAACTAGCATGAAATATCTCATAAAATTACAAAAATATGAGTAATCATTCATGACTTATTTACATGAAAACAAAATTACATATCCTTTATATCTAATCCATACACGAACGACCAAAAACACCTACAAACACTTTCATTCTTCAATTTTCTTCATCTAATTGATCTCTCTCAAGTTCTATCTTCAAGTTCTAAGTGTTCTTCATAAATTCTAAAAGTTCTAGTTTCATAAAATCAAGAATACTTCCAAGATTGCAAGTTTACTTCCAAGTTTTCTAAATCCATTCCAAGTAATCATCCAAGATCAAGAAACCTTTGTTACTTACAGTAGGTTATATTTCTAATACAAGGTAATAATCATATTCAAACTTTAATTCAATTTCTATAACTATAACAATCTTATTTCGAGTGGAAATCTTACTTGAAATTGTTTTCGTGTCATGATTCTGCTTCAAGAACTTTCAAGCCATCCAAGGATCCTTTGAAGCTAGATCTATTTTTCTCATTTCCAGTTGATTTATCCAAGGAACTTGAGGTAGTAATTATGTTCATAACATCATTCGATTCATACATATAAAGCTATCTTATTCGAAGGTTTAAACTTGTAATCACTGGAACATAGTTTAGTTAATTCTAAACTTGTTCGCAAATAAAAGTTAATCCTTCTAACTTGACTTTTAAAATCAACTAAACACATGTTCTATATCTATATGATATGCTAACTTAATGATTTAAAACCTGGAAACACGAAAAACACCGTAAAATCGGATTTACGCCGTCGTAGTAACACCGCGAGCTGTTTTGGGTTAGTTAATTAAAAACTATGATAAACTTTGATTTAAAAGTTGTTATTCTGGGAAAATGATTTTTATTATGAACATGAAACTATATCCAAAAATTATGGTTAAACTCAAAGTGGAAGTATGTTTTCTAAAATGGTCATCTAGACGTCGTTCTTTCGACTGAAATGACTACCTTTACAAAAACGACTTGTAACTTATTTTTCGAATTATAAACCTATAATTTTTCTGTTTAGATTCATAAAATAGAGTTCAATATGAAACCATAGCAATTTGATTCACTCAAAACGGATTTAAAATGAAGAAGTTATGGGTAAAACAAGATTGGATAATTTTTCTCATTTTAGCTACGTGAAAATTGGTAACAAATCTATTTCAACCATAACTTAATCAACTTGTATTATATATTATGTAATCTTGAGATACCATAGACACGTATACAATGTTTCGACCTATCATGTCGACACATCTATATATATTTCGGAACAACCATAGACACTCTATATGTGAATGTTGGAGTTAGCTATACATGGTTGAGGTTGATTCCAAAATATATATAGTTTGAGTTGTGATCAATACTGAGATACGTATACACTGGGTCATGGATTGATTCAAGATAATATTTATCGATTTATTTATGTACATCTAACTGTGGACAACTAGTTGTAGGTTACTAACGAGGACAGCTGACTTAATAAACTTAAAATATCAAAATATATTAAAAGTGTTGTAAATATATTTTGAACATACTTTGATATATATGTATATATTGTTATAGGTTCGTGAAACAACCAGTGGCCAAGTCTTACTTTCCGACGAAGTAAAAATATGTGAAAGTGAGTTATAGTCCCACTTTTAAAATCTAATATTTTTGGGATGAGAATACATGCAAGTTTTATAAATGATTTACAAAATAGAAACAAGTACGTGAAACTACATTCTATGGTTGAATTATCGAAATCGAATATGCCCCTTTTTATTAAGTCTGGTAATCTAAGAATTAGGGAACAGACACCCTAATTGACGCGAATCCTAAAGATAGATCTATTGGGCCTAACAAACCCCATCCAAAGTACCGGATACTTTAGTACTTCGAAATTTATATCATATCCGAAGGGTGTCCCGGAATGATGGGGATATTCTTATGTATGCATCTTTTTAATGTCGGTTACCAGGTGTTCACCATATGAATGATTTTTATCTCTATGTATGGGATGTGTATTGAAATATGAAATCTTGTGGTCTATTGTTACGATTTGATATATATAGGTTAAACCTATAACTCACCAACATTTTTGTTGACGTTTAAAGCATGTTTATTCTCAGGTGAATACTAAGAGCTTCCGCTATTGCATACTAAAATAAGGACAAGATTTTGAGTCCATGTTTGTATGATATTGTGTAAAAACTGCATTAAAGAAACTGATTTCGATGTAACATATTTGTATTGTAAACCATTATGTAATGGTCGTGTGTTAACAGGATATTTTAGATTATCATTATTTGATAATCTACGTAAAGCTTTTTAAACCTTTATTTATTAAATAAAGGTTATGGTTTGTTTTAAAATGAATGCAGTCTTTGAAAAACGTCTCATATAGAGGTCAAAACCTCGCAACGAAATCTATTAATATGGAACGTTTTTAATCAATAAGAACGGGACATTTCATAAATGGTGCACTTCATTTGTTCATTCCTTCTGTTGTTACATCACACTTGTTTTTCGTTTTATCGTCAAAATTAATAGCTTTTGCTGAACTTAATGCCAGTCTTTGAAAATGCGATGTTTTACCCTGTTGTGGACATGAGATAAAATACATACAATACAAATATAAACATGCAAGGTAATTTGAAATGGGACTTAATATCCCACTTTCAAATTATAAAAATGAAATATTAGTACAAAATAATAAACATATTAAACAATACATAAAAGTATCACAATGTTAAATGTTTAGCATAAATAGATAAATATAATAAAAGAGAAGACATCACCAATGGAACACTATTGATTTGGATAGGGTTCCAGTTCATATCATCGTTCGGGTTCCATGGTTGGTGATAGGTGTTCTGGTAGGCTTGATTGGGGTCATACAAGTCATAGGGTGGTCGCATGTCGGGCTGATGTAGTGGATAGTAAGCAGGTCGAGTCGGGATGTAGTTATTTGGTACCTGATATGATAGCTGGCTCATGATTTGGTGCTGATGAACTTGCCAGCTATCGTTTTGGCGTCGCCTAGAAGTCTCATACTCATTCGCGGCTTGCCACTGCTCATACCGACGATGCCTAGCCTCGTTAGTCATTTCTACCTCATCTATACGCTGAAAAACGTCAGTAGCACTATCTCTAATGACATCCCTAATGTCATCCACTTCCTCCATCTCATCATCTGAACCCCTCTCTACCTATGGATGGAGGCCCTGATATGGTATTGCCTGATTGCGTCTCCTAGTCAATACATTGGCACTTTGATAGACTTGCAAACCTAAAGTCTCGTCTTGTTCCCTAACCACCATCATTGGACCCCCTTGTTCCCTATCTATACCTAAATACTCTCCAATGAGAGTAACAAAAATACCTCCTCCTATTATTCCCCCTTCTTGTATACCTTCCACCATTTTGGACAGATAAAAACCAACACAGTAGGGGATATTAACAAAGCTTCTAGTGTCTCGAATGCACTTAAGGTAAAATAAATCGTGTAAGGTCATTTTATCCTTGTTGTTACCTCTTTGTGTAATCGAGTTTGCTAAGAATCTATGTATTATACGAAGCTCGGCTTTATTAATATCTAAATAGGAGTGTCTTCCTCCCCACGTAAACACATTAAAATTTGACATACGCCTCCAGATGGCGTTAGCGTCAAAATTTCTATCTACCCTCTCACCATGATAAATCAAATTTGTACAATCAGGTGATAGTAATTCAGTGGGAGTGTAAATCTGTAAAGCCCTGGCCATGTCCAGCATGGACATCCTGTACATCCTACGGCCAAGTAAAAATCTAAGAAAACTCTTATCGTCTAACTTATCTACATCCTTATTAAAAGCTATAGTACTCATTAGCTCAACACACCACTCTTTATATACAGGCCTACGAGTGGTAAATAAACGTTCCCAATCGGAAAAAGAAGAGCTGCTATACCTTTGGATTAGATGCTGCCTAACTGGGTTAGCTAGGTGGACCCTTTCCAAAGGCTCCCAATCTATTACCCATGGTACTTCTACATTTTTGGTCCAAAGCTTAAATTTGTTACTTTGGTACGTCGGGTAATCTCTCCAACTTCTATCAAATCTTAAATTGGGATGCAACTGTTCTTCATGAATTGTCGGGTGTTCTATTATATGGTGAATGGAAATACTATGTAGGCAATAAAAAATTGTGGTTCTGGTTCATAGTATTGCACGTGTTGATCATAATGTTGTTGTTGTTTAGGTTGTTGTTCCGGTTCGTGATATTGCATCTCTGGCTGTGGTTCCGGATCAGGTTGTCTAGACGATGATGCACCGTCCGTATCTGTATTTCTCTGCAAAACACATTAAACACAAAATTTGTGCATCCAAATATGCATTAGTGTTAGCAAAATAACAAATTAAAACAATTACAATAACATGTTTAATCCATTTTAAACTTATACTCATTTTCATATTTTTATCAATTTTACACTTTTTCAAATAAGCATATATGAAAATGTTTACAAAGTTCATAAGCATTCAACTCAAATAACATGTCAAAATAATCATTACTAGCAATTAAACAAGTTTCAAATGACAATTATATCAAATTAATCAAGTTCATGAATTTTAGACTTAAAAAGTCCACTTTAATTCTCAAAAATCATGTTTAGGATCAAAGTTTGGATCAATTAACAACCTAAACATGATACACTACTTAATTTAGCACTTATTTATAACAAAAATTGGCCATAACCTGTTTATATCAAAAAGCCCCAAATTGCTCAAGAACACAAACCCTAGATTTCTAAAAAAATTGAAGTTTTTGGCTTCAAATCATGTTAAATAGCATCAATCTAGGTTATACATGCATAATATACTAACAATTTAACTCTAATTACACTAGAAATTAACAAAATCAAATTATTGCAATTAATTAAAATTATCACAAAAAGTAGGAAATTTATGAGTTTAGGGGCGAAATTTTTACCTTCCTGCTTCCCCATCTGAGAAAGACATGATTATAGCGGATTATTGTGACGAATTTCGTTGATTTTGGTGAAAAATTGGTAAAATTTGAGGGTGTTTGGGAGAGTTTTTGTATGTATGTGTGTGTGTTTTTGTGAAGACAGAGACCAGGTCGTGGGGTTTTTTTATCTGTCCAGTTTTATGGGGTCATGCGACTGCATGACTTTGAAGAGGAAACCCCATGCGATCGCATGGGGTCTGATCCCTTTTTTTTATATATAAAACCTTTAACTTCTTAAAACAAATAAGTTATTTATTTAAAATTTTGTTTTCCTTTTTATTTAGGAAGAGGTCGTTTAGGTATGTTTACCTAGTCCGTCCTTCGACAAAATTTAAAATTTGTCATTTTAAAACGATTGTTTTAAAAGCAAAGATTTTTGGGTTTTTTAAATGTTTTTGGCATACTTTAATTCAATAAGATTAAAAATAATGATAACCAAATTTCTCATTCCTCCCTTGGGTTAAGCAATTTCGGTTCAACGACCTAGTCTTCAACTCACGACGAATTTTAAATATCAAATTTTTAACTTAATGAAATAAAGTAAATTTTGTTTTTAAATTCACACCAAACTTAAATTTAAAATGCATAAAATTAAAAATTCATATAAATATCATTAATATTTTTATACATTAATTTTACAAACTTATATTGAAAATATTAATTAATTTTTTTTAAAAATATTTAAAAACTTAAATATATTGGTTTTAAAAATTTACAATAATAATTTAGTATTTATTTATTAATTTTAAAAACAAGGTAAAAATAAAATTAAAAATCTTTTTGGTCTTTTATCCCACTTTAATCAATCAAATATTATCAAAAATATACGCCCCTCTTTTGGGTAAAGTAATTTCGGCTATTTTACCTAGTTTTACTCCTGACGAATTTTTGAAATATTTTGGATTGATTGATTAAAGATATTTATACCTTAAGAATAAACGGTAAATTTTGCAGTGATGTAATAAATTTTTGTATGATATCAATAATTTCGGTTTCGCATACCTAATTTTATTGAATATCAATTTAATACTTTATAGCGAATGATTCAGCGTTTATTATCAAAGGGTTAAAAGCAATAAAAATAAAAATAAACTGTACAAACTTACCTGTGAGATAGAATTCTCAGAGACCTGCTTTAGTCGACTTATAGGAGAGTTGTGTGATTTGGTTTTCCATAGCTACATAAGCGTAACCTCGATTCTTCAATAACTTTTCTTCTAAATATATGAACGGTCCTTCTCTGCATAGAGTAATAAATTCGGTATTTGAATATGTTTGATTGTTCGAACATTTACATTCGTGTGACCATTTTCCGCATTTATGACATCTTTCAATGTAACACCCCGTTTTTCCCCGTACATGATTTATAGGTGTAAAGTGTACGTACGACTAGTGGATGAAAGGTTCGAGACTTGTTCGTGTGTTGAAGTTGTACGCGAGAAAAATGAATCAGAAAGGGCATGGTGTCGCGGTGTGACAAAGAGGGCCGCGGCGCGGCGTTTCGAAGAAATCCAGAGCAGAAGTTCGTTTAAAAATGATCCCAGTTCAAGGCAATCGTCGCGACGCGATGAATTAGGCCGCGGTGCGGCAATATGGGTAAACTGGTGTCGATTTTGTGTAATTTTAAATGAGGAGCAAGGGCATTTTGGTCTTTTCGCGTTTGAGCCAGATTTGAGGCTTTAACCTCATCCATTCATTTCATTTCCTAATTTCATTTTCCTTTTCTTTTCATTTTCCTCTCAAAACTCAAACTCCTAATTGAATTCAAAGGGATTTTTGGAAAGGAAGAAGCGGGATTTGATCTTTGGCATAGTTGACTGGGTTGTTCTCCTCGTTCTTAGCTACACGGTGATACTAGTGGTAAGCTCTAACTCCGAATTTTATTCTTGTGTTCATCATTCAATTTTGGGGCTTTTGATTATATGATTCATAGATAGAACCCATTTAGTTGTTAATTGGAGATTAACACCAATATTCGGGTTTATTGTTGTTATTGGCGGGTTTTGGGTTAGGTGTACAAGTTCATGCTTGTGAGACTTGCAATTTGGGTGAAATCACTAGCATTTAGTGATTATTGAGATGTTGGAAGCAATTAGGGTTTGATGATGATTTTGACCCGATTGTTGATTTAATAAGGTTTATAAACTTAAAATGGATTAAGTTGAAGTATAAACCCAAGTTAAATGGTTTTTTTTGTGTCAAAACTTGTAAATGGTGAGATTTTGACCTTATGGGTCAAAATTAGGGTTTATGGGCGATTTTGAGAACGATAAGTGTTTAACACTTGTGTTCGGGTTTAATTGGAATATTAGGACCATTCTCACTTGTGTTAGAGATTATTGGTTAGTTTGGGCACATTTTGTGCTTGAAGGTGCAATTGGATCGAAATTGCACTAGTTGCCAATTTGGGTTGATTTGTAAATCCACCCTAATTGTGTTGTTGTATTTATGATAATGGAATAGGTACTTTCCATTGGAGTGTTACGGATTATTCGATTGCATTCATCAAGGCGACAAGGTGAGTGTTAATATCCTATATGCATATGTATGTGTAGGATGGGTGCGGGTCGGGTAACGGGGTTCTCGGTTATAGAGCTCACTTCTTATATAGGTGGAATTGTTGGACTTGTGTATAGGTCCAATTGGCACGGTTGTGCATTTTGGTTGACTACCTTAACGAGGTGCACACTTTGTGTGTATGTTATCACATGGGCGTGTGATGTGGATTATATAACCTAATGGCGAAGGGTTAATATTGTGAGTGGAATATCTATGTATGTATGTATATGATTTATGTGCCCGTAGTAATGGTGTCACATAGCCGTTTTTGTGACCATAGATGTGGGACATAGCCGTTTTGTCCAATTGATAATTATGCACATAGCCGTGTTTGTGCATATGGTGGTGAGTAATAGCCATGTTTTACTCCCACGTTGTTGCCCGTATTAATTGTTGCACATAGCCGTGTTTGTGCACATGATTGTGAGTAATAGCCGTGTTTTACTCACACATTGATCAAGTGATGCCATAGCCGTTTTTGGAACACTTGGGGGTGATGCCATAGCCATTTTTGGAACACCTCGGGGGTTAGCATGCCATAGCTGTGTTTGGAAGCTAACGGTTGTTATGAACATCGATGACTTGTTTCGCGAAGTCATTCCCTTGCGAAGATTTGGTTAACCATGGTTATTGTGTTGTAAGCGTAAGCAAATTATGTTATTCGAGATATATATATATATATATATATATATATATATATATATACATATATTGTATACGTATAACGTTGTATTGTCGTGATGTAGCTAACCCTCTGGGTGTAGCTTATTGGCATTGTTCGCATCGTCGTTGGTGAACTTATATTTTGTTGATGTATCTTTAGCTCGTTTCTTAGTGATCTTACGGTATGCTTAGTGTAGTTGCCTTATACATGGATGCTTCGGTATGCGGTATTGATATGTGTGGCGTGTCCATTTTATACATATATATGTATGTAGTATATTATCATTCACTAAGCATTAGCTTATCCTCTCATTGTTGATATTTTTATAGGATCGCATGCTTGGCGGCCCGGGTAAGCTTGGGGATTAGAGATCTTGGCTAGGTTGCTTAGAAGATCTTGCTTTTGTATTCGATTAGGATTTGGGTAGCGTAGTCCCAAATCACCTTGCTCGGTTTTGGTTGGAAACTAAACTAGTCGGGTCGTGTATGTCCATTTGGACAATTAATCAATGTATCAAATGTTTTAAGGTTTATTAAACCTTCTATCGTATTAAAGATGTTTATGGAAACACAATTGGGACCTAAAGTATTATTTAACGCGTGTTAAAAGGAACAATTTTATGGGCCGGTTTTAATATGGGTTAGGTTGTTACAAGTGGTATCAGAGCCTGGTCTAAGGGATTTAGGTGACTTGAGATAGGTGCCTAGACTTAGACTTTTGTGTGTGCTTAATTTGTTGCGGGACTTATAGGATTACGGGTCAGAATGGGTTATAGTTAGTGCCTTGTTTGTAGGAGGACTAATGTTTATATTAATATGTGGATATTATTAATATGTGATTGCGTTGTGTTTTGTTTATGTTTGCATTTGCATATATCATCGAGCGAGGCGGTCGTTGTACTAACGAGCCGATACGGCGTGTATGCGTAATAAGGACTTGCAAACCTTATTACGGGTGCGAATCATGTCTAGCAAGTGATGTACGACGAGTGTTTAGCAAGATGGGGCGGTGTTGCGTGTGTGCTTTATACATTCGTGATCTAATCGCTTTTGCATTCCTTAGAATGGCGACGGGAAACGGGATCGAGATGAACGATGCGCAGTTTAACGCTAGAGTTGCGGCCACCGTTGTGGAGCAAATGAGTGCGTTTCGGGAAGAAATGGATAGGAAGTATTCCGAATCTCGGAGTAGTGGTGAAATGAAGTGTTGTCTTAAGAGCTTCATGAGGACTAAACCCCTGATGTATGACAGGAAACCGGATCCTTTAGTGAGCACAACTTGGATCTCGACTGTCGAAGGGTGTTTTCGCACTATTGAATGCCCTCTCGAGAAAAAGATGAGACTCGCTACTAGTTTGTTGCGGGGTAGGGCGAAGGATTGGTTGGATGGTAAGATTGATCTTGTCGGTGGTGAACCGTCTATGACGTTAGCGTGGGACGGGTTTAAGAAGGAATTCTTCGAGGAGTTCCGTACTTCAGCTGATTTGTCGAAAATGCGTAATGAGTTGCGAAAGTTGAAACAGGGTTCTATGGATTTGAATACTCTCAAGACGACCTTTATGGCGAAGGCTCGTTTTTGCCCGGAGTATTTGGGGAATGATAATTTGTTGATGCAAGATTTCTATCGAACCTTGAATGATGACTTGAATAATAAGATTAGCCGGGGTCACGCGAAATCATTTGCGGAATTATTCGCCGTGACTAGAGGTTTCGAGTCGTATACGCGATCAAAGATTGGTGAACCTTCAAGTGAGAGAAAGGTTGTTTCGTATGGTGCTCTGAGTAAGAGGACTAAGGGTCCGAGTGTGAGTACGGGTGGTATACGGACTGGTATACCGGATTCTAGTGCATCTAGATGTTACAATTATGGCATGAGGGGTCACAAGTCTTGGGAATGTTCGGTACCAAAGGGTGATGGTATGGTGTGTTTCAATTGTCAAGAGGAAGGACATCGTAAGTAAGAATGTCCCAAGTTAGCGAGGACAGGTGCGGCAAGGAGACGTTAAGGTACGTTTCATTTTAATAAATATGTCCTTTGATTATTTATTATGCGCCGTTGAATTTGAGTTTATTAGATGCATTGTTTGTGCATGTTATTGACATGGGTGACGTTCCTAATGGAAGTACCCTATGGTGACGTTTGATTATCGGGCGAAGGGCGTAAGACTTGGTGCAACCAAACATTTCCTTAGTATCTGGGTAATGTTTCTACCAAGCCATGGAAATGGGTTTTGGTGCTCGGTTGTTAAGCGCGTGTTCGCTTTTATGTTGAAGTTGATGAACCATGAGGTTCGTCGGGTGGTTGGAAAACCTTGAGATCGAGTGTTTTGAATCTCGATGTATGTTGGTAATGGAGTATATAAGACGCGACATTAGGTGCCTCTATTATACCTACTAGCGTGGAGTTCGACTCCGATTGTGTTGTGGTTACATTGTACTTAGGGTACCGGAGTGAAACCCTTAGGTACATGAGTGACTAGGTGGAAATTGACAAACTAGAGCAATTGGATGATTGCGAGGGTGTGGTTTGTGTAATCGTGGTACACTTTTTGTTCGAAGTGTTTAAAGATTGATTGAAATCCTTCGTGTGCTCAAGGCTGGAGCAAGATATGGTGATGGGTCGTGTGAGCCCAATCGTTTGTAAAGTCTACCTTTGGTAGCATTGTACTGTTGTACGAGTTGTGGATATGGGACGTAGTTCCAAGTGGGGGAGTTACACTCCCGCACGAGGAAGTTTTAGTGTGAGATTTCGGATGATGCTTTTGGTAGATCCGGAAAATGTTGTCGAGACCTGGTTTTGGTCGATTTGTGGTAGATTACAATTTCGGATAAATTGTACTTATGGTCTGGATTTGAATTATCACCGAGGTGGTAATGTGGTAAATCTCGTTGAGAGATAATGGACGTGTTTGGTGAGCAAGGTGAAATCCTTCGGTTAAGGGAGGTGTGTGTCGGATTCTCTTCTAGAGAATTATTGTTTTGTGCCTATGTTTGATATAGGTGGTTCTTGCTCGATTGTGTGAATGGTTAGTGGTATCCGTTAGGATTCACTATGGCGTAGCAGAGCGCGATGTTACGCTACTCGTTGTTCGAGGCCAAAAGGGCGTTGATTAGTGAAGCATGACCTTCGGGGTCCGCTGACTTCATCATGGTATTGTTGATTGGTGAAGCAAGACCTTCAGGGTCCGCTGACTTCATCATGGTATTGTTGATTGGTGAAGCAAGACCTTCGGGGTCCGCTGACTTCATCATGGTATTGTTGATTGGTGAAGCATGACCTTCGGGGTCCGCTGACTTCATCATGGGAGTAGTGATATATCGGTGAAGCATGACCGTTGACGGGGTCCGCTGACTTCATCCGGTGTTGAGTGATCTATCAGTTGTTTTATACACCGATGGTGGGGTCGTGAGGACCATGTTGTGTGATTAGTGGTGCGATAGCCTTGTTTCGCTCACGTGTTGTTACGGGTGTAACAATAGTCGATTTGGTACACCTTGGGATTTGTGTTGCCATAGTCGTTTGGGCGCTATCGGTTTTAACCGTTGGATTATGATGTTACGGTAGTTGCGTATTGGTTGTGTTGCGCACTACAATGGATGGTTAGTGATTTGGTGTTATCTGTAAGGAGTCGTTTGGTTCGGTCATCATCGTTTCGGATTGTCGACCTTAGGTTGAGACTTGTTTGCTTTTAGCGTTGTACTCGGTAAGGGTACGCTAAGGGGTTGATATCACGGTACGAGATTGGCTGATTTTTCCCGATGTGAGGGATTGAGTTAGTGCTAGTGCTCGGAATTATGGAATTTGATAAATCGCGGGAAACGATTTAGTTGTTAAAGGCAATTAATTGGGAAGAATTGCTTAGGAAAGTCGGTTGGGACTTATGTTTGAGGACCGTGAAGTGTGGTCCGTTTGGTTAAGTGACGAGGATCACAAGGACGTGATCGAGTCTAAGTGGGGGAGAGTTGTAACACCCCATTTTTCCCCGTACATGATTTATAGGTGTAAAGTGTATGTACGACTAGTGGATGAAAGGTTCGAGACTTGTTCGTGTGTTGAAGTTGTACGCGAGAAAAATGAATTAGAAAGGGCATGGTGTCGCGGCGTGACAAAGAGGGCCGCGGCGCGGCGTTTCGAAGAAATCCAGAGCAGAAGTTTGTTTAAAAATGATCCCAGTTCAAGGCAATCGTCGCGGCGCGACGAATTAGGCCGCTGCGCGGCAATACGGGTAAACTGGTGAAGATTTTGTGTAATTTTAAATGAGGAGCAAGGGCATTTTGGTCTTTTCGCGTTTGAGCCAGATTTGAGGCTTTAACCTCATCCATTCATTTCATTTCCTAATTTCATTTTCCTTTTCTTTTCATTTTCCTCTCAAAACTCAAACACCCAATTGAATTCAAAGGGATTTTTAGAAAGGAAGAAGCGGGATTTGATCTTTGGCGTAGTTGACGGGGTTGTTCTCCTCGTTCTTAGCTACACGGTGATACTAGTGGTAAGCTCTAACTCCGAATTTCATTCTTGTGTTCATCATTCAATTTTGGGGCTTTTGATTGTATGATTCATATATAGAACCCATTTGGTTGTTAATTGGAGATTAACACCAATATTCGGGTTTATTGTTGTTATTGGCGGGTTTTGGGTTTGGTGTACAAGTTCATGCTTGTGAGACTTGCAATTTGGGTGAAATCACTAGCATTTAGTGATTATTGAGATGTTGGAAGCAATTAGGGTTTGATGATGATTTTGACCCGATTGTTGATTTAATAAGGTTTATAAACTTAAAATGGATTAAGTTGAAGTATAAACCCGAGTTAAATGTTTTTTGGTGTCAAAACTTGTAAATGGTGAGATTTTGACCTTATGGGTCAAAATTAGGGTTTATGGGCGATTTTGAGAACGATATGTGTTTAACACTTGTGTTGGGGTTTAATTGGCATATTAGGACCATTCTCACTTGTGTTAGTGATTATTGGTTAGTTTGGGCACGGTTTGTGCTTGAAGGTGCAATTGGATCGAAATTGCACTAGTTGCCAATTTGGGTTGATTTGTAAATCTACCCTAATTGTGTTGTTGTATTTGTGATAATGGAATAGGTACTTTCCATTGGCGTGTTGCGGATTATTCGGTTGCATTCATCAAGGCGACAAGGTGAGTGTTAATATCCTATATGCATATGTATATGTAGGATGGGTGCAGGTCGGGTAAAGGGGTTCTCGGTTATAGAGCTTACTTCTCATATAGGTGGAATTGTTGGACTTGTGTATAGGTCCAATTGGCACGGTTGTGCGTTTTGGTTGACTACCTTGACGAGGTGCACACTTTGTGTGTACGTTATCACATGGGCGTGTGATGTGGATTATATAACCCCAATGGCGAAGGGTTAATATTGTGAGTGGAATATCTATGTATGTATGTATGTATATGATTCATGTACCCGTAGTAATGGTGTCACATAGCCATTTTTGTGACCATGGATGTGGGACATAGCCATTTTGTCCAATTTATAATTATGCACATAGCCGTGTTTGTGCATATGGTGGTGAGTAATAGCCGTGTTTTACTCCCATGTTGTTGCCCGTATTAATTGTTGCACATAGCCGTGTTTGTGCACATGATTGTGAGTAATAGCCGTGTTTTACTCATACATTGATCAAGTGATGCCATAGCCATTTTTGGAACACTTGGGGGTGATGCCATAGCCGTTTTTGGAATACCTCGGGGGTTAGCATGCCATAGCCATGTTTGGAAGCTAACGGTTGTTATGAACATCGACGACTTGTTTCCCGAAGTCATTCCCTTGCGAAGATTTGGTTAACCATGGTTATTGTGTTGTAAGCGTAAGCAAATTATGTTATTCGAGATATATATATATATATACATATATTGTATACGTATAATGTTGTATTGTCGTGATGTAGCTAACCCTCTGGGTGTAGCTTATTGGCATTGTTCGCATCGTCGTTGGTGAACTTATATTTTGTTGATGTATCTTTAGCTCGTTGCTTAATGATCTTACGGTATGCTTAGTGTAGTTGCCTTATACATGGATGCTTCGGTATGCGGTATTGATATTTGTGTGGCGTGTCCATTTTATACATATATATGTATGTAGTATATTATCATTCACTAAGCGTTAGCTTACCCTCTCGTTGTTGATATTTTTATAGGATCGCATGCTTGGCGGCCCGGGTAAGCTTGGGGATTAGAGATCTTGGATAGGTTGCTTAGAAGATCTTGCTTTTGTATTTGATTAGGATTTGGGTTGCGTAGTCCCAAATCACCTTGCTCGGTTTTGGTTGGAAACTAAACTAGTCGGGTCGTGTATGTCCGTTTGGACAATTAATCAATGTATCAAATGTTTTAAGGTTTATTAAACCTTCTATCGTATTAAACATGACCTAAAGTATTATTTAACGCGTGTTAAAATGAACAATTTTATGGGCCGGTTTTAATACGGGTTGGGTTGTTACATTCAAGGTGTCGTGCTCTTCTTTTTGTTGCGGATTTTGATTTTCCTTTACCAAAATGTGTCTTATGATGATCTTTCCTGAGTTCTTTCCTCACTTCGTCCATTTTGCCTCTTATGAATGATACCAGTTCACTCGGGAAAGTGTTATTATTACGTTTAGTAATCATAGCGTGTAGTAGTAGACCATGGTTCAGATCAAAGGAATTCTTCATCTCGTAAAACCTAAAAGAAATAAAAATTAAGAATGGAGGGAGAAGACTAGTTCTTTAGGGTCTGCTAGGAAAAGACCATTCGGATTCTATTTTCGAGAACTACACGAAAATAGAACATCTAACTCTAATAGAAATTAATATTACCCTTAAAAGATTCGAATCTTCCCACACTTAGTTAGCTGTGGTGTCGAAATTGTGATTAACTTCATCTTCAACTTCCATTGGATTATATATGTAATGTTTAACTCTGTGACCATTAACTTTAAATTCAACCCCATTTGAATTTATTAATTCTACTATTTCGTACGAGAAAACTCTTTTAACTATGAATGGTCCAGACAATCTTGATTTCAATTTTCCAGGAAATAGCTTGAATCGTGAATTGAAAAGAAAAACTATGTCTCCTTCTTTAAATTCTTTTGAACTTCTGATTCTTTTATCATGCTATTTCTTCGTTCTTTCCTTATAGATTAACGAATTTTTGTACGCTTCAAGTCTCAATTCTTCTAATTCGTTTAGTTGACTTAACCGTAGACGTCCGGCTTCATGCAAATCAAGATTACATGTCTTCAAAGCCCAAAATGCTTTGTGCTCAATTTCTACTGGAAGGTAACATGCTTTTCCGTAAACGATTCTAAAAGGTGTGGTGCCAATTGGAGTTTTGTAGGCTGTTCTAAAATCTCAGAGTGCATCCTCCAATTTCATGGACCATTCCTTCGAATTTGATCCTACGATTTTCTCTAGAATACGTTTTAATGCTCGGTTGGTATTTTCAACTTGCCCACTTGTTTGTGGATGATAAGCGGTTGAGATTTTATGAGTTACTCCATATCTTTTGAGAACTTTCTCAAGTTTATTATTACAAAAATGAGTACCCCGATCACTTATTAAAGCTTTCAGTGTTCCGAACTTAGTAAAAAGACGTTTTAACAAGTTGACTACAACTCATGCATCGTTAGTTGGGAGAGCTTGTGCATCTGCCCATTTAGATACATAATCAATGGCAACGAGAATGTAGAGATTATTATGAGATTTTGGAAATGGACCCATAAAGTCAATACCCTAAACGTCAAATACTTGACATACTTGAATGACATTTTGTGGCATTTCATCACGTTGACTTATTTTTCTGGCCTTTTGACAAGCATCACAGGATTTACAGAGAAGGTGTGCGTCTTTGAAAATTGTAGGCCAATAAAATCCAGCATTGTAAACTTTTCTTGTTGTGAGTTGAGGCCCATAATGCCCTCCCGTTGGTCCTGTGTGATAATGGTTTAAGATTTGACTAGCTTCATTCCCGAATACACATCGGCGGATTATTCCATCGGGACAACTTTTAAACAAATGTGGATCTTCCCAAAAATAGTGTTTTATATTACTAAAGAATTTCTTTCGTTTTTGGTACGACAACCCTTTTTCAAGGAATTCACATACTAAATAGTTTGCTTAATCTGCAAATCATGGAATTTCACTATAATCTATTTTCAATAGATATTCATCAGAAAAGTTATCTTGTATAGTCGATTCATTAAAACTTCTAATTCGGGATTTTCAAGACGAGAAAGATGATCAGCGGCGTGATTTTCTGCTCCCTTTTTTGTCTCGGATCTCAATATCGAACTCTTGTAAGAGTAAGATCTAACGGATTAATCGTGGTTTGGCATCTTGTTTCGAAAATAGGTATTTAAGAGCAGAATGGTCGGTATAGACCACCGTTTTTGCTAGAACGAGATATGAACGAAATTTTTCAAAAGCAAAGACAATAGCAAGTAGTTCTTTTTCAGTAGTTGTGTAATTCGTTTGTGCTCCTTATAATGTCTTACTAGCGTAATAGATAGGTTGTAATCGCTTTTCAAACCTTTGTCCTAAAACGGCTCCCATTGCAAAATCACTTGCATCGCACATAAGTTCAAATCGTAGATTCCAATTTGGAGTTATCATGATCGGCGCATTAGTGAGTTTTTCTTTAAGAATATTAAAAGATTTGATGCATTCATCTGAAAAAATTAATGGGGCATCCTTTTCTAGGAGTTTATTCATAGGAGTGGCAATTTTAGAAAAATCTTTTATGAAACGTCGGTAAAAACCGGCATGCCCTAGAAAACTCCTAACTCCTCTAATATTGGTAGGATGTGGAAGTTTAGCAATTACAACTACTTTAGCTCTATCCACTTCAATTCCTTCCTTTGAAATTTTATGACCAAGAACGATGTCTTCTTTAACCATAAATGGCATTTCTCCCAATTAAGTATTAGATTTGATTGTTCGCATCTAATAAGCATTCGTTCAAGATTAACTAGACATGATTCAAATGTATCACCGAAGACTGAAAAGTCATCCATGAAAACTTCCATGCATTCTTCTATCATGTCGTGAAAAATCGCCATCATGCACCTTTGAAAGGTTGCAGGGGCGTTGCATAGTCCAAATGGCATGCGTTTGTAAGCAAAAGTACCATAAGGGCATGTGAATGTAGTTTTCTCTTGGTCCTCGGGTGCGATTGGAATTTGAAAGTATCCGGAGAAACCGTCAAGAAAACAATAGTAACTGTTCCCAGCTAATCTTTCTAACATTTGATCAATGAAAGGTAAGGGAAAGTGATCTTTTCTGGTGGCGTCATTTAATTTTCTATAATCAATACAAACTCTCCATCCTGTTACAGTCCTAGTAGGAATAAGCTCATTTTTTTCATTTGTAATGACAGTCATGCCACCCTTCTTAGGTACGCATTGAACTGGGCTTACCCATGGACTATCAGAGATTGGATAAATTAAACCTGCATCTAGCAGTTTAATAATTTCTTTCGTAATAACATCTTGCATATTAGGATTTAGTCTTCATTGGCGTTGCACATAGGTTTTATTACCTTCTTCCATAAGGATTTTATGTGTGCAATACAAAGGACTTATGCCTTTAATGTCATGAATCTTCCATGCAATAGCTGGTTTATGAGCTTTGAGCACAGAAATGAATCGAGATTTTTCATTTTTCGTAAGAGAAGACGATATTATTACAGGTAATTCAGATTCACCATGTAAATAAGCGTATTCCAAATGGTTTGGAAGTGGTTTTAACTCTAATATCGGTGGTTCTTCTATCGATGATTTGTATCGATTGTCTTCCTCTTTTAGCATTTGAAGTTCTTCTGTTGTTGGTTCGTATTCATTAGCCATGAGTGCGGCTAACATTTCAGTTTCATCAGTTGGTTCAGTCCCTTCTCCTAAAGAACATTCTCCTGTTCCTTGTAATTCTGGAAATTCTTGTAACAATTCTGTATGTGAATCTATAGTTTGAATATAATAACATGTATCATCTGCAGATTGTGGTTGTTGCATGGCTCTATCAACAGAAAAGGTAACACTCTCATCCTCTATACTTAGGGTTAGTTTCTTACCAAACGTCTATTATTGCTTTAGCCGTGTTTAAGAATGGTCTTCCTAATATGAGAGGAACTCGAGAATCTTCTTCCATGTCCAGAATAACAAAATCTACTGGAAATAATAAAGTACCAACTTTAACTAGCATATTCTCCATTATTCATCTAGGATATTTTACTGATCGATCGGCTAGTTGTATGCTTATTCGTGTTGGTTTCAATTCTCCAAGGTCTAGTTTAGCATATAATGAATACGGCATTAAATTTATACTAGCACCTAAGTCTGCCAATGCTTCTATTGAACTTAGACTACCCAGAAAACATGGAATTGTGAAACTTCCTGGATCTGAGAGTTTTTCTGGTAGCTTATTCAATAGCACTGTAGAACAATTAGCATTCATTGTAATAGCCGAGAGTTCTTCCATTTTCTTTCTATTTGTGATTAGATCTTTCAAGAATTTGGCATACCTAGGCATTCCTGAAATCACATCAATGAAAGGAAGATTGACATTTATTTGTTTAAACATATCCAAGAATTTAGATTGCTCGGCTTCAAGTCTTTCTTTTCTCATTTTACTCGGGTAAGGAAGTGGTGGTTGGTATGGTTTAACATAAGGTTTAGCCTTAACTGTGTTATCTTCACTAACCTTTTCAACTACCGGTTCTGATTCCTTCTCTTGTTCAGGATGTGGTGCATGTGGAGTGGAAATAGAGTTATCAGAATTTACAGGAATTTCAGGTGGTTTAAGTGTAATACCACTTCTTGTGGTAATGGCTTTAGCTGTTTCATTCCAGGGGTTAGCATTTGTATCGCTGGGTAGACTCCCCGGTTTTCTTTCACCTATTAACCTTGCTAGGTTACTCACTTCTTGTTCTAGATTTTGAATAGAAGCTTGTTGATTTCTAAATGCTTGAGCATTTTGTTCATTAGTTTGTTTCTGAGATGTGAAAAATTGCGTATGAGATTCAACTAGCTTCGACATCATATCTTCTAAATTTGGCTTTTTATCATCGATTTGTGGTGGTTTATTTGGAAAAATAGGTCTTTGCTGATTGTAAGTATTACTGGATACTTGCTGATTGCTAGGACCTTGTTGATTGTTGTATGGAACATTTCGGTTATAATTATTCTGATAATTATTTCCAGGCCTTTGGTTCATGTATGAAATATTCTCTCGTTGTTCCATTGTTTGTTCAATACTGAGATAATATTTTGTCAAATGTGGTCCTCCACACTGTTCACAACTAATTCGTATTGCGTGAATATCCTTAGTCATCTTTTCCATTCGTCTCTCGAAAGCATCTAACTTTGCGGAAATGGAATCAAAGTCATGGCTAGAGTCGGCTCTAGCCGCTTTAGATGATCTAATGATATCTTTTTCTTGATGCCACTCATGTGAGTGGGAAGCAATGTTATCAATAATTTTGTAAGCTTCGGTTGCGGTTTTCTTCATAATGGAACCACCAGCTGCTATGTCGATGTCTTTTCGTGTAGTAATATCGCATCCTTGATAGAATATTTGTACTATTTGATAAGTGTCTAAACCATGTTGAGGACATCCTCTCAACAATTTTCCAAATCTTGTCCATGCCTCATATAAAGTTTCATTTGGCTTTTGTGTGAACGTAACAATTTCTCCTTGAAGTCTCATGGCTTTAGATGCCGGAAAGAATTGTTTAAGAAAATTTTCAACTAAGACATCCCATGTATAAATTGCCCCTTCAGGTAACGATTCTAACCAATCTTTGGCTTCTCCCTTTAAAGTCCAGGGAAATAACATGAGATATATCTGTTCATCCTCCACTTCTCGGATTTTAAATAGAGTACAGATCCTATTAAAGGTTCGAAGATGTTCGTTTAGATCTTCCTTCGACGCACCACTAAATTGGCATTGATTAGTTACCATGTGTAGGATTTGTCCTTTGATTTCATAATCTGGTGCGTTAATGTCTGGTTGAGTAATTGCATGATCTTGGCTAGTGCGTTTAGCCCTTATTCGGTCTTCCATACTTAGAGGTTCCAGATTTTCCATGATTGAATTTATTGAATTTGAATCACTAGAGGATTCTGACTTAATGGTTTCTTCCTCGACAATCTCTGGATGAATGATTTGTGGTTCAAGATGAATGATTAGTGGTTCAGGATCTCTGAATTGTCCCTGAATATCCTCCGGATTCTCAATTGTGAGGTCGGGTTCAAAAAATGGATTATCGGAAATTTGAATTGGAATACTTGGTCGACTAGATGACGATTCTAAAGAAAAATCAACGGCGACAATGTTAGCTAAATGTCTTGATCGGGTTACAGGTGGTGAAGGTATGAAAGGTGGTGAACGTTTTGCTCGGTGTATTCACTGAATATCCTATTAGTTATAAAAGATAAAAATTATATAAGTTATCAAATTAATAGACTTTTCTGATTTTGCCCACGTTTCGAAAAGCCAAAAGATGCAGCAGGTAGCCAGGACCCTTTAAATCGGAAGCCCACAACTCGCCACTAACAAATCCAACTATTACTACAAACCAGAAAATTTTGGATGTCTATCAATTTAACCACTTAAAATAATTTTTCGTCGAAGTTTAAAGAAGACAAAGAAAATTCTATGTCCTAAAAACTAGAGCGTCGAGAAAAAAGAAAAAAAAAAGAATGCGTCGAAAAACGTCGAAAAATAAAAGGTCAAAAAATAATAATAAGAAAGTAAAGCGTCGAAACTCAAAAGTCTAAAAACTAAATATTAAAAGTTGCGTCTAAAGGTATTAAAGCTTAAAAGGAATTCTATATCAAAATGGCAATAACTTAATTAGGCATAAAAATCTATTAAATACTAAAGCGATAAGCGACGTCGTAGAATTCTAAAGCGCCTAAATCTTAATCTAAAGAAAAAGCACTTAAGGGATTTTACGGCAAAGTCTAAAAATCTAGAAATAAAGTAACTACGGCAAATACTAAATTTAAAACTAGTTACGAACGAAAAAAATACAAATTACGAATTAAATGATAAAAATATACAATTTATAACTAGAATGATAAAAATAAAAATTTTATAAAAATATTATTTTTATATTATTATTTTATAAAAGTAGTAATTTATATAATTAATAATAATTTTAAAACTTAATATTACTAAATATAAATTAAAACTAAACTTAAAAACTAATTAAATAACTAATAACTAATTAGGGTTAATAATAATAATAATAATAATATAAATTAAACCCTAATCCGTATTAATTGTAGTACTAGGTTTCAGCTGTCACAGCCCTCATGCGACAGCATGAATTTTGCACTTGGGGGCCATGCGATCGCATGGAACCAGATACCAGGCCAGGAGTTGGGCTTCGACAGGCTCGGCCCAGATTCTTTTTACTTATTTTTTTTTCTGTTTTATCTTTATATAAAATATTTATATAAATAAAAACTTATATTTTAAAAAATTACCTATTAGTTTTTGTAACTAAAAAAAATATAAACTTTTTAATTTTAAAACGTAAAAAAATAGTAATATATATATTTATTTTTCTTTTCTTTTTTTATGTTTTTATATTTAAAACTTACTATATTTTTACAAAAATAGATTAAAAATAAATATATTTTTTATAGAAAAATAGCGTTTCGCTTCGGCGTTGTTGAGTTCTCCGGTAGCGGCGCAAAAAATACTTGATGTTATGCGAGGTGTATACGAAATAGTTATATTTTTACTACGAAATACTATTAAATACGATACAATTTTACACAAGTTATTTATTTATTTATAGAGTGGATATACCTAAACCTTGCTACAACACTATAGGCAGTGTACCTAATCGTACAGTAGTGTAGTTTTTAGTAAGTCCGGTTCGTTCCGCAGGGAGCTAGCCAAGTTTAACGCTATATTTATTTTTAAACTATATTTGTATCAATATATATATAAGTAATATTATCATTATTATAAAAGGGGGTTTTTACCGTTTAATGACCGGTTTGTCGATTTTATGTCTTAAGTTGTAATTAAAATCTAATGTAAAATATTAAATATAAATACAACTTAATTTAAAGCGTAAAGTAAATGACGATAAATAAAAATGCTATAATTAAAAGTGCGATAATTAAAAGTGCAATAAATAAAATGACAGTAAATAAAAGTACGATGAAATATGAAATAAAGGAATTATGCTTATTTAAACTTCTGTAATCATAAGTTATCCAATTAATAGACTTTTCTGATTTTGCTCACGTTTCGAATAGCCAAAAGATGCAGCAGATGGGCAGGATTTGTTTGGTCTCAATATAATTGAGTACTGTTTGGCTCCAATAACCCGGTCCATGTACAAATCCAACTATTACTACGAACCAGAAAATTTTGATGTCTATCAATTTAACCACTTAAAATAAATTTTCGTAATTTAAAGAAATTTAGAGAAGAAGTAGAAAAATTCTAAGTCCTAAAAACTAGAATAGCAAGAAATAAGAAAGAAAGAGAGCGCGTCGAAATTAAAAGTAAAAAATTGGAGAAATAAGAAAGAAAAAGAGTGACTTATAAAACTTTAAAACACTAGGCTAACCCAACCTTATTATTATCACTAACTTAAAATTAAAATTGCAAATTGAGATTACTAATTGGAGTGATAATTGATACATAGGTAAAAGGCGTCGAAAAATAAAAATAAGAAAGTAGCGCGTCGAACGGCGTCGCAAAATTCTAAAGTACCTAAATCTTAGTCTAAGGAATAAGCACTTAAGGGATTTTACGGCAAGGCATAAAAATCTAGAAATAAAAATAAGCTACGGCAAAAACTAAATTTAACACTAACTACGATCAATAAAAATACAAATATTACGATTAAATAATTAAAAAGAAACAAATATAAAAAGAAGCTAAAAATGATAAGATTACAATTTTTATAGAAATATTATTTTTATATTTATTTTATAAAAGCCTTAATTTTTATATATATTAAAACTAATTATAATTAATTATACTAATTAAATTATAACTTAAACTAATTAATATTAATTAAAAACTTAAACTAAATTATAATAATAATAAAACTAATTAGGGTTTAAATAATAATAATAATAATTAATTACTCCGTATTAAATGCAAAATTAGGTTTCTGGTTTGGCCTGCCAGGGCGGCTCCGCGAGTCGCGGTTTGCCTGGTTCAATATCTCCACAAGTCGCGGAGATTGCAGGTTCAAAAGAGACAGGTCAAGTTTCGACAGGTTCAACGTAATTATTATTTTGTTTCTGTTTTTAATTTAATTAATATATTTATATAAATTTAATAAAACTTATATTTTAAAAACTAAAATAAAAATAAAGATACTTATAATTTTATAAATAAAAATCTTAAAAATAAATTTATAAATATTTTTTTCGGTTTTTGATTTTTTTTTATATTTTTTTTATATTTAAAAAGTATATATTTTACAAAAACTAATTAAAACTTAATAAGAAAATTTTTTTTATGTGGCGTTTCGCTTCGGCGATCCCCGGCAGCGGCGCCAAAAATTACTTGATGTTTTGCGAGGTGTATATGAAATAGCTTATATTTTACTAGGAAAAACTATTAAATACGATACAATTTTACACAAGATATTTATTTATTTATAAAATGGATATACTTAAACCTTGCAACAACACTTATAGGCAGTGTACCTAATCGTACAGTAGTGTAGTTTTTAGTAAGTCCGGTTCGTTCCACGTGGAAAATCTTTAAACAAAGCTTAACGCTATATTAGTTTTAATTTATAAAAATACAAATATATAAATAAGTAATATTATTATTATAAAGGGGGGTTTTTACCGTTTAATGACCGGTTTGTCGATTTTTAAAACTTTAGTCGCAGTTAAAACCTAATGTAAAATATTAAAAATAAATATAACTTAATTGAAAGCGTAAAGTAAATAACGATAATGAAATTGCGATAAATAAAAGTGCGATAAAATAAAATTGCGATAATTAAAAAGTACGATAATTAAAAGTGCAATTAAATACAATAACAATAAATAAAAAGTACGATAATTAGAAGTGCAATTAAATATAAAATAAAGGAAATTAAATATGAAATAAAAGAATTATGTTTATTTAAACTTCCGTAATCATGATGTTTGACGTGTTGATTTTAGTTTTATGCCCATGGGTTAATTGTCCTTTGTCCTGGATTATTTAATATGTCCGTCTGGTTTTTGTTCATAACAGTCCATCAGTCATAAATATAAAGTGCGAGTATCCTCGTCAAATTATCCTTATACCCGAAGTCAAATATTCCAATTAATTGGGGACTTAAACTGTAACAAGGTTTTAATACTTTGTTTAATAATTACACCAGGATATCGACTGTGTGTAACCCAAGGTTTTAATACTTTGTTATCAATTATGCCAAGTGTCCTTGTACATAATTTCACCCCTGTTTTAATAATTTCATAGACTATTAATCCATTCCCGTGTCCGGTTAAATGAACGATTATTCGTACATATAAATACCCCGCCCATCGTGTCCGATCGAGTGTATAGGGTTATTTATAGGTACATCCAATTGTAAATCTTTATATTAAAATTAACAAACTATCATTTAGTTAAACAAATATAAAGCCCATTAATAGCCCATAGTCTAATTTCCACAAGTGTCGTTCTTTTGTCCAAACCCCAATTATGGTACAAAGCCCAATTACCCAATTTTAATCATTAGCCCAACATCATGATTACTTCGTTTTAAATAAGTATAATAATAATTTAGCTATGAGACATTAATGTAAAAAGGTTAAACATAACTTACAATGATTAAAAATAGCGTAGCCTTACACGGACAGAATTTCGACTTACACCCTTACAACATTCGCTAACATACCCTTATTATTAGGATTTAAAATTAAAATTAAAATTAAAATTAAAATTATAATATAAATATATATATATACGTTTACATATAGATAGAGAGATTGATGGATGGATATTTAGAACTTGTCGAATTCGCTGCCTTTTATAGACATTCTGGGACCTGGTTTCTCCGCGAGTCGCGGTACTCTAACCCTTCAAACTCCACAAGTTGCGGAGTTTGCTTTTACAGCTCATCCCTATTTGGATCTTATTTGCCGACGTTTTATTATATAAATATAATATATATATAATTTATATAATTAATTATATATTATATTATATTTATATATATAATTAATTTGTAACTTTCGCTCCGTTGCGTCGTGCGTTGAGAGTTGACTCATGTCCCGGTTCCGAATTTTCGAACGTCCTTTCGTACTATTTTATATCGTGTACTTTACGTTTTTGCGTCTTGTACTCTTGTCATTTTTCGACGTTTCTCATCAATAATTTGAACCTTTTTGATTGTATCTTGTACTTTTTAGCTTTTTGGACCTTTGCGTCTTCAATTCGTCGAATCTGCCTTTTGTCTTCACCTTTTAATATTTAAACGAATATCACTTGTAAATAGAACAATTGCAACTAAAATCTTGTCTTCCTTGAGGAATAATGCTATGAAATATGTGTTCATTTTTAGCATTATCAATATTCCCACACTTAAGCGTTGCTTGTCCTCAAGCAATATAGTCTTGAAATAAAAATACTTGAATCACTTCTTTATTCTTCCCACTTTGTACATCAGTGATTTCAATACGGCTGTATGAACAATGATAGTAACGATGTGGTTTACAGTCTCACATGACTATAAAAATTTAGATCCTTTAGGAAATTGGATCTTTATGAAAACATTTGATCTTTTGAAAATTCATGCTAGATTTTACCCTAGACAAGTTTTCTGATTTGATCCACCATCGGTGTTGCAAAATATATTTGTGGATCAATATTTTGGCTAAAACTTTTAGGCTCGTGTAATCCACTGCTATCCCTGTATCGGAAAGCACACATCCAGTTTACTTGTTCCGTATATTACCTTTCGGTAAACTACCGTCCGGTTGTAAAGGAAAGCGATGAACAAGAAACTGTTAAGGCAATATCCCGTAACATGCAGATGATTATGGTCTATAATGTGTCGGATGCTAGTACTATCCTTGGTAGGAGCAATAGTAAAGATCATCCTATGATTTTTCGGTCTGGCACAAGGTCCTGTCTCCGACCATGGTATGCAACCACCGTTCTTACGGTTGACACCCAATTTGGTTCAGGTGACCTAATGAATTCCAGGTGAATTCCTAGGATTTTACGTTCAATGGTAATGAACGCATTGGAAATGGGTTTTTAGAAAACAAATCGGTTTGTAATTTTGATCAAAATATTTTCTCGTTCAAGCTCGAGTTTAGATATCATCGAATTCCATGAGTTTGTAATTCTCAATCTTTAAGGTCAATCTCTAGGATTGAGTAATATCAGTCTTAAAAGCTGATTTTTGATCTTTTAAGGAGATTATCCTTTCTGGAGGTCTGATTCATTAGTCTTATCCAGCTAATTTGCACGGCATCCTCCCCATTTTACGAAATAGATCCTCTCATGGTTAGGATAAGTCTGACCACTTGGCGACCCTGTTTGATGCTGAAGTCCATGGATTTTCTGCTGATTTTAGAGATGACTTTTCTAGATTTTTCGTCAACCTACAGCTGGTCTGGACGACAACTTCATGACCTAAATCAAGAAGCGCGTTTCTTTTTCGGAAGACTTTACTTCCTTTTAATGATGGAATTGATTCATCGTGTAGATCCATCCCTTCTTTTCTTTCATTGGGTAAAACAGTTAATTATCGTCCAAAACAAAAGTATTTTCAATTATTTGTACAAAAATATGTGATATATATTTTGAATAACTTGGTAAAAATTTCCCACACTTGGCTTTTATTTTCTTTTCTTTGCTTTTTTATTTTCCTCTATTCCATTCTTAAATGAATTCTAACATTTTGGGTTGTTTCTCAATTTATGTCCTTTCCAAGATAACAATAATTTCGGTGTTAACACCTAGTTTTATCGTTCATAAATATGTATAAACATGATTTTGAATTCATTTAGTTGAAAATTTTGAAAATTTTTACTAGAATTGGGTAGTCAGTATATAAGACTAGGGCTGTTCTTTATTATCAGATAGCATTAGATTCTAATACAACTACTGCGTTACTAGTATTTTTAATGGTAACCAAGTGTTTAAATTAAAAAAATTTAAAATTCCGAAAGAATTTAACCCCTTCCCACACTAAAGATCTTGCAATGCCCTCATTTGCAAGAAATCAGTAACAATTTAAATTATTGAGGGTGATTAGCGTAGAAAAATGATTAAATTTTACCAATGTTTTCAAACATATTGGATTTTTTTTTAACTTATAAAACAAATAATTAATTAATTTTAAAATTTTGTTTCCCTTGTTATTTAGGACGAGGTCGTTTCGGAACGATGTCCTAGTCTGTCCCTCGACAAAATTTTAAAATTTGTCTTTTTGAAGCGTTGTTTTAAAAACTAAGATTTTTTGGATTTTTTAATTTTTTTTTTTTGGCATACTTTAAGTCAATAAGATTAAAAATAATAATAATAAAATTTCTCGTCCCGCCCTCGGGTAAAGCAATTTCGATTCAACGACCTAGTCTTCAACTTACGACGAATTTTTAAAAATCATATTTTTAACTTAGCAAAATAAAGTAAATTTTTGTTTTTAAATTCACACCAAACTTAAATTTAAAATGCATAAAATTAAAAATTCATATTTTTTTTAAACATTAAAAATTCACACCAAACTTATATTATATTTTTGTTTTTATACATACAAACTTATATTAAAAATATCAATTTTTCAAATATTTACAATTTTAAATATATTGATTTAAAAAGTTTACAATATCAATTTAAGATTTATATATTAATTTTAAAAACATGGTAAAAATAAAATTAAAAATCTTTTTGGCTTTTATTCCACTTTAATCAATCAAATATTATCAAAAATATGCGCCCCTCTTTTCGGTAAAGTAATTTCGGTTCATTGACCTAATTTAACTCATGACGAATTTTTGAAATATTTTGGGTTAAATGATTAAAGATATTTATACATTAAGAATAAACGAAAAATTTCGCATTGATGTAATAAATTTTTGTATGATATCAATAATTTCGGTCGCAAGACCTAATTTTATTGAATACCAATTTAATACTTTATAGCGAACAAATTAGCGTTTATTATCAAAAGGTTAAAAATAAAAAAAATAAAAATAAAAACTGTACAGACTTACCTGTGAGAAATAGATTTCTTAGTGATATGCTCTAGCCCACTCATAAGATAGTCGGACTAATTGGTTTTCCATGGCTACATAGGCGTAACCTCGAGCATTTAACGTTTTTTCTTTTAAACATATAAACGGTCCGTCTCTGCATAAAGTAACAAATTCGGTGTTTGAATAGGTTTGATTATTTGAACATTTACCTTCGTGTGACCATTTTCCGCATTTGTCACATCTTTCAAGGTGTCGTGCTCTTCTTTTCGCTGCGGATTTTGATTTTCCTTTACCAAATTGTAACTTATTATCTTCGCATCTGGATTCTTTTCTTACTCCGTCCAATTTACCTCTGATTAATGATACTATTTCACTTAGAAGGGTGTCATTATTTCGTTTAGTGATCAAAGCGTGTAGCATTAGACCATGGTTTAGTTTACAGGAAGTCTTCATTTCGTAAAAACCTAAAAAAAAATAAAAATTCAGAATGGGGGGAGAAGACTAGTTCTTTAGGGTCTGCTAGGGAAAGACCATTCGGGTTCCATTTTCGAGAACTACATGAAAACAGAAAATCTAACTCTAACAGAAATACATATTATCCTTTAAAAGACTTGATTCTCCCCACACTTAATTAGCTGTGGTGTTGAAATTGTGATTAACTTCGTTGTCAACTTCCATCGGACTATCTATGTAATGTTTAACTCTGTGACCATTAACCTTAAATTCAATAAAAATAAGAAAGTAGCGCGTCGAACGGCGTCGCAAAATTCTAAAGTACCTAAATCTTAGTCTAAGGAATAAGCACTTAAGGGATTTTACGGCAAGGCCTAAAAATCTAGAAATAAAAATAAGCTACGGCAAAAACTAAATTTAACACTAACTACGAACAATAAAAATACAAATATTACGATTAAATAATTAAAAAGAAACAAATATAAAAAGAAGCTAAAAATGATAAGATTACAATTTTTATAGAAATATTATTTTTATATTTATTTTATAAAAGCCTTAATTTTTATATATATTAAAACTAATTATAATTAATTATACTAATTAAATTATAACTTAAACTAATTAATATTAATTAAAAACTTAAACTAAATTATAATAATAATAAAACTAATTAGGGTTTAAATAATAATAATAATTAATTACTCCGTATTAAATGCGAAATTAGGTTTCTGGTTTGGCCTGCCAGGGCGGCTCCGCGAGTCGCGGTTTGCCTGGTTCAATATCTCCGCAAGTCGCGGAGATTGCATGTTCAAAAGAGACAGGTCAAGTTTCGACAGGTTCAACGTAATTTTTTTTTTTCTGTTTTTAATTTAATTTATTTATTTATATAAATTTAATAAAACATATATTTTAAAAACTAAAATAAAAATAAAGATACTTATAATTTTATAAATAAAAATCTTAAAAATAAATTTATAAATATTTTTTTTTTCGGTTTTTGATTTTTTATATATTTTTTTTTATATTTAAAAAGTATATATTTTACAAAAACTAATTAAAACTTAATAAGAAATTTTTTTTTATGTGGCGTTTCGCTTCGGCGATCCCCGGCAACGGCGCCAAAAATTACTTGATGTTTTGCGAGGTGTATTTGAAATAGCTTATATTTTAATAGGAAAAACTATTAAATACGATACAATTTTACACAAGATATTTATTTATTTATAGAATGGATATACTTAAACCTTGCTACAACACTTATAGGCAGTGTACCTAATCGTACAGTAGTGTAGTTTTTAGTAAGTCCGGTTCATTCCACAGGGAAAATCTTTAAACAAAGCTTAACGCTATATTAGTTTTAATTTATAAAAACACAAATATATAAATAAGTAATATTATTATTATAAAGGGGGGTTTTTACCGTTTAATGACCGGTTTGTCGATTTTTAAAACTTTAGTCGCAGTTAAAACCTAATGTAAAATATTAAAAATAAATATAACTTAATTTAAAGCGTAAAGTAAATAACGATAATGAAATTGTGATAAATAAAAGTGTGATAAAATAAAATTGCGATAATTAAAAAGTACGATAATTAAAAGTACAATTAAATACAATAACAATAAATAAAAAGTACGATAATTAGAAGTGCAATTAAATATAAAATAAAGGAAATTAAATATGAAATAAAAGAATTATGCTTATTTAAACTTCCGTAATCATGATGTTTGACGTGTTGATTTTAGTTTTATGCCCATGGGTTAATTGTCCTTTGTCCTGGATTATTTAATATGTCCGTCTGGTTTTTGTCCATAACAGTCCATCAGTCATAAATATAAAGTGCGAGTATCCTCGTCAAATTATCCTTATACCCGAAGTCAAATATTCCAATTAATTGGGGACTTAAACTGTAACAAGGTTTTAATACTTTGTTTAATAATTACACCAGGATATCGACTGTGTGTAACCCAAGGTTTTAATACTTTGTTATCAATTATGCCAAGTATCCTTGTACATAATTTCACCCCTGTTTTAATAATTTCATAGACTATTAATCCATTCCCGTGTCCAGTTAAATGAACGATTATTCGTACATATAAATACCCCGCCCATCGTGTCCGATCGAGTGTATATGGTTATTTATAGGTACGTCCAATTGTAAATCTTTATATTAAAATTAACAAACTATCATTTAGTTAAACAAATATAAAGCCCATTAATAGCCCATAGTCTAATTTCCACAAGTGTCATTCTTTTGTCCAAACCCCAATTATGGTACAAAGCCCAATTACCCAATTTTAATCATTAGCCCAACATCATGATTACTTCGTTTTAAATAAGCATAATAATAATTTAGCTACGAGACATTAATGTAAAAAGGTTGAACATAACTTACAATGATTAAAAATAGTGTAGCGTTACACGGACAGAATTTCGACTTACACCCTTACAACATTCGCTAACATACCCTTATTATTAGGATTTAAAATTAAAATTAAAATTAAAATTAAAATATAAATATATATATATATATATATATATGTATATATATATATATATATATATATATATATATATATATATATATATACATGTTTACATATAGATAGAGAGATTGATGGATGGATATTTAAAACTCGTCGAATTCGCTGCCTTTTATAGACATTCTGGGACCTGGTTTCTCCGCGAGTCGCGGTACTCTAACCCTTCAAACTCTGCAAGTCGCGGAGTTTGCTTTTACAGCACATCCCTTTTTGGATCTTCTTTGCCGACGTCGTATTATATAAATATAATATATATATAATTGATGTTTCGCGAGGTGTATATAAAATAGTTATTAAATTTTAGCAGAAAATACTATTAAATACGATACAATTTTACACAAGATATTTATTTATTTATAGAATGGATATACTTAAACCTTGCTACAACACTTATAGGCAGTGTACCTAATCGTACAGTAGTGTAGTTTTTAGTAAGTCCGGTTCGTTCCACAGGGAGATCTTTAAGCAAAGCTCAACGCTATATTAGTTTACTTTTATTAAAATTACAAATATATATATAAGTAATATTATTATTATAAAGGGGGGGTTTTTACCGTTTAATGACCGGTTTGTCGATTTTAAAACTTTAGTCGCAGTTAAAACCTAATGTAAAATATAAAATAAATACAAGACTTTAAATTAAAGCGTAAAGTAAATAACGATAATGAAATTGCGAATAATAAAAATGCGATAAAATAAAATTGCGATAATTAAAAGTACGATAATTAAAAGTGCGATAAAATAAAATAACAATAAATAAAAGTGCGATAATTAGAAGTGCAATTAAATATAAAATAAAGGAAATTAAATATGAAATAAAAGAATTATGCTTATTTAAACTTCCGTAATCATGATGTTTGACGTGTTGATTTTAGTTTTATGCCCATGGGTTAATTGTCCTTTGTCCTGGATTATTCAATATGTCCGTCTGGTTTTTGTCCATAACAGTCCATCAGTCATAAATATAAATTGCAAGTGTCCTTGTCAAATTATTATTATACCCGAAGATAAATATTCCAACTAATTGGGGATTCGAATTGTAACAAGGTTTTAATACTTTGTTTAATGAATACACCAGGTTATCGACTGCGTGTAAACCAAGGTTTTACTACTTTGTTAACAATTACACCAATTACCCTTGAATGTAATTTCACCCCTGTTTTAATTATTCTAGTGGCTATTAATCCATTCCCGTGTCCGGTTAAATGAACGATTATTCGTACAAATAAATACCCCGCCCATCGTGTCCGATCGAGTGTATACGGTAATTTATAGGGACGCCCAATTGTAAATCTTTATATTAACATTAACAAACTTTCATTTAGTTAAACAAATATAAAGCCCATTAATAGCCCATAGCCTAGTTTCCACAAGTGTCGTTCTTTTGTCCAAACCCCAATTATGGTACAAAGCCCAATTACCCAATTTTAGTAATTAGCCCAACATCATGATTACTTCGTTTTAAACAAGCATAATAATAACTTAGCTACGAGACATTAATATAAAAAGGTTGAACATAACTTACAATGATTAAAAATAGCGTAGCGTTACACGGACAGAATTTCGACTTACACCCTTACAACATTCGCTAACATACCCTTATTATTAGAATTATAATTAAAATTAAAATATAAATTATAAATATAAATATATATTACTTCGTATGAAGAGAAGAAAAAAATGATTGTTATTTTGATCAGAATTCGGGTTGATTTATAGCCAGGAATGATTTTTGGGGCTCCGCGACTCGCGGCCAAATAGCCTTAAAACTCCGCGAGTCGCGGAGAGGTATTTTCACTTTACACCCTTGGAGTTTCTGGCTGCCGACGGTTTTAATAATATATATATATAATATATATATAATTAATATAATTAATTATATATTATATTATATTTATATACATAGTTAACTTGTAATTTTTAGTCCGTTGCGTCGAGCGTTAAGAGTTGACTCTAGTCCCGGTTCCGGATTTTCGAACGTCCTCGCGTATAATTTAATATCTTGTACTTTGCGTTTTGAATCTTGTACTCTTGTGATTTCGAGACGTTTCTTATCAATAATTGGAACCTTTTTGATTGTCTTTTGTTCTTTTGAGCTTTTTGGTCGTTTGCGTCTTCAAATCGTCGAATCTGTCTTTTGTCTTCACCTTTTATTATTTAAACGAATATCACTTGTAAATAGAACAATTGCAACTAAAAGCTTGTCTTTCTTGAGGAATAATGCTATGAAATATATGTTCGTTTTTAGCATTATCAAATATTCCCACACTTGAGCGTTGCTTGTCCTCAAGCAATATCGTCTTGAAATACTAGAATCACTTCTTTATTCTTCACACTTTGTACATCAGTGATTTCTATACGGTGGTATAAACAATGGTAGTAACGATATGGTTTACAGTCCCACATGACTATAAAAATTTAGATCCATTAAGGAAATTGGATCTTTATGAAAACATTTGATCTTTTGAAAATTAAATCTAGTTTTTACCCTAGATAAGTTTTCCGGAATAACCCTTTACCGGTGTTTGCAAAATATTTTTGTGGGTTTGGTGGGTTTCAGATTTGAAAATTTTAGCTCAAAACTTGCGGTTTTGTGTCACCCACTTGCTAACCTTGTATTTGGAAAGCAACACGTCCAGTTTACTTGTTCCGTATATTACCTTTCGGCAAACTACCGTCCGGTTGTAAAGGAAAGCGTTGAACAAGCAACTGTTTAAGGCAATGTCCCGTGACATGCTTTTGATTATGGTCTATAACGTGTCGGATGCAATTACTATCCTTGGTAGGAGCAATAGTAAAAGCTCACCCTTATAATTTGTCGGTTTGGCACAAGGTCCTGTCTTTGACCATGCTATGCAACCACCGTTCTTACGGTTGACACCCGATTTAGTTCAGGTGACCTAATGAATTCCAGGTGAATTCCTAGGATTTTACGTTCAATGGTAATGAACGCATTGAAAATAGGGTTTTCAGAAAACAAATCGGTTTATAATTTTGATCAAAATATTTTCTCGTTCAAGCTCGAGTTTAGATATCATTGAATTCCATGAGTTTGAATTCTCAATCTTTAAGGTCAATCTCAAGGATTGAGTAATATCAGGCTTAAAAGCTGATTTTTGATCTTTAAGGAGATTATCCTTTCTGGGGATCTGATTCATTAGTCTTATCAAGCTAATTTGCACGGTGCCTCCCCATTGTACGAGATAAATCCTTCTCATGGTTAGGATAAATCTGACCACATGGCGACCCTGTTTGATGCTGAGGTCCGTGGATTTCCTGCTGATTTTAGAGATGACTTTTCTAGATTTTTCGTCAACCTACAGCTGGTCTGGACGACAACTTCTTGACCTAAATCAAGAAGCGCGTGTCTTTTTCGGAAGACTTTACTTCCTTTTAATGATGGAATTGATTCATCGTGTAGATCCATCTCTTCTTTTCTTTCATTGGGTAAAACAGTTTAGTTTAGTCCAAAGCAAAAGTATTTTCAGTTATTTGTTACAAATATATGTGACATATGTTTAAAATAACTTGGTAAATTTTCCCACACTTGGCTTTTATTTTCCTTTTTATCGTCCTCTATTCCATTTTAAATGAATTTTAACATTTTAGTTTGTTTCTCAATTTATGTCCTTTCCGAGGTAACAATAATTTCGGTGTTAAAACCTAGTTTTATCGTTCATAAATATGTATAAACATGATTTTGAATTCATTTAATTGAAAATTTTGAAAAATTTTACTAGAATTGGGTAGTCAGTATATAAGACTAGGGCTGTTCTTTTTTATCAGAGAGCACTAGATTCTAATACAACTACTGCTTTACTAGTATTTTTAATGGTAACCAAGTGTTTAATATAAAAATTTTTAAAATCTGAAAGAATTTAACCCCTTCCCACACTTAAGATCTTGCAATGCCCTCATTTGCAAGAAATCAGTAACAATTTAAATTATTGAGGGTGATTTATGTGAAAATGATTAAATTTTTACCAAAGTTTCCAAATATATTGGCGTTTGTTTGCTGAATGATAAATGGTGCACGTCATTTGTTCATTCCGTCTTGTTGTTATTTCACATGTATTTTGCATCATTGTCGTCAAAATTACTTGCTTTTGCTGAACTTAATGCCAGTCTTTGAAAATGCGTTGTTTTACCCTGTTGTGTACATAAGATAAACTGCAAACATATATACATATTTTTGAAGTTTGGTATATTACCCCACATTCAAAAATTATTAAAATCTAAGAATAAAAGTTAGATAAATATAAAAATGATTACAATATTAACAAAAAATATTAAACATATCAATAATTACAAATTACAAAATAAAAATAAAAATAAGTAAACTAAGGATGATATTGGTACCAATAGGGGTTCCACGCATAACCATAAGTGCTATAGAATGCCTCGGCAGGGTCATACGTAGGATATGGTGGCTGCATCTCTATCGACCAAGGAGGGAAGACGGGTTTCGGTGTAGGAATATAGTTTCTACCTATATGTTGGCAATGCGCTATGATCTGGTTCTGATGAACTTGCCAATCTTCAAATGCTCTCTGTCTAGCATTTTCGTATTCCTGAGAAGCTATAAACCTTTGCATTTCTTGCATCTGGTTCCCCCCTCCTACATTACCTTGTTCCTGGTTTCTCTCTACCTGTGGATGTCTACCATTGTATCGTACTGCGGCGTTATTTCGCCGCTTCAACACTTTCGCACCATGGTATACATTTAAACCTATAGTGTCGCGGGGTTCCGGCTCTTCTACTAATAATCCCCCCCGACTTATATCCACACCGAGATATTCACCAATCAAAGTAATAAAAATACCACCTCCTATTATGCTATGTGGACGCATCCCTCGAACCATAGCTGATAAATAATAACCCACACAATATGGTATACTTACAGCGCTGTGTGGGTCTCGAATACACATATGGTAAAACAAATCTTGTTCATTTACCTTTTCTTTGTTTTTACCCCTTTGTGTAATCGAGTTAGCTAAAAACCTATGTATTACTCTTAATTCGGCTCTATCTATATCCAAATAAGAGTAGTTTCCCCCTTTAAAACGGTGGTGGCTTGTCATTTGACTCCACACACCGTGTGTATCAAAATTCTCATCTATTTTCCTACCGTTTAGTATCAATCCTCTACAATCGGCAGACGCTAATTCCTCAGGCGTATATATACGTAAAGCCTGAGCCATGTCTAGTAAAGACATGTGGCGCATCGAACCGCCTAACAAAAATCTAACAAAAGAACGATCGGTTAAACTGGCTACCCGATCATTCAACTCTATACTACATAACAACTCTTCACACCATACTTTATATACAGGTCTGCGTATGGTGAATAAACATATCCAGTCATTAAAAGAAGAATTACCATACCTCTGTACCAGTAATTCCCTAATTGGCCCGGCCAATTCTACAGCTTCCAAGGGTCCCCATTCTATGACCCTTGGTACCTCAACAACCTTTGAGTGAAGAGTATGCAAACCCCGTTGATATTTTGGATAATCTATCCAAAGTCTGTCAAATCGCAGGTTCGGGTGCAACTGTTCCAAGTGCATATCTGAAAAGGTCATGACTGGATGAGGTACATCCTGCTTGTAGTAGTTATCTACCTCCTGTTGTTCCAAGTTCTCAGCAGGAGCATGGCGGGCTTGGGATGAAGATTCACCCCTTTCAGTCTGCAAAACACATCAAACACAAATTTTGTGCATCCAAATATGCATTAGTGTCAGCAAAATCATCAATCAAAATAATTACAATGACATTATCAATTTATATCAAACTTAAGCTTATTTTCACATTTTTATCAAATCTACACTTTTTCAAATAAGCATATACGAAAATTTTCGCCAAGTTCATAAGCATTCAACTCAAATAACATGTCAAAATAATCATTACTAGCAAATAAACAAGTCTCAAATGGCATTATCTTTCAAAAATCAAGTTCATGAATTTTGGACTTGAAAAAGTCCACTTTAATTCTCAAAATCATGTTTAGGCTCAAAGTTTGGATCATTTAACTACCTAGACATGTTACACTACTCAATTTAGCAACAATTCATGACAAAAATCGGCCATAACCTGTTTATATCAAAAAGCCCCAAATTTGCTCAAGAACACAAACCCTAGATTCTAAAGATTTTGAAGTTTTTGGCTTCAAATCATGTTAACAAGCATCAATCTAGGTTATACATGCATAATATACTAACAATTTAACACTAATTACACTAAAAATTAACAAAATTCAAATTATTAAAATATGCTCAAGAACACACTAAAATTCGGATTTAAAGGTGATTTGGGGTGTAATTGTACCTGTTTTCTTGAGTAGTTCCTAGATATCATCCTTCTCAACATGATTGTAGTGAAAAATTTGAAGATTAACGGTGAAAAATTGAGTTTTTGGGATGATTTTTGTGGGTTTTTTCGGGTTTTTTCGAAGTGCAGTATGTGTGTGTGTGTTATTCTGTTCGTGCAGCTGGTTATATTTTTTTTCTGTAATTTTGTCCCTCCGCGAGTCGCGGAGGTTTTAACTTAAAACTCCGCGAGTCGCGGAGTTATTTTTTTTTTTTTTTTTTTTTTTTTTTTTTTTTTTTTTTTTTTATAATCTTTAACTTATAAAACAATTAAGAAATTAATTTTAAATTTTTGTTTCCCTTGTTATTTAGGACGAGGTCGTTTCGGATCGATGTCCTAGTCCGTCCCTCGACAAAATTTTAAAATTTGTCTTTTTGTAGCGATTGTGTTAAAAGCTAAGATTTTTGGGTTTTTTAATGTTTTTGGCATACTTTAAATCAACAAGATTAAAAATAATGATAATAAAAGTTCTCGTCCCTCCCTCGGGTAAAGCAATTTCGGTTCAGAGACCTAGTCTTCAACTTACGACGAATTTTAAAATTCATATTTTTAACTTAATGAGATAAAGTAAATTTTTGTTTTTAAATTCACACAACTTAAATATAAAATTCAAAATTAAAATTAAAAATTCACACCAAACTCAAAATTTAAAATGCATAAAATTAAAATTTCATATTTTAAAAATTAAAAATTCACACCAAACTTAATTTAAAAATTCATAAATTCATACCAAACTTATATTAATTTTTCAAATATTTACAATTTTAAAAATATTGTTTTTACAAAGTTTACAATATTAATTTAAGATTTAAATATTAATTTTAAAAAAACATGATAAAATTAAAAATCTTTTTGTCTTTTTATCCCACTTTAACCAATCAAATATTATCAAAAATATGCGCCCCTCTTTTCGGTAAAGTAATTTCGGTTTCAAGACCTAATTTAACTCATGACGAATTTTTGAAATATTTTGGGTTGATTGATTAAAGATATTTATACCTTAAGAATAAACGTTAAATTTCGCAGTGATGTAATAAATTTTTGAACAATATCAATAATTTCGGTCGCCAAACCTAATTTTATTTAATACCAATTTAATACTTTTTAGCGAACAAATTAGCGTTTATTATCAAAAGGTTAAAAATAAAAATAAAAACTGTACAGACATACCTGTGAAATAGATTTCTTAGTTATATGATCTATTATATTCATAAGATAGTCGGTTTAATTGGTTTTCCATGGCTGCATAGGCGTAACCTCGAGCATTCATTGTCTTTTCTTCTAAACATATGAACGGTCCGTCTCTGCATAAAGTAACAAATTCGGTATTTGAATAGGTTTGATTATTTGAACATTTACCTCCATGTGACCATTTTCCGCATTTGTGACATTTTTCTAGGTGTCGTGCTCTTCTTTTCGCTGCGGATTTTGATTTTCCTTTACCAAATTGTAACTTATTATCTTCGCATCTGGATCCTTTTCTAACTCCGTCCATTCTTTCTCTGATTACTGATACTAATTCACTCGGTAGTATGTCATTATTACGTTTAGCGATCAAAGCGTGTAGCATTAGACCATGGTTTAGTTCACAGGCAGTCTTCATTTTGTAAAAACCTAAAAAAAATAAAAATTCAGAATGGGGGGAGAAGACTAGTTCTTTAGGGTCTGCTAGGGAAAGACCATACGTGTTCCATTTTCGAGAACTACACGAAAACAGACAATCTAACTCTAACAGAAATACATATTATCCTTTAAAGACTTGATTCTCCCCACACTTAGTTAGCTGTGGTGTCGAAATTGTGATTAACTTCGTTGTCGACTTCCATCGGACCATGTATGTAATGTTTAACTCTGTGACCATTAACTTTAAATTCAATCCCATTTGAATTTATTAATTCTATCGTTCCGTATGGGAAAACTCTTTTGACTATGAATGGTCCAGACCATCTTGATTTCAATTTTCCAGGAAATAGCTTGAATCGTGAATTGAAAAGAAGAACTCTGTCTCCTTCTTTGAATTCTTTTGAACTTCTGATTCTTTTATCATGCCATTTCTTCGTTCTTTCTTTATAGATTAACGAATTTTCATATGCTTCATGTCTTAATTCTTCTAATTCGTTTAGTTGACTTAATCGTAGACGTCCAGCTTCATGTAAATCAAGATTACATGTCTTCAAAGCCCAAAATGCTTTGTGTTCAATTTCTACTGGAAGATGACATGCTTTTCCATAAACAAGTCTAAAAGGTGTGGTTCCAATTGGAGTTTTGTAGGCTGTTCTAAAAGCCCAGAGTGCATCCTCCACTTTAATGGACCATTCCTTTGGATTTGATCCTACGGTTTTCTCAAGAATACGTTTTAAAGCTCGGTTTGTATTTTCAACTTGTCCACTTGTTTGTGGATGATATGCGGTGGAGATTTTATGAGTTACTCCATATCTTTTAAGAACTTTCTCAAGTTGATTATTACAGAAATGAGTACCCCGATCACTTATTAAAGCTTTCGGTGTTCCAAACCTTGCAAAAAGACGTTTCAAAAAGTTGACTACAACTCGTGCATCGTTAGTTGGGAGAGCTTGTGCTTCCGCCCATTTAGATACATAATCAATGGCTACGAGTATATATAGATTATTATGAGATTTTGGAAATGGACCCATAAAGTCAATACCCCAAATGTCAAATACTTCACATACTTGGATGACATTTTGTGGCATTTCATCACGTTGACTTATTCTTCCGGCCCTTTGACATGCATCACAGGATTTGCAAAGAAGGTGTGCGTCTTTGTAAATTGTAGGCCAATAGAATCCAGCTTCATAAACTTTTCTTGCTGTTAGTTGAGGCCCATAATGCCCTCCTGTTGGTCCTGTGTGACAATGATTTAAAATTTTACTAGCTTCATCTCCAAATACACATCGGCGTATTATTCCATCGGGACAACTTTTAAACAGATGTGGATCTTCCCAGAAATAGTGTTTTATATCACTGAAGAATTTCTTTCGTCTTTGGTACGATAATCCTTTTTCAAGGAATCCACAAACTAAGTAGTTTGCATAGTCTGCAAACCATGGGATTTCTTTATAATCTATCTTCAATAGATATTCATCAGGAAAGTTGTCTTGTATGGCCGATTCATTCAGAATTTCTAATTCGGGATTTTCAAGACGAGAAAGATGATCAGCGGCGAGATTTTCTGCTCCTTTTTTATCTCGGATTTCAATATCAAACTCTTGTAAGAGTAAGATCCAACGGATTAATCTTGGTTTAGCATCTTGTTTTGAAAATAGGTATCTAAGAGCAGAATGGTCGGTATAGACCACCGTTTTTGCTAGAACGAGATATGATCGAAATTTGTCAAAAGCAAAGACAATAGCAAGGAGTTCTTTTTCAGTAGTTGTATAGTTTGTTTGTGCTCCTTGTAATGTCTTACTAGCATAATATATAGGTTGAAATCGTTTTTCAATCCTTTGTCCTAAAACGGCTCCCATTGCAAAATCACTTGCATCGCACATTAGTTCAAATGGTAGATTCCAATTTGGTGTTATCATGATCGGTGCATTAGTGAGTTTTTCTTTAAGAATATTAAAAGATTTGATACATTCATCTGAAAAGATGAATGGCGCATCCTTTTCTAGGAGTTTATTCATAGGAGTGGCAATTTTAGAAAAATCTTTTATGAAACGTCGGTAAAAACCGGCATGCCCTAGAAAACTCCTAACTCCTCTAACATTGGTGGGATGTGGAAGTTTAGCAATTACATCTACTTTAGCTCTATCCACTTCAATTCCTTCTTTTGAAATTTTATGTCCAAGAACGATGCCTTCTTTAACCATGAAATGGCATTTCTCCCAATTAAGTACTAGATTTGATTTTTCGCATCTAATTAGCATTCGTTCCAGATTAACTAGACATGATTTAAATGTATCACCGAAGACTGAAAAGTCATCCATGAATACTTCCATGCATTCTTCTATCATGTCATGAAAAATCGCCATCATACACCTTTGAAAGGTTGCAGGGGCGTTACAAAGTCCAAATGGCATGCGTTTGTAAGCAAAAGTACCATAAGGGCACGTGAATGTGGTTTTCTCTTGATCTTCGGGTGCTATTGGAATTTGAAAATATCCGGAAAATCCATCTAGAAAACAATAGTAACTATTTCCGGCTAATCTTTCCAACATTTGATCTATGAAAGGTAAGGGAAAGTGATCTTTTCTGGTGGCGTCATTTAATTTTCTATAATCAATACATACACGCCATCCTGTTACAGTCCTAGTAGGAATAAGCTCATTTTTCTCATTTGTAATGACAGTCATGCCACCCTTCTTAGGCACGCATTGAACTGGGCTTACCCATGGACTATCAGAAATTGGATATATCAAACCTGCATCTAGCAGTTTAATAATTTCCTTTTTAACTACATCTTGCATATTAGGATTTAGTCTTCGTTGGCGTTGCACATACGTTTTATGACCTTCTTCCATAAGGATTTTATGTGTGCAATACGAAGGACTTATTCCTTTAATATCATGAATCTTCCATGCAATGGCTGGTTTATGAGCTTTCAACACAGAAATGAGTTGTGATTTCTCATTTTCAGTAAGAGAAGACGATATTATTACAGGTAATTCAGATTCACCATGTAAATAAGCGTATTCCAAATGGTTTGGAAGTGGCTTTAACTCTAATTTCGGAGGTTCTTCTATCGATGATTTATATCGATATCTGTCTTCTTCTTTTAGCATTTGAATTTCTTCTGTTGTTGGTTCATATCCATTAGCTATAAGTGTAGCTAACATTTCAGCTTCATCAATTGGTTCATTTCCTTCTCCTAAAGAACATTCTCCTGTTCCTTGTAATTCTGGAAATTCTTCTAATAATTCTGCATATGCATCTATAGTTTTAATATAATAACATGTATCATCTGCAGATTGTGGTTGTTGCATTGCTCTATCAACTGAAAAGGTAACACTCTCATCCTCTATACTTAGGGTCAGTTTCTTACCGAACACGTCTATCATTGCTTTAGCCGTGTTTAAGAATGGTCTTCCTAATATAAGAGGAACTTGAGAATCTTCTTCCATGTCCAAAACAACAAAATCTACTGGAAATACTAAAGTACCAACTTTAACTAGCATGTTCTCCATTATCCCTCTAGGATATTTTATTGATCTATCGGCTAGTTGTATGCTTATTCTGGTTGGTTTCAATTCTCCAAGGTCTAGTTTAGCGTATAGTGAATACGGCATTAAATTTATACTAGCACCTAAATCTGCTAATGCTTCTATTGAACTAAGACTACCCAGAAAACATGGAATTGTGAAACTTCCTGGATCAGATAGTTTTTCTGGTATCTTATTCAACAGCACTGCTGAACAATTAGCATTCATTGTAACAGCCGAGAGTTCTTCCATTTTCTTTCTATTCGTGATTAGATCTTTCAAGAATTTAGCATACCTTGGCATTCCTGAAATCACATCAATGAAAGGAAGATTTACATTTATCTGTTTAAACATATCCAAGAATTTGGATTGCTCGGCTTCAAGTTTTTCTTTCTTCATTTTACTCGGATAAGGAAGTGGTGGTTGGTATGGTTTAACATAAGGTTTATCTTTAACTGTGTTATCTTCATTAACCTTTTCAACTACCGGTTCTTTTTCCTTATCTTGATCAGGTTGTGGTTCTTGTGGAGTAGGAATAGTTTCATCAGAAGTTACTGGTATTTCAGGTGGTTTAAGTGTTGTACCACTTCTTGTGGTAATAGCTTTAGCTGTTTCATTCCGGGGGTTAGTATTTGTATCGCTTGGTAGACTTCCCGGTTTTCTTTCACCTATTAACCTTGCTAGGTTACTTACTTCTTGTTCTAGATTTTGAATAGAAGCTTGTTGATTTCTAAATGCTTGAGCATTTTGTTCATTGGTTTGTTTTTGAGATGTGAAAAACTGCGTTTGAGTTTCAACTAGCTTCGTCATCATATCTTCTAAATTTGGCTTTTTATCATCGGTTTGTTGTGGTGGTTTGTTTTGAAAATTCGGTCTTTGCTGATTGTAAGTATTATTGGATACTTGTTGATTGCTAGGACCTTGTTGGTTGTTGTATGGAATATTTCGGTTATAATTCTGGTTTTGATTGTAAATCGGTCTTGGCGGTTGATAATTATTCTGATAATTATTTCCAGGCCTTTGGTTTATGTATGAAATATTCTCTCTTTGTTCCATTGTTAATTCAATACTGAGACAATCTTTTGTCAAATGTGGTCCTCCACACTGCTCACAACTAATTCGTATAGAGTGAATATCTTTAGTCATCTTTTCCATTCGTCTTTCGAAAGCATCTATCTTTGCGGAAATGGAATCTAAGTCATGGCTAGAATCGGCTCTAGCTGCTTTAGATGATCTAATGATATCTTTTTCTTGGTGCCACTCATGTGAGTGGGAAGCAGTGTTATCAATAATTTTGTAAGCATCAGTTTCGGTTTTCTTCATAATAGAACCACCAGCTGCTATATCTATATCTTTCCTTGTAGTGATGTCGCATCCTCGGTAAAATATTTGTACTATTTGACAGGTGTCTAAACCATGTTGCGGACATCCTCTTAACAACTTTCCATATCTTGTCCACGCCTCATATAGAGTTTCATTTGGTTTCTGTGTGAACGTAACAATTTCTGCTTGAAGTCTTACGGCTTTAGATGCAGGAAAAAATTGTTTAAGAAATTTATCAATTAAAACGTCCCATGTATCGATCGCCCCTTCAGGTAACGATTCCAACCAATCTTTGGCTTCTCCCTTTAAAGTCCAGGGAAATAACATGAGATATATCTGTTCATCCTCCACTTCTCGGATTTTAAATAGTGTGCAGATCCTATTAAAGGTACGTAGATGTTCATTTGGATCTTCCTTCGGCGCACCACTAAATTGGCATTGATTAGTCACCATGTGTAAAATTTGTCCTTTGATTTCATAATCTGGCGCATTAATGTCTGGATGAGTAATTGCGTGACCTTGGCCAGTGCGTTTAGCTCTCATTCGGTCTTCCATACTTAAAGGTTCCAGATTCTCCATAATTGAATTTGTTGAATCGGTATCACTAGATGATTCTGATTTAATAGTTCGTTCCTCAACAATCTCTGTTTGAATGATTGGTGGTTCCGGAGGAAAGTTTAATGGTTCAGGATCTATGAACCGTTCCTGAATATTTTCTGGATTCTCAATTGTGAGGTTGGTTTCAAAAACTGGATTATCGGAAATTTGAACTGAAGTACTTGGTCGACTGGATGACGATTCTAAAGAAAAATCAACGGCGGTTATATTTGTTAAACGATGTCTTGATCGAGTTACAGGTGGTGAACGTACAAAAGGTGATGAACGTCTTGCTCGGTGCATTCACAGAATATCCTATTAGTTTTTAAAAGGAAAGAAAAATTATAATAAGTTATCCAATCAATAGACTTTTCTGATTTTGCCCACGTTTCGAATAGCCAAAAGATGCAGCAGAGGGGCAGGATTCGTTTGGTCTCAATATAATTGAGGACTGTTTGGCTCCAATAACCCGGTCCACGTACAAATCCAACTATTACTACGAACCAGAAAATTTTGATGTCTATCAATTTAACTACTTAAAATAAATTTTCGTAATTTTAAGAAATTTAGATAAGAAGTAGAAAAAATTCTAAGTCCTAAAACTAGAATAGCGAGAAATAAGAGAGAAAAAGAGTTCGTCGCAAAAGGTCGAAAAAGAAAAATGATTGAAAAATAAAAGGTGACGGAAAAATAAAAGAAACTTATAAAAACTTAAAAATACTTAACTAATTTAACCTTATTACTACAACTAACTTAAAATTATAATCGCAAATTGAAATTACTAATTGGAATGATAATTGATACATAGTAAAAGGTGTAAAAATATTAAAACTTACAAGAAAAACTAAATCCCAAATGGAAATATCTTAAAAAGAAACTAAAACTTAAAAAGGCGTCGCAAAATTCTAAAGCACCTAAATCTTAGTCTAAAGAAAAGGCACTTAAGAAATTCTACGGCAAAGCCTAAAAATCTAGGAGTAAAAATAACTATAGCAAAAACTAAGTTTAAAATTAATTATGAGCTAAAAATATAAAAGTTACGCTACAATGATTAAAAAGGTACAAAATATAAAAATATACAAAAAGTTGTAAAAAGTACAATTTTTATAAAAAATATTATTTTTATATTATTTATTTAATAAAAACTACTAATTTTACAATTTTAATAAAACTAATTAAACAAAATACATATATAAAGTAAAAAGTAAAAATAAAACTAAAATTAATAATAATAATAATAATAAAGTAATTAATAATAATAATAATAAATTAAAACCCGTGATTAGGGTTTTGTCCGTGTGTCAGAGGGCCTCCGCGAGTTGCGGTGAATAAAGAGGAAAACCCCGCGAGTCGCGGGGTTCAGAAAAACAGTTGACAAGTTTCACTTTTTACGCGTTTTTCTTTATTATTTTTTTTTTTTTTTTTTTTTTTTATGTTTTTAATTTAAATAAACGATTTTTAATAAAATTTATATTTTTATAAATTAAAATAAAGATAAAGAAACTTATAAAACTTAAATATTTAACAAAATCCTAAAAATACTTATATTTTTGTTTTTCTTTTTATATTTTTGAATGATTAAAACGTAATTTTTACAAAAACGACTTTTAATAAAAGTAAATAAAAATTTTTTTTTTTTTTATTAGCGTTGCGCTTCCGGCTTTTAAGATGTTGTCCCCGGCAGCGGCGCCAAAAATACTTGATGTTTCGCGAGGTGTATATAAAATAGTTATTAAATTTTAGCAGAAAATACTATTAAATACGATACAATTTTACACAAGATATTTATTTATTTATAGAATGGATATACTTAAACCTTGCTACAACACTTATAGGCAGTGTACCTAATCGTACAGTAGTGTAGTTTTTAGTAAGTCCGGTTCGTTCCACAGGGAGATCTTTAAGCAAAGCTCAACGCTATATTAGTTTACTTTTATTAAAATTACAAATATATATATAAGTAATATTATTATTATAAAGGGGGGGTTTTTACCGTTTAATGACCGGTTTGTCGATTTTAAAACTTTAGTCGCAGTTAAAACCTAATGTAAAATATAAAATAAATACAAGACTTTAAATTAAAGCGTAAAGTAAATAACGATAATGAAATTGCGAATAATAAAAATGCGATAAAATAAAATTGCGATAATTAAAAGTACGATAATTAAAAGTGCGATAAAATAAAATAACAATAAATAAAAGTGCGATAATTAGAAGTGCAATTAAATATAAAATAAAGGAAATTAAATATGAAATAAAAGAATTATGCTTATTTAAACTTCCGTAATCATGATGTTTGACGTGTTGATTTTAGTTTTATGCCCATGGGTTAATTGTCCTTTGTCCTGGATTATTCAATATGTCCGTCTGGTTTTTGTCCATAACAGTCCATCAGTCATAAATATAAATTGCAAGTGTCCTTGTCAAATTATTATTATACCCGAAGATAAATATTCCAACTAATTGGGGATTCGAATTGTAACAAGGTTTTAATACTTTGTTTAATGAATACACCAGGTTATCGACTGCGTGTAAACCAAGGTTTTACTACTTTGTTAACAATTACACCAATTACCCTTGAATGTAATTTCACCCCTGTTTTAATTATTCTAGTGGCTATTAATCCATTCCCGTGTCCGGTTAAATGAACGATTATTCGTACAAATAAATACCCCGCCCATCGTGTCCGATCGAGTGTATACGGTAATTTATAGGGACGCCCAATTGTAAATCTTTATATTAACATTAACAAACTTTCATTTAGTTAAACAAATATAAAGCCCATTAATAGCCCATAGCCTAGTTTCCACAAGTGTCGTTCTTTTGTCCAAACCCCAATTATGGTACAAAGCCCAATTACCCAATTTTAGTAATTAGCCCAACATCATGATTACTTCGTTTTAAACAAGCATAATAATAACTTAGCTACGAGACATTAATATAAAAAGGTTGAACATAACTTACAATGATTAAAAATAGCGTAGCGTTACACGGACAGAATTTCGACTTACACCCTTACAACATTCGCTAACATACCCTTATTATTAGAATTATAATTAAAATTAAAATATAAATTATAAATATAAATATATATTACTTCGTATGAAGAGAAGAAAAAAATGATTGTTATTTTGATCAGAATTCGGGTTGATTTATAGCCAGGAATGATTTTTGGGGCTCCGCGACTCGCGGCCAAATAGCCTTAAAACTCCGCGAGTCGCGGAGAGGTATTTTCACTTTACACCCTTGGAGTTTCTGGCTGCCGACGGTTTTAATAATATATATATATAATATATATATAATTAATATAATTAATTATATATTATATTATATTTATATACATAGTTAACTTGTAATTTTTAGTCCGTTGCGTCGAGCGTTAAGAGTTGACTCTAGTCCCGGTTCCGGATTTTCGAACGTCCTCGCGTATAATTTAATATCTTGTACTTTGCGTTTTGAATCTTGTACTCTTGTGATTTCGAGACGTTTCTTATCAATAATTGGAACCTTTTTGATTGTCTTTTGTTCTTTTGAGCTTTTTGGTCGTTTGCGTCTTCAAATCGTCGAATCTGTCTTTTGTCTTCACCTTTTATTATTTAAACGAATATCACTTGTAAATAGAACAATTGCAACTAAAAGCTTGTCTTTCTTGAGGAATAATGCTATGAAATATATGTTCGTTTTTAGCATTATCAATAATTTATATAATTAATTATATATTATATTATATTTATATACATAATTAATTTGTAACTTTCGCTCCGTTGCGTCGTGCGTTGAGAGTTGACTCATGTCCCAGTTCCGGATTTTCGAACGTCCTTTCGTACTATTTTATATCGTGTACTTTGCGTTTTGCGTCTTGTACTCTTGTCATTTTTAGACGTTTCTCATCAATAATTTGAACCTTTTTTATTGTATCTTGTACTTTTTAGCTTTTTGGACCTTTGCGTCTTCAATTCGTTGAATCTGCCTTTTGTCTTCACCTTTTAATATTTAAACGAATATCACTTGTAAATAGAACAATTGCAACTAAAATCTTGTCTTTCTTGAGGAATAATGCTATGAAATATGTGTTCATTTTTAGCATTATCATAGCCCATAGTCCAATTTCCCAAGTGTCAGTCTTTTGTCCAAACCCCAATTATGGTACAAAGCCCAATAACCCCGTCTTTAATATTTAGCCCAACATCACGATTACTTCGATTTAAATAAGCATAATAATAACTTAGCTACGAGACATTAATTTAAAAAGGTTGAACATAACTTACAATGAGTATTAATCGCGTAGTGTTACACGAACTTAATTTCGACTTACAAACTTAAAATATTCGCCACTATAACCTTATTATTATTAACTTAAAATTAAAATTAAAATTAAAATTTAAATATAAATATATATTGAGAGTATGATGATAGATGGATATATATTGTGTAAAAATTCGTCGACCAAACACTTCAATTTATAGGACCTGACCTGCTACAGCAAGCCATGCGATCGCATAGGATTTAGGCAGGATGGCCATGCGATCGCATGGCAGCCTTTTCCTGCACACAATGATTCCAAAACGTGGGCTGCACGTATTTATTTAATATATAATATGATATATATAATTTTATATAATTAATTATATATTATATTATATTCTTGTGCATTGTTGACTTGTAATTTTAGCTCCGTTGCGTCGCGCGTTGATAGTTGGTTCATGTCCCGGTTCCGGATTTTCGAACGTCCTTGCGTACTATTTAATATTTTGTACTTTGCGTTCCGCGGCTTGTACTCTTGTAACTTTTAGATATTTCTCATCAATAATTTGAACCTCTTAGATTTTACTTTGTACTTTCTAGCGTTTTGGTCATTTGCGTCTTCAATTCGTCGAATCTGTCTTTTGTCTTCACCTTTTATTATTTAAACGAATATCACTTGTAAATAGAACAATTGCAACTAAAAGCTTATCTTTCTTGAGGGATAATGCTATGAAATATATGTTCGTTTTTAGCATTATCACTGATGGTAAAATGGTTCCATGCACATCATCTGTGTCTGGAATTACCATTGAAATTGACAGCCATTCCTTCCCTTTAACCTGTTTGTTGATGCCTATACCTAGCTTTGATGTAGTCATAGGCATGATTTGGTTAAGAGCTAATAGGGCTAATATTAATTGTGATAAGAATATGATTTCTTTCCGTTTGGCCGATGGATTCCGAGTGATAGCTAGGGGAGAGCGCAGTGGATATAACTTTTCTATGGTTTCTCTAATGAAAGCTCAGAAGGCGATATCAAAAGGGTGTGACTCATTCTTAGCCTACGTGATCGATGTAAAGAAAGAAAAGAAACAGGTGATCGATATTCCTGTTGTGTTCGAATTCCCAGAAGTGTTTCCAGATGATTTAACAGGGTTACCTCCAGTACGTGAAGTATAAAATTGATTTGGTTCCAGGTGCTACGCCAGTTGCAAAAGCTCCTTACAGATTAGATTAAAAAGATAATAGTTTTGATAGATATTTTTTTTACCTTTTCAATCGAAATTTTTGTGCTCCGTACATATAAATTAGAACAGAAAATAAATAATTATCGAATTTTTTTTATCAAGTTTCAAACAGTTAATGACCGAAATAAATAAATGGATTCAATTTTAAAATATGGGATTTTTCTGAATTAAGTTTATCCGTAACTGTTTAGCAATGGACCACGATATCACAATTCGAGTAATAGTGTCGGCAAGGAACACTGCTATTGAATCCGTGATATTTCAAACTCAATTATTTCACTGCTACTAGTTCACATGTCATTATTAATTATTATTATAATACTATAATTACATTAAGATTTAAATGATACATATGTATGTATCTGTGTTTGAGATAGAATAATAACACCCACATCCACACCCTCTCCTCCTTTCAACTGACACCCATTTGATTACCACCTTATCAAACACCTTCTTCACCCTCAAAACCCATTACGGCTATGCTCCTGCATAAACATTCGACACCACCATATTACTACTACACAAGCTATTGCTTTGTTTTTGTGAACCACCTCAAAACACAATACACAGTCACCATCGACTTCCACTCTCATCAATATGGAACCACCATCGGTAACACCTTTCTACTTGAAGCCACCTTTATCACCACCTTGATCACTAGTTTCACGACACCATCATCAACCTCAAAACACCACCCCGATCATTATCTTTTGCTCGACAAACTTTGATCACCCAAGCCACAACCTGAATAAATTTTCGGTCTTAATTACTAACCGATCACTACTTTTCTCTACCATGGCAACCATCACATAAACACCCTCACTGCTCGCTGCTACTTATTGTTTCGGTTAAAACGACCCAAACCAACACCACCCTATAATCATCATACCCAAAAGATCATTCTTGAACCCACACTTTCTATATCTTCTGTTCTGACGGAATATCAACCACACCCTCACCTTAATGCTTGTATCATACTGCTTTTTATTCCTGCTTATTTGTTGCCCTCGTCAAAACCCACCACTGTACGAGTACAAGGTAACACCAACACAAACCACTATCTTCTTGTTACTTTCTGTTTACTAGTTCATCCAAGTAACCCAATTAACCATCGACAATCATCAAACGGTTTTCAAATTTCTATTTCCTGTTTCGGTTACATCACCACCACACGACCACCTTCTTCTCTCTCTCCCTTGAAAACCATTATAACAGCCACCATCACTTACGATTTCCATTGTTGCTGCCTTAATAATAAAACGTGAAGATAATGGAAGACAAACACCGAGGTTGCAGCTGGTTACTATGGGCTTTGCTACTGCAACTACGAACTAGTATTGTAGCTATTCAACGACCCGCTTAACCACCTTTCATCACCCCTAAACTGCCTAACTGTTACGATAATAATTGTTGTTTACTAGCTGATAAAACTACTACTAACCGTTTTGCTGTTCAAACCACACATTCACCATCACTACAATCTTTGCTCGTTTTCTATTTTTCTGTTTCAAACAAACTAAAATCGAAACCCAATTATTAAAGTAGATCATAGGAATGATGAAGACAAGATAATGATAATTGAGAAGATAATTGATGATGATTAGATGATGAGGTAATAGATGATGTTATAGTTTTATGTTTTAAAAATACTAAATGTCGACTCCTGTTGCCCACTAGCAACCTCTGATTCCTTTATTCCATCCACCGACACTTTTTGTGTTTATTTTCTCGCTAGTGCTACTGCAAACATGTATCAAAACAAAAAGATACTAGCTTGGACTGTAGTAAACTCTTTTGGGCCATTTGATATTGTTTAATGGGCTTTTACTGCTGGGCCGAGAAATACTTTCAGTTGGGCCATGAATGATTTACCTGTTGGACCGAGACTCATTTTCGTTTTGGACTATAAATGATAATGATAATGTAACGTGAGATGATAATAGGAATGATAGTAATATTTCGCTGTTAAGAATGGAAATGGATTGAAGGATTAAGATGATGATGTTATGATCATATTGATGATTAGGATGTTAGATGATTAGGAGGGTGTCATGTTATGGATGTGATGATACGCAAGATGATTATTATGATGGTGATAAAATGATGTTATAATGATAGTATATGATGATGATAATGGTTGTGTTGATGATAATACGATATAACGAATGATGATTAGGAATGAAGATGTAAGATAGTGATAATTATATTAAATGATGATGGGAACGATGATGATACACGATTATGATTCACAATGATGTGATGATCGAAAATAAAGATGATGAATAAATAAATGGATTCTGTAAAAAGAAAAACTAAATTGTGGGATAAAACAATTTCGATCTGTATTATACTAGGAAATTAGAAATGGAAGAATGGTTAAGGATGTTATCGAGTTAGCGGGACGTTGCGGGTTCGAGCCCTGTCTGGGGCATTTTGTTTTTGGAAAACCTTATGAGGTAGTTATTGTTATCATTATTATTATTATTTTCATTAACATGATTTTATATATAATTTTATTTACATTAATTTTATTATCATTACTATTATCATTAATATTATTATTATTACATTATTATTATTACTACAAACATAATAACATTAATTACATAAATATTTACATATAACAAATTGATTTAACAAAATAATATAATTATATAGATAGATATATGTATTAGTATAACGATATGTATAAATATTAAATATACAAAATAAATATATATATAATCTTAAAATAACAAATATATTACTAAATTAAATAAGTAATATATATAAACTAGTTTGATCATTATTACATGTTAATTATATGTGTTAATATACATACTCGATATAGGTTCGTGAATCCAAGGCCAACCCTACACTTGTTCAATGACGTCATATGTATTTTTACTACAAAATACAGTATTGTGAGTTTCATTACTCCCCTTTTAAATGCTTTTGCAATATATATTTTTGGGACTGAGAATACATGCGCTATTTTTATAACTGTTTTACGAAATAGACACAAGTAATCGAAACTACATTATATGGTTGAATGATCGAAGCCGAATATGCCCCTTTTGCTTGGTAGCCTAAGAATTAGTAAACCAGTCTACTAATTGACGCGAATCCTAAAGATAGATCTATTGGGCCCAACAAACCCCATCCGTTGTAGCGGATGCTTTAGTACTTCGAAATTTATATCATGTCCGATGGATGTCCCGGAATGATGAGGATATTCTTATATGCATCTTGTTAATGTCGGTTACCAGGTGTTCAATCCATATGAATGATTATTTTGTCTCTATGCATGGGACGTATATTTATGAGAAATGAAAATGAAAATCTTGTGGTCTATTAAAATTATGGAAATGATCGATTATGATAAACTAATGAACTCACCAACCTTTTGGTTGACACTTTAAAGCATGTTTATTCTTAGGTATTAAAGAAATCTTTCACTGTGCATTTGCTCATTTTAAAGATATTACTTGGAGTCATTCATGGCATATTTCAAAAGACGTTGCATTCGAGTCATTAAGTTTATCAAGATTGATAAGAAGTCTTTCATAGTTTGAATATATTATGAGACAGTATGCATGCCGTCAACTTTCGTTGTAATGAAAGTTTGCCTTTTAAAAACGAATGCAATGTTTGTAAAATGTATCATTTAGAGGTCAGATACCTCGCGATGTAATCATATGTTATTGTATTCGTCCTTATAGATTAGGACGGGTCTCTACATGTGGTATCAGAGCGGTGGTCTTAGCGAACCAGGTCTGCATTAGTGTGTCTAACTGATAGTCGTTAGGATGCATTAGTGAGTCTGGACTTCGACCGTGTCTGCATGTCAAAAAGTTTTGCTTATCATTTCGTGTCGAAAATTACCTGCTTATCATTCTTAGGGAATCACTTGCTTATCATTCTTAGTCTAGACATATCTTACTGCATTGATTGCATGAATAGTTTATAGACAAAATTCATATCTTAGCATATCTGATAATTCATATCTTAGCTTATCTGTTACTGTAGACTTGCCTGACATACTCCGTAAATTCCTCTGTAATCTACGAAATATTTTATTCTATATATATAGATATTCTATGCAATTATAATACCATCCGATAACCGAAATTCATTTCATATCGAAAAATCATTTATTCAATCGTACAAAATGGAATTCGTCATTAATTCAAGTCCCTCGGATTCCGAAATGGAATCCCATTCAAGCTCCGAAAGCAGTGTGACCGGAATGGATCAACCAATCAGCCATCATCAATTCTGGATGAATTGGGGATGGGTTCGTAGTCAACTTAATCAATGGAGAGGCGCAGAAGGTGATCCCTTCCACTAACCGAATTCACCTCTTGATGAAGAACCTGAAGCACTTACCGGCGAACCTGTTTGTAACACCATTTTCACCCTCATTTCCCGAATATCTCACCACGGCTATATCATAACTCAGATTCTAAACCTTATTCATTCACTCGTTCTTACCGACAATCATCCCGGAGTAATAAGTCAACGAACTATGCGCCCGAGTTGTAGCCTTGAAAAAATATGGTGCAAAATGTACTAGCTTCAGCAACATCAACGGCACCAACAGTACCACCAACATTAATACCAGTACCATTAACAACACACGCTTCAACATCACAATCTGTATCTCGAGCATAATCATCATTCTACATGACGTTCTACATCATTTATCTTCGTTCGACATGACGGTTATGTAATCTCTAATGTTTTAGAGATTATGTATTCTAGTTCTAACGGTAAAACAAATGAGATTAATATTATATTAACTCATTAAATCTATGATTACATCTGAAGAAAATATATATGTAAGTATATTTTCATAAAGATTATAATTAAAAATTCTTTTGTACAAACGGTTAATGGTGAAAATATTTTAACGGGTAGGTAATACCCTAGAAATATTTAGATTTCACATTAATAAGTTACACTGTACATTCTTCGAATCTGATTCAACGGTCATTTACTATTCTACTTACATCCACAGATATACGTATCCGTTCACCGCAGAATAACCCTTTTCATTCAATTTCATATTTGGATTTTGACCTATCAGAATCAAACAAGTGGCATAATGAAGAAAACATTGGACAAAATAAAATTTGTCAGAAACAAACAAATTAACTATGAGAAATTTTGTTAAGAATTCACACTAACAAAATCCTAGCTAACTGTTCCTAGCTAACTGTAAATTCCTTATTACATTTTATTATCGCAATTTATTTATCGCAGTTTATTTATCGCAATTTATATTCTCGCAATTTTATTTATCGTCATTTAATTTCTGTTATTTATTTTACGCACTTTATTTATCGTCATTTAAATACTGTTAATTACGCATTTTAAATATCGGGACATGTATACAATGTTTTGACATATCATATCGACGTATCTATATATATTATTTGGAATAACCATAGACACTCTATATGCAGTAATGATCGAGTTAGCTATACATGGTTGAGGTTGATTCTATAATAATATATATACTTTGAGTGGTGATCGAGTCTGAGACATGTACACGGGTCACGATACGTATTACTTAATTCGAATATTATATATTAAACTATATATGAATTATTGGACTGTTAACTGTGGACTATCGACTGTGGACTAATAACATTGGACAATTAAAATGAATTAAAATATTGATTATAACATATGAAACTAAATATTTCTTCAAGTTTGCCACTTGAGTTCATTTTAAACCTCATTTGTATCTTGACGATTACAATCTGCGTTCAAACCTTTCATGATTCTTGAAAACACCTCAATCGAGAGGATGAACCAACCGCACTTCATTTATGGAAGAAAAGATTGATGCATATAGTGTTGCACCTGAAAAACACTCAAAATTTGAGTAAACGTTTAACACATAGCTGTGCTAATTCCTTTAATGTTATTATTACCGAAAATAACTTTGCAACTCCTGATCGAGATAGCCAGTTTTGTCACAGCTCCAGCAACTCAACTTTGACTTTTCGTTCGAAACAACCTTATTATAACCTTGATATATATACGTGCTCTTTTATTGTTACCGAGGAATCTTTTATATTCCACTAAATTACCAGCAGACGTACCAGCAACCTCGTTGCTCCTTGGCTTAAATCTCTACGACAAATCAATATATTTATCTATTGAAGTCTTATCATGAACTCATCGGTATCTCGTAACGATAATTAACATACCAAATACCGGAAGGCATCAAACGATAATCTCAAAATTCTCAGCGATTCTACGACAGCAATTTTATATATATATATATATATATATATATATATATATATATATATATATATATATATATATATATATATATATACATACATATAACTTCTATCTCCTGGATTCACGAACTTCAATTCTGAATTTCTGAAAAGCGCTTTAGCCTATGAATCAGTTTCCTGAGTTTTGAAAAAAAAAAAAAAAAAACTGATGAAGCAGTGAAAACTGGAGACTGTCTTAACAGTCAAAAGTTTGATAATAACGAATTGAGTAAACCATGAAGGAGACTCTGTACAAATCACAAGGACTAAACTTGTACATAAAGAATCCTGATGATTCTGTTTCTGATGAAATCTTTAGCGAATACCTTACTCCTTAACCGCTCTAAATCATCGTGAATGAATTTCTTCATCACAATTTGATTCTGAAATTCTAAGATGTCATTGTATCTTTCTTTATTAATATCCTCAATATTTATGAAGATATCTTCATAAATATTCTTGTTCGATATTAATTATCTCTCCGCTCTATCCGTGTTATATCATAAAAGAAACTGTTTTAGTTTCTAAAAATCTGAAAAATTCGAGTTTGAATTATGAATGATTTTGAAGCAGTGTTGGAAATTGATGCATGAGTTAGTATAATATAATGACACTTGATCAATGTGATTATATTACAGTAAGTCATGCTGAGTTTCTAATGAAACGTGATGATTCACAGATCATAACGTCATCATGTGCCATGTTACACGACTCTTACATTCTACTAAATCTCTAAACAAAAGAATATATTTTCTTGATAATTCTATCTTTTCCAGTGACTTCTAATAATTTGGCAAATGTTTCAGAAATATGAATTGAAGTATAAAAGATGAGAGTTGTAGAAATAATGGGATGAAAGAAGTTCATTTATAGTGAAATAACCGACAGAGTAATCGAAGCAGATCACTGTATTTAATTATAGAAATCTTAATTTCCTTATTCGCCGAAGAATCAAATCTTTTAGATTTCGAAGATTTTCTTTAAATCCCTTGAATTCCGGAATTCAACCATGACTAGTCAAAAGTTATGATGAAACATGTCTTTCTCATTTCACTAATTAGCGATAGCTTCATTCGTACAAATCGAGTAATCAAATTATTTATTCCATATTACTCAATGATGATAAAACTCTATTTATCAACTCATATTTGTCATGAAAACATTTTTATTGTTAGCCATGACAACCGCGATCAAATTTCGGGACGAAATTTCTTTAACGGGTAGGTACTGTGATGACCCAAAAATTTCTGACCAAATTTAAACTTAATCTTTGTATGATTTCGACACGATAAGCAAAATCTGTAAAGTTGAGTCTAAAAAAGTTTGAACTATTTTCATATATTCATGTGATCTTCGACTGTCCCCGATGATTCACGAACCATTGCTTGTAAAAATGTGGATATATATAAATATGTGTATATATAAATATATGTATATATATAATAACATGAACATTAATAAACTATTATATACATTTATTGTTATAAATAAATATGTACAATAAAATACATTGTAATAAAAACTATTATTTTATATGTATATTTCTTGTATATATATATATATATATATATATATATATATATATATATATATATATATATATTAATTTAATTATTTAATATATATTTATTTGCGTAGTAAATTTGTTATTTAAAACTGTTTATATATATACATAGTGTATATTAAATATAATTAATTTTGAGCTTAAATGGTAAATGTCTGTAATTTTCGGTTGACGTTTAATTATTTTTAAAATAGGTCTAATATATATATATATATATGAAGTTCTAAAATAAAAGTTGTTCCAAAATTTGATTAAAAAGATAATAGTTTTGATAGATATTTTTTTTACCTTTTCAATCGAAGCTTTTGTACTCCGTACATATAAATTAGAACAGAAAATAAATAATTATCGAATCTTTTTGATCAGGTTTCAAACAGTTAATGACCGAAATAAATAAATGGATTCAATTTTAAAATATGGGATTTTTCTGAATTAAGTTTATCCGTAACTGTTTAGCAATGGACCACGATATCACAATCCGAGTAATAGTGTCGGCAAGGAACACTGCTATTGAATCCGTGATATTTCAAACTCAATTATTTCACTGCTACTAGTTCACATGTCATTATTAATTATTATTATTATAATACTATAATTACATTAAGATTTAAATGATACATATGTATGTATCTGTGTTTGAGATAGAATAATAACACCCACACCCACACCCTCTCCTCCTTTCAACCGACACCCATTTGATCACCACCTTATCAAACACCTTCTTCACCCTCGAAACCCATTACGGCTATGCTCCTGCATAAACATTCGACACCACCATATTACTACTACACAAGCTATTGCTTTGTTTTTGTGAACCACCTCAAAACACAATACACAGTCACCATCGACTTCCACTCTCATCAATATGGAACCACCATCGATAACACCTTTCAACTTGAATCCACCTTTATCACCACCTTGATCACTAGTTTCACGACACCATCTTCAACCTCAAAACACCACCCCGATCATTATCTTTTGCTCGACAAACTTTGATCACCCAAGCCACCACCTGAATAAATTTTCGGTCTTAATCACTAACCGATCACTACTTTTCTCTACCATGGCAACCATCACACAAACACCCTCACTGCTCGCTGCTACTTATTGTTCCAGTTAAAACGACCCAAACCAACACCACCTTATAATCATCATACCCAAAAGATCATTCTTGAACCCACGCTTTCTATATCTTCTGTTCTGACCGAATATCAACCACACCCTCACTTTAATGCTTGTATCATACTGCTCTTTATTCCTGCTTATTTGTTACCCTCGTCAAAACCCACCACTGTACGAGTACGAGGTAACACCAACACAAACCATTATCTTCTTGTTACTTTCTATTTACTAGTTCATCCAAGTAACCCAATTAACCATCGACAATCATCAAACTGTTTTCAAATTTCTATTTCCTGTTTCAGTTACATCACAACCACACGGCCACCTTCTTCTCTCTCTCCCTTGAAAACCATTAAAACAGCCACCATCACTTACGATTTCCATTGTTGCTGTCTTAATAATAAAACTTGAAGATAATGGAAGACAAACACCGAGGTTGCAGCTGGTTACTATGGGCTTTGCTACTGCAACTACGAACTAGTATTGTAGCTATTCAACGACCCGCTTAACCACCTTTCATCACCCCTAAACCGCCTAACTGTTACGGTAATAATTGTTGTTTACTAGCTAATAAAACTACTACTAGCCGTTTTGCTGTTCAAACCACTCATTCACCATCACTACAATATTTGCTCGTTTTCTATTTTTTTGTTTCAAACAAACTAAAATCAAAACCTAATTATTAAAGTAGATCATAGGAATGATGAAGACAAGATAATGATAATTAAGAAGATAATGGATGATGATTAGATGATGAGGTAATAGATGATGTTATAGTTTTATGTTTTAAAAATACTAAATGTCGACTCCTGTTGCCCACTTGCAACCTCTGATTTCTTTATTCCATCCACCGACACTTCTTGTGTTTATTTTCTCGCTAGTGCTACTGCAAACATGTATCAAAACAAAAAGATACTAGATTGGACCGTAGTAAACTCTTTTGGGCCGTTTGATATTGTTTAATGGACTTTTACTGCTGGGCCGAGAAATACTTTCAGTTGGGCCATGAATGATTTACCTGTTGGGCCGAGACTCATTTTCGTTTTGGACTATAAATGATAATGATAATGTAACGTGAGATGATAATAGGAATAATAGTAATATTTTGCTGTTAATAATGGAAATGGATTGAAGGATTAAGATGATGATGCTATGATCATATTGATGATTAGGATGTTAGATGATTACGAGGGTGTCATGTTATGGATGTGATGATACGCGAGATGATTATTATGATGGTGATAAAATGATGTTATAATGATAGTATATGATGATGATAATGGTTGTGTTGATGATAATACGATATAACGAATGATGATTAGGAATGACGATGTAAGATAGTGATAATTATATTAAATGATGATGGGAACGATGATGATACACGATTATGATTCACAATGATGTGATGATCGAAAATAAAGATGATGAATAAATAAATGGATTCTATAAAAAGAAAAACTAAATTGTGGGATAAAACAATTTGGATCTGTTTTATACTAGGAAATTAGAAATGAAAGAATGGTTAAGGATGTTATCGAGTTAGCGGGATGTCGCGGGTTCGAGCCCTGTTTGGGGCATTTTTATTTTGAAAAAGCTTATGAGGTAGTTATTGTTATCATTATTATTATTATTTTCATTAACATGATTTTATATATAATTTTATTTACATTAATTTTATTATCATTACTATTATCATTAATATTATTATTATTACATTATTATTATTACTACAAACATAATAACATTAATTACATAAATATTTACATATAACAAATTGATTTAACAAAATAATACTAATTATATAGATAGATATATGTATTAGTATAACGATATGTATAAATATTAAATATACAAAATAAATATATATATAATCTTGAAATAACAAATATATTACTAAATTAAATAAGTAATATATATAAACTAGTTTGATCATTATTACATGTTAATTATATGTGTTAATATACATACTCGATATAGGTTCGTGAATTCGAGGTCAACCCTACACTTGTTCAATGACGTCATATGTATTTTTACTATAAAATACAGTATTGTGAGTTTCATTACTCCCTTTTTAAATGTTTTTGCAATATATATTTTTGGGACTTAGAATACATGCGCTATTTTTATAACTGTTTTACGAAATAGACATAAGTAATCGAAACTACATTATATGGTTGAATGATCGAAGCCGAATATGCCCCTTTTGCTTGATAGCCTAAGAATTAGTAAACCAGTCTACTAACTGACGCAAATCCTAAAGATAGATCTATTGGGCCCAACAAACTCCATCCGTTGTAGCGAATGCTTTAGTACTTCGAAATTTATATCATGTCCGATGGATGTCCCGGAATGATGGGGATATTCTTATATGCATCTTGTTAATGTCGGTTACCAGGTGTTCAATCCATATGAATGATTATTTTATCTCTATACATGGGACGTATATTTATGAGAAATGAAAATGAAAATCTTGTGGTCTATTAAAATTATGGAAATGATCGATTATGATAAACTAATGAACTCACCAACCTTTTGGTTGACACTTTAAAGCATGTTTATTCACAGGTATTAAAGAAATTTTCTGATGTGCATTTGCTCATTTTAAAGATATTACTTGGAGTCATTCATGGCATATTTCAAAAGACGTTGCATTCGAGTCATTAAGTTCATCAAGATTGATAAGAAGTCATTCATAGTTTGGATATATTATGAGACAGTATGCATGCCGTCAACTTTCGTTGTAATGAAAGTTTGCCTTTTAAAAACGAATGCAATGTTTATAAAATGTATCATTTAGAGGTCAGATACCTCGCGTTGTAATCATATGTTATTGTATTCGTCCTTATGGATTAGGACGGGTCTCTACATGAGAAACAATTTGCAGGTCCCGAAATTGTTCAAATAACTGCAGAAAAAGTTGAAATTGCACGTGAGAAGTTAAAAGCAGCCAGAGACTGACAAAAGATGTATGCTGATCCGCGTAGATGTCCGATAACATTTAATGTAGGGGATCAAGTGTATCTGAAAGTTTTACCATGGAAAGGGGTGATCAAGTTTGGTAAGCGTGGTAAGCTAGCTCCGAGATATATTGGGCCATTTCCGATCAAAGAAATTTTGAATGATCAAACTGTTGTTTTAGATCTTCCATCAGAATTAGCAGGAATACACAATACGTTCAATGTTTGTTATTTAAGAAGGTGTAAAGTAGACGATGAAAGTCAGATTCTTCCATTGAAAGACTTGAAAGTTGATTTGACCAAGAAATTAGTAGAAGAGCCGATTAGAATAGTGGATAAGAAAGTCACAAGGCTAAGAAAGAAACAGATTCCTATGGTGTTAGTGGAATGGTTGCATAGTTTAGGTTCCAACCCGACGTGGGAAACCGAGGAGTTAATGAGAGCGCGCTATCCTCAGTTATTTGACCTTGACCAGATTCCGAGGACGGAATCTTCTTAAGGGGTAGATTTGTAACATCCTCAACCGGGCCTAGCTGTAAGATTACTAGTTTGCCCTTAAGTTGGTGTTGTGTTATTATATACTTATATCTTTTATTTAATGTTTATTATTATTTAATGATATGGTTAGGACCAGTTTGTGACAAGGGTCATAGAACAGGTTTGTTTATTTAATTTGGACTTCATTTGGGTTGCCAAATGATGTACGAAAGATATAAGATAACTGATAAATACCCGTGTGTCACACAGTGTGGGAATTAACCACAATTTAGTGACTAGTCTGTGTTCTTTCTTTCCATTTCTAGACCCTTCTTCTCAAAACACCATACCTTCACTCTCACTTACATCAAAACCCTAATCTAGAATCCTTGTTCTTGAGCTTGAATCTTTCTTACTATCTTGTTCCTTGTGTTTTACTGATTCTATCAAGGTAAGATTTATAGCATTTCATGCTTTAATCTTCAAGAAAATTGGGTTTTGTGTTAGTTTTTACAAAATGAGTAATTTGGGTCAAAATGGTTAGATTTGATGTTGTTTGAGTCCAAATCTTGTGAGTTTATGTTTCTTAATGTATAGTGTCTTCGGTTTGGTCAGTTTTGAGGTCATAATCGAGCTCTAGAGCAAGAATTGGTCGATTTTAGGTGAAACCCATCACTTTGGCTTTAGCTTCTGCAGATAAACACAGTCGGCCGAGTGTGTCGAGACACTCGACCGACCGACTCAACCATCGACCGAGTGTGTAAGACCCACGGCTGAGTGTGTCTGTGAGAGACCATCGACCGAGTGACTAGACACTCGGCCGAGTGAGTGAAGACAGTCGGCCGACTGTCTATGACAGTCGACCGAGTGTCTTTGGCAGTGAAATATTTTACCAAGTGTTGATTTTTAGCCGTTATGCTGCCCGTTTGTATTTTGATGTCTAGGATGTAAATTTTGAAAGTGCATAAGTTAAGCAAAAAATTTTAGCGGACACCTTTTCTGACAAAAATTTCTGTATTATGTTATTTGATGATAATGGACAGTAACTAACTTGATTTGCCTTATGCTCAGGTGATAAAGATAAGGAAGCAGCTCAGTAGTAGATTATCTGAGCTGGTTGTTGGTAATTGGTGAGTGAGACTAACTGGAGAATATAGTATATAGAAGCATGTTATATTATGATTGCCATGCTTGTTAGATATACTTATTGTTGTGGTTAGTTAGTACTTGTGATGACTGCATGTTAGTAGATGCTTATCTGCTGGAGCCCAGTGCGTCCCTATTATGTGGTAGCGTCGATAGGAGAGATCAACCTGCGGGTTGGGTTCCTCTGTGGTAGCCTAGACAACCGTGGTGTATATATATGTGAATGACGCGTCTGTCGCGTGTGGATTATGTATATACATACGGTGGTGGAGGAACTTCTGGTAAGCCCCAGTCCGATCAGCTGGTGGTTAATGGTTTGGCCGAGCCTCCAGAGTCTCTGTAGACGGCACTTGGGTGATGTTTGTGTGTTAGACTATGTGACATGATTAGTATAACACTTGTGTATGCTATAACATGTAGTTAGTCGTACTCACTTAGCTTCGTGCTAATTCCCCTTGATGTTATGCGAGGGGTATATGAAATAGTATTAATTTTTACAAGGAAATACTATTAAATACGATACAATTTTACACAAGATATTTATTTATTTATAGAATGGATATACCTAAACCTTGCTACAACACTTATAGGCAGTGTACCTAATCGTACAGTAGTGTAGTTTTTAGTAAGTCCGGTTCGTTCCACAGGGATCTTTTAAACAAGCTTAACGCTATATTTTTAAAAACTATATTTGTAAAAATACAAAAATATATAAGTAATATTATTATTATAAAAAGGAGGTTTTTACCGTTTAATGACCGGTTTGTCGATTTTAAAACTTTTAGTCGTAGTTAAAACCTAATGTAAAATATTAATTATATAAAAGACTTAATTTAAAACGTAAATTAAATAACGATAATGAAATTGCGATAAATAAAAGTGCGATAAAATAAAATTGCGATAATTAAAGAGTACGATAATTAAAAATGCAATTAAATAAAATGACAATAAATAAAAGTGCAATAATTAAAAGTGCAATTAAATATGAAATATATAAATTATGCTTATTTAAACTTCCGTAATCATGATGTTTGACGTGTTGATTTTAGTTTTATTACCATGGGTTAATTGTCCTTTGTCCTGGATTATTCGATATGTCCATACGGATTTGTCCATAATAGTCCATCAGTCATAATCATAAAGTGCGAAAGTCTTCGTCAAATTATTCTTATTCCCGAAGTCAAATATTCCAACTAATTGGGGATTCGAATTGTAACAAGGTCTTAATACTTTGTTTAATGAAAACACCAGGTTATCGACTACGTGTAGACCAAGGTTTTACTACTTTATTAACAATTACACCAATTACCCTTGAATGTAATCCACACTTGTTTCAACAAGTCTATTAACTATTAATCCAGTTTCGTGTCCGGTAAAATGAATAATTATTGGTATTTATAGATATCCCGCCCACCGTACCCAGTCAAGCGTATGTGGTTATATATAAATACGTCAAATTATAAGTCTATATATTAAATCAACGAGGTATCATTTAGTTAATATAAAACCCATTAATAGCTCATAGTCTAATTTCTACAAGTGTCGTTCTTTTGTCTAAACCCCAATTATGGTCCAAAGCCCAATTATGGTCCAAAGCCCAATTATGGTCCAAAGCCCAATTACCCAAATTTAATATTTAGCCCAACATCACGATTACTTCGGCATTAAATAAGCATAATAATAACTTAGCTACGAGACATTAAATTAAAAATATCATTAACCATAACTTACAGTGATTAAAAATAGCGTAGCGTTACACGGACAGAATTTCGACTTACACCCTTACAACATTCGCTAACATACCTTTATTATTAGAATTTAAAATTAAAATTAAAATTAAAATTATAATATAAATATATATATATTTACGTATGAATGAGAAGAGAAAAAGATAGGATAAAATCATCACTAAACTGCGAAATTTATAGGACCTGGACTGAAAAAGTGTGCCATGCGATCGCATGGCTTTTGTGCCTCCAGGCCATGCGATCGCATGGGGGTAGGTACCAGCTCACATATTTTTGTTTTCAAGCTTGTCGACGTTTTAATAAATAAATATAATATATAAATAATTATAAGAATTATTTAAATATTATATTATATTTATGTGCATAGTTGACTTGTAATTTTTAGTCCATTGCGTCGAGCGTTGAGAGTTGACTCTGGTCCCGGTTCCGGATTTTCGAACGGCCTTGCGTATAATTTAATATCTTGTACTTTGCGTTTCGCGTCTTGTACTCTTATAATTTTGAGACGTTTCTCATCAATAATTTGAACCATTTTAATTGTACTTTGTACTTTTGAGCTTTTTGGTCGTTTGTGTCTTCAATTCGTTGAATCTGTCTTTTGTCTTCACCTTTTATTATTTAAACGAATATCACTTGTAAATAGAATAATTGCAACTAAAAGCTTGTCTTTCTTGAGGGATAATGCTATGAAATATATGTTCGTTTTTAGCATTATCACAACTCCATCTCCTCCCTGCAGGTTATTAGCTTTTGTAGATATCGTGTTTTGGGGAGCAGAAGGACATGGTGATGTTATGTTTGACAATGAAGAAACTCTGATGTGTCTTTTCTGTTAAACCAAATTTGGTTGTAATGTCATGTGACACTAGATGTAATAGTTTAATACTAGCTGTAAAATGATTTGGATATGTAATTATTATATGTTTTTGTTATTATAATGGTTTAATTAATATTAATGCTTCCGCCACATTTTAAATATGTAAAAAAAAAAAAATTTAGCGTTGTCACATACGTTTTATAAACATTGCATTCTTTTGAAAAGGTATACCATAAATGAATATTTAAATCAAAGGTTTTCGACATCTGATGATTTCTACATATAGACAATCACCATAATATAATAGTTTACAATAATACTTTCGTTGACAATGCAGTCAAAATAGATACATGATGAAGGTTTTGTGAATGCAACGTTTTCTTGAATAAAGCATGTATGACTCCATGCACAAAGTTTGTCTAACATATAAGCAAACAGCGGAAGACTTCTAGGAAACCTGAGAATAAACATGCTAACAAGTGTCAACACAAAGGTTGGTGAGTTCATAGTTTTAATGTTTCGCATAATCTGTATATAAAGGTGGATCACAAGATTTCAGTTGTTTCATCCAGAAACGTTTATCAAAATATTCTACAAAATTGAGCACCCTGGTAACTAAACTTAACGTATATATAATAAGTACCCATGTTTTAACATACATGCAACCAACATGTACAATACACGCAAACTAACGTGTACTAAACTCAAATAGCATACGTATGTTTTATAGTTCAGGCTAGGGTTTCTATACCTGGAACAGACGGGGATGTCAAGCCCTATGGATCCATATATAACTACTCGCGCCCACCAGTTCTTATAACCGGCAGTTACTAGTTACCAAAGCTAAGGGATTTTCGGTTCAAACTCGGTGTAGAATTTAGTATGTACTTGTGTCCATTGTGTTTAAAATAAAGTGCATGTATTCTCAGCCCAAAAATATAGATTGCAAAAGCAATTAAAAAGGGAGCAAATGAAACCCACCTTAGCAGCACATAAAGTCGTTCACCGAAACGTAACCGAAACTCGAAATACCAATTAACCGTAGATCTCAACCTAGAGAACATATGTTGGTCAATAAATGTCTATCAAGCTAGGTCTGGTCATAGTGTATCACAATCCTAATGCTCGAGATCGACATACAAAGTTATCAAAAGTCATTTCAAAAAGTCAATCAGACTCAATACTATAGTTGAATGATCATGGCAATCGAAACATTTTAACATTTCACATAGTTTTCCAATTCTTGTAAAATTAGGCTATAGTTTTTATAAGGCTTTAGAATATGATAAAACAATCAATTTTGACAATTGCTCAACAAGACGAGACGTGCCTTATATCAATCTTATAAACAAGTTGTTTAAATATCAATTGCAGATTCAAAAGCAATTTCAATTAATGTTAATCATAATTCAGTTAACCATATCTTTTAATTCGTTCATCGAAATTACGCGATTTCTAAATGAAAAGTTATTGATTTTTCGCCAGCTTTCCAAAAACATGCATATCATATATCTTTTATCAGTAATATATGTATTAAATTAGTGATTCATCATAAAGTGTTTAACGAAAAAATTAAAGCATATCAGCATGTACAAACATATATACTCGAGCACTAGACATGTATACACTATTAATATATAAAAGATAAGATATGAATGCTCACGTATCAATATTGTGATTCAATATTGCAGGAAAGTACGTAGATACAACGGAGATGATAAACACTAGGTTTTACTTGCGAATATTACCCACGAACATTACCCATAACCTCCATAGCTATAATCCATAATTTCCTTAGCTTTAACCCGTTTGAGAACCCATTTTGAAAGTGACACGCTCATGACCTCGTCGTAGTATTTTATATAATAATAATAATAATAATAATAATAATAATAATAATAATAATAATAATAATAATAATAATAATAATAATAATAATAATTATTATTATTATTATTATTATTATTATTATAATATATATAGTGAGAGATATGTGAGAGATAGATGGATGGAATGATTCACAGAACCAGAAATCGATCGAGCTTTATACTCCTCTCCTGACTCCCACTGCCATGCAATCGCATGGGGAATGTGAGGGGAACCCATGCGATCGCATGAGCCCCAGTTCCAGCTCATATCTGTTTTGTTTTGTAGTTCGTCGACATATTTAAAAATAATGTATATAATATATTTAATTTATATAATTATTTATATATTATATTATATTCTCGTGTATAGTTGATTTGTAATTTTAGTTCCGATAAGTCGTACGTCATCACTCGACTTATGTCCCGGTTCCAATTTTTCGAACGTCCTTTCGTACACTGAGAAAACTTGTACTTTACCTTTCGTGACTCGTACCTTTGCCAAAATATAGACTTAAATTATCCATAAACTATATCACTCGAAATATAACTTATACAATTGAGTGTTTTGGTCAATTACTTCTATAAATCATCTTCTCGATATTTACTAATATAATAGTATTATCAAACGTTTCATAACCAAGTTAATATCTATTCTCAATATTAATAAACACATTTTAAATATACATCGTAAGCTATTCATACAATTAATATTCCAACTTATCATATATATTCAAATAGATATATAAACCAATAAGTTTAATGCACAGTATCATAAACTTAATACTTTGTTACGCGTTCAAGTTATAGTATATATATGTATCTATTTACATATAATGGTTCGCGAATCGTTGAGAACCATCGAAGGGTAATTGAACATATGGAAGTAGTTCAAAAATATTGAGATTAAGTTTTACAGACTTTGCTTATCGTGTCGGAAACGTTAATCATACAAAGATTAAGTTTAAATTTGGTCAGAAATTTCCATGTCATCACAGTCACTCTTATTATTTATGGTTTCGTTTGTTCATCTTGCTTTTCTAAAATAAGTGAGTAAACTAAATAATCGGCTTGGGGATGAGCCGTCTAGCATGACTAGGTTCCAAACCCTGGAAAAAAAAGAATAGAAGAAAAAAAAATCTCTTTTTGCAGCTTTGATGAAGATTGGTATTGTCGACAATGCCCAAGTCCTGCTCAATCCTTAGGCAAAGCAAGCCACAACGTAAAAAAAACGTTACGGAAAAGGAAATGCAGTTAATCAACGCAAACAATCAACGATTATCAGTCAATTCGGTGCAACAAATACGAGAACAAAAAAAGTTATCTTTTATTTATTTAGTGTTTATTTCAGTCCGAGCTTTCGTGATTTCGCCGCTCGGCCTGAGGGAGAGTGTTAGAGGATAATATAGTCCAAGTCCGTATGTGGGCTTAGGCTCCATTAGAGTTTATTTAGGTTTTAGGGTTTATGTACTTTAGAAATACTGCACTACAATGAAATAATATTGACGGAGTTCTAACATTTAACATGGAAAAAAAAGTTTATTTATGTCTTTATTTAATGTTTATTGTTTTATTCCAGTCCGAACTTTCACAATGTCGCCGTTCGGACTGCGGGGGAGTGTTAGACTAGAGATTATGGTTAGCCCATTTAGTATAGCCCGGCCCGTTTGTGGGTTTAAGGTTCATAGGGTTTCTATGTATCTCTATAAATACTAATCAATAAAACATCATAACCTACGAGGTTCATATTAGTCTAACATACACAACATGCATAAACTAGAACAAAGTCAAACATCTAAATCAAAGTCAAACTTCATACCATGACAAAATAACAAAATCTTAACCTTTTCATGACATCATGTTACATTTACCAATTATACACTAAGCATGCCATGATCACACGTAAATAGTTGGTCATATCTCATAGCACAAGAATCATAGCATCATGTCAAGTTCCATATCAATACATCATATAATATTCTTTCTAAAAAGTCTTATCACGTTGGCTAAGCACTTACAAAACTTTAGTTACAATCAAGTCTTCCGAGCAAAACATTTATACAAAAATTGCGAAAATTCAAAATAATACGTGTTCGATTGGAGAATTCTAAAACAAGTTAAACTACCTTCTGTAAAGTTTTGAAGAAAAATGGTTTAGCCAATTTGTACAGTTTATTTGTTGAAGTTGAAATTGGCAGATTTGATAACAAGAATGAAACACGTTTTTACACGTAGCACATCTATCACATAACGACTCAAATCATGTTACCGCCAATTGGAGAACCTTCCTATACATGTAATTGAACATTTTCTAGAAGATCATGCAAACCCATCTTACCAATTTACCACAATCACAAAATGAATGATCAAAGGTCAAGTCAGTTTTTCGTAAAACATGCTATGTTCATAATTTAAGATCTGTACAACGAAAACGACGTAATATCTAAATGAAACAAAATTGTATTTTTTAAGGAATACAATTATAAACCTCTCATGACCTGGTTCTAACTCATATATTTTCAGAATAGCAAAATCAAACACGATATTCATACGAAATCTATATAACCCTAACTTTCGATCCGTAAATCGAAATCATGGGATATCTAAATGAAAAGTTATTAACTTTTCGAAAGCAATACAACTACATATATATCATAATCAGAAACTCAAGCATATATAGCAGTAGCATAATTATCAAATTCGTTATTTAACCAATAGTCACCAAACGATCAGATTAACGCCTAAAAATATGCATACACTCAATGACTCGAGCACTAGACATGATTACACTATGAATATGTACAACATCAGTCAATAAGAGATTAGGGCTAGAAAGCAAGATTGATAGTACGTATGCGTAGAGATGACCGAGAGAAGCACGAATCTATAATTAATTTAATGATTTGGTGATGAATTGAATATGATTTGAAGGAGATGATGATGATGATGGTGTCATGTGGGGGCTGGAAGTCACGGCCAAAAAAACGCAGAGAGAAAGTGGGAAAAATCTTGAGAAGTGAATGAGAGAAAAAAAAATAAACTATACCTAATTTAGATGTAATTAACAAGTGGGCTAAAAGAACAAAAGGGGTATCCATGGGGGGAATTTAGGCCAGCTTGGCCTGGGAGGGGGTCATTAGGCTCATTTGGTCTAGCTAGTAACTCTATTGTGTAATCCGATGAGTGTCGCAGTGTCGTTAACTGAAACTGAAAAATTGGAACGTTAACCGAGCGTTTAAACGAATTTCTCTAGTTTTTAAATTAAGAAACTCCTAAATAGTTAAAAGAAATCCTATGACTCAATAATCATATAAAATAACTATTAAAAATAAATATTTATACGTTTCGTTGTCTTAACAAACTTTTTTCCCGGTTTTTACTAACCGTAACGTTTTCTGATGGTCAACGGGTTTAAACCACACAACATTAAGAATAGAAATTCTTAATATAATAATAGGTTCTAATAAGTATTACAAATAATATTTATTAATAATGGATAACATAAAAATGTTATTTTCTATATACGTGAGATTGCACATAACCAATAATAGGAATGCTTATTAAAGGTTGCCACACAAATGTTACAAATTATATCTATAGTTTAATATACATAAAAATGTTATTTAATTCACGTATGACACAAAAGTCAAATTTAACGATCGTTAAAGAACTAACCAAAAAAAAAGAATCGTTACAATTACTAATACACCACAAATATTTCTCGCAAGTAATGCGCGAGGTTAATCTCACTTGTTTATTATCATAGTTGAAAGGTTAGAACAATGCTAAAAGTTGAAATGGGTCCATTAGGATCAACAAAATCATTAAGTACTATGCATGATTCACATTGCCTTATTATATTCCAAATTTAGAAACACACTTTAGATTTTTAGTTAGATGATTAGATCTTAATAATCTTTATATATTATACTTTTTTGCGAATCAAACGACAATAAAAAAAAACAAAACAAAATCATCATGCAGACTATAGTTGCAACACCTCTTTCAACTGCCACAAACCACCATTGGCTGTCTTACACCGCCGTAACATATCGTCCAGCCCCACCTCTTCACAAACGTTTTCATTTATTCACAGGCATGTTTTTATTTTGACTATATTGTCTTTGTTACTTATGGTTTCTTAAATTCTTAAATGATATGTAACAAGAAAAATTTTATTACGTACAAAACTTAAAATATGTTTTTTACTATTATATCCTTTTAAGTTATATATAACCTTTTAATAAAAATTCAAAATACAAAAAGGAGTATATGATTGAGCCATGTTTCATTGAACAAAGCCGATGAAGCTAGCTAGAGGCAAGGGAGACAATTACATATGCGACTCAATTCAAAGGAAGATGACTTGGATTACAAACCCAATATAGGGTGTGTTTGGATGAAACTAGCTGGAGCTTGTAGCTATAGTTGGAGCTAGAGCTTATGGAAGCTGGAGCTTATCCTTAAAATTGGTAGCTGGAGCTTATTATTTTTCATAAGTGTTTGGTAAACTAGCTGGAGCTTATTTTCCAATTCATAAGCTTTACTTTTTTTCATAAGCTACCAGAAGTAGCTTATTTTTTCAGAGCTTATGATTTTCATAAGCTCTACTTTTTTGATCTACCAAACGAAGCTTATGACTTGAAGCTTATTAAAATCATAAGCTTAAGCTCTTATAAGCTCCCATAAGCTCCAACAAACTCGTCACCCAAACACACCCATAAGCCTATTATATTTAATATTGTAATTACATATCATCATATTATCATATTATAGTATTTTGCTAAACGGTTTAGTTACCTTGTGCTGCAATTACACATTTACACTGTATTTGCAAGTTTTTTTCAGTTGAAAGGTGAGATGGAAAAAAAAAAAAAAAAACATATGGAAATGAAAATATATTACTCATATAAAATAATATATGTGTTCTCATATTGGAAGGAACGAAGGTAAAAAAGTTATATGATAGAAAATGATTAACTTAGTGAATATAACTATCGAACCAAGATGACAAAGAATAGAACGTAAGATTATTTGAGACTTAATTTATGGTTGTTATTAATCATTACAGATACAGTACTTACAGATACAGTACTTGATTTTCTTTCCTTCACAATCTACTCGTTTTTGAATGGAAAATCCTCAAAACATAAAAACGTTTAATCTATTACTCTTTTTCATCTGTTTTCATTCCTTCCTACCTTCCCACTAGTAAAAAAAACAGTTAAATAATTGTTTTTAATTTTTTTTTTTTTCTTTTTCGCTCAAAAGAAAACATAAGAATGAAGTGTTATATCGCATTTAATGACACCATAATTTCTTTAAATATAATTCTTAAGAAATTACACGTATAAAAGTAGATATATAGACATGTAATTGAAGCATATGTATCATTTTTACTCGTCTGTAGGTGATGTAAGGCGCGCCAATTTACGGTGCAAGTCTTTGAACACGCCTTCAAAAAGAGGTATTTGAGCAACTTATTAAAATTATATATATATATAATCACGGAATTTTTTTTTTTTTAAATTGAAGCTCTAATGTAAAAGATATATAAATCTCATTTTACTTATCCTCTTATCTCAAAAATACCACTTATATATATGGGAGCTGATACGTACACCACTTACTTTTTGCCATACACTACCAAAATTTAATTTTCGACCATTTTACCCTTTCTCATAATTAATTTAGGGAAAAGAGCCATGAGTTAGAAAGGGTAAAATAATCAAAGATTGTAGTTTGGTGGTGTATGGCAAAAAAACAAGTGGTGTACAGATCAACTCCATATATATATATATATATATATATATATATATATATATATATATATATATATATATATATATATATATATATATATATATATATATATATATATATATATATGTAGTCATCATCAAGACGGAAGTGGGGGAAAGCAAATTTTTTTTTCGAATTTTTTTCAGGCATCAAGATCACACGAAAATATGAACATTTAGAAAAGACACTTCGTGATGAATGTTATTATTTAGGCGGAAAAACGATCGACAAAAATAACATTCAAGATAATATTGATCGTGAAAAATGTTAATCTTCGAACGTTTTTTTTTTCTTTTCAAGTTTTGTGAAATACTTTTTGTCAAAATTTAGTCCGATTTAGAGTTTAGGGTTTAAGGTTTATTGTTTTGAGTTTAGTCCCTAAATCCAAAACCCTAAACCCTATACTCTAAACCGTTCGTGTTAAAAACTCAATCTAAATCCTAAATCTAAACCCTAAATCTAAACCCTAAACCCTAAATTTCTAAACTCTAATTTCTAAACCCTCAAAATACGTTCGAAAAATACGATAATTGTTATATATTATTTCTTCGAGCGTTTTTCCGCCAAATAAAAACATGTATCACAAAGTGTCTTTTTTAAATGTTCATACTTTCATCCAATTTATAATGTTCGCGAACAAAGTTTTTTCAAAAAACGAAAGAAAAAAATTGCTTCTCTCCGCTTCCCCTCAATTGGTTACTTCCTCATTATCCTATATCCTACCACTATATATATATATATATATATATATATATATATATATATATATATATATATATATATATATATATATATATATATATATATATATATATATATATATGATGATTTTTCTACTCAAATTACTTAAGCTACGTATTATTATAAATTTTAAACAAACAAATTGATCTTTGGATGACGCTAAGACTATGACTCAGTTGTAGAGCAACATAGTGATTTGCCATGTCTAAAAGAACGACATTCAATTGAGGAGTATGTCAAAGCGATTCAATTAATTTTTGGTTCGATGGACGATGGGGCAACAACTATCTCAGCTTACGACACAGCTTGGGTCGCGCTTATAGAAAATGTCAACGGACCAAGTGGTGGCCCTCAGTTCCCATCAAGCTTACAATGGATTGCGAACAATCAACTCGTTGATGGCTCGTGGGGCGAATCGTCATTGTTTTCTGCATGTGATAGGCTTCTCAATACGTTGGCTTGTGTGGTCGCACTAACTACTTGGAATGTTCATGCCGATAAATGTGAAAAAGGTAAAATTAGAGTAGTAATAATTAATTTTGATAAAAGAAAACAAAGGAAAAAATGGCCTTCAAATTAACATAAAAGACAAAAATTATTAATAAAATAATATCATTTTTACCAATATCCTTCAATGGCTCAGGTTTCAATTTCCTCCGTATACAACAACACCAAAATCCAATCACACAAAGGTGAGATATGGGGAAAATAAGATGTACACAATCCTTCCGTTATTCTAGAATAAAAAGAAGTCATTTCTTTACCCAAAATGAAACATCTTAAAGAGTAATGAAAGTCATCTCTCTCAATATTCTATGGACAGAGAGATTGTTGTTGACTCGATAAATTTTCTTCGTATAAAGACCCCTATATTGAAAAGTTTCTGTTTACGTAATATGCATCATGTGCCATTTACGTGGCTGGAAACTCATTGAAAAGATGACAACTACGTCTTCATCTTTTTTGAAAAATATTTCCAGTCAAAATTTTGATGACGTGGTTGTCACCTCATTGGATTTGATAATGCAGCAACCACGTGGATGGTACATATTACTTTCATTATAATATTTTCAATTTAAAAAATCTTGTATATTTTACACCCAATAACTATAATTAGGGTAAATTCCCTCAAAGGTAATTTTTTTTATCTCCATTTCTCATAAAAGGTAAGCTATTATAATGTGTATTATTTAAAAGATTTTTTTTACTAATGTTAATTAAAATGAGGAGTATTGTTACTTTTAAGTCAGAACGCCGTTAAAAAATAAACGATACATCATTTTCTGATTCAAATATAATAAAAAGAACGATATATTACCATTTGACTAATTAACAAAAACGAATAAGCTCGTAAATTATATGAAATATGGAAGTCACCTACATATTTTAAGTTAATATCATGAATATAACCAATTACAAAACTGTCACTATAATTGCAAACATGATTTCACTAATGTAAGAACTCGTCACAAGATTTTGCCCCAAAGATATTTATTAGTCAGGTACGAAATGTGAACAAAAAAATGTAGTATTATAAAATTTTTAGCGGAGTTTCAACTTAAAATTACGATATTTCTCTTTTTGATGAACATTTGGTAAAACAATTATGTAACTAGTCCAAATAAAAGTATGGTATCTTTTTTTACAAGAATATGTGGTCAAAATATTACCTTTTATTGAAATTTGTCCTTAAAATTAATATCTTTAAATGGGAAATGATAGATGTGATATTCTCTTTATTTTGGTCTTCTATGTTATTTTTTCGACTAGTTGTTCAAAAATTTAGCTTCTAAGAAATTTACAATTAATTATAATGATATATCCCTCTTATACGGATTATCTTCTAATCAATTTTATAAGATAAATAAATATATGTGGCAAGTGATCATGATACTCTAAAGGTATTTAAGGTAATTTTCACTGTAATAACACTAGATTTTTGAACTTCTCATGATATTGAGATTCTCATGACCTCATCCTTTTGTAATAAAAATTCCATTTGTCATCATCTTGCTATTAGCTTAATTAGTAATTAATGGTTTATATACAGGAATGAAATTTGTGTACGAAAATTTGAACAAGATCAGACATGAGAAGGAAGAACATTTTACATCTGGATTCGAGTTAGGGTTCACTACGCTCATCGAACTTGCACAAAAACTAGATATCAAAATGCCATACGATTCGCCTATCTTGAAAAAGATTCATGCAATACGAGACGCGAAGCTAAAAAAGTTTGTCCATTTGATTAATTATTCATTTTCTTGACCCGGCCCATGATCAAAATTTATAGATCCTTTAAATAACTTAAGATTTATTATACATTTTTATGAAATTGTTAGGATACCAAAGGATATATTTTACGAGACACCAACAATTTTTCATTATAGCTTGGAAGGGATGAAAGATTTAGACTGGAAAAAGCTTCTAAAACTTCAAGCAAAAAATGGATCTTTTGTGTTATCTGCAGCACCAACAAGCATGGTATACATGCAAACAAAAGATCAAAAATGTCTTGCATATTTGACAACTCTGGTTGCCAAATTTAACGGAGGAGGTAATATCAACCATTTGAGTATTTGACCCATTAAAAATATATACGTACATACAAATTAAAAAGTTGAGAATACATGTTTATTATGATAAATCTTGAATGATCATATATATGTATAGAACTATAGATGGAGATCTAGAATCTTTTAATTATGTAAAGTACGTACGTGCAGTTATATAATAGCGAGTAGGCGTGTTGAATAGAAAATTGAATCGAATTAAAACATAAAAACATCAAACCATATTTTAAATCAATTTTCGTTTCAATTTACAAATATGAACTTGATTTTCAACTTAGTTTCGGTTTTTAAATAGTTACAGATATAAACTTGATTTTCAATTTTGTTTCGGTTTTTAAATATTTAGATATTTAGATACTATTAAAACGAATATCAAATTCTATTAAGTAATAGTTACTAATTACAATTATAACTAATAATTTAATTTAATAATATAATATATGATATATTAAAGTGTTAATTCTCTAAAATGGTAACGTTAGTTATCTAAACCGTCATATTACTTATATCAAATTTCTTGTATCAACCTTCAAAAGTATCCATTAGAGAAGTGTCATTCCATTTCCTAATAATATTAATTTAACATATGTGCTACATTGTATATAAAAAGGAAAGAAAAAAGGTGAAGGATTTGTAAGGGGTAACTAGTTACTTTTAAATATATATATATATATATATATATATATATATATATATATATATATATATATATATATATATATATATATATATATATATATATATATATAAACACACAACAACAATATTCAATCCCATGCTAGGTAAACTAAAATTAAAAGTAACTAAAATTAAAAATAAAATAAAATATTTATTTTTTAGGACTAAGAGAGTAACTAGTTACCACTTACCAATCCTTCACCTTTTCTATATTTATATTTATTCTATATAAATATATATAGAATAAACTAAAATTAAAAATAAAATATTTTTTAGGACTAAGAGAGTTAGTAATTAAGTTTTGATTTATTTCAGCGACTCCACTTCATAACATTATAATATAATAAATAAAGGATTTATTAAACGTAACCATTATAAAGTTTAAACTTAGTATAGATAAGTTTATAAGCTCAATTGAATTAATTATATTGTTTAAATATTTATTTTTTAATATTGATTTTCCTTATTTAAATTGATATCAGTATTAATGGTAACTTTAAACTATAAATAATAAAATAAATTAAATATATGATATTTTAAAATGTGGCTATAAAGGCTATGGTAAATCTCAACAAAAAATTTACCTATTTTCATGGCAGTATGCAATTGCTCCATCTAGTTTTGGTTATCGTTATATAACAAGTTAATGAAATGACTAATTATTCTACAGTCCCAAATGCATACCCTGTTGACATGTTTGAACGAAGTTGGATGGTAGATCGTCTACAACGCCTTGGAATTGCCCACTATTTTCATTCTGAGATCAAGGATTGTGTCGATCATCTTTACAGGTCTGCATAAATTAAAATGTTTAAATATTTCGCGATGATAGCTTAGTGGTTGAGTGACATGTAGCCTAAGCGGAGGTTATGGGTTCAATCTTCACCTCATGTCCCTTTAAGCATTGGTTACGCGATTTTCTTCTCACATGTTGGTTGTGGGACCGGTCGGTGTAGAGCCGTTAGAGGGTCGGGTTTACCCTTTTTCTCCTCCGAAAAAACTATCTCATTGAAATTTGTGTCGGATATATAAGAGATGTTTGATAAACGTCAATTTTGCTTTTATATTTAAGGTAAGTTTGACTGAATTTGATTAAGAAATACTCCCTCCGTCCCATTACAAGTGTCCACTTACTTTTTGCACACAGTTTTAGGAAATCCCACTAACTTCATTCTCAAACAATCAAAATTCTTCTCTCTCCAGAATAACCTCTTCTCATTGGTTAAAACACAAAGTGGACACTTGAAATGGGACATCCCAAAATAGAAATGTGGACACTTGTGGTGGGACGGCGGTAGTAAATGATTTAAAGTATTACATGAAGGTATAATTGTAGAGTTTAATAATATTTAAAATTATGTTTTTAAATGAACAATTACTAAGGTGTACACCTTTCTTTATGACATATGGAGTAGTACATTTAGATTTCGTGATTATGTGACAATAAAAGTGGGCATCAACTTGTTATTTGATTTATATAACAGTCAAGTAAAATTTAATTTTATATAAATAAATAAACAAAGTTCTTTCTATTTGAGTTATTCTGGACAATAAATCATACTTTACTAAGATGTAAGATGTATGCGGTCTAACATGAACATACTTTTGACCGCTTCCTAGCCCTTTTTCATTTTTTAGTTTTTCTCAAGATGTTACTTTAAAAAGTAAAAACGCAGTAAGTATTGACCCGTCAAAGGTTGCACTTTGTTGATGGTTATCAATTGTCATTTTTCCCTCTAATTTTGATTGTTACAATATTTTAGGGGTAAGCATGAGGCGGTTTGAGCAGTTATATGCTAAAATTGCTTCCACAATTAACAATTCAGTTAATTAGCTTTTTTAACAATTTGATTAGGTTCGTAAACGGTTTTGTGAATTCAGTTAAATTGGTTAATGACTAGATATAAAAAGGTTGATTTGGTTAACCACAAGTAAAAAATATCATGATTATATTATGGAAATTAACATATAAATATAAGAGAGCCTTTTGTATCATGTTTTTAAGCCAAAAGAAAACTATATACGGAGTATATCCAAGTTCTTATTTAAGCTTACACAATAATATAAGAACTTTCAACGATTAGTGGTAACATATAATTAGAAGAATGAATTATTATTTAACCATAATTTTAGCCATAATTTGCTATAGACCATTTTCATTCAAGTAAGCTATTACATAAAATAATTATTAAGAGATATTAAATAATTAGTAGGAGATATTAATTATAATTATATAATAACATAATACTAACTATAATGACTTAACACTGTTCACATGCCTTGAATCGTCTTTTTACATTTTATTTTTTATTATTAGTATTTGTGTATATAATATACGTTGCAATTTAATAATAAATAAATGTATGTTTTTTTTTTAAAGCAAAAAGGTATATTAAAACTCAAAACAATATACAAATGTACATTGGCATGCCAAAAGCGAGCCACTCGAGAGAACAACTCGAAAAATAGAATACAAGATTATACACAAAATTACGCTAAACCATTAACTAAATAAAGTCCAAGTTAGCCAATTCCGGATCTTATAGAAGTCACGTTGCCATAATAACTCGGATTTAAGAGCCATTGATGCCAAGCCACCGATAGTGTTTTTGCTCTCTTCGAAATCATTCAAAGCTTCTAACTTGAATTTCATTAAAAATATCCGCACTAGATTTAGACACATTGTTGAAAACTTTATGGTTTCTATTTCTCCAAATAAGATATCCGCTAACCCATCGAACCGCTTGCCAAATCAAATGACCATTTTGCGTCCAACCTCGACTATCTTCCACATTCAAAGCCATTTTGTAATCTGTGTAGACTGAACTGGAAGGAATATTCCACCAATCCCGAACCCGTGACCAAATTTCTATCGACAAGTTACATTCCAAAATGATATGTTCGACAGATTCCAGGGCATTATCGCAAACCGGACAACGAACCGAATTGAGGTCAACGCCCCCTTGTCTAATTCGAGCCTCACCGGTAACCTTCCACGCATCGATCTCCAAACAAACACTCCTAACGATTGTGGAAGGAACTTATTTAAAAGGGTGATGTTACCAGAACTCGAGCTCCCAAGCATTACCTTATTGAGAATATTAGACAAGGTGTATGTTTTGAAATACCGCAGCTATCTAACCTCCACGCCCATTTATCTCGGTCAGAATTGGAAAACCCGTTTGTCGGGAGATCATTGATCAAATTTGCTAATTCGTTTTGGACTCTGCCTGATGGTTCACGTACCCAATCCCAATTGAACAACCAGCTTGAGCTGACCCATTTTGCTCGATCATAAATATTGCAGTTTTTATCCGCTTCTAACTTGTAAAGTCCTGGGTATTTGTCCTTGAAGCATTGCGTGCCGATCCACCTCTCCGTCCAGAATTTAGTATCAGGTTCCAAGCCTATGGTCTTCTCGAAAGAGCATCTGAGGTTGATATCAAGCTTCTGTAAATCCAGCCTGTTTTAATTATGTCACTCCAAAGTGTGCCACGGACCTGAGAAGAAGAAACTGTAACAATCCCCAAACCCCCGTCCCGCCCATATATACTTTGGATAATTTTGACCCTGAGAGAGTCTTTCTCGGATAAAAAGCGCCACCACCATTTGCAAATAAGAGCCCAGTTTTTAGCTTTTAAAGTCCCAATGTTAAGCCCACCCAAGTCATAAGATTTTAAAGCATCGTCCCATTTAACCCAGTGAAGTTTAGAGTTATTCCCAGTCCCGCCCCAGAAGAACTTACATCACATTCGTTCAAGCATATTAATGACGCACGAATAGGGATGGCAATGGTCACCCGATCCGATGGATATCCACCGGATCCACCCGCTTCATGATGGATATGGATGAACCTAAATGGATATGGATACGGATATGGATGAACCTAAATGGATATGGACATGGATGAAAAGTTTCATCCATGGATATATTCATTAACACCCGAAATACACATACAAATACATAAATATAGATATATATTTACATTTTTACTACTACAAGTTCGTTTACTGTTAGATTTACATTATGTTTTAAATCCTATAATGAAATAACTATAATATATTAAAATAAAACACGTATATCTAACAAAACAAACTTACAAATTTCATATTTAGTTTTTCATAATCTATGTTTTATAGTAAATATAATAATTTTTGTTATATCTTCGACAAAGATTACACATTCTTATGGATAGATTTTATTATGTCATGTTATATTCATTTTTGCTATACTACGTTTTTATTTTATTCGCATATTATAAAATATTATAATTTTTTTTTAATATTCATTGGATATCCATTAACCCGCTTAATCCACTGGATATGGATATGGATAGATGACCTGAAACTAAATGGATATGGATATGGATATGGATGAACAAAAATTAAATGGATATGGATATGGATACGACATCACCCGATTCATATCCGATCCATTGCCATCCCTACGCATGAAGGGGCGCGATAGATCGAGAAGAAGTACAAAGGCAAGCTCGAGAGAATCGATTTGATGATGGTTAACCTCCCACCAAAAGACAGCGCTTTTGACTTTCATTCAGACAACCTTTTTTCAAATTTATTTATGACAGTTAACCAGTCAACTTCTTTGTTCATTTAGATCCAACGGTTAAACCCAAGTACGAGAAAGGTAGGTTACCATCTTTACAACCAATGATACCTGTTATGTTTTTCAGCTCGGTACACGAAACTCCCAACCCATATAAACAGCATTTTGAGATGTTTATTTTAAGGCCCGATAAATCTTCAAAACTTTTGAGCAATAACATAACATTAAAGATGTTTCGTTTCTTCCATTTACCTATAAAAATTGTGTCGTCTGCATACTGCAAATGAGAAAGTGGGATATTATCTTTACCTACCCTGATGCCCTCGAATAAACCAACATCAGCTGCGTTTTTAACCAACATGTTTAGCCCTTCTCCCGCTAGAATAAAAAGAAATGGTGAGAGCGGGTCTCCTTGTCGGACTCCCTTTTCAATCCTGAACTCTTTTGTAGGCGACCCGTTTACAAGAACTAAAATAGAAGCAGACTTGAGACACACGTTTATCCAATTAATCAAGCACAAACCAAACCCCATAAGCTTCATTATCTCCGTTAAAAAACCCCACTTGAGTGAATCAAACTCTTTAGAAAAATCAGCCTTGAAAAGGGAAGATTTTGACTTGCGTCTTTTGGAGTCTTCAACAGCTTCATTTAAAATCAAAACACCATCAAGAATTGACTTGCCTTTCAGGAAGGCAGTCTGCTCGTCACCAATCAAGTTTGGAACCACAACACGCAAACGATTAGATAAAATCTTTGCAACGATCTTATAATACCCACCAATTAAGCTTATCGGACGATAGTCTCCCAACTCCACCGAATCAGATTTCTTTGGGATTAGTGAGATGAAGGATGCATTACACCCAAAGGAGATATCTCCTCTATCCCAAAAAAATTGGAGCGCGTTCATCAAGTCCGGTTTAATAATATCCCACTATTTCTTGAAAAATTTAAAAGGTAACCCATCAGGACCTGGAGCTTTCGAATTATCACAACCTTTAATAGCCATCAATACCTCTTGTTATGTGAATGGAGACTCAAGATTACTGGCCTCAGTATTTGATAATTTGAATTGGACCGAGCCCAGCTCAGAATCACGAGTGGAGTTGTTGTCCTCGAAAATATTTTTAAAGGAACGATGAATCTCTGATTTGATTGCTAGCAGGTCCTCTTCCCATACACCATTAATGAATAGCCCGCGAATGTTATTTTTGCAATTACGTCTTTTAATGTAGGAATGAAAGAATTTTGAGTTTTCTTCACCGTCAGACGCCCATTTAAATCGAGCTTTCTACTTAAGCATGTTAATCTTTTGCGATTCCTTTTTTACCCAAGAAGCCCTAACATCCATCCAGATTCGTCTATCAGCATCAAACAGATCTTCAACTTCGGCTTTTAACTCCCAATTGGTAGAATCTGTTTTAAGAGCTTCAATTTCTTTATCTAAATTTTCGAAGGTATCCTTACTCCAGTCTCGGAGTGAGAATCTGACCGCCTTAAGTTTTTTGCAAAAAACTAGATCAGCCCTTCCGCACGTAATAGTAGTGTTACAGGCCTCTTGTATAACCTTTGCAGCCTCAGGATGATCTAACCATTCATCGAAAACCCTTATGGGTTTGGGTCCGAAATCTACATGTTTATTTTTCAAAACTATAGGGCAATGGTCTGTATCTCTACGATCAAGTGCACACGCAAAGACATCACCCCATCTGTTTAAAAAATTTTCCGAAACCAAAAACCGATCCAGTTTTCTAAATTTCATCCCTTTATCGCAGATCCTGGTGAATGATTTTCCGATTAATGGAATCTCGATAAGTTTGGAATTGTTTACGAAAGTATTGAAAAAAGCAGCCCTGTTATGATGAAAAACACAATTACGCCTTTCATGTTGCATCCTAACCTCGTTGAAGTCGCCACAAAATACCCAATCTTCGTTATCAAACTTCAATAAGTTTTCTAAGCTTTCCCACATCTCTCTCTTTTTAGAGTCATTATGCGGCCCATATACGTTTACAATAATAGTCTCATTTTCTTGCCCTTTCCATCGACCCTTAATCGCCAAAAAATGATCACCTTCAATAGCTTCGTTAACATCGAAAAAATTAGGTTCCCATATCAAGAACATACCTCCTGACCTGCCCACAACTTCTTTTTGAATAAATTTAAAATTAGGTAGCCCCAAATTCGTTCTACCAACTCATCAGACACATTACCACACTTAGATTCTTGAATTGCCACTATTTCAGGATTCTCCTTTAATCTGATGTTCCTAAACCATTCTACCTTACCCGTTTGTTTAAAACCGCGAATATTAATCGAATAACCTTCATTGGGAAACAATAGAGAATGAAAAAAAATAACAAAAGCCACGAATACTTACACTGAGACTGTAGCGTCCCCATTTATTCGAATTCCAATCTTATTTCTGAATTCGGTAAAATTCACACTTACCTCACTTTATTCCTTCAAAACCGCAGTCGAATTTCCTTTTATGGACAAGGACCTTTTCGATTTTTTGGAAATTAACTTAGATCCTTTCCTCTTGTCAATAACCTTTTTGGCGTGTAGTTTGCGAGCCCAAGCTTTAGCATACATAATTCTCGAGGAGACTTTTCACCTACCAATACGATTCCATATTGAAGTTTGGGAAGCAGACGTGGAGGTGCTTTTTGAGGTTTTGGATTTAGGTTTAGGGCGTGTGGCACCCGAAGAAATGACCGAAGGAGAGGAGGGGTTATGCGTTTTGTGAGAGGATAAAGGTTGGTTAGATTCAGGAGAAAGAAATACCACTCTAGATGTTACAGGGTTTTTTGTGTTGGTAATGAGGTCCAGTCCCCCAACACTTATGTTATCACAACATTCTTCAAAAGATAGCCTAAAGATTTGTTGGTCAGGCCCATTAATTGGTCCACTTCTAGGCCTATCAACCGATCCATCTCTAGTTAATGTAGGCCCAATATATTGTTCATTACTGGACTCGTTTGTAGAACTCTCATTTTCCTCAGCAGGATAAGGCCCAAAAGGCCCACCAACATTTATTTTTTGCCCGTTTAGATTTTCTGCCTTCTCATTATTGATATTAGAGTTTACGTCATCAAAAATAATTGGGTTTTGTCGAGTTCCAATGTCGGTGTTAATGGGTTTGTCAGGCGCAAAAGACGACTCTTCAATTCTCAAGAATGATTTCGTTGTTTCCTGACGCCTCGAGTTTCTCCCTTCTGCCGATCTGTTTTCTGGAGTTACCGAACGGTTCGCATCTTCTGGCACCTTCTGCCGAATTTCTGGTGATTTCACCGGTGGTTTCTTAGAAACAGATGGAGGATCATCATCATCCGAAGACACACTATAATCTGAGGAATATGTGTCCGAAATCCAAGTGTTTGAGTCATCGTCTTCATCATCTAGATTGATTTTAAACATATCATTTGAATCTTCAACGACCTTGACCTGGTGAATAGTACCTCTATGTTTAAGTTTTACCATATCATTAATTAACTCTGGACATCGTAGCTTAACTAGTACTTTCCCAAAGAGTAAGTTTTGGTTTCCTTCCAGATTGCAATTTTGAAATCCATCACTGGACCCCACCATTCAACGATCTTTTGAAACGTGCTTTCGTACCAACCTGTGACCGATACGCCAATTACCTTTACCCAAACTAATCTTACTGGGTATATATTCGAAGGTACTCATTTTTTGAGACTTATAAACCACCTTTTGATACCATGATTCTCGTTTGCTAAAACGTTGTTTGCTGTTTCAATTGAGTTGCATATTAGTATCATATGAAGGCCACCCAGATATTTTATGCAGGTATCGGACAAACCTTCAGCCTCACAAAGAGTACTAATCTGATCCAGTAGTTCTACTTTCTTAACTTCTCCAACAATTGCACGGTTTAGCTGTTCTGTCATTTCAGTGGACCAACGTATACCGTTCTCTCCATATATGTGTTCTCACTTTCGTATTCTTTTCCACCATTTTGTAATCCTCCTACCACATCTCTGTATTTTCTTCCATCCCAAGCGTTGCCATTGGAGTGTCGTTGATCATTCTGGAGGGGATTGGGGGGTTGGTTGTTTCTTGGGTTGAAAGTTTTGGGGAATGGGTTATCCTTCTTGTCACTGACAGAATCATTCACAGGCTTTCTTTTTATTGCTTTGAATGCACTTAGGAACCTTCCATCTTCAAACGAGATCTTATTTAATCTCAACATGAAGATCTCAGCATCTATAATGCCTTCAAATCTTATAAATCCGAACCACTGCCCATTTGTTAATCGTTTTTTTGGAATGAAAACATCCCTTAAAACTCCACATGTTTTGAAAAATTTCCATAGATCCGGAACACTCCATGAATCTGGGAAGTTGAAAATCATGAACGATGTCAATTTAGGTTTGGTTTCCTTTCTCGAACGACTCTCTGTGATTGCCCTGTACTCGACCCGATCCTTCGTTGAACCCTTGCGCTCGTTTCTTGAATGAACTCGGATGCATTCACTCTCTTGTTCTCTCTCTCTCTCTCTAGTTCTTTCTCTCTCCATTTTAATTGAAACAATTGTCAAGGTAACGTGTTCTATCCCTCTCTGAGCATCCCTCTTTGAGCAGATTAATTTTAATTCCATAGTAGACCACCTGATTTTTTATTTTGTATTCTGCATGCACCAAAATTAAATTAAACAAGTTAAATAAATTGTTATTTAAGTAATTAATTAACATTAATTATTAATTAACATATATTCTAATAGCCATGGCAAATTTGATAGTTCACCAACTTTTCACACACACACGACAATAAAAAAGAAAAACAAATTGTCTCCCCAAACTTTAAACACTGTGCAATTTCAACCCCCCAAAATATATATGGATTCTAATAGCCATGACAAATTTGGTAGTTTTGACCAACTTTTCACACACACGACAATGAAAAAGAAAAACAAATTGTCTCCCCAAACTTTAAACACTATGCAATTTCAACCCCCCAAAATATGGGTGTAAAACGTAATCGTTATTTAAATTAATAAACTCCACCCAAATTTTTAACGGAGCATATCTTCTCGCTCGCCATAGCCATCACAAATTTGATAGTTTTGACCAACTTTTCACACACACACACGACAATGAAAAAGAAAAACAAATTGTCTCCCCAAACTTTAAACACTGTGCAATTTCAACCCCCCAAAATATGGGTGTAAAACGTAATAGTTATTTAAATTAATAAACTCCACCCAAATTTTTAACGGAGCATATCTTCTCGCTCGCCATGCGTTAAATTTTTTCGATGACACCGTTCAACTCGAAATAATTTTACGAACCCAACGCAACTACCTATACGCGAAACGGACGTTTTTCAAATAACGGTATTATACTTCGAGCTATCTTCCATACATACACATACACGTATAATAAACAAACTAAACTAGCTACATCATATCGATGATTTTGTTTCCCTTTTTTACGCAATCTTCCCGGCGTTAAAAACGCATAGACCATTATGTATACTAGGTACTAACCCTGTGTATCCAAACACAACAGTAGCAAAGCGTTTTTAATTCGGTAAATACTTAACGCTACGTCAACTATGATATGCAACCCGAAACACCCCGCGGCATCGCGCGGGTCACTTTTACTAGTTTAACCCATTTACTACTAATAATATCACTATAACATTAAACATACATATTTTCTATTATTGATAAGTTCATATAATGAACTGTAACATAATACTTTCGAACGTTATACTTTATATCGATCTTTGATTTTGCCTTTAAAAAAATAATAATAATAATTTGATCTTTGATTTAAAATTAATTAAAGCATGTAACAAATAAACTTTCGATGTACGTCGGACATTTACATAATAGCTTCGTATGCATCCGTATCATTACAAATAACAAACAACGTCCAAAACCCCCGTTATACTCCATGTAAGCATTATATATCAATTCAGCAGTCTATTAATGTTTAAATATTATATTATAATTGGACGGGTACAGTTATATTGATGCAGATATCTTTTACTTTAATAATTGTCCCAATAATTTTAGTTAATCAAAAAAGGTTAACCACAACTAGGGATGGGACCCGTGGATCGTGGGCGTGGATCCACTACATCCATCACCCGCACCCGTGAATTTTTTGATGATCCATTAGCCCGCAGATCTTGATTAACGGATTTATTTTTAGATCCATGCCCGTACCCACGTATATTCGCGGGTCGCGGGTTACCCACGGATTTTATTCATGTATTATATGTAAATTAAAGTATTCAAATATTAAAAATAAATATCATTACATAATTCAAAGTGACATGAAAAACATCATCCAATCATATACTTATGTTTATGATATAATAAAATGAGAAAACATATACGAGTATTAATTATACTTTTTTGCTAATATAAGTGAAACTACAATGTTTAAAATTAACAATCAAAATTTAGTAGCTAAAACTAATCATACATTAGGTTGACTAATTAATAAAGTGATAGGTAAAAACTGAATTTGTTAAAATAGTCTAATAAACAAAAACGACAACATATTTTGATTACATAATACATGTAATGTGTAGTTGTTGGATGCTCTAGTTACTAAAAAGTTCGATACCAAAATGACACAAGGAATGTAGAAACTTATATGAAGTAAATTATACGGAATAATATATTAGCCATTTATTCAAGGTGACAATTTTCACCCATTTAAAACGGGAATATTCGTGGATTATTCAAACGGGTATTACGGATTTTGAGATCGAATTTTACCCGTAACGGATCTATAACATCCATCACCAGCCCGCGACCCGTCAGCGGGTACAAGATTAGATCCATCACCCACTCGCGGGTCAAATTTTTTTATTTTATCCTCCCATCACAGGCGCGGGTACCCGCAGATTTCGGATCCTTTTAGATCCAATTGCCATCTCTAACCACAACATACGATTATATGTTCGTTTTGATTAAATTAGTTTTATTTTATCAATTAATACAGTTTCTTTGGTTAGTCGTTTTTTGCTCACCTCTACAATATATTATAGACATGCCAACACTGGACAATAATCTATAAAGCTAGCATGCATAAATATCTAAATTCAAAAATGAGTGATCATCCATACATCATCATTTTCAAGCTGCACACCACTAAATATATCGAGTAAAAATCAAAATATTGTACAACACCTCGAAATATGTTTGATGGTGTATAGATGGTATACATATCACTTCCCTTTGAAAATTAACAGGTGAATTACTAATTTATCCTCATTGCATATATTTGAAGGTATTGGGATGAACGGGGAATAGGGCTTGGTAGAAATTGTAATTTACCAGATCTTGATGACACCGTTATGGCTTTTCGAGTTTTAAGAACTTACGGATATAAAGTTTCTCCTGGTTAGCTTCTTTAATTACAATAAAAAAAATTGCATTATACTTAATCGATCAATATATGTATAATCTTGGGGTCATTGTAGATGTGTTTCAACAATTTGAGAAAGACAGAAGATATATGTGTTATCAATGGCAGTCAACTGAAGCTGTAACTGTGATGTTCAATTTATATCGAGTTTCACAAATGAGTTTTCCTGAGGAGAAGATCCTGGATGATACCAAGAAATTTTCTCAAAAATTTTTGTTAGAAAAACAATCCACTAATGAGCTTTGGGATAAATGGATCGTCACTAAAGACTTGTCGGGGGAGGTATTCCGTTTCAATTTAATAGTTCCTGTTTGTTTTTGAGTCGTCCCATAATGACCACTTTCATTTCATAAATTAATAAAAATAACACAATAAATTTCTTTTATATACATATCTTAATTTAATGCATATAATATAAAAGAGTACTTAAAATATAAAAGATAAAACTGTAAAATGAATAAAAAACACAATATGCTAATAATAATAATAACAATTTTTTGAACCGTATAATATTTGTCTGAACTAAATTGGGACGGAGTATAATTCTATAAGGTGTAAATACATGCATATATTTTTTTTATAAATTGTTTTACTTTATGGACTATGGATAAAATTGTATTTTACTTTAGACCATTCCTAAAGAGGAATGAAATGCATCTCGTCAAATGACTTGGAGCAAAGTAATGGAATGGTGAAGCCCCTAGTAAAGTGTGAGATGCAAACGCCTTGGGCGTGAGTCTATGTGACTAAAATGTCGGGAAGGGTCACCAAAATCCAATCAAACAATATTAATATAATTATATTTTTGTTATTTATTTATTTTTTTCTACTTAATTTCTAATTAAATTTTACCACATGACTCTATAAATATTTGACACAAACATTTGATCTTTTGAGTTAACGAATGTTAAGTAAAGTCACGACTAAAAACTCAATTTTTCACCAAAAAGTACACAATTTGTCTTGACATCATAGTTAGTGTTAGAAATGGTCTAACAGATTTTGTTCTTGACACCTGTCCCATAGGTCTTTTAGTTACATAAAGATAGTTAGGATTATCTGAAAGAAGTTTATGGGTGAAGATTATTTTTTAAGCAAAACTTATTACTATTATATATTTAATAAATGTAAATGAAATCGGTAGGAGTTAAAATTTAGTTGTGAATCGACTAAACTGGATAATAGAATAGATGAAGTACTTATATATCAGGAAATAATCCAATTTATAATTTCAAAAGTTATTATCTTATCTTAAAAAGAGTTAGTTCAAATAGCTTATTTTCTAGAGCTTATGGATTTTTTTATTTTTATTTTTTTTATTATTATTATTATTTTTTTTTTTTGGGTAAATGGGTTGAGCTTGTGTTTTTACATAAGCACCAACTATTTCTCTACGAAACAATAGTACTAAATATTGAGCTGGTGAAAAAAAAAAAAAAAAAAAATTAACCTCTCATAAATCGTATAAGCTACCATAAATAAACTCCCTTGTCAAATACACCCTTACTAAAAGTGTATCATTAAAGATCTATATATAGTTGCTTAAAAAAGTGTGGCTAACATCTTTGTGACACTCTTCCCTCGTAAAGTTTGATACTAAAACACAATTTTACTCTATTCTTTAAAAAGGTCACTAAAGATTGTGACATTTTAAAGTGCTACCTGTGTCACTAATTTCACTATATTGTAGTGACCCTTTGGTCTATCTAAAGACATCTAAACTTGGTTGCATAGGTTGAATACGCACTCAATGTACCATGGTATGCTAGCTTACCTCGACTAGAGACACGGTATTACTTGGAACAATATGGTGGTGCCGATGATGTTTGGACCGGAAAAGTACTTTATAGGTGTAGTTATATACAAAAAGTTAAAATATCATCATCTTAACATTAGATGGTTTATCAAATCAGATCTAAACCTCATATTTAACAAATTCAATGGAAATGCAGGATGCCAAATGTAAGCAATAACATATATCTCGAGATGGCTAAATTGGTTTACAATCACTGTCAAGCAATTCATCAGCTTGAGTGGAGCCGTATTCAAAAGTACGTGACTTACTCCGATCGAAAAAATCAGTCTCCTAATAATTATTATTTGTTGAATTTAAGATAGATTTGATAAATGACAATTTTACTGGTAAGTTTTACCGAATATATTCAAAAAATTAGAAAATTGGTGATAATAAATTAATAAATTGATATGTTTAATGATATTTAGTAATATTTTTCACTTATATAGTACTTTAGTAAGTTGGACAACTATTTGAGACGTAAGGAGTATATATTTTATTTATTATTGACGTAAATTGATTCTAATTGATAGTTTTATGATACTTTAAATTTTTAAACAGATGGTATGCACATCTAAACATTGAAGATAGCTCAAACATGAGACTTTTATGGTCATATTATCTAGCCGCGTCAAGCATATTCGAGCCAGAAAGATGCAATGAGCGAGTTGCTTGGGCTAAAACAAGTATAATTCTCGATGTCATTACATCCTTCTTTTCCGAGGACTCAAATATTGTCATGAAAGAGTTCATAGATGAATTCTCGAACCCTCAACACCATCATAAAGATGAAAAACGATGGCACATGGTGATGAACCTACTTCATGAAACCATCAACCAGATCTCATCAGAAGCATTCATAGCTCATGGTGTAGACATCCTTCCGTACCTCCATAGCGCAGTAAGTTATTCATCGTCTTCTTGGACCTCTTATATAGCTACTAATACAAAACGGGTAAATGGATAAGGTTTTTTTAGTTCGTAAAAAGAAAAACGAGTTTTTTTATTCAAATGTACGTGACCTTATCTAGTTATCACGTGACTTTTTTCGACCTATTCTCTGGCCACCCTAAAATTTATTGCTAGTGAAATTTGAATATGAGGAACTCTTAATTACAAAAATATCATGAACTCAACCACCGGACTAAGAATTCTTAGGATGGTTTATAGCTACAAATACTTTGAATATTTATCAATATTCATTAAGGGAGTGAGCCTTTAGTTACAGATTTTCCCCCATTATTCTCATGTACATATATCATGTATCTTGTGCGTGTAGAAAGCTAATGAGAATTTAAATAATGTGTACAAATGTAAAACATACTTTGTTCTTTTCCAGAATAGATAATGTAAGAAACCTTAAGAACTTAAATGTTGTCCACACTCATATTATTGACAATCAAAACTTAAAACCACAAGATACATTTTAGCTTATACATTTTATATGAAATGTTCACGAATTAATTATTAAATTATACATTATATGAAATGTTCATATGTTCACGAATTATGTGTACATGTAAACGAATATGTAAATTTATTTTTAAGGTAACTTTGATATTTTTTCATACTATGTTGCATTTTACATCACGCCATATCAATACTCACATATAACTAATAATAACTAAATCTATTAAAACTATAATTTAAAAGTTCCCCCATTCTCTACTCTGTTTAGTTTTTGTAAAACTTGAACACGTTTTCTAGTACTACGTTTAGAAAATTCTCTTTAATATTGTGCAACTGGTGACTAATTGACTACCTTTTTTTACTAATACAGTGGAAGACATGGTTATCCAACCAACAAAAAGGAGTGGGCAGTGAAGCCGAACTCATAGTTCGAACTATAACCATGAGCGGCGGCCGATGGTCATTAGAAGAGGTGTTATCTCATCCTCAATATCAACAAATATCATCTATCACTAATGACCTTTGTCACAAAATCTCTAATAAGGTACACCCAGAAAAACTTATTTAATCTCCTCTTGATTGATAAATCATTATTGATGAAATAGCGTATATGTATCAATTTGTATAGGACGACACTACTTTAGGCTTCACTGTGGAATCAAAAATGCAGGAGCTAGTGCAACTCGTGTACTGTCACTCACCCAATGATCTTGATCCTGATTTGAAGATGACATTTTTAACGGTAGCCAAAACTTTCTATTATAGGGTGAACATTGATCCAAAGACTATAAACAACCACATTCATAAAGTGTTGTTTGAAAGTGTATTTTGAGAGTTATCGCAATCGAGCTACACGGTAATGAGATTCGCTAAATACAATTGGTGACTATGAATACTGGATTGATATAAGCATAATAGTAGTGCTTAAATAAGCTTTTCAGAAAAGACATAAGTTCCTCATTACAGGTGCTATATATCATGTAAGATGAAATAATTATGATGGCTATAGTTTGTAACAACATCATAACTTTATCTTAATTATTACACGTTGAATTATTGTGAATGTGTGATATACATTATCTATTCAAATTTGCATTATTGAAATCTTCTTATCTATCAGTTATACATCATATACATTATTTGTCAATCTTGAACCATTATCTTGTGAGTGAGTCATTCTGGTTATGTTTTATCAATAGTGGGTCAAATCGCTAAATAAGAAGATAAGATTTGAAAAGAATCATTTGAAGTTGGAGAAACTGTCAAATACTTGCCTTATGACTGAAATAATATAATTGTTCTAATCATGTTGGCACACTAGTTATCCATGATTAAGGTCAAAATGCGATTCAGGTCAACCCAACCCCGATATGCTTGTATTGAGCCGTACCAAATTGCACATTTGACCCATTATCCAGTGTACCCGACAACCCAATTTCAGCTCATGTAATCCAAATTTGTTACTGTCAGATGCATATTATTGAACAGATCTATACCAAGAATAAGTTGAGAAGGTATTAAAGTTGTACACGTCTAAAGTCTGTTTACAGAGTAATTTCAGGTAAAAATAGCAGAAAAGCAGAGTTGGATGATCAAAGAATAACTACTTCAGATCGTAAGAAACACGATGTATATTAAGAGACAAAGGTAAGGGTCTTTCTCCTCGCAAAATAAGCTTGTTGGGTGACTTCATGAAGGGATTAAAATAGGACTTCTAATTGTATGGTTCGAAGTGGTCGGTGAAAGTGATAAAACTGGATGCCTTTCATTGACATTACAACCGAGTTATATACAATGAGATCTGCCACATAATTTGGTAACTCTAAGAGGCCTCTCAACCATGACAGTACTTTCTCACCAGGACTATCCGCCACATCAGTGTTACGTCAGCACTTCCTCACCAAGACTAACCTAGGACTAAATACTCCCAACCATGACATACTTCCTCATAAAAATTGGGACACACTATATTATTTAATTAATTAAATGTACAAGTATACAATCAAAAAGAACCACTTAATATTCCATATATACTCAGTTTGATATGTGCTGTTATTTGTTACTGAAGGAAAGGAACAAGGGCGAGGCACCGAGGGCGCAAGCAGGGTGGCTTGATGCGGCTTGCTGCCATTGGCGCCCTGCAGGGCGTGAGGGAGGGTGGGGTGGAAGATGGTACCGATGGGAGCGCTCTAACAAACTAAACACAATATACGGATAATATTCATCTCAACTTTCGCATACACTGATTAGGAGGTTTTTAACATTGAAAGTACACTTATGGGCTCAACCCATTTATCTTGACATTGAACCATTTGGCATAATCCAAATCGATGAGTTCATAATCTAAACTGATTAGGCCATGGAACGTGTCCTCATGTAAATTATTTGAATACCGTTTTTAGAGAACGTTTAAAGTATAAAAAACGTTGGCATCATAATTTCTACTTGGCAATCATCTTGAAGGTGAGAAATATATTCATTTCTCTTAGATCATCCAAACATAACCATGTTGTTCCTTTAACATGCATGATAGGGAGTTAAATAATACAAAAACCAGTTATAGCAACGATTGAAGCTACTTTGTTGCATAAACATGTGTATCGGCAGAGACATGTTAGCCCTGTGTTTGTTAGGAAGAGAGGATCTCCTGGACGTTGGGAGATATAAATTTGAGAGAAAATAACTCTATTACTCACAAGAATAGATTACACGAGTATTTACAAAACTCTAAAAAAAAACTCTCAAACTTACACACACTCTCTAGGTTGTGATTACACTTCTCTAAGTGATTTTTGGGATGATTTACAATGAAAGTTTGCATCTCTATTTATAACAAAAATTCTATGGCGGTGAATGGTGTGAACGAGGAAGGTTGGCGGAAGTTGGCGGCCGTCATCGTGTTCAAGTTTGCCACTTCCATACGCGTTGTCAACGTCGGCAGCTTTGAACATCTAGATGACGGCTGGAACAGAGCCATCTAGATGACGGCTGGAAACCACTGGAAACCATCAATTCTCCCCATCCAGCCGAATCAACGAACATTCCAGTTATGTCTCTGCATAACTCCAACTTCTCTCGAGTCACCACCTTTGTTAACATATTCGCATGATTCTCCTTTGTATGGATCTTCACTAGTCTCAACAGTTGTCGATCAATTACCTCGCGTATCCAATGATAGCGAATATCAATATGTTTTTTACGAGAATGGTACATGGAGTTCTTGCTCAAATCTAGAGCACTCTGACTGTCACAATGTACCTTGTACTCCTTTTGCATGATTCCAAATTCTTGGAGATAACGCTTTAACCAAAACATTTCTTTTCCAGCTTCTACGGCAGCAATATACTCTGCATCAGTTGTGGATAATGCAACACACTTCTGTAGTCTTGACTGCCATGAAACAGCTCCCCCTGCAAAAGTGTAAATGAATCCTGAAGTGGATTTCCTACTGTCAGGATCTCCGGCCATATCCGCATCTGTATAGCCTTCCAAGATTGGATCAGCTCCCCCGTAACAAAGACATATATTCTTTGTACCTTTAAGATATCTGAGAATCCATTTTACTGCATTCCAATGCTCTTTCCTGGGGTTGGAGAGAAAACGACTCACCGTTCCCACTGCATGAGCAATATCGGGCCTTGTACACACCATCGCATACATCAAACTTCCAACTGCTGAAGAATATGGTACTGAAGACATCTCCCCGATCTCTTCCATGGATGAGGGACATGATCTCTTACTTAACTTGAAATGGTTGGCTAATGGAATTCTAACAGGTTTGGCATTGTTCATATTGAACCGTTCAAGCACTCGTTCAATATACTTCTCCTGAGATAGCCATAACCTTATATTCTTCCTATCTCGGGTAATCTGCATTCCCAAAATTTGTTGAGCCTGTCCTAAGTCTTTCATGTTAAAAGACTTAGAGAGTTCCTTCTTCAGCTGGTTGATTTTCGTTACATCTTTCCCTACGATCAAAATATCGTCTACATATAGTAGAAGAGCAATGAAATCTCCTTCAGAAAACTTCTGAATGTAGACACACTCATCTGCTGTAGTTTTCTTGTACCCTTGACTCACCATGCACGAGTCAAACTTCTTGTACCACTGCCTAGGTGCCTGCTTTAAACCGTACAAACTTTTCTTCAACTTGCATACGAGGTTATCTCCTGAAACCTCAAAACCTTCTGGCTGCTCCATGTAAATTTCTTCATGAAAATCTCCATGAAGAAAAGCTGTCTTTACATCCATCTGTTCAAGCTCCAAGTTCATACTTGCGACCAATCCAAGTATGACTCTAATTGAAGTCATCTTGACTACTAGTGAAAATATCTCGTCAAAATCAATCCCTTTCTTCTGTTGGAATCCTTTGACTACAAGTCGTGCTTTGTATTTCACCACTTTTCCGCTGCCATCCTTTTTCAGCTTGAACACCCATTTATTTTTCAGTGCCTTCTTCTCGCGTGGAAGTTCTACAATCTCATAAGTTTGATTTTTCTGCAGAGAATCCATCTCATCCTGCATTGCGAGCAACCATTTTTCTTTATCCTTATGAGATACTGCTTCATGAAAACTCTATGGTTCTCCATCTTCAGTAAGTAGAATGTACTCGGATTCCGGATATCTACTCGATGGAATCCGACCTCATTCAAATCTACGAACTTCTGGAATATACTGAGGAGATCCACCATCATCTTTGCCTTGTGATGGTTCTGGAACGTCTGGCAGATGGAGTTGTGGCTCCCCCTGCTCATCACCGTCATTTTCCTCATTATCTTCTACTTTCGGTATTTCATCTTGCACTGAAAGTTCATTTCTCATGAATGATTTCGTTGTTGCCTCTGGCACCTGAGCAGCAACATTTGACTTTTGAGATATTGTGGACTTTTCAATATCTTCTATTATCTGGATTTCATGGAACACCACGTCCCTACTTCTGATCACCTTTTTCTCCTTTGGATCCCATAATCTGTATCCAAATTCTTCATCTCCATAGCCTATGAATATGCATGGAGTGGTCCTTGCATCTAGCTTCTGTCTGAGCTCCTTGGATACATGTGCGTAAGCCAAACATCCAAATACTCTTAAGTTAGAGTATGATGGATCCTTTCCAGACCAAAGTTTCTCCGGAACTTCAAAATTCAGTGGTACTGATGGAGATCGGTTGATCAAGTAACATGCGGCTCTGACTGCTTCTCCCCAGAATGGCTTTGGCAGTTTAGCCATACTGAGCATGCTTCGAACACGTTCCATGATTGTTCGGTTCATTCTTTCTGCTATACCATTGTGTTGAGGGGTACGTGGAACTGTCTTCTCATGTCGGATGCCATATGATCTGCAATAGGCATCGAACTGCCTGGAAGAGTATTCACCGCCGTTGTCGGATCGAAGACACTTTAACTTCTTTCCTGTCTCACGTTCTACCATGACATGGAACTGTTTGAAGTAATCGAACACCTGGTCCTTCGTCCGAAAGAAATATACCCACACCTTTCGAGAAGCATCATCGATAAATGTTAGAAAGTATCGGTTGCCGCCAATTGATTCAACCTACAAGGGACCGCAAACATCAGAGTGTACCAGACTGAGTAACTCTGATTTTCTTGTTGAAGAGGAATTAAACGAGACTCTATGCTGCTTACCAAACAAACAATGATTACAAGGATCTAGTGCAGCATCCTTGTCTACATTGATAAGTTCCTTCTTTATTAGGGTAGACAACCCTTTCTCACTCATGTGACCGAGTCTCTGGTGCCATAAATTTTGTGAAGCCTCCTTTTCTGCAACATTAATGCTGTCTGTACAGATCTTCACATGAGTCTTGTACAGTATGCGACAAATATGTCCTCGAGCAACTATCATAGCGCCTCTTGACAATTTCCATGTGCCTTTACTGAAATGACTATCATAGCCCAGTTTTTCGAGAGCTACTCCAGAAAGTAAATTTAGCTGAAGATCTGGCACATGACGGACATCCTTCAGAGTGATTGTGCTCCCGGAATTTGTGTTTATCTTGACATCACCAATTCCGGCAATATCAGCGGAACTGGAATTTCCCATCTTCACAGCTCCAAAGTCACCAACTTTATATGTTGTGAAGTATTCCTTGTATGGAGTCACGTGGTAGGAATCTGCAGTATCTACCACCCATTCCGTGACTTCTCGTGAGACGTGAAGGCATGTCTCATCATGGGTTGAACAATAAGCTACATCACCAGTGATAGTAACTAATGTTTCTCCACCCTTATTCTTCCGCTGTGAACTGCTTTGACTTTGTTCATCTTTCAATCGGTAGCAGTTCTTCTTCATATGTCCCTCTAATCCACAATGATGGCATTTATATGTTGGTTTTCTGCCATCAGCTGACCTGCCCCTGCTCTTGCTTCTGCCTCTCCATTTATTTTTGCTACTCATTCGCTGTCTCCCCCGATTCTCTGTGATAAAGGCATGGGTCTGATCTGTGCCCATGTCTTTTCTCCTTGCCTCTTCACTGAATAGGGCATCCTTGACCATTGACATGGTAAGTTTTCCATTCGGAGCTGAGTTGCTGAGTGTTACTACCAGCATTTCCCAACTATCAGGAAGGGAACTAAGTAGCAGTAGCGCCTGAACTTCATCGCCAAGCGGCATCTCTACAGACGATAACTGGTTAACCAAGCTCTGAAACTCACTAGTATGCTCGGCAACTGAAGTTCCACTTTTAAGCTTCATGTTGACTAAACGCCTCATTAACAGGGCTTTATTCCGAGCAATCTTGGCCTGGTACATGTCCTCCAACTTTTTCCAGAGGACATATGCGTCTGTCTCTTGTGCAACATGGTGGAAGACACTATGATCAATCCATTGACGGATCTGACCAATAGTTTTTCGGTTTGATTTCTTCCACTCTTTCTCTTTGGCAGAATCAGGGTTTATACCCTTCAATTCAATAGGATCAAACAAATCCTTACAGCTGAGGAGATCTTCCATCCGAGGTTTTCACAGCGTGTAGTTTGTGGCTGTGAGCATAATCATAGCTCCCGAAGATGATGTTGACTCTTCTATGGACATTATCACCTTACAAATAATTTTTCAACACAAACGGGGTTGAATTGTAGAAAACAGAGATCACTGTTACGTCCGGAACGGTTGAAAATGGTGGATTAGACACTTCGCGGCTTAAATTCCACTTACGGAGCAAAATTATAATTTTTATAAACTTCAGGGACCAAAAATGAAATTCTGAAAATTTCAGAGACCACATTGTAAAATTTTAGAATTGCTACAGTACTGCTACAGGAACTTGCTACAGTACTGCTACAGGAACTTGCTACAGTACCGCCGCTGCTACAGTGAATTGCTACAGGACTGCTACAGTGAATTGCTACAGGACTTTCTTCTCCGGCGAAAATTCCGGCACCAGTCGTCTTCTCCGGCGAGTTGACCAAACTTTGACCGCGTTTTATGGGCTCATTATAACTCCGTTTAAGTCACCGTTTTTTGCGTTGGACTAGGTTCGACGAGACGAATCCAATGGTACACTCAAAATTGGATTTTGAGAAAACTTAGAAGACCCAAAAACTCAACCAACGTCTCTAACCAAGCTCTGATACCACTTGTTAGGAATAGAGGATCGCCTGGACGTTGGGAGATATAAATTTGAGAGAAAATAACTCTATTACTTACAAGAATAGATTACACGAGTATTTACAAAACTCTAAAAAAAAACTCTCAAACTTACACACTCTCTAGGTTGTGATTACACTTCTCTGAGTGATTTTTGGGATGATTTACAATGAAAGTTTGCATCTTAACGTATATATAATAAGTACCCATGTTTTAACATACATGCAACCAACATGTACAATACACGCAAACCAACGTGTACTAAACTCAAATAGTATACGTATGTTTTATAGTTCAGGCTAGGGTTTCTATACCTGGAACAGACGGGGATGTCAAGCCCTATGGATCTATATATAACTACTCGCGCCCACTAGTTCTTATAACCGGCAGTTACTAGTTACCAAAGATAAGGGATTTTCGGTTCAAACTCGGTGTAGAATTTAGTATGTACTTGTGTCCATTGTGTTTAAAATAAAGTGCATGTATTCTCAGCCCAAAAATATAGATTGCAAAAGCAATTAAAAAGGGAGCAAATGAAACTCACCTTAGCAGCACATAAAGTCGTTCACCGAAACGTGACCGAAACTCGAAATACCAATTAACCGTAGATCTCAACCTAGAGAACATATGTTGGTCAATAAATGTCTATCAAGCTAGGTCTGGTCATAATGTATCACAATCTTAATGCTCGAGATCGACATACAAAGTTATCAAAAGTCATTTCAAAAAGTCAATCTGACTCAATACTATAGTTGAATGATCATGGCAATCGAAACATTTTAACATTTCACATAGTTTTCCAATTCTTGTAAAATTAGGCTATAGTTTTTATAAGGCTTTAGAATATGATAAAACAATCAATTTTGACAATTGCTCAACAAGACGAGACGTGCCTTATATAGAAATTCATTTACTCGATTAGTAATATTTGAAAATCCAATTTATCAATCTTATAAACAAGTTGTTTAAATATCAATTGCAGATTCAAAAGCAATTTCAATTAATGTTAATCATAATTCAGTTGACCATATCTTTTAATTCGTTCATCGAAATTACTTGATTTCTAAATTAAAAGTTATTGATTTTTCGCCAGCTTTCTAAAAACATGCATATCATATATCTTTTATTAGCAATATATGTATTAAATTAGTGATTCATCATAAAGTGTTTAACGACAAAATTAAAGCATATCAGCATGTACAAACATATATACTCGAGCACTAGACATGTATACACTATTAATATATAAAAGATAAGATATGAATGCTCACGTATCAATATTGTGATTCAATATTCCAGGAAAGTACGTAGACACAACGGAGATGATAAACACTAGGTTTTACTTGCGAATATTACCTACGAACATTACCCATAACCTCCATAGCTATAATCCATAATTTCCGTAGCTTTAACCCGTTTGAGAACCCATTTTGAAAGTGACACGCTCATGACCTCGTCGTAGTATTTTATATATAATAATAATAATAATAATAATAATAATAATAATAATAATAATAATAATAATAATAATAATAATAATAATAATAATAATAATAATAATTATTATTATTATTATTATTATTATTATTATTATTATTATAATATATATAGTGAGAGATATGTGAGAGATAGATGGATGGAATGATTCACAGAACCAGAAATCGATCGAGCTTTATACTCCTCTCCTGACTCCCGCTGCCATGCGATCGCATGGGGAATGTGAGGGGAACCCATGCGATCGTATGAGCCCTAGTTCCAGCTCACATCTGTTTTGTTTTGTAGTTCGTCGACATATTTAAAAATAATGTATTTAATTATTTATATATTATATTATATTCTCGTGTATAGTTGATTTGTAATTTTAGTTCCGATAAGTCGTACGTCATCACTCGACTTATGTCCCGGTTCCGATTTTTCGAACGTCCTTTCGTACACTGAGAAAACTTGTACTTTACCTTTCGTGACTCGTACCTTTGCCAAAATATAGACTTAAATTATCCCTAAACTATATCACTCGAAATATAACTTATACAATTGAGTGTTTTGGTCAATTACTTCTATAAATCATCTTCTCGATATTTACTAATATAATAGTATTATCAAACGTTTCATAACCAAGTTAATATCTATTCTCAATATTAATAAACACGTTTTAAATATACGTCGTAAGCTATTCATACAATTAATATTCCAACTTATCATATATATTCAAATAGATATATAAACCAATAAGTTTAATGCACAATATCATAAACTTAATACTTTGTTACGCGTTCAAGTTATAGTATATATATGTATTTATTTACATATAATGGTTCGCAAATCGTTGAGAACCATCGAAGGGTAATTGAACATATGGAAGTAGTTCAAAAATATTGAGATTAAGTTTTACAGACTTTGCTTATCGTGTCGGAAACGTTAATCATAAAATGATTAAGTTTAAATTTGGTCAGAAATTTCCAGGTCATCACAGTCACTCTTATTATTTATGGTTTCGTTTGTTCATCTTGCTTTTCTAAAATAAGTGAGTAAACCAAATAATCGGCTTGGGGATGAGCCGTCTAGCATGACTAGGTTCCAAACCCTGGAAAAAAAAAAGAATAGAAGAAAAAAAAATCTCTTTTTGCAGCTTTGATGAAGATTGGTATTGTCGACAAAGTTACTTGCCCAAGTCCTGCTCAATCCTTAGGCAAAGCAAGCCACAACGTAAAAAAAAACGTTACGAAAAAGGAAATGCAGTCAAGCAACGCAAACAATCAACGATTATCAGTCAATTCGGTGCAACAAATACGAGAACAAAAAAAAGTTATCTTTTATTTATCTAGTGTTTATTTCAGTCCGAGCTTTCGCGATTTCGCCGCTCGGCCTGAGGAAGAGTGTTAGAGGATAATATAGTCCAAGTCCGTATGTGGGCTTAGGCTCCATTAGAGTTTATTTAGGTTTTAGGGTTTATGTACTTTAGAAATACTGCACTACAATGAAATAATATTGACGGAGTTCTAACATTTAACATGGAAAAAAAAGTTTATTTATGTCTTTATTTAATGCTTATTGTTTTATTCCAGTCCAAACTTTCACAATGTCGCCGTTCGGACTGCGGGGGAGTGTTAGACTAGAGATTTTGGTTAGCCCATTTAGTATAGCCCGGCCCGTTTGTGGGTTTAAGGTTCATAGGGTTTCTATGTATCTCTATAAATACTAATCAATAAAACATCATAACCTACGAGGTTCATATTAGTCTAACATACACAACATGCATAAACTAGAACAAAGTCAAACATCTAAATCAAAGTCAAACTTCATACCATGACAAAATAACAAAATCTTAACCTTTTCATGACATCATGTTACATTTACCAATTATACACTAAGCATGCCATGATCACACGTAAATAGTTGGTCATATCTCATAGCATAAGAATCATGGCATCATGTCAAGTTCCATATCAATACATCATATAATATGCTTTCTAAAAAGTCTTATCACGTTGGCTAAGCACTTACAAAACTTTAGTTACAATCAAGTCTTCCGAGCAAAACATTTATACAAAAATTGCGAAAATTCAAAATAATACGTGTTCGATTGGATAATTCTAAGAACAAGTTAAACTACCTTCTGTAAAGTTTTGAAGAAAAATGGTTTAGCCAATTTGTACAGTTTATTTATTGAAGTTGAAATTGGCAGATTTGATAACAAGAATGAAACACGTTTTTACACGTAGCACATCTATCACATAACGACTCAAATCATGTTACCGCCAATTGGAGAACCTTCCTATACATGTAATTGAACATTTTCTAGAAGATCATGCAAACCCATCTTACCAATTTACCACAATCACAAAATGAATGATCAAAGGTCAAGTCAGTTTTTCGTAAAACATGCTATGTTCATAATTTAAGATCTGTACAACGAAAACGACGTAATATCTAAATGAAACACAATTGTATTTTTTAAGGAATACAATTATAAACCTCTCATGACCTGGTTCTAACTCATATATTTTCAGAATAGCAAAATCAAACACGATATTCATACGAAATCTATATAACCCTAACTTTTGATCCGTAAATCGAAATCATGGGATATCTAAATGAAAAGTTATTAACTTTTCGAAAGCAATACAACTACATATATATCATAATCAGAACACGATAACATCATTGATCTTTAACTTTCCGAAAAATGTCTAAGAAAGAAATTGTAATGACACGATCTTGATTTGTCAAATTACCAGAATATCTGGAAAAGACCGAATCATCAAGAAATATATTTTCTTGATTTATTTAGAAATTATATAGAATGAAAGAGTTATGTAACATGGTTCACGATGAGGGTGTGATCTGTGAACCTTTATCACGTTTCATTAGAAACTCAGCATGACTTACTGTAATATAATCACGTTGATCAAGTGTCATTATATTATACTAATTCATGCTTCAGTTCCCAACATTACTTCAAAACATCCATTTTTCCAATTTTTCAGATTTTAGAAACTAAAATAGTTTCTTTTATGATGTAACAAAGATAGCGTGAAGAGATAAATGATTTCAGATAAGAATAGTTATGAAAATATCTTCAGAAATATCGAGGATATTTATAATGAAAGATATGATGATATCTTAGAATATCTAAGATCAGAGGATGATGAAGAATATTGTCCGCAAAGGTTTTAGAGTAAGGAGCAACGTATTTACTAAGGATTTCAGCAGACACTGAATCATTTGGATTCTTTGAAGGCAGGTTCAGTCTTTGTGATTTATCCACAGCCTTCTTCATACTTTGCTCAATCTGTTTTCCAGTTCCAAACCTTTTTTTTCTCAGCTTTACCACCATACTATTCTTTATCATCAAACTTTTGACTGTTAAAGTCGTTTACAGTTTTTTGCTGCTTCACCAGCATTTTTCAAAATTTGGAGAACTAATTCTCAGTTTAGGGTGTTTTTTAGAATCTTCACATTCGAAGTGTGTAAATCTAGGAGAGAGACGTTATATGTACACATATAGCTGTTGGCGTAGACATGCTGCGAGATTTCAAAATACTGATTGCTAATTCCCAATGATTCGTATGGCAATTCTCGTTACAAGATGCAGATGAGTAAATGATAGGGTTTCAATGAGTATAATGATTTTTCGGAAAGTTAAAGATCAATGATGTTGGTGGTAAGTTTACTGCTAATGTGGCTAGATATAAAAGGTTCCTCGGTAACAATGATGAAGGGCAAACTTATATATCAAAGTTATAATAAGGCTTATTCGAATGAATAATTGAAGTTGATTTGTTGAAGCTGTGACAAAACTGTCTATGTTGAAAAGGGTTTGAAAAGTTATTTTTGCTAATAAATGCCAAAGGGTCTGACACGATTACGTGTTAAACTATGACTTTGGTTTCGAGAGTTTTTCAGGTGCATAACTGTGGGTAACATGTGGTTGGATCATCATCTCGATGGTTCATTGTTTGAAGTGTTTTTCAGAAATTTCGGACGGTTTGAACACAGATTGTAATTGTTAATATACATATGATGTTCTAGCACAGTTTTGAAATTAAAGTATAGCTTTGAAAGATGTAGGGATCAAAGAGTGGTGATATCGGTTATATCTCGACTTGGATTCCGATATGTTAAAATTAGAATATGTAATTGATTTTGAATGAGTATGGTTGTTTTGATTTCTATGAAAGAATGTATCTCGTTATGAAAGTAGTTGATGATTTGTTGAATCAGAATCGAAGAATGTAACATGTTAATTGTGAATTTATATATCTCTCGGGTATTACCTACCCGTTAAAATATTCTTACCATTAACAGTTTGTACAAAAGAATTTTCTTAATTACAATCTTTATGAAAATATACCTACATATATATTTTCTTTAGATGTTATCATGGATTTAATGAGTTAACATAATATTAATCTCATCTGGTTTTTGACTAGTACTAGAATATATAATCTCTAAAATTTTAGAAACTACATATTCTCTGCAGAATATTTCTTCGATGAAGTTATGAATCAATACTTCATCGTTTGTTGTTGTTGGTATTCCTTGGTATCTATGGTGCGTATGACGTTGATGTTCGAGGTACAGATTGTGATGTTGAGGTGTGCGATGCGGATGCTGTTGTTGGTGGTGGTAATGATACTGTTGGCATTGATGATGGTGGTATTGTTGATGCCGGTGATTCTGCTGGTGCTTGTAACCTTTGCACCATATTCTCCAAAGCCACTACCCGAGCGCGAAGCTCGTTGACTTCTTCTACTACACCGGGATGATTGGCGGTTCGGACGAGCAGATGAATAAGATCTAGAATTTGAAAGAGTATATGATCATGACGAGATATTCTGGAGATGAGAGAGAAAATGGTATTACGAACAGGTTCGCCGGTAAGTGCTTCAGGTTCTTCGCCAAGAGGGCTATGTAGTGGATTGAAGGGATCGCCTTCTTCTTGTCTCCAATAATTAAGTAGGCTACGAACCCATCCCCAATTCATCCAGAATAGATGATGGCTGATTGGTTGATCCATTCCGGTTACACTGTCTTCGGAATTCTGGTGAATATCCATATCGGAATAGCTACCGGAGTTTAAGGAATTTGAACTAGATACGGGATCCATCTTGTATAATTAGAGAGATGATTTTTGATATGAAATAGATTATAGAATTTAGATTGGTACTCTTCAATACATAATTTACATATGTATATATAATACCAAAATTCCATAAATCACAGAGGAATTTTCGAAAGATGTCAGGAAAAGTTTACAGTAACAGATACGCTAAGATATGAATTTTTGTCTATACACTATTTATGAAATAAATGCAGGAAAACGTGTCTAGACTTAAGAATGATAAACATGTAATTTCCGACAAGAAATGATAAGCAAAACTTTTAACATGCAGACACGGTCGAAGTCCAGACTTACTAATGCATCCTAACAACTATCAGTTAGACACACTCATGCAAGACCTGGTTCGCTAGGACCAACGCTCTGATACCAACTGTGACGATCGCTCCAAATTCATATGGACGAACACGTCATTCATTGATTTCATTGCGAGGTATTTGACCTCTATATGATACGTTTTGTAAACATTGCATTCTTTTGAAAAGGCACACCATAAATGAATATTTAAATCAAAGGTTTTCGACATCTGATGATTTCTACATATAGACAATCACCGTATATAATAGTTTACAATAGTACTTCCATTGACAATGCAGTCAAAATAAGGTACATGATGATGAATTGGTGAATGCAACGTTTTCTTGAAAAATATGCCATATAAGACTCCATGCACATAGCTTGTCTATCATATAAGCAAACAGTGGAAGACTTCTAGGGAACCTGAGAATAAACATGCTAACAAGTGTCAACACAAAGGTTGGTGAGTTCATAGTTTTAATGTTGCGCATAATCTGTATATAAAGGTGGATCACAAGATATTAGTTGTTTAATCCAGAAACGTTTATCAAAATATTCTACGAAATTGAGCACCCTGGTAACTAAACTTAACGTATATATAATTTGTACCCTTTTTATAATCATCTTAATAATACACGCAAACCAACGTGTACGCTTCTCAAATAGCATACGTCCGTTAAAAGGCGAGTGCTCTAGCTCGGACGGGGATATCAAGCCCTATGGATCCATATACTACTACTCGCGCCCACCAGTTCTTATAAACGGCAGTTACTAGTTACCAAAGCTAAGGGATTTTCAGTTCAAACTCAGTGTAGAATTTAGTATGTACTTGTATCCATTGCGTTTAAAATAAAGTGCATGTATTCTCAGCACAAAAATATAGATTGCAAAAGCAATTAAAAAGGGAGCATATGAAACTCACCTTAGCAGCACACAAAGTTGTTCATCGTAATGTGACCGAAACTCAGAATATCAAATAATCGTAGATCTCAACCTAGAGAATATATGTTGGTCAATAAATATCTATCAAGCTAGGTCTGGTCATAGTGTATCATAATCCTAATGCTCGAGATTGACATACAAAAGTTATCCAAAGTCGTTTCAAAAAGTCAATTTTGACAATAGTTTAACAAAACGAGACGTACCTCATATAAGGATTCATTTACCCGGTTGGTAATATTCAAAAATTCAATTTATCAATCTTACAAACAAGTTGTTTAAATATTAATTGCAGATTCAAAAGCAATTTCAATTAATGTTAACCATAATTCAGTTGATCATATCTTTTAATTCGTTCACCGGAATTAAGCGATTTCTAAATGAAAAGTTATTGATTTTTCGCCAGATTTCCAAAAACATGCATATCATATACCTTTTATCAATAATATGTGTATTTAATTCGTGATTCAACATAACTGTTTAACGAAGAAATTTAGCATACAAGCATGTATACATATATATTCGAGCACTAGACATGGATACACTATTAATATATAATAGATAAGATATAAATGCTTACGTATCAATATTGTGATTCAATATTGTAGGAAAGTATGTAGACGTAACGGAGATGATAAACACTAGGTTTGACTTGCAAATAATACCCACGAACATTACCCATAACATCCATAGCTATAACCCATAATTTCCTTAGCTTTAACCCGTTTGAGAACTCGTTTTGAAAGTTACACGCTCATGACCTCGTCGTAATATTTTATGTATAATACTAATAATAACACTAATATTACAAATAATAATATTAGAATTAATAACAATAACAATAATAATAATAATAATAATAATAATAATAATAATAATAATAATAATAATAATAATAATAATAATAATAATAATAGAAATAATAATAATAATAATAATAATAATAATAATAATAATAATAATAATAATTTAAATAATACGGAGTAAAAAGAATGAGGAAAGAAACAGAATAGATCGAGCTATTTATACATGTTTGCTGAATCTGATGCCCATGCGATTGCATGGGCTTTCAGTGCAAATGCCATGTGATCGCATGGCCCGTCTGGACAGCTCACATATAATTTGTAATTTAGTTTGTCGACATAATTTAATATATTATATATAATATATTTAATTTAAATAATTAATTATATATTATATTAAATTCATGTGCATAGTTGACTTGTAATTTTCGTTCCGATGACTCGTACGTTATCACTCGACTTATGTCCCGGTTCCAGTTTCTCGAACGCATTTTCATACGCTTAGAAAACTCGCAATTTACATTTTGTGACTCGTACCTTTGTCAAAATATAGTCTTAAATTATCAATAAACTATATCCTTCAAAGTGTATCTTAAACTTTCGAGTGTTTTGGTCATTTACTTCTATAAATCATTGTCTCGCTATTTGTTAATATATATATAATAACAAATCATTTTATGACCAAGTTAATATATATTTTCAACATTCAGTTCAAAAATTTTGAGATTCAGTTTTACAGACTTTGCTTATCATGTCGGAAATGTTAATCATACAAAGATTAAGTTTAAATTTGGTCAGAAATTTCCGGGTCATCACAGTACCTACCCGTTAAAGAAATTCCGTCCCGAGATTTGAGTGAGGTCGTCATGACCAACAATAAAAATGTTTTCATGCCGTATATGTGTTGATAAATAGAGTTTTATCACCGTTGAATAATATGGATAACACAATCCAATTACTCGAAGCGTATGAGGGAAGTTATCGTAATAAAGTGAAATAGAGAATAGAGATGCGTCTTATCTCTTGACATAGTAACGATTGATTTCTGGAATTTAAGGAATAGAAAGTCTTCATAATCTAAATAAGATTTGATTCTTCGGAATTTAAGGAAATTAAGATCTTCTTTAATTAAATGAGGTCACCTGCCTCGATTGCTCTGTCTGTTATTTCGCTTATAAATTAACCACTTTCGTCTCATTATTTTCACCACTCCTACATCTTCTTCCTCATTTCATACTTCCAAAAGATTGTGAAATGCTTCATCCAGTTCTGATTCTTGATATACTCCTAACTTTCATATCTGTCATTCTTCTTTTTCATCTACCACCAGAGGAAGTTACTTTCTTCTACCATTACCTTAGGGTTATAGTGTTTTTCATTCTCCCGTGTCTTTATATTACTATACGCATTGATATACACGGTTTGTAAATTTCGGGGTTGTTATTGGGCCTATATTCTCCTTTATATTTCGGAGCTCCATGCTTTCGATTTCTCTTCCCGACCTTAAGTCAAGCGGATAATGGTCCAGAATTTGTAGGTATGAATTTCGGATGAACATAATTAATGTTCTAAGAAAGAAATTGTAATGACACGATCTTGATTTGTCAAATTACCAGAATATCTGGAAAAGACCGAATCATCAAGAAATATATTTTCTTGATATATTTAGAGATTATATAGAATGAAAGAGTTATGTAACATGGTTCATGATGAGGGTGTGATCTGTGAACCTTTATCACGTTTCATTAGAAACTCAGCATGACTTACTGTAATATAATCACGTTGATCAAGTGTCATTATATTATACTAATTCATGCTTCAGTTCCCAACATTACTTCAAAACATCCATTTTTCGAATTTTTCAGATTTTAGAAACTAAAATAGTTTCTTTTATGATGTAACAAAGATAGCGTGAAGAGATAAATGATTTCAGATAAGAATAGTTATGAAACTATCTTCAGAAATATCGAGGATATTTATAATGAAAGATATGATGATATCTTAGAATATCTAAGATCAGAGGATGATGAAGAATATTGTCCGCAAAGGTTTTAGAGTAAGGAGCAACGTATTTACTAAGGATTTCAGCAGACACTGAATCATTTGGATTCTTTGAAGGCAGGTTCAGTCTTTGTGATTTATCCACAGCCTTCTTCATACTTTGCTCAATCTGTTTTCCAGTTCCAAACCTTTTTTTTTTCTCAGCTTTACCACCATACTATTCTTTGTCATCAAACTTTTGCCTGTTAAGGTCGTTTACAGTTTTTTGCTGCTTCACCAGCATTTTTCAAAATTTGGAGAACTAATTCTCAGTTTAGGGTGTTTTTTAGAATCTTCACATTCGAAGTGTGTAAATCTAGGAGAGAGACGTTATATGTACACATATAGCTGTTGGCGTAGACATGCTGCGAGATTTCAAAATACTGATTGCTAATTCCCAATGATTCGTATGGCAATTCTCGTTACAAGATGCAGATGAGTAAATGATAGGGTTTCAATGAGTATAATGATTTTTCGAAAAGTTAAAGATCAATGATGTTGCTGGTAAGTTTACTGCTAATGTGGCTAGATATAAAAGGTTCCTCGGTAACAATGATGAAGGGCAAACTTATATATCAAAGTTATAATAAGGCTTATTCGAATGAATAATTGAAGTTGATTTGTTGGAGCTGTGACAAAACTGTCTATGTTGAAAAGGGTTTGAAAAGTTATTTTTGCTAATAAATGCCAAAGGGTCTGACACGATTACGCGTTAAACTATGACTTTGGTTTCGACAGTTTTTCAGGTGCATAACTGTGGGTAACATGTGGTTGGATCATCATCTCGATGGTTCATTGTTTGAAGTGTTTTTCAGAAATTTCGGACGGTTTGAACACAGATTGTAATTGTTAATATACATATGATGTTCTAGCACAGTTTTGAAATTAAAGTATAGCTTTGAAAGATGTAGGGATCAAAGAGTGGTGATATCGGTTATATCTCGACTTGGATTCTGATATGTTAAAATCAGAATATGTAATTGATTTTGAATGAGTATGGTTGTTTTGATTTCTATGAAAGAATGTATCTCGTTATGAAAGTAGTTGATGATTTGTTGAATCAGAATCGAAGAATGTAACATGTTAATTGTGAATTTATATATCTCTCGGGTATTACCTACCCGTTAAAATATTCTTACCATTAACAGTTTGTACAAAAGAATTTTCTTAATTACAATCTTTATGAAAATATACCTACATATATATTTTCTTTAGATGTAATCATGGATTTAATGATTTAACATAATATTAATCTCACCTGGTTTTTGACTAGTACTAGAATATATAATCTCTAAAATTTTAGAAACTACATATTCTCTGCAGAATATTTCTTCGATGAAGTTATGAATCAATACTTCATCGTTTGTTGTTGTTGTTGGTATTCCTTGGTATCTATGGTGCGTATGACATTGATGTTCGAGGTACAGATTGTGATGTTGAGGTGTGCGATGCGGATGCTGTTGTTGGTGGTGGTAATGATACTGTTGGCGTTGATGATGGTGGTATTGTTGATGCCGGTGATTCTGCTGGTGCTTGTAACCTTTGCACCATATTCTCCAAAGCCACTACCTGAGCGCGAAGCTCGTTGACTTCTTCTACTACACCGGGATGATTGGCGGTTCGGACGAGCGAATGAATAAGATCCAGAATTTGAGAGAGTATATGATCATGACGAGATATTCTGGAGATGAGAGAGAAAATGGTATTACGAACAGGTTCGCCGGTAAGTGCTTCAGGTTCTTCGCCAAGAGGGCAATGTAGTGGATGGAAGGGATCGCCTTCTTCTTGTCTTCAATAATTAAGTAGGCTACGAACCCATCCCCAATTCATCCAGAATAGATGATGGCTGATTGGTTGATCCATTCCGGTTACACTGTCTTCGGAATTCTGGTGAATATCCATATCGGAATAGCTATCGGAGTTTAAGGAATTTGAACTAGATACGGGATCCATCTTGTATAATTAGAGAGATGATTTTTGATATGAAATAGATTATAGAATTTAGATTGGTACTCTTCAATACATAATTTACATATGTATATATAATACCAAAATTCCATAAATCACGGAGGAATTTTCGGAAGATGTCAGGAAAAGTTTACAGTAACAGATACGCTAAGATATGAATTTTTGTCTATACACTATTTATGAAATAAATGCAGGAAAACGTGTCTAGACTTAAGAATGATAAACATGTAATTTCCGACAAGAAATGATAAGCAAAACTTTTAACATGCAGACACGGTCGAAGTCCAGACTTACTAATGCATCCTAACAACTATCAGTTAGACACACTCATGCAAGACCTGGTTCACTAGGACCAATGCTCTGATACCAACTGTGACGATCGCTCCAAATCCATATGGACGAACACGTCATTCATTGATTTCATTGCGAGGTATTTGACCTCTATGTGATACGTTTTGTAATCATTGCATTCTTTTGAAAAGGCACACCATAAATGAATATTTAAATCAAAGGTTTTCGACATCTGATGATTTCTACATATAGACAATCACCGTATATAATAGTTTACAATAGTACTTCCATTGACAATGCAGTCAAAATAAGGTACATGATGATGAATTGGTGAATGCAACGTTTTCTTGAAAAATATGCCATATAAGACTCCATGCACATAGCTTGTCTATCATATAAGCAAACAGCGGAAGACTTCTAGGGAACCTGAGAATAAACATGCTAACAAGTGTCAACACAAAGGTTGGTGAGTTCATAGTTTTAATGTTGCGCATAATCTGTATATAAAGGTGGATCAAAAGATTTCAGTTGTTCAATCCAAAAACGTTTATCAAAATATTCTACGAAATTGAGCATCCTGGTAACTAAACTTAACGTATATATAATTTGTACCCTTTGTATAATCATCTTAATAATACACGCAAACCAATGTGTACGCTTCTCAAATAGCATACGTCCGTTAAAAGGCTAGTGCTCTAGCTCGGACGGGGATATCAAGCCCTATGGATCCATATACTACTACTCACGCCCACCAGTTCTTATAACCGGCAGTTACTAGTTACCAAAGCTAAGGGATTTTCAGTTCAAACTCAGTGTAGAATTTAGTATGTACTTGTATCCATTGCGTTTAAAATAAAGTGCATGTATTCTCAGCCCAAAAATATAGATTGCAAAAGCAATTAAAAAGGGAGCATATGAAACTCACCTTAGCAGCACACAAAGTTGTTCATCGTAATGTGACCGAAACTCAGAATATCAAATAATCGTAGATCTCAACCTAGAGAATATATGTTGGTCAATAAATATCTATCAAGCTAGGTCTGGTCATAGTGTATCATAATCCTAATGCTCGAGATTGACATACAAAAGTTATCCAAAGTCGTTTCAAAAAGTCAATTTTGACAATAGTTTAACAAAACAAGACGTACCTCATATAAGGATTCATTTACTCGGTTGGTAATATTCAAAAATTCAATTTATCAATCTTACAAACAAGTTGTTTAAATATTAATTGCAGATTCAAAAGCAATTTCAATTAATGTTAACCATAATTCAGTTGATCATATCTTTTAATTCGTTCACCGGAATTAAGCGATTTCTAAATGAAAAGTTATTGATTTTTCGCCAGCTTTCCAAAAACATGCATATCATATACCTTTTATTAATAATATGTGTATTTAATTCGTGATTCAACATAACTGTTTAATGAAGAAATTTAGCATACAAGCATGTATAAATATATATTCGAGCACTAGACATGGATACACTATTAATATATAATAGATAAGATATAAATGCTTACGTATCAATATTGTGATTCAATATTGTAGAAAAGTACGTAGACGCAACGGAGATGATAAACACTAGGTTTGACTTGCAAATAATACCCACGAACATTACCCATAACATCCATAGCTATAACCCATAATTTCCTTAGCTTTAACCCGTTTGAGAACTCGTTTTGAAAGTTACACGCCTATTTTTCTTTTTTTTGCAAGCTAATTCAAGTATCATTAAATCCTAACCAAAGTACAAGGTGTTGGTGCAAAGTTTGGGGTATATCTACTTGAGGTTTCATACTTTTGGAGCGACCTCGTCGTAATATTTTATGTATAATACTAATAATAACACTAATATTACAAATAATAATATTAGAATTAATAACAATAACAATAATAATAATAATAATAATAATAATAATAATAATAATAATAATAATAATAATAATAATAATAATAGAAATAATAATAATAATAATAATAATAATAATAATAATAATAATAATAATAATAATAATAATAATAAAAAAAAATAATAATAATAATAATTTAAATAATACGGAGTAAAAAGAATGAGGAAAGAAACAGAATAGATCGAGCAATTTATACATGTTTGCTGAATCTGATGCCCATGCGATCGCATGGGCTTTCAGTGCAAATGCCATGCGATCGCATGGCCCGTCTGGACAGCTCACATATAATTTGTAATTTAGTTTGTCGACATAATTTAATATAATATATATAATATATTTAATTTAAATAATTAATTATATATTATATTAAATTCATGTGCATAGTTGACTTGTAATTTTCATTCCGATGACTCGTACGTTATCACTCGACTTATGTCCCGGTTCCGGTTTCTCGAACGCATTTTCATACGCTTAGAAAACTCGCAATTTACATTTTGTGACTCGTACCTTTGTCAAAATATAGTCTTAAATTATCAATAAACTATATCCTTCAAAGTGTATCTTAAACTTTCGAGTGTTTTGGTCATTTACTTCTATAAATCATTGTCTCGCTATTTGTTAATATATATATAATAACAAATCGTTTTATGACCAAGTTAATATATATTTTCAACATTCAGTTCAAAAATTTTGAGATTCAGTTTTACAGACTTTGCTTATCGTGTCGGAAATGTTAATCATACAAAGATTAAGTTTAAATTTGGTCAGAAATTTCCGGGTCATCACACATCGTGTTCAAGTTTGCCACTTCCATACGCGTTGTCAACGTCGGCAGCTTTGAGCATCTAGATGACGGCTGGAACAGAGCCATCTAGATGACGGCTGGAAACCACTGGAAACCATCAGTGTTGACTTTGTCAACCCATCCAGCAGTCCCCAGTAACCCACTGGAGCCTGGCGAAACACCATCACCTATTTCCCCACAGCACGATTGAAGCTACTTATTGCAAGGCTTCAACAACACATTTATTATTGAAATACTGTCAAATGTGTACACCAAGAAACCTAGCTAGACATTATCATGGTCCTCATCTTTAGCAGATTTCATACAAGCAAATACGATTTTGACTTTGACTAGTTTGTTTTTACAACAGACAACTTATGCTTAAGACATTATTGAACATGCCGGCATGTCTCTATGTAATTCGGTACATACTCCCCTGGACACTAGTATGAATGTAGAACAATATGAACCCCGTAAATATTATTGATGATATCAAACATTATTTATAGAGTACATCGAACATTCTGGAAACCCTAATAAACTTATACACCTAACGGACCCAAGCCCACAATTAGGTTAGGCCACTAATTTATCATCTAACACTCCCCCGCAGTCCGAATGGCGAAATAGCGAAAGTTTATTAACAAATAAATAAAACTAACATTTTTTTCTTCTTTGTTGCACCGAATAGAATGATACACGTGGATGTGGTTGCAATTGCTTGACTGCGTATTCCTTTTCCGTAGCGTTTTTTCTTTCTTTTACGCTGTGACTTGCTTTGCCTAAGGATTGAGCAGAACTTGGGAATAGAACTTTTGTCCACGATAACATTCATCTTCAACTGTGACGTGCTACAGATAGGGCCTGGAAGAATAACGTCACTAAATATATCAAATCATAGTTGTATAAACGAGAACGACTCTATATGAGACGTTTTATTGAGTTTTGCAGCGGAAGATAAATAGATTACATTGTATTTAATGAACAATGCATTAAATGTCTTTAATTGGTATGATATGTAATGAAGACTCCAAGCATGACAAGTAATCATCATCAAAACAGCAGATATACAGCGGAAGCAATATTTAAGTACTTGAGAATAAACATGCTTTAAAGTGTCAACACGAGGTTGAGTGAGTTCATAGGTTTGTCATAAATAATGATTTCAGTAATAGTGTTAGACCACAAGATTTTTGTTCATAAGATTGGTCTCGCAGGGACCAATTAGTAGATCTCGCAGATCCAAAAGTTATGTTGATCTCGCAGGGACCAATTAGTAGATCTCGCAGATCCAAAAGTTATTCATAAAGTTGGTCTCGCAGGGACCAAAAAGTAGATCACGCAGATCCAAAAGTTATTCATAAGCTTGGTCTTACATGGACCAATTAGTAGATCACATAGGTCCAAAAGTTGTTCATAAGCTTGGTCTCGCAGGGACCAATTAGTAGATCACGCAGATCCAAAAGTTGTTCATAAGCTTGGTCTCACAAGGACCAATTAGTAGATCACGCAGATCCAAAAGTTGTTCATAAGCTTGGTCTCGCAGGGACCAATTAGTAGATCACGTAGATCCAAATGTTATTCAAAGTTTGCCCCAAAGACAAGTTGTGTTTATACTTATCCGTTAGGGATTTAGTCGGAAATAGCCGGGTATAGCATAGTTTAAAGTTGGTACTTGTGTCTAGCGTGTAAAACAGTTATAAAAGTTGTGCATGTATTCTCAGCCCAAAAATGTAAAGAGTAAAAGGGAATCAAATAAACTCACGAAAAATCAGTTTTAGTATTTGTATTCATTTCATAAAAACAGTTATAAAAGTAGCGCATGTATTCTCAACCCAAAAATATAGATAAAAAGGGAACTATGAAAACTCACCTTAAATAGCAGTTGAAGTATTCCTTGAAAGGAATGAAATGAATGAAAATAAGTGACCGGGATCTCAACCTAGAGATAGAATGTACGATCAGATATTGTCTAATAGACATAAGTAAGGTAACTATACCAATGATAATGGTTTTCTGAAAGAAATTCCATTTTCGGAAAGGTTACTATCAATGGAAATTTTCCACTTTTAGTAACTTTCCAATTATAGAAAGTTTGGGTTATAATCTTTAACAAGACATTGTACGACAATCTCAAATCTCGTTGCTATCATACAAGTCACTTGAATGATCAGTTGTTACCGGTTGGCCCAGGATCTCTTGACCAAAATCTATGTTTGGCATTCGAGATCCACAAGCGTCCCATAATGGTACCAAGGATCACCCTAGGCCTTAAGTAGCGTTGAGGTTCATATATAGTGCACGTTATCTTGATTAGAACCTTGGTGATAATAACGATAGTAATAATAATAATAATTGAAAATGGAAACATCACTCACGTATCAATATTGTGACTCAATATTGCAGGAAAAAGACGCAGATGTAATGGACATTACAAATGCTAGGTTGACCTCACGAACAATACCCATAACCTCCATAGCTATAACCCATACTTTCCTTAGCTCTATCCCGCTCATAAAACCCGTTTTGAAATGACCCGCTCATGACTTCGTCATAGTATTTTATGTATAAATAATAATATGTTATAATTCAGTAGGCTTATAACTACCTTTAGTGGTTTGATTCTTGATTAAGAATACTAATAATGAAGTGTAAGAACAAAGATGATAATAGAGAGAAAGAAAGAAATACTTTGTAAGTGTGAGAAATGGTGCGAGTTTAATGCTTGCATTCATGAGTATTTATAGCCTAAAATTTCAATATAAAAATACATTCTTTATGTACCAAAATTGACTATATGTATACTAGTTTATAATTTTATTTTTAGTCAACATAAGGATGTACTAGTTTATACTTTCCTTTTTTTTTTAATTTTTATTTATTTTTAGTCAACATAAGGATGTATTTGTTTAGGATTCTTTTTAGTCTCATTATTATTATTATTATTATTATTATTATTATTATTACATTTACTACATGATAAGTATTATTTTCTTTTTACTAATTCATTACATTGAAATATATATATATATATATATATATATATATATATATATATATATATATATATATATATATATATATATATATATATATATATATATATATATATATATATATATTCATTTCGAAATATATATTTGAAATATTTATTTAATATTTAGTTTTTCAAAATCAATTATATTTTAAAGTTTATTTTAAAATCGTTTAAATAATAGAAATTATTATAACACGTAACGTTTTTAATTAATATATATTTACATAAAATTGTTCGTGAATCGTCAGAATCATATAAAAGTTAGGTTTAAATTTAGTCGGAAATTTCTGGGTTGTCATAGTACCTACCCGTTAAAAGAAATTTCGTCCCGAAATTTAGTTGTTGCCATCAATCGGCATTGCTTGTACATAGACGAGGATATTTACATTTTATTTGGTCTTCACGTTCCCAGGTATATATTGTTCTATTTCAAGCGTTTAAATCATACGAACCATAATTTCTACAGGTTCTTCTACGAAGTGCATTTTATCATTAATGCGGAAATCATTCAAAATGATGATGTTATACAAGTCATTTCAGTAAATTGGATACATGAAATGTGTTATGAATAGTATTGAGCTCATTTAAAATCTTAAGCGTTTATGCCGCAATATTAGGGCAGACAAATAGAGAGGAGTTTATGAAAATCATAGTCATGAATTTTGATAGAGATCGTCATTCTTTACAACAAGAATGTTTTAATGATGAATATAAGTTAAAAAATAAAGTTTTATCACTATTGAATAATATAGATAAAACGATTCGATTATAGGAAGAGTATAAATGAAGCTATCGGAAAAGAGTGAATGAGAAAATTAAATGTTCGCCTTATCTTTTGATGTAGTCACGATTGATTTCCGGAATTCAAGGAATTAAAGGAAATCTTCGTAATCTATAAGATTTGATTCTCCGGTAATTAAGAAATTTTGAGATTTCTTTGATTAAATGCGGTGAATTGCCTCGATTGCTGTGTTTGGAATTTTGCTATAAATTAACTTCTTCCATTTCATTATCTTCACCACTTCTATACTTTCTTCCTAAATTCATACTTCCAAAAGATTTGTTAGTATGCTCAATCCCGTATTGATACTTGTTATTATATTGACCATATATGCAGTCATTCTTCTTTTTCATTTACCACCAAAGGAATTTGTTTTCTTCTACTATTACCTTGGGGTTATAATGTTTTTAATTCTCCCGTGTCTTTACGTTGCCATACGTAATGATATACACGGTTTGTAATTTCGGTATCGTTATCGGGCTTTATATTTTCCCTTATATGTCGGAGCTCTTTGCCTTTTTATTCTCCTGTCGACTCTAAGTAAAGCGAGTAATGGTCCAGAATTTGTAGGTATGAAGTTTCGAATGAACCTAATGTTCTAAGTAGAAAGGAACATAATATCATAATTTGATTTGTTAAATTACTAGAATTACGGAGAATAGAACTATCAAGAATATATTTTCTTGATATGTTCAGAGATTAAATAGAATGTAAGAGTCGTGTAACATGGCAAATGATGATTATAAAGTCTATGAATCATCATCTTCCATTAAAAATTTAGCATGACTTACTGTAATATAATCACGTTGGCCTGACGTCATTATATTATACTAACTCATGCTTCAATTCCCTACACTTCTTCAAAACATATATAATTTAAACTTGAATTTTACAGAATATAGAAACTAAAACAGTTTCCTTTATGATGTGATAAAGATATCGTAAAGAGATAATTAATTGCGGACAAGAATCGTTATGAAGATATCTTCAGAAATATAGAGGATATTTATAACGAAAGATATGATGATATCTTAGAGTTTTCTAAGATCAAATGATAATGAGAAAAATTCTTCCGTAAAGATTTAGAATGCGTAAAAAGATCTTCTGTGATTTTCATCAGAAATCGAATCATCTAGATTCTTTGATTACAGGTTTAGTCCTTGTGATTTGTCCACAGCCTCCTTCATGGTTTGCTCAATCCGTTGTTCAGTTCCAAATCTGAGCTTATACTATTCTTTATTATCAAACTTTTGGCCATTAAGACCATCTATAACTTTAGCCGCTTCGTCAGCATTCTCAAGGTTAACGAATCTGAATCATTGATTATCAATCCGAGATGGTTTCAAGAAATTTTATTTTTAGATGATTAAATGCTGATTGTAATCGTCAACAGATCTAATGGTTGACGAATAGGCGTTGTTGATTTCAAAAGTAATGAATAATAATTTCGGTGGTTTGATGTGATAATTCATCATAGAATACGAATGAATATAATTCATGAATGTAGTGATCTTTAGGAAGATAACACCTGCTAAAGCTTTACTTGGATTCTGATATGTCAAAATCAGAATATGTAATTAAATTTGTATGAGAATGGTTATTCCTTAGTGAACGGATACATATGTGGATGTTGTGATGACCCGGGAATTTCCGTCTAAATTTAATCTTAATCTTTATATGAATTCATCATGATAAGCAAAATCTGTAAAGTTAAGTCTCAAAATTTTTTTTGGAACTATGTTCATGTATTCATTTACCCTTTGACCATCCCCGACGATTCACGAACTGTTAAGTGTAAATAAATAAATATATATATGTAAGTATATATAATAATTTGAGATTTCAATTTAAACAAAAGTAAATATGTAAAATAAGATACAAAAATAATTAAGAGTAATTTAAAATGAATATATATATATATATGATTCCTATGTACAACTATTATATGTATATATATATATATATATATATATATATATATATATATATATATATATATATATATATATATATATATATATATATAATTTATAAATATTAAATAGTTAATAAAATTATTATATAACATATTTGTGATTATTAAGTTTTACATAATTAATAATAAGTTAAAATATACTTGTTATAGTAATATTATTACTTCGTTATTATGACTATTAATATTAATAACTAACATCAGTATTAGTTATATTATTATAGATATTATATAGATATGAAAGTTAACGCATTTAAATTGTTATCTTTACTAATATTAATTACTTTCATTATTAATATCAATATCGGTATTATTAATTTAAATATGAAATTTAATAAGAATAACTGATTATATTATTAGCATTATCATTATTAATATCATCATCATTATCTTATCACTTTACTTAATATTATTAAGTACTATAAGTGTTATTAAAATTATAATAAGCAAATTGTTATATGTAATATGTTATATTATCAGTAGTATTATTATGATCATTGTTATCATCATGATCATTAACAAAAATAGCATATTATTATTATTATTATTATTATTATTATTTTTTATCAATATAGTTAATATCATTTTTATTATTATTATCATTATTAAACTTGTTAAGATCATTATTATGGTAATTATTAATACCATTCGTATTATAATTTTTTTATTTATTATGATTATTTATTATTAATATATTTTTCAATATTATTATTATTATTATTAATATCATAGTTATTATCATTAGATAATATTACCATTATCATTAAAAATTATTATTATTATTATTAACATTATTATTATAGTTATTAAAAATAATACAATTTATATTATGTTATCATTAATGATATTATTAAAATCATTTTAGTATTATCTAATAATAGTAACATTAAGATATTAGATTCTAATATTAATATATTTAATTTTTAATTAATTATAATTATTAAGTCATGGAAGATTTACCGAATCAATTTTGTTAAACATCGTTTTCCTACTTTTATTATTTTGTTTCTTCTGATTGTAATTGTCTACCTTCCTCTTATCATAAAAATTCGTTATCAATCGAAGAACACTGATTTTTTTTTCTTTCAAAACCCGTTTCTCTTTATTTACACTTTTTGGCCAAAACTTCAATTCAAACACGAATTAAAAATCTGGATATGCAGTTATGTTAGGGATGATCCGTTTTAACTATCTAAGATGATGAATTCAAGAGAAACACATACTAGTTATATATTTTGGGTTTGCAAAATAAATCAGAAAAACAAGTTGGAGCGATGGTAAAGAGTGTTGGTTTGTGAGCATGAGGTCTCGGGTTCGAGTCCCGTCTAAGGCGTGTATTTTTTTTGGAAAGCTTATCACTTGAGGTTCGTGAATCCGAGGCCAACCTTGCATTGTTCAGTTTGTATAATGTTGTCATATGTATTTTTACTACAAAATACATTAGGTGAGTTTCATTATTCCCTTTTTATATATATTTTTGGGCTGAGAATACATGCTATGTTTTAATAACTATTTTACAATATTTATATGCGTGAGTTATAGTCCCACTTTTAAAATCTAATATTTTTGGGATGAGAATACATGCAGGTTCTATAAATGATTTACAAAATAGACACAAGTACGTGAAACAACATTCTATGGTTGAATTATCGAAATCGAATATGCCCCTTTTTATTAAGTCTGGTAATCTAAGAATTAGGGAACAGACACCCTAATTGACGCGAATCCTAAAGATAGATCTATCGGGCCCAACAAGCCCCATCCAAAGTACCGGATGCTTTAGTACTTCGAAATTTATATCATGTCCGAAGGAGGATCCCGGAATGATGGGGATATTCTTATATGCATATTGTGAATGTCGGTTACCAGGTGTTCAATCCATATGAATGATATTTTTGTCTCTATGCATGGGACGTATGATTATGAGAAATGGAAGTATGAAATCTTGTGGTCTATTAAAATTAGGAAATGATTATTTATGTTAAACTAATGAACTCATCAACCTTTTGGTTGACACTTTAAAGCATGTTTATTCTCAGGTACGAAAGAAATCTTCCGCTGTGTATTTGCTCATATTAGAGATATTACTTGGAGTCATTCATGACATATTTCAAAAGATGTTGCATTCGAGTCGTTGAGTTCATCAAGATTATTATTAAGTCAATTATATTTGGATATATTATGAAATGCTTTACATGCCTGTCAACTGTCGATGTAATGAAAGTTTGTCTTTTAAAAACGAATGCAATGTTTGTAAAATTTATCATATAGAGGTAAATTACCTCGCGATGTAATCAACTGTTGTGAATCGTTTGTAATCGATATGGACTTCGTCCGGATGGATTAGGACGGGTCTCTACAGTTGGTATCAAAGCGGTGGTCTTAGCGAACCAGGTCTTGCATTAGCGTGCCTAACTGATAGTCGTTAGGATGCATTAGTGAGTCTGGACTTCGACCGTGTCTGCATGTCAAAAGTTTTGCTTATCATTTTTATCGGAAAACATCTGCTTATCATCCTTAGGAAATTACCTACTCATTATTCTTAGTCTAGACACATTTTACTGCATTGACTGCATGAATAGTGTATAGACAAAATTCATATCTTAGCGTAACTGATAATTCATATCTTAGTGTATCTGTTACTGTAGACCTTGCCTGATATCTCGTAAATTTCTCCTTAATTTAAGGGATCCTGGTACTATATATATCTATGCAAATTATGCATTGAGAATACCATCTAACTATCAATTGATGCCACTAAACTCTTCATACCAAAAATCTTTCCTGAGATCGTTTAAGATGGCCTCTACGAATCGACCAAGTTCCTCTGACTCCGAAGACAGCGTGACAGGAGCACACCAACCAATCAACTACCGTGATTACTGGAGAAAATGGGGATGGGTTCGCGACATACTCACCCTATGGAGGAAGGAAGAAGGTACTCCATATTATGAATCAAATCTACCACCTAACCTTGGAGTACTTGACCCGCTCACCGGCGAACCCGTTCGCAATACCGTTTATACCCTATTTGCAAGAATTTTTCGTCTTGAAACTACCATTAATGGAACTAGAGAAGATATCCGACCTCTACCTCACATTGATAAACAACTCGGGTTAGTAGAAGAAGTTAGAGAACTCCGAGCTCGAGTATTAACTTTAGAGAGCACGGTATACAATTTGCAATCATCAAAAGTATCACCAACACCAGTAACATCACCAGCCTTAGCACCAATGGCACCAGTACCACCAACAACCCAAGTTTCAACAATCCATGCCTCAACATCTCATTCTGTACCTCGAGTATAATTATCGTTCCACAAATCATTCTACATCATTTATATTCGTTCGACATGACGATTATGTAAACTCTAATGTTTTAGAGATTATGTATCATAGTTCTAATCGTAAATCTGATGAGTTTAATATCACATTGACTCATTAAATCCATAATTACATCTGAAGAAAATATATATGTAAATATATTTTCATAAAGATTGTGATTAAAAATTCTTTCGTACAAACTGTTAATGGTAAAAATATTTTAACGGGTAGGTAATACCCGAGAAATATTTAAGATTTCACATTAATAAGTTACATTGTACAGTCTTCGAATCTGATTCAACGGTCGATTACCATCCTACCTACATCTATCGATATACGAATCCGTTCACCACAGAATAACCATTTTCATTCAAATTCAATTTCATATTTGGATTTTTACTTACCAGAATCCAACAAGTGGCATAATGAAGAAATAATGGACACAATAAAAATTGATTAGAAACAGACTAATTAACAATATGTAATTTTGTTAAGAAACCATGCTAACTGTTCCTAGCTAACTGATTACATTCTATTTATCGCATTTTATTTATTGCAATTTAATTATCGCAATTTACATTCCCGCAATTTTATTTATCGTCATTTAATTTCTGTTATTTACTTTACCCACTTTATTTATCGTTATTTAATTTCTGTTATTTATTTTACGCACTTTAAATATCGGGACACGTATACAAGGTCTTGACATATCATATCGACGCATCTATATATATTATTTGGAATCACCATAGACACTCTATATGCAGTAATGATCGAGTTCTCTATACAGGGTTGAGGTTGATTCTACAATAATATATATAGTTTGAGTTGTGATCGAGTCTGAGACGTATACGGGTTACGAAATGTATTGATTAATTCGAATATTATATATTAAACTATATATGAATTATTGGACTATCGACCGTGGACTAATAATATTGGACAAATTAAAATGAATTAAAATATTAATTATAACATATGAAACTAAACATTTCTTCAAGTTTGCCACTTGATTTCATCTTGAACCTCATTTGTACCTTGACAATTCTAATCTGCGTTCAAACCTTACATGATTCTTAAAAACACCTCAATTGAAAGGATGAACCAACCGCACTTCATCTATGGAAGAAAAGATTTATGCATATAACTTTTCACCTGAGAAACTCTCGGCAACTGAGTAAACGTTTAAAACATAGCTATGCTAATTTTTTGTGTTATTATTACCCAAAATAACTTTGCAATCCCTTTCTGAATTAGCAAATTTTGTCACAGCTCCAGCAAGTCAACTTTGACTTTTCGTTCAAAACAACCTTATTATAACCTTGATTTATATGTGTACTCTTTTATTATTATCGGAGAACCTGTTATATTCCACCATATTACCGTCAGCGTTTAATCATCTAAAAACACAATTATCTTGAAATCATCTTAGAACGATAACCAATGATTCAAAAATGGTAGCAGTAAATGTAGAGGAATCGGCAATCAGTACTTTGAAAACTCACAGCATATCTACATCAACAATTATATATATAATAATTATCTCCTAGAATTACGACCTTCAATTCAAAAATTTTGAAAAGGTACCCAGTTTACGAATCGATACTCTGTATGTTGAAAAAGCTGAATGAAGCAGCAGAAACTGTAGGCAATCGTAAACGACCTTAGTCGTCGGAAATTTGATGATAAAGAATAGTATGTTGGAAAAGCTCAGAAACGTTGGAACTAGAAAACGGATTGAGCTAACCATAAAGGAAACCTAGGAGAAATATAAGTAACATACCCTAAATTCATAGAACCCAGATAAATCTAGATCCGTTGAAATCTTTAGAGAATATCTTGCTCCGAAGTCATGTTAAAATCTGGTGGAAAATCTTTCTCCATCAACCATCGAACTTAGAAATTCCAAAATATCATCATCAATATCTTCGATATTTCTGAGGATATTTTCATAAATATTCTCGTCCGAAATTATATACCTCTTCGTGATTCCTGTGTAACATTATATTGGAAACATTCAATAGAAAATTTAGTACCGAAAAGCGGATCATGCGAAACTATGAAGGAAGCCGTGGACAAATCACAAGGAATAAGTTTGACTTCAAAGAATCCAAATGATTCTGTTTTTGATGAAATCTTTAGCGAATACCTTGCTTCCGAATCTAAACCCTTACGGATAAATCTCCTTCATCATCCATCGATATTAGAAATTCCAAGATATCATCGTATATCCATTTATAAATATCCTCCATATTTCTGAAGATATCTTCATAACTATTCTTATCTGAAATCATTTATCTTTTTGTGCTATCAGTGTTACATCATATAGAAACTGTTAGTTTCTATATTCTGTAAACTTTCGAACTTAAAATATGAATGTTTTTGAAGTAATGTTAGGAACTGATGCATGAGTTAGTATAATATAATGACACTTGATTAACGTGATTATATTACAGTAATTCATGCTGAGTTTCTAATGGGGCGTGATGATTCACAGATCTTAACGTTATCATGTGCCATGTTACATAACTTTTTCATTCTGCTTAACTTTTGAACACATCAAGAAAATATATTCTTGATAGTTCTATTCTCAGTGATTATGCTAATTTGACAAATCAAATCGTGCTATTACGTTTTTTTTTCTCGTTTAGAACATGAAGTTCATTCGAAGCTCCATACTTACGAATTCTGGACCGTTATTCGCTTTACTAGAGATCGGGGGGATAATAAAAAAGGCGAAGAGCTCCAAAATATAAGAGAAAATATAAAGCCCAATAACAACACAGAAGTTACAAACCGTGGATATTAATACGAATAGCAATATAAAGACACGGTATAATTAGGAATAGTATCACCCCAAGGTAATAGTAGAAGTAAACAGATTCTTCTAGTGGAAGATTGAAAAGAAGGATGACAGAAATGATAACTAGAAAAATGTCAAGGATTAGAACCGGATTAAGTATTTTCAAAATCTTTTGGAGGTATGAACTAAGAAAGAAAGTATAGGATTGATGGAAAATAATGGAACGGAAAAAGTTTAATTTATAATGGAAATATCAGACAGAGTAATCGAGGCAGATCACCGTATTTAATTATAGAGATCTTAATTCCCTTATTCGCCGAAGAATTAAATCCTTTAGATTTCGAAGATTTTCTTTAAATCCCTTGAATTCCGGAATTCAATCGCGACTACGTCAAAAGTTATGGAAAAATCTCCATTTCTTCATCTCGATCTTTTGTGATGACTTCACTCATACGCTTCGATTAATCAAATCATTTCATCCATCTTACTCAATGATGATAAAACTCCATTTACCAACTCATATTCGTCATGAAAACATATTTATTATTAGCCATGACGACCTCACTCAAATTTCGGGACGAAATTTCTTTAACGGGTAGGTACTGTGATGACCCAGGAATTTCCGTCTAAATTTAATCTTAATCTTTATATGAATTCATCATGATAAGCAAAATCTGTAAAGTTAAGTCTCAAAATTTTTTTTGGAACTATGTTCATGTATTCATTTACCCTTTGACCATCCCCGGCGATTCACGAACTGTTAAGTGTAAATAAATAAATATATATATATGTAAGTATATATAATAATTTGAGATTTCAATTTAAACAAAATTAAATATGTAAAATAAGATACAAAAATAATTAAGAGTAATTTAAAATGAATATATATATATGATTCCTATGTACAACTATTATATGTATATATATATATATATATATATATATATATATATATATATATATATATATATATATATATATATATGTATATAATTTATAAATATTAAATAGTTAATAAAATTATTATATAACATATTTGTGATTATTAAGTTTTACATAATTAATAATAAGTTAAAATATACTTGTTATAGTAATATTATTACTTCGTTATTATGACTATTAATATTAATAACTAACATCAGTATTAGTTATATTATTATAGATATTATATAGATATGAAAGTTAACGCATTTAAATTGTTATCTTTACTAATATTAATTACTTTCATTATTAATATCAATATCGGTATTATTAATTTAAATATGAAATTTAATAAGAATAACTGATTATATTATTAGCATTATCATTATTAATATCATCATCATTATCTTACCACTTTACTTAATATTATTAAGTACTATAAGTGTTATTAAAATTATAATAAGCAAATTGTTATATGTAATATGTTATATTATCAGTAGTATTATTATGATCATTGTTATCATCATGATCATTAACAAAAATAGCATATTATTATTATTATTATTATTTTTTTTATCAATATAGTTAATATCATTTTTATTATTATTATCATTATTAAACTTGTTAAGATCATTATTATGGTAATTATTAATACCATTCGTATTATAATTTTTTTTATTTATTATGATTATTTATTATTAATATATTTTTCAATATTATTATTATTATTATTATTATTAATATCATAGTTATTATCATTAGATAATATTACCATTATCATTAAAAATTATTATTATTATTATTATTATTAACATTATTATTATAGTTATTAAAAATAATACAATTTATATTCTGTTATCATTAATGATATTATTAAAATCATTTTAGTATTATCTAATAATAGTAACATTAAGATATTATATTCTAATATTAATATATTTAATTTTTAATTAATTATAATTATTAAGTCATGGAAGATTTACCGAATCAATTTTGTTAAACATCGTTTTCCTACTTTTATTATTTTGTTTCTTCTGATTGTAATTGTCTACCTTCCTCTTATCATAAAAATTCGTTATCAATCGAAGAACACCGATTTTTTTTTTCTTTCAAAACCCGTTTCTCTTTATTTACACTTTTTGGCCAAAACTTCAATTCAAACACGAATTAAAAATCTGGATATGCAGTTATGTTAGGGATGATCCGTTTTAACTATCTAAGATGATGAATTCAAGAGAAACACATACTAGTTATATATTTTGGGTTTGCAAAATAAATCAGAAAAACAAGTTGGAGCGATGGTAAAGAGTGTTGGTTTGTGAGCATGAGGTCTCGGGTTCGAGTCCCGTCTAAGGCGTGTATTTTTTTGGAAAGCTTATCACTTGAGGTTCGTGAATCCGAGGCCAACCTTGCATTGTTCAGTTTGTATAATGTTGTCATATGTATTTTTACTACAAAATACATTAGGTGAGTTTCATTATTCCCTTTTTATATATATTTTTGGGCTGAGAATACATGCAATGTTTTAATAACTATTTTACAATATTTATATGCGTGAGTTATAGTCCCACTTTTAAAATCTAATATTTTTGGGATGAGAATACATGCAGGTTCTATAAATGATTTACAAAATAGACACAAGTACGTGAAACTACATTCTATGGTTGAATTATCGAAATCGAATATGCCCCTTTTTATTAAGTCTGGTAATCTAAGAATTAGGGAACAGACACCCTAATTGACGCGAATCCTAAAGATAGATCTATCGAGCCCAACAAGCCCCATCCAAAGTACCGGATGCTTTAGTACTTCGAAATTTATATCATGTCCGAAGGAGGATCCCGGAATGATGGGGATATTCTTATATGCATATTGTGAATGTCGGTTACCAGGTGTTCAATCCATATGAATGATATTTTTGTATCTTTGCATGGGACGTATGATTATGAGAAATGGAAGTATGAAATCTTGTGGTCTATTAAAATTAGGAAATGATTATTTATGTTAAACTAATGAACTCACCAACCTTTTGGTTGACACTTTAAAGCATGTTTATTCTCAGGTACGAAAGAAATCTTCCGCTGTGCATTTGCTCATATTAGAGATATTACTTGGAGTCATTCATGACATATTTCAAAAGATGTTGCATTCGAGTCGTTGAGTTCATCAAGATTATTATTAAGTCAATTATATTTGGATATATTATGAAATGCTTTACATGCCTGTCAACTGTCGATGTAACGAAAGTTTGTCTTTTAAAAACGAATGCAATGTTTGTAAAATTTATCATATAGAGGTCAATTACCTCGCGATGTAATCAACTGTTGTGAATCGTTTGTAATCGATATGGACTTCGTCCGGATGGATTAGGACGGGTCTCTACAGATGTAAGTAGTATAGTTACTGATTATTGAATCAGAATTGGAGAATGTCCAATGTAACATATTAATTTGAGATATAAGTATTTCTCGGGTTTTACCTACCCGTTAAAATATTTTCACAATTAACAGTTTGTACAAAAGGATTTTTAATTACCATCTTTATGAAGATATACGTTCATATATGTATTCTTCAGGTATAATATAGATTTAATGAGTTAATATAATATTAAACTCATTTGATTTGCGGTTGGAACGAGAATCATCGCAGAATATTTCTTTAATGAAGTTATGAATCAATACTTCATCGTTCATTGTTATTGATATACCTTGGTATATGATGTTGGTGCTCGTGGAATCCTTTTGAACTTCGCAAGGCACGAATAATGTTTTCTAGAAAGTTTCGAGTACATCGAAAACAGATGTGTAAAATCAAACATGTATTTGAATAATACACTTGATTTATTATGAAATGGAGTTTATTGTGCTGAAGCAGTGATTAACGATTGTTAAGTCATTAACGAAGGATGTACATCATAGCATATTAGTGATATGAATTAACCAAGTAGTACATACTATTTAAGATTCACACGTAATAGCTTAGTACGAAAAGATTTATTATTGTTTCAATCCATATATATAAAGTATACATATATAATTCTTCAGGAAGAATGAGTCAATACATCTTAACTCATTATTACTAATATTCCTTGGTATCTATGGGGCGTATGATGTTGATATCCGAGGTACTGAGTGCGATGTTGAGGCGTGGGATGCGGATGTTGTTGTTGGTGGAGCTGATACTGTTGGTGGTGATGCTGATGGTACTGTTGTTGCTGGTTATGCTGCTGGTGCTGCTGATGCTTGTAGATATTGCATCATATTCTCCTGAGCCACCACTCGAGCACGAAGCTCGTTAACTTCTTCTATTATATTGGGATGATTGGCGGTTCGGACAACGGGACGAATAAGATCTAGAATTCTAGATATTATATAATCGTGGTGAGCTGTTCTGGAAATGAGGGTGAAAATGGTGTTTTGGATCGGTTCGTCGGTAAGTGCTTCAGGTTCTTCGCCAATAGGGCAATGTGGTGGGTGAAAAAGATCACCTTCTTCACTTCTCATTGATTGAGCCGACTACGAACCTACCCCCAATTCATCCAAAATAGATGATGGCTAATTGGTTCATTTGTTCCGGTTACGCTGCCATTGGAGCTCGAGGAATCAAGTGAGTAATCCATATTATGTGATTGGAATTGGGGTTTCGATATGAGATGAGTTGTTGAATACTGAATGATATATTTGTCTCCTTCAATATGTATATATAGTAAAAAGATTTCCGTAATTTACGGAGAAAATTTAGGAAAAGTGTCAGACAAAGTCTATTGGGATAGATATGATAAGATATAATAAGATATGATGTGTCTATACTCCAATAATGGCAGTATGATGTGTCGAGATCATAAAATGATAAGTATGTAATCTGATAATCTTTCGATTAAAGACTTTCAATTCGTATACTGTGATAACCCAATGACATTTTCCGGTTCGCAAACTGATGCATAAAGGCATAAGGCATATAGGTACGTGATATAACAGGGAGTTATATACGTTTGAGTATGAATAGTAACAATTATAGGAGTTTCAAAAATCATGGATAATGTTTCATGTAATACATATGTAATACACAAAATCATGATAAATGACATAGGAATGTCAAGAATTTATGAAATCATGGTGTTGCATTTAAATGCGGTGGCGGAATTGGATAGTACTGAGGACAGTGAGCAGAGTTCTTAGATTGGCTTGGCATTCTAAGATAAGTAAAGTTTCTAAAGTATAATGTAGCATTTATCAGTTAAAGGCAACAAGTAAAGGCACTATGGTCAAGGAAAGATGTAGTCCTATATTGCTAAGGTACCTAATTGTATAAGGCATACATAAAATGCAATCCTGGTTCTCTACAACAAACTGCTCTGATACCAATCTGTGACATCCTCTAGATAGGGCCTGGAAGAATAACGTCACTAAATATATCAAAACACAGTTGTATAAACGAGAACGACTCTATATGAGACGTTTTATTGAGTTTTGCAGCGAAAGATAAATAGATTACATTTAATGAACAATGCATTAAATGTCTTTAATTGATATGATATGTAATGAAGACTCCAAGCATGGTAAGTAATCATCATCAAAACAGCAGATATACAGCGGAAGCAATATTTAAGTACCTGAGAATAAACATGCTTTAAAGTGTCAACACGAGGTTGAGTGAGTTCATAGGTTTGTCATAAATAATGATTTCAGTAATAGTGTTAGACCACAAGATTTTTGTTCATAAGCTTGGTCTCGCAGGGACCAATTAGTAGATCTCGAAGATCCAAAAGTTATGTTGATCTCGCAGGGACCAATTAGTAGATCTCGCAGATCCAAAAGTTATTCATAAAGTTGGTCTTGCAGGGACCAAAAAGTAGATCACGCAGATCCAAAAGATATTCATAATCTTGGTCTCACATAGACCAATTAGTAGATCATGTAGATCCAAAAGTTGTTCATAAGCTTGGTCTCGCAGGGACCAATTAGTAGATCACGCAGATTCAAAAGTTATTCATAAGCTTGGTCTCACAAGGACCAATTAGTAGATCACGCAGATCCAAAAGTTGTTCATAAGCTTGGTCTCACAGGGACCAATTAGTAGATCACGCAGATCCAAAAGTTATTCAAAGTTTGCCCCAAAGACAAGTTGTGTTTATACTTGTCGGTTTGGGATTTAGCCAGAAATAGCCGGGTATAGCATAGTTTAAAGTTGGTACTTGTGTCTAGCGTGTAAAACAGTTATAAAAGTTGTGCATGTATTCTCAGCCCAAAAATGTAAAGAGTAAAAGGGAATCAAATAAACTCACGAAAAATCAGTTTTAGTATTTGTATTCATTTCATAAAAACAGTTATAAAAGTAGCGCATGTATTCTCAGCCCAAAAATATAGATAAAAAGGGAACTATGAAAACTCACCTTAAATAGCAGTTGAAGTATTCCTTGAAAGGAATGAAATGAATGAAAATAAGTGACCGGGATCTCAACCTAGAGATATAATGTACGATCAGATGTTGTCTAATAGACATAAGTATGGTAACTATACCAATGATAATGGTTTTCTGAAAGAAATTCCATTTTCGGAAAGGTTACTATCTATGGAAATTTTTCACTTTTAGTAACTTTCCAATTATAGAAAGATCGGGTTATAATCTTTGACAAGACATTGTAATACAATCTCAAATATCGTTGCTATCATACAAGTCACTTGAATGATCAGTTGTTACTGGTTGGCCCAGGATCTCTTGACCAAAATCTATGTTTGGCATTAGATGTAGTGACCCGAACTTTTCCATGTTTATATATATTAATTGAGATTGATATTTACATGACTAAATATTTCCAACGTGTTAAGCAATCAAACTTATTAAGACTTGATTAAATGAAATAAGTTTCATATAGACAATTGATCACCCATGTTGACCGGCGATTCACGAACGTTACAAAATTGTAAAAACTACATGTTGTAGTATATATAGACATATATATATATGGTTGACATAAGATTATGATGAGTAAGTATCGCACTAAGTATATTAACAATGTGTGATATACATAAGAAATGAGATTACTAAGTTAAGAAACTCGAAATGATATATATAACGATTATCGTTATGATAACGTCTACTAAATACATATGTATCATATTAAGATATTGATACACTATATTTAACATGATAAAATGATATTTAAATATATCATTAAGTGTGTTAACAATGAACTACATATGTAAAAACAAGACTACTAACCCAAGAATTACGAAACGAGCCTTATATGTAACGATTATCATTGTAACGATATTTTAATGTATATATCATATTAAGAGATATTCATACATCATAATATCATGATAATATAATAATTTAACATCTCATTTGATATAATAAATATTGGGTTAACAACATTATTTGAGATCGTTAACTTAAAGGTTTCAAAACAACACTTACATGTAACGACTAACGAAGACTTAACGACTCCATTAGAATGTATATACATGTTGTGTTTTGATATGTATTCTTACACTTTTGAAATACTTCAAGACACATATCAAAGTACTTCTACTTATAAAAAATGCTTACAATTACATCCTCGTTCAGTTTCATCAACAATTATATTTGTATGCACCCGTATTCGTACTCGTACAATACACAGCTTTTAGATGTATGTACTATTGGTATATACACTCCAATGATCAGCTCTTAGCAGCCCATGTGAGTCACATAACACATGTGTTAACCATCATTTGGCAACTAGCATGAAATATCTCATAAAATTACAAAAATATTAGTAATCATTCATGACTTATTTACATGAAAACAAAATTACATATCCTTTATATCTAATCCATATACCAACGACCAAAAACACCTACAAACACTTTCATTCTTCAATTTTCTTCATCTAATTGATCTCTCTCAAGTTCCATCTTCAAGTTCTAAGCGTTCTTCATAAATTCCATAAGTATAGTTTCATAAAAATCAAGAATACTTCCAAGTTTGCAAGTCTACTTCCAAGCTTTCTTATCCATTCCAAGTAATCATCTAAGATCAAGGAACCTTTGTTATTTATAGTAGGTTATCTTTCTAATTCAAGGTAATATTCATATTCAAACTTTGATTCAATTTCTACAACTATAACAATCTTATTTCGAGTGAAAATCTTACTTGAACTGTTTTCGTGTCATGATTCTGTTTCACGAACTTTCAAGCCATCCAAGGATCCTTTGAAGCTAGATCCATTTTTCTCATTTTCAATGGTTTTATCCGGAAAACTTGAGGTAGTAATGATGTTCATAACATCATTCGATTCATACATATAAAGCTATCTTATTCGAAGGTTTAAACTTGTAATCACTAGAACATAGTTTAGTTAATTCTAAACTTGTTCGCAAACAAAAGTTAATCCTTGTAACTTGACTTTTAAAATCAATTAAACACATGTTCTATATCTATATGATATGCTAACTTAATGATTTAAAACCTGGAAACACGATGAACACCATAAAATCGGATATACGCCGTCGTAGTGAAACCGGGGGCTGTTTTGGTTTGGATAATTAAAAACTATGATAAACTTTGATTTAAAAGTTTTTCTTCTGGAAAAATGATTTTTCATATGAACATGAAACTATATCCAAAAATCTTGGTTAAACTCAAAGTGAAAGTATGTTTTTCAAAATGGTCATCAAGATGTCGTTCTTTCAACCGAAATGACTACCTCTTTAGTAATTGACATGTAACTTAAATTTTTGACTATAAACCTATACTTTTTCTGTTTGGATTCTTAAATTAGAGTTCAATATGAAACCATATCAATTTTATTCACTCAAAACGGATTTAAAATGAAGAAGTTATGGGTAAAACAAGATTGGATATTTTTGATCGTTTTAGCTATGGGAAATGTTTAACAAATCTATACAAATCATATCCTAGCTAACTTATATTATATTATACATGTATTCTAATATATTATGTAATCTTGGGATACCATAGACACGTATGCAAATGCTTTGACATATCATATCGACCCATGTATATATATTATTTGGAACAACCATAGACACTCTATATGCAGTAATGTTGGAGTTAGCTATACAGGGTTGAGGTTGATTCCAAAAATATATATACTTTGAGTTGTGATCTAGCCTGAGACGTGTATACACTGGGTCGTGGATTGATTCAAGATAATATATATCAATTTATTTCTGTACATCTAACTGTGGACAACTAGTTGTAGGTAACTAACGAGGACAGCTGACTTAATACACTCAAATCTTTAAAACATAATAAAAATAGTTGTAATTATATTTTGATCATACTTTGATATATATGTACATATTTATATAGGTTCGTGAATCGATCCGTGGCCAAGTCTTATTTTCGAGGAAGGAAATATCTGTGAAAGTGAGTTATTGTCCCACTTTTAAAATCTAATATTTTTGGGATGAGAATACATGCAGGTTTTATAAATGATTTACAAAATAGACACAAGTACGTGAAACTATATTCTATGGTTGAATTATCGAAATCGAATATGCCCCTTTTTATTAAGTCTGGTAATCTAAGAATTAGGGAACATACACCCTAATTGACGCGAATCCTAAAGATAGATCTATTGGGCCTAACAAGCCCCATCCAAAGTACCGGATGCTTTAGTACTTCAAAATTTATATCATATCCGAAGGGTGTCCCGGAATGATGGGGATATTCTTATATATGCATCTTGTTAATGTCGGTTACCAGGTGTTCACCATATGAATGATTTTTATCTCTATGTATGGGATGTGTATTGAAATATGAAATCTTGTGGTCTATTGTTACGATTTGATATATATAGGTTAAACCTATAACTCACCGACATTTTTGTTGACGTTTAAAGCATGTTTATTCTCAGGTGAATTCTAAGAGCTTCCGCTGTTGCATACTAAAATAAGGACAAGATGTGGAGTCCATGTTTGTATGATATTGTGTAAAAACTGCATTCAAGAAATATATGTCAATGTAATATATTTCTATTGTAAACCATTATATAATGGTCGTGTGTAAACAGTATATTTTAGATTATCATTATTTGATAATCTACGTAATGTTTTTAAAACCTTTATTGATAAAATAAAGGTTATGGTTGTTTTAAAAATGAATGCAGTCTTTGAAAAACGTCTCATATAGAGGTCAAAAGCTCGCAACGAAATCAATTAATATGGAACGTTTATAATCAATATGAACGGGACATTTCAGTTGGTATATGAGCGTTGGTCTTAGAGAACCAGAAAATTTGCATTAGTGTGTCTTATCGAGTTTGTTAGGATGCATTAGTGAGTTTGTACTTCGACCGTGTTTTCTTTAAAAATGATTGCTTAACATTTTTGTTGGAAACTATATATTATTAACATGTAAATATTATGTGATATATTAATCTCTTAACATGTTTGATATTGTGTGATAGATGTCTACCTCTAGCACAAATCCCATTGACTCACCTAATAATAACGAAGAGTCGAATATATATTGGCAAGATTCACAAGTTCTCGAAGAACCGAAAGAATAGGAAACGGAACCGGAAGAAGAGGAACCGGAAGAAGAGGAACCAGAAGAAGAGGAACTGGAAGAAGAAGAGGTTCCGGAGCGGGGAATAGTAGGAACCATAGAAAACCGGTCAAATAAAAGAAAATCCTCAACTAATGGACCAAAGTTAATAATGGTCAATGGTGTTTCCACTAAGGAAGCAAAATATTGAGAAAATTACCAATTTTCTGATGAATCGGATCCTAATGAGGATTCCGATGATGTTATAGAATTACCCCGACCCAATTTAATGAGGCAAAAGAAAATAATAAGGTAAAAGGCATCAAAATAGAGAAATTTGATTTCGACCCCGATGAACTTTATATGTACCGTCAACACCCGTATTTTCAATATCGTGACAATAACCCGGGAACCTCTAAACCACCAGGTTTTTCTAAACCAATGTGGAAAACGACGACTTGTATTAGAGGAACATCATATATTCCTAGAAGATTAGGAAAAGAACCAAGTCCGAAGAAGAAGAAACTAGTGATTCAGATTAAAGGGGTGTGAGCATGTTGTATAATAAATGTATTGTAGTGTGCTTGTACTTTTATGTTCTATGTAAAAATTGCTTGTATTGTTTGTTATTACGAATCTAATCCTTATATATTTTACAGTATAAAAACAAAATGGACGTTAAGGGTAGACAACCGAATATTTTAGAAGACCTACCAGAGGATATGATTGAGGAAATCTTGTCTAGAGTCGGTCAGAATTCATCAGCACATTTAGTTATGGCGAAATTAACTTGTCAAACATTTGAAAGACTTTCCAGAAATGTCTTAGTTTATAAAAGGCTTTCCTTTGATAGGTAGGGTATATCACATTGGGTAGACTTTAAGTTACGCCGTGTTTTCTTTAAAGCGTTAAATGCGGGGAACCCAAATGCAATTTTATGCTACGGGTTAAGAACCTATTTTGACTCAACATATCCCAACATAGGATTTTGTGAATTAGAAAGAGCTTCTAACATGCAACATAAAGAAGCATGTTATGCTTACAGGTTAGTGATGTTCGCTTCTTACCAAAGTGAGAAAAAGAACATCGGATTGTAGCTTTTAAATAAAACTTTCCCACAAGTGACAGATTCAGTAGTTGGGGTGAGAAACAAGGTTTTTAGATTATTACGGGGCTATTGGACATTACGAAACCCTCGTCCTTTTGACGACATTACAACATGCTGCCTAGCTAATGGTCATAACGGTTATTTTCCACAAGACCAAGGATGGGAAGTCGTCTTAGTAAAACCAGAATGCATGACTTGTTTCTGGACTTATGAATTACGTGTCTTTATTTCCTTTGCTGAACAACTTGCGTATTAACTAGATTTATCTTCAAAACTGTCCTGTATCATAGTGTACTATATTTCATGTTATATGTAATATATCGAAGTTGTAAGTTTGAAGAATATTTGTATGTGATATATTATTATAATCAGTTTTTCATATGGAATTGTAGTAGTTGAATTGTATATTAGCTACTAAGTATGAACTTAACGGGTAGGTAGTACCCGAATTTAAAATTATAAAATGCTAATATGAAGAAAAAGCTTTTATAAATGAGTTCATATTATGCTACGAGATACTATTGACTTCTCTTAATATTCTGTATGATTAAATTGTTTCATTTGACTATTTTGAAGGAAATGGCACCGACTACTCTACACACCTTGAATATGAGCGAAGAGGAATTTCGTGCCTTTCTTGCTTCAAACATAGCCGCAGTACAGGCAGTGCTACATACCAACAATAACTCTGAATCTAGTAATACAGCTAACGGCGCAAGAAATCGTGTAGGATGCTCCTACAAGGAATTCACTGCCTGCAAACCTTCAGAATTTGATGAGACCGAAGGACCAATCGGATTAAAACGGTGGACCGAGAAAGTTGAATCGGTGTTTGCCATAAGTAAGTGTGCTGAAAGAGACAAAGTGATGTACGCTACGCATACCTTCATAGGTATTGCGTTAACATGGTGGAATACCTATATAGAGCAAGTGGGACAAGATGCTGCTTACGCGCTACCGTGGTCAGCATTCAAGCACTTGATGAACGAGAAGTACCGTCCCAGAACCGAGGTTAATAAGCTCAAGTCAGAACTTAGAGGGTTACGAACACAGGGATTCGATATTACTTTGTACGAAAGACGATTCACAGAATTGTGCCTATTGTATCCGAGAGCGTTCGAAGATGAGGAAGAGAAGATCGACGCATTTGTGAAAGGGTTACCGGAGAGAATCCAAGAAGATATAAGTTCACACGAACCTGCCTCCATACAAAAGGCATGTAGAATGGCTCACAAACTAGTGAACCAGATTGAGGGAAAAGTTAAAGAACAGGCGGCCGAGGAGGCCAACGTGAAGTTAGTCAAAAGAAAGTGGGAGGAAAACGGTGATAAGAGTCACCAAAACAATAACAACTATCCCAACAATCGCAATATCAAGCGCAACTACAACAAACGGCACAACAACAACAACAACAACAACTACAACAATCATCCCAAAAACAATAACAACTGCAACAACAACAACAACAATCAGAAGCAGCTATGCCAAAGGTGTGAATAGTATCACTCGGGGTTTTGCACCAAATTTTGCAACAAGTGTAAAAGAAATGGTCACAGCGCGGTGAAGTGTGAGGTCTACGGACCAGGGGTTAACAGAACGATAGGAACAAATGGTGTCGGAATGAGTAATGGCGGAGCAAGTTGAAATGTCCCGTTCTTATTGATTAAAAACGTTCCATATTAATTGATTTCGTTGCGAGGTTTTGACCTCTATATGAGACATTTTTCAAAGACTGCATTCATTTTTAAAACAAACCATAACCTTTATTTCATAAATAAAGGTTTAAAAAGCTTTACGTATATTATCAAATAATGATAATGTAAAATATCCTGTTTACACCCGACCATTACATAATGGTTTACAATACAAATATGTTACAACAAAATAAGTTTCTTGAATGCAGTTTTTACACAATATCATACAAGCATGGACTCCAAATCTCGTCCTTATTTAAGTATGTGACAGCGGAAGCTCTTAATAATCACCTGAGAATAAACATGCTTAAAACGTCAACAAAAATGTTGGTGAGTTATAGGTTTAACCTATATATATCAAATCATAATAATAGACCACAATATTTCATATTTTAATACACATCCCATACATAGAGATAAAAATCATTCATATGGTGAACACCTGGTAACCGACATTAACAAGATGCATATATATAAGAATATCCCCATCATTCCGGGACACCCTTCGGATATGATATAAATTTCGAAGTACTAAAGCATCCGGTACTTTGGATGGGGCTTGTTGGGCCTGATAGATCTATCTTTAGGATTCGCGTCAATTAGGGTGTCTGTTCCCTAATTCTTAGATTACCAGACTTAATAAAAAGGGGCATATTCGATTTCGATAATTCAACCATAGAATGTAGTTTCACGTACTTGTGTCTATTTTGTAAATCATTTATAAAACCTGCATGTATTCTCATCCCAAAAATATTAGATTTTAAAAGTGGGACTATAACTCACTTTCACATATTTTTACTTCGTCGGGAAGTAAGACTTGGCCACTGGTTGATTCACGAACCTATAACATATATACATATATATCAAAGTATGTTTAAAATATATTTACAATACTTTTAATATATTTTGATGTTTTAAGTTTATTAAGTCAGCTGTCCTCGTTAGTAACCTACAAGTAGTTGTCCACAGTTAGATGTACAGGAAATAAATCGATAAATATTATCTTGAATCAATCCACGACCCAGTGTGTAACGACCCGAATTTTTCCGATCGTTTTACACTTATAAGATTAATATTTATATAAATTAAACCTTACCAACATGATAAGCAATCTAAATTGTTGAGACTTATGTTTTTGAAAAGAGTTTTACACAACGTTTGACCGTCCAATTTGACCGATGATATCACGAACTATATAACATACGATAATTATACGTTTGTGTATATATATGTATTTTTATATATTTAACATGATCTAAGAATGTTTTAACATCTCATTGTGTACTAATAACAATGAGTTATAAGTATATTTTGAGACTACTAACTTAAGTTTTCAAAACGATAACTATATGTGACGTTCTTCGACTTAAATACTTAAAACTTATAATGCTTATACATGTATCGTATAGATACGTATTTTATCACTTTTAAAGGATTTATATACATAAAACAATATAAGTATATTTACAAAAGATAGCTATATTTGAATCCTCGTTCCGTTTTCTCAAGATTTTTATACGTATATCTAGGGTATATGTACCCGTATCATACCCAGCTTCTATACTTATTTACTATTGGTATATACACATCACAATCACTTTATTAGCAGCCATGAGTCAGCCAATTTTGGATCTTAGCATGCATGATTAATCAATTTGGCATATTACAAGACTTTTGCACAATATTACAAATTTATACATCTTTTCACCACCATTTATACTCCATTCCATTTTCATTTTTACTACACATTTTCTCTAACCAAAAACACACTCTTAGGAACCTTAAGTGTTCTTCACAATCTCAGCAAATAACCATGAAGATCTAGCTTCAAAAACAACCCTTAATCATCATAAGAAAATCCATTCAAGAACACTTCAAAAATCCTTCCAAGTAAACAAGTTTACTTCCAACCTTTCAATCCAACTCCACCACTCTTTTGATTCTAAGATTTTTCTCATCTCTTACAGTAACTGTGTCCAAGTAACTTGAGGTAGTAACCCTATTCATAATCTTATTCAATTCATATTCATATAGCTATCTTATTTTGTGGTATAAAATTTTAACAACAAGAACATAGTTTGAATGATTTCAAACTTGTTCGCAAACTAAATAGATCCTTCTAACTTGACTTTTAAAACACTTCAAGACCTGTAATATATCATAATGATATGCTAACTTAACAAGATATAACTTGGTTTTACAAAGAACACCTTAAAAACTGAATCTACGTCGTCGGAGTGCAACCGGGGGCTGTTTTGGGTTGGATAATTAAAAACCATCCTAAGCTTTGAATTGGAAGTTCATATTCTGGAAAAATGATATTTCTTATGAATATGTTAACACATAAAAATTTCATGGTTTAACTCAAAGTGTAAGTATTTTTAGAAAAATGATCATTAAATGTTGTTTTTATGATGGAAAATGATCACTTTCATAAGTTTCACCAAAGTTTGACCTATAACCTGTGATTTCGAATACAACCTAAGGTATTTTCAGTTCATATTCTTAAAATTTGACTCGATCCAAGGAAGTGGCAAGTTGAACCAACAAAAACGGAGTTGTAATGAAGAAACTACGACTAAAACAAGATCGGGTATGCGAAGCTAGTTTAGCTACGAAAATATTTGGAGAAAAATTAAATTAATCATATATTTCTAATTAATATGGTATTTCATATATATTTACTTATGATTTGATTTTATATATTTCAGGACCACCCGTAAACAACACGAGAAGATTAATCATAAGACCTCATGATTGTACGCAACACGTCATTTGACAACACGGTACTTTATGTACGCAACACGTCATTTGACAACATGGTACCATGGGTCAAGATTAATTCTGATCAATACGAATACTATGGGGTCTTTATTTATTTTATTGAGCAACTAATTGTGGACCACTAACATCGGACTGCTAACTACGGACTAAGAAAATATTAAAAGTATTAAAAGTATATATATATATATAACGATTACTTAAAAAGAAAATATGTTGATATATTATATATATGGTTAGGTTCGTGATATCTATCGGAGACCAAGTCGTGATAAATACCTTCAAGGCAAAAGTGAGTATATAGTCCCACTTTTAAACTCTAAATATTTCGCGATGAGAATACATGCATTTTATGATTTACGTTATGGACACAAGTGATTAAAAATATATATTCTACGTTGAGTTGTACCACTGGCATACTTCCCTGTAACTTGGTAACTACTATTTACATGAGGTATTGTAAACGCGAATCCTGTTGATAGATCTATCGGGCCTGACAACCCCAACCGGACTGGACGACCAGTATTCAACGGTTGCACAGTACTTCGTTTTGGTGACTACACTTGGTACGGTGTAGTAAGATTTCATAATAAAGGGAATATGCGACGTTGATTAAATGTTAAGTATGGTTATCAAGTGCTCAACAACTTAGAATATTTTTATTAGAACGTTTATATATGAAATCTTGTGGTCTATATTCATAACGCTGCCGGCATTAAACCTATATCTCACCAACTTTATGTTGACGTTTTAAGCATGTTTATTCTCAAGTGATAACTAAAAGCTTCCGCTGCAACATGTTAAATTTAAGCAAGATCTTGAGTATGCATATTTGTGTCAAAAATAAAACTGCATATCGGAGGATTTGTAATGTAAAATATGTTGGAAGTCGTATTGTTATTATCACATGTAAAGTTTGTAAGTCTAAGATTATCGCTAAACGATAATCATTATTAAGTTGTTTAAACCTTGTATTTGTAATAAAAGCTATGGTTTGTATTGTAAAAACGAATGCAGTTTTTGAAAAATGTCGCATATAGAGGTCAATACCTCGCGATGAAATCATATGTTATTGTATTCGTCCTTATGGTTAAGGTCGGGTTATGACACAGTGTATACGTATCTCAGTATTGATCACAACTCAAACTATATATATTTTGGAATCAACCTCAACCCTGTATAGCTAACTTCAACATTCACATATAGAGTGTCTATGGTTGTTCCGAAATATATATAGATGTGTCGACATGATAGGTCGAAACATTGTATACGTGTCTATGGTATCTCAAGATTACATAATATACAATACAAGTTGATTAAGTTATGGTTGGAATAGATTTGTTACCAATTTTCACGTAGCTAAAATGAGAAAAATTATCCAATCTTGTTTTACCCATAACTTCTTCATTTTAAATCCGTTTTGAGTGAATCAAATTGATATGGTTTCATATTGAACTCTATTTTATGAATCTAAACAGAAAAGTATAGGTTTATAGTTGGAAAAATAAGTTACAAGTCATTTTTGTAAAGGTAGTCATTTCAGTCGAAAGAACGACGTCTAGATGACCATTTTAGAAAACATACTTCCACTTTGAGTTTAACCATAATTTTTGGATATAGTTTCATGTTCATAATAAAAATCATTTTCTTAGAATAACAACTTTTAAATCAAAGTTTATCATAGTTTTTAATTAACTAACCCAAAACAGCCCGCGGTGTTACTACGACGGCGTAAATCCGGTTTTACGGTGTTTTTCGTGTTTCCAGGTTTTAAATCATTAAGTTAGCATATCATATAGATATAGAACATGTGTGTAGTTAATTTTAAAAGTCAAGTTATAAGGATTAACTTTTGTTTGCGAACAAGTTTAGAATTAACTAAACTATGTTCTAGTGATTACGAGTTTAAACCTTCGAATAAGATAGTTTTATATATATGAATCGAATGATGTTATGAACATCATTACTACCTCAAGTTTAGTAGGTAAACCTACTGGAAGTGACAAGAAATGATCTAGCTTCAAAGGATCTTGGATGGCTTGAAAGTTCTTGAAGTAGGATCATGACACAAAAACAAGTTCAAGTAAGATTTTTACTCGAATTAAGATAGTTTATAGTTATAGAAATTGAATCAAAGTTTGAATATGAATATTACCTTGAATAAGAAAGATAACCTACTGTATATAACAAAGGTTTCTTGATCTTAGATGATTACTTGGAATGGATTAGAAAGCTTGGAAGTAAATTAGTAAACTTGAAGGGATTTTTGAAGTGTTCTTGAAGTGTTCTTCCTATGATGATTATAGCTTGATTCTTGAAGTGATTTTTGATGAAGATGATGATTAACTACTGGAAAAATACATTCATAATAGTGTGTGTGTGTTGAGAGAGAATTAGAAAGAGAATTGGAAGTGAAATGGAGTGAATGATGAGTGGTAATTGGTGAGTGGTGAGTGGGGTTAAAAGGAGTTCTAGTTAGTTGACTAGCTCATGGTAGAAGTTAAAATTGATTAGTCATACATGACATAATCAAGAGTGGAATCCCATGCTAGTTCCTATTGGTATATACTCATAGTAAGTACGTTTTGAAGCTGTGTATAATACGGGTAAGAATACGACTAGAATTCTTGATGAAAGAAAAGAATGGAAAAGTAACTGTAACCATTTTCGTTAAGTATGAGTGTTTTGATATATGTCTTGAAGTCTTCCAAAAGTATTTTAATACATCTAAATACACTACATGTATATACATTTTAACTGAGTCATTAAGTCATCGTTAGTCGTTACATGTAAGTGTTGTTTTGAAACCTTTAAGTTAACGATCTCAATTAATGTTGTTAACCCATTGTTTATTATATCTATTGAGATGTTAAATTATTATATTATCATGATATTATGATATATTAATATATCTTAATATGATATATATACATTTAAATGTCGTTACAACGATAATCGTTACATATATGTCTCGTTTCGAAATCCTTAAGTTAGTAATCTTGTTTATATGTATATAACTCATTGTTAATATACTTATGGAGATACTTACTTATCATAATCTCATGTTAACCATATGTATATCCATATATATATCGTCATGTCGTTTTTACAAGTTTTAACGTTCGTGAATCGCCGGTCAACTTGGGTGGTCAATTGTCTATATGAAACATATTTCAATTAATAAAGTCTTAACAAGTTTGATTGCTTAACATGTTGGAAACATTTAATCATGTAAATATCAATCTCAATTATTATATATAAACATGGAAAAGTTCGGGTCACTACAGTACCTACCCGTTAAATAAATTTCGTCCCGAAATTTTAAGCTGTTGAAGGTGTTGACGAATCTTCTGGAAATAGATGCGGGTATTTCTTCTTCATCTGATCTTCATGCTCCCAGGTGAACTCGGGTCCTCTACGAGCATTCCATCGAACCTTAACAATTGGTCCTCTTCGATGAATTGGAGTTTTTCGTTGATTTGGATTTCATCTAACGGAATAGTGAGATCTTCTTTAGCAAAACATTTCTTCAAATTCGAGACGTGGAAAGTGTTATGTACAGCCGCGAGTTGTTGAGGTAACTCAAGTCGGTAAGCTACTGGTCCGACACGATCAATAATCTTGAATGGTCCAATATACCTTGGATTTAATTTCCCTCGTTTACCAAATCGAACAACGCCTTTCCAAGGTGCAACTTTAAGCATGACCATCTCTCCAATTTCAAATTCTATATCTTTTCTTTTAATGTCAGTGTAGCTCTTTTGTCGATTTTGGGCGGTTTTCAACCGTTGTTGAATTTGGATGATCTTCTCTGTAGTTTCTTGTATAATCTCCGGACCCGTAATCTGTCTATCCCCCACTTCACTCCAACAAATCGGAGACCTGCACTTTCTACCATAAAGTGCTTCAAACGGCGCCATCTCAATGCTTGAATGGTAGCTGTTATTGTAGGAAAATTCTGCTAATGGTAGATGTCGATCCCAACTGTTTCCGAAATCAATAACACATGCTCGTAGCATGTCTTCAAGCGTTTGTATCGTACTTTCACTCTGCCCATCAGTTTGTGGATGATAGGCAGTACTCATGTCTAGACGAGTTCCTAATGCTTGTTGTAATGTCTGCCAGAATCTTGAAATAAATCTACCATCCCTATCAGAGATAATAGAGATTGGTATTCCATGTATGGAGACGACTTCCTTCAAATACAGTCGTGCTAACTTCTCCATCTTGTCATCTTCTCTTATTGGCAGGAAATGTGCTGATTTGGTGAGACGATCAACTATTACCCAAATAGTATCAAAACCACTTGCAGTCCTTGGCAATTTAGTGATGAAATCCATGGTAATGTTTTCCCATTTCCATTCCGGGATTTCGGGTTGTTGAAGTAGACCTGATAGTTTCTGATGCTCAGCTTTGACCTTAGAACACGTCAAACATTCTCCTACATATTTAGCAACATCGGCTTTCATACCCGGCCACCAAAAATATTTCCTGAGATCCTTGTACATCTTCCCCGTTCCAGGATGTATTGAGTATCTGGTTTTATGAGCTTCTCTAAGTACCATTTCTATCATATCTCCAAATTTTGGTACCCAAATCCTTTCAGCCCTATACCGGGTTCCGTCTTCCCGAATATTAAGATGTTTCTCCGATCCTTTGGGTATTTCATCCTTTAAATTTTCCTCTTTTAAAACTCCTTGTTGCGCCTCCTTTATTTGAGTAGTAAGGTTATTATGAATCATTATATTCATAGATTTTACTCGAATGGGTTCTCTGTCCTTCCTGCTCAAGGCATCGGCTACCACATTTGCCTTCCTCGGGTGGTAACGAATCTCAAAGTCGTAATCATTCAATAATTCAATCCACCTACGCTGCCTCATATTCAGTTGTTTCTGATTAAATATGTGTTGAAGACTTTTTTGGTCGGTATATATAATACTTTTGACCCCATATAAGTAGTGCCTCCAAGTCTTTAATGCAAAAACAACCGCGCCTAATTCTAAATCATGTGTCGTATAATTTTGTTCGTGAATCTTCAATTGTCTAGACGCATAAGCAATCACCTTCGTTAGTTGCATTAATACACAACCGAGACCTTGCTTTAATGCGTCATAATAAATCACAAAATCATCATTCCCTTCAGGCAATGACAATATAGGTGCCGTAGTTAGCTTTTTCTTCAATAACTGAAACGCTTTCTCTTGTTCATCATTCCATTCAAATTTCTTCCCTTTATGCGTTAATGCAGTCAAGGGTTTTGCTATTCTGGAAAAGTCTTGGATGAACCTTCTGTAGTAACCAGCTAGTCCTAAAAACTGGCGTATGTGTTTCGGAGTTTTCGGGGTTTCCCACTTTTCAACAGTTTCTATCTTTGCCGGATCCACCTTAATACCTTCTTTGTTCACTATGTGACCGAGGAATTGAACTTCTTCCAACCAAAATGCACACTTTGAAAACTTAGCGTACAATTCTTCCTTCCTCAATACTTCTAACACCTTTCTCAAATGTTCACCGTGTTCTTTGTCATTCTTTGAGTAAATAAGTATGTCATCAATGAAAACAATGACAAACTTGTCAAGGTATGGTCCACACACTCGGTTCATAAGGTCCATGAACTCAGCTGGTGCATTAGTTAAACCAAACGGCATGACCATAAACTCGTAATGACCATAACGTGTTCTGAAAGTAGTCTTTGGAATATCATCTTCTTTCACCCGCATTTGATGATACCCGGAACGTAAGTCAATCTTTGAATAAACAGACGAGCCTTGTAGTTGATCAAATAAGTCGTCGATTCTCGGTAGTGGGTAGCGGTTCTTGATGGTAAGTTTGTTCAACTCTCGGTAGTCGATACACAACCTGAATGTACCATCTTTCTTCTTGACAAACAAAATAGGAGCTCCCCACGGTGATGTGCTTGGTCGAATGAAACCACGCTCTAAAAGTTCTTGTAATTGGCTTTGCAGTTCTTTCATCTCGCTAGGTGCGAGTCTGTAAGGTGCACGAGCTATTGGTGCAGCTCCTGGTACAAGATCTATTTGAAATTCAATGGATCGCTATGGGGGTAATCCCGGTAATTCTTTCGGAAATACATCGGGAAATTCTTTTGCAATGGGAACATCATTGATGCTCTTTTCTTCAGTTTGTACTTTCTCGACGTGTGCTAGAACAGCATAGCAACCTTTTCTTATTAGTTTTTGTGCCTTCAAATTACTAATAATATGTAGCTTCGTGTTGCCCTTTTCTCCGTACACCATTAAGGGTTTTCCCTTTTCTCGTATAATGCGAATTGCATTTTTGTAACAAACGAACTCTGCTTTCACTTCTTTCAACCAGTCCATACCGATTATCACATCAAAACTCCCTAACTCTACTGGTATCAAATCAATCTTAAATGTTTCGCTAACCAGTTTAATTTCTCGATTCCGACATATATTATCTGCTGAAATTAATTTACCATTTGCTAATTCGAGTAAAAATTTACTATCCAAAGGCGTCAATGGACAACTTAATTCAGCATAAAAATCTCTACTCATATAGCTTCTATCCGCACCCGAATCAAATAAAACGTAAGCAGATTTATTGTCAATAAGAAACGTACCCGTAACAAGCTCCGGGTCTTCCTGTGCCTCTGCCGCATTAATATTAAAAACTCTTCCGCGGCCTTGTCCATTCGTATTCTCCTGGTTCGGGCAATTTCTAATAATGTGGCCCGGTTTTCCACATTTATAACAAACTACATTGGCATAACTTGCTCCGACACTACTTGCTCCGCCATTACTCGTTCCGACAACATTTGTTCCTTTCGTTATATTAACCCCTGGTCCGTAGACCTCACACTTCGCCGCGCTATGACCATTTCTTTTACACTTGTTGCAAAATTTGGTGCAGAACCCCGAGTGATACTTTTCACACCTTTGGCATAGCTGCTTCTGATTGTTGTTGTTGTTGCGGTTATTATTGTTGTTGGGATGATTGTTGTAGTTGCTGTTGTTGTTGTTGTTGTTGTTGTTGTTGTTGGGCAGTTTGTTGTAGTTGCGATTGATGTTGCAATTGTTGGGATAATTGTTGCGATTATTGTTGTAATTGCTGTTGTTGTTGTATTGGTGATTCTTATCACCGTTTTCCTCCCACTTTCTTTTGACTTGCTTCACATTGGCCTCTTCAGCAGTCTGTTCTTTAATTCTTTCTTCAATCTGGTTCACTAGTTTGTGAGCCATTCTACATGCCTGTTGTATAGAGGTGGGCTCGTGTGAACTTATATCTTCTTGGATTCTTTCCGGTAATCCTTTCACAAACGCGTCGATCTTCTCTTCCTCATCTTCGAATGCTCCCGGACACAATAGGCACAATTCTGTGAATCGTCTTTCGTACGTGGTAATATCAAATCCTTGGGTTCGTAACCCTCTAAGTTCTGTCTTGAGCTTATTGACCTCGGTTCTGGGACGGTACTTCTCGTTCATCAAGTGCTTGAATGCTGACCACGGTAGTGCGTACGCATCATATTGTCCCACTTGTTCTAGATAGGTATTCCACCATGTTAACGCAGAACCTGTGAAGGTATGCGTAGCGTACTTCACTTTATCCTCTTCAGTACACTTACTTATGGCAAACACCGATTCGACCTTCTCGGTCCACCATTTCAATCCGATCGGTCCTTCGGTTCCATCAAATTCCAAAGGTTTGCAGGCAGTGAATTCTTTGTAGGTGCATCCTACACGATTTCCTGTACTGCCAGATCCAAGGTTATTGTTGGTATGTAGCGCAGCCTGTACTGCGGCTATGTTTGAAGCTAGAAAAGTACGGAATTCCTCTTCATTCATATTCACGGTGTGCCGAGTAGTCGGTGCCATTTCCTTCAAAATAGTCAAATGGAACAAGTTAATCATACAGAATATTAAGAGTAGTTGATAGTATTTCGTAGCATAATATGAACTCATTTATAAAAGCTTTTTCTTCATATTAGCGTTTTATAAGTTTAAATTCGGGTAGTACCTACCCGTTAAGTTCATACTTAGTAGCTAATATACAATTCAACTACTACAATTCTATATGAAAAACTGATTGTAATAATATTTTGCGTTCAAACTTTTATACAATATTTTACAACTTACAATGCCGCTTATTTTACATAAAGCATGAAATATAGCACACAATAACTTTGATACAAGATAGTTGTGAAGATAATTCTAGCTAGTACACAAGTCGTTCAGCAAAGGCAATAAAGACACGTAATTCATACGTCCAGAAACAAGTCATGCATTCTGGTTTTACTAGGACTACTTCCCATCCTTGGTCTTGTGGAACATAACCGTCATGGCCGTTGATAAGACAGCGTGTTGTAACGTCGTCAAAGGGACGAGGGTTACGTAATGACCAACAGTCTCGTAATAACCTAAAAACCTCATTTCTTACCCCAATTACCGACTCCGTCACTTGTGGGAACGTTTTGTTTAATAGTTGTAGCTCGATGTTCTTATTCTCACTTTGGTGAGAAGAAAACATTACTAACCCGTAAGCATAACATGCTTCTTTATGTTGCATGTTAGCTGCTTTTTCTAAATCACGAAGTCCTATATTCGGATATACTGAGTCAAAATAATTTCTTAACCCGTTGCGTAAAATAGCATTTGGGTTCCCCGCAATATATGCGTCAAAGTAAACACATCGTAACTTATGGATTTCCCAATGTGATATCCCCCACCTTTCGAACGAAAGCCTTTTATAAACCAAGGCATTCTTGGAACGTTCTTCGAATGTCTTACAAACTGATCTCGCCTTAAATAGTTGTGCCGAGGAATTCTGACCGACTCTAGACAAGATTTCATCAATCATGTCTCCGGGTAGGTCTCTTAAAATATTGGATTGTCTATCCATTTTGTGTTTTTATACTGTAAAATAGACAAGAGTTAGATTCATAAAAAAAATACGTATTAATACAAGCAATTTTTACATATATCATAAAGCATAAGCACACTATATTACATATATTACACCACACGAATACAACTATCTTATTCCGACTCGCTCGTTTCTTCTTGTTCGGTTTTAGTTCGTTTTGCCAAGTTTCTAGGGATATATGATGTTCCCCTAATACGAGCCGTCGTTGTCCACACTGGTTTAGAAAAACCTGGTGGTTTAGAGGTTCCCGGGTCATTGTTACAACTTAAGGACTTCGGGGGTTGACGATACATATAAAGTTCATCGGGGTTGGAATTAGATTTCTCTATTTTTATGCCCTTTCCCTTATTATTTTCTTTTACATTTTTAAATTCAGTTGGGGTAATTTCTATAACATCATCGGAATTCTCGTCGGAATCCGATTAATCGGAAAATTGGTAATCCTCCCAATATTTTGCTTCCTTGGCGGAAACACCATTGACCATAATTAACCTTGGTCGGTTGGTTGAGGATTCTCTTTTACTTAACCGTTTTATTATTTCCCCCACCGGTTCTATTTCTTCTTCCGGTTCCGATTCTTCTTCCGGTTCTGATTCTTCTTCCGGTTCCGACTCTTCTTCCGGTTCCTCTTCGGGAACTTGTGAATCAGTCCACGAATCATTCCAATTTACATTTGACTATTCATTATTATTAGGTGAGTCAATGGGACTTGTTCTAGAGGTAGACATCTATCACATAATATCAAACACGTTAAGAGATTAATATATCACATAATATTCATATGTTAAAAATATATAGTTTCCAACAAAAATGTTAAGCAATCATTTTTAAAGAAAACACGGTCGAAGTCCAGACTCACTAATGCATCCTAACAAACTCGATAAGACACACTAATGCAAATTTTCTGGTTCTCTAAGACCAACGCTCGGATACCAACTGAAATGTCCCGTTCTTATTGATTAAAAACGTTCCATATTAATTGATTTCGTTGCGAGGTTTTGACCTCTATATGAGACGTTTTTCAAAGACTGCATTCATTTTTAAAACAAACCATAACCTTTATTTCATAAATAAAGGTTTAAAAAGCTTTACGTAGATTATCAAATAATGATAATCTAAAATATCCTGTTTACACCCGACCATTACATAATGGTTTACAATACAAATATGTTACAACAAAATAAGTTTTTTGAATGCAGTTTTTACACAATATCATACAAGCATGGACTCCAAATCTCGTCCTTATTTAAGTATGCGACAGCGGAAGCTCTTAATAATCACCTGAGAATAAACATGCTTAAAACGTCAACAAAAATGTTGGTGAGTTATAGGTTTAACCTATATATATCAAATCATAATAATAGACCACAAGATTTCATATTTCAATACACATCCCATACATAGAGATAAAAATCATTCATATGGTGAACACCTGGTAACCGACATTAACAAGATGCATATATATAATAATATCCCCATCATTCCGGGACACCCTTCGGATATGATATAAATTTCGAAGTACTAAAGCATCCGGTACTTTAGATGGGGCTTGTTGGGCCCGATAGATCTATCTTTAGGATTCGCATCAATTAGGGTGTCTATTCCCTAATTCTTAGATTACCAGACTTAATAAAAAGGGGCATATTCGATTTCGATAATTCAACCATAGAATGTAGTTTCACGTACTTGTGTCTATTTTGTAAATCATTTATAAAACCTGCATGTATTCTCATCCCAAAAATATTAGATTTTAAAAGTGGGACTATAACTCACTTTCACAGATTTTTACTTCGTCGAGAAGTAAGACTTGGCCACTGGTTGATTCACGAACCTATAACAATATATACATATATATCAGAGTATGTTTAAAATATATTTACAATACTTTTAATATATTTTGATGTTTTAAGTTTATTAAGTCAGCTGTCCTCGTTAGTAACCTACAACTAATTGTCAACAGTTAGATGTACAGAAATAAATCGATAAATATTATCTTGAATCAATCCACGACCCAGTGTATACGTATCTCAGTATTGATCACAACTCAAACTATATATATTTTGGAATCAACCTCAACCCTGTATAGCTAACTCCAACATTCACATATAGAGTGTCTATGGTTGTTCCGAAATATATATAGATGTGTCGACATGATAGGTCGAAACATTGTATACGTGTCTATGGTATCTCAAGATTACATAATATACAATACAAGTTGATTAAGTTATGGTTGGAATAGATTTGTTACCAATTTTCACGTAGCTAAAATGAGAAAAATTATCCAATCTTGTTTTACCCATAACTTCTTCATTTTAAATCCGTTTTGAGTGAATCAAATTGCTATGGTTTCATATTGAACTCTATTTTATGAATCTAAACAGAAACGTATAGGTTTATAGTCAGAAAAATAAGTTACAAGTCGTTTTTGTAAAGGTAGTCATTTCAGTCGAATGAACGACGTCTAGATGACCATTTTAGAAAACATACTTCCACTTTGAGTTTAACCATAATTTTTGGATATAGTTTCATGTTCATAATAAAAATCATTTTCTCAGAATAAAAACTTTTAAATCAAAGTTTATCATAGTTTTTAATTAACTAACCCAAAACAGCCCGCGGTGTTACTACGACGGCGTAAATCCGGTTTTACGGTGTTTTTCGTGTTTCCAGGTTTTAAATCATTAAGTTAGCATATCATATAGATATAGAACATGTGTGTAGTTAATTTTAAAAGTCAAGTTAGAAGGATTAACTTTTATTTGCGAACAAGTTTAGAATTAACTAAACTATGTTCTAGTGATTACGAGTTTAAACCTTCGAATAAGATAGTTTTATATATATGAATCGAATGATGTTATGAACATCATTACTACCTCAAGTTTAGTAGGTAAACCTACTGGAAGTGACAAGAAATGATCTAGCTTCAAAGGATCTTGGATGGCTTGAAAGTTCTTGAAGTAGGATCATGACACAAAAACAAGTTCAAGTAAGATTTTTACTCGAATTAAGATAGTTTATAGTTATAGAAATTGAATCAAAGTTTGAATATGAATATTACCTTGAATAAGAAAGATAACCTACTGTATATAACAACGGTTTCTTGATCTTATATGATTACTTGGAATGGATTAGAAAGCTTGGAAGTAAATTAGTAAACTTGAAGGGATTTTTGAAGTGTTCTTGAAGTGTTCTTCCTATGATGATTATAGCTTGATTCTTGAAGTGATTTTTGATGAAGATGATGATTAACTACTGGAAAAATACATTCATAATAGTGTGTGTGTGTGTTGAGAGAGAATTAGAAAGAGAATTGGAAGTGAAATGGAGTGAATGATGAGTGGTAATTGGTGAGTGGTGAGTGGGGTTAAAAGGAGTTCTAGTTAGTTGACTAGCTCATGGTAGAAGTTAAAATTGATTAGTCATACATGACATAATCAAGAGTGGAATCCCATGCTAGTTCCTATTGGTATATACTCATAGTAAGTACGTTTTGAAGCTGTGTATAATACGGGTAAGAATACGACTAGAATTCTTGATGAAAGAAAAGAATGGAAAAGTAACTGTAACCATTTTCGTTAAGTATGAGTGTTTTGATATATGTCTTGAAGTCTTCCAAAAGTATTTTAATACATCTAAATACACTACATGTATATACATTTTAACTGAGTCGTTAAGTCATCGTTAGTCGTTACATGTAAGTGTTGTTTTGAAACCTTTAAGTTAACGATCTCAATTAATGTTGTTAACCCATTGTTTATTATATCTATTGAGATGTTAAATTATTATATTATCATGATATTATGATATATTAATATATCTTAATATGATATATATACATTTAAATGTCGTTACAACGATAATCGTTACATATATGTCTCGTTTCGAAATCCTTAAGTTAGTAGTCTTGTTTATATGTATATAACTCATTGTTAATATACTTATGGAGATAATTACTTATCATAATCTCATGTTAACCATATGTATATCCATATATATATCGTCATGTCATTTTTACAAGTTTTAACGTTCGTGAATCGCCGGTCAACTTGGGTGGTCAATTGTCTATATGAAACATATTTCAATTAATCAAGTCTTAACAAGTTTGATTGCTTAACATGTTGGAAACATTTAATCATGTAAATATCAATCTCAATTAATATATAAACATGGAAAAGTTCGGGTCACTACACAAGTAGTGTCGGAGCAAGTTATGCCAATGTAGTTTGTTATAAATGTGGAAAATCGGGCCACATTATTAGAAATTGCCCGAACCAGGAGAACACGAATGGACAAGGCCGCGAAAGAGTTTTCAATATTAATGCGGCAGAGGCACAGGAAGACCCGGAGCTTGTTACGGGTACGTTTCTTATTGACAATAAATCTGCTTACGTTTTATTTGATTCGGGTGCGGATAGAAGCTATATGAGTAGAGATTTTTGTGCTAAATTAAGTTGTCCATTGACGCCGTTGGATAGTAAATTTTTACTCGAATTAGCAAACAGTAAATTAATTTCAGCAGATTATATATGTCGGAATCGAGAAATTAAACTGGGTAGCGAAATATTTAAGATTGATTTGATACCAGTAGAGTTAGGGAGTTTTGATATAATAGTTGGCATGGACTGGCTGAAGGAGATGAAAGCAGATATCGTATGTTACAAAAATGCAATTTGCATTGTACGAGAAGAAGGAGAACCCTTAATGGTGCACGGAGAAAAGGGAAACATGAAGCTACATCTTTTTAGTAATTTGAAGGCATAAAAACTAATAAGAAAAGGTTGCTATGCTGTTCTAGCACACGTCAAGAAAGTACAAACTGAAGAAAAGAGCATCAATGATGTTCCCGTCGTAAAAGAATTTCCCGATGTATTTCCGAAAGAATTACCGGGACTACCTCCACATTGATATGTTGAATTTCAAATATATCTTGTACCAGGAGCTGCACCAATAGCTCGTGCTCCTTACAGACTCGCACCCAGCGAGATGAAAGAACTGCAAAGCCAACTGCAAGAACTATTAGAACGTGGTTTCATTCGACCAAGCACATCACCATGGGGAGCTCCTATTTTGTTTGTCAAGAAGAAGGATGGTACATTTAGGTTGTGTATTGACTACAGAGAGTTGAATAAACTTACCATCAAAAACCGTTATCCACTGCCGAGAAATTACGACTTATTTGATCAACTACAAGGCTCGTATGTTTATTCAAAAATCGATTTACGTTCTGGATATCATCAAATGCGAGTAAAGGATGAAGATATTCTCAAAACTGCTTTTAGGACGCGTTATGGTCATTACGAGTTTATGGTTATGCCGTTTGGATTGACTAACGCACCAGCTGTGTTCATGGACCTTATGAACCGAGTGTGTGGGCCATATCTTGATAAGTTTGTCATTGTTTTCATCGATGACATACTTATTTACTCAAAGAATGATCAAGAGCATGAAGAACATTTGAGAAAAGTGCTAGAAGCATTGAGGAAAGAAAAACTGTATGCTAAGTTTTCAAAGTGTGCATTTTGGTTGGAAGAAGTTCAATTCCTCGGTCACATAGTGAACAAAGAAGGTATCCAGGTGGACCCGGCAAAGATCGAAACCGTTGAAAAGTGGGAAACCCCAAAAACTCCGAAGCATATACGTCAATTTTTAGGATTGGCTGGTTACTACAGAAGATTCATCCAAGATTTCTCCAAAATAGCAAAACCCTTGACTGCATTAACGCATAAAGGGAAGAAATTTGAATGGAAGGATGAACAAGAGAAGGCATTTTAGTTATTAAAGAAAAAGCTAACTATGGCACCTATATTGTCATTGCCTGAAGGGAATGATGATTTTGTGATTTATTGTGACGCATCAAAGCAAGATCTCGGTTGTGTATTAATGCAACGAACGAAGGTGATTGCTTATGCGTCTAGACAATTGAAGATTCACGAGCAAAATTATACAACTCACGATTTGGAATTGGGTGCTGTTGTTTTTGCATTAAAGACTTGGAGGCATTATTTATATGGGGTTAAATGTATTATATATACTGACCATAAAAGTCTCCAACATATATATTTAATCAGAAGCAACTGAATATGAGACAACACAGGTGGATTGAACTGTTGAATGATTATGATTTTGAGATTCGATACCACCCGGGGAAGGCGAATGTGGTAGCCGACGCTTTGAGTAGAAAGGACAGAGAACCTATACGGGAAAAGCTATGAATATAATTATTCGTACTAACCTTACTACTTAAATAAAGGAGGCGCAACAGGGGGTTGTAAAAGAAGGAAAGTTGAAGAATGAGATACCCAAAGGATCAGAGAAACATCTTAATATTCGGGAAGACGGAACCCGATATAGGGCTGATAGAATTTGGGTACCAAGGTTTGGAGATGTGAGAGAAATGGTACTTAAAGAAGCACATAAAACCAGATATTCAATACATCCCGGAGCAGGGAAGATGTATAAAGATCTCAAGAAATACTTTTGGTGGCCGGGTATGAAAGCCGATATTGCTAAATATGTAGGAGAATGCTTGACGTGTTCTAAGGTCAAAGCTGAACAACAGAAACCATCAGGTCTACTACAACAACCTGAAATCCTGGAATGGAAATGGGAAAAAATTACCATGGATTTCATTACTAAATTGCCAAGGACTGCAAGTGGTTATGATACTATTTGGGTAATAGTTGATTGTCTCACCAAGTCAGCACACTTCCTGCCAATGAGAGGAGATGACAAAATGGAGAAGTTGGCGCGATTGTATTTGAAGGAGGTTATCTCCAGACATGGAATACCCGTCTCTATTATCTCTAATAGGGATGGTAGATTTGTTTCAAGGTTCTGGAGGACGTTGCAACAAGTATTGGGGACTCGTCTAGACATGAGTACTGCCTACATCCACAAACTGATGGGCAGAGTGAAAAGACGATACAAACGCTTGAAGACATGCTACGAGCATGTGTTATTGATTTCGGAAACAGTTGGGATCGACACCTACCATTAGCAGAATTTTCCTACAACAACAGTTATCATTCTAGTATTGAGATGGTGCCGTTTGAGGCACTTTATGGTAGAAAGTGCAGGTCTCCGATTTGTTGGAATGAAGTGGAGGATAGACAGATTACGGGTCCGGAGATAATACAAGAAACTACCGAGAAAATCATCCAAATTCAACAACGATTGAAAACCGCCCAGAGTCGACAAAAGAGCTACGCGGACAGTAAAAGAAAAGATATAGAGTTTGAAATTGGAGAAATGGTCATGCTTAAGGTTTCACCTTGGAAAGGAATTGTTCGATTTGGTAAACGGGGGAAACTAAATCCAAGGTACATTGGACCATTCAAGATTATAGATCGTGTCGGACCAGTAGCTTACCAACTGGAGCTACCTCAACAACTCGCGGCTGTACATAACACTTTTCATGTCTCAAATTTGAAGAAATGTTTTGCTAAAGAAGATCTCACTATTCCGTTGGACGAAATCCAAATCAATGAAAAACTTCAATTCATTGAAGAACCCGTCGAAATAATGGATCGTGAGGTTAAGAGACTTAAGCAAAACAAGATACCGATTATTAAGATTCGATGGAATGCTCGTAGAGGACCCGAGTTCACCTGGGAGCATGAAGATCAGATGAAGAAGAAATACCCGCATTTATTTCCAGAAGATTCGTCAACACCTTCAACAGCTTAAAATTTCGGGACGGAATTTATTTAACGGGTAGGTACTGTAGTGACCCGAACTTTTCCATGTTTATATATATTAATTGAGATTGATATTTACATGACTAAATGTTTCCAACGTGTTAAGCAATCAAACTTGTTAAGACTTGATTAAATGAAATAAGTTTCATATAGACAATTGATCACCCATGTTGACCGGCGATTCACGAACGTTACAAAATTGTAAAAACTACATGTTGTAGCATATATAGACATATATATATGGTTGACATAAGATTGTGATGAGTAAGTATCACACTAAGTATATTAACAATGTGTGATATACATAAGAAATGAGATTACTAAGTTAAGAAACTCGAAATGATATATATATAACGATTATCGTTATGATAACGTCTACTACATACATATGTATCATATTAAGATATTGATACACTATATTTAACATGATAAAATGATATTTAAATATATCATTAAGTGTATTAACAATGAGCTACATATGTAAAAACAAGACTACTAACCCAAGAATTACGAAACGAGACTTATATGTAACGATTATCGTTGTAACGATATTTTAATGTATATATCATATAAAGAGATATTCATACATCATAATATCATGATAATATAATAATTTAACATCTCATTTGATATAATAAACATTGGGTTAACAACATTAATTGTGATCGTTAACTTAAAGGTTTCAAAACAACACTTACATGTAACGACTAACGAAGACTTAACGACTCCATTAGAATGTATATACATGTTGTGTTTTGATATGTATTCTTACACTTTTGAAAGACTTCAAGACACATATCAAAGTACTTCTACTTAACAAAAATGCTTACAATTACATCCTCGTTCAGTTTCATCAACAATTCTACTCGTATGCACCCGTATTCATACTCGTACAATACACAGCTTTTAGATGTATGTACTATTGGTATATAAACTCCAATGATCAGCTCTTAGCAGCCCATGTAAGTCACTTAACACATGTGGGAACCATCATTTGGCAAATAGCATGAAATATCTCATAAAATTACAAAAATATTAGTAATCATTCATGACTTATTTACATGAAAACATAATTACATATCCTTTATATCTAATCCATATACCAACGACCAAAAACACCTACAAACACTTTCATTCTTCAATTTTCTTCATCTAATTGATCTCTCTCAAGTTTCATCTTCAAGTTCTAAGTGTTCTTCATAAATTCCATAAGTATAGTTTCATAAAAATCAAGAATACTTCCAAGTTTGCAAGTCTACTTCCAAGCTTTCTAATCCATTCCAAGTAATCATCTAAGATTAAGGAACCTTTGTTATTTATAGTAGGTTATCTTTCTAATTCAAGGTAATATTCATATTCAAACTTTGATTCAATTTCTACAACTATAACAATCTTATTTCGAGTGAAAATATTACTTGAACTGTTTTCGTGTCATGATTCTGTTTCAAGAACTTTCAAGCCATCCAAGGATCCTTTGAAGCTAGATCCATTTTTTTCATTTCCAGTGGTTTTATCCAGAAAATTTGAGGTAGTAATGATGTTCATAACATCATTCGATTCATACATATAAAGCTATCTTATTCGAAGGTTTAAACTTGTAATCACTAGAACATAGTTTAGTTAGTTCTAAACTTGTTCGCAAACAAAAGTTAATCCTTCTAACTTGACTTTTAAAATCAATTAAACACATGTTCTATATCTATATGATATGCTAACTTAATGATTTAAAACCTGGAAACACGATGAACACCATAAAATCGGATATACGCCGTCGTAGTGAAATCGGGGGCTGTTTTGGTTTGGATAACTAAAAACTATGATAAACTTTGATTTAAAAGTTATTCTTCTGGGAAAATAATTTTTCATATGAACATGAAACTATATCCAAAAATCTTGGTTAAACTCAAAGTGAAAGTATGTTTTTCAAAATGGTCATCAAGATGTCGTTCTTTCGACGGAAATGACTACCTCTTTAGTAATTGACATGTAACTTAAATTTCCTACTATAAACCTATACTTTTTATGTTTGGATTCTTAAATTAGAGTTCAATATAAAATCATAGCAATTTGATTCACTCAAAATGGATTTAAAATGAAGAAGTTATGGGTAAAACAAGATTGGATATTTTTGATCTTTTTAGCTACGGGAAATGTTTAACAAATCTATATTAGAGTTCAAATTATTGTTCGTGAATCTTCGGAATCATATAAAAGTTAAGTTTAAATTTAGTCGAAAATTTTCGGGTTGTCATATCAACGCTGCAAAAGAAAGTTTTTTTTTTGTATTCCTCTTTTTTTCGGGGTTTGGAACCTAGTCAAGCTAGGTGCCTCAGCCTCATGCCGATTATTATTGCAATTGGTTGGCTACAATAAAGAAAACGAAAAAAAAAATCGTAAAACAAAAAAGCTACTGACGATGCGATGGACTTTTCTTGTTTATTTTATTTTGTTGTATAATTTTGAGAAGAAATTGAAAAATGGCTAGTAAAAAGTAAAATACTATGCTGAATAAAAACAACTTGGAATTCACGGAGAGCAAGAACAAAATTAAAAATATATAAAACATGACGGCGGCCCATGATTTTGGTTTCTAAAGAAAAGTTAATCGGTGATGCGGTGCGGCTTACAAAGAAGAAAGAAGATAAAAGAAAAAAATAGAATGGTGGTACGTTATGAAACGATATGAAGGAAGAGATTAAAACAATTGGTGGAAGGAGGTGGTTCCACCAGGATCATATGGCTCGGATACCATGTTAAATAATATGAACCCCGTAAATATTATTGATGATATCAAACACTATTTATAGAGTACATCGAACATTCTGGAAACCCTAATAAACTTATACACCTAACAGATTCAAGTCCACAATTAGATTGGGCCACTAACTTATCATCTAACAATGAAATTAAGCAGTAACGCAGGAGCGCCAGTTGAAGATCCCACTAAATACCGTAGTTTGGCTGGTGCGCTAAAGTACCTCACTTTTACTCGACCTGGCATCTCCTATGCAGTTCAACAAGTTTGTCTTCATATGCATGATCTACGAGAACCTCACATGCATGCCTTACGTCACATCATTCGTTACTTACAAGGTACTTTACATTACGGTTTACAGTTGTATAAATCCCCTAGTCGGCGTCTTGTTGCGTATACAGATGCGGATTGGGCAGGCTGCCCTGATACACGTCGTTCTACATCAGGCTATTGTGTTTATCTTGGCGATAATTTGGTTTCTTGGTCTTCGAAACGACAACCTACTTTGTCTCGTTCTACTGCCGAAGTCGAATATCGTGGCGTGGCTAACGTTGTTTCTGATACATGTTGGATTAGGAATCTCTCGTTGGAATTACATTGTCCTATTCCAAAATGTACGCTTGTTTTCTGTGAAAATGTTTTGGCTATATTCTTATCTGAGAATCGTGTTCAACATCAACGCACGAAGCATATTGAGATGTATATTCATTTTGTTCGCGAAAAGGTTACCCGTGGTGAGGTTCGTGTTTTGCATGTCCTTTCCAGATTTCAAATTGCAGACATTTTTACTAAATATTTACCACGCCTCTTGTTTGATGATTTCCGAGACAGTCTCATTGTCCGGCCTCCTCCCGCTGCGACTGCGGGGTGTATTAGACTAGTACTCCGTAGGACTCTTATTTTTAATATACTTTCCATATTAAAGGATATCCTATTATTGTATAGATGGGATTACATAGGAATCATATCCTACTTAGGATACAATTGGTGTTGTATATATACATGGTTAATGGAATGGCAGAGATCATCGAATCTCATATTTTTTCAATCACCATGTATTTCTTAATTAGACACAATGTTAGTCCACATTACATTATTGCTAAGGATGATACTGGCCAATGTCATTGAGATAATGCCATGTGTCTCATTCGTTGACTATTTTTTGAATAAACGCAAATTCTAAATAGTTGTATTTTGATCCATACGATTCGACATATATTTTAATATAAATGGTCGATGGTTGATGCATTAGACACAAGAATTACAATATTCATTTTTTGGTGTTGTAAGAGTATATTCAACTTGAATCACATAATTGCAACGCGAAAATAACAAATTGTGACTAGGTTTTCGTTTTAATGTGTCTGTAAAATCTTGTTTTCAGTTGTGACTTCAATTTCCAGGTCAGTGTGATGCAGGTGCGAATAAGAATCAACGTCGGAGTCAAGTTTACAAATGGAGGTCCAGGAATCAAGTTGGGCTGCATGTTCTATTGGGCTGGAAGAAAGTCGGGTGTTTAATGGGCTTCTTGTGAGCTGATTGGATCCAGTATAACAATCAGATTGGAAAGCAAGCAAAACATCTATAGGGTGTGTTTGGACGAAAGTAGCTGGAGCAGGAGCTTATAGCTGGAGCTTGAGCTTATGAGCAGGAGCAGGAGCTGGAGCTGGAGCTTATTTTTGAAGCTGGTAGCTGGAGCGTATTATTTTTTATAAATGTTTGGTAAACTAGCTGGAGCTTATTTTTCAGTTCATAAGCTCTACTTTTTTTTTCATAAGCTACTACAAGTAGCTTATTTTTTCAGAGCTTTGATTTTCATAAGCTCTACTTTTTTTGTCTACCAAACGAAGCTTATGACTTGAAGCTTATTAAAATCATAAGCTCAAGCTCTCATAAGCTTCCATAAGCTCCAATAAGCTACGCGCCAAACACACCCATAGAGTTGGAGTAAGAGTCTTGATATGTAAACTCGCGTCTATAATTTATATATGGAAAATACTGGTTCAAAGATTAGTGCACTCTATCGGGCAGTGTACCCGATCGTGCAATAGTATATAAGTTGGTAAATCCAATATCGTTCCAAAGACAGTTTACGCGCGAGAATTAAAATTGTAACTAATGAAAATAAACTACGTTAATCTATTAAAATTGAAAATACGAGATAATGGTTTTTGTGGCTATTTAACGATCAGCCGAATCAAGAGTTGATAAAACGTAAAAACAATATTTTTGGTTTTTAGATTTATAAAATTAAAACAAGAAAGCAATTAAGATAGTTTAGATATCAAATGGAATGGAAATGCTCGTCTAGACCTTTTACCCTCGGAATTGGATGTTTTAATACTTTATGTAGTGACCCGAACTTTTCCATGTTTATATATATATATATTAAATGAAATTGTTATTTACATGATTAAGTGTTTCCAACATGTTAAGCAATCAAACTTGTTAAGACTTGATTAATTGAAATAGGTTTCATATAGACAATTGACCACCCAAGTTGACCGGTGATTCACGAACGTTAAAACTTGTAAAAACTATACGATGACATATATATGGTTATATATATAGTTAACATGATTTTATTATAAGTATGTATCTCATTAGGTATTTTAACAATCACTTATATACATAAAAAATGAGACTATTAATTTAAGAAACTCGAAAACGACATATATAACGATTATCGTTATAACAACGTCTTACTAGGTACATATGAATCATATTAAGATATTGATACACTTGGTTAATTATGTTAAATGATAAGTAAATATATTATTAAGTGTATTAACAATGAAATACATATGTAAAAATAAGACTACTAACTTAATGATTTCGAAACGAGACATATATGTAACGATTATCGTTGTAACGACATTTAACTGTATATATATCATACTAAGATATATTATATATCATAATATCATGATAATATAACAATTTAACATCTCATTTGTTATAATAAACAATGGGTTAACAACATTCAACAAGATCGTTAACCTAAAGGTTTCAAAACAACATTTACATGTAACGACTAACGATGACTTAACGACTCAGTTAAAATGTATATACATGTAGTGTTTTAATATGTATTCATACACTTTTGAAAGACTTCAAGACACTTATCAAAATACTTCTACTTAACAAAAATGCTTACAATTACATCCTCGTTCAGTTTCATCAACAATTCTACTCGTATGCACCCGTATTCGTACTCGTACAATACACAGCTTTTAGATGTATGTACTATTGGTATATACACTCCAATGATCAGCTCTTAGCAGCCCATGTGAGTCACCTAACACATGTGGGAACCATCATTTGGCAACTAGCATGAAATATCTCATAAAATTACAAAAATATGAGTAATCATTCATGACTTATTTACATGAAAACAAAATTACATATCCTTTATATCTAATCCATACACCAACGACCAAAAACACCTACAAACACTTTCATTATTCAATTTTCTTCATCTAATTGATCTCTCTCAAGTTCTATCTTCAAGTTCTAAGTGTTCTTCATAAATTCCAAAAGTTCTAGTTTCATAAAATCAAGAATACTTCCAAGATTGCAAGTTTACTTCCAAGTTTTCTAAATCCATTCCAAGTAATCATCCAAGATCAAGAAACCTTTGTTACTTATAGTAGGTTATCTTTCTAATACAAGGTAATAATCATATTCAAACTTTAATTCAATTTCTATAACTATAACAATCTTATTTCGAGTGGAAATCTTACTTGAAATTGTTTTCGTGTCATGATTCTGCTTCAAGAACTTTCAAGCCATCCAAGGATCCTTTGAAGCTAGATCTATTTTTCTCATTTCCAGTAGGTTTATCCAAGGAACTTGAGGTAGTAATGATGTTCATAACATCATTCGATTCATACATATAAAGCTATCTTATTCGAAGGTTTAAACTTGTAATCACTAGAACATAGTTTAGTTAATTCTAAACTTGTTCGCAAATAAAAGTTAATCCTTCTAACTTGACTTTTAAAATCAACTAAACACATGTTCTATATCTATATGATATGCTAACTTAATGATTTAAAACCTGGAAATACGAAAAACACCGTAAAACCGGATTTACGCCGTCGTAGTAACACCGCGGGCTGTTTGGGGTTAGTTAATTAAAAACTATGATAAACTTTGATTTAAAAGTTGTTATTCTGGGAAAATGATTTTTATTATGAACATGAAACTATATCCAAAAATTATGGTTAAACTCAAAGTGGAAGTATGTTTTCTAAAATGGTCATCTAGACGTCGTTCTTTCGACTGAAATGACTACCTTTACAAAAATGACTTGTAACTTATTTTTCCGACTATAAACCTATACTTTTTCTATTTAGATTCATAAAATAGAGTTCAATATGAAACCATAACAATTTGATTCACTCAAAACGGATTTAAAATGAAGAAGTTATGGGTAAAACAAGATTGGATAATTTTTCTCATTTTAGCTACGTGAAAATTGGTAACAAATCTATTCCAACCATAACTTAATCAACTTGTATTGTATATTATGTAATCTTGAGATACCATAGACACGTATACAATGTTTCGACCTATCATGTCGACACATCTATATATATTTCGGAACAACCATAGACACTCTATATGTGAATGTTGGAGTTAGCTATACAGGGTTGAGGTTGATTCCAAAATATATATAGTTTGAGTTGTGATCAATACTGAGATACGTATACACTGGGTCGTGGATTGATTCAAGATAATATTTATCGATTTATTTCTATACATCTAACTGTGGACAACTAGTTGTAGGTTACTAACGAGGACAGCTGACTTAATAAACTTAAAACATCAAAATATATTAAAAGTGTTGTAAATATATTTTGAACATACTTTAATATATATGTATATATTGTTATAGGTTCGTGAATCAACCAGTGGCCAAGTCTTACTTCCCGACGAAGTAAAAATCTGTGAAAGTGAGTTATAGTCCCACTTTTAAAATCTAATATTTTTGGGATGAGAATACATGCAGGTTTTATAAATGATTTACAAAATAGACACAAGTACGTGAAACTACATTCTATGGTTGAATTATCGAAATCGAATATGCCCCTTTTTATTAAGTCTGGTAATCTAAGAATTAGGGAACAGACACCCTAATTGACGCGAATCCTAAAGATAGATCTATTGGGCCTAACAAACCCCATCCAAAGTACCGGATGCTTTAGTACTTCGAAATTTATATCATATCCGAAGGGTGTCCCGGAATGATGGGGATATTCTTATATATGCATCTTGTTAATGTCGGTTACCAGGTGTTCACCATATGAATGATTTTTATCTCTATGTATGGGATGTGTATTGAAATATGAAATCTTGTGGTCTATTGTTACGATTTGATATATATAGGTTAAACCTATAACTCACCAACATTTTTGTTGACGTTTAAAGCATGTTTATTCTCAGGTGAATACTAAGAGCTTCCGCTGTTGCATACTAAAATAAGGACAAGATTTGGAGTCCATGTTTGTATGATATTGTGTAAAAACTGCATTCAAGAAACTGATTTCGATGTAACATATTTGTATTGTAAACCATTATGTAATGGTCGTGTGTAAACAGGATATTTTAGATTATCATTATTTGATAATCTACGTAAAGCTTTTTAAATCTTTATTTATGAAATAAAGGTTATGGTTTGTTTTAAAAACGAATGCAGTCTTTGAAAAACGTCTCATATAGAGGTCAAAACCTCGCAACGAAATCAATTAATATGGAACGTTTTTAATCAATAAGAACGGAACATTTCAGTTGGTATCCGAGCGTTGGTCTTAGAGAACCAGAAATTTACATTAGTGTGTCTTATCGAGTTTGTTAGGATGCATTAGTGAGTCTGGACTTCGACCGTGTTTTCTTTAAAAATGATTGCTTAACATTTTTATTGGAAACTATATATTATTAACATGTATATATTATGTGATATATTAATCTCTTAACATGTTTGATATTGTGTGATAGATGTCTACCTCTAGCACAAATCCCATTGACTCACCTAATAATAACGAAGAGTCGAATATATATTGGACTGATTCACAAGTTCTCGAAGAAGAACCGGAAGAAGAATCAGAACCGGAAGAAGAATCAAAACCGGAAGAGGAGGAACCGGAGGAGGAAATAGAACCGGTGGGGGAAATAATAAAACGGTTAAGTAAAAGAAAATCCTCAACCAACCGACCAAGGTTAATTATGGTCAATGGTGTTTCCGCCAAGGAAGCAAAATATTGGGAGGATTACCAATTCTCCGATGAATCGGATTCCGATGAGAATTCCGATGATGTTATAGAAATTACCCCAACTGAATTTAAAAAGGCAAAAGAAAATAATAAGGGAAAGGGCATAAAAATAGAGAAATCTAATTCCAACCCCGATGAACTTTATATGTATCGTCAACCCCCGAAGCCCTTAAGTTGTAACAATGACTCGGGAACCTCTAAACCACTAGGTTTTTCTAAACCGTTGTGGAAAACGACAGCTCGTATTAGGGGAACATCATATATCCCTAGAAACTTGGCAAAACGAACCAAAACCGAAGAAGAAGAAACGAGCAAGTTGGAATAAGATAGTTGTATTCGTGTGGTGTAATATATGTAATATAGTGTGCCTATGCTTTATGATATATGTAAAAATTGCTTGTATTAATAAGTATTTTTTTTTTATGAATCTAACTTTTGTCTATTTTACAGTATAAAAACACAAAATGGATAGACAACCCAATATTTTAAGAGACCTACCCGGAGACATGATTGATGAAATCTTGTCTAGAGTCGGTCATAATTCTTCGGCACAACTATTTACGGTGAAATCAGTTTGTAAGACATTCGAAGAACGTTCCAAGAATGTCTTGGTTTATAAGAGACTTTCATTTGAAAGATGGGGGATATCACATTGGGAAACCCATAAGTTACGATGTGTTTACTTTGACGCATATATTGCGGGGAACCCAAATGCTATTTTACGCAACGGGTTAAGAAATTATTTTGACTCAATGTATCCGAATATAGGACTTCATGATTTAGAAAAAGCGGCTAACATGCAACATAAAGAAGCATGCTATGCTTACGGGTTAGTAATGTTCGCTTCTCACCAAAGTGAGAAAAAGAACATCGGGCTACAACTATTAAACAAAACGTTCCCACAAGTGACGGAGTCGGTAATTGGGGTAAGAAATGAGGTTTTTAGGTTATTACGAGACTGTTGGTCATTACGTAACCCTCGTCCCTTTGACGACGTTACAACACGCTGGCTTATCAACGGCCATAACGGTTATGTTCCACAAGACCAAGGATGGGAAGTAGTCCTAGTAAAACCAGAATGCATGACTTGTTTCTGGACGTATGAATTACGTGTCTTTATTGCCTTTGCTGAACGACTTGTGTACTAGCTAGAATTATCTTCACAACTATCTTGTATCAAAGTTATTGTGTGCTATATTTCATGCTTTATGTAAAATAAGCGGTATTGTAAGTTTGTAAAATATTGTATAAAAGTTTGAACGCGAAATATTATTATAATCAGTTTTTCATATAGAATTGTAGTAGTTGAATTGTATATTAGCTACTAAGTATGAACTTAACGGGTAGGTACTACCCGAATTTAAACTTATAAAACGCTAATATGAAGAAAAAGCTTTTATAAATGAGTTCATATTATGCTACGAAATACTATTAACTACTCTTAATATTCTGTATGATTAACTTGTTTCATTTGACTATTTTGAAGGAAATGGCACCGACTACTCGACACACCGTGAATATGAATGAAGAGGAATTCCGTACTTTTCTAGCTTCAAACATAGCCGCAGTACAGGCTGCGCTACATACCAACAATAACCTTGGATCTAGCAGTACAGGAAATCGTGTAGGATGCACCTACAAAGAATTCACTCCCTGCAAACCTTTGAAATTTGATGGAACCGAAGGACCGATCGGATTGAAACGGTGGACCGAGAAGGTAGAATCGGTGTTTGCCATAAGTAAGTGTACTGAAGAGGACAAAGTGAAGTACGCTACGCATACCTTCACAGGTTCTGCATTAACATGGTGGAATACCTATCTAGAGCAAGTGGGACAAGATGATGCGTACGCACTACCGTGGTCAGCATTCAAGCACTTGATGAACGAGAAGTACCGTCCCAGAACCGAGGTCAATAAGCTCAAGACAGAACTTAGAGGGTTACGAACCCAAGGATTTGATATTACCACGTACGAAAGACGATTCACAGAATTGTGCCTATTGTGTCCGGGAGCGTTCGAAGATGAGGAAGAGAAGATCGACGCGTTTGTGAAAGGATTACCGGAAAGAATCCAAGAAGATATAAGTTCACACGAGCCCGCCTCCATACAACAGGCATGTAGAATGGCACAAACTAGTGAACCAGATTGAGGAAAGAATTAAAGAACAGACGGCTGAAGAGGCCAATGTGAAGCAAGTCAAAAGAAAGTGGGAGGAAAACGGTGATAAGAATCACCAATACAACAACAACAGCAATTACAATAATAATCGCAACAATTATCGCAACAATCGCAACATCAATTGCAACTACAACAAACGGCCCAACAACAACAACAACAACAACAACAACAACAACAACAACAACAACAACAACAACAACAACAACAACAACAACAACAACAACAACAACAACAACAACAACAACAACAACAACAACCACCACCACAGCAACTACAACAATCATCCCAACAACAATAACAACCGCAACAACAACAACAATCAGAAGCAGCTATGCCAAAGGTGTAAAAAGTATCACTCGGGGTTCTGCACCAAATTTTGCAACAAGTGTAAAAGAAATGGTCATAGCGCGGTGAAGTGTGAGGTCTACGGACCAGGAGTTAACAGAACGAAAGGAACAAATGGTGTCGAAACGAGTAATGGCGGAGCAAGTAGTGTCGGAGCAAGTTATGCCAATGTAGTTTGTTATAAATGTGGAAAACCGGGCCACATTATTAGAAATTGCCCGAACCAGGAGAACACGAATGGACAAGGCCGCGGAAGAGTTTTCAATATTAATGCGGCAGAGGCACAGGAAGACCCGGAGCTTGTTACGGGTACGTTTCTTATTGACAATAAATCTGCTTACGTTTTATTTGATTAGGGTGCGGATAGAAGCTATATGAGTAGAGATTTTTGTGCTAAATTAATTTGTCCATTGACGCTGGATAGTAAAATTTTACTCGAATTAGCAAACGGTAAATTAATTTCAGCAGATAATATATGCCGGAATCGAGAAATTAAACTGGGTAGCGAAATATTTAAGATTGCTTTGATACCAATAGAGTTAGGGAGTTTTGATGTAATAGTTGGCATGGACTGGCTGAAGAAGGCGAAAGCAGAGATCGTATGTTATAAAAATGCAATTCGCATTGTACGAGAAGAAGGAGAACCCTTAATGGTGTACGGAGAAAAGGGCAACATGAAGCTACATCTTATTAGTAATTTGAAGGCACAAAAACTAATAAGAAAAGGTTGCTATGCTATTCTAGCACACGTCGAGAAAGTACAAACTGAAGAAAAGAGCATCAATGATGTTCTCGTCACAAAAGAATTTCCCGATGTATTTCCGAAAGAATTACCGGGACTACCTCCACATCGATCTGTTGAATTTCAAATAGATCTTGTACCAGGAGCTGCACCAATAGCTCGTGCTCCTTATAGACTCGCACCTAGCGAGATGAAAGAACTGCAAAGCCAACTGCAAGAACTATTAGAACGTGGTTTCATTCGACCAAGCACATCACCATGGGGAGCTCCTGTTTTGTTTGTCAAGAAGAAAGATGGTACATTCAGGTTATGTATCGACTACCGAGAGTTGAACAAACTTACCATCAAGAACCGCTACCCACTACCGAGAATCGACGACTTATTTGATCAACTACAAGGCTCGTCTGTTTATTCAAAGATTGACTTACGTTCCGGGTATCATCAAATGCGGGTGAAAGAAGATGATATTCCAAAGACTGCTTTTAGGACGCGTTATGGTCATTACGAGTTTATGGTTATGCCGTTTGGATTGACTAACGCACCAGCTGTGTTCATGGACCTTATGACCCGAGTGTGTGGACCATACCTTGACAAGTTTGTCATTGTTTTCATTGATGACATACTTATTTACTCAAAGAATGACCAAGAACACGGTGAACTTTTGAGAAAGGTGTTAGAAGTATTGAGGAAGGAAGAATTGTACGCTAAGTTTTCAAAGTGTGTATTTTGGTTGGAAGAAGTTCAATTCCTCGGTCACATAGTGAACAAAGAAGGTATTAAGGTGGATCCGGCAAAGATAGAAACTGTTGAAAAGTGGGAAACCCCAAAAACTCCGAAACACATACGCCAGTTTTTAGGACTAGCTGGTTACTACAGAAGGTTCATCCAACACTTTTCCAGAATAACAAAACCCTTGACTGCATTAACGCATAAAGGGAAGAAATTTGAATGGAATGATGAACAAGAGAAAGCGTTTCAGTTATTGAAGAAAAAGCTAACTACGGCACCTATATTGTCATTGCCTGAAGGGAATGATGATTTTGTGATTTATTGTGACGCATCAAAGCAAGGTCTCGGTTGTGTATTAATGCAACGAACGAAGGTAATTGCTTATGCGTCTAGGCAATTGAAGATTCACGAACAAAATTATACGACGCATGATTTGGAATTAGGCGCGGTTGTTTTTGCATTAAAGACTTGGAGGCACTACTTATATGGGGTCAAAAGTATTATATATACCGACCACAAAAGTCTTCAACACATATTTAATCAGAAACAACTGAATATGAGGCAGCGTAGGTGGATTGAATTATTGAATGATTACGACTTTGAGATTCGTTACCACCCGGGGAAGGCAAATGTGGTAGCCGATGCCTTGAGCAGGAAGGACAGAGAACCTATTCGAGTAAAATCTATGAATATAATGATTCATAATAACCTTACTACTCAAATAAAGGAGGCGCAACAAGGAGTTTTAAAAGAGGGAAATTTAAAGGATGAAATACCCAAAGGATCGGAGAAGCATCTTAATATTTGGGAAGACGGAACCCGGTATAGGGCTGAAAGGATTTGGGTACCAAAATTTGGAGATATGAGAGAAATGGTACTTAGAGAAGCTCATAAAACCAGATACTCAATACATCCTGGAACGGGGAAGATGTACAAGGATCTCAGGAAATATTTTTGGTGGCCGGGTATGAAAGCCGATGTTGCTAAATATGTAGGAGAATGTTTGACGTGTTCTAAGGTCAAAGCTGAGCATCAGAAACCATCAGGTCTACTTCAACAACCCGAAATCCTGGAATGGAAATAGGAAAACATTACCATGGATTTCATCACTAAATTGCCAAGGACTGCAAGTGGTTTTGATACTATTTGGGTAATAGTTGATCGTCTCACCAAATCAGCACATTTCCTGCCAATAAGAGAAGATGACAAGATGGAGAAGTTAGCACGACTGTATTTGAAGGAAGTCATCTCCAGACATGGAATACCAATCTCTATTATCTCTGATAGGGATGGCAGATTTATTTCAAGATTCTGGCAGACATTACAGCAAGCATTAGGAACTCGTCTAGACATGAGTACTGCCTATCATCCACAAACTGATGGGCAGAGCGAAAGGACGATACAAACGCTTGAAGACATGCTACGAGCATGTGTTATTGATTTCGGAAACAGTTGGGATCGACATCTACCATTAGCAGAATTTTCCTACAACAACAGCTACCATTCAAGCATTGAGATGGCGCCGTTTGAAGCACTTTATGGTAGAAAGTGCAGGTCTCCGATTTAATTGGAGTGAAGTGGGGGATAGACATATTACGGGTCCAGAGATAATACAAGAAACTACCGAGAAGATCATCCAAATTCAACAACGGTTGAAAATCGCCCAAAGTCGACAAAAGAGCTACGCCGATATTAAAAGAAAAGATATAGAATTGAAATTGGAGAGGTGGTCATGCTTAAGGTTACACCTTGGAAAGGTGTTGTTCGATTTGGTAAACGAGGGAAATTAAATCCAAGGTATATAGGACCATTCAAGATTATTGATCGTGTCGGACCAGTAGCTTACCGACTTGAATTACCACAACAACTCGCGGCTGTACATAACACTTTCCACGTCTCAAATTTGAAGAAATGTTTTGCTAAAGAAGATCTCACTATTCCGTTAAGCGAAATCCAAATCAACGAAGATCAGATGAAGAAGAAATACCCGCATTTATTTTCCAGAAGATACGTCAATACCTCCAACTGCTTAAAATTTCGGGACGAAATTTATTTAACGGGTAGGTACTGTAGTGACCCGAACTTTTCCATGTTTATATATATATATTAAATGAAATTGTTATTTACATGATTAAGTGTTTCCAACATGTTAAGCAATCAAACTTGTTAAGACTTGATTAATTGAAATAGGTTTCATATAGACAATTGACCACCCAAGTTAACCGGTGATTCACGAACGTTAAAACTTGTAAAAACTATACGATGACATATATATGGTTATATATATAGTTAACATGATTTTATTATAAGTATGTATCTCATTAGGTATTTTAACAATGAGTTATATACATAAAAAATGAGACTATTAATTTAAGAAACTCGAAAACGATATATATAACGATTATCGTTATAACAACGTCTTACTAGGTACATATGAATCATATTAAGATATTGATACACTTGGTTAATTATGTTAAATGATAAGTAAATATATTATTAAGTGTATTAACAATGAAATACATATGTAAAAATAAGACTACTAACTTAATGATTTCGAAACGAGACATATATGTAACGATTATCGTTGTAACGACATTTAACTGTATATATATCATACTAAGATATATTATATATCATAATATCATGATAATATAACAATTTACCATCTCATTTTTTATAATAAATAATGGGTTAACAACATTCAACAAGATCGTTAACCTAAAGGTTTCAAAACAACATTTACATGTAACGACTAACGATGACTTAACGACTCAGTTAAAATGTATATACATGTAGTGTTTTAATATGTATTCATAAACTTTTGAAAGACTTCAGGACACTTATAAAAATACTTCTACTTAACAAAAATGCTTACAATTACATCCTCGTTCAGTTTCATCAACAATTCTACTCGTATGCACCCGTATTCATACTCGTACAATACACAGCTTTTAGATGTATGTACTATTGATATATACACTCCAATGATCAGCTCTTAGCAGCCCATGTGAGTCACCTAACACATGTGGGAACCATAATTTGGCAACTAGCATGAAATATCTCATAAAATTACAAAAATATGAGTAATCATTCATGACTTATTTACATGAAAATAAAATTACATATCCTTTATATCTAATCCATACACCAACGACCAAAAACACCTACAAACACTTTCATTCTTCAATTTTATTCATTTAATTGATCTCTCTCAAGTTCTATCTTCAAGTTCTAAGTGTTCTTCATAAATTCCAAAAGTTCTAGTTTCATAAAATCAAGAATACTTCCAAGATTGCAAGTTTACTTCCAAGTTTTCTAAATCCATTCCAAGTAATCATCCAAGATCAAGAAACCTTTGTTACTTACAGTAGGTTATATTTCTAATACAAGGTAATAATCATATTCAAACTTTAATTCAATTTCTATAACTATAACAATCTTATTTCGAGTGGAAATCTTACTTGAAATTGTTTTCGTGTCATGATTCTGCTTCAAGAACTTTCAAGCCATCCAAGGATCCTTTGAAGCTAGATCTATTTTTATCATTTCCAGTAGGTTTATCCAAGGAACTTGAGGTAGTAATGATGTTCATAACATCATTCGATTCATACATATAAAGCTATCTTATTCGAAGGTTTAAACTTGTAATCACTAGAACATAGTTTAGTTAATTCTAAACTTGTTCGCAAATAAAAGTTAATCCTTCTAACTTGACTTTTAAAATCAACTAAACACATGTTCTATATCTATATGATATGCTAACTTAATGATTTAAAACCTGGAAACACGAAAAACACCGTAAAACCGGATTTACGCCGTCGTAGTAACACCGCGGGCTATTTTGGGTTAGTTAATTAAAAACTATGATAAACTTTGATTTAAAAGTTGTTATTCTGGGAAAATTATTTTTATTATGAACATGAAACTATATCCAAAAATTATGGTTAAACTCAAAGTGGAAGTATGTTTTCTAAAATGGTCATCTAGACGTCGTTCTTTCGACTGAAATGACTACCTTTACAAAAATGACTTGTAACTTATTTTTCCGACTATAAACCTATACTTTTTCTGTTTAGATTCATAAAAAAGAGTTCAATATGAAACCATAACAATTTGATTCACTCAAAACGGATTTAAAATGAAGAAGTTATGGGTAAAACAAGATTGGATAATTTTTCTCATTTTAGCTACGTGAAAATTGGTAACAAATCTATTCCACCCATAACTTAATCAACTTGTATTGTATATTATGTAATCTTGAGATACCATAGACATGTATATAATGTTTCGACCTATCATGTCGACACATCTATATATATTTTGGAACAACCATAGACACTCTATATGTGAATGTTGGAGTTAGCTATACAGGGTTGAGGTTGATTCCAAAATATATATAGTTTGAGTTGTGATCAATACTGAGATACGTATACACTGGGTCGTGGATTGATTCAAGATAATATTTATCGATTTATTTCTGTACATCTAACTGTGGACAACTAGTTGTAGGTTACTAACGAGGACAGCTGACTTAATAAACTTAAAACATCAAAATATATTAAAAGTGTTGTAAATATATTTTGAACATACTTTGATATATATGTATATATTGTTATAGGTTCGTGAATCAACCAGTGGCCAAGTCTTACTTCCCGACGAAGTAAAAATCTGTGAAAGTGAGTTATAGTCCCACTTTTAAAATCTAATATTTTTGGGATGAGAATACATGCAGGTTTTATAAATGATTTACAAAATAGACACAAGTACGTGAAACTACATTCTATGGTTGAATTATCGAAATCGAATATGCCCCTTTTTATTAAGTCTGGTAATCTAAGAATTAGGGAACAGACACCCTAATTGACGCGAATCCTAAAGATAGATCTATTGGGCCTAACAAACCCCATCCAAAGTACAGGATGCTTTAGTACTTCGAAATTTATATCATATCCGAAGGGTGTCCCGGAATGATGGGGATATTCTTATATATGCATCTTGTTAATGTCGGTTACCAGGTGTTCACCATATGAATGATTTTTATCTCTATGTATGGGATTTGTATTGAAATATGAAATCTTGTGGTCTATTGTTACGATTTGATATATATAGGTTAAACCTATAACTCACCAACATTTTTGTTGACGTTTAAAGCATGTTTATTCTCAGGTGAATACTAAGAGCTTCCGCTGTTGCATACTAAAATAAGGACAAGATTTGGAGTCCATGTTTGTATGATATTGTGTAAAAACTGCATTCAAGAAACTGATTTCGATGTAACATATTTGTATTCTAACCATTATGTAATGGTCGTGTGTAAACAGGATATTTTAGATTATCATTATTTGATAATCTACGTAAAGCTTTTTAAACCTTTATTTATGAAATAAAGGTTATGGTTTGTTTTAAAAATGAATGCAGTCTTTGAAAAACGTCTCATATAGAGGTCAAAACCTCGCAACGAAATCAATTAATATGGAACGTTTTTAATCAATAAGAATGGGACATTTCACTTTAGCCCGATTTAGGACTCAATACATGCAAATTACTAAGTCGACCCGCCAAGAGTTCCCTTTAGCAAGTACTCAAACTCAAATTACTAGATGTAGGGTTTCCTGGCACCTAAGACTTTTTTGTTTGTGACTAATTAATTAACAAGATCAAAGATTTGAATAACAATTGCCTTTGCGTTCACTCTACACAATTCACCCCTATGATGTCTATCCGTTTGAATTCAATTTACCACCTTGGTCCAGTTAGCAAACAACCAATTAAGACAAACTAATTGTAAATCAATACATTAAATTGACAAGAGTTCTTTTTATCAAACAAATATACTAATCAATTGAAATCATCAACTTAAACAAACATAAGAATCGATCTTTTATTCAAACTATTGAAATAAACATGTATGAGTTCATAAATCATAAATCATAACATCCAAAACCTCGGTTATTAATCTAGACAAGCATTGAAAACTTAGCTAACAATCATGGCTAAACACAAAATCATAAATAAACAATTAGGAGAATTCATTATGTTGATAAATATTTAAACCTAATGAAAATAGTGATCGTGAATTATGAACGAATCGATACGCGTTTCTGGAATGATTGAGTTGATTGAATGATGTTGGGATTCCACAAAAATCACCAAAGTTGACCCAAAAACTGCTGCTATTCGTCTGGATGGAAGATTATTCAATTAGTGTATTTTTTCCGCTCTTTAAATAGACTTTCCAAAAAGTGCTGGCCGACTCGAAGCCGCGCCGCGGCTTGGACACCCGCGTCGCGCCTTACTGTGTAACTCGATCCATTTTAAAGCAAAACGTATGACTTGAAATTTGCTTTTGTCCCGCATCGCGGCCATATATCCCCGCGCCGCGGCTCACCACTGTAGCTGAAGCCCCTCTTTTACAAACCTTCTGATATCAAAAACAACTAAAAGGCGCGCCGCGCCCCATTATGGCCTCGCTGCAGCTCTCCACTGTTCCAGATTTCAATTTCATATTTTTACATATTATCCGCTAGAACTCGAACCAACTTATGCACTTAACCAAAACGGGTACTTATGATAACCCGAGGTAAATTATACCTCAACAGTCTTCAAAATATGCAAATCAACTCTTCTCGGTTACCAAACTCGAATCTTCACAAAATCACCTAAATAACTCCAATTCGTATCCAAACGGACCAAAATATAACCGATATTCCGGGAGAAATAATAGATGAAATGTGCAATATCAAACCACCCCACATTAGAGTCTTGCTTGTCCTAAAGAAACATGACTCGAAAATAATCTTCAATGATAAATGTTGAGCCAAAAACGAACTAATAAACAAATGAACACTAGTGCGGGTACGAACTTGGATAAAGTAACACCCCTATGACTTCCACTTGTAATCCCCAAATTAAATTCCTACACCTCAATTACCGTAACGATCAAAAGTAATAAGATGTCTTCAATAATAAATACTATAGCAATGAACCACGAATACAAGCAGAAGTCACGAACCGAGAAGATGAAACAACGAACCGTATGGGCTACCCCGCGATTGGTCAAGCCAATGCCTCCCATAGTACCTAACATCGCGAGATGTCGTTAAGAAAATAATGTGCTTAGGAGGATACACATTACGTTCAGATATCATCGATAATCATGAAGTGATCATCTAATCCGTTAAGTCAGTCATAAAGATTGAAGTTCATCAGGCTTAAAAACTGATATCTTACCTTTCCGGAGGTTATCCACTGGGAATCTGATCAATCACTGACATTTTGTGTATCATGGTGCGCTTCCCATTTGGCTAGCAAATCTCCCTCACTGAGACAAGCTTTGACTACCAGTTTCCCTGTTTGATGTTGAAGCCTGGTAGATTTCCAGTCGATTTTAGCAATGACTTTTCAAGATTTTTTGTCACCCTACAACTGGTCTGGACTACAACTTCTGAAATGAATCAGCAAGTGTAGGTCGGGAGACTTGACTCCCTTTAGGATGGAATGGATACATCATTTGTGGTCATATTAAGTGGTCAGACGCAACATTGTCCTTGTTAGGAGAAACAATGAGGATCGCCCTATTAAAGTTTTTGATCTAGCACATGGCCCGGTTTCGATCACACGATCCAATCACCGTTCATACGGTTGACACCCGTTTTGGTACAGCTGACCTACCATTGAATTTCGAAGAACTCGTAGGATTTCACATTCAATGGTAATGAATGTGTTTGGAAGTTCAAGACTTCCTCTTCCCACAGTACCTTATATCGTGAAATGATATTAGTATGAAATAGTATAGTTTAGGAAGTCTGCTATACTGAGTAGAACGTACACTCGAAAGACTTTACTTCTTAAATAGGATGGAAATGATACATCTTAAGGGTATTTGAAAGTGTCACACACATTTCCCCTGGGTTTTAGGGAAACGATACAGAACAAGCATAATTTTTGAGCCAACTAGACCCGGCTTCGGCCTAGGGTGGAAAGAATACAGGAAACGACATTTTGTGCCCGTCAATTCATAGGTAACCACTTGCCAATTTGCATAGCAAAAGGGTTTTGGCCAAATTTTCAATTGTTTTTCTACTTTTTTTTTTCTTTTTATACTAACTTTTCTATTTTTTATTGTTTCCCCTAAATTTTTCATTTTTTTTACGACCAAAACCCTTGAAACGTCAAGACTGTTCTAGATTCAAAACTCACATAATGATGACTCAATTAACAACCAACCCGAGAGATTTTACATCCCCACCCCACACTTGAGATCAAGTAATGTCCCTATTACTTGAGATCAAAAATAGATTAAAATCAAAAGGGTAATATGAGAAAGAAAATATAAAAACTTATCGAGTTTTAACCACTGATCGCGGAATGCTAGTGACAAATGGCGCTGAACTGACTGCCAGCATAAGAACATCGTCCATTCTCGATCATCACACCAATATCATCAATCATGCAGTTTTGCTGAACTTGATGCCAGACTTGAAAATTCTTTTCACCAACCAACCTACTAAAAGAAAAGAAACATAAACTACATAAACAGGACAAGGTGGCACCACCCGGTCACCTAAACGCCTTGCCCCCACATAAGTTTAAATAGTACATAACCAAATAAGAAATTATCCAAGTACAGACCGAATAAAGTAAATAGTTCAAACAAACAATACATCATGATCATCGGGCTAGCAGGCCCTCCTTACTGAAAACCATCATACGGCCAATTGCCGTGTGGATCCTGCTGTTGAAACCTTTGACGCGCATCCTCAATTGTTGTATGTTCATCATAAATCGGCGCTTACACTCGTGGCGTAACTGGGCTACGATGATAAACTGGTGGCTGAGAAGTAGTGCCATAGTAATTATCAGGGCTAAAATAGAAAAGACAATCATTGTTCCTTTGCCAATCTGCCCCATAAGCAATCCACTCAGTATCATGCCGAGTAGCCACAAAATTATCTTCCAGACGTTCCTGGCTCAACCGCATCTGACCGAAACCCTCAACCATATTTTGCCATTCACTTTCAGGTGGGTACCACTGCTGAGTCCCGATTGGAACATTCAGAGCAACAAGCTCCTCGTCATCATCACCATTGTTACCTTGTTGATTAACTCCGCTACCACCCGCTTCACCTGGAACTAGGTCCACAAAATAATCCAACCCAACTCGATTATCATCCCACTTCGCGTACTTAGCATTGATGTAAAACTGCAAATTAAAAACCTTCATCTTGTCTCTAGCCACTGTGCACCGACCAACATCAATACCGAAAAACCTGGATATCTTAGTTACATAATGACCCCCAAGAATTGGCTGACTTGCTTGTTCCTCATTTGCGTGCTTGTGAAAATAAGCACCAATCAAATTACACAAATCCGTGTGCTGATGATTCTTTATTTGATACATAATCCATAAATCCTGAGACGTCACCTTATCATTACCATTAATCCTTGAGCAAAACGTACGCGCGATCAGTTTAAACAAAATGCGGTCCAACCTATTCGACAAATCGGACCCCTTGGAAGTACTAGAAATAAATTGGGTATGCCCACTCAATCTCTCCTAGTACACATTATCATCAAGATTACTATCGCTAAAAAACGTAGTCGTGCCCAAGTATGCCTTCAAAGCATTATCACTCATATTAGGGTACAAATCCAATGCACGAGCTAAATCAAGCCTACTCATAGCTCGATCCTCACCTCCCAAACGAAAAGTCAAAAATGAATCCTTTTCATAATCCCTCCTTTGATTGTAGTCCAAAGTGGAGTAAAATTCAAAAACCAATTCCTCATATATGTCATTCGTGCACATAAATGCTCTTCCCCATGCATCAATACCCACATTGCCCGGTTGCTTAATTACGAGCAACATATTCGAAATGTCCATCCGCCTTGATGCGGGACCCATACTAAGCACCGAATAATCCAAATACCAAGTTTAACGAATTGGTCGCCGGGTAATCCACGCATAGGAACTGTCATAATTCCCACTATCTTGAATAGCTTGCAACCAAATGAGCGGGTTTGTTCTCCTCTCCTCCTCCTCTCTTTCACATTGTTGTTGTGCTCGTTGTCTCTGAAAATACAAACACCAAACACGAAACAACATACCAACATGTCTATTAGCATTAAGATTAGTCCATGTTCACATTCATCTGCACGTTAACCAAATACTAATACTAACTCAATACTCTCATGTCAAACAAAACCCAAATTGTGATATCACAACATCATCACATTAAATCATGTTAAAGCATTAGTCAAACATGGTCAACAATCCATTACGAACATCAAACCATTCATGCCAAAACTTAAACAACGTTACTACCAACATTAAAAATCCAAATCATCTTTCCAAATAATCGAACAATTAGCATTCATTACTAGCATCTCAACATAAACTAAAAACATCTCAGCTAATCAACATCATTGGAAAAATAATTTCAAACACCAAAATTAACAATATCATTCCATAATCAACTAAAGCCTAGCAACAATTCAATATAGCATTGATATCATGGCGTTTGTATTATATAAAAGCAATTCAACATAAGCATACCATTCAATTAAAACTAAAACACCAATGATCCGGCCAATTTAACACACCCCACACTTATCATCTAAGTCAAACCAATTTTAACAAAACCCATAATCATTTTTTCCCAATTAATCATCTCTAATTTGATTTTAAATCAACCATGAACCCTAGAATCAAAGACATGTATCAAAAATACAAAAAGATTATGAATTTCATACATACTAATCATATTCAACAAAAACCCATGATTAATTTAAGCATACAAGACCAAAATCAACAACCCCATACTAATTCAAAACCTAATCTAAAATTAAACATCAATCAAGCATGTAATTAGGCAAGAAAAAGAGAAAGAAAGACAAAATCGGACCTTGTTAGACATGGATTAGAGATTGGATGAAGTAATTAAGCAAAGATTAAAGATTAGTGATTATGGTTTTGAGAGGAATTGTGAGCGTGTTTGTGTTTGGTAAGACAGTTTGTGTTTTTGAAACTGCAATATACCCTAAATAATTGAGAAATACCTTCGGGTTTAAGTCTTGGGTCGGGTTTGACCCATTTTTGCTTTTATTTGACCCAACCGAAAAATCTGTCTCGTAGATGTGCCGCGCCGCGGCCTCCCATAGGCGCGCCGCGCCTCTCAATGTAATCAGATGCCAATTTTTCAAAATCTTCTGTTACCGATTATAAAGTGTAGCCGCGCCGCGGCCCCATTTAGCAGCGCCGCGCCTATAGCTGTATGTTGATGGTCACGTTTCCTCCAAAAATCACTGTTTCCAAAATACACTATAAGCCGCGCCGTGCCTATAACTGTCTTAAAAACTTGATGTGTAAAATCGCGTCTATAATTTATATACGGAAAATACCGGTTCAAAGATTAATACACACCAACGGGCAGTGTACCCGATCGTGCAATAGTATATAAGTTGGTAAATCCAAGATCGTTCCAAGGACAATTTACGCGCGAGAATTAAAATTGTAACTAATGAAAATTAACTACGTTAATCTATTAAAATTGAAAATATGAGATAATGGTTTTTGTGGCTATTTAATGATTAGCCGAATCAAGAGTTGATAAAACGTAAAAACAATATTTTTGGTTTCTAGATTTATAAAATTAAAACAAGAAAGCAATTAAGATAGTTTTGATATCAAATGGAATGGAAATGCTCGTCTAGACCTTTTACCATCAGAATTTAAGTTTTTATACTTTAGCCCGATTTAAGACTCAATACATGTAAATTACTCAGTCGACCCGCCAAGAGTTCTCTTTAGCAAGTACTCAAACTCAAATTACTAGATGTAGGGTTCCCTGGCACCTACGACTTTTCGTTTGTGACTAATTAATTAACTAGATCAAAGATTTGAATAATAATTGCCTTTGCGTTCGCTCTACACAATTCACCCCTATGATGTCTATCCGTTTGAATTCAATTTACCACCTTGGTCTAGTTAGCAAACAACCAATTAAAACAAACCGATTGTAAATCAATACATTAAATTGACAAGAGTTCTCTTTATCAAACAAATATACTAATCAATTGGAATCACCAAGTTAAACAAACATAAGAATCAATCTTTTATTCAAACTATTGAAATAAACATGCATGAGTTCATAAATGATAAATCATAACATCCAAAACCTCGGTTATTAATCTAGACAAGCATTCAAAACTTAGCCAACAATCATGGCTAAACACAAAATCATAAATAAACAATTAGGAGAATTCATTATGTTGATAAATAATTAAACCTAATGAAAATAGTGATAGTGAATGATGAACGAATCGATACGCGTTTCCGGAATGATTGAGTTGATTGAATGATGATGGGATTCCCCAAAAATTACCAAAGTTCGTACAAAAACTGCTGATATTCGTCTGGATGGAAGATTATTCAATTAGGGTATTTTTTCCGCTCTTTAAATAGAATTTCCAAAAAGTGTTGTCCGACTCGAAGCCGCGCCGCAGCTTGGACAGCCACGCCTTACTGTGTAACTCGATCCATTTTTAAGCAAAACATGTGACTTGAAATTTGCCTTTGTCCCGCGTCGCGGCCATATATGCCCGCGCTGCGGCTCAGCACTGTAGCTGAAGCCCCTCTTTTACAAACCTTCTGATATCAAAAACAACTAAAAGGCGCGCCGCGCCCCATTATGGCCGCGCCGCGGCTCTCCACTGTTCCATATTTCAACTTCATGTTTTTACATATTACTCGCTAGAACTCGAACCAACTTATGCACTTAACCCAAACTGGTACTTATGATAACACGATGCAAATTATACCTCAACAGTCTTCAAAATATGCAAATCAACTCTTCTCGGTTCCCAAACTCGAATCTTCACAAAATCAACTAAATAACTCCAATTCGTATCCAAACGGATCAAAATATGATCGATATTGAGAGAGAAATAATAGATGAAATGTGCAATATCCATGTCAGACTCAGATGACTCGTCCGTATTACGACTCCAAAACACTCTTTCTAGTTCCAGGGGCGAATATAACTCTGCGTTTGATGAACGAGTATCTGACATAAACTACCTGTAAACTGCAAAATCACAACTAACAAACTGATTAAACGCACCGACTAAATGAAAAATAAAAATACACTAGCAAACTAAGACTAGACTAAGAACGATTAGATAACAATCCCAATTTTTGACACAACTGTCCCCGGCAGCGGCGCCAAAACTTTATGCGTAAAATTGCGTCTATAATTTATATACGGAAAATACCGGTTCAAAGATTAATACACACTAACAGGCAGTGTACCTGATCATGCAATAGTATATAAGTTGGTAAATCCAAGATCGTTCCAAGGACAGTTTACGCGCGAGAATTAAAATTGTAACTAATGAAAATTAACTACGTTAATCTATTAAAATTGAAAATACGAGATAATGGTTTTTTTGGCTATTTAACGATTAGCCGAATCAAGAGTTGATAAAACGTAAAAACAATATTTTGGGTTTTTAGATTTATAAAATTAAAACAAGAAAGCAATTAAGATAGTTTTGGTATCAAATGGAATGGAAATGCTCGTCAAGACCTTTTACCCTCAGAATTGGATGTTTTTATACTTTAGCCCGATTTAAAACTCAATACATGCAAATTACTCAGTCGACTCGCCAAGAGTTCTCTTTAGCAAGTACTCAAACTCAAATTACTAGATGTAGGGTTCCCTGGCACCTAAGACCTTTTCGTTTCTGACTAATTAATTAACTATATCAAAGATTTGAATAACAATTGCCTTTGCGTTCGCTCTTCACAATTCACCCCTATGATGTCTATCCGTTTGAATTCAATTTACCACCTTGGTCCAGTTAGCAAACAACCAATTAAGACAAACCGATTGTAAATCAATACATTAAATTGACAAGAGTTCTCTTTATCAAAAAATATACTAATCAATTGAAATCATCAACTTAAACAAACATAAGAATCGATCTTTTATTCAAACTATTGAAATAAACATGCATGAGTTCATAAATCATAAATCATAACATCCAAAACCTCGGTTATTAATCTAGACAAGCATTGAAAACTTAGCCAACAATCATGGCTAAACACAAAATCACAAATAAACAATTAGGAGAATTCATTATGTTGATAAAGAATTAAACCTAATGAAAATAGTGATCGTGAATGATGAACGAATCGATACGCGTTTCCAGAATGATTGAGTTGATTGAATGATGTTGGGATTCCCCAAAAATCACCAAAGTTCTCCCAAAAACTGCTGCTATTCATCTGGATGGAAGATTATTCAATTAGGGTATTTTTGCGCTCTTTAAATAGAATTTCCAAAAAGTGCTGGCCAACTCGAAGCCGCGCCGCTGCTTGGACAGCCGCGCCTTACCGTGTAACTCGATCCATTTTTAAGCAAAGCGTCTGACTTGAAATTTGCCTTTGTCCCGCGTCGCAGCCATATATATCCGCGCCGCGGCTCACCACTGTAGATGAAGCCCCTCTTTTACAAACCTTCTAATATCAAAAACAACTAAAAGGCGCACCGCGCCCCATTATGGCCGCTCCGCGGCTCTCCACTGTTCCAGATTTCAACTTCATGTTTTTACATATTATCCGCTAGAACTTGAACTAAATTATGCACTTAACCAAAACTGGTACTTATGATAACACGATGTAAATTATACTTCAACAGTCTTCAAAATATGAAAATCAACTCTTCTCGGTTCCTAAAATCAAATATTCACAAAATCAACTAAATAACTCCAATTCATATCCAAACGGATCAAAATATGACCGATATTGAGAGAAAAATAATAGATGAAATGCGCAATATCCGTGTCAGACTCAGATGACTCGTCCGTATTATGATTCCAAAACACTCTTTCTGGTTCCAGGGGCGAATATAACTCTGCGTTTGATGAACGAGTATCTGGCATAAACTACCTGTAAACTGCAAAATCACAACTAACAAACTGATTAAACGCACCGACTCAATGAAGAATAAAAATACACTAGCAAACTAAGACTAGACTAAGAACAATTAGATAACATTCCCAATTTTTTGACACAACTGTCCCTGGCTGCGGCGCCAAAAACTTTATGTGTAAAATTGCGTCTATAATTTATATACAGAATATACCAGTTCAATGATTAATACACACTAACAGGCAGTGTACCTGATCGTGCAATGTTATATAAGTTGGTAAATCCAAGATCGTTCCAAGGACAATTTACGCATGAGAATTAAAATTGTAACTAATGAAAATTATCTACGTTAATCTATTAAAATTGAAAATACGAGATAATGGTTTTTGTGGCTATTTAACGATTAGCCGAATCAAGAGTTGATAAACCATAAAAACAATATTTTTGGTTTTTAGATTTATAAAATTAAAACAAGAAAGCAATCAAGATATTTTTGATATCAAATGGAATGAAAATGCTCGTCTAGACCTTTTACCCTCAGAATTGGATATTTTTATACTTTAGCCCGACTTAAGACTCAATACATGCAAATTACCCAGTATTAGGGTTAAATCCCACACCCTTGAAGGGTTTTGCATTCCACTATTTATAATCAATTACAAAGAGTTTAAGATAAATACATAAGGAAATAAATATAATACACAAATACAAAGTCTTGCTCCTTAAGTCACGTTGGTGACTTATTGACCAATCTAATGTTAATACTCCCCCTCAAGCGATTAGGTGGCGGGCCAACTTGAAGCTTGGAACGAAAAGATTCAAACAAAGGCCTAGGCAAACTCTTTGTGAAGATATCGGCAAGCTGAAGATTCGTAGGTACAAATTTCGTGTGTAACTTACCAGAGGTAACCAATTCACGAACAAAGTGATAGTCGATATCTATGTGCTTAGATCGTTTGAGCGAGACGGGATTCTGACTGATAAAGAGAGCACTTTTGTTATCACATAAAATAGTCGGGCGATCAGGAGGCAATGTATAAAGTTCACGCAGGAGATGTGTAATCTATACTATCTCAGCTGCAGTATTCGCCAAAGCCCTATACTCAGATTCGCAGCTCGAACGAGCAATCGTTGGTTGCTTTTTAGCACTCCAATAAACTAAATTACCGCCAAGAAATATAGAATACCCGTAATTGGAGCATCGTGTTTCAATACAACGAGCCCAATCAGCATCAGAATAACCAAGAATGGAGGTTTATCAGAATAACCAAGAATGGAGGTTTTAGGCGAATGATAAAAAGTTAACCCATAATGTATCGTACCCTTGATATAACGAATAATCTGTTTTACAACCTGAAAGTGATCAAGAGTAGGAGCCTTAAGAAATTGACTCATCTGATTAACCGCATAAGATATGTCTGGACGAGTAATAGTTAAATACTGCAGAGCACCAACAAGCGAGCGATAATAAGTAGGATCATCAAAAGGAATCCCATCAGTTGTAAATGAAGCCACGGTAGGAAGAGGGGTCGAAATAGGTTTGCTATCCAACAGCTTAGTACGAACCAAAATATCATGTGCGTATTTGGTTTAACTAAGAAATAATCCGTAGTCCGTATAGGAAACTTCAAGGCCTAGAAAATAACTTAGTTTTCCAAGATCCTTGAGAGCAAATTATTGGTGAAGACGTGTAATAAATCCAGCAATTGTAGAAGAGTTATTTCTCGTAAGAATGATGTCATCAACATAGACTAGTAGATATAGCACACACGTACCCTTTTTATATACAAACAAAGAAGGATCCGCGCGACTACAAGTAAATCCAAGTAGAACAAGAAAGGCACTCAAACGTTGAAACAATGCTCGGGGAGCTTGCTTGAGTCCATATAAGGCTTTCTTTAGTTGACAAACATGACCAGGAAATTTTGAATTAATAAAACCGGGAGGTTGCTCCATGAGAACATTTTCAGTAAGATGACCATTCAAGAATGCATTCTTAACATCCAGTTGATGCAAATGCCATTTGTGAAGCATAGCTAAAGAAAGAACAATGCGCACAGTCGAGGCTTTGACAACTGGACTGAAAGTCGCAGAATAATCAAGGCTTGAAACTTGAGTAAACCCTTAAGCAACAAGACGAGCTTTAAGCCTATCAACGGAGCCATCAGCATTATATTTCGTGCGAAATACCCACTTAGAACCAACAATATTGCAATGAGTCGGGAGAGGAACGAGAACCCAAGTACGATTTACATGCAAAGCATCAATTTCTTCTTGCATAGCCTGGAACTAAGCGGGGTGTTTAGATGCTGATTTAAACCCCTTCGGTTCACGAGTTGTAAGCAAAGCATAATGAAGAGGAAATCAAGAGATTTGCACAAGATCAACAATATATTTAGGCTTAAAAATACCAGCTTTGGAATGCGTAGTCATAGGATGCGTGACAACAGGTGAAACGACCCGTCCATATTACTATAAACGCAGTACGTTCTCATTGGTCCCATAGCGAGGTATTTGACCTCTATATGATACGTTTTAGAAAATATTGCATTCGTTTCATAAAAAGCATATCATTATTATACATAATGCATGTTTTAAATAAATGGGCGATTATTTAAGAAATAATCCCCAAAATACATCAGTTTCCAAATACTACACACGTGACGTAACAGTCGAATATAATACATGACAAAGGTTTTATTGAATGCAACACTTTATTTAAAAAAAAAGTATGAAACTCCATGCACAGCTTGCTCAGATAATGCAACAGCGGAAGACTTTCTTAAGGACCTGAGAATAAACATACGTAAACAGTCAACACAAAGGTTGGTGAGATATATAGGTTTATCATCGATATAAATATAGACCACAAGATTTCATATTTATAAATATATGTACACTCGCAAGTGTATAAAAATATTCTATAAGTTGTTGAGCGCTTCGGTAACCATACTTAACCATTAATGTGGCATATTCCCTTTATTATGAAATCTCCCTACACTGTACCAAGTGTAGTAAAAACGAAATACTATGCAACCGTTTACGATACTAGAGCGACTAGCCCGGTTGGGGTTGTCAAACCCGATATATCTATCAATAGGATTCGCGTATACATGTTCTTACAACATGTAAATATTAGTTACCAAGCTATTAGGGAAGATATACAAAGTGGTATAACTCAACGTAGAATATATTTTAAGTACTTGTGTCTATGGCGTAAAACATAAAATGCATGTATTCTCATCCCAAAATATTTGTAGAGTTTAAAAATGGGACTATATACTCACAGTAGTAAAAGTATATTAATAATAAGTTTTTAACTTATTAAAAATATGACCGGCGTCGTTGGATTCACGAACCTATAACAATAATAACGATTTAGATAATAATACGACATATGAATAAAATAAAGCAAGTTCATAGAATACTTATATAATAATTTTTAACATTTTATGTTAGTAGTCCATTGTTAGTAGTCCTTTGTTAGTAGTCCAAAATAGTCCAAAAAGTCCAACAGTCCAATAATCAGTATATATATATATATATATATATATATATATATATATATATATATATATATATAATCTTAGAATTACCCCACGACGTATTGTATACGTATTGTCTTTGCATCAACCCAGAGACGTATTGTATACGTATTGTCTTAGAATTAACTAAGACGTATTGTGTACGTATTATCTTAGGATTTATCAAAACGTATTGTATACTTATTGTGTTAGGACGTACCAAGAATATTATTATACATATATACAATCACAGAATTAACCAAGATTATAATAATTTGTTATACTACTGATAACATGTCCAAATATATATAGGATATAGGAAAAGTTAACAAGGATATGGTTAATATAATTTTTATAATATAAATTTCGTCCATACAACGTTAATTTTAGCAGATTTTGTTTTGCTCGCCAAATATTCATTACAACTCCGTTTAAAGTGAATCAAATTGGTATGGATTCACTAAGAAGTAAAGTTTACAAAACCAATTCAAAAAGTTCATCCCAAATAGTAATTTTTAGAGCTTTACCCTCTTTTTGTGTCGGTGGACAGATTTGGAAAAATCCCGGCATCCACCCAATATATGATTTTTGATATAATACTTCCACTTTGTCTAAAATCATGAAAAAATACTGGAAGTCTTATTTACATATATTAACATATTTCCAAAGTCTTAGCCTTGAACTCAAAGTCTAAGATAGGTTTTTAATTCCCAACCCAAAACAGCCCGCTTTTTACCGAATGGAGATTAAAGGATATATGTTAAGTTTCAAGGTGTTCTTCATATGTACAAGTTATAAGTTCTTATATTAACTTAATATAACATCATAATACATATAAATAAGTGTTATTAGAGTTAAGTTAGAAATATTAGATTAGTTTTTCAAACAAGCTTGGTGTTCACCAAAACAAGTTCTAGTTTTTATAAGTTTTATAAGTATAATAAGATAGCAACTATACAAGGAATTGAACAAGGATTTTGAGAAGTATTTTACCTTGATTATGAAGAGGAAAGTTTCTGAGATTAAAGTATGATATAAGAGCATTCAAGTGTGTGTTTTTAGTTTAAGAAAATGTGGAGTAAAAATGAGTTAAAATGGTCCTTATTTATAGGCTTATAATTTTGGTTTTTTGTAAAAATATCTAAGATAAGTTAAATTGTATTAAGTAATGCATGACATATTAAATTTATTAGGTCATGGATGACATATTACACAAATAATTGCAGATTTCTATTGGTATATACCAATAGTAAATACTTCTAGAAGCTGTGTATAATACGGGTAAAAATACCGTATGAATGCGAGTAGAATTCTTTGAGAAAATTGAACAGAAATACGAGTATAGCTATCCTTTATATGTATTGGTATATTATAAAGTGTATTCAATACTTGTAAGGATGTATTTACACTCGTAATACATTATATGTAAATACATTTTAACATAAGTTAATTACGTCGTTTAAATAGTAATATATATTGTTTGAAAATTCTTTAAATTAGTAGTATGAAAAAATATATATAATACTTTGTTAATATACTTAATGAGATATTTAATTATCATATTTTCAAGTTAAATATATATAAATCCATATATATACACAATAATTAAACAATTAAACAATTAAATCAAGTTATGACGTTCGTGAATCGTCGGAATATAAGGGTGACCAAAAGCTTGTGTAAAACTCTTTTCGGAGGTTCAAGATTTATTAAAATTCATTGCTTATCAATTCAAAATTATATAAAGATTAAGTTTAAATTTGGTCGGAAATTTCCGGGTCGTCACAGTACCTACCCGTTAAAGAAATTTCGTCCCGAAATTTGATCGAGGTCATCATGGCTAACAATAAGAATGTTATTGTGATGAATATAAGTTGATTCATAGGGTTTTATCATAATTGAGAAATATGGATAAAATAATTCGATTACTCAAAACGTATGAGTGTAGCTATCGTAAAAGAGTGAAATGAGAAAATAGGGATTCGTCTTATCCTTTGACGTCATCACAGTTGATCTCCAAATTAAAAAAAATCTTTGTAATCTGTATAAGATTTGATTCTTCGGTGATTAAGAAAATTATGATCCTCTTCGATTTAATGCAATAATCTGTCTCGATTTCTCTGTCGGATATTTTACTATAAATCAACCTCCTACGTTTCCTTATTTCCACATCTCCCATCTTTTATACTTTCTTCCTTTCTTCGTACTTCCAAAACATTCGTCAATATGCTCCATCCAGTTTTAATTCTTGATATATTCTTGACTATCACATCTGTCATTCTTCTTTTTCATCTTCTACCGGAGGAATCCGTTAATTTCTACTATGCTCTTGGGTTTATAGTGTTCTTAGTTTTTCCGTGTCTTTATATTGCTATACGCATCGATATACATGGTTTGTAATTTCTGCATTGTCTTCGTGCTTATATTTTTCCTTATATTTTGGAGTTTCATGCTTTCGTCTTCTTTTCCCGACTTCAAGTCAAGCGAATAATGGTCTAGAATTCAAAGATATGAAATTCGGAATGAACATAGCTAATGCTCTAAGAGAGAAATTGTAATAGCATAATTTGACTTGTGAAATTACCAGAATCCAAAGGAAAAGATAGAACTATCAATAGAATATGTTCTTGATATGTTTAGAGATTAGATTGAATGTAAGAGTCATGTAACATGGTACATGATGATGTTAGGGTCTGTGAATCATTACGTTACATTTAGAAACTCAGCATGACTTACTTTAATATAATCACGTTGATCAAGTGTCATTATATTATACTAACTCATGCTTCAGTTCCCAGCACTACTTCAAAAACATTCATATTTTAAAGTCGAAAGTTTTAGAATTTAGAAACTAAAACAGTTTTCTTTATGATGTGATACAGATAACGCGAAGGAATAAATGATTTCAGATAAGAATGGTTATGAAAATATCTTCAGAAATATGAAGGATATTTATAATGGAAGATACGATGATATCTTAGAATATTTAAGATAAGAGTATGATGAAGAATATTGTCCGCAAGGGTTTTAGAGTAAGGAGCAAGGTATTTGCTAAGGATTTTAGCAGACACCGAATCATTTGGATTCTTTGAAGGTAGATTTCGTCCTTGTGATTTGTCCACAGCCTCCTTCAGGGTTTTCTCAATCCGTTTTCCAGTTCCAAACCTTCTCTTTTTCTGTGCTTTGCTAACACAATATTCTTTATCATCAACTTTTGACTGTTACGGTTGTCTACAGTTTCTGCTGTTTCATTCAGCTTTTTCAAAACTTCATAGTACTGATTCGTAGGCTGAAGTGCTATTCCGGATTTCAGAATTATAATTCCAGGAAATAACGTTATATGTATATGCAAAAATGATGTGAGATTCAAGAATAATTATTGATGCTTCCTGGGGTTTGGTATGACAATTATTGTTACAAGATGTAGATGGGTACATGACAAGGTTTTATAGTGATCTTTCAGAGAGATTTAAGTCAAAGAGCAATAAAGTTGCTGGTAAGCTTACTACTAATGTGGTGGAATATAAAAGGTTCCCTAATAACGATGGCAAAAAAGACAACGTATATATCAAGATTATAATAAGGCTACTCCGGATGAAAAGTCAAAGTTGTCTTTTTGGAGCTGTGATAAAATTTGCTATTTTGAAAAGGGATTGTAAAGTTATTTTGGGTAATAATAATGCTAAAGGATCTGACACAGATACGTGTTGAACCTTTTCTTAGGTACAAGTATCCTCCGAATGCATATCTATATGTATATATTCTTCGTATGTATCGTGTGATTGGTTCATTCTCTCGATTGTTCCTTAGTTGAGATGTTTTCAAGAATTTTGAAGGGTTTAGACGCAGGTTGTCATCGTCAATATCCGTATAATGAATTCGTCGTGAATATTGAATGATACGAATATCTTTATAAGTTCTGTGAATGAAAGTGATGTTCTAGTATAGTTTGAATTTAAAGTATGATTTTGAAGGATGTAGGAATTTAAGATTGATGGCACTTCTTAAATCTTGACTTGGATTTTGATCTGTCAAAATCAGAACATGTAATTGAATTGGTATGGAAAATGGTTGTCTTGAATTTTGTGAAATGATGTATATTGCTATGAAAGGAGAGAGTATAATTAATGATTGTCGAAACATCATTGAAAATGTACAGTGTAACATATTAACGTGAACTTAAGTATTTCTCGGATATTACCTACCGGTTAAAATAAAATTTCACAAGGACTATTTTGTACAAAAGAATTTTTATTACAGTCTTTATGAAAATATATGTATGTATATTTTCTTCAGATGTAATATGAATTTAATGAGTTAATATTATATTAATCTCATTTGGTTTACGGTTGGAACTAGAAATGAATAATCCCTAAAACTTTAGAGATTACATAATCGCCGCGGAATATTTCTTCAACGTAAATGAAATAATGAATTAATACTTCATCACTCATTATTGTTGGTATCCCTCAGTGCCTGCGGTGCGTATGATGTTGATGCTCGTAATGCGGCTTGCGATGTTGAGGCTTGTGAAGTTGTTGGTAATGCTGCTGCTGGTGCTGGTAGTGGTTTGATGTGAGTATAGATGATGAGAATTTGTTTTGTTTTGTATTGTGAAAGAAGATGTTTAAAGTTTGTTGAATAAAAAAAGAGGTCAAGAGCTTTATAAAGGGAATGAAATGATTTAGGATGCACTTGCTAATGAAGTTTTGCTTTTCTTGACAGTAAATTTTTTATTTTTTTTACTAAATAATTCACCATGCAAGATACGGAGTAAAGGTCGGATAGCCTCAATAATATTAGTAATATTATACTCGTTGCGGCATATCCTGGAAAGGAGAGAGAAAATGGTGTTACGAACGGGTTCGCCGGTAAGTGCCTCATGTTCTTCACCAAGAGGGCAATGTGGTGGATGGAGGGGATCACCTTCTTCTTGGCTCCAATGATTAAGTAGACTACGAACCCATCCCCAATTCATCCAAAATAGATGATGGCTAATTGGTTGATCCATTCCGGTCACACTGCTTTTGGAGCTCGAGTGAAATTCCATATCGGAATTCGAGGGACTTGAACTGGTGGAGAGTTCCATTTCGTACGATTGAATAAAGGATTTTTCGATATGAAATGATTTTCGGCTATCGGATGGTATTCTAATTTCATAGAATATCTATATATATAGAGCAAAAGATTTCATAGATTACGGAGGAATTTACAGAATATATTAGGCAAAGTTTACAGTAACAGATACACTAAGATATGAATTAGCATATACGCTAAAATATGAACTTTTTCTATACACTATTTATGCAATCAATGCAGTAAGATGTGTCTAGACTAAGAATGATAAGCATGTAATTTTCTAAGGGTGATAAGCAGATGATTTTCGACTAGAAATGATAAGCAAAACTTTTGACATGCAGTTAAGGTCGAAGTCCAGACTCACTAATGCATCTAAAGAACTATCCGTTAGACACACTAATGCAAGACATGGTTCGCTAAGACCACCGCTCTGATACCAACTGAAACAATCCGTCCATATTACTATAAACGCAGTACGTTCTCATTGGTCCTATAGCGAGGTATTTGACCTCTATATGATACGTTTTAGAAAATATTGCATTTGTTTCATAAAAAGCACATCATTATTATACATAATGCATGTTTTAAACAAGTGGGCGATTATTTAAGAAATAATCCCCAAAATACATCGGTTTCTAAATACTACACACGTGACGTAACAGTCGAATATAATACATGACAAAGCTTTTATTGAATGCAACACTTTATTTAAATAAAAGTATGAGACTCCATGCACAGTTTGCTCAGATAATGCAACAGCGGAAGACTTTCTTAAGGACCTGAGAATAAACATGCGTAAACAGTCAACATAAAGGTTGGTGAGATATATAGGTTTATCATCGATATAAATATAGACCACAAGATTTCATAGTTATAAATATATGTACACTCGCAAGTGTATAAAAGTATTCTATAAGTTGTTGAGCGCTTCGGTAACCATACTTAACCATTAATGTGGCATATTCCATTTATTATGAAATCCCCCTACACTGTACCAAGTGTAGTAAAAACGAAGTACTATGCAACCGTTTACGATACTAGAGCGACTAGCCCGGTTGGGGTTGTCAAACCCGATAGATCTATCAATAGGATTCGCGTATACATGTTCTTACAACATGTAAATATTAGTTACCAAGCTATTAGGGAAGATATACAAAGTGGTACAACTCAACGTAGAATATATTTTAAGTACTTGTGTCTATGGTGTAAAACATAAAATGCATGTATTCTCATCCCAAAATATTTGTAGAGTTTAAAAATGGGACTATATACTCACAGTAGTAAAAGTATATTAATAATAAGTTTTCAACTTATTAAAAATATGACCGGTGTCCTTGGATTCACGAACCTATAACAATAATAACGATTCAGATAATAATACGACATATGAATAAAATAAAGCAAGTTCATAGAATACTTATATAATAATTTTTAACATTTTATGTTAGTAGTCCATTGTTAGTAGTCCTTTGTTAGTAGTCCAAAATAGTCCGAAAAGTCCAACAGTTCAATAATCGGTATATATATATATATATATATATATATATATATATATATATATATATATATATATATATATATAATCTTAGAATTACCCCACGACGTATTGTATACGTATTGTCTTTGCATCAACCCAGAGACGTATTGTATACGTATTGTCTTAGAATTAACTAAGACATATTGTGTACGTATTATCTTAGGATTTATCAAAACGTATTGTATACTTATTGTGTTAGGACGTACCAAGAATATTATTATACATATATACAATCATAGAATTAACCAAGATTATAATAATTTGTTATACTACTGATAACATGTCCAAATATATGTAGGATATAGGAAAAGTTAACAAAGATATGGTTAATATAGTTTTTATAATATAAATTTCGTCCATACAACGTTAATTTTAGCAGATTTTGTTTTGCTCGCCAAATATTCATTACAACTCCGTTTAAAGTGAATCAAATTGGTATGGATTCACTAAGAAGTAAAGTTTACAAAACCAATTCAAAAAGTTCATCCCAAGTAGTAATTTTTAGAGCTTTACCCTCTTTTTGTGTCGGTGGACAGATTTGGAAAAATCCCGGCATCCACCCAATATATGATTTTTGATAAAATACTTTCACTTTGTCTAAAATCATGAAAAAAATACTGAAAGTCTTATTTATATATATTAACATATTTCCAAAGTCTTAGCCTCGAACTCAAAGTCTAAGATAGGTTTTTAATTCCCAACCCAAAACAGCCCGCTTTTTACCGAATGGAGATTAAAGGATATATGTTAAGTTTCAAGGTGTTCTTCATATGTAAAAGTTATAAGTTCTTATATTAACTTAATATAACATCATAATACATATAAATAAGTGTTATTAGAGTTAAGTTAGAAAGATTAGATTAGTTTTTCAAACAAGCTTGGTGTTCACCAAAACAAGTTCTAGTTTTTACAAGTTTTATAAGTATAATAAGATATCAACTATACAAGGAATTGAACAAGGATTTTGAGAAGTATTTTACCTTGATTATGAAAAGAAAAGTTGCTGAGATTAAAGTATGATATGAGCACATTCAAGTGTGTGTTTTTAGTTTAAGAAAATGTGGAGTAAAAATGAGTTAAAATGGTCCTTATTTATAAGCTTATAATTTTGGCTTTTAGTGAAAATATCTAAGATAAGTTAAATTGTATTAAGTCATGCATGACATATTAAATTGATTAGGTTATGGATGACATATTACACAAATAATTGCAGATTTCTATTGGTATATACCAATAGTAAATACTTCTAGAAGCTGTGTATAATACGGGTAAAAATACCGTATGAATGCGAGTAGAATTCTTTGAGGAAATTGAACGGAAATACGAGTATAGCTATCCTTTATATGTATTGGTATATTATAAAGTGTATTCAATACTTGTAAGGATGTATTTACACTCGTAATACATTATATGTAAATACATTTTAACATAAGTTAATTACGTCATTTAAATAGTAATATATATTGTTTGAAAACTCTTTAAATTAGTAGTATGAAAATATATATATATAATACTTTGTTAATATACTTAATGAGATATTTAATTATCATATTTTCAAGTTAAATATATATAAATCCATATATATACACAATAATTAAACAATTAAATCAAGTTATGACGTTCGTGAATCATCGGAATAAAAGGGTGACCAAAAGCTTGTGTAAAACTCTTTTCAGGGTCATCACATTAGGCTCGGTTGGTAAAGCAGTAGGTGGAACCACCGAAGGATTAGAGTCAGTAGTAGGCTCAACAGAAGCAATAGGAGAAGCTGCAGTATCGGAAGATGAAGGCCCGTCAACAAACGTATTTGAATCCAGAACGGGTAGCTTAGGACATAAGGAACAAGATGGCAAGTTATCGGAAGTAGGAACTGTTGTAGGTGAATCTGGATAAACCGAATCAATAGAGCTTGGTGATGAATCGTCCAAGAAATTAGAGTAGCTCAAACTACCAAGATCAACTTTGCTAGAAAACCCGGAATAAGGAAAATTAACCTCATCAAAATTGAGCATGCCGTGTAATATATTCACGACCAAAAGAGATATCGAGACAACGATAACCTTTGTAATATGAGTTGTATCCAATGAAAACACATGGAATGCTACGAGGAGCAAGTTTATGTAGTGAATAATCTCGAAGATACGGATAAACACGACAACCAAAAATCCAAAAAGTATCATAATGAGGTGCGGTCTTGAATAATAACTCATATGGAGACATAGAGTTAAGAACAACCGTAGGCAATCTGTTAATAATATAAGTTGCCGAGCTAAATGCATCAACCCAAAGAGATGCAGGCACATGAGCATTGAATAACATCGCAAGACCTGTTTCTGTGATATGACGATGTTTTCGTTCTGCGCGTCCATTTTGCTGAGGAGTGTACGGACATGAAATTCTGTGATGTGTTCCATTATCTGAGAGAAGTTGACGAACACGGTGATTAAGAAACTCAGTGCCACCATTACTTTGAAAGGCTTTGAGCTTGGTGCCAAATTGTGTTTGCACTAAATTTAATAAATTACAAAACACACTATAAAAATCGGATTTGTGCTTGAGAGGGTAAAACCATGTAAAATGAGAGTGATCATCGATAAAGATAACATAATAACGATAGCCATGTTTAGAGGCAACGGGAGCAGGTCCCCATAAATCACAATGTATTAAATCAAGAACCTTATCACAACGCTTATCATTATTATTAAAAGGTAAACGTTTACTTTTCGACAATTGACAAGAAGAACATAAACCAGGTTTCGGTAATAAGGAATAGACCGATAACCGGCCTTGTTTATTTAATAAAGAAATAATACTAAAAGAAACATGCCCTAAACGACTATGCCATAATTCAAAAGATCCTTGTAAAGAACGAGAATGTAAATCTGAAATAAACGCCTTTTGCCCTCTCTCAAGCACATATAATCCATGATCACGTCGTCCGATTGCGAGAATTGCCTTTTTGTGACGATTCTGAATAACGAAAGCAGTATCATTAAATAAGATATCAACGAGATTATCAGAAGTTAATTTACTAATAGAAAGCAAATTTTTAGTAAGCAAGGGCACAACAAGTACATCTAATAATTTGATGCCATTAGAAAAGGAAGTAGAACCAATATTGGAGATCGGCAGATTTGTACCGTCTCCAATAGTGACCATTTCTTTACCTGTATATGAAGTAGAAGGCTCTAAATGTGATGTATAAGGAGACATGTGAGCGGTAGCCCCCGAGTCAATATACCAGTTAGGAGATTCATTCGAAACATGACAACCTTTGTGAAATGCTTGTGCAAGATTAGCATCAAGAGATGGGGTGCGACTTGCATAGGAGGATAAATCAGGACAACTAGAGGCATAATGCCCATTGTTACGGCATAATTGATAGTGTGGTGCGGATAACTAGAGCGACCGACCACGACCTCGGCCAATAGAGTTATTGGATCGGCCTCGTCCCCTACCACATGCATAATTAGATGAAGCACGATTAGAAGAAGCTGCAAAGGCAGCCTGTGATGGAATCGATGGTTGCATTGAAGATAAAAACAGCTCGTGACTTTCTGCCTGAGCAAAAAGATCACGCAGGCTTGCTCTCGGTTTAACACTACGCTGCATAGTGGAGAAAGTTTCGAACGATGGTCCCAAACCACAAAGAAACCAATGGAATTTATCTAACTCATCAACAGGACTAGCTATAGCAGATAACTGATCACACAATGCGTTAAACTTTTTAACAAACTCCACAACAGAAGAGGTACCTTTTTGTAATGAGCGCAACTGATCACGAAGCGTATGAACCCGATCTGTAGAATCGTGTCTGTATGCATTTTCAAGAGCTAACCAGACTTCACGAGCAGATTCAAAACCAACAACAACATACATCGACTCCTCAGTAAGCGAAGCATGTAAGATAAGAAGAGCACGTTGATCACAATCGACCCAAGAAGCAAGAGCTTGAGCACCGGAATCAGTGGATTCCGAAGATGAAACAGACGAATCAGGAGTAGTAGAACCAGATGGCTTACTGATAGAACTATCAACATAACCGTGCAGCTTTTGATAAGTAAGAAGAAGGAGGATTTGGTGCCTCCATAATAAATAATTAGAAGAGGTGAGTTTGATTGTTAACATGTGTAAAACAGTATTAAGAGGGAGGGTTCCATCAGAAGATGGAGTAGTCGAAATGATGGAGCTGATAGGTTACGACAGAAAAAAAAAAGGGAGGGGATGAGGAAAATTAGTCTGATACCATATTAGGGTTAAATCCCACACCCTTGAAGGGTTTTTCATTCCACTATTTATAATCAATTACAAAGAGTTTAAGATAAATACATAAGAAAATAAATATAATACACAAATACAAAGTCTTGCTCCTTAAGTCACGTTGGTGACTTGTTGACCAATCTCATGTTAATACCCAGTCGACCCGCCAAGAGTTCTCTTTAGCAAGTACTCAAACTCAAATTACTAGATGTAGGGTTCCCTGGCACCTAAGACCTTTTTGTTTGTGACTAATTAATAAACTAGATCAAAGATTTGAATAACAATTGCCTTTGCGTTCGCTCTACACAATTCACCCCTATGATGTCTATCCGTTTGAATTCAATTTACCACCTTGGTCCAGTTAGCAAACAACCAATTAAGACAAACTGATTGTAAATCAATACATTAAATTGACAAGAGTTCTCTTTATCAAACAAATATACTAATCAATTGAAATCATCAACTTAAACAAACATAAGAATCGATCTTTTATTCAAACTATTGAAATAAACATGCATGAGTTCATAAATCATAAATCATAACATCCAAAACCTCGGTTATTAATCTAGACAAGCATTGAAAACTTAGCCAACAATCATGGCTAAACACAAAATCACAAATAAACAATTAGGAGAATTCATTATGTTGATAAAGAATTAAACCTAATGAAAATAGTGATCGTGAATGATGAACGAATCGATACGCGTTTCCAGAATGATTGAGTTGATTGAATGATGTTGGGATTTCCCAAAAATCACCAAAGTTCGCCCAAAAACTGTTGTTATTCGTCTGGATGGAAGATTATTTAATTAGGGTATTTTTTCCGCTCTTTAAATAGACTTTCCAAAAAGTGCTGGCCGACTCGAAGCCGCGCCGCGGCTTGGACATCCGCGCCGCGGCTTGGACATCCGCGCCGCGCCTTACTGTGTAACTCGATCCATTTTTAAGCAAAACGTGTGACTTGAAATTTGCCTTTGTCCCGCGTCGCGGCCATATATGCCCGCGCTGCGGCTCAGCACTGTAGCTGAAGCCCCTCTTTTACAAACCTTCTGATATCAAAAACAACTAAAAGGCGCGCCGCGCCCCATTATGGCCGCGCCGCGGCTCTCCACTGTTTCATATTTCAACTTCATGTTTTTACATATTATCCGCTAGAACTCGAACCAACTTATGCACTTAACCCAAACTGGTACTTATGATAACACGATGTAAATTATACCTCAACAGTCTTCAAAATATGCAAATCAACTCTTCTCGGTTCCCAAACTCGAATCTTCACAAAATCAACTAAATAACTCCAATTCGTATCCAAACGGACCTAAATATGACAGATAGTGCAAGAGAAATAATAGATGAAATGCGCAATATCAAGTCTATTTCATTACATATAATTTAATTAGGATATGCTTATCCATTAGGTGTTTTTTCTATAAGGACTCTAATTAATCCATTAGTCCATGAGTATTTAAGAACCTCCTATACGTCTTTTTTAGTTAGTTTTATGTTTTGATAAATCGTTAAATAGAGAATAAATCGTAGGGTTTGCGTGCATATTTGTGTTCGATTGTTTTGCTTGTTCGAAGTTTGTGTTCAGCCACAATTGTTTGCATTACACTGTAAAATGAAAACCTAGTCATGATCTGATTTTTCGGATATCTCAAAATGAAAGCCCAGTTACTAGTTGCGATTTTGTGTTTCGCTATTTTAATAGAACAAACTTGTAATTTTGTTAAATTAATTAAAATGGGTACTTATCTAGTGAGATTGACTAACTCATGCTATAAGAGTAAGATAATTGAGTTCATGCTTTTCGTTAATAAAAATAACAAGAGTATAAGATAAACGCTAATAAATTCATTAAAACTTTTCAATTACATTATAAAGGCTTTTTGCGAATGAACTCTCCAACTTCTCTATACATTATGCATATTATCGATTAATGATAAAGTGCATAAGTTTATAAATCGGTATTTAAAAACCTCATAAGCCCTCAAACACAAAATCCGACTCAAACACAAACCCTGAATAAAAATAAAGAGTTTAAGCTACTCAATTGTCATATATTTTTTTGTTCTACCAAAGGGCATTTAGCCCAGCGGTATCGTGGTAGCCCTCTAACCAAGTGGTTGAGGGTTCAAGTCCCACTTGGAACATATTCGTGGTTGTAAATATTCGTATTAATGGTGTGTGTGAGTTTGCCTTTCAAAAAAAAAAAAATTATATATATATTAATGTAAGCCATATACCCAAGAAAATACTATTGTATGTTATATACTTTCAAAGAATGTGTTAATATAAACCAATATAACTTGTAACTTGGACAAGTTCATCTGGACTTCATCACCTTCATCTGCTTCGAACTAAAAATTCATAAGATTATCGAATTATCAAATTGAATGTTAAATTCAATTGCATTCGCTTCATAAAGCAGCGATTAACAGGAAACGTGAAGCATCTTCATCCATAACAACAACAAATCATCATGATCATCGAAAAACAGTGAAGTCGAGCTTAAAGAACATAAAATCGAAATTCAATTTTGAGGACAATTTAGAAGACGATTCCTTCATGAAAGTTGCTCAGAATCATCAAGAGAATGCTCGCCAATAATCAAAACTTCCTGAAACATATTATATTCATAAATTAAAACGTTGACCGAATGTCTTCAACCTTTGACTTCGAGGATTAACGATCTGAGATGATTCTCCATATGATTTCATGATTCACGAAGCATGAACAAGCTGTTGGGAATCCAAAACTATGCTCAATTCAACATTTGATGGAGTGAATCTCTCGAAACTGTTTGATATTCATATTTTTGTAATTTGGTTATGTATTTGTGAAATCCATCAATGGATTTATCATTTATGTTTAGAACGATCTACCACAACTAATTGCAATTTTTTTTTTTTTAAAGGCAAGCAATTAAAATATATAGAAAATAAAAGAAACAAACTAGCAAGAAGCTAGACAAACACGAGACAACGCGCACAAACACGCTAACAAACACGAGAGGAAACTAAGAAACCTCTAAAACCCCAGGCCCAACTATTAAAGGACCAAAACGGAAACCATACACGAAAAAACTCAAACATACACGACCCCGAAACGATATAACACTACAACTAACAAAGAAATTTACGATTCTGAGCCCGAGGATGAGTAAGATGAGCAGGATGAGCAACATGAGCAGCAATCAACATCGTCATCGTCCTCCTCCGAATCATTCATCAAATCATCTATAAAATACCTTTCATACCATCAACGTTTATCCCGACATCTACTACGTTTCAAATTTTTTCTTCCCCAAACATAATTAATGAAATGGCTTTTAAATAATGGTTGAGCCTTTCTCTCTTTACAACGAAAACGAACTACCGCGTTAAAAGTTAAACTTTTTATCGAATTATGCATGATATTAATAGATTTACCAACACTAGACCCAATATCCAGCTCAAGCCCAAATTCCATCTCAGACATATCACTGGATACATTTGGGCTAAGTGGGCTATCATTTGAGACACAAGTGGAGTTAGTGATGGTGTTATTATCTCTTACAAGCTCACGATAATAAGTAACCTTATCCACCTCATGACCATCTTCCATCATAGGTGTAACGACCCGACTTTTTCGACTTGCTTTTGTGCTTTGTGCTTTCACGAAACTGCGTATTTTACATACTGAGCTATACTATACTCTGGGATCTTACTACATGTGGATTACTTTCATTTATATGTTAAAACATGTCATTAAGTACGTAGGTTACTTAACTTGATCCCCGGAAGCCATTACGACCGTTAGTGTCACTTAACGTTTAGAATGAGCTATGTTTGTCTAACTTTGGTCATAATCGGAATATTATGACTACAAAATACTAATTGTTATTTTATAATAACAATTACTTGGGTTTTTGGATGCTTAATTACGCTTAGTAATTTACTGGAACACACTAGTTACTCTTGTTGGACTTTCTACCTTGTTAAACTTTAGCCCACCCTACTCTAGCTAGTGGACTATTTAATTAGCCCAATTTTAATAAGTTAGTGATCCATATTTATGTAAGACAAATGCCCATTTATTAGAGGGAACATACTAGCATTTTTGCTTACTATTATCCTTAATGTTGCATGGGATCCTAACATAAGCACCAACTTTAGACAACCACTAACCAAAAAGCAAAAAGGTGTCCCCCTTGTCCCCCCCAATACCTACGGCCACCACCTCCTCCCCACACCCTCACCTTCTATAAATACCAAGCTTATTCATCCCATTTCACACTTGATCTCATTCACAAATTACACACACATACTCTCTAATTCTCTCTCTAGTTTTTCTCACTCTAAAAAGTGTAAGTTTTAAACTTTCTTCTTCTTCTTCTTCCCTTCTCATTCACGACATCATCATCATCAAAGGGTCTAGCTATTTAGCTTTTAGATCTTGTTATATCTTGTAGATTCAAACTTGGATTTGAATTCTTCAAGAACATGGAAGATTCAAGCTTCCTAGCTTTGAATCTTCACTTATTTTGTTAGATCTAAATCTTGTAGCTTTTAATCTCTTTATTTTATTGTAAAGATTCAAACTTGTGTTTGTAATCTTCATGTAACTTGAAGATCTAGCTTCATGCTTCAAGGATCTTCAAGAACAATCAAGATTCAAGCTTTCTAGCTTTGAATCTTCATTTATTTTGTTGGATCTAAGTTTTCTAACTTATGGTCTCATTATTTTGTTATAAAGATCAAAACTTGTGTTTATGATCTTCATGTAACTTGAAGATCTAAGCTTTATGCTTCAAGATCTTCAAGAACACCAAAGATTCAAGCTTTCTAGCTTTGTAATCTCATAACTTGTGTTAAAAGGATCCAAGCTCTCTAGCTTAGGGTTCCATTACTTTGTTTGATCAAGTTTGTGTTCACACTTGTTTGATTGAAGGAAAGTTTGTAGCTTTAGTTGTAAATAGAACTTGTATTTGTGTTAAGGCTAAGAATATAATGTAACCTTGGTTCACCATCCTTCTAAAACTCTTAAGTGAGTTGTATTCTTACTTGGTCTTAATATATTGTGTGTTGAAGGTTGAATCTTGGTCAAAGTGATGCTAACACATCAATGAGTTGTACACTTGAAGCTACAAGCATCAACGATGAGAACCGTGATGAGCATCAAGCACCAAGAATCCCACTGGAGCACTTGTTTACTATTTTTCGGGGTCTGATCAGACTCTCTGGGCTTCTGTAAAGTTGATTTTCAGATAGTTCGTTTCGAGTAGATGACTTTTTGTTTAGACCTCTCCTAAATCCGATATACGTTTTAGGATTTATAGCCTTCCGAAAGTCACTACGCCTTTGTAACGTTATGCTAAAATTTCTGACCTACTCGCACTTAAACATCGCCACGGTCAAAGGAAGACGAGTTAGGTTCTGAAAATTGGTAAGCGGTTAGAGGACTCATATATGAAGCCTTGGCCACTGACTACGCTTCTTTTCAATTCGTATAGAGGTCGTAACAACTGTCCAAAGTCAGCCTTTTGTTTCGATCTCTATTCTTGTTAAACTTACCTTTGCTTTGATGAATGATGATGATGTTGATGATGACAATTAAACTTAGTTTATGCACTTTTAAAATTATGGGGACAACATACTGACCTAGTGACCTTTGACTTAGGTTGACGACCTTTCGGACCGAATTACTACCTGCATACGTTTCATATCGACTTTTACTGCTTATTCAATTTGAGTTATAGCATCCCTTTACTACTTTTACTATTTTTGGGACTGAGAATACATGCGCTTTTTACGTTTTACATACTAGACACGAGTACTTAAACTTTATATATGTGTGGGTTACAAAACGGCACAAAGATTCCCCTTAGCTCGGTAACATTGAATCATTGGTTTCTGAACCGTGAACACGAAGCTTAGATATGGATCCATAGGGTTTGACATCCCCACTCGGGCTAGTCGCGCTAGCATTCAATGGGTGTTTAATTCTTCGAGGACAAACGCACTCGCCAAGTGCACTTTTAGGGGTGATATACATACGTTAAGTCTAGTTACCGGGTGCCCACAGTTAAACATATACTTTTCATACTAATTTAAACTGCTGATTGAAGCACTGAAATCTCGTGGTCTACATTACTCTACTGATTACAAACTATAGCTCACCAACATTCGTGTTGACTTTTAAGCGTGTATTTCTCAGGTGCTTAGACGATGTTGCTTCTTCTATTAGAATTGTTGTCTTGGTGTTATAGACTTGCTGTTATGGACATGCTGTGTTAGATTTCCGCTGCATTACTTAGAGATGTCTCAATCATGAAACTTTTATTTTGCATTCGTAACTTATGTTATTTTCAAACAATGGCTTTGTAATGACCTTTGGGTCACATACCTATCTTAACGCTTCTATTCATAGGAAGCACATTATCTTTTGTAAAACGGTATCTTTTTATGAATGCAAAAACTGGTTTTCAAACAGCATATAGTGTTTGACCTTGTAATGATCCGGTTGTTGATGAACCGTACACGATGGTTTTGTACGGGGCGTCACATTTGATATCAGAGCATTGGTTATAGGGAATTAGGTTGCATTAGTGAGTCTAGACCAGACCGAGTAGGATTCACTAATAAGACTAATCTACAACTTGCTCGTTTACTTGTTACTGCTTACTACTGTTGCATGTTATTGCTTACTTATACTACCGTATGATCTTGCTGCATGCTACTGCTTAACCTTACTGCTATGTGAACTTGCTGTATGATATTGCTTATCCTCGTTACTGCATGCTACTGTCTGCTTTCGATTGCATGTTACTTTGTTTAGTACTGTTGTTATTGCCATGCTATGTACTACGGTAGACGATCTAGGTTGCTGTAGTGCCTGATTACGTGCTTGCTATATGTCTTACTGACATGGAAAATGTTATTTTTCCTTGTTCAGATTTCGGACATGCCGCCCATGACCTTTGACTTCGAGAGTGACTCAGATACGTCTGCTACCTTGCCTACAATTGTTGCTGATTCACCGCTACCCTTCGGCGACTCCGGTGATTCTTCATCCGGAGATAGCAGATACGCGCTTGACCTGATGGACATCTCGGACGGAGACGAGGATCCAGAGGAGATTCCAGCTCCACCCAGCCCTAGACTCCCGGGAGCACAGCACCATTCCGGTGATGCTGTGATTCCTGGGGGAAACAGAGATGGTCCTTTCCATAACGAGCATGGACATTGGGCTAGACACACCACTGATGGACGTGTTGTACCGATTCCACCAGGAAGATATCGACTTATGACCACCGGCCAGACGCTTTCTCCTGCCCGCGATGATCCTGCATTACCTTCCGACGATTCAGACGGTTCATCATCCTTCGACTTCAGCGAGGAGGATCCCGAGGAGGGTTCTGAGGAGGACCCTGAGGAGGATCCCGTGCAGCCACCCTCTACCCGGCCGAAGAAGCGGTACTGCTTCGATGGTACTGTTATTCCAGGGGTTAATTGTAGTGACCCAAACTTTTCTATGTTTATATATATTAAATAAAATTGTTATTTACATGATTAAGTGTTTCCAACATGTTAAGCAATCAAACTTGTTAAGACTTGATTAATTGAAATAGGTTTCATATAGACAATTGACCACCCAAGTTGACCGATGATTCACGAACGATTAAAACTTGTAAAAACTATATGATGATATATATATGATTATATATATAGTTAACATGATATTATGATAAGTAAGTATCTCATTAGGTATTTTAACAATGAGTTATATACATAAAATTGAGTTTATTGAATTAAGAAACTCGAAACGATATATATAACGATTATCATTATAACAACGTCTTACTAAATACATATGAATCATATTGAGATATTGATACACTATTTAATCATGATAAACTATAAGTAAACATGTAATTAAGTGTATTAACAATGAACTACATATGTAAAAACAAGACTACTAACTTAATGATTTCGAAACGAGACATATATGTAACGATTATCGTTGAAACAACATTTAACTGTATATATATATATCATACTAAGATATATTAATATATCATAATATCACGATAATGTAATAATTTAACATCTCTTTAGATATAATAAACAATGGGTTAACAACATTTAACAAGGTCGTTAACCTCAAGGTTTCAAAACAACATTTACATCTAACGACTAACGATGACTTAACGACTCAGTTAAAATGTATATACATGTAGTGTTTTAATATGTATTCATACACTTTTGAAAGACTTCAAGACACTTATCAAAATACTTCTACTTAACAAAAATGCTTGCAATTACATCCTCGTTCAGTTTCATCAACAATTCTACTCGTATACACCCGTATTCGTACTCGTACAATACACAGCTTTTAGATGTATGTACTATTGGTATATACACTCCAATGATCAGCTCTTAGCAGTTCATGTGAGTCACCTAACACATGTGGGAACCATCATTTGGCAACTAGCATGAAATATCTCTTAAAATTACAAAAATATTAGTAATCATTCATGACTTATTTACATGTAAACAAAATTACACATCCTTTATATCTAATCCATATACCAACGACCAAAAACACCTACAAACACTTTCATTCTTCAATTTTCTTCATCTAATTGATCTCTCTCAAGTTCTATCTTCAAGTTCTAAGTGTTCTTCATAAATTCTATAAGTTCTAGTTTCATAAAATCAAGAATACTTCCAAGTTTGCTAGCTTACTACCAATCTTATAAAGTGATCATCCAACCTCAAGAAATCTTTCTTATTTACAGTAAGATATCTTTCTAATACAAGGTAATACTCATATTCAAACTTTGATTCAATTTCTATAACTATAACAATCTTATTTCGAGTGGAAATCTTACTTGAACTTGTTTTCGTGTCATGATTCTGCTTCAAGAACTTTCAAGCCATCCAAGGATCCTTTGAAGCTAGATCTATTTTTCTCATTTCCAGTAGGTTTATCCACAAAACCTGAGGTAGTAATGATGTTCATAACATCATTCGATTCATATATATAAAACTACCTTATTCGAAGGTTTAAACTTGAAATCACTAGAACATAGTTTAGTTAAATCTAAACTTGTTTGCAAACAAAAGTTAATCCTTCTAACTTGACTTTTAAAATCAACTAAAAACATGTTCTATATCTATATGATATGCTAACTTAATGATTTAAAACCTGGAAACACGAAAAATACCGTAAAACCGGACATACACCGTCGTAGTAATACCGCGGGCTGTTTTGGGTTTGATAATTAAAAACTATGATAAACTTTGATTTAAAAGTTGTTCTTCTGGGAAAATGATTTTTCTTATGAACATGAAACTATATCCAAAAATCATGGTTAAACTCAAAGTGGAAGTATGTTTTTCAAAATGGTCATCAAGACGTCGTTCTTTCGACTGAAATGACTACCTCTTACAAAAATGACTTGTAACTTATATTTTTGACTATAAACCTATAATTTTTCTGTTTATATTCATAAAATAGAGTTCAATATGAAACCATAGAAATTTGATTTACTCAAAACGGATTTAAAACGAAGAAGTTATGGGTAAAACAAGATTGGATATTTTTTTATTGTTGTAGCTACGGGAAATATTGTAACAATTCTATACAAATCATATCCTAGCTAACTTATATTGTATTATGCATGTATTCTAATATATTATGTAATCTTGGGATACCATAGGCACGTATGCAAATGTTTTGACATATCATATCGACCCATGTATATATATTATTTGGAGCAACCATAGACGCTCTATATGCAGTAATGTTTGAGTTAGCTATACATGGTTGAGGTTGATTTCAAAAATATATATACTTTTAGTTGTAATCTAGCCTGAGATGTGTATACACTGGGTCGTGGATTGATTCAAGATAATATATATCAATTTATTTCTGTACATCTAACTATGGACAACTAGTTGTAGGTTACTAAAGAGGACAGCTGACTTAATAAACTTAAAACATCAAAATGTATTAAAAATGTTGTAAATATATTTTGAACATACTTTGATATATATGTACATATTTGTTATAGGTTCGTGAATCGACCAGTGGCCAAGTCTTACTCCCGATGAAGTAAAAATCTGTAAAAGTGAGTTATAGTCCCACTTTTAAAATCTAATATTTTTGGGATGAGAATACATGCAGCTTTATAAATGTTTTACAAAATAGACACAAGTACATGAAACTACTTTCTATGGTTGAATGATCGAAGTCGAATATGCCCCTTTTTGCTTGGTAGCCTAAGAATTAGGGAACATCACTAATTTTGAGAATTAGTGCACGCCTAATTGACGCGAATCCTAAAAATAGATCTACTGGGTCTAACGAACCCCATCCAAAGTACCGGATGATTTAGTACTTCGAGTTTTATATCATGTCCGATGGATGTCTCGGAATGATGGGGATATTCTTATATGCATCTTGTTAATGTCGGTTACCAGGTGTTCACCATATGAATGATTTTTATCTCTATGTATGGGATGTATATTGAAATATGAAATCTTGTGGTCTATTATTACGATTTGATAAATATATAGGTTAAACCTATAACTCACCAACATTTTTGTTGACGTTTAAAGCATATTTATTCTCGGGTGATTACTAAGAGCTTCCGCTGTTGCATGCTAATATATGGACAAGATTTGGAGTCAGCATGCTTGTATAATATTGTTTAAAACTGCATTCGAAATTTACTTTTTTGTAACATATTAATATTGTAAACCAATATGTATTGGTAGTGTGTAAGTGTGATATTTTTTAGATTATCATTTCTGATAATCTAGGTGGTGTCCTTTTAACTTTGTCGATAAAATTAAGGTTATGGTTTGTTTTAAAAACGAATGCAGTCTTTGAAAAACATCTCATATAGAGGTCAAAACCTCTCAAAGAAATCAATTAATATGGAACGTTTATAATAAATATGAACGGGACATTTCAGTTAGTATCCAAGCGTTGGTCTTAGGGAACCAGAAATTTGCATTAGTGTGTCTTATCGAGTTTTTTAGGATACATTAGTGAGTCTGGACTTCGACCGTGTTTTCTTTAAAAACGATTGCTTAACACTTTTGTTGGAAAGTATATATTATTAACATGTAAGTATTATGTGATATATTAACCTCTTAATGTGTTTGATATTGTATGATAGATGTCTACCACTAGTACAAATCCCATCGATTCACCTAATAATAAAGAAGAGTCGAATATATTTTGGAAAGATTCACAAATTCCCGAAGAGGAACTGGAAGAAGAGGAACCGGAAGAGGAGGAACCGGAAGAGGAGGAACCGGAAGAAGAGGAATCGGAAGAGGAGGAACCGGAAGAAGAAGAGGTTCCGGAGGAAGAAATATTGATACCTATAGTAAATCGATTAAATAAAAGAAAATCCTCAACCAACGGACCAAAGTTAATAATGGTCAATGGTGTTTCCGCCGAGGAAGCAAAATATCAGGAAGATTACCAATTTTTCGATGAATCGGATCCCGATGAGGATTCCGATGATGTTATAGAAATTACCTCGACCCAATTTAATAAAGCGAAAGAAAATAATAAGGGAAAAGGTATAAAAATAGAGAAACCAGATTTCAACCCCGATGAACTTTATATGTATCTGCAACATCCGTATTTCCTAAAATGTAACAATGACCCGGGAACCTCTAAACCACCAGGTTTTTCTAAACCATTGTGGAAAACGAAGGCTCGTATTAGAGGAACACCATATATTCCTAGAAAATTAGGAAAACGAACCAAGTCCGAAGAAGAAGAAACCAGTGATTCAGATTAGAGGGTTGTAATCATGTTGTGTATTATATGTATTGTAGTGTGCTTGTACTTTTATGTTCTATGTAAAAATTGCTTGTATTGTTTGTTAATTATCTTTTACGAATCTAATCCTTGTCTATTTTACAGTATAAAAACAAAATGGACGTTAAGGGTAGATAACCGAATATTTTAGAAGACCTACCAGAGGATATGATTGAGGAAATCTTGTCTAGAGTCGGTCAAAATTCATCAGCACATTTAGTTATGGTAAAATTAACTTGTCAAACATTTGAGAGACTTTCCAGAAATGCCTTAGTTTATAAAAGGCTTTCCTTTGATAGGTGTGGTATATCACATTGGGGAGACTGTAAGTTAAGCCGTGTTTTCTTTAAAGCGTTAAATGCGGGGAACCCAAATGCAATTTTTCGCTACAGGTTAAGAACCTATTTTGACTCAACATATCCCAACATAGGATTTCGTGAATTAGAAAGAGCTTCTTGTGACAACCCGGCAATTTTCGACCAAATTTAAACTTAATCTTTATATGGTTTCGATATAATAAGCAAAGTCTGTAAGGTTGAGTTTCAAAAAGTTTGAACTATTTCATATATTCAATTACCATTTGACTACTCCCGACGATTCAGGAACCTTTAAAAATGCAAATAGGAATGTATATATATATATAAATAATTATATATGAAAATAAGTGTATATTATAAATTAAACTAACTGGTCCATCGAAAGAAGAAGAAGAAAGAAACATTTTATAAAGGTTTAAATATAATTCTGTATGAATACAAATCAGAAATATATAAATGGAAGAATGGTTGGGGGTTGATTCGGGTTAGCGAGGGATTCGGGTTCGAGCCTTGCGTGAGACAGTTTCCCATTTCTTTTAGGTAGTTTATCTTTTACTTTATTTTTATTATTATTATTATTGTTATTATTATTATTATTATTATTATTATTATTATTATTATTATTAATATTATTATTAATATAGATTATTAATATTATTATTATTATTAACTTAACCACTATTATTATTATTACCATTATCATTTTTTTTTAAGTGTTAACATTGCTAGTATTAGTAATTATCCAAACCATCATTAATGTTATTATTAGAATAAGTATAAGTGTTATTATTATTTTAAATGCTAAAATAAGTATTAAGAATCATTCATTATTAATAATATGATTATAACTAAAATTATAATTAATATTATTAACATCATTAACAAATATGAGTTTACCATTTTATTATTAATAGGATACGTATTATTAACATTATTATTATTAATATAGTTATTAGCGTTGCTATTACTAAACTTATTATCACTAGTAATAAAAGTATTAATGTAGTTAATATTAGTATCAGTATTATTACTATTATTATTATTATTACCAAAAGTATCATTTTAATGAAAACTATCAAAGTTATCATATTTTTTTTAAACTAACTTTTTATTAAAATCAACATTTTTACTAGAGTTATTATACATATTAAAAATTATCATTTTTAAGAATTATGATTATCTTAATTATTACTATTATTACTATCATTATCATAAATATCATTAACAATAAAATTAATATTTTACAGCTATTATTATAAACATCATTATATTATCATTAATATAATTACTACCTCTATTAGTAAAATCAAGTATTAAAAACTATTATCATTTTTAACAAAATTAATATTTTTAATGAAAATATGAAATATATATACTATTAATATAAAAAGGATATAACTAATGAATTTAATATATAAATATATATATATAAAGTTGTTCGAATTTAATTATATGTTTTGATATAATTACAACTAATATAGGTTCGTGAATCCGAGGCCAACCCTGCATTGTTCAATGTCGTCATATATATTTTTACTACAAAATACAGTGTTGTGAGTTTCATTTGCTCCCTTTTTAAATGCTTTTGCTATATATATATATTTTTGGGACTGAGCATACATGCGCTGCTTTTATAAATGTTTTACGAAATAGACACAAGTACTTAAAATTACATTCTATGGTTGGATTATTAAACCGAATATCGCCCTTCAAGTCTGGTAACCTAAGAATTTAGGGAAATGGCCCCTGATTGATGCGAATCCTAAAGATAGATCTATGGACCTTGACAAGTCCCATTCGGGGTACGAATGCTTTAGTACTTCGAGATTATTATACAGACGAGAGGTTCTGTTTTGGGGATATTCTATGCATTAAGTTAACATCGGTTACCAGGTGTTCAATCCATATGAATGATTTTTGTCTCTTTGCATGGGACGTTTATTTATGAGAACTGAAAATGAAATTCTTGTGGTCTATTAAAATGATGGAAACAATTATTTATGTTAAACTAATGAACTCACCAACCTTTCGGTTGACACTTTAAAGCATGTTTATTCTCAGGTATGAAAGAAATCTTCCGCTGTGCATTAGCTCATTTTAAGGATATTATTTGGAGTCATTCATGGCATATTTCGAAAGACGTTGCATTCGAGTCGTTGAGTTCATCAGGATTATTATTAAGTCAAATATAGTTGGATGTATTATGAAATGGTATGCATAATGTCAACTTTCGATGAAAAGAAAGTTTGTCTTTTAGAAACGAATGCAATGTTTGTAAAATGTATCATATAGAGGTCAAATACCTCGCATGTAATCAACTATTGTGAATCGTTTATAATCGATATGGACTTAGTCCGGATGGATTAGGACGGGTCATGAAAGTTGGTATCAGAGCGGTGGTCTTAGCGAACCAGGTCTTGTATTAGTGTGTCTAACTGATAGTTGTTTAGATGCATTAGTGAGTCTGGACTTCGACCGTGTCTGCATGTCAAAAGTTTTACTTATCATTTCTAGTCAAAAATCATCTGCTTATCATTCTTAGTCTAGACACTTGTTACTGCATTGATTGCATGAATAGTGTATAGACAAAATTCATATCTTAGCATATCTACTAATCTATATCTTAGCGTATCTGTCACTGTAGACTTTATCTGACACGTTTCCTTAATTTTCTCCGTAAATTACGGGATCTTTGGAAGTATGTATAGATATTCTATATATAATTAGAATATCATTCGATATTCGAAAATCATTTCATATCAAAACCCTTTAACTGATCGTGAGAGATGGATCCTACACCTAGCTTGGATTCCATTAGTTCCAAAAGTGATTTCGAGATGTATATTGAAGCAGACTCCGAAGTCAATGAACCAGAAGTGCCTCAACCATTTAGTTATTTTTCTTTCTGGATGAGATGGGGGTGGGTCTGAGACTTACTCACTCGATGGAGAAATGAAGAAGGAGAGCCCTACTGCGAACCAAACTTACCTCCTAACATCAGAGAAAACGATGTACTCACCGGTGAACCTATGCGCAACACTGTATTCACCCTTCTTGCTAAAGTTTTCCACCTCGAAGGTCGCGTTACTGCAATCTCAGAAAATATTCAACCTCTACTTCCGAATACCAATCGAAGGGGAATATTAAAAGAAGTTAGGGAACTTTGAATTGATAATCAAGATCTATCGAATCAGCTGAGTGGATGGATAGAAATGATAGAGGGTAGGATAGAAAACCTGACAAGAATGGTGCGTGATCTACAAGCTACACTTACTACACCAACATCATCACCAACCTCAGCACCAACAACACTGGTAGTACCGATAGCAATAGTACCACCATCAGCAGCACCAGCAGCATAACCAGTAACAACAACAACAACAACATCACACGTCTCAACCTCACAATCTATACCTTAAACATAATCATCGTTCTACGAATCGTTCTACATAAACTATCTTCATCCTTCATGGCGATTATGTAATCTCTAATGTTTTAGAGACTATGTACTCTAGTTCTAGCCGTAAAACTAATGAGTTTAGTATCACATTAACTCATTAAATCCATGATTACGTCTGAAGAAAATATATATGTATATATATTGTTTCATAAAGCTTGTAATTAAAAATTCTTTCGTACAAACTGTTAATGGTGAAAATATTTTAACGGGTAGGTAATACCCGAGGAATATTTAGATTTCACATTAATAAGTATACTGTACATTCTTTCAAATCTAATTCAACAGTCATTTACTATCCTATTTACAACCACAGATATACGTATCCATTCACCACAGAATAACCATTTTCATTCAATTTCATATTTGGATTTTGACTTATCATAATCCAACAAATGGCATAATGAAGAAAACATTGGACAAAATAAAATTTGTTAGAAACGAACAATTTAATTATGGGAAGAATTTTGATAAGAATCCACGCTAACTGTTCCTAGCTAACTGTTCCTAGCTAACTGTTAATTCAGTATTACATTTTATTTTATCGCAATTTATTGCAGTTTATTTATCGCAATTTATATTCTCGCAATTTTATTTATCGTCATTTAATTTCTGTTATTTATTTTATGCACTTTATTTATTGTCATTTAAATACTGTTATTTACGCATTTTAACTATCGGGACACGTATACAAGGTTTTGACATATCATATCGACGCATATATATATATATATATATATATATATATATATATATATATATATATATATATATATATATATATATATATATATATATATATATATATATATATATATATATATATATATATATATATTATTTGGAATAACCATAGACACTCTATATGCAGTAATGCTGGAGTTAGCTATACAGGGTTGAGGTTGATTCTACAATAATATATATACTTTGAGTTGTGATCGAGTCTGAGATTTATACGGGTCACGATACGTATTAATTAATTCGAATATTATAAATTAAACTATATATGAATTATTGGACTATTAATGGTGGACTAGCGACTGTGGACTAATAACAATGGACGATTAAAATGAATTAAAATATTGATTATAACATATGAAACTAAACAATTCTTCAAGTTTGCCACTTGATTTCATCTTAAACCTCATTTGAATCTTGACGATTCCAATCTGCGTTCAAACATTTCATGATTCTTGAAAAACACCTCAATCGAGAGGATGAACCAACCGCACTTCAACTACGGAAGAAAAGATTGATGCATATAGTTATGCACCTGAAAACACTCGGAACCTGAGAGAACGTTTAAAATGTATTTGTGCTAGCTCCTTTGGCATTGTTATTTCCAAAAATCACTTTGCAATCTCTTTCCAAATTAGCCAATTTTGTCACAGCTTCAACAAATCAACTTCGATTTTTCGTTCGAAACAACCTTATTATAACCTTGATATATATGTGTGCTCTTTTATTATTACCGGGGAACTTTCTATATTCCATCATATTACCAGCAGACGTACCAGCAACCTCGTTGCTCCTTGGCTTAAATCTCTTCGACAAAACACTATATTTATCTATTGAAGTCTTATCATGAACTCATCCGCATCTTGTAACAAGAATTGCCATATCAATTACCGGGGATCAGCAAATCTGTATTGTGAGTCTCGCAACATTTCCACATCAACAGTTATATGTATCCATATAACATTTATCTCTTAGAACTATGATCTTCCATTCTAAAATTCTGAAAAGCACCCAGTCTGTGAATTAATGCTCTGAATTTTGAAAAGTTGAATGAAGCAACAAAAACTGTAAACGACCTCAACAACCAAAAGTTGATGATAAAGAATTGTATGTTGGCAAAGCTCAGAAAAAGTTTAAAACTGAAAAACTGATTGAGCAAACTACGAAGGAGTATCTGAACAAATCACAAGGACTAAACTTGTACATTAAGAATCCTGACGATTCTATTTCTGATGAAATCTTTAGCGAATACCTTGCTTCTGACTCCAAACTATTGCGGACAAATTTTCTTCACCATCCTTCGATATTAGAAATTCCAAGATATCATCGTATCTTTCATTATAAATATCCTCCATATTTTTGAAGATATTTTTATAAGTATTCTTAACTAAAATCATTAATCTCTTCGTGCTATCAGTGTTACATCATATAGAAACTGTTAGTTTCTATATTCTGTAAACTTACGAGCTTAAAATATGAATGTTATTGAAGTAATGTTGGGAACTGAAGCATGAGTTAGTATAATATAATGACACTTGATCAACGTGATTATATTACAGTAAGTCATGCTGAGTTTCTAAATAGAATGTGATGATTCACAGATCATAACGTCATCATATGCTATGTTACACGACTCTTACGTTCTGTCTAATCTATAAACATATCAAGAACATATTTTTCTTGATAGTCCTATCTTTCCTTGAATTCTGGTAATTTGACAAGTCATATTGTGCTATTACCGTTTCTTTCTTAGGACATTAACAATGTTCATTCTGAAACTTATATCTGCGAATTCTGGACCATTACAAGAGATGTCCAATCGCAAGAAGAAGAAACGAAGGGACAAAGCTCCGAAATAGAAATTGGAGTATAAATCGCAACAAATAGGGGGAGTATTAACTGGGGATGAAAATGATTATAGAAAACAGAAGCAAGGACTTCGAAGTATAAGGGAAGATATAAAGTCCGATAACAACACATAAATTACAAATCGTGGATATTAATACGAATAGCAATATAAAGATACGGTATAATTAAGAATAGTATCACTCCAAGGTAACAGTAGAAGTAAACAGATTCTTCTGGTGGAAGATTGAAAAGAAGGATGACAAAAATGATAATTAGAAAAATATCAAGGATTAGAACTGGATTAAGCATTTTCAAAATCTTTTGGATGTATGAACTAAGAAAGAAAGTATAGGAATGGTGAGAATAATGGAATGGAAGAGCTTAATTTATAATGGAAATATCAGACAGAGTAATCGAGGCAGATCACCGTATTTATTTATAGAGATCTTCATTTTCTTTTTCGCCGAAGAATCAAATCTTTTAGATTTCCAAGATTTTCTTTAAATCCCTTGAATTCCGGAATTAAACCATGACTACGTCAAAAGTTATGACGAAATTTTATTCTCTCATTCCACCATTTTGTGATAGCTTCACTCGTACTCCCGAGTAATCGAATTATCTTAATCATATTACCCAACAGTAATAAAACTTCATTTTTATCAACTCGTATTCGTCATGGAAAGCATTTTTATTGTTAGCCAGACGACCTCACTCAAATTTTGGGACGAAATTTCTTTAACGGGTAGGTATTGTGACAACCCGGCAATTTTCGACCAAATTTAAACTTAATCTTTATATGGTTTCGATATAATAAGCAAAGTCTGTAAGGTTGAGTTTCAAAAAGTTTGGACTGTTTCATATATTCAATTACCCTTTGACTACTCCCGACGATTCACGAACCTTTAAAAATGCAAATAGGAATGTATATATATATATATAAATAATTATATATGAAAATAAGTGTATATTATAAATTAATCTATTATGTGATTTAATTGTTATAAAAGATAACTTAAGACTAGTTAACAGTGTTTATTTAATTATAGAAAATATATTAAATGTAAATATTTTTGAACATAATTTGTCAACGATAATAAAGTATTAAATGTATACTTTGAATCTAATTGTTTCAATATATATATATATAATATACGTATTTAAGTAATAAAAATTTATAAATTAAACATAATTATAGATATAGGAATTTGAAAATATATGTATATGACTTATATGCATAAATATTATTATATGCATATTTAATATATATATATATATATATATATATATATATATATATATATATATATATATATATATATATATATATATATATATATATATAAGGTATAAATATTAAATATTCAAATGAGTGAAATCATACGAAATATATTACATAATTAATAAATTGTAATAATAACATATATGACAACAAGTGAAAACTATAGTGGTCATAATAATATTATTAGTACTTTCGTTATTATTATTAATACTAATATCAATATTAGTTGTATTTATATTATTATTATTATTATTATTATTATTATTATTATTATTATTACTATTATAATTGTAATTAATAAAATTCTAAAAATGTTAGGGTTATCAAATTTAAGATTTTTTTTATATCATTATCAGAAACATTGAAACTATAAATTAATTATGATATAAATAAATTATTAATTAATAATATTTTCAAAATTCTCTTCTTTATTATTATTAGTAAATATCACTATTATTGATTTTTTTTTTTTTGTGTATTAATTGCATATTATTATTATTATTATTATTATAGTTATTAATAATAAATATAGTATTATTATTATTATATATCATTAAATTTTTTAACATTAAATAAAATATAAAATCTAATAACAGATTATCACGCGTAATTTGTATTATGATCAGTTTTTTTTTTTTGTTTAACTATTCTGCTCGTGACTACTATGTCGACACACAAAGTCTGTATAAAACAAGTTAGTCGATCATATTATTGAGGAAAGTGTGCAAACATCCTTGTCAATATCAATTATAATCAATCAGATATTATCTGATGAGTTATATAAAAATATATATATATAAAACCGTTCATTACTCTGTTTACAAGTGAGAATCAGAAGTTCAAAATTTCGATTCAATCTTCAAATTGTAAAAATGCAGAAGTGATCTAAGGCTAGTCGTGAATCTTGCTGGAAAATTTCAAATCTTAATTTACAAAATCGAAGGTGAATTTTCGAGTCAAAGATATTGAAACAAAAAGTCAAACCAGTTGTTTATGAAAAAATTTGAATTCGTTTTTGGGTTTCATGTTAAATTGAAGATCCAGAAAGTTTCTAAGGATGATTTGGGACCTTTTTCATGTTGTAAGTTTAATCTAAAACGTTTTAAAATTTGATTTTGGCATTTGAGTTCATTACCGATTAATACAGCGGTTTTATATTTATTTATTTTTTTTCTTCTTCTTTCATTATCTGTTAAATCCAATCAACAATCATTAATTATTTTGGTTTTTATTAACGCATTTTAATAGTTAAAGTAACTAATTTTTTTGTTTGATTCTATTTGGGTTTCTTGGGTCGACTGGTCCATCGAAAGAAGAAGAAGAAAGAAACATTTTATAAAGGTTTAAATATAATTCTGTATGAATACAAATCAGAAATATATAAATGGAAGAATGGTTGGGGGTTTATCCGGGTTAGAAAGGGATTCGGGTTCGAGCCTTGCGTGCGACAGTTTCCCATTTCTTTTAGGTAGTTTATCTTTTACTTTATTTTTATTATTATTATTATTATTATTATTATTATTATTATTATTATTATTAATATAGATTATTAATATTATTATTATTATTATTATTATTAACATAACCACTATTATTATTATTACCATTATCAGTTTTTTTTTTTTTAAGTGTTAACATTGCTAGTATTAGTAATTATCCAAACCATCATTAATGTTATTATTAGAATAAGTATAAGTATTATTATTATTATAAATGCTAAAATAAGTATTAAGAATCATTCATTATTAATAAATTAATAATATGATTATAACTAAAATTATAATTAATATTATTAACATCATTAACAAATATGAGTTTACCATTTTATTATTAATAGGATATGTATTATTAACATTATTATTATTAATATAGTTATTAGCGTTGCTATTACTAAACTTATTATCACTAGTAATAAAAGTATTAATGTAGTTAATTTTAGTATCAGTATTATTACTATTATAATTATTATTACCAAAAGTATCATTTTAATGAAAACTATCAAAGTTATCATATTTTTTTTAAACTAACTTTTTATTAAAATTAACATTTTTACTAGAGTTATTATACATATTAAAAATTATCATTTTTAAGAATTATGATTATCTTAATTATTACTATTATTACTATCATTATCATAAATATCATTAACAATAAAATTAATATTTTACAGCTATTGTTATAAACATCATTATGTTATCATTAATATAATTACTACCTCTATTAGTAAAATCAAGTATTAAAAACTATTATCATTTTTAACAAAATTAATATTTTTAATGAAAATATGAAATATATATATTATTAATATAAAAAGGATATAACTAATGAATTTACATATATAAATACATATGTAAAGTTGTTCGAATTCAATTATATGTTTTGATATAATTATAACTAATATAGGTTCGTGAATCCGAGGCCAACCCTGCATTGTTCAATGTCGTCATATGTATTTTTACTACAAAATACAGTATTGTGAGTTTCATTTGCTCCCTTTTTAAATGCTTTTGCTATATATATATTTTTGGGACTGAGCATACATGCGCTGCTTTTATAAATGTTTTACGAAATAGACACAAGTTCTTAAAATTACATTAGATGGTTGGATTATTAAACCGAATATCGCCCTTCAAGTCTGGTAACCTAAGAATTTAGGGAAATGGCCCCTGATTGACGCGAATCCTAAAGATAGATCTATGGACCTTGACAAGTCCCATTCGGGGTACGAATGCTTTAGTACTTCGAGATTATTATACAGACGAGAGGTTCTGTTATGGGGATATTCTATGCATTAAGTTAACGTCGGTTACCAGATGTTCAATCCATATGAATGATTTTTGTCTCTATGCATGGGACGTTTATTTATGAGAACTGGAAATGAAATTCTTGTGGTCTATTAAAATGATGGAAACGATTATTTATGTTAAACTAATGAACTCACCAACCTTTTGGTTGACACTTTAAAGCATGTTTATTCTCAGGTATGAAAGAAATCTTCCACTGTGCATTAGCTCATTTTAAGGATATTATTTGGAGTCATTCATGGCATATTTCGAAAGATGTTGAATTCGAGTCGTTGAGTTCATCAGGATTATTATTAAGTCAAATATAGTTGGATGTATTATGAAATGGTATGCATAATGTCAATTTTCGATGAAAAGAAAGTTTGTCTTTTAGAAACGAATGCAATGTTTGTAAAATGTATCATATAGAGGTCAAATACCTCGCGATGTAATCAACTATTGTGAATCGTTTATAATTGATATGGACTTAGTCCGGATGGATTAGGACGGGTCATGAAACTTCTAACATGCAACATAAAGAAGCATGTTATGCTTACGGGTTAGTGATGTTCGTTTCTTACCAAAGTGAGAAAAAGAACATCGGATTGCAACTTTTAAAAAAAACCTTCCCACAAGTGACGGATTCAGCAGTTGGGGTGAGAAACAAGGTTTTTAGATTATTACGGGGCTGTTGGACATTACGAAACCCTCGTCCTTTTGACGACATTACAACATGTTGCCTAGCCAATGGTCATAACGGTTAATTTCCACTAGACTAAGGATGGGAAGTCATCTTAGTATAACCAGAATGCATGACTTGTTTCTGGACTTATGAATTACGTGTCTTTATTTCCTTTGCTGAACAACTTGCGTATTAACTAGATTTATCTTCAAAACTGTCCTGTATCAAAGTGTACTATATTTCATGTTATATGTAATATAGCGATGTTGTAAGTTTGAAGAATATTTATATGTGATATATTATTATAATCAGTTTTTTATATGGAATTGTAGTAGTTGAATTGTAATTAGCTACTAAGTATGAACTTAACGGGTAGGTAGTACCCGAATTTAAACTTATAAAACGCTAATATGAAGAAAAAGCTTTTATAAATGAGTTCATATTATGCTACAAAATACTATTGACTACTCTTAATATTCTGTATGATTAACTCGATTCAGTTGGCTATTTTGAAGGAAATGGCACCGACTACTCGACACACCATGAATATGAACGAAGAGGAATTTCGTACCTTTCTTGCTGCAAACATAGCCGCAGTACAGGCTACGCTACATACCCACAATAACTCTGAATCTAGCAATGTAGCTAACGGTGCAAGAAATCGTATAGGATGCTCCTACAAAGAATTCACTGCCTGCAAACCTTTGGAATTTGATGGAACCGAAGGACCAATTGGATTGAAACGGTAGACCGAGAAAGTCGAATCGGTGTTTGCCATAAGTAAGTGTACTGAAGAGGACAAATTTAAGTACGCTACGCATACCTTTACAGGTACGGCATTAACATGGTGGAATACCTATCTTGAGCAGGTAGGACAAGATGCTGCTTACGCACTACCATGGTCAGCATTCAAGCAATTGATGAACGAGGAGTACCGTCCTAGAAACGAGGTCGATAAGCTCAAGGCAGAGCTTAGAGAGTTACAAACACAAGGGTTCGACATTACCACGTATGAACAACGATTCACAGAGTTGTGCCTATTGTGTCCGGGAACGTTCGAAGATGAAGAAGAGAAGATCGACACGTTTGTAAAAGGGTTACCAATAAGGATTCAAGAAGATGTGAGTTCACATGAGCCCACTTCCATATATAAGGCAAGTCGAATGGCTCATAAACTCATAAATCAGATTGATGGGAGAATTAAAGAACAGGCGGCCGAAGAAGCTAACACGAAACAACTCAAGAGGAAGTGGGAGGAAAACAGTAACAAGAGTTGTAGTGACCCGAACTTTTCCATGTTTATATATATTAAATGAAATTGTTATTTATATGATTAAGTGTTTCCAACATGTTAAGCAATCAAACTTGTTAAGACTTGATTAATTGAAATAGGTTTCATATAGACAATTGACCACCCAAGTTGACCGGTGATTCACGAATGTTAAAACTTGTAAAAACTATATGATGACATATATATGATTATATATCTAGTTAACATGATATTATGATAAGTAAGTATCTCATTAGGTATTTTAACAATGAGTTATATACATAAAATTGAGTTTATTGAATTAAGAAACTCGAAACGATATATAAAACGATTATCGTTATAACAACGTCTTACTAAATACATATGAATCATATTAAGATATTGATACACTATGTTTAATCATGATAAATGATAGTAAACATGTCATTAAGTGTATTAACAATGAACTACATATGTAAAAACAAGACTACTAACTTAATGATTTCAAAACGAGACATATATGTAACGATTATCGTTGTAACAACATTTAACTGTATATATCTCATACTAAGATATATTAATATATCATAATATCATGATAATGTAATAATTTAACATCTCATTAGATATAATAAACATTGGGTTAACAACATTTAACATGATCGTTAACTTAAAGGTTTCAAATCAACATTTACATGTAACGCCTAATGATGACTTAACGACTCAGTTAAAATGTATATACATGTAGTGTTTTAATATGTATTTTTAAACTTTTGAAAGACTTCAAGACACTTATCAAAATACTTCTACTTAACAAAAATGCTTACAATTACATCCTCGTTCAGTTTCATCAACAATTCTACTCGTATGCACCCGTATTCGTACTCATACAATACACAGCTTTTAGATGTATGTCCTATTGGTATATATACACTCCAATGATCAGCTCTTAGTAGCCCATGTGAGTCACCTAACACATGTGGGAACCATCATTTGGCAACTAGCATGAAATATCTCATAAAATTACAAAAATATGAGTAATCATTCATGACTTATTTACATGTAAACAAAATTACACATCCTTTATATCTAATCCATATACCAACGACCAAAAATACCTACAAACACTTTCATTCATCAATTTTATTCATCTAATTAATCTCTCTCAAGTTCTATCTTCAAGTTCTAAGTGTTCTTCATAAATTCTATAAGTTCTAGTTTCATAAAATCAAGAATACTTCCAAGTTTGCTAGCTTACTTCCAATCTTGTAAAGTGATCATCTAATCTCAAGAAATCTTTCTTATTTACAGTAATATATCTTTCTAATACAAGGTAATACTCATATTCAAACTTTGGTTCAATTTCTATAACTATAACAATCTTATTTTAAGTGATGATCTTACTTGAACTTGTTTTCGTGTCATGATTCTGCTTCAAGAACTTTCAAGCTATCCAAGGATCCTTTGAAGCTATATCTATTTTTCTCATTTCCAGTAGCTTGATCTACAAAACTTGAGGTAGTAATGATGTTCATAACATCATTCGATTCATACATTTAAAGCTATCTTATTCGAAGGTTTAAACTTGTAATCACTAGAACATAGTTTAGTTAACTCTAAACTTGTTCGCAAATAAAAGTTAATCCTTCTAACTTAACTTTTAAAATCAACCAAACACATTTCCTATATCTATATGATATGCTAACTTAATGATTTAAAACTTGGAAACACGAAAAACACCGTAAAACCGGACATACGCCGTCATAGTAACACCGCGGGCTGTTTTGGGTTTGATAATTAAAAACTATGATAAACTTTGATTTAAAAGTTGTTCTTCTGGGAAAATTATTTTTCTTATGAACATGAAACTATATCCAAAAATTGTAGTGACCCGAACTTTTCCATGTTTATATATATTAATTGAGATTGATATTTACATGATTAAATGTTTCCAACATGTTAAGCAATCAAACTTGTTAAGACTTGATTAATTGAAATATGTTTCATATAGACAATTGACCACCCAAGTTGACCGGTGATTCACGAACGTTAAAACTTGTAAAAACTATATGATGACATATATATGGATATATATATAGTTAACATGATACTATGATAAGTAAACATATCATTAAGTATATTAACAATGAACTACATATGTAAAAACAAGACTACTAACTTAATGATTTTTAAACGAGACATATATGTAACGATTATCGTTGTAAAGACATTTAATGTATATATATCATATTAAGAGATATTCATACATGATAATATCATGATAATATAATAATTTAAAATCTCTTTTGATATTATAAACATTGGGTTAACAACATTTAACAAGATCGTTAACCTAAAGGTTTCAAAACAACATTTACATGTAACGACTAACGATGACTTAACGACTCAGTTAAAATGTATATACATGTAGTGTTTTAATATGTATTCATACACTTTTGAAAGACTTCAAGACACTTATCAAAATACTTCTACTTAACAAAAATGCTTACAATTACATCCTCGTTCAGTTTCATCAACAATTCTACTCGTATGCACCCGTATTCGTACTCGTACAATACACAGCTTTTAGATGTATGTACTATTGGTATATACACTCCAATGATCAGCTCTTAGCAGCCCATGTGAGTCACCTAACATATGTGGGAACCATCATTTGGCAACTAGCATGAAATATCTCATAAAATTACAAAAATATGAGTAATCATTCATGACTTATTTACATGAAAACAAAATTACATATCCTTTATATCTAATCCATACACCAACGACTAAAAACACCTACAAACACTTTTATTCTTCAATTTTCTTCATCTAATTGATCTCTCTCAAGTTCTATCTTCAAGTTCTAAGTGTTCTTCATAAATTCCAAAAGTTCTAGTTTCATAAAATCAAGAATACTTTCAAGTTTGCTAGCTCACTTCCAATCTTGTAAGGTGATCATCCAACCTCAAGAAATCTTTGTTTCTTACAGTAGGTTATCATTCTAATACAAGGTAATAATCATATTCAAACTTTGGTTCAATTTCTATAACTATAACAATCTTATTTCAAGTGATGATCTTACTTGAACTTGTTTTCGTGTCATGATTCTGCTTCAAGAACTTCGAGCCATCCAAGGATCCGTTGAAGCTAGATCCATTTTTCTCTTTTCCAGTAGGTTTATCCAAGGAACTTAAGGTAGTAATGATGTTCATAACATCATTCGATTCATACATATAAAGCTATCTTATTCGAAGGTTTAAACTTGTAATCACTAGAACATAGTTTAGTTAATTCTAAACTTGTTCGCAAACAAAAGTTAATCCTTCTAACTTGACTTTTAAAATCAACTAAACACATGTTCTATATCTATATGATATGCTAACTTAATGATTTAAAACCTGAAAACACGAAAAACACCGTAAAACCGGATTTACGCCGTCGTAGTAACACCGCGGGCTGTTTTGGGTTAGTTAATTAAAAACTATGATAAACTTTGATTTAAAAGTTGTTATTCTGAGAAAATGATTTTTATTATGAACATGAAACTATATCCAAAAATTATGGTTAAACTCAAAGTGGAAGTATGTTTTCTAAAATGGTCATCTAGACGTCGTTCTTTCGACTGAAATGACTACCTTTACAAAAACGACTTGTAACTTATTTCTCCGACTATAAACCTATACTTTTCTGTTTAGATTCATAAAATAGAGTTCAATATGAAACCATAGCAATTTGATTCACTCAAAACGGATTTAAAATGAAGAAGTTATGGGTAAAACAAGATTGGATAATTTTTCTCATTTTAGCTACGTGAAAATTGGTAACAAATCTATTCCAACCATAACTTAATCAACTTGTATTGTATATTATGTAATCTTGAGATACCATAGACACGTATACAATGTTTCGACCTATCATGTCGACACATCTATATATATTTCGGAACAACCATAGACACTCTATATGTGAATGTTGGAGTTAGCTATACAGGGTTGAGGTTGATTTCAAAATATATATAGTTTGAGTTGTGATCAATACTGAGATACGTATACACTGGGTCGTGGATTGATTCAAGATAATATTTATCGATTTATTTCTATACATCTAACTGTGGACAACTAGTTGTAGGTTACTAACGAGGACAGCTGACTTAATAAACTTAAAACATCAAAATATATTAAAAGTGTTGTAAATATATTTTAAACATACTTTGATATATATGTATATATTGTTATAGGTTCGTGAATCAACTGGTGGTCAAGTCTTACTTCCCGACGAAGTAAAAATCTGTGAAAGTGAGTTATAGTCCCACTTTTAAAATCTAATATTTTTGGGATGAGAATACATGCAGTTTTTATAAATGATTTACAAAATAGACACAAGTACGTGAAACTACATTCTATGGTTGAATTATCGAAATCGAATATGCCCCTTTTTATTAAGTCTGGTAATCTAAGAATTAGGGAACAGACACCCTAATTGACGCGAATCCTAAAGATAGATCTATTGGGCCTAACAAACCCCATCCAAAGTACCGGATGCTTTAGTACTTCGAAATTTATATCATATCCGAAGGGTGTCCCGGAATGATGGGGATATTCTTATATATGCATCTTGTTAATGTCGGTTACCAGGTGTTCACCATATGAATGATTTTTATCTCTATGTGTGGGATGTGTATTGAAATATGAAATCTTGTGGTCTATTGTTACGATTTGATATATATAGGTTAAACCTATAACTCACCAACATTTTTGTTGACGTTTAAAGCATGTTTATTCTCAGGTGAATATTGAGAGCTTCCGCTGTTGCATACTAAAATAAGGACAAGATTTGGAGTCCATGTTTGTATGATATTGTGTAAAAACTGCATTCAAGAAACTGATTTCGATGTAACATATTTGTATTGTAAACCATTATGTAATGGTCGTGTGTAAACAGGATATTTTAGATTATCATTATTTGATAATCTACGTAAAGCTTTTTAAACCTTTATTTATGAAATAAAGGTTATGGTTTGTTTTAAAATGAATGCAGTCTTTGAAAAACGTCTCATATAGAGGTCAAAACCTCGCAACGAAATCAATTAATATGGAACGTTTTTAATCAATAAGAACGGGACATTTCAGTTGGTATCAGAGCGTTGGTCTTAGAGAACCAGAATTTTGCATTAGTGTATCTTATCGAGTTTGTTAGGATGCATTAGTGAGTCTGGACTTCGACCGTGTTTACTTGAAAAATGATTGCTTAACAAATTTTGTTGGAAACTATATATTTTTAACATGTGAATATTATGTGATATATTAATCTCTTAACGCGTTTGATATTATGTGATAGATGTCTACCTCTAGAACAAGTCCCATTGACTCACCTAATAATAATGAAGAGTCAAATGTAAATTAGAATGATTCGTGGACTGATTCACAAGTTCCCGAAGAGGAACCGGAAGAAGAGTCGGAACCGGAAGAAGAATCGGAACCGGATGAAGAAATAGAACCGGTGGGGGAAATAATAAAACAGTTAAGTAAAAGAAAATTCTCAACCAACCGACCAAGGTTAATTATGGTCAATGGTGTTTCCGCCAAGGAAGCAAAATATTGGGAGGATTACCAATTCTCCGATGAATCGAATTCCGACGAGAATTCCGATGATGTTATAGAAATTACCCCAACTGAATTTAAAAAGGCAAAAGAAAATAATAAGGGAAAGGGCATAAAAATAGAGAAATCTAATTCCAACCCCGATGAACTTTATATGTATCGTCAACCCCCGAAGTCCTTAAGTTGTAACAATGACCCGGGAACCTCTAAACCACCAGGTTTTTCTAAACCAATGTGGATCACGACGGCTCGTATTAGGGGAACATCATATATCCCTAGAAACTTGGCAAAACAAACCAAAACCGAAGAAGAAGAAACAAGCGAGTCGGAATAAGATAGTTGTATTCGTGTGGTGTAATATATGTAATATAGTGTGCTTATGCTTTATGATATATGTAAAAATTGCTTGTATTAATAAGTATTTTTTTTTTATGAATCTAACTCTTGTCTATTTTACAGTATAAAAACACAAAATGGATAGACAACCCAATATTTTAAGAGACCTACCCGGAGACATGATTGATGAAATCTTGTCTAGAGTCGGTCAGAATTCTTCGGCACAACTATTTAAGGCGAGATCAGTTTGTAAGACATTCGAAGAATGTTCCAAGAATGCCTTGGTTTATAAAAGGCTTTCGTTCGGAAGATGGGGGATATCACATTGGGAAATCCATAAGTTACGATGTGTTTACTTTGACGCATATATTGCGGGGAACCCAAATGCTATTTTACGCAATGGGTTAAGAAATTATTTTGACTCAATATATCCGAATATTGGACTTCGTGATTTAGAAAAAGCGGCTAACATGCAACATAAAGAAGCATGTTATGCTTACGGATTAGTAATGTTCGCTTCTCACCAAATTGAGAACAAGAACATCGGGCTACAACTATTAAACAAAACGTTCCCACAAGTGACGGAGTCGGTAATTGGGGTAAGAAATGAGGTTTTTAGATTGTTACGGGATTGTTGGACATTACGTAACCCTCGTCCCTTTGACGACGTTACAACACGCTGTCTTATCAACGGCCATCACGGTTATGTTCCACAAGACCAAGGATGGGAAGTAGTCCTAGTAAAACCAGAATGCATGACTTGTTTCTGGACGTATGAATTACGTGTCTTTATTGCCTTTGCTGAACGACTTGTGTACTAGCTAGAATTATCTTCACAACCATCTTGTATCAAATTTATTGTGTGCTATATTTCATGCTATATGTAAAATAAGCGGTATTGTAAGTTTGTAAAATGTTGTGTAAAAGTTTGAACGCGAAATATTATTATAATCAGTTTTTCATATAGAATTGTAGTAGTTGAATTGTATATTAGCTACTAAGTATGAACTTAACGGGTAGGTACTACCCGAATTTAAACTTATAAAACGCTAATATGAAGAAAAAGCTTTTATAAATGAGTTCATATTATGCTACGAAATACTATTAACTACTCTTAATATTCTGTATGATTAACTTGTTCCATTTAACTATTTTGAAGGAAATGGCACCGACTACTCGACACACCGTGAATATGAATGAAGAGGAATTCCGTACTTTTCTAGCTTCAAACATAGCCGCAGTACAGGCTGCGCTACATACCAACAATAACCTTGGATCTAGCAGTACAGGAAATCGTGTAGGATGCACCTACAAAGAATTCACTGCCTGCAAACCTTTGGAATTTGATGGAACTGAAGGACCGATCGGATTGAAACGGTGGACCGAGAAGGTCGAATCGGTGTTTGCCATAAGTAAGTGTACTGAAGAGGACAAAGTAAAGTACGCTACGCATACCTTCACAGGTTCTGTGTTAACATGGTGGAATACCTATCTAGAGCAAGTGGGACAAGACGATGCGTACGCACTACCGTGGTCAGCATTCAAGCACTTGATGAACGAGAAGTACCGTCCCAGAACCGAGGTCAATAAGCTCAAGACGGAACTTAGAGGGTTACGAACCCAAGGATTTGATATTACCACGTACGAAAGACGATTCACAGAATTGTGCCTATTGTGTCCGGGAGCATTCGAAGATGAGGAAAAGAAGATCGACGCATTTGTGAAAGGATTACCGGAAAGAATTCAAGAAGATAAAATTCACACGAGCCCGCCTCTATACAACAGGCATGTAGAATGGCTCATAAACTAGTGAACCAGATTGAAGAAAGAATTAAAGAACAGACTGCTGAAGAGGCCAATGTGAAGCAAGTCAAAAGAAAGTGGGAGGATAACGGTGATAAGAATCACCAATACAACAACAACAGCAATTACAACAATAATCGCAACAATTATCCCAACAATCGCAACATCAATCGCAACTACAACAAACGGCCCAACAACAACAACAACAACAACAGCAACAGCAACTACAACAATCATCCCAACAACAATAATAACCGCAACAACAACAATAATCAGAAGCAGCTATGCCAAAGGTGTGAAAAGTATCACTCGGGGTTCTGCACCAAATTTTGCAACAAGTGTAAAAGAAATGGTCATAGCGCGGCGAAGTGTGAGGTTTACGGACCAGGGGTTAATAGAACGAAAGGAACAAATGGTGTCGGAACGAGTAATGGCGGAGCAAGTAGTGTCGGAGCAAGTTATGCCAATGTAGTTTGTTATAAATGTGGAAAACCGGGCCACATTATTAGAAATTGCTCGAACCAGGAGAACACGAATGGACAAGGCCGTGGAAGAGTTTTCAATATTAATGCGGCAGAGGCACAGGAAGACCTGGAGCTTGTTACGGGTACGTTTCTTATTGACAATAAATCTACTTACGTTTTATTTGATTCGGGTGCGGATAGAAGCTATATGAGTAGAGATTTTTGTGCTAAATTAAGTTGTCCATTGACGCCTTTGGATAGTAAATTTTTACTCGAATTAGCAAATGGTAAATTAATTTCAGCAGATAATATATGTCGGAATCGAGAAATTAAACTGGTTAGCGAAACATTTAAGATTGATTTGATACCAGTAGAGTTAGGGAGTTTTGATGTGATAATCGGTATGGACTGGTTGAAAGAAGTGAAAGCAGAGATCGTCTGTTACAAAAATGCAATTCGCATTATACGAGAAAAAGGAAAACCCTTAATGGTGTACGGAGAAAAGGGCAACACGAAGCTACATCTTATTAGTAATTTGAAGGCACAAAAACTAATAAGAAAAGGTTGCTATGCTGTTCTAGCACACGTCGAGAAAGTACAAACTGAAGAAAAGAGCATCAATGATGTTCCCATTGCAAAAGAATTTCCCGATGTATTTCTGAAAGAATTACCGGGATTACCCCCACATCGATCCGTTGAATTTCAAATAGATCTTGTACCAGGAGCTGCACCAATAGCTCGTGCTCCTTACAGACTTGCACCCAGCGAGATGAAAGAACTGCAAAGCCAATTACAAGAACTTTTAGAGCGTGGTTTCATTCAACCAAGCACATCACCGTGGGGAGCTCCTGTTTTGTTTGTCAAGAAGAAAGATGGTACATTCAGGTTGTGTATCGACTACCGAGAGTTGAACAAACTTACCATCAAGAACCGCTACCCACTACCGAGAATCGACGACTTATTTGATCAACTACAAGGCTCGTCTGTTTATTCAAAGATTGACTTACGTTCCGGGTATCATCAAATGCGGGTGAAAGAAGATGATATTCCAAAGACTGCTTTCAGAACACGTTACGGTCATTACGAGTTTATGGTCATGCCGTTTGGTTAAACTAATGCACCAGCTGTGTTCATGGACCTTATGAACCGAGTGTGTGGACCATACCTTGACAAGTTTGTCATTGTTTTCATTGATGACATAATTATTTACTCAAAGAATGACCAAGAACACTGTGAACATTTGAGAAAGGTGTTAGAAGTATTGAGGAAGGAAGAATTGTACGCTAAGTTTTCAAAGTGTGCATTTTGGTTGGAAGAAGTTCAATTCCTCGGTCGCATAGTGAACAAAGAAGGTATTAAGGTGGATCCGGCAAAGATAGAAACTGTTGAAAAGTGGGAAACCCCGAAAACTCTGAAACATATACGCCAGTTTTTAGGACTAGCTGGTTACTACAGAAGGTTCATCCAAGACTTTTCCAGAATAGCAAAACCCTTGACTGCATTAACGCATAAAGGGAAGAAATTTGAATGGAATGATGAACAAGAGAAAGCGTTTCAGTTATTGAAGAAAAAGCTAACTACGGCACCTATATTGTCATTGCCTGAAGGGAATGATGATTTTGTGATTTATTGTGATGCATCAAAGCAAGGTCTCGGTTGTGTATTGATGCAACGAACGAAGGTGATTGCTTATGCGTCTAGACAATTGAAGATTCACGAACAAAATTATACGACGCATGATTTGGAATTAGGCGCGGTTGTTTTTGCATTAAAGACTTGGAGGCACTACTTATATGGGGTCAAAAGTATTATATATACCGACCACAAAAGTCTTCAACACATATTTAATCAGAAACAACTGAATATGAGGCAGCGTAGGTGGATTGAATTATTGAATGATTACGACTTTGAGATTCGTTACCACCCGGGGAAGGCAAATGTGGTAGCCGATGCCTTGAGCAGGAAGGACAGAGAACCCATTCGAGTAAAATCTATGAATATAATGATTCATAATAACATTACTACTCAAATAAAGGAGGCGCAACAAGGAGTTTTAAAAGAGGGAAATTTAAAGGATGAAATACCCAAAGGATCGGAGAAGCATCTTAATATTCGGGAAGACGGAACCCGGTATAGGGCTGAAAGGATTTGGGTACCAAAATTTGGAGATATGAGAGAAATGGTACTTAGAGAAGCTCATAAAACCAGATACTCAATACATCCTGGAACGGGGAAGATGTACAAGGATCTCAAGAAACATTTTTGGTGGCCGGGTATGAAAGCCGATGTTGCTAAATACGTAGGAGAATGTTTGACGTGTTCTAAGGTCAAAGCTGAGCATCAGAAACCATCAGGTCTACTTCAACAACCCGAAATCCCAGAATGGAAATGGGAAAACATTACCATAGATTTCATCACTAAATTGCCAAGGACTGCAAGTGGTTTTGATACTATTTGGGTAATAGTTGATCGTCTCACCAAATCAGCACACTTCCTGCCAATAAGAGAAGATGACAAGATGGAGAAGTTAGCACGACTGTATTTGAAGGAAGTCGTCTCCAGACATGGAATACCAATCTCTATTATCTCTGATAGGGATGGCAGATTTATTTCAAGATTCTGGCAGACATTACAGCAAGCATTAGGAACTCGTCTAGACATGAGTACTGCCTATCATCCACAAACTGATGGGCAGAGCGAAAGGACGATACAAACGCTTGAAGACATGCTACGAGCATGTGTTATTGATTTCGGAAACAGTTGGGATCGACATCTACCGTTAGCAGAATTTTCCTACAACAACAGCTACCATTCAAGCATTGAGATGGCGCCGTTTGAAGCACTTTATGGTAGAAAGTGCAGGTCTCTGATTTGTTGGAGTGAAGTGGGGGATAGACAGATTACGGGTCCGGAGATTATACAAGAAACTACCGAGAAGATCATCCAAATTCAACAACGGTTGAAAACCGCCCAAAGTCGACAAAAGAGCTACGCTGACATTAAAAGAAAAGATATAGAATTTGAAATTGGAGAGATGGTCATGCTTAAAGTTGCACCTTGGAAAGGCGTTGTTCGATTTGGTAAACGAGGGAAATTAAATCCAAGGTATATTGGACCATTCAAGATTATTAATCGTGTCGGACCAGTAGCTTACCGACTAGAGTTACCTCAACGACTCGCGGCTGTACATAACACTTTCCACGTCTCGAATTTGAAGAAATGTTTTGCTAAAGAAGATCTCACTATTCCGTTAGATGAAATCCAAATCAACGAAAAACTTCAATTCATCGAAGAACCCGTCGAAATAATGGATCGTGAGGTTAAAAGACTTAAGCAAAACAAGATACCAATTGTTAAGGTTCGATGGAATGCTCGTAGAGGACCCGAGTTCACCTGGGAGCGTGAAGATTAGATGAAGAAGAAATACCCGCATCTATTTCCAGAAGTTTCGTCAACACCTTCAACAGCTTAAAATTTCGGGACGAAATTTATTTAACGGGTAGGTACTGTAGTGACCCGAACTTTTCCATGTTTATATATATTAATTGAGATTGATATTTACATGATTAAATGTTTCCAACATGTTAAGCAATCAAACTTGTTAAGACTTGATTAATTGAAATATGTTTCATATAGACAATTGACCACCCAAGTTGACCAGTGATTCACGAACGTTAAAATTTGTAAAAACTATATGATGACATATATATGGATATATATATAGTTAACATGATACTATGATAAGTAAACATATCATTAAGTATATTAACAATGAACTACATATGTAAAAACAAGACTACTAACTTAATGATTTTTAAACGAGACATATATGTAACGATTATCGTTGTAAAGACATTTAATGTATATATATCATATTAAGAGATATTCATACATGATAATATCATGATAATATAATAATTTAAAATCTCTTTTGATATTATAAACATTGGGTTAACAACATTTAACAAGATCGTTAACCTAAAGGTTTCAAAACAACATTTACATGTAACGACTAACGATGACTTAACGACTCAGTTAAAATGTATATACATGTAGTGTTTTAATATGTATTCATACACTTTTGAAAGACTTCAAGACACTTATCAAAATACTTCTACTTAACAAAAATGCTTACAATTACATCCTCGTTCAGTTTCATCAACAATTCTACTCGTATGCACCCGTATTCGTACTCGTACAATACACAGCTTTTAGATGTATGTACTATTGGTATATACACTCCAATGATCAGCTCTTAGCAGCCCATGTGAGTCACCTAACATATGTGGGAACCATCATTTGGCAACTAGCATGAAATATCTCATAAAATTACAAAAATATGAGTAATCATTCATGACTTATTTACATGAAAACAAAATTACATATCCTTTATATCTAATCCATACACCAACGACCAAAAACACCTACAAACACTTTTATTCTTCAATTTTCTTCATCTAATTGATCTCTCTCAAGTTCTATCTTCAAGTTCTAAGTGTTCTTCATAAATTCCAAAAGTTCTAGTTTCATAAAATCAAGAATACTTTCAAGTTTGCTAGCTCACTTCCAATCTTGTAAGGTGATCATCCAACCTCAAGAAATCTTTGTTTCTTACAGTAGGTTATCATTCTAATACAAGGTAATAATCATATTCAAACTTTGGTTCAATTTCTATAACTATAACAATCTTATTTCAAGTGATGATCTTACTTGAACTTGTTTTCGTGTCATGATTCTGCTTCAAGAACTTCGAGCCATCCAAGGATCCGTTGAAGCTAGATCTATTTTTCTCTTTTCCAGTAGGTTTATCCAAGGAACTTAAGGTAGTAATGATGTTCATAACATCATTCGATTCATACATATAAAGCTATCTTATTCGAAGGTTTAAACTTGTAATCACTAGAACATAGTTTAGTTAATTCTAAACTTGTTCGCAAACAAAAGTTAATCCTTCTAACTTGACTTTTAAAATCAACTAAACACATGTTCTATATCTATATGATATGCTAACTTAATGATTTAAAACCTGAAAACACGAAAAACACCGTAAAACCGGATTTACGCCGTCGTAGTAACACCGCGGGCTGTTTTGAGTTAGTTAATTAAAAACTATGATAAACTTTGATTTAAAAGTTGTTATTCTGAGAAAATGATTTTTATTATGAACATGAAACTATATCCAAAAATTATGGTTAAACTCAAAGTGGAAGTATGTTTTCTAAAATGGTCATCTAGACGTCGTTCTTTCGACTGAAATGACTACCTTTACAAAAATGACTTGTAACTTATTTCTCCGACTATAAACCTATACTTTTCTGTTTAGATTCATAAAATAGAGTTCAATATGAAACCATAGCAATTTTATTCACTCAAAACGGATTTAAAATGAAGAAGTTATGGGTAAAACAAGATTGGATAATTTTTCTCATTTTAGCTACGTGAAAATTGGTAACAAATCTATTCCAACCATAACTTAATCAACTTGTATTGTATATTATGTAATCTTGAGATACCATAGACACGTATACAATGTTTCGACCTATCATGTCGACACATCTATATATATTTCGGAACAACCATAGACACTCTATATGTGAATGTTGGAGTTAGCTATACAGGGTTGAGGTTGATTCCAAAATATATATAGTTTGAGTTGTGATCAATACTGAGATACGTATACACTGGGTCGTGGATTGATTCAAGATAATATTTATCGATTTATTTCTATACATCTAACTGTGGACAACTAGTTGTAGGTTACTAACGAGGACAGCTGACTTAATAAACTTAAAACATCAAAATATATTAAAAGTGTTGTAAATATATTTTAAACATACTTTGATATATATGTATATATTGTTATAGGTTCGTGAATCAACTGGTGGTCAAGTCTTACTTCCCGACGAAGTAAAAATCTGTGAAAGTGAGTTATAGTCCCACTTTTAAAATCTAATATTTTTGGGATGAGAATACATGCAGGTTTTATAAATGATTTACAAAATAGACACAAGTACGTGAAACTACATTCTATGGTTGAATTATCGAAATCGAATATGCCCCTTTTTATTAAGTCTGGTAATCTAAGAATTAGGGAACAGACACCCTAATTGACGCGAATCCTAAAGATAGATCTATTGGGCCTAACAAACCCCATCCAAAGTACCGGATGCTTTAGTACTTCGAAATTTATATCATATCCGAAGGGTGTCCCGGAATGATGGGGATATTCTTATATATGCATCTTGTTAATGTCGGTTACCAGGTGTTCACCATATGAATGATTTTTATCTCTATGTGTGGGATGTGTATTGAAATATGAAATCTTGTGGTCTATTGTTACGATTTGATATATATAGGTTAAACCTATAACTCACCAACATTTTTATTGACGTTTAAAGCATGTTTATTCTCAGGTGAATATTGAGAGCTTCCGCTGTTGCATACTAAAATAAGGACAAGATTTGGAGTCCATGTTTGTATGATATTGTATAAAAACTGCATTCAAGAAACTGATTTCGATGTAACATATTTGTATTGTAAACCATTATGTAATGGTCGTGTGTAAACAGGATATTTTAGATTATCATTATTTGATAATCTACGTAAAGCTTTTTAAACCTTTATTTATGAAATAAAGGTTATGGTTTGTTTTAAAATGAATGCAGTCTTTGAAAAACGTCTCATATAGAGGTCAAAACCTCGCAACGAAATCAATTAATATGGAACGTTTTTAATCAATAAGAACGGGACATTTCAAAAATCATAGTTAAACTCAAAGTGGAAGTATGTTTTTCAAAATGGTCATCAAGACGTCGTTCTTTCGACTGAAATGACTACCTCTTACAAAAACGACTTGTAACTTATATTTCCGACTATAAACCTATACTTTTTCTATTTAGATTCATAAAATAGAGTTCAATATAAAACCATAGCAATTTGATTCACTCAAAACCGATTTAAAACGAAGAAGTTATGGGTAAAACAAGATTGGATATATTTTTTTGATTGTTGTAGCTACGGGAAATATTGTAACAATTCTACAAATCATATCCTAGCTAACTCATATTGAATTACATGTATTCTAATATATTATGTAATCTTGGGATACCATAGACACGTATGCAAATGTTTTGACATCATATCGACCCATGTATATATATTATTTGGAACAACCATAGACACTCTATATGCAGTAATGTTGGAGTTAGCTATACAGGGTTGAGGTTGATTCCAAAAATATATATACTTTGAGTTGTGATCTAGCCCGAGACGTGTATACACTAGGTCGTGGATTGATTCGAGATAATATATATCAATTTATTTTCTGTACATCTAACTTTGGACAACTAGTTGTAGGTTACTAACGAGGACAGCTGACTTAATAAATTTAAAACATCAAAATGTATTAAAAATGTTGTAAATATATTTTGAACATACTTTGATTTATATGTACATATTTGTTATAGGTTCGTGAATCAACCAGTGGCCAAGTCTTACTTCCCGACAAAGTAAATCTGTAAAAGTGAGTTATAGTCCCACTTTTAAAATCTAATATTTTGGGATGAGAATACATGCAGTTTTATAAATGTTTTACGAAATAGACACAAGTAATTGAAACTACATTATATGGGTGAATGATCGAAGTCGAATATGCCCCTTTTGCTTGGTAACCTAAGAATTAGTAAACCGATCTACTAATTGACGCGAATCCTAAAGATAGATCTATTGGGCCTAACGAACCCCATCCAAAGTACCGGATGCTTTAGTACTTCGAATTCGTTTATATCATGTCTGAAGGATTTCCCGGAATGATAAGGGATATTCTTATATGCATCTTGTTAATGTCGGTTACCAAGTGTTCACCATATGAATGAATTTTATCTCTATGTATGGGATGTATATTGAAATATGAAATCTTGTGGTCTATTATTTTGATTTGATAATATATAGGTTAAACCTATAACTCACCAACATTTTTGTTGACATTTTAAGCATGTTTATTTTCAGGTGATTATTAAGAGCTTCCGCTGTTGCATACTAAAATAAGGACAAGATTTGGAGTCCATGCTTGTAAGATATTATGTAAAAACTGCATTCAAGAAACTTATTTTTGATGTAATATATTCTTATTGTAAACCATTATGTAATGGTCGTGTGTAAACGGTATATTTTAGATTATCATTATTTGATAATCTACTTAATGCTTTTTAAACCTTTATCGATAAAATAAAGGTTATGGTTGTTTTAAAAATGAATGTAGTCTTTGAAAAACGTCTCATATAGAGGTCAAAACCTCGCGACGAAATCAATTAATATGGAACGTTTATAATCAATATGAATGGGATATTTCAGTTGGAATCAGAGCGTTGGTCTTAGAGAATCAGAAAATTGCATTAGTGTATCTTACCGAGTTTGTTAGGATGCATTAGTGAGTCTAGACTTCGACCGTGTTTTTCTTAAAAAACGATTGCTTAACATTTTTTTTGTTGGAAACTATATATTATTAACATGTAAATATTATGTGATATATTAATCTCTTAACGTGTTTGATATTGTGTGATAGATGTCTACCTCTAGTACAAATCCCATTGATTCACCTAATAATAATGAAGAGTCGAATAGATTTTGGGAAGATTCACAAATTCCCGAAGAAGAACCGGAAGAGGAGGAACCGGAAGAGGAGGAACTGGAAGAAGAGGAACCAGAAGAGGAGGAATCGGAAGAGGAGGAACCAGAAGAAGAAGAGGTTCCGGAGGAAGAAATATTGATACCTATAGTAAATCGATTAAATAAAAGAAAATCCTCAACCAACGGAACAAAGTTAATAATGGTCAATGGTGTTTCCGTAGAGGAAGCAAAATATTGGGAAGATTACCAATTTTCTGATGAATCGGATCCCGATGAGGATTCCGATGATGTTATAGAAATTACCTCGACCCAATTTAATAAAGCGAAAGAAAATAATAAGGGAAAAGGTATAAAAATAGAGAAACCCAATTCCAACCCCGATGAACTTTATATGTATCGGCAACATCCGTATTTCCTAAAATGTAACAATGACCCGGGAACCTCTAAACCACCAGGTTTCTCTAAACCATTGTGGAAAACGACGGCTTGTATTATAGGAACACCATATATTCCTATAAAATTAGGAAAACGAACCAAGTCCGAAGAAGAAGAAACTAGTGATTCAGATTAGAGGGTTGTAATCATGTTGTATATTATATGTATTGTAGTGTGCTTGTACTTTTATGTTCTATAAAAAAAATTTGCTTTTATTGTTTGTTAATTATCTTTTACGAATCTAATCCTTGTCTATTTTACAGTATAAAAACAAAATGGACGTTAAGGGTAGACAACCGAATATTTTAGAAGACCTACCAGAGGATATGATTGAGGAAATCTTGTCTAGAGTTGGTCAGAATTCATCAGCACATTTAGTTATGGCGAAATTAACTTGTCAAACATTTAAAACGCTTTCCATAAATGCCTTAGTTTATAAAAGGCTTTCCTTTTATAGATGGGGTATATCACATTGGGGAGACTGTAAGTTACATCGTGTTTTCTTTAAAGCATTAAATGCAGGGAACCCAAATGCAATTTTACACTACGGGTTAAGAACCTATTTTGACTCAACATATCCCAACATAGGATTTCGTGAATTAGAAAGAGCTTCTAACATGCAACATAAAGAAGCATGGTATGCTTACGGGTTAATGATTTTCGCTTCTTACCAAAGTGAGAAAAAGAACATCGGACTGTAGCTTTTAAATAAGACCTTCCCACCAGTGACAGATTCCGTAGTTGGGGTGAGAAAAAAGGTTTTTAGATTGTTACGGGGCTGCTGGGCATTACGAAACTCTCGTCCTTTTGACAACATTACAACATGCTGCCTAGCCAATGGTCATAACGGTTACTTTCCACAAAACCAAGGATGGGAAGTCGTCTTAGTAAAACCAGAATGCATGACTTATTTCTGGACTTATGAATTACGTATCTTTATTTCTTTTGCTAAACAACTTACGTATTAACTAGATTTATCTTCAAAAATGTCCTGTATCAAAGTGTACTATATTTCATGTTATATGTAATATAGCGAAGTTGTAAGTTTGAAGAATATTTGTATGTGATATATTATTATAATCAGTTTTTCATATGGAATTGTAGTAGTTGAATTGTATATTAGCTACTAAGTATGAACTTAACGGGTAGGTAGTACCCGAATTTAAACTTATAAAACGCTAATATGAAGAAAAAGCTTTTATAAATGAGTTCATATTATGCTACGAAATACTATGGACTACTCTTAATATTCTGTATGATTAACTCGATTCAGTTGGCTATTTTGAAGGAAATGGCACCGACTACTCGACACACCATGAATAAGAGCGAAGAGGAATTTCGTACCTTTCTTGCTACAAACATAGTCGCAGTACAGGCTGCGCTACATACCAACAATAACTCTGAATCTAGAAATGCAGCTAACGGCGCAAGAAATCGTGTATGTTGCTCCTACAAAGAATTCACTGCCTGAAAACCTTTGGAATTTGATGGAACTTGTGATGACCCGGGAATTTCCGACCAAATTTAAACTTTAATCTTTATATGATTCCGACACGATAAGCAAAATCTGTAATGTTGAGTCTCGAAAAGCTTGAAACTATATTCATGTAATCAATTACCCTTTGACTATTTCCGACGATTCACGAACTATTGTGGGTAAATAAATATGTATATATATATATATATATATATATATATATATATATATATATATATATATATATATATATATATATATATATATATATATATATATATATATATATATATATATATATAATTGTATATATTAAATTGGATTAATAAAATACAAAATAATAATTCGAATTGAAAATGTAAAGTAAAATACAAAATGACTAATGTATATATTAAAATGAATTTAGATATATACATATATGACTTTTATACATAATTAATATTATATATAAACATTAAATATTCAAATATGTTATTATAGAAAATAAGTATTACAAAAATATTAAGGTTAGTATATTAAATTTTATTACAAGTTAAATCATAACTGTTATATTAACATTACTTTCAATATTATTATTATTATTAATTATTAATATTAATTAATTTCAAGAACAAAGACATCTAACAGAAATCGATTGTATCCCTTTCAACTTTAATCTTTTACTGTTTTAAATTGATTCTTCAATATTTGGGTTAGTACAAATCATGAAATTAAAATCAAGTTAAAATCCAAAATTAGTTTAGGGTCGTTATCATTTTCTTGTTTTTATTATTTTTTTTCTTTCTTTATTCTCTGAATTAATTCTTCTGCTCATATTTTTTTTCTACAATCAAATTCCATATACCAGGTGACCTATTCCAGTGTTAGTATAATTCATTCCATCTCATATTCTCAATTATCACCAATTCCTTTGTTCTCCTTTATCACCACTTCTATCAAAAACAAACTTCATTTAACTCACAAGCTGCAATGGGTTCTAGGTCTCCACAAAGTGGGATTATTGCTACAATTACCTTCTGCCTTCCATCTCTATCTCCTTCAATTTCCATATCACTACCATCACACATCCACCTTTCATCATCCCTACACGAACTCTACAGCTACTATTGTGTATCTGTTTTCTTTTCTGTATCAAACGAGCACAACACCCTTAAACTACAACTCAGCTACAGCAACTGCTATCTTTAATTCTGTTTTGATTTCTATTTTAAAAGAAGAAATAGAAGGAGATTCTATAACTGCTGCACTCGTATTACATTTTTTTTTTTCGAGATCATCTCAAAATCAAAACCTACTTATATTCTTTTCTATCGATCAACAAAACAGCCACATCACCAGGGATCACTGACTATTGCTGCTTCTGTTTTGTCTCTGTTAATGCAAACAACCACATACAAACACTCGAGTTTATGATACTTTTTGTCTCTTGATTGATTACAACACAAACTCACCAGCGAGTTACCATTGCCACCACAACCCAGGAAGACCCATGTAATTCGCTACCGTTATTTGATTCTCTATTTCTTCGATCAATCCAACACCCACAACTCGGCCACCTTCTATCATCAATCTAACACCGCACAACCTCCTTAAATATTATCATAATTTTTTTTTTCTTTTACCAATCATCATCAACAACGAATATTAATTCTACTTGCTACTGTGACAAGTCGACATATATATACAAGTTGTGTTGTGGAGCAAAGCCAAACCATATCATCATCGAGAACCACCATGATTCTCCACCACTAGTCCACCATCAAGACCCATTTAAGTCTATGATTATTGATAATGCTAAAAACGAACATATATTTCATAGCATTATTCCTCAAGAAAGACAAGCTTTTAGTTGCAATTGTTCTATTTACAAGTGATATTCGTTTAAATAATAAAAGGTGAAGACAAAAGACAGATTCGACGAATTGAAGACGCAAACGACCAAAAAGCTCAAAAGTACAAAATACAATCAAAGAGGTTCCAATTATTGATAAAAAAACGTCTCGAAATTACAAGAGTACAAGATTCAAAACGCAAAGTACAAGATATTAAATTATACGCAAGGACGTTCGAAAATCCGGAACCGGGACCAGAGTCAACTCTCAACGCTCGACGCAACGGACTAAAAATTACAAGTCAACTATGCACATAAATATAATATAATATTTAAATAATTCTTATAATTATTTAATATATTATACTTATTTATAAAATCGTCGGTAAACAAAGAGCCAAGCTCGTGTGAGCTGTAAAAGCAAACTCCGCGACTCGCGGAGTTTGAAGGCCAAAAGGGCCGCGAGTCGCGGAGCCCCAAGTTTTGAAAATCCCTATAAAAGCAAACGAATTCTGATCGCAAAAATTACAAGATATCCATCCATCTCTCTATCTATATCGTAAAATATATATATATATATTTATAATTTATATTTTAATTTTAATTATAATTCTAATAATAAGGGTATGTTAGCGAATGTTGTAAGGGTGTAAGTCGAAATTCTGTCCGTGTAACGCTACGCTATTTTTAATCATTGTAAGTTATGTTCAACCTTTTTACATTAATGTCTCGTAGCTAAGTTATTATTATGCTTATTTAAACCGAAGTAATCATGATGTTGGGCTAATTACTAAAAATTGGGTAATTGGGCTTTGTACCATAATTGGGGTTTGGATAAAAGAACGACACTTGTGGAAATTAGACTATGGGCTATTAATGGGTTTTATATTAACTAAACAATACCTTGTTAATTTAATATACAAACTTATAATTCAACGTATTTATATATAACCACATACGCTTAATCGGACACGATGGGCGGGATATTTATAAGTACAAATTATTGTTCATTTGACCGGACACGGGGATGGATTAATAGTCAATGGACTCATTAAAACAGGGGTGGATTACATTCAAGGGTAATTGGTGTAATTGTTAACAAAGTAGTAAAACCTTGGTTTACACGCAGTCGATAACCTGGTGTATTCATTAAACAAAGTATTAAAACCTTGTTACAATTCGAATCCCCAATTAGTTGGAATATTTGACTTCGGGAATAAGAATAATTTGACGAAGGCTTTCGCTCTTTATATTTATGACTGATGGACTATTATGGACAAATCCGTATGGACATATTAAATAATCCAGGACAAAGGACAATTAACCCATGGGCATAAAACTAAAATCAACACGTCAAACATCATGATTACGGAAGTTTAAATAAGCATAATTCTTTTATTTCATATTTAATTTCCTTTATTTTATATTTAATTGCACTTCTAATTATCGCATTTTTATTGTTATTGTATTTAATTGCACTTTTAATTATCGTACTTTTTAATTATCGCAAGTTCATTTTATGCTTTAATTTAAGTCTTGTATTTATTTTTAATACTTTACATTTGGTTTTAACTGCGACTAAAGTTTTAAAATCGACAAACCGGTCATTAAATGGTAAACCCCCCCCCTTTATAATAATAATATTACTTGTATATATATTTGTATTTTTATAAAAGTAGACTAATATAGCGTTAAGCTTTGTTTAAAGATTTCCCTGTGGAACGAACCGGACTTACTAAAAACTACACTACTGTACGATTAGGTACACTGCCTATAAGTGTTGTAGCAAGGTTTAAGTATATCCATTCTCTAAATAAATAAATATCTTGTATAAAAATGTATCGTATTTAATAGTATTTCCTGCTAAAATTAATAACTATTTTATACCACTCTGCTAAAACATCAAGTATTTTTGGCGCCGCTGCCGGGGAATCTCTTAAAAGCCGGAAGCGCAACGCTAATATAATAAATAAAAAAAAAAATTTAGTTTACTTTTATTAAAATTCGTTTTTATAAAAATACGTTTTAAAAATTTGAAAATATAAAAAGAAAAACAAAAATATAAATATTTTTAGGACTTTGATAAATATTTAAGTTTTATAAAGTTTCTTTAGTTTGTAAAAATATAAGTTTTATTTAATTTAATTTATAAATATATTTTATAAATATAAAAACTGAAAAAAAAAATCTAGTTTTACGATTTTTATTTATAAAATTATAAAGTAATTCTATTTTTATTTTAGTATTTAAATATAAGTTTTTATTATATATAACTTTTAGATTATAAAACAGAAAATTATAAAACATAAAAAAAAAGAGAAAAACGCGTCGAATTTTAAACCTGTCAGTTGAATTTTGGAACCCCGCGACTCGCGGGGTTTGCTGCATCGATTACCGCAACTCGCGGAGTGACTCTGACACCGACAGAAACCCTAATTCATAATTAATTGCGGGTAATTATTAATTATTATAATTATAAACCCTAATTATCTATTATTATTATAATTAAGTTTTATTTTAAAGTTTCTTTTTATTTAATTTGTTTTATTTAGTATTAATTAGTTTAATTAATTTGTAAAATTAGTAGTTTTAATAAATAAATAATATAAAAATAATATTTTTATAAAAATTGTACTTTTTACAACTTTTTGTATATTTTTATATTTTGTCCCTTTTTAATCGTTTTAGCGTAACTTTTGTATTTTTCACTCATATTTAGTTTTAAACTTAGTTTTTGCAATAGTTATTTTTACCTCTAGATTTTTAGGCTTTGCCGTAAAATCCCTTAAGTGCTTTTTCTTTAGACTAAGATTTAAGTGCTTCAGAATTTTGCGACGCCTTTTTAAGTTTTAGTTTCTTTTTAAGTTATTTTCATTTGGGATATAGTTTTTCCTGTAAGCTTTAATATTTTTATACGACTTTTACCTATGTATCAATTATCATTCCAATTAGTAATCTCAATTTGCGATTATAATTTTAAGTTAGTTATAGTAATAAGGTTAGGTTAGTCAAAGTATTTTTAAGTTTTATAAGTTCCTTTTATTTTTCCGTCACCTTTTATTTTTCAACCATTTTTCTTTTTCGACGAACTCTTTTTCTTTCTTATTTCTCGCTATTCTAGTTTTAGGACATAGATTTTTATTCTACTTCTTATCTAAATTTCTTAAAATTACGGAAATTTATTTTAAGTGGTTAAATTGATAGACATCAAAATTTTCTGGTTCGTAGTAATAGTTGAATTTGTAAGTGGACCGGGTTATTGGAGCCAAACAGTCCTCAATTATATTGAGACCAAACGAATCCTGCCACTCTGCTGCATCTTTTGGCTATTCGAAACGTGGGCAAAATCAGAAAAGTCTATTGATTGGATAACTTATTATAATTTTTCTTTCCTTTTAAAAACTAATAGGATATTCAGTGAATGCACCGAGCAAGACGTTCACCACCTTTTGTACGTTCACCGCCTGTAACTAGATCAAGACATTTAGCAAATATTACTGCAGTTGATTTTTCTTTAGAATCATCATCCAGTCGACCAAGTACTTCAGTTCAAATTTCCGATAATCCATTTTTTGAACCCGACCTCACAATTGAGAATCCGGAGAATATTCAGGAACGATTCGTAGATCCTGAACCACTAAACTTTCCTCTGGAACCACCAATCATTCAAACAGAGATTGTTGAGGAACGAACCATTAAATCAGAATCCTCTAGTGATTCCGATTCAACAAATTCAATTATGGAGAATCTGGAACCTTTAAGTATGGAAGACCGAATGAGAGCTAAACGCACTGGCCAAGGTCACGCAATTACTCATCCAGACATTAATGCGCCAGATTATGAAATCAAAGGACAAATTCTACACATGGTGACTAATCAATGCCAATTTAGTGGTGCGCCGAAGGAAGATCCAAATGAACATCTACGTACCTTTAATAGGATCTGCACACTATTTAAAATCCGAGAAGTGGAGGATGAACAGATATATCTCATGTTATTTCCCTGGACTTTAAAGGGAGAAGCCAAAGATTGGTTGGAATCGTTACCTGAAGGGGCAATTGATACATGGGACGTTTTAGTTGAAAAATTTCTTAAACAATTCTTTCCTGCATCTAAAGCCGTAAGACTTCAAGCAGAAATTGTTACGTTCACACAGAAACCGAATGAAACTCTATATGAGGCGTGGATAAGATATGGAAAGTTATTAAGAGGATGTCCGCAACATGGTTTAGACACCTGTCAAATAGTACAAATATTCTACCAAGGATGCGACATCACTACAAGGAACGACATAGATATAGCAGCTGGTGGTTCTATTATGAAGAAAACCGAAACTGATGCTTACAAAATTATTGATAACACTGCTTCCCACTCACACGAGTGGCACCAAGAAAAAGATATCGTTAGATCATCTAAAGCAGCTAGAGCCGATTCTAGCCATGACTTAGATTCCATTTCCGCAAAGATAGATGCTGTGGAGAGACGAATGGAAAAGATGACTAAAGATATTCACTCAATACGAATTAGTTGTGAGCAGTGTGGAGGACCGCATTTGACAAAAGATTGTCTCAGTATTGAATTAACAATGGAACAAAGAGAGAATATTTCATACATAAACCCAAGGCCTGGAAATAATTATCAGAATAATTATCAACCGCCAAGACCTATTTACAATCAAAACCAGAATTATAACAGAAATATTCCATACAACAACCAACAAGGTCCTAGCAATCAACAAGTATCCAATAATACTTACAACCAGCAAAGACCTAATTTTCAAAACAAACCACCACAACAAACCGATGATAAAAAGCCGAATTTAGAAGATATGATGATGAAGCTAGTTAAAACTCAAACGCAGTTTTTCACATCTCAGAAACAAACCAATGAACAAAATGCTCAAGCATTTAGAAATCAACAAGCTTCTATTCAAAATTTGGAACAAGAAGTAAGTAACCTAGCAAGGTTAATAGGTGAAAGAAAACCGGGAAGTCTACCTAGTGATACAAATGCTAACCCCCGGAATGAAACAGCTAAAGCCATTACCACAAGAAGTGGTACAACACTTAAACCACCTGAAATACCTGTAACTTCTGATGAAGCTATTCCTACTCCACAAGAACCACAACCTGATCAAGATAAGGAAAAAGAACCGATAGTTGAAAAGGTTAATGAAGATAACACAGCTAAGGATAAACCTTATGTTAAACCATACCAACCACTACTTCCTTATTCGAGTAAAATGAAGAAAGAGAAACTTGAAGCCGAGCAATCCAAATTCTTGGATATGTTTAAACAGATAAATGTAAATCTTCCTTTCATTGATGTGATTTCAGGAATGCCTAGATATGCTAAATTCTTGAAAGATCTAATCTCAAATAGAAAGAAAATGGAAGAATTCTCGGCTGTTACTATGAATACTAATTGTTCAGCAGTGCTGTTGAATAAGATACCAGAAAAACTATCTGATCCAGGAAGTTTCACAATTCCATGTTTTCTGGGTAGTCTTAGTTCAATAGAAGCATTGGCAGACTTAGGTGCTAGTATAAATCTAATGCCGTATTCACTATACACTAAACTAGACCTTGGAGAATTGAAACCAACAAGAATAAGCATACAACTAGCCGATAGATCAATAAAATATCCTAGAGGGATAATGGAGAACATGCTAGTTAAAGTTGGTACTTTAGTATTTCCAGTAGATTTTGTTGTTCTGGACATGGAAGAAGATTCTCAAGTTCCTCTCATATTAGGAAGACCATTCTTAAACACGGCTAAAGCAATGATAGACGTGTTCGGTAAGAAACTGACCCTAAGTATAGAGGATGAGAGTGTTACCTTTTCAGTTGATAGAGCAATGCAACAACCGCAATCTGCAGATGATACATGTTATTATATTCAAACCATAGATGCACATGCAGAATTATTAGAAGAATTTCCAGAATTACAAGGAACAGGAGAATGTTCTTTAGGAGAAGGTAATGAACAAATTGATGAAGCTGAAATGTTAGCTACACTTATAGCTAATGGATATGAACCAACAACAGAAGAAATTCAAATGCTAAAAGAAGAAGACAGATATCGATATAAATCATCGATAGAAGAACCTCCGAAATTAGAGTTAAAGCCACTTCCAAACCATTTGGAATACGCTTATTTACATGGTGAATCTGAATTACCTGTAATAATATCGTCTTCTCTTACTGAAAATGAGAAATCACAACTCATTTCTGTGTTGAAAGCTCATAAACCAGCCATTGCATGGAAGATTCATGATATTAAAGGAATAAGTCCTTCGTATTGCACACATAAAATCCTTATGGAAGAAGGTCATAAAACGTATGTGCAACGCCAACGAAGACTAAATCCAAATATGCAAGATGTAGTTAAAAAAGAGATTATTAAACTGCTAGATGCAGGTTTGATATATCCAATTTCTGATAGTCCATGGGTAAGCCCAGTTCAATGCGTGCCTAAGAAGGGTGGCATGACTGTCATTACAAATGAGAAAAATGAGCTTATTCCTACTAGGACTGTAACAGGATGGCATGTATGTATTGATTATAGAAAATTAAATGACGCCACCAGAAAAGATCACTTTCCCTTACCTTTCATAGATCAAATGTTGGAAAGATTAGCCGGAAATAGTTATTATTGTTTTTTAGATGGATTTTCCGGATATTTTCAAATTCCAATAGCACCCGAAGATCAAGAGAAAACCACATTCACGTGCCCTTATGGTACTTTTGCTTACAAACGCATGCCATTTGGACTTTGCAACGCCCCTGCAACCTTTCAAAGGTGTATGATGGCGATTTTTCACGACATGATAGAAGAATGCATGGAAGTATTCATGGATGACTTTTCAGTCTTCGGTGATACATTTGAATCATGTCTAGTTAATCTGGAACGAATGCTTATTAGATGCGAACAATCAAATCTAGTACTTAATTGGGAGAAATGCCATTTCATGGTTAAAGAAGGCATCGTTCTTGGACATAAAATTTCAAAAGAAGGAATTGAAGTGGATAGAGCTAAAGTAGATATAATTGCTAAACTTCCACATCCCACCAATGTTAGAGGAGTTAGGAGTTTTCTAGGGCATGCCGGTTTTTACCGACGTTTCATAAAAGATTTTTCAAAAATTGCCACTCCTATGAATAAACTCCTAGAAAAAGATGCTCCATTCATCTTTTCAGATGAGTGTATCAAATCTTTTAATATTCTTAAAGAGAAACTCACTAATGCGCCGATCATGATAACACCAAATTGGAATCTACCATTTGAACTAATGTGCGATGCAAGTGATTTTGCAATGGAAGCCGTTTTAGGACAAAGGATTGAAAAACGATTTCAACCTATATATTATGCTAGTAAGACGTTACAAGGAGCACAAACAAACTATACAACTACTGAAAAAGAACTCCTTGCTATTGTCTTTGCTTTTGACAAATTTCGATCATATCTCGTTCTAGCAAAAACGGTGGTCTATACCGACCATTCTGCTCTTAGATACCTATTTTCGAAACAAGATGCTAAACCAAGATTAATCCGTTGGATCTTACTCTTACAAGAGTTTGATATTGAAATCCGAGATAAAAGAGGAGCAGAAAATCTCGCCGCTGATCATCTTTCTCGTCTTGAAAATCCCGAATTAGAAGTTCTAAATGAATCGGCCATACAAGACAACTTTCCTGATGAATATCTATTGAAGATAGATTATAAAGAAATTCCATAGTTTGCAGACTATGCAAACTACTTAGTTTGTGGATTCCTTGAAAAAGGATTATCGTACCAAAGATGAAAGAAATTCTTCAGTGATATAAAACACTATTTTTGGGAAGATCCACATCTGTTTAAAAGTTGTCCTGATGGAATAATACGCCGATGTGTATTTAGAGATGAAGCTAGTAAAATATTAAACCATTGTCACACAGGACCAACAGGAGGGCATTATGGGCCTCAACTAACAGCAAGAAAAGTTTATGATGCTGGATTCTATTGGCCTACAATTTACAAAGACGCACACCTTCTTTGTAAATCCTGTGATGCTTGTCAAAGGGCCGGAAAAATAAGTCAACGTGATGAAATGCCACAAAATGTCATCCAAGTATGTGAAGTATTTGACATTTGGGGTATTGACTTTATGGGTCCATTTCCAAAATATCATAATAATCTATATATACTCGTAGCCATTGATTATGTATCTAAATGGGCGGAAGCACAAGCTCTCCTAACTAACGATGCACGAGTTGTAGTCAACTTTTTAAAACGTCTTTTTGCAAGGTTTGGAACACCGAAAGCTTTAATAAGTGATCGGGGTACTCATTTCTGTAATAATAAACTTGAGAAATTTCTTAAAAGATATGGAGTAACTCATAAAATCTCCACCGCATATCATCCACAAACAAGTGGACAAGTTGAAAATACCAACCGAGCTTTAAAACGTATTCTAGAGAAAACCGTAGGATCAAATCCGAAGGAATGGTCCATTAAATTGGAGGATGCACTCTGGGCTTTTAGAACAGCCTACAAAACTCCAATTGGAACCACACCTTTTAGACTTGTTTATGGAAAAGCATGTCATCTTCCAGTAGAAATTGAACACAAAGCATTTTGGGCTTTGAAGACATGTAATCTTGATTTACATGAAGCTGGACGTCTACGATTAAGTCAACTAAACGAATTAGAAGAATTAAGACATAAAGCATACGAAAATTCGTTAATCTATAAAGAAAGAACGAAGAAATGGCATGATAAAAGAATCAGAAGTTCAAAAGAATTTAAGGAAGGAGACAGAGTTCTTCTTTTCAATTCACGATTCAAGCTATTCCCTGGAAAATTGAAATCAAGATGGTCTGGACCATTCATAGTCAAAAGAGTTTTTCCATACGGAACGATAGAATTAATAAATTCAAAAGGGATTGAATTTAAAGTTAATGGTCACAGAGTTAAACATTACATACATGGTCCGATGAAAGTCGACAACGAAGTTAATCACAATTTCGACACCACAGCTAACTAAGTGTGGGGAGAATCAAGTCTTTAAAGGATAATATGTATTTCTGTTAGAGTTAGATTATCTGTTTTCGTGTAGTTCTCGAAAATGGAACCCGAATGGTCTTTCCCTAGCAGACCCTAAAGAACTAGTCTTCTCCCCCCATTCTGAATTTTTATTTTTTTTAGGTTTTTACAAAATGAAGACTGCCTGTGAACTAAACCATGGTCTAATGCTACACGCTTTGATCACTAAACGTAATAATGACACACTTCCGAGTAAAATAGTATCAGTAATCAGAGAAAGAATGGACGGAGTTAGAAAAGAATCCAGATGCGAAGATAATAAGTTACAATTTGGTAAAGGAAAATCAAAATCCGCAGCGAAAAGAAGAGCACGACACCTAGAAAGATGTCACAAATGCGGAAAATGGTCACGTGGAGGTAAATGTTCAAATAATCAAACCTATTCAAACACCGAATTTGTTACTTTATGCAGAGACGGACCGTTCATATGTTTAGAAGAAAAGACACTGAATGCTTGAGGTTACGCCTATGTAGCCATGGAAAACCAATTAAACCGACTATCTTATGAATGGGATAGATCATATAACTAAGAAATCTATTTCACAGGTATGTTTGTACAGTTTTTTTTTTTATTTTTTTTTTTTTAACCTTTTGATAATAAACGCTAATTTGTTCACTAAAAAGTATTAAATTGGTATTGAATAAAATTAGGTTTGGCGACCGAAATTATTGATATCATTCAAAAATTTATTACATCACTGCGAAATTTAACGTTTATTCTTAAGGTATAAATATCTTTAATTAATCAACCAAAAATATTTCAAAAATTCGTCATGAGTTAAATTAGGTCTTGGAACCGAAATTACTTTACCGAAAAGAGGGGCGCATATTTCTGATAATATTTGATTGATTAAAGTGGGATAAAAAGCCAAAAAGATTTTTAATTTTATTTTTACCATGTTTTTAAAATTAATATATAAATCTTAAATTAATATTGTAAACTTTGTAAAAACAATATTTTTAAAATTGTAAATATTTGAAAAATTAAAATAAGTTTGGTGTGAATTTATAATATGAATTTTTAATTTTTAAAATATGAATTTTTAATTTTATGCATTTTAAATTGTAAGTTTAGTGTGAATTTTTAATATTAATTTTGAATTTTATAATTAAATTGTGTGAATTTAAAAACAAAAATTTACTTTATCTCATTAAGTTAAAAATATGATTTTTAAAATTCGTCGTAAGTTGAAGACTAGGTCTTTGAACCGAAATTGCTTTACCCAAGGGAGGGACGAGAATTTTTATTATCATTATTTTTAATCTTATTGAATTAAAGTATGCCAAAAACATTAAAAAAAACCCAAAAATCTTAGCTTTTAAAACAATCGCTACAAAAAGACAAATTTTAAAATTTTGTCGAGGGACAGACTAGGACATCGATCCGAAACGACCTCGTCCTCAATAATAAGGGAAACAAAATTTTAAAAAATTATTTACTTAATTGTTTTATAAGTTAATGATAATTTAAAAAAAAAAAAAAAAAGAGAGCACACTCCGCGACTCGCGGAGTTTGAAGGGTCCAAACACCGCGAGTCGCGGGAGGACCGAAATACAGAAAAAATAAAAAGAGCTGCAACTGATCAGTCCACACCTCAAACCAAAAAAATACTGCGAACATATACGCGAAAAAACCCCAAAAACACCCCCAAAATCACAATTTTTAACCGTTAAGCACCAAATCTTTTACTAAAATCATGTTGAGAAGGATGCTATCAAGGAATTACTCAAGAAAAACGGTAAATTTCTACACCTAAACACCATTTAATCCGAAAATTAGTGTTCTTGAGCAATTTTTTCCCCAATTTGATTTTGATGCTTTTTAGTGTAATTATGCTTAAATTGATTATGTATTATGCTTTCATAACCTAGATTGATGCTGTTTAACATGATTAGAAGCCTTAAACTTCAAATTTTGAGTAATCTAGGGTTTGTGTTCTTGAGCAAATTTGGGGCTTTTTGATATAAACAGCGATTTTTGTCATGAATGGTTGCTAAATTAAGTAGTGTAACATGTCTAGGTAGTTAAATGATCCAAACTTTGAGCCTAAACATGATTTTGAGAATTAAAGTGGACTTTTTCAAGTCTAAAATTCATGAACTTGATTTTTGAGAGATAATGCCATTTGAAACTTGTTTAATTGCTAGTAATGATTATTTTGACATGTTATTTGAGTTGAATGCTTATGAACTTGGTGAACATTTTCGTATATGCTTATTTGAAAAAGTGTAGATTTGATAAAAATGTGAAAATGAGCTTAAGTTTGATATAAATTGATCATGTCATTGTAATTATTTTGATTGATGATTTTGCTGACACTAATGCATATTTGGATGCACAAAAATTGTGTTTGATGTGTTTTGCAGACTGAAAGGGGTGAATCTTCATCCCAAGCTCGCAATGCTCCTGCTGAGAATGCGGAACAACAGGAGGTGGATAACTACTACAAGCAAGATATACCTCACCCAGTCATGACATTTTCTGATATGCACTTGGAAGAGTTGCACCCGAACCTGAGATTTGACAGACTTTGGATAGATTATCCAAAATACCAAAGGGGTTTGCATACTCTTCATTCTAAAGTTGTTGAGGTACCGAGGGTCATAGAATGGGGACCCTTAGAAGCTGTAGAATTGGCCGGAACAATTAGGGAATTACTTGTACAGAGGTATGGTAATTCTACTTTTAATGACTGGGTACGTTTATTCACCATGCGTAGACCTGTATATAAAGTATGGTGTGAAGAATTGTTGTGTAGTATAGAGTTGAATGATCGGGTAGCTAGTTTAACCGATCGTTCTTTTATTAGATTTTTGTTAGGCGGTTCGATGCGCCACATGTCTTTGGTAAAAATTTAATCATTTTCACACAAATCACCCTCAATAATTTAAATTGTTACTGATTTCTTGCAAATGAGGGCATTGCAAGATCTTAAGTGTGGGAAGGGGTTAAATTCTTTCGGATTTTAAAATTTTTACTTTATACACTTGGTTACCATTAAAAATACTAGTAAAGCAGTAGTTGTATTAGAATCTAGTGCTCTCTGATAATAAAGAACAGCCCTAGTCTTATATACTAACTACCCAATTCTAGTAAAATTTTTCAAAATTTTCAAATTAATTGAACTCAAAATCATGTTTATACATATTTATGAACGATAAAACTAGGTTTTAACACCGAAATTATTGTTACCTCAAAAAGGACATAAATTGAGAAACAAACCAAAATGTTAAAATTCATTTAAAATGGAATAGAGGACGATAAAAAGGAAAATAAAAGCCAAGTGTGGGAATATTTACCAAGTTATCTTAAACATATGTCACATATATCTGTAACAAATAACTGAAAATACTTTTGCTTTGGACTAAACTAAACTGTTTTACCCGATGAAAGAAAAGAAGAGATGGATCTACACGATGAATCAATTCCATCATTAAAAGGAAGTAAAGTCTTCCGAAAAAGACACGCGCTTCTTGATTTAGGTCATGAAGTTGTCGTCCAGACCAGCTGTAGGTTGACGAAAAATCTAGAAAAGTCATCACTAAAATCAGCAGAAAATCCACGGACCTCGGCACTAAACAGGGTCGCCAAGTGGTCAGATTTATCCTAACCATGAGAAGGATTTATCTCGTACAATGGGGGGGCACCATGCAAATTAGCTTGATAAGACTAATGAATCAGATTCCCAGAAAGGATAATCTCCTTAAAAGATCAAAAATCAACTTTTAAGCCTGATATAACTCAATCCTTGAGATTGACCTTAAAGATGGAGAATTACAAACTCATGGAATTCAATGATATCTAAACTCGAGCTTGAACGAGAAAATATTTTGATCAAAATTATAAACCGATTTGTTTTCTGAAAACCCTATTTTCAATGCGTTCATTACCATTGAACGTAAAATCCTAGGAATTCACCTGGAATTCATTAGGTCACCTGAACTAAATCGGGTGTCAACCGTAAGAGCGGTGGTTGCATAGTGGTCAAAGACAAGACCTTGTGCCAAACCTAAAAATCATAAGGGTGAGCTTTACTATTGCTCCTACCAAGGATAGTAATTGCGTCCGACACGTTATAGACCATAATTAAAAGCATGTCAGGGGACATTGCCTTAACAGTTGCTTGTTCAACGCTTTCCTTTACAATCGGACGGTAGTTTACCGAAAGGTAATATACGGGACAAGTAAACTGGACGTGTTGCTTTCCAAATACAAGGTTAGCAAGTGGGTGACACAAAACCGCAAGTTTTGAGCTAAAATTTTTAAATCTGAAACCCACCAAACCCACAAAAATATTTTGCAAACACCGGTAAAGGGTTATTCCGGAAAACTTATCTAGGGTAAAAACTAGATTTAATTTTCAAAAGATCAAATGTTTTCATAAAGATCCAATTTCCTTAATGGATCTAAATTTTTATAGTCATGTGGGAATGTAAACCATATCGTTACTACCATTGTTTATACCGCCGTATAGAAATCACTGATGTACAAAGTGTGAAGAATAAAGAAGTGATTCTAGTATTTCAAGACGATATTGCTTGAGGACAAGCAACACTTAAGTGTGAGAATATTTGATAATGCTAAAAACGAACATATATTTCATAGCATTATTCCTCAAGAAAGACAAGCTTTTAGTTGCAATTGTTCTATTTACAAGTGATATTCGTTTAAATAATAAAAGGTGAAGACAAAAGACAGATTCGACGAATTGAAGACGCAAACGACCAAAAAGCTCAAAAGTACAAAATACAATCAAAGAGGTTCCAATTATTGATAAGAAACGTCTCAAAATTACAAGAGTACAAGATTCAAAACGCAAAGTACAAGATATTAAATTATACGCAAGGATGTTCGAAAATCCGGAACCGGGACCAGAGTCAACTCTCAACGCTCGACGCAACGGACTAAAAATTACAAGTCAACTATGCACATAAATATAATATAATATTTAAATAATTCTTATAATTATTTAATATATTATATTTATTTATAAAACCGTCGGTAAACAAAGAGCCAAGCTCGTGTGAGCTGTAAAAGCAAACTCCGCGACTCGCGGAGTTTGAAGGCCAAAAGGGCCGCGAGTCGCGGAGCCCCAAGTTTTGAAAATCCCTATAAAAGCAAACCAATTCTGATCGCAAAAATTACAAGATATCCATCCATCTCTCTATCTATATCGTAAAATATATATATATATATATTTATAATTTATATTTTAATTTTAATTATAATTCTAATAATAAGGGTATGTTAGCGAATGTTGTAAGGGTGTAAGTCGAAATTCTGTCCGTGTAACGCTACGCTATTTTTAATCATTGTAAGTTATGTTCAACCTTTTTACATTAATGTCTCGTAGCTAAGTTATTATTATGCTTATTTAATCCGAAGTAATCATGATGTTGGGCTAATTACTAAAAATTGGGTAATTGGGCTTTGTACCATAATTGGGGTTTGGATAAAAGAACGACACTTGTGGAAATTAGACTATGGGCTATTAATGGGTTTTATATTAACTAAACAATACCTTGTTAATTTAATATACAAACTTATAATTCGACGTATTTATATATAACCACATACGCTTAATCGGACACGATGGGCGGGATATTTATAAGTACGAATTATTGTTCATTTGACCGGACACGGGGATGGATTAATAGTCAATGGACTCATTAAAACAGGGGTGGATTACATTCAAGGGTAATTGGTGTAATTGTTAACAAAGTAGTAAAACCTTGGTTTACACGCAGTCGATAACCTGGTGTATTCATTAAACAAAGTATTAAAACCTTGTTACAATTCGAATCCCCAATTAGTTGGAATATTTGACTTCGGGAATAAGAATAATTTGACGAAGGCTTTCGCTCTTTATATTTATGACTGATGGACTATTATGGACAAATCCGTATGGACATATTAAATAATCCAGGACAAAGGACAATTAACCCATGGGCATAAAACTAAAATCAACACGTCAAACATCATGATTACGGAAGTTTAAATAAGCATAATTCTTTTATTTCATATTTAATTTCCTTTATTTTATATTTAATTGCACTTCTAATTATCGCATTTTTATTGTTATTGTATTTAATTGCACTTTTAATTATCGTACTTTTTAATTATCGCAAGTTCATTTTATGCTTTAATTTAAGTCTTGTATTTATTTTTAATACTTTACATTTGGTTTTAACTGCGACTAAAGTTTTAAAATCGACAAACCGGTCATTAAACGGTAAAAAACCCCCCCTTTATAATAATAATATTACTTATATATATATTTGTATTTTTATAAAAGTAGACTAATATAGCGTTAAGCTTTGTTTAAAGATTTCCCTGTGGAACGAACCGGACTTACTAAAAACTACACTACTGTACGATTAGGTACACTGCCTATAAGTGTTGTAGCAAGGTTTAAGTATATCCATTCTCTAAATAAATAAATATCTTGTGTAAAAATGTATCGTATTTAATAGTATTTCCTGCTAAAATTAATAACTATTTTATACCACTCTGCTAAAACATCAGTTATTGCTATAGTCCGTTCCCAAAACCATCACCATTAAAATCACCATTTGTTGCTGCTCGCTATCTTTTTACCTTCTTCCTGTCTCAGCTTGATTCGAAACCCAAACCACCATAAAATCACGACTATAATCAACCAAAACTATGGAACTTGCAACTGCTACTGCTATTTTCTTTCGCTGCTACTGCAGTATCTTTTCATTATTTTTTTTAAATGAAGATGGGAATGATGATGAGAATGAGGGAGACGATAGATGATAACAATGATATATGGTTAAATGATAAAGATAATGGATAAGTGATGATTAAAGTAACAAACGCATTTTACTTTTTGATCTTTTCTTGCGTTGTCTTTCCAATCGACAGGAAACCCTACGTGGGTTCTATTTAGATATGTTGGGCTTCGGTTTCAAGATTGGACCATAATATATATATTCTTTTCTAGTTGGGCTTATGAAGCTACTGCGGGCTGAAGTAAATTTGGGCCAGTTAATAGAGTGGGTGATGGGTTAAATAAAATGGGTATGGCCTTATAATCAGAAAAACGAGCTGGATAGAATGGTTGGGTGTGATGTCGTGCTAGCGGAGGGTCGCAGGATCGAATCTGGGCTGGGGCATTTGTTTTTTTTTTTGAAACACTTGTTACTTTATGGTAGTATTCATATTTTTATTATTACTATTATTATTATTAGTTATTGTTATTAATATAATTATTAATATCATGGTTATGATTAAATGATAAAAGATGATTAATTAAGTTGACATAATTTAAATGCTAATGGTAAAAATGATGAAAATGGAAATAAGTATAAGATAATATATAATCATGATAAATACTATAATTATGATTATTTTGGTATCATTATTATCATTATTATTATTATTATTATTATTATTATTATTATTATTATTATTATTATTATTATTATTATTATTATGATTACAAATATAAATATTATAGCTACAAATATTATTATGAAATTGATTAAGATTACAATTAAGTTACAATTTAATGAATTACTAATATTATTATTATCATTACTATAATACGACTTTTTATTATTTATATTTTATCAAATAAACAATAGTTATCTAAAAATATAATTAATACATATAAAATAACTATATTAATATTTTTATGATAAATATTAAGTATTTATTCAAGTATATAAACTAAATATAGTTAATTAAGTAATGAAACATAAAATTTATTAATATAAAAAGTATATCACTAATAATATACGAATTTGTTCGATTACCATTATATGTGTTAATATATATATATGAATAATATAGGTTCGTGAATCCAAGGTCAACCCTGCATTGTACAGTTGTTCAATGTTGTCATATGTATTTTTACTACAAAATACAGTATGGTGAGTTTCATTTGATTCCCTTTTTACTCTTTACATTTTTGGGACTGAGAATACATGCGCATTTATAAATGTTTGACGCAATAGACACAAGTACCTTAACCGCATTCTATGATAGAATTATCTGGGATTGGGAATGATTATTATGACACGCATTAGTCCCCGGTTTCCGTTAGAGCGTATGAGCTCCCGAGCCGGGTGGATGGTTTATTATATACGACATTTTGGCACCGGTTGTCCTATATTTTATAAACATGTGTTCAACCGTGGGGTGTAAAGACCGACACAGATGTTCTATATTTTGAAGGCACATGTATTCAGCCGTGGGGTGAAAGACCGGCACAGATGGTTACTATTATATTTTGAATCCTCACCAGGTGTTCTTCATATGAAAGATATTTTTTTGTGCAGTTGGAATTGGACTTCTGCATGTTTTATAATATTTAAAATCTTGTGGTCTATTAAAATGATGGAAATGAAATGATTACTATAAACTAATGAACTCACCAAACTTTTGGTTGACACTTGAAAGCATGTTTATTCTCGGGTATGAAAGAAACCTTCCGCTGTGCATTTGCTCATTTTAAAGACATTATTTGGAGTCGATCATCGCAATGGGACCAGATGTTGGTGACTTCATCCAGATGGATTAGGACGGGGTATGACATGTGGTATTAGAGCGGTGGTCTTAGCGAACCAGGTCTTGCATTAGAGTGTCTAACTAGTAGTTGTTTAGATGCATTAGTGAGTCTGGACTTCGACCGTGTCTGCATGTCAAAAGTTTTGCTTATCATTTCGTGTCAAAAATTACCTGCTTATCATTCTTAGTCTAGACACGTCTTACTGCAGCTAGTGCATGGATAGTGTATAGACAAAATTTATATCTTAGCGTATTTGTTACTATAGACTTTACCTGACAGCTTCCGTTGATTCCTCCGTAACTTATGGGATTTTAGTATTATATATGCATATGTAAATTATGTATTGCAGGGTACTAATCTACATCCTATAATCTATTTCTTATCGAAAATCCTTCATCTGATCGTACGAGATGAATCCCTCAAACAGTTCGAGTCCTTCAGATTTCGATAGTTATCCCGACAGCTATTCCGACACGGATGTTCACCTAAGCTCTGAAAGCAGCGTCACCAGAATAAATCAACCAATCAGCCATCCCCAATTCATCTGATGAGTTCGTAGGCTACTTAATCAATAGAGGCGAGAAGAATGTGATCCTTTTCATCAACCAAATTCATCTCTTGGCGGTGAACCTGAAGCACTTACCGGCGAATCTGTTCGAGATACTATTTTCTCACTCATTTCCCGAATATCTCGCCGCGATTATATTCTATCTAAAATTCTAAACCTTATTCATCCGTTCGTTCCGACCGACAATCATCTTGGAGTAATGGAAGAAGTCAACGAGCTTCTCACTCGATTAATAAATTTGGAGAATATGGTGCAAGATTTACCAGCTTCAGCAACATCATTGGCACCAACAGTACCATCAATAACAGCACCAGTACCATCAACAATCCATGCCTCAACATCACATTCTGTACCTCGAGTATAATCATCGTTCTACGAATCATTCTACATCAATTATCTTCGTTCGACATAGCGATTATGTAATCTCTAATGTTTTAGAGATTATATATATATTCTTGTTCTAACGGTAAAGCAAATGAGATTAATATCATATTAACTCATTAAATTCATGATTACATCTGAAGAAAATATATATGTATATATGTTTTCATAAAGATTGTAATTAAAAATTCTTTCGTACAAACTAATAATGGTGAAAATATTTTAACGGGTAGGTAATACCCGAGGAATATTTAGTTTTCACATTATTAAATTACACTGTACATTCTTCGAATCTGATTTAACAGTCATTTACTATCCTACTTACATCCACAGATATACGAATCCGTTCACCACAGAATAACCATTTTCATTCAATTTCATATTTGTATTTTGACTTATCAGAATTCAACAAGTGGCATAATGAAGAAAACATTTGACAAAATAAAATTTGTTAGAAACAGAAAAATTAACTATGAGAAATTTTGTTAAGAATCCACGCTAACAAAATCCTAGCTACCTGTTCCAAGCTAACTATGGACTAATCAACTGAGGACTACCAACAGTAGACAATTAAAATGAGTTAAAATATTGATTATAACATATGAAACTAAACAATTCTTCAAGTTTGCCACTTGATTTTCATCTTAAACCTCATTTGTATCTTGACGATTATAATCTGCATTCAAATCTTTCGTGATTCTTGAAAACACCTCAATCGGGAGGATGAATCAACCGCACTCCATCTACAGAAGAAAAGATTTACGAATATAGTTACGCACCTGAAAAATTCTCGAAACCTGTATAAATGGTTAACACATATCTGTGCTAGCTTCTTTGGTATTGTTATTTTCGAAAATAACAACGCAATTTCTTTTCAAATTAGCCAATTTTGTCACAGCTCCAGCAAACCAACTTTGACTTTTCATTCGAAACAACCTTATTATAACCTTGATATTTATGCGTGCTCTTTTATCGTTACCGGAGGACCTTTTATATTCCACCATATTACCATCAGCGTTTAATCATCTAAAAACACAATTCATTTGAAACCACCTCGGATTGACAATCGATGATTTAGATATGGTTGCATTAAATGCAGAGGAAACAGTAAAATTGTAGATGGCCTAAATGGCCAAGGGTTTGATGATAAAGAATGGAGTGTTGGGAACGCTCGATAGAAAATTTGGTATTGAAAAACGGATTGAGCTAACCGTGAAGGAGACCAAGGATAAATACAAGGACTAAACCCTATATTTAAAGAATCCAGGTAATTCTGGATCCGATGAAATCTTTAGAGAATATCTTGCTCTGAGGTCATGTTAAAATCTTGCGAAAAAAAATTTCTTCATCAACCTTCGAACTTAGAAATTCCAAAATATCATCATAAATATCTTCGATATTTCTGAAGATATTTTCATAGATATTCTTATCTAAACTCATTTGTCTCGCAGTAATATCTGCAAAATAAAAGAAACTGTGTTAGTTTCTAAATTCTGAAAAATTCGAATATGAATGTTTTTGAAGTAGTGTTGGAAATTGATGCATTAGTATAATATAATGACACTTGATCAACGTGATTATATTACAGTAATTCATGCTGAGTTTCTAATGAAACGTGATGATTCACAATGTGCCATTTACACGACTCTTACATTCTACTCAATCTCTAAACATATTAAGAACATATCTTCTTGATAATTCTATCTTTCCAGATATTCTGGTAATTTACCAAATCAAGATCGTGCCATTACAATTTCCGTCTTAGAACATTAACTATGTTCATTTCAAAATCCATACGAATCCTGGACCATTATTCGCTTGACTGGAAGTCGGGAAGAGGAGACAAAAGTATGGAACCCTTGAATATAAAAGAAAATATAAAGCTCGACAACAACACATAAATTACAAACCGTGCCTATCAATACGTATTGCCACGTAAAGGCACGGGAAAATTAATAACACTATAACCCCAATATAGTAGTAGAAGTAAATAAAATCCTCCGGTGGTAGATGAAAGAGAAGAATGACAGATATGAAAGTTAAGAGGATATCAAGGATCAGAATGGGATGAAGCATATTGACAAACGTCTTAAAGTATGAATTGAGAAGAAAGAATAGAAGGTGAGAGTTGTGGAAAATAAAGAAACGAAGAGGGTGGATTTATAGTGAAATATCCGACAGAGCAATCGAAACAGATTATCGCATTTAATCAAAGAAAATCATGATTTCCTTAATCGCCGAAGAACTAAATCTTATTACGAAGATTTTCTTTAAATCCCATGAATTTCGGAAATCAATCATAACTACGTCATCGATTAAAATGAATATACATTTACTCATCTCACTCTCTTGCGATAGCTTCACTTATACTCTTCGCGTAATCAAATTGTTTTATCTATATTACTCAATGATGATAAAACTCTATTTATCAGCTCATATTCATCATGAAAACATTATTATAGTTAGCCATGACGACCTCACTCAAATTTTAGGACGAAATTTCTTTAACGGGTAGGTATTGTGATGACCTGGGAATTTCTGACCAAATTTAAACTTTAATCTTTATATGATTCCGACACGATAAGCAAAATCTGTAATGTTGAGTCTCGAAAAGTTTGAAACAATATTCATGTAATCAATTACCCTTTGACTATTTCCGACGATTCACGAACTATTGTGTGTAAATAAATATGTAACTATATATATATAAAAATATAATTGTACATATTAAATTGGATTAATAAAATACAAAATAATAATTCGAATTGAAAATGTAAAGTAAAATACAAAATGATTAATGTATATATTAAAATGAATTTAGATATATACATATATGACTTTTATACATAATTAATATTATATATAAACATTAAATATTCAAATATGTTATTATAGAAAATAAGTATTACAAAAATATTAAGGTTAGTATATTAAATTTTATTACAAGTTAAATCATAACTGTTATATTAACATTACTTTCAATATTATTATTATTATTAATTATTAATATTAATTAATTTCAAGAACAAAGACATCTAACAGAAATCGATTGTATCCCTTTCAACTTTAATCTTTTACTGTTTTAAATTGATTCTTCAATATTTGGGTTAGTACAAATCATGAAATTAAAATCAAGTTAAAATCCAAAATTAGTTTAGGGTCGTTATCATTTTCTTGTTTTTATTATTTTTTTTTCTTTCTTTATTCTCTGAATTAATTCTTCTGCTCATATTTTTTTTTCTACGATCAAATTCCATATACCAGGTGACCTATTCCAGTGTTAGTATAATTCATTCCATCTCATATTCTCAATTATCACCAATTCCTTTGTTCTCCTTTATCACCACTTCTATCAAAAACAAACTTCATTTAACTCACAAGCTGCAATGTGTTCTAGGTCTCCACAAAGTGGGATTATTGCTGCAATTACCTTCTGCCTTCCATCTCTATCTCCTTCAATTTCCATATCACTACCATCACACATCCACCTTTCATCATCCCTACACGAACTCTACAACTACTATTGTGTATCTGTTTTCTTTTCTATATCAAACAAGCACAACACCCTTAAACTACAACTCAGCTATAGCCACTGCTATCTTTAATTCTGTTTTGATTTCTATTTTAAAAGAAGAAATAGAAGGAGATTCTATGACTGCTGCACTCGTATTACATTTTTTTTTTTTGAGATCATCTCATAATCAAAACCTACTTATATTCTTTTCTATCGATCAACAAAACAGCCACATCACCAGGGATCACTGACTATTGCTGCTTCTGTTTTGTCTCTATTAATGCAAACAACCACATACAAATACTCGAGTTTATGATACTTCTTGTCTCTTGATTGATTACAACACAAACTCACCAGCGAGTTACCATTGCCACCACAACCCAGGAAGACCCATGTAATTCGCTACCGTTATTTGATTCTCTGTTTCTTCGATCAATCTAACACCCACAACCCGGCCACCTTCTATCATTAATCTAACACCGCACACCCTCCTTAAATATTATCATAATTTTTTTTTCTTTTACAATCATCATCAACAACGAATATTAATTCTACTTGCTACTGTGACAAGTCGACATATATATACAAGTTGTGTTGTGGAGCAAAGCCAAACCATATCATCATCGAGAACCACCATGATTCTCCACCACTAGTCCACCATCAAGACCCATTTAAGTCTATGGTTATTGCTACTGTCTGTTCCCAAAACCATCATCATTAAAATCACCATTTGTTGCTGCTCGCTATCTTTTTACCTTCTTCCTGTCTCAGCTTGATTCGAAACCCAAACCACCATAAAATCACGACTACAATAAACTAAAGCTATGGAACTTGCAACTGCTACTGCTATTTTCTTTCGCTGCTACTGCAGTATCTTTTCATTATTATTTTTAAATGAAGATGGGAATGATGATGAGAATGAGGGAGACGATAGATGATAACAATGATATATGGTTAAATGATAAAGATAATGGATAAGTGATGATTAAAGTAACAAACGCGTTTTCCTTTTTGATCTTTTCTTGCGTTGTCTTTCCAATCGACAGGAAACCCTACGTGGGTTCTATTTAGATATGTTGGGCTTCAGTTTCAAGATTGGACCGTAATATATATATTCTTTTCTAGTTGGGCTTATGAAGCTACTGCGGGCTGAAGTAAATTTGGGCCAATTAATAGAGTGGGTGACGGGTTAAATAAAATGGGTATGGCCTTATAATCAGAAAAACGAGCTGGATAGAATGGTTGGGTGTGATGTCGTGCTAGCGGAGGGTCGCAGGATCGAATCTGGGCTGGGGCATTTGTTTTTTTTTTTTTTGAAACACTTGTTACTTTAAGGTAGTATTCATATTTTTATTATTACTATTATTATTATTAGTTATTGTTATTAATATAATTATTAATATCATGGTTATGATTAAATGATAAAAGATGATTAATTAAGTTGACATAATTTAAATGCTAATGGTAAAAATGATGAAAATGGAAATAAGTATAAGATAATATATAATCATGATAAATACTATAATTATGATTATTTTGGTATCATTATTATCATTATTATTATTATTATTAAAATTATTATTATTATTATTATTATTATTACAAATATAAATATTATAGCTACAAATATTATTATGAAATTGATTAAGATTACAATTAAGTTACAATTTAATGAATTACTAATATTATTATTATCATTACTATAATACAACTTTTTATTATTTATATTTTATCAAATAAACAATAGTTATCTAAAAATATAATTAATACATATAACATAACTATATTAATATTTTTATGATAAATATTAAGTATTTATTCAAGTATATAAACTAAATATAGTTAATTAAGTAATGAAACATAAAATTTATTAATATAAAAAGTATATCACTAATAATATATGAATTTGTTCGATTACCATTATATGTGTTAATATATATATGAATAATATAGGTTCGTGAATCCAAGGCCAACCCTGCATTGTTCAGTTGTTCAATGTTGTCATATGTATTTTTACTACAAAATACAGTATGGTGAGTTTCATTTGATTCCCTTTTTACTCTTTACATTTTTGGGACTGAGAATACATGCGCATTTATAAATGTTTGACGTAATAGACACAAGTACCTTAACTGCATTCTATGATAGAATTATCTGGGATTGGGAATGATTATTATGACATGCATTAGTCCCCGGTTTCCGTTAGAGCGTATGAGCTCCCGAGCCGGGTGGATGGTTTATTATTTACGACATTTTGGCACCGGTTGTCCTATATTTTATAAACATGTGTTCAGCCGTGGGGTGTAAAGACCGGCACAGAGGTTCTATATTTTGAAGGCACATGTATTCAGCCGTGGGGTGAAAGACCGGCACAGATGGTTACTATTATATTTTGAATCCTCACCAGGTGTTCTTCATATGAAAGATATTTTTTTTTGCAGTTGGAATGGGACTTCTGCACGTTTTATAATGTTTAAAATCTTGTGGTCTATTAAAATGATGGAAATGAAATGATTACTATAAACTAATAAACTCACCAACCTTTTGGTTGACACTTGAAAGCATGTTTATTCTCAGGTATGAAAGAAACCTTCCGCTGTGCATTTGCTCATTTTAAAGACATTATTTGGAGTCGATCATCGCAATGGGACCAGATGTTGGTGACTTCGTCCAAATGGATTAGGACGGGGTATGACAGAACTGAAGGACCAATTGGATTGAAACAGTGGACCGAGAAAGTCGAATCGGTGTTTGCCATAAGTAAGTGTACTGAAGAGGACAAAGTTAAGTACGCTACGCATACCTTCACATGTACTGCGTTAACGCGGTGGAACACCTATCTTGAACAGGTAGGACAAAATGCTGCTTACGCACTACCGTGGTCGGCATTCAAGAAATTGATGAACAAGCAGTACCGTCCTAGAAACGAAGTCAATAAACTCAAGGCAAAACTTAGAGAGTTACGAACACAAGGGTTCGACGTTACCACATATGAACGACGATTCACAGAGTTGTGCCTATTGTGTCCGGGAGCATTCGAAGATGAAAAAGAGAAGATCGACGCATTTGTAAAAGGGTTACCAGTAAGGATTCAAGAAGATGTGAGTTCACACGAGCCCGCTTCTATACAGAAGGCAAGTCGAATGGCTCATAAACTCATAAATCAGATTGAGAGAAGAATTAAAGAACAGTTGGCCGAAGAAGCCAACACGTAACAACTCAAGAGGAAGTGGGAGGAAAACGGTGACAAGAGTCACCAATACAACAACAACAACAATTACAACAACAATCGCAACAACTATCCCAACAACCGCAACAAAAATCGCAACAATAACAGCAATCCTAACAATAACTACAACAAACATCCCAACAACAACAACAACTACCACAACCGTTTCAACAACAATAACAATTCCAACAACAACCTCAATAACAACAACGGCAACAAAAACCAAAAACAGCCATGTCATAGGTGTGAAGAAAATCATCAGGGGTTTTGCATGACATTTTGCAACAGGTGTAAAAGAAATGGTCATAGCGCAATAAAGTGTGAGGTCTATGCACCAAAGTTTAACAGAACTAAAGGAACAAATAATGTCGGAACAAGTAATGCCGAAATGAATAGTGTCGGAGCAAGTAATACCAACGCTGTTTGTTATAAATGTGGAAAACCGGGCCACATTATTAGAAATTGCCCGAATCAGGGGAATACTAATGGGCAGGGCCGTGGAAGAGTTTTCAATATTAATGCGGCAGAAGCACAGGAAGACCCGGAGCTTATTACGGGTACGTTTCTTATTGACGATAAATCTGCTTATGTTTTATTTGATTCGGGTGTGGATAGAAGCTATATGAGTAGAGAATTTTATGCTAAATTAAGTTGCCCATTGACGCCTTTGGATAGTAATTTTTTACTCGAATTAGCAAATGGTAAATTAATTTCAGCAGATAATATATGTCGGGAGAGAGAAATTAAACTGGGGGATGAAACGTTTAAAATTGATTTAATACCAGTCGAGTTAGGGAGTTTTGACGTAATAATTGGCATGGACTGGTTGAAAAAGGTGAGAGCAGAGATCGTTTGTTACAAAAATGCGATTCGCATTATGCGTGAAAAAGGAAAACCTTTAATGGTGTACGGAGAAAAGAACAACGCGAAATTAAATCTTATTAGTAGTTTGAAGGCGCAAAAACTAATAAGAAAAGGTTGTTACGTCATTCTAGCACACATCGAGGAAGTTAAACCTGAAGAAAAGAACATCAGTGATGTTCCCGTTGCAAAAGAATTTCCCGATGTATTTCCGAAAGAATTACCGGGATTACCCCCACATCGATCCGTTGAATTTCAAATAGACCTTGTACCAGGAGCTGCACCAATAGCTCGTGCTCCATACAGACTCGTATCCAGCGAAATGAAAGAATTACAAAGTCAGTTACAGGAACTTTTAGAGCGTGGTTTCATTCGACCAAGCACATCACCGTGGGGAGCTCCTGTTTTGTTTGTCAAGAAGAAAGATGGTACATTTAAGTTGTGTATCGACTACCGAGAGTTGAACAAACTTACCATCAAGAACCGCTACCCACTACCGAGAATCGACGACTTATTTGATCAACTACAAGGCTCGTCTATTTATTCGAAGATCGATTTACGTTCTGGATATCATCAAATGCGGGTGAAGGAGGATGATATTCCAAAGACTGCTTTTGGGATGCGTTACGGTCATTACGAATTTATGGTTATGCCGTTTGGATTGACTAACGCACCAACTGTGTTCATGGACCTCATGAACCGAGTGTGTGGGCCATATCTTGACAAGTTTTTCATTATTTTTATCGATGACATACTTATTTACTCAAAGAATGATCAAGAGCATGAAGAACATTTGAGAAAAGTGCTAGAGTTGCTGAGAAAAGAAAAACTGTACGCTAAGTTTTCAAAGTGTGCATTTTGGTTGGAAGAAGTTCAATTCCTCGGTCACATAGTGAACAAAGAAGGTATTCAGCAAAGATTGAAACCGTTGAAAAGTGAGAAACCCCGAAAACTCCGAAACACATACGTCAGTTTTTAGGACTAGCTGGTTACTACAGAAGGTTCATCCAAGACTTTTCCAGAATAGCAAACCCTTGACTGCATTAACGTATAAAGGAAAGAAATTTGAATGGAAAGATGAACAAGAGAAAGCGTTTCAATTGTTAAAGAAAAAGTTAACTATGACACCTATATTGTCATTACCTGAAGGGAATGATGATTTTGTGATATATTGTGACGCCTCAAAGCAAGGTCTCGGTTGTGTATTAATGCAACGAACGAAAGTAATTGCTTATGCGTCTAGACAATTGAAGATTCACGAACAGAATTATACGACGCATGATTTGGAATTAGGCGCGGTTGTTTTTGCATTAAAGACTTGGAGGCACTACTTATATGGGGTCAAAAGTATTATATATACCGACCACAAAAGTCTTCAATACATATTTAATCAGAAAAAACTGAATATGAGGCAGCGTAGGTGGATTGAATTGTTGAATGACTACGACTTTAAGATTCGTTACCACCCGGGGAAGGCAAATGTGGTAGCCGACGCCTTGATCAGAAAGGACAGAGAACCCATTCGAGTAAAATCTATGAATATAATGATTCACACTAACCTTACTACTCAAATAAAGGAGACGCAACAAGGAGTTTTAAAAGAGGAAAACTTAAAGGATGAAATATCCAAAGGATCAGAGAAGCATCTTAATATTCGGGAAGATGGAACTCGGTATAGGGCTGAAAGAATTTGGGTACCAAAATTTGGAGATATGAGAGAAATGGTACTTAGAGAAGCTCATAAAACCAGATACTCAATACATCCTGGAATGGGGAAGATGTACAAGGATCTCAAGAAACATTTTTGGTGGCAAGGTATGAAAGCCGATGTTGCTAAATACGTAGGGGAATGTTTGACGTGTTCTAAAGTCAAAACGGAGCATCAGAAACCATCAGGTCTACTTCAACAACCCAAAATCCCGGAATGGAAATGGGAAAACATTACCATGGATTTCATCACTAAATTGCCAAAGACTGCAAGTGGTTTTCATACTATTTGGGTAATAGTTGATCATCTCACCAAATCAGCACACTTCCTGCCAATAAGAGAAGATGACAAGATGGAGAAGTTAGTACAATTGTATTTGAAGGAAGTCGTCTCCAGACATGGAATACCAATCTCTATTATCTCTGATAGGGATGGCAGATTTATTTCAAGATTCTGGCAGACATTACAGCAAGCATTAGGAACTCGTCTAGACATGAGTACTGCCTATCATCCACAAACTGATGGGCATAGTGAAAGGACGATATAAACGCTTGAAGACATGCTACGAGCATGTGTTATTGATTTCAGAAATAGTTGGGATCGACATCTACCGTTTGCAGAATTTTCCTACAACAACAGCTACCATTCAAGCATTGAGATGGCGCCGTTTGAAGCACTTTATGGTAGAAAGTGCAGGTCTCTGATTTGTTGGAGTGAAGTGGGGGATAGACAGATTACGGGTCCGGAGATAATACAAGAAACTACCGAGAAGATCATCCAAATTCAACAACGGTTGAAAACTGCCCAAAGTCGACAAAAGAGCTACGCCGATATTAAAAGAAAAGATATAGAATTGAAATTGGAGAGGTGGTCATGCTTAAGGTTACACCTTGGAAAGGCGTTGTTCGATTTGGTAAACGAGGGAAATTAAATCCAAGGTATATAGGACCATTCAAGATTATTGATTGTGTCGGACCAGTAGCTTACCGACTTGAATTACCACAACAACTCGCGGCTGTACATAACACTTTCCACGTCTCAAATTTGAAGAAATATTTTGCTAAAGAAGATCTCACTATTCCGTTAGGCGAAATCCAAATCAACGAAAAACTTCAATTCGTCGAAGAACCCGTTGAAATAATGGATCGTGAGGTTAAAAGACTTAAGCAAAACAAGATACCAATTGTTAAAGTTCAATGGAATGCTCGTAGAGGACTCGAGTTCACCTGGGAACGAGAAGATCAGATGAAGAAGAAATACTCGCACTTATTTCCAGAAGATACGTCAACACCTCCAACTGCTTAAAATTTCGGGACGAAATTTATTTAACGGGTAGGTACTGTAGTGACCCGAACTTTTCCATGTTTATATATATTAAATGAAATTGTTATTTACATGATTAAGTGTTTCCAACATGTTAAGCAATCAAACTTATTAAGACTTGATTTATTGAAATAGGTTTCATATAGACAATTGACTACCCAATTTGACCAGTGATTCACGAATGTTAAAACTTGTAAAAACTATATGATGACATATATATGATTATATATATAGTTAACATAATATTATGATAAGTAAGTATCTCATTAGGTATTTTAACAATGAGTTATATACATAAAATTGAGTTTATTGAATTAAGAAACTCGAAACGATATATATAACGATTATCGTTATAACGTCTTACTAAATACATATGAATCATATTAAGATATTGATACACTATGTTTAATCATGATAAATGATAAGTAAACATGTCATTAAGTGTATTAACAATGAACTACATATGTAAAAACAAGACTACTAACTTAATGATTTCAAAACGAGACATATATATATAACGATTATCCTTGTAACAACATTTTACTGTATATATATATCATACTAAGATATATTAATATATCATAATATAATTATAATATAATAATTTAACATCTCATTAGATATAATAAACATTGGGTTAACAACATTTAACATGATCGTTAACTTTAAGGTTTCAAATCAACATTTACATGTAACGACTAACGATGACTTAACGACTCAGTTAAAATGTATATACATGTAGTGTTTTAATATGTATTCTTATACTTTTGAAAGAATTCAAAACACTTATCAAAATACTTCTACTTAACAAAAATTCTTACAATTACATCCTCGTTCAGTTTCATCAACAATTTTACTCGTATGCACCCGTATTCGTACTCGTACAATACACAGCTTTTAGATGTATGTACTATTGGTACATACACTCCAATGATTAGCTCTTAGCAGCCCATGTGAGTCACCTAACACATGTGGGAACCATCATTTGGAAACTAGCATGAAATATCTCATAAAATTACAAAAATATGAGTAATCATTCATGACTTATTTACATGTAAACAAAATTACACATCCTTTATATCTAATCCATATACCAACGACCAAAAACACCTACAAATACTTTCATTCATCAATTTTATTCATCTAATTGATCTCTCTCAAGTTCCATCTTCAAGTTCTAAGTGTTCTTCATAAATTCTATAAGTTCTAGTTTCATAAAATCAAGAATACTTCCAAGTTTGCTAGCTTACTTCCAATCTTCTAAAGTGATCATCCAATCTCAAGAAATCTTTCTTATTTACTGTAAGATATCTTTCTAATATAAGGTAATACTCATATTCAAACTTTGGTTCAATTTCTATAACTATAACAATCTTATTTTAAGTGATGATCTTACTTGAACTTGTTTTCGTGTCATGATTCTGCTTCAAGAACTTTCAAGCTATCCAATGATCCTTTGAAGCTAGAACCATTTTTTTCATTTCCAGTAGCTTTATCCACAAAACTTGAGGTAGTAATGATGTTCATAACATCATTCAATTCATACATTTAAAGCTATCTTATTCGAAGGTTTAAACTTGTAATCACTAGAACATAGTTTAGTTAACTCTAAACTTGTTCGCAAATAAAAGTTAATCCTTCTAACTTGACTTTTAAAATCAACCAAACACATTTCCTATATCTATATGATATGCTAACTTAATGATTTAAAACCTGGAATCACGAAAAACACCGTAAAACTGGACATACGCCGTCATAGTAACACCGCGGGCTGTTTTGGGTTTGATAATTAAAAACTATGATAAACTTTGATTTAAAAGTTGTTCTTCTGGGAAAATTATTTTTCTTATGAACATGAAACTATATCCAAAAATCATAGTTAAACTCAAAGTGGAAGTATGTTTTTCAAAATGGTCATCAAGACGTCGTTCTTTCGACTGAAATGACTACCTCTTAAAAAAATGACTTGTAACTTATATTTCCAACTATAAACCTATACTTTTTCTGTTTAGATTCATAAAATAGAGTTCAATATGAAACCATAGCAATTTGATTCACTCAAAATGGATTTAAAACGAAGAAGTTATGGGTAAAACAAAATTAGATATATTTTTTTGATTGTTGTAGCTACGGGAAATATTGTAACAATTCTATACAAATCATATCCTAGCTAACTCATATTGAATTACATGTATTCTAATATATTATTTAATCTTGAGATACCATAGACACGTATGCAAATGTTTTGACATATCATATCGACCCATGTATATATATTATTTTGAACAACCATAGACACTCTATATGCAGTAATGTTAGAGTTAGCTATACATGGTTGAGGTTGATTCCAAAAATATATATACTTTGAGTTGTGATCTAGCCTGAGACGTGTATACACTGGGTCATGGATTGATTCGAGATAATATATATCAATTTATTTTCTGTACATATAACTTTGGACAACTAGTTGTAGGTTACTAACGAGGACAGCTGACTTAATAAATTTAAAACATCAAAATGTATTAAAAATGTTGTAAATATATTTTGAACATACTTTGATTTATATGTACATATTTGTTATAGGTTCGTGAATCAACCAGTGGCCAAGTCTTACTTTCCGACGAAGTAAATCTGTAAAAGTGAGTTATAGTCCCACTTTTAAAATCTAATATTTTGGGATGAGAATACATGCAGTTTTATAAATGTTTTACGAAATAGACACAAGTAATTGAAACTACATTATATGGGTGAATGATCGAAGCCGAATATGCCCCTTTTGCTTGGTAACCTAAGAATTAGTAAACTGATCTACTAATTGACGCGAATCCTAAAGATAGATCTATTGGGCCTAACGAACCCCATCCAAAGTACCGGATGCTTTAGTACTTCGAATTCGTTTATATCATGTCCGAAGGATTTCCCGGAATGATAGGGGATATTCTTATATGCATCTTGTTAATGTCGGTTACCAAGTGTTCACCATATGAATGAATTTTATCTCTATGTATGGGATGTATATTGAAATATGAAATCTTGTGGTCTATTATTATGATTTGATAATATATAGGTTAAACCTATAACTCACCAACATTTTTGTTGACGTTTTAAGCATGTTTATTTTCAGGTGATTATTAAGAGCTTTTGCTGTTGCATACTAAAATAAGGACAAGATTTGGAGTCCATGCTTGTATGATATTATGTAAAAACTGCATTCAAGAAACTTATTTTTGATGTAATATATTCTTATTGTAAACCATTATGTAATGGTCATGTGTAAACGGTATATTTTAGATTATCATTATTTGATCATCTACGTAATGCTTTTTAAACCTTTATCGATAAAATAAAGGTTATGGTTGTTTTAAAAATGAATGCAGTCTTTGAAAAACGTCTCATATAGAGGTGAAAACCTAGCGACGAAATCAATTAATATGGAACATTTATAATCAATATGAACGGGACATTTCAAGAGTCACCAGTACAACAACGACAACAACAGTTACAACCACAATCGCAACAACAATCCCAACAACCGCAACATAAATCGCAACAACAACAATCGCAATCCCAACAACAACAATAACTATAACAAACATCCCAACAACAACAATTACAATAATCGTCCTAACAACAATAACAACCGCAATAACAACAATAATCAGAAACAGCAATGCCAAAGGTGTGAAGAGAATCACCCGGGGTTCTGCACAACATTTTGCAACAGGTGTAAAAGAAATGGTCATAGCACGACAAAGTGTGAGGTCTACGGACTAATGTATAACAGAACTAAAGGAAAAAATAATGCCGGAACGAGTAATGTCAGAACAAGTAGTGTCGGAGCAAGTACTGCCAACGTAGTCTGTTATAAATGTGGAAAACCGGGTCACATTATTAAAAATTGCCCGAATCAGGGAAATACTAATGGGCAGAGCCACAGAAGAGTTTTCAATATTAATACGACAGAAGCGCAGGAAGACCCGGAGCTTGTTACGGGTACGTTTCACATTGACAATAAATCTGCTTATGTTTTATTTGATTCGGGTGCGGATAGAAGCTATAAGAGTAGAGATTTTTGTGCTAAACTAAGTTGCTCACCGACGCCCTTGGATAATAAATTTTTACTCGAATTAGCAAATGGTAAATTAATTACAGCAGATAATATATGTCGGAATCGAGAAATTAAACTGGTTAGCGAAACATTTAAAATTGATTTAATACCAGTCGAGTTAGAGAGTTTTGATGTGATAATCGGTATGGACTGGTTGAAAGAAGTGAAAGCAGAGATCATTTATTACAAAAATGCAATTCGCATTATTCGAGAAAAAGGAAAACCCTTAATGGTGTACGGTGAAAAGTGTAACGCGAAGTTAATCTTATTAGTAACCTGAAGGCACAAAAACTAATAAGAAAAGGTTGCTATGCTGTGCTAGCACACGTCGAGAAAGTCAATTCCAAAGAAAAGAATATCAATGATGTTCCCGTCGCAAAAGAATTTCCCGATGTATTTCCGAAAGAATTACCGGGATTACCTCCACACCGATCCGTTGAATTTCAAATAGATCTTGTACCGGGAGCTGCACCAATAGCTCATGCTCCATACAGACTCGCACCTAGCGAAATGAAGGAACTTCATAGCCAATTACAAGAACTTTTAGAGCGTGGTTTCATTCGACCAAGCATATCACCATGGGGAGCTCCTGTTCTATTTGTCAAGAAGAAAGATGGTACATTCAGGTTGTGTATCGACTACCGAGAGTTGAACAAACTTCTCATCAAGAACCGCTACCCACTACCGAGAATCGATGACTTATTTGATCAACTACAAGGCTCGTCAGTTTATTCAAAGATCGATTTACGTTCTGGATATCACCAAATGCGGGTGAAAGAGGATGACATTTCGAAGACTGCTTTTAGGATGCGTTACGGTCATTACGAGTTTATGGTTATGCCGTTTGGATTAACTAACGCACCAGCTGTGTTCATAGACCTCATGAACCGAGTGTGTGGGCCATATCTTGACAAGTTTGTCATTGTTTTCATCGATGACATACTTATTTACTCGAAGAATGATCAAGAGCACGAAGAACATTTGAGAAATGTGCTAGAGTTGCTGAGAAAAGAAAAACTGTACGCTAAGTTTTCAAAGTGTGCATTTTGGTTGGAAGAAGTTCAATTCCTCGGTCATATAATGAACAAAGAAGGTATTCAGGTGGATCCAGCAAAGATTGAAACCGTTGAAAAGTTGGAAACCCCAAAAACTCCGAAACACATACGCCAATTTTTAGGGCTAGCTGGTTATTACAGGAGATTCATCCAAAATTTTTCCAAAATAGCAAAACCCTTTACTGCATTAACGCATAAAGGGAAGAAATTTGAATGGAAGGATGAACAAGAGAAAGCATTTCAATTGTTGAAGAAAAAGTTAACTGCGACACCTATATTGTCATTACCTGAAGGGAATGATGATTTTGTGATATATTGTGACGCCTCAAAGAAAGGTCTCAGTTGTGTATTAATGCAACGAACGAAGGTAATTGCTTATGCGTCTAGACAATTGAAGATTCAAGAGCAAAATTATACGACGCATGATTTGGAATTAGGCGCGGTTGTTTTTGCATTAAAGACTTGGAGGCACTACTTATATGGGGTCAAAAGTATTATATATACCGACCACAAAAGTCTTCAACACATATTTAATCAGAAAAAACTGAACATGAGGCAGCGCAGATGGATTGAATTGTTGAATGATTACGACTTTAAGATTCGTTATCACCCAGGGAAGGCAAATGTGGTAGCCGACGCCTTGAGTAGAAAGGACAGTGAACCCATTCGAGTAAAATCTATGAATATAATGATTCACAATAACCTTACTACTCAAATAAAGGAGGCGCAACAAGGAGTTTTAAAAGTCAGAAATTTAAAGAATGAAATACCCAAAGGATCGGAGAAGCATCTTAATATTCGGGAAGACGGAACCCGGTATAGGGATGAAAGAATTTAGGTACCAAAATTTGGAGATATGAGAGAAATGGTACTTAGAGAAGCTCATAAAACCAGATACTCAATACATCCTGGAACGGAGAAGATGTACAAGGATCTCAAGAAACATTTTTGGTGGCCAGGTACGAAAGCCGACGTTGCTAAATACGTAGGGGAATGTTTGACATGTTCTAAGGTCAAAGCGGAGCATCAGAAACCATCAGGTCTACTTCAACAACCTGAAATCCCGGAATGGAAATGGGAAAACATTACCATGGATTTCATCACTAAATTGCCAAGGACTACAAGTGGTTTTGATACTATTTGGGTAATAGTCGATCGTCTCACCAAATCAGCACGCTTTCTGCCAATGAGAGAAGATGATAAAATGGAGAAGTTGGCGCGATTATATTTGAAGGAAGTTGTCTCCAGACATGGAATACCAAACTCTATTATCTCTGATAGGGATGGCAGATTTGTTTCAAGATTCTGGCAGACATTACAGCAAGCATTAGGAACTCGTCTAGACATGAGTACTGCCTATCATCCACAAACTGATGGGCAGAGCGAAAGGACGATACAAACGCTTGAAGACATGCTACGAGCATGTGTTATTGATTTCGGAAACAGTTGGGATCGACATCTACCGTTAGCAGAATTTTCCTACAACAACAGCTACCATTCAAGCATTGAGATGGCGCCGTTTGAAGCACTTTATGGTAGAAAGTGCAGGTCTCCGATTTGTTGGAGTGAAGTGGGGGATAGACAGATTACGGGTCCGGAGATTATACAAGAAACTACCGAGAAGATCATCCAAATTCAACAACGGTTGAAAACCGCCCAAAGTCGACAAAAGAGCTACGCTGACATTAAAAAAAAAGATATAGAATTTGAAATTGGAGAGATGGTCATGCTTAAAGTTGCACCTTGGAAAGGCGTTGTTCGATTTGGTAAACGAGGGAAATTAAATCCAAGGTATATAGGACCATTCAAGATTATTGATCGTGTCGGACCAGTAGCTTACCGACTTGAATTACCACAACAACTCGCAGCTATACATAACACTTTCCACGTCTCAAATTTGAAGAAATGTTTTGCTAAAGAAGATCTCACTATTCCGTTAGATGAAATCCAAATCAATTAAAAACTTCAATTCGTCGAAGAACCAGTCGAAATAATGGATCGTGAGGTTAAAAGACTTAAGCAAAACAAGATACCAATTGTTAAAGTTCGATGAAATGCTCGCAGAGGACCTAAGTTTACCTGGGAACGAGAAGATTAGATGAAGAAGAAATACTCACACTTATTTCTAGAAGATACGTCAACACTTCCAACTGCTTAAAATTTCGGGACGAAATTTATTTAACGGGTAGGTACTGTAGTGACCCGAACTTTTCCATGTTTATATATATTAAATGAAATTGTTATTTACATGATTAAGTGTTTCCAACATGTTAATCAATCAAACTTGTTAAGACTTGATTAATTGAAATAGGTTTCATATAGACAATTGACCACCCAAGTTGACAGGTGATTCACGAACGATTAAAACTTGTAAAAACTATATGATGACATATATATGATTATATATATAGTTAACATGATATTATGATAAGTAAGTATCTCATTAGGTATTTTAACAATGAGTTATATACATAAAATTGAGTTTATTGAATTAAGAAACTCGAAACGATATATATAACGATTATCGTTATAACAACGTCTTACTAAATACATATGAATCATATTAAGATATTGATACACTATGTTTAATCATGATAAATTATAAGTAAACATGTCATTAAGTGTATTAACAATGAACTACATATGTAAAAACAAGACTACTAACTTAATGATTTCGAAACGAGACATATATGTAACGATTATCGTTGTAACAACATTTAATTGTATATATATCATACTAAGATATATTAATATATCATAATATCATGATAATATAATAATTTAACATCTCTTTAGATATAATAAACAATGGGTTAACAACATTTAACAAGATCGTTAACCTAAAGGTTTCAAAATAACATTTACATCTAACGACTAACGATGACTTAACGACTCAGTTAAAATGTATATACATGTAGTGTTTTAATATGTATTCATACACTTTTGAAAGACTTCAAGACACTTATCAAAATACTTCTACTTAACAAAAATTCTTACAATTACATCCTCTTCAGTTTCATCAATAATTCAACTCGCATGCACCCGTATTCGTACTCGTACAATACACAGCTTTTAGATGTATGTACTATTGGTATATACACTCCAATGATTAGCTCTTAGCAGCCCATGTGAGTCACCTAACACATGTGGGAACCATCATTTGGAAACTAGCATGAAATATCTCATAAAATTACAAAAATATGAGTAATCATTCATGACTTATTTACATGTAAACAAAATTACACATCCTTTATATCTAATCCATATACCAACGACCAAAAACACCTACAAACACTTTCATTCTTCAATTTTCTTTATCTAATTGATCTCTCTCAAGTTCTATCTTCAAGTTCTAAGTGTTCTTCATAAATTCTATAAGTTCTAGTTTCATAAAATCAAGAATACTTCCAAGTTTGCTAGCTTACTTCCAATATTGTAAAGTGATCATCCAACCTCAAGAAATCTTTCTTATTTACAGTAATATATATTTCTAATACAAGGTAATACTCATATTCAAACTTTGATTCAATTTCTATAACTATAACAATCTTATTTAGAGTGAAAATCTTACTTGAACTTGTTTTCGTGTCATGATTCTGCTTCAAGAACTTTCAAGCCATCCAAGGATCCTTTGAAGCTAGATCTATTTTTCTTATTTCCAGTAGGTTTATCCACAAAACCTAAGGTAGTAATGATGTTCATAACATCATTCGATTCATACATTTTAAGCTATCTTATTCGAAGGTTTAAACTTGAAATCACTAGAACATAGTTTAGTTAATTCTAAACTTGTTCGCAAACAAAAGTTAATCCTTCTAACTTGACTTTTAAAATCAACTAAAAACATGTTTTATATCTATATGATATGCTAACTTAATGATTTAAAACCTGAAAACACGAAAAACACCGTAAAACCGGACATACGTCGTCGTAGTAACACCGCGGGCTGTTTTGGGTTTGATAATTAAAAACTATGATAAACTTTGATTTAAAAGTTGTTATTCTGGGAAAATGGTTTTTCTTATGAACATGAAACTATATCCAAAAATCATGGTTAAACTCAAAGTGGAAGTATGTTTTTCAAAATGGTCATCAAGACGTCGTTCTTTCGACTGAAATGACTACCTATTAAAAAAAGGACTTGTAACTTATATTTCTGACTATAAACCTATACTTTTTCTGTTTAGACTCATAAAATAGAGTTCAATATGAAACCATAGCAATTTGATTCACTCAAAACGGATTTAAAACGAAGAAGTTATGGGTAAAACAAGATTGGATATTTTTTTATTGTTGTAGCTACGGGAAATATTGTAACAATTCTATACAAATCATATCCTAGCTAACTTATATTGTATTATACATGTATTCTAATATATTATGTAATCTTGGGATACCATAGACACATATGCAAATGTTTTGACATATCATATCGACCCATGTATATATATTATTTGGAACAACCATAGACGCTCTATATGCAGTAATGTTTGAGTTAGCTATACAGGGTTGAGGTTGATTCCAAAAATATATATACTTTGAGTTGTGATCTAGCCTGAGACGTGTATACACTGGGTCATGGATTGATTCAAGATAATATATATCAATTTATTTCTGTACATCTAACTATGGACAACTAGTTGTAGGTTACTAACGAGGACAACTGACTTAATAAACTTAAAACATCAAAATGTATTAAAAATATTGTAAATATATTTTGAACATACTTTGATATATATGTACATATTTTTTATAGGTTCGTGAATCGACCAGTGGCCAAGTCTTACTCCCGACGAAGTAAAAATCTGTGAAAATGAGTTATAGTCCCACTTTTAAAATCTAATATTTTTGGGATGAGAATACATGCAGCTTTATAAATGTTTTACAAAATAGACACAAGTACATGAAACTACTTTTTATGGTTGAATGATCGAAGCCGAATATGTCCCTTTTTTCTTGGTAGCCTAAGAATTAGGGAACATCACTAATTTTGAGAATTAGTGCACGCCTAATTAACGCGAATCCTAAAGATAGATCTATTGGGCCTAACGAACCCCATCCAAAGTACCGGATGCTTTAGTACTTCGAGTTTTATATCATGTCCGATGGATGTCCCGGAATGATGGGGATATTCTTATATGCATCTTGTTAATGTCGGTTACTAGGTGTTCACCATATGAATGATTTTTATCTCTATGTATGGGATGTATATTGAAATATGAAATCTTGTGGTCTATTATTACGATTTGATAAATATATAGGTTAAACCTATAACTCACCAATATTTTTGTTGACGTTTAAAGCATGTTTATTCTCAGGTGATTATTAAGAGCTTCCGCTGTTGCATGCTAATATATTGACAAGATTTGGAGTCAGCATGCTTGTATAATATTGTTTAAAACTGCATTCGAAATTTACTTTGTTGTAACATATTAATATTGTAAACCAATATGTATTGGTAGTGTGTAAGTGTGATATTTTTTAGATTATCATTTCTGATAATCTAGGTGATGTCCTTTTTAACTTTGTCGATAAAATAATGGTTATGGTTTGTTTTAAAAACGAATGCAGTCTTTAAAAAACGTCTCATATAGAGGTCAAAACCTCGCAAAGAAATCAATTAATATGGAACGTTTATAATAAATATGAACGAGACATTTCATTAATGGAGGTAAGTCGATCGTGAACGCACATGGACAGTTGGTTAGGGTCACCGCCCGTAAGAGTGTTGTACCGTATCCTGCTGATCCATTTGTGTGTAAGGTCGCCCGCTCAGTGTCGTCTACTTCTAGTACTACAACCGCACCAACTGGACCATCTGCACCACCGACACCACCTGTACCATCTGCACCACCTTCCCCACCAGCATCCCCCGTCGTTGAGGAACTGACGCGGGAAGTGCATGCCCTCCGTGCTCGGGTAACTGAGCTCGAGGATCAGATGTCCCACCTGATGGACATCATTTACCCACCTTCGCCCTAGGACTATTGTATTGGATTTCCTTATGTATTCCATTTGTTGTTTCCTGTTTTTCATTAATGTAATGTACGAACCTCATGCCATTGTACGTAACTTTCTTATTATGAATGGAATTACTGTTGCTTAATTATTGTACGGAGTTTACTTTTAAGTTATCACATGTTAGCTTTTGTACTATCTGCTGTTGTTTGCCATGCTTAGTTATCATGTATTGTGTTGTTTACGTACTGTTTACCTTATGCTATGACGTTACCGATTATGGGATTTTGACTTAAGTCAAAACTTTTGTTTGGAAGATCGATGGCTAACGGAAGAGGTCCGAGAGAAATCCCCACCGCAGCTCAAATAGAGGGGATGATAGCTACTCGAGTAGTCGCGGCTATAGTGAATGCCAACCCTGCTCCAGCTCCCCCGGCTAACCCAGCTGTTCAGAACGGGTGTACTTACAAGGAGTTCCAGAGCTACAAGCCCCGCAATTTTAGTGGAACAAAAGGGCCAGTTGGCTTAACAAAATGGTTTGAAAAGTTGGAATCTATGTTCCGTGTGAGTAACTGCTCCGAAGGGAATAAGACTAAGTTCGCATCCTGCACCCAGTCGGATGGCGCTTTGACTTGGGGAATACGTTCACCCAGGCTCAGGGAATTGACAAAGCTTATGCTATACCATGGGAAGAGTTTAAGAGGGCTATGATCGAGGAGTACTGCCCCAGAATAGAAATTCAGAAAATGGAAGTAGAGTTTTGGGAACTGAAAGTTGTAGGAACTGCTCTTGATGGCTATAACCGAAGGTACTTGGAGTTAGCTTTGATATGTCCCGAAAGCTATGCGCATGGCGCACACCCTGATGGATCAAATTACCCGCCAAGAGCCAGAGAAGGCGAAATCAGAATCGGGAGCTAGTAATAGGAAACGTAAGTGGGACAGAAACAAGGGAAAAGGTTTTGACCAGAACCCAGCTAAGAGGTATGAGAATTTCAAAGGGAACAACGACTGGAGGAACTCGAACCCGAATCCTAGCTCTAACCCTAACTATAAAGGTACCATTCCTCAGTGTAAGAGATGCTACAAGCATCATACTGGACAATGCAACGTAGTGTGTGAGAAGTGCAAAAGGATTGGACACATCGGCAGAGACTATAAAAGCACCGCCCCAGCTGTGAGGACAAACCTAAATGGACCAAGGAAGTGCTATGAGTGCGGACAGTAGGGCCACTTCAGGAATGAATGTCCCAACAAGAAGAAGGATGGCATGCCCGCATGTGGAAGAGCCTTTAACATGAACGTAAGAGATGCTCGCGAGAATCCTGACTTGGTTACAGGTGCATTCACTATCAATAAACTATTAGCTTCTGTTCTGTTTGATATTGGTGCCGATAGGAGTTATGTATGTAGACACTTTTGCTCTAAGATAGATTGGTCATTAGTTCCTTTGGAGAAGAGTATGCTTGTTGAGGTAGCCAATGGAAAACATGAGAAAGTTGACCAAATTGGCCGAGGAGGTATTATCAACCTAGCCGGAGTGGATTTTGAGATTGATCTAATACCCATCAAGTTGGGAAGCTTTGATGTGATTGTCGGTATGGACTAGTTGTCCAAGGTAAGAGCAGAAGTTATTTGTAGATAGAGGATTCTCCGTATACCACGTGAGAATGGAGAGCCACTGATTGTTTACGGAGAGAGATGTAATACGAAGTTAAACCCTATTAGTTGCTTGAAAGCACAAAAGGTTTTGAAGAAGGGGCGTTTTGCTATTCTGGCACATGTGAAGAAGCTAGAAGTTGAAGAGAAGAGCGTGGATGAAGTACGAATTGTGACCGAATTTTCCGACGTCTTTCCAGAAGAGTTGCCTGGATTGCCGCCATCGAGAGCAGTGGAATTTCAGATCGACCTAGTGCCAGGAGCTGCACCCGTAGCTCGCGCACCTTATCGACTTACACCTTCCGAACTACAAGAGTTGCAGAGTCAACTGCAGGAATTTCTAAACCGAGGGTTTATCCAACCGAGTTCATCGCCTTGGGGCACACCTGTTTTGTTCGTGAAGAAGAAGGACGGATCTTTTCGCATGTGTATCGATTATTGTGAGCTGAACAAGTTAACGATCAAGAATCGGTATCCCCTTCCTAGAATTGACGATCTTTTCGACCAGCTGCAAGGATCTAACGTTTACTCCAAGATTGATTTACGATCAGGTTATCACCAGTTGAGGGTGAAGGAGAACGATGTGATGAATACTGCGTTCAGAACCCGTTATGGTCACTATGAATTTTTTGTGATGTCATTCGGATTAACCAACGCACATGCCATGTTTATAGATCTCATGAATCGTGTATGCAAGCCATATCTGGACAAGTTCATTATCGTCTTCATAGATGATATCCTCATCTATTCCAAAAGTGAAACAGAACATGAGCAACATCTTCGACTCGTGCTAGAACTCTTGAGACAAGAGCAACTTTATGTGTGATGCCCCGTACAAAACCATCGTGTACGAATCATCAACAATAGGATCATTACAAGGTCAAAAACTATATGCGGTTTCAAAAGAAGTTTGCATTCATGAATAAAGGTGATGTCTTAACCAACATCAAAAGTCTTACAACAAAAGTATGCTTCAATGAACAGAAGCAATTAGTAATAGTACATGACCCAATGGTCGTTACAAATCATTGTTTCAAAAGGTAACATAGTTTGAATGCAAATAAAATGTTTCATGCGGTGACAACTATAACAAGCGCAGCGGGTGTCTACAAAGCATGACTAGTACAACAGCGGAAGCAAGCAACCTTAAGCACCTGAGAAAAACATGCTTAAAAACGTCAACACAAAGGTTGGTGAGATATAGTTTAAGTATAACAGTAATGTAAGGTAGGCTACGAGATTTTAGTGCTTCAACAGCGTTTCAAAACAGTATGAAAAGTATATGTATAACCGTGGGCACTTGGTAACTAACTTAACGTAAATAACACCCCATAAAAGTACACTTGGCGAGTGCGTAAGTTTACAAAGTATTAAACACCCATTAAATGCTAGCGCTACTAGCCCGAGTGGGGATGTCAAACCATATGGATCCATATCTAAGATTCGCGTTCACCGGTTCAAAGACCAATGACTAAACGTTACCGAGCTAAGGGGAAAGTTTATGCCGTTGTATAACCCACACATATATAAAGTTTAAGTACTCGTGCCTATATGTAAAATGTAAAATGCGCATGTATTCTCAGTTCCCAAAATAGTTAAAGTAAAACGGGATGCTATAACTCACAGTGGTTAAGTAGTAGTAAAGTTGACATGGGAAAGGTAAGCAAGTATGTTTGTCCGAAAAGGTCCTCAACCTAAGTCAAAAGTTACTAAGTCAGTAAATCGTACCAATAGGTTTATAAGTATGTAAATTAGGTCTTAAGTATCATCATCATTCATCATTTAACAAAAAGTGTAAAGTAAGTTTCAAGTAAAGACTAGGGTTTGAAACAAAGGATGACTTCGTTCAGTCACCATGACCTCTATACAAACTGAAATGAGGTGAGACCAGTGGCCATAGCTCTGTATATGAGTCCCCTAGGTACTGACCAATTTCCAGAACCAAACTCGTCTTCGTTTGACCGTGGTGACGGTTTAAGTGCGAGTAGGTTAGAAATTTCAGCACAACGTTAATAGGGTGTAGTGACTTTCGGGAGGCCATAGATTCTAAACCGTAACTCGGATTAAGAGGAGGTCTAAACGTAAAATCATCTAATCGAACCGAACTAACTGAAAATCAACTTTCCAGTAGCCCAGGTAGTCTGATAAGTTCCAGAAACAGTAAGAAAGGTGTTCTGGTGGGTTCTTGGTGCTTGATGCGTATAACTTCAAGTGTACAACTCGTTGATGGGTTTGCATCATCTTAACCAAGTTTTGACCATCATAACACAAGTGCAAGTCTAAGACATGTAGCACAACTCACTTAAGAGTTGTATGAAGTTTGATGAACCAAAGTTGCATCAAGATCTTAGATCCAACACATACATGAACTCTAAAAATAATATTAAGCTACAAACTTGAAAGTAAACTAAATGAACAAGATCTTAAGTTGTAGAACATAGTTCTTAGTTAGATCTTGAAGATCCTAGATCCAAAAGTCAAGATCTAACATAGGTGTACAAAGTTATAATTAAAAAAGTTTTACTTACATGTTCTTGAACTACAAAGTAGTTTCAAGAAATATGAGATCAAGATTAACTAGTAATACTTGACCAAATTAACAACAATACAACTTTAAATAATTGAAATGAAGAAATAAATTAAAGCTACAAGTATTATGTTCATATTTGCTTCATACTTGAGAAGATTCAAACCAAAGTTTAGATCTTAAGAATTCAAGTCTACAAAACATAAACATAAAGAAGATCTTCAAGTTTATGAACTTTAGATCTTGAAAACATTTAAGAGTAGAATCATAAACTAGAAAGTTTAGATTCCTTGTTCTTGACTTCATCAAATAAAGATGGAAGTAACAAGATTTCATGAACATACAAGTTAGTAAACTTGATCTTTAACAACAACAATCAATAACAAGTAACAAATCAAGCAAATGATGAAGACATGTGATGATATAATTTGGTTTTTAGAAGAAAGAAAGAAGGAAAATGAAACATTTTACTTACAAGAAAAGAGAGAAAAGTTGAGAGAGAGTTGTGAGAAATTTTGTGTGTGTGAAATGAGGAAGTGAAATGCAAGTAATAAGTAACATAAAAATGAAAATGTGAACTCCCTTTACACCATCAAGGTGGACGGTTTTTTTGAACAAAAAGGGGAAGTCAATAAGCAACTTTCTAGTGTTGGAGCTTGGTGTATGCTAGGCTAAGTAATGAGGTTAAAAGTATGGAAAAGAATGCATGCATGCTTGAAGTATTTTGTCTCCAAATTAAACTAATTAACCCATGATTATTCTTAATGTAATACTAGCTTAATACATGGGCTTACAAGTCCATTAAGAGTGTAGGGTGGGCTTCCAAGTCCAATTCCATTAATAAAGGCCCAAGTCCAAGTAAGTATGCAATTAAATAAATAAAGCCCAAGTAATTAACTACTAACCTTAGTTAATTAAAAATGATTAATAATAAATAATCATGAATGTAAATAATATTCAAAAATATTATTCGTGAAAAGTACGCACGTCACAAAGACAAGTCGGGCCATGGAGATTCAAATACGATAACAAGTAAATGTATATAAATACATTTATTAAAGCGCAAGTATAAATAATAAATATTAATAATAAACGTTGGAAAATTCCGGGTTGTTACATTACCCACCTGTTAAAGAAAATTTTGCCCCGCAATTTTAAGCTGAGGTAGATGGAGAAGTCGGGAAAAGGTGAGGATACTTCTGCATCATTTGATCCTCTCACTCCTAGGTAAACTCAGGTCCTCGTTTGGCATTCCATCGTACTCGGACGATCGGAATCTTGTTGTGTTTCAAAGTTTTGACCTCATGGTCCATAATTTCAACAGGCTCTTCTACGAAGTGGAGTTTGTCGTCAATCGTAAGTTCCTCTAAAGGTACGACATGTTCCGGTTCAGTAAGACACTTCTTCAAATTCGATACATGAAAGGTAGGATGAACGGAGCTCAATTGAGTTGGAAGATCCAAACGGTAAGCAACGGGTCCAACACGCTCCAAGATTTCAAAAGGACCAATGTATCGCGGGTTGAGCTTCCCATGTTTTCCAAAATGGATCACACCTTTCCAAGGCGCGACCTTCAACATTACACGGTCACCCACGTTGAATTCAAAGTCTTTACATTTAAGGTCGGCATAACTCTTTTGGCGATCACGGGCCGTCTTAAGTCTCGCTTGAATTTGGACAATCTTCTCATTTGTTTCATGGAGTATCTCGGGTCCGGTGATTTGCGTTTCGCCTACTTCGGCCCAACAAATAGGAGATCGGCACTTGCGGCCATTCAACGCTTCAAAAGGTGCGGCATTAATACTCAAGTGAAAACTGTTGTTGTAAGAGAATTCGGCTAGCGGCAAATGCCTTTCTTAAGTCTTTCCGAAATCAATAACACAAGCACGCAACATGTCCTCCAAAGTCTGAATCGTGCGTTCGCTTTGTCCATCGGTCTGTGGATGATACGCAGTACTCATGTCGAGACGAGTTCCCAAGGCATCTTGCAAAGAACGCCAAAATCTGGAAGCAAAACGGGGATCGCGATCTGAGATGATCAATAGGGGCACACCATGACGAGATACAACCTCTTTTATGTATAGTTGAGCGAGTCTCTCCATCGTATCCATTTCCTTCATGGCTAAGAAGTGTGCAGATTTAGTGAAATGGTCAACAATAACCCAGATGGTATCGTATCCGCCCACCGTCTTTGGTAACTTCGTAATGAAATCCATTATTATCCTTTCCCACTTCCATTGCGAGATTTCTGGTTGTTGAAGTAACCCAGATGGCCTTTGATATTCGACCTTAACTTTCGAGCAAGTCAAACACTTACCAACATAAGTTGCAACGTCCTTCTTAAGATTAGGCCACCAATACTGTTCCTTAAGATTGTGGTATATTTTGCCCGCTCCGGGATGAATCGAATGTCTCGACTTGTGGGCTTCATCTAGTATAAGGTTCCGTAGATCTCCATAACGAGGTACCCAAATTCTTCCGGCATAGCATCGGAGTCCAGTCTCCTTAACTTCAAATCGAGAAACGAGAATGTTCAAGCATTCATGAGATATATTCTCCTCCTTAAGAGCCTCATCTTGGGCTGCTCGGATCTGGCTATTGAGGTTCGAATGAATGGTGATATTCAGTGCCCGAACACGAAGAGGTGCCATCCTCTCCTTTCGACTCAAAGCGTCGGCTACAACATTGGCCTTGCCAGGGTGATAACGAAGTTCACAATCATAGTCGTTCAGCGTCTCGATCCATCGACGCTGTCTCATATTTAGTTGCTTCTGATCAAAGATGTGTTGGAGGCTTTTATAATCGGTGAAAATAGTGCTCTTAGTTCCATAAAGATAGTGTCTCCACAGTTTTAATGCAAAGATAACGGCTCCAAGCTCGAGATCGTACGTTGTGTAATTTTGCTCGTGAATCTTCAGTTGTCGGGAGGCGTAAGGGATAACCTTTGTGCGTTGCATCAGTACACAACTAAAACCACTTTTCGAAGCATCGCAATAAATGACGAAATCGTCACTGCCTTCAGGAAGTGATAGGATAGGTGCGGTGGTTAACTTCTTTTTCAAGGTTTGAAATGCGGATTCCTGTTCGGGTTCCCAAATGAACTTCTTCAGTTTGTGAGTCAGCGCGGTCAAAGGACACGCAATCAGAGAGAAACCTTCAATAAATCTTCGGTAGTAACCGGAGAGACCTAAAAATTGGCGGATATGAGTCGGAGTAGTGGGAGTTTCCCACTTGCTGATAGCTTCAATCTTTGCGGGATCAACTTTGATACCTTGATCACTCACAACGTGACCCAAAAATTGGACTTCCTTCAACCAAAACTCACACTTGGAGAATTTTGCATAAAGTTGCTCTTGTCTCAAGAGTTCAAGCACTAGACGAAGGTGTTGCTCATGTTCTTCTTCGCTTTTGGAGTAGATGAGGATATCATCTATGAAGACGATAACGAACTTATCCAGGTATGGCTTGCATACACGATTCTTGAGATCCATAAATACGGCAGGTGCGTTGGTTAGACCGAATGGCATCACGAGAAACTCATAATGACCATAACGAATGAATGCATTCTTCATCACATCGCTCTCTTTCACCCTCAACTGGTGATAACCGGATCGCAAATCGATCTTAGAGTAAACGCTCGATCCTTGTAGTTGATCAAAAAGATCATCAATTTGGGGAAGAGGATACAGATTCTTGATCGTCAATTTGTTGAGTTCACAGTAGTCGATACACATGCGGAATGATCCGTCCTTCTTCTTCACAAACAAAACAGGTGCGCCCCAAGACGAGAAACTTGGTTGGATGAATCCACGGTCTAGCAGTTCTTGTAATTGGCTCTGCAACTCTTGCATTTCGGAAGGTGAGAGTCGATAAGGTGCGCGAGCTACGGGTGCAGCTCCTGGTACTAAATCAATCTGAAAATCTACTGCTCTTGGTGGCGGCAATCCAGGCAATTCCTCTGGAAAGACATCGGAAAACTCGTTCATAATTCGTACGTCATCCACGCTCTTCACTTCATTTTCTAACGTTTTCACATGTGCTAGAATAGCAAGACGTCCTTTCTTCATGATCTTTGGCGCTTTCATGCAACTAATGAGATTCAGTTTCGAGCTACATCTCTCTCCGTAAATAATCAGTGGCTCACCGTCTCCGTGTGGTATACGAAGAGCTTTATCTCCACAGATAATGTCAGCCCTTATCTTGGTCAACCAGTCCATACCGACAATAACATCAAAGCTTCCTAACTTAATGGGTATCAAGTCAATCTCGAAATCCACACCATCTATGTTGATAATGGCTCCACGGCTAATATGGTCAACTTTCTCAAGTTTTCCATTGGCTACTTCTACAAGCATACTCTCCTTTAAAGGAACTAATGACCAATTTATCTTATCGCAAAAGTGTCTACATACATAACTCCTATCGGCACCAGTATTAAATAAGACAGAAGCTAATAGATTGTTGATAGTGAATATACCTGTCACCAAGTCGGGGTTCTCACGAGCATCCCTTGCGTTCACATTGAATGCTCTTCCACGCGGTGGTCCGCCGTCCTTTCGCTTGTTGGGACACTCATTTCTGAAATGGCCCATCTGTCCGCATTCATAGCACTTTCTCGGTCCATTGGGGTTCGGTTTCCCAGTCATGGTGGTGATCTTACAGTCCCTGCCAATATGCCTGGTCTTTTTACATCTTTCACAAACAATGTTACAGTACTCGGTATGGTGCTTGTAGCACCTCTTGCACTGTGGTAGACTGCCCTTGTAGTTGGGGTTCGAGTTAGTATTCGGATTGGGATTTCCACCATTGTTGTGCCTCTTAGCGGGGGTTTGATCATAGGCTCTCCCCTTGTTGTTATCCCACTTACGCTTATCACTACTACCCACTTCGGATTTAGCCTTCTCCGGTTCATCGATGATAATTTGGTTCATTAAGGTGTGCGCCATGCGCATTGCTTCCGGGACATTTGGTGGCTTAGATGAGGTGACATTTCCCTTAATGGACTTAGGAAGTCCCCACAAGTACCTTTCCATGCGCTTAAACTCCGGGGTAACCATGGTAGGACACATCAGGGCTAATTCCAGATACCTACGGTTGTAACCATCGAGATCGTTTCCCACAACCTTTAACTGCCCAAACTCAATCTCCATCTTCTGGATCTCTGTCCTAGGGCAATATTCCTCAATCAGGGCCCCTTTGAATTCCTCCCATGGGGTAGCAAACCCCTCATCAATACCCTTTGCTTGAGCCAATGTGTTCCACCAAGTTAGTGCGCCGTCAGACAGCGTACATGAGGCATACTTAGTTTTGTTTGCCTCTGAGCAGTTACTAACTCGAAACACAGATTCTAATTTCTCAAACCACCTAGTGAGACCAATCGGCCCCTCAGTTCCACTAAAGTTGTGGGACTTGCAGCTTTGAAACTCTTTGTATGTGCACCCGTTACGAATGGGCTGGATAACCGGTGGCGGTGGAGCTTGGGGGTTCATTTCCGCTAAAGCTGCGGCGACTCATTCATTGATCATTTCCTCGATCTGTGATATGGTTGGCGTTGATCTTCCGTTTTCCATTGATGTTCTAAACAAAAATTTTGACTCAAGTCAAAATCTAGTATTCAAATAGTAATAATACAGTATATGGTAACCAACATGGAATCAACACATCACATGTTTATTAAGTAACGCAAATAGATTCAAATACCACAGAATCAACATACAGTAACGTAAATAGAACACTGTGCAAGAATTAAACAACACAAAGTTACATTCATTAATAATAAGTTGCATACATCCGCATAGGTTCGTACAATACATAAGTGAAACATAAAACTACAAATGAGATTACATAATGAAATCTACTACAAAAGCCCTACGGTGACGGTGGGTGTAGGATGTCCAATACGTGGGACATCTGGTCCTCGAGCTCGGTTACCTGAGCACGGAGGATCTCCACCTCCCTCATCAGTTCCTCGACAGAGGGAGATGGTGGGGCAGGCGGTGCAGTCGGTACGGGTGGTGCTGGTGGAGCTGGTGGTGCAGACGGTCCGGCTCCAGAAGTAGAGGCTGCGAAGCGGTAAGGCTTACGCACAAAAGGATCTGCAGGGTACGGCACGAGCCGCTTACTGGCGGTAACCTTATGACGCCGACCATGAGCGTCAACGAATGGTCGACCTCCATTAATCCCTGGAATGACGGTACCATCGAAACGGTACCGCTTCTTCGGCGGGGTGGAGGGTAGCTGTACAGGTGCATCATCAGGGTCCTCATCTGAATCCTCGTCGCTAGAGTCGTCAGAGGATGAGTCGTCGGATGAAGAATCGGTGGATGATGGGGCGTCTAGATCGGCTGGGGGTGGCTGCACGGGTGGCTCTCCTCCGGCGGCCATCATCTGTCAGTATCTGGCGGGCCCGATCAGCACGAGACGTCCATCAGGAAGGCGTCGGCACCAATGGTTATGCTCATTACGGACTGGACCTTCCCCAAGTTCCGCGGAAATCACAGCACCACCGGAATGGTGCTGTGGCTCTGAGGGTCCTGGGGCAAGTGGAGCTGGAATCTCCTGTAGGTCCTCGGCTCTGTCAGAGGTGATCACTGGACCGGGCGCATGGCTACTAGCTCCGGAGGATGAAGCGCCGGAGTTACTAGAAGGTGTAGATGACGGGATCGAGTCAGCAACAACGGTAGGTGAGGTGGTCGATGAGTCCGAGTCGCTCTCCAAGTGAATGATAGTGGGCGGGGCATTCGACATCTGAACAAGGAAAAATAACTTTTTCCATGTCAGTAAGTCATAAAGCAAGCACGTATTAGGAAAATTAACTACGACAGTCTAAATCATGTATAGCAGTAAGTAGCATGGCAATAACGACAAGTATCATGCAATCGAAAGCAGATAGTAGCATGCAGTAGTGAAATCATGTAGTAGCATATGGCATATAGCAGTAAAAGTAAGCAGCAGCATGCAGTAAGTTCCGCAGAAACAAGTAAACTAGCAAGTTGTAGATTAGTCCTATTAGTGAATCCTACTCGGTCGGGTCTTGACTCACTAATGCAACCTAATTCCCTACAACCAATGCTCTGATACCAAATGTGATGCCTCATACAAAACCATCGTGTACGAATCATCAACAACAGGATCATTACAAGGTCAAAAACTATATGCGGTTTCAAAAGAAGTTTGCATTCATGAATAAAGGTGATGTCTTAACCAACATCAAAAGTCTTACAACAAAAGTATGCTTCAATGAACAGAAGCAATTAGTAATAGTACGTGACCCAATGGTCGTTACAAATCATTGTTTCAAAAGGTAACATAGTTTAAATGCAAATAAAATGTTTCATGCAGTGACAACTATAACAAGCGCAGCGGGTGTCTACAAAGCATGACTAGTACAACAGCGGAAGCAAGCAACCTTAAGCACCTGATAAAAACATACTTAAAAACGTCAACACAAAGGTTGGTGAGCTATAGTTTAAGTATAACAGTAATGTAAGGTAGGCCACGAGATTTCAGTGCTTCAACAGCGTTTCAAAACAGTATGAAAAGTATATGTATAACCGTGGGCACTTGGTAACTAACTTAACGTAAATAATACCCCCTAAAAGTACACTTGGCAAGTGCGTAAGTTTACGAAGTATTAAACACCCGTTAAATGCTAGCGCTACTAGCCCGAGTGGGGATGTCAAACCCTATGGATTCATATCTAAGATTCGCGTTCACCGGTTCAAAGACCAATGACTAAACGTTACCGAGCTAAGGGGAAAGTTTATGCCGTTGTATAACCCACACATATATAAAGTTTAAGTACTCGTTCCTAGTATGTAAAACATAAAATGCGCATGTATTCTCAGTTCCCAAAATAGTTAAAGTAAAAAGGGATGCTATAACTCACAGTGGTTAAGTAGTAGTAAAGTTAACACGGGAAAGGTAAGCAAGTATGTTTATCCGAAAAGGTCCTCAACCTAAGTCAAAAGTTACTAAGTCAGTAAATCTTCCCAATAGGTTTATAAGTATGTAAATTATGCATTAAGTATCATCATCATTCATCATAAAAAAAAAGTGTAAAGTAAGTTTCAAGTAAAGACTCGGTTTTGAAACAAAGGCTGACTTCGTTCAGTCGCCACGACCTCTATACAAACTGAAATGAGGTGAGACCAGTGGCCATGGCTCCATATATGAGCCCCCTAGGTACTGACCAATTTCCAAAACCAAACTCGTCTTCATTTGACCGTGGTGATGGTTTAAGTGCGAGTAGGTCAGAAATTTCAGCACAACGTTAATAGGGTGTAGTGACTTTCGGGAGGCCATAGATTCTAAACCGTAATCGGATTAAGACGAGGTCTAAACGGAAAATCATCTACTCGAACCGAACTAACTGAAAATCAACTTTCCAGTAGCCCAGGTAGTCTGATCAGTTCCAGAAACAGTAAGAAAGGTGTTCCGGTGGGTTCTTGGTGCTTGATGCTCATCACGGTTCTCATCCTTGATACGTATAACTTCAAGTGTACAACTCGTTGATGGGTTTGCATCATCTTAACCAATTTTTGACCATCATAACACAAGTGCAAGTCTAAGACATGTAGCACAACTCACTTAAGAGTTGTATGAAGTTTGATGAACCAAAGTTGCAAGTAAACTAAATGAACAAGATCTTAAGTTGTAGGACATAGTTCTTAGTTAGATCTTGAAGATCCTAGACCCAAAAGTCTAGATCTAACATAAGTGTACAAAGTTATAATTAAAAAAGTTTTACTTACATGTTCTTGAACTTACAAAGTAGTTTCAAGAAATATGAGATCAAGATTAACTAGTAATACTTGACCAAATTAACAACACTACAACTTTAAATAATTGAAATGAAGAAATAAATTAAAGCTACAAGTATTATGTTCATATTTGCTTCATACTTGAGAAGATTCAAACCAAAGTTTAGATCTTAAGAATTCAAGTCTACAAAACATGAACATAAAGAAGATCTTCAAGTTTATGAACTTTAGATCTTGAAAACATTTAAGAGTAGAATCATAAACTAGAAAGTTTAGATTCCTTGTTCTTGACTTGAACAAATAAAGATGGAAGTAACAAGATTTCATGAAGATACAAGTTAGTAAACTTGATCTTTAACAACAACAATCAATAACAAGTAACAAATCAAGCAAATGATGAAGACATGTAATGATATAATTCGGTTTTTAGAAGAAAGAAAGAAGGAAAATGAAACATTTTACTTACAAGAAAAGAGAGAAAAGTTGAGAGAGAGTTGTGAGAAATTTTGTGTGTGTGAAATGAGGAAGTGAAATGCAAGTAATAAGTAACACAAAAATGAAAATGTGAACTCCCTTTACACCATCAAGGTGGACGGTTTTTTTGAACAAAAAGGGGAAGTCAATAAGCAACTTTCTAGTGTTGGAGCTTGGTGTATGCTAGGCTAAGTAATGAGGTTAAAAGTATGGAAAAGAATGCATGCATGCTTGAAGTATTTTGTCTCCAAATTAAACTAATTAACCCATGATTATTCTTAATGTAATACTAGCTTAATACATGGGCTTACAAGTCCATTAAGAGTGTAGGGTGGGCTTCCAAGTCCAATTTCATTAATAAAGGCCCAAGTCCAAGTAAGTATGCAATTAAATAAATAAAGCCCAAGTAATTAACTACTAACCTTAGTTAATTAAAAATGATTAATAATAAATAATCATGAATGTAAATAATATTCAAAAATATTATTCGTGAAAAGTACGCACGTCACAAAGACAAGTCGGGCCATGGAGATTCAAATACGATAACAAGTAAATGTATATAAATACATTTATTAAAGCGCAAGTATAAATAATAAATATTAATAATAAACGTTGGAAAATTCCGGGTTGTTACATTACCCACCTGTTAAAGAAAATTTCGTCCTGAAATTTTAAGCTGAGGTAGATGGAGGAGTCGGGAAAAGGTGAGGATACTTCTGCATCATTTGATCCTTCTATAAATACCAAGCTTATTCATCCCATTTCACACTTGATCTCATTCAAAAATTACACACACATACTCTCTAATTCTCTCTCTAGTCTTTCTCACTCTAAAAAGTGTAAGTTTTAAACTTTCTTCTTCTTATTCTTCCCTTCTCATTCACGACATCATCATCATCAAAGGGTCTAGCTCTTTAGCTTTTAGATCTTGTTATATCTTGTAGATTCAAACTTGGATTTGAATTCTTCAAGAACATGGAAGATTCAAGCTTCCTAGCTTTGAATCTTCACTTATTTTGTTAGATCTAAATCTTGTAGCTTTTAATCTCTTTATTTTGTTGTAAAGATTCAAACTTGTGTTTGTAATCTTCATGTAACTTGAAGATCTAGCTTCATGCTTTAAGGATCTTCAAGAACAATCAAGATTCAAGCTTTCTAGCTTTGAATCTTCATTTCTTTTGTTGAATCTAAGTTTTCTAACTTATGATCTCATTATTTTTTTATAAAGATCAAAATTTGTGTTTATGATCTTCATGTAACTTGAAGATCTAAGCTTTGTGCTTCAAGATCTTCAAGAACACCAAAGATTCAAGCTTTCTAGCTTTGTAATCTCATAACTTGTGTGAAAAGGATCCAAGCTCTCTAGCTTAGGGTTCCATTACTTTGTTTGATCAAGTTTGTGTTCATACTTGTTTGATTGAAGGAAAGTTTGTAGCTTTAGTTGTAAATAGAACTTGTATTTGTGTTAAGACTAAGAATATGATGTAACCTTGGTTCATCATCCTTCTAAAACTCTTAAGTGAGTTGTATTCTTACTTGGTCTTAACATATTATGTGTTGAAGTTTGAATCTTGGTCAAAGTGATGCTAACACATCAATGAGTTGTACACTTGAAGCTACAAGCATCAAGGATGAGAACCGTGATGAGCATCAAGCACCAAGAATCCCACCGAAGCACTTGTTTACTGTTTTTAGGGGTCTGATCAAACTCTCTGGGCTTCTGGAAAGTTTATTTTCAGATAGTTCGTTTCGAGTAGATGAATTTTCGTTTAGACCTCTCCTAAATCCGATATACGGTTTAGGATTTATAGCCTTTTGAAAGTCACTACGCCTTTGTAATGTTATGCTGAAATTTCTGACCTACTCGCACTTAAACCGTCGCCCCGGTCAAACGAAGACGAGTTAGGTTCTGAAAATTGGTCAGTGGTTAGAGGACTCACATACGGAGCCTTGGCCACTGACTACGCATCTTTTCGATTCGTATAGAGGTCGTAACAGCTGTCCAAAGTCAGCCTTTTGTTTCGATCTCTATTCTTGTTAAACTTACCTTAGCTTTGATGAATGATGATGATGTTGATGATGACACTTAAACTTAGTTTATGCACTTTTAAACTTATAGGGATAACATACTGACCTAGTGACCTTTGACTTAGGTTGACGACCTTTTGGACCGACTTACTACCTGCATACGTTTCATATTGACTTTTACTGCTTATTCATTGTGAGTTATAGCATCCCTTTACTACTTTTACTATTTTTGGGACTGAGAATACATGCGCTTTTTACGTTTTACATGCTAGACACTAGTACTTAAACTTTATATATGTGTGGGTTACAAAACGGCACAAAGATTTCCCTTAGCCCGGTAACGTTTAATCATTGGTTTCTGAACCGTGAACGCGAATCTTAGATATGGATCCATAGGGTTTGACATCCCCACTCGGGCTAGTCGCGCTAGCATTCAACGGGTGTTTAATACTTCGAGGACAAACGCACTCGCCAAGTGCACTTTTAGGTGGTGATATACATACGTTAAGTCTAGTTACCGGGTGCCCACGGTTAAGCATATACTTTTCATACTGATTTAAACTGCTGATTGAAGCACTGAAATCTCGTGGTCTACATTACTCTACTGATTACAAACTATAGTTCACCAACATTCGTGTTGACTTTTAAGCGTGTATTTCTCAGGTCTTAGACGATGTTGCTTCCGCTGTTAGAATTGCTGTCTTGGTGTTATAGACTTGCTGTTATGGACCTGCTGTGTTAGATTTCCGCTGCATTACTTAGAGATGTCTCAATCATGAAACTTTTATTTTGCATTCGTAACTTATGTTATTTTCAAACAATGGCTTTGTAACAACCTTTGGGTCACATACTTATGTTAACGCTTCTATTCATAGGAAGCACGTTATCTTTTGTAAAACGCTATCTTTTTATGAATGCAAAAACTGGTTTTCAAACAGCATATAGTGTTTGACTTTGTAATGATCCTGTTCTTGATGAACCGTACACGATGGTTTTGTACGGGGCGTCACAATAGGCCCATCACCATTCACATTTGGGCTCATTGGCCCATTATCCTTAATTGAATTTAAACATCCAACATCAGGTTCATTTGTATTATTTGAATTCTCGAGACACACGCTGCCATCATTATTATTCGACATTGAACCAATAAACACGTCCTTTTTCTTGGGAACTTCATTTTCTACACCGGTTGTCGTAAAAGTAACACAAGAATCGAAACCCATAGATCCTTGATCTTCTTCCTTCTTCAACTTCATGCCGTTATCACTAACCGGAACTTCTGACGGCTATGAACATGCTGGGTTTTCATTCTCCGAAGAAATTTCATTCTCTTTATGGCTATCACCAATAACATTGTTAGTAGGAACCTCAAACTCAAATCCAGGACCGATGGATGAAGAGATAGGAGAAGAACCGACATCATCAACATCGTCCATCAATGAACCTTTAGAGTTCATTTTCGAATCACTAACCTCGCTCTTGTCAATATCGTTATGATCATCGGGAGGATTGCTATCATTCCCAATCAAAGACCAAGTGTATCGATCCTTGTTATATCTGAATACGAAATCATGATTTCTAATCGAATCGGGAATATTGAAAACGAAGATCTTACCTTCTACTTTTATCTCGATAGAGTTAGAAACGCCGCGAATATTTTGTGATTTATCCACCTTGGAAATTCTTTCCGGAGAACAAACCATGCGACTAAACGAAGTATTTTTTTTATCCCTACAGCTACGTCTACAAATCTTCTACCATCACATCTATTACCCACTGTTGAATCCGACTTCCCGAATTTATCCGACTTCTCAACAGACCCACCCATATTTAAAGTGTCAACTGCCTCTTTTTGAACAAAACGACCAGCATTATTCATTCCCTTCTCCTTCGCTCTGTAAACACGAAGACACAAACCATCTATTCGAATGGAGTTTAATAATTTGGCAAAGCTTTCGACTTCACTAACCCCCTTGAACCTCACGAAGCCAAAACATTTTCCACTCGATAAACGTTTCTTAGAAAGATATATGTCATTTAGCGAGCCATATTGATCGAAAATTCTCCAACAATTGACCCTAGTAAAGTGTTCTGGAAAATTAAAAAACATAAACGAGATAATTCGATTTTCACACGATTCAAGATTTGAAGATTCTACCGACATGGGGTGCGGAGAACTCACGTTCACACCCTCCTCCATTTTCCATTGAACAATATTATTAGGAAAAGTGCACTTGAAAAGATGATTTTGAGGAGGAAAAAAAGATGAGGATGATCAACTCATGATTACTGATTGGTTTTGGTCAAGTTTTGAAGTGTTTTCGATCTGCATTACCATAAACCGCCTACACTTTAACCGGTTTAGCCGATCACAAGTTACATTTTGTTTATATCAATACACGTTTTGAAAGTATGTAACTTACATCATATTTTTTGGTGAAAAAAAGAAAAAAGAAAACTACCGAGTATTACGTATACGACGATTAGTAGCTTAATCCCAAAAATAAAACATCAAATGAGTATAACAGAAACTCTAAATAAAGCCCTGAAACTCAATCTGAGCTGAAACATTGAACAAGTGAAGAAGATGAATAATGTATACTCATGGTTCCGCCGTACAAAGAACAAATCTTCATCATTACTACCAACGACAACATCAACCACCAATCAAATCAACGAACAACAGATGTACGGAATCACTGATGAACTAATCGAATTCATCAAATCATTCACTCTCGAAACATTCAGAAACTTTAATCTTCAAGGTACTCTAGGTTTTCCTTCTTTTTTTTTTTTTTTTTTTTTTTAATATGTTAAGCGTGTATAATGAAATCGATATGATTTTGTATTAGATGAAGAATTAGGTGATGATGAATCTGGAATTGTGCATAAGGATTTATCTAATTGGCAAGAGAAACATGCTATCCTTATTCTCTCTAAAGTTAAGGTAATATATATATATTTTTTAATTTTATTCTTTTAATTAGATTTTAGGTTTTATGTTTGGTATAATTAATTAATGGAATGGATTGTAACTACTTTCGAGTGTTTAGAGGAGAAATATGATTATTGTTGCTGAAAATTACAAATTAATTACAAAGTTTTTGAGTTTGTGTTGCTTCAGTAAATTCGTTATAACTGAATGTAATCTGAGAATTGGAATTATAAATAGGTTTCGGCTCACACATAAAGGCTTTTAGGGGGTGTATGGCTTACAGTGGCGGATCTAGGTTTCGTAGTTACTGGTGTCACTAGTTAAAAGTTTAAAAAAAAAATTACACTATCCAGTGGTGTCACACACAAAAAATTACACTATCAAGTGGTATCACTAGTTAAAAACTCCAAAACATTTCCACTACATCGCGTATTTGAGTGGTAGCCCGTGCTACCACTCAAGCCTATATACGTCCGCCCCTGATGGCTTAACTTATGAGTTTGAGATTAAGCCTATTAGCTTTAAGGATTAAAATTAAAATGCTCATTTTTAAAAGCTCCATCTCATTGGCTTCACAACAATGTGCTTTCCACCTCGAATAAGCTAAAAAGCTAAAATGTGTTTGGCAACTAAAGATGTAGTATTTGCTAAAGATAGGTTGGCCGTATATAATTTAACCAGTCATCGAAATAATTTATGTAGCATTTGGAGTTATATTTGAGACAATCGTTGTTTGAAATGGTTAGAGTAGTTTGTATTATTTGGTAGGCTTTGTTGCGGAGTTTGAATGTCAATATATTACTCTTGATGTATGATCCGCAAATCTTATAACATGAGCATGACGGGTAAGACCATTATAACATTGTATATGGAAATTAGTTATCAATTATTAATAAAACAAAAAGTCTCCTGAAAATTGTCAGCGTAAAGATGAAGATCTCGTGATTGGATTTTATGTTGTGGATCCTCTGTATGCTTTTTCTGACCGTAGTCTGAACTTCAGTTTCTTACCGAATACAATCAAGATAATGAGTTTTTTTTTTTTTTTTTTTTGCTTTTACAGGAACTATCGCAACTTAGATTTAGATTATGTCCGCGCTACTTGAAAGAACAAGAATTTTGGAGAATTTATTTTACCCTTGTGAAGAACTATGTTGCCAAGTAAGAACTATTGCCTATTCTTTATACTGATTTTCTTATATCGCTGTTTATATTCTTCAATAGTAGCTCAATACACACGTTTTAATGATTTGCAAAACTTATTCGTCACTTTAAGTCTTTCAATATTCCCATTCCAGTTCTCATGTGTTTACAAATGTGTACTTTGGAACCGTTTTTTAGACTTCGTTCTCCCAATTGTTGGTGCTTTTGGAATCATTCTTTTTTCAGATGTTTCTCTGTCTCCAAAATGCTAACATGAGTTTGATATTTTTCTCTACTGTTGTATTTTTTTTGTTCATCAGATACGAGTTACACGCCATACGGTTAGAGACACTTAAACAAGCTGAAATAGAGAATAAAAAAAGTTTTAGAACGAGTGGATATGAAGTTGAAATGTTAGAAGCAAAGAAGCCACCTAGTTTGGAACCTCAAACACCCCTCGAATAGTTGGCTTATAGATATGAGGTAATTCTTACTCACTCTGCTATCTTCATGAGGGTCCCATGCATATTTGTATTCCTTCTAGAGGTGGCAAACTGGACGGGTTAGAGCACCTATTCATAAGCAAATAGACTGTAGTTGCCGCCTCTAGATTTAATTACTACTTTCTGATACTTATGAGAATTATTTCTTTTTAAGTTCCATATTATACCCTCGTTGACTGAATAATTTCACCAATGTTTTAGACATAATGGATTATGCTGTCCCCAAAATTTCAGTATTGCTTCAGTCACATACTTAAAGTTGTGTTTGTCAGTCATATACCGTGGAATACTTGTTGGTGATTTTAGTGTGATCCAACTTAATCATTATTTTAGTGTATTGGATTTACTTGGTTGAAAGTGGAAGGATCATTTGATACTCTACACGAATCTGGGAAGTGTTGAGTACACGTTCTTAAAGGGTTAGAAAGATCACTTAGGGTATAATTGAACTTGGGTAAGCCAAATGGTGCAAAGTATGACAAGACCAAAGCCACGTTATACGGCGCGTCGCGCACCTACCTGGCGCATCGCGCACTATAACAGGTTTTGGATGTCGAGACTTTGAGTTGCTTCAAGAACTCAGACAAGGCATTGTGGCGCGTCGCGCCTGACTCTGACGCGTCGCGCTCCAAGGCGTAATTTTGATGCCGAGCATAATTACAAGTTTTGAACATATGTTTCAGTTGTGAGGCGCGGCACGCGCCTATATGGCTCGACACGCCATATAACGTGAAAACTGAATTGATGCCAATTTTTGGCCAAAAGGCATGTTGGTCCAAAACGTTGTATGTTAACTCCTGGTCTTTTTGGAACGGTCTAACATCAAAATACACTTGTTTAGACACCAAATAAGTGGTGTTGGTTCCCAAGTGGTGTACCATTTCATTATGGTCATGTATGAAATGTTGCAATCCTTCATTGCACCTTTTGGTCAATTATAAATACAAGACTTCTTCATTTGAAGAAAGGTCCTAGAATTTTGCCTAATTCTATCACTTTCAACACTACAAACTTTCAGATTATATTTTACTACTCTTGCAAGGATTAATTATCTTTTGGACAAGACAATTAATCATACTAGTCTTATCCCAATATTGATTTCGCGATACCCTTGTCCAAACGTGTCGAAATACTTTATTGAGAAAGTGACTACACGATTCTAGTATCAATCTGACAGTCGATTCATCACCCATTTAATCCACATTTCCCAATAATACTAAGCAGAGGCCCTCAAAGATGATTAACATATGTCTTGTCTATGTATATTTCGGCTAAATAGAACACCTTAATAATGTGTTTGCGTTCATTCATTTTCTAGAAGAAAAACTCAAGAGTAAATTTTTTTTTTTTCTTTTTTAAGAAATATCAAAAGTCTATTTCAAGTACTATTTATTTCTTATTTGATGTGTGCTCAATGTTGTAGAACTCGGAACTCGGGGTGAACTCGGTTGAAAATTTTGGGGAGTTCTCGGCAACTCGTGGAGAACTCTGATATTGACTTGCGTTTTACTTTTTAGTTATTTAATATTAATATATATGTTCTGATATAAATTCTAATAGACTTTGACCAATTTGCCGAGTTTTTGACCAAATTTCCAAGTTTTTGATCGAGTTTTTGACCGAGTTGGCCTAGAAACTTAACCATTGACCGGGTAACTTGGTCGTTGACCGAGTTGGACACTAAGAACTCGGCTTGTGATCTAAACCGTTAACCGAGAACTCGTCCGAGTTTTACAATACTGTGTGCTAATGAATCTTGGTCTGGGGAGCTTGAAAAATAATTTAGCTAGCAATGTCTTAACATCACAAATATGTAATTGATGTTTTTAGTGACGCATAGCAAACAAATTTATTTATCAATAATATTTTGTTTGGTACTAAAATGTAAAATCGTCATAGGATGGTTATTTTCTAACACAATACATACTTCAAATATTAAATGTAACACTTTGACTTTATGAAAAGTCAAATTATTATCTTGTTAAAGTTGATTACAGGTATATTGATACAAGTTTAATCTACAGTGAACAAATTGAAAATAAAATATGGAGTAGTATTTAAATAAACCTGTAAATCTGCAACTGATACTGAACTCACTTTAATAAAGTTGAGCCTTTCTGAAATTTGTGAAGTAGGCTTCATATATATATATATGATTTTTTTAAACTGTAATGATATCTAACAAGTATACTTCAGTGCAGTAATGTAATCTTTATGTCTTGCCAAACAACGTACAAGTTTTACTTCACTAGGTACATGTCATTATAACGTTGTTTCCCTCAAAAAGCATTGACCTTGACTTCTGATTTACTCAATTTTCAGATGTAGCATATTCATGATACCAAGAAGATAGTGAAGTTTCACAAATGGACAACTATGAAATCAAGAATCTTAAGTTATTGGGCATTATTTGCAATTGATTTGAATGGCCTATTTTGATTCTCATAAGTAGAGTTAGACAAGTTGCACTGAAAGCCAAAGAACTTCAGTAAGAAACTTGTGAAATTTTAGTGGTAAAAAGCTGCTTTTTTACCTCTAATATTTTAACCTTTTTTTTTTCTTTCATTGCAGCTTATATTCCTTTTTATCACATGTTTATCCCATCATTACAATGTACAAATTGTTAGATATATGCAGCTCTTACAGTCTAGATTTAGGACCTAAAACTCAAACTGTCATGCTGCTTTGAAATGTGTACTGCTAACAAATAATTGAGGTTGAGGAGCTCAAAGCTTTGTGTTGTTTACAGTTCAATTAAGATATGTTTAAAGTTTAAGTTTCCTATTTCTATAAACTAACATGTGTAATTTCACTTATATTTGGTTTTTTCACTATTTGAAGTGTAGCATTTTGGAGTTTTTAGCTTTTATATGAAAAAGCTCATATTTAATAAAAAGCTCTATTTGGTTAAAGGAGCTTAAAGCTTTTAGATAAAGAAAAAAAAGCTAAAAGCTAAAAACTACTAGAAGTAGCGTTTAGCTTTTAGCTTTTTGTCATTTTACTCTTTATTTAACAGATTCAGCTTCTCTGCCAAATACCAAAATATTTTTAAAAAGTTAACAGCTAGCAGCTATTAGCTACAAGCTAAAAGTTATTAGCTACCAGCTAGTTTGGGTAACGGGTTAAAATGGTTTTGAGTTGAAATGAGTCGTGGGTCAAACGGGTAAAAATTTAAATGGGTCCAAACGGGTCATGTTAGTTTGGTTTGGGTAACGGGGCGAAACGGGTAATGGGTCAAATAGGTCCAAATAGGTCATATACTTTTATAATTAATTTTTTACATTTGTAATATCGTTTTAGTTATTATTATTTATTATTAACATTTATTATATATATAAGAAAATATTAATATACATAATAATTAATATAACCATTAACGCTTTCATAAATGGTTGACGAATGAGCTCGACCCATTTGACCATGGACATGACTCATTTGACCTGTCTCTATTTATTGAACTTTAAGATTTGATACCCATTTGACCCGTCCTTTTATATTTTGTATTTGACCTAATAGATTGGAGAAAACTTGTTGAACCTTTTTTTCAAGTTTTGAGGATTTAATTTTTTTCAAGACCCAATTGACACGAAAGCTTAATCCATTTGACTCAAATATAAAAGAAAGGGTCTCAATTGTCAGGTATAATTGAACCCCACATCTCTAAGGGTATAGTCTCCCCCATATGTTTTGTATGTTTGTAGTATTCACTAATAGTGTATGTTTTGTATGTTTTTTGCAGTAATAGTATTAGTAGTTCTGTGTCAGCATGATAAATTCATAAAAATGAAATACATACAGTATATTATTATTATTATCTAATGTACAATAGTCATGGATCATAAAGGTTGTACGTTTGTATGGATTGAATCTTAAATTCGATGAGTCAGGCGTGAAAAACCTCTGGCTTTCTAGTACATTGGATTCTGAGGTTTTCTACAAAAATTAGAAAAAGTGCTTTCGTTCTGTTTTAAGGTATTACTTGTATTTTTTATTTTAGTTGTCTCGTGGAAATTTACGATTAAACTTCTGAATAAGTGCTTTATAATATATGATACTAGTTTTATAAGTTTGTGTGTTGCACGGAAATTATAAATTTATGTTTTCACACATATATATATCAGGCTTTGAGCCCGTACGCTGAATAGATGTTAATGAGATGAAATAGTATACTTGTTAATAGAGGCGTTTTCGGTACATGTGCAGAATGTGCAACCGAATAGGGCTCAAAGTTTTATAGGGGCTCAAAATTTTAAAAAATAATAATGCATATTTTTATATACGAGCGGAATATTATTGAAACAATAAAATCAAATTGTAGTTAGCTACTTTACAGAGAACGAGTTCAAAAAAAGATAATTTCGTATTATTTGACCCATTAGTCATCTTAATCTCTAACAAAAAAATGACATTGACCAAAGTCATTTTAATTCGCCCAATTCAACCGTATATCAATTCAGGCATTCAGCCATATGTGATTTGTACTTACATTTATACGAATGTAATCATTTTATGGCTCGAACAGAGCCTTCAAAATCATCTAGACGTCCATACTTGTTATAGTATCGAATAATTAGGGCATTTAAAAATCGGTGACTGAATTTTAAAAACAGCATGATTAATCCAATTTAAAAAAAAAAATTAAAAATTATATAACATATATATATATATATATATATATATATATATATATATATATATATATATATATATATATATATATATATAGCTCGTACGTTGCACGAAAACTCACAAAGTTAGGTGAAGAAACCTTTTTATTATTGATAACATTCAATAATACTCCCTCCGTCCCAGATTAATTGTCCCCGGACAAAAATCACACAGTTAAGAAAAAGTGACTGTCACATGTACCTTTTCTGTACTTTTTCTTTACTTTACAGTTTTACCCATCAATTAATTAGATAACCCTCTTGCTTTTGTAATTGTATTAATTGATCAGGGACAATATGGTAACCTTGACTAAATTTACTTTTCATATTTGGTAGTGGACAATTAATCTGAGACATCCCGAAATAAAATAGTGGACGATTAATGTGGGACGGAGGGAGTACTAATACTAATGTTACTATTAAGATAAACAAATTATTAAAATTATATGAGCCCGTATAATGTTAAAACATTTTTTTAATTATAAAGAAAAATAATAGTTTTATAAACTAAAATAATAATTTTATAATAACTATTATTAAGAATTATCAAATAATATTAAATTGATAATTTTTAAATTTACTTAAATTAAAATCACATAAGATATTAAACGTAATAATATATGAGATATATATCAACAACATCTACTTGAATAAGATTTACTATAATTATAAATTTATTATTAATAAAAATAAAAATAATTTAGGCTCTAGTTCGAGGCAGTATTTAAAATTCATGAAAATTTGATTCTACCATTTTCATGGTGTCTATTATTATTTTTATTTTAGTTTTTTATTTTATTTTAAAAAAAAAATTCATTCTTAAAGGCCGGAGATCCTTTCGGAAGCAATCTCTTTATCCGTCGAATAAAGAGAAGGATGACTTTCTCTACTCTTGAGAGTGTTATACTCTGGGTGGAGACATGACTTGTCACACCCTCAAATAGGGCCTGGGGTATTTGTGACTAATTATATCAAATCACAGTTGTATAAAAGAGAACGACTCTATATGAGACGTTTTATTGAGTTTTGCAGCGGAAGATAAATAGATTACATTGTATTTAGAGCATTAAATATTTTTAAATGAATCGATAAGTAATGCATGAAGACTCCGATCATGGCAAGCAATCATCATTCAAAGCAGCAGATATACAGCGGAAGCAATATTTAAGTACCTGAGAATAAATATGCTTAAAAAGTCAACACGAGGTTGAGTGAGTTCATAGGTTTGTCATAAATAATGATTTCAGTAATAGATATAGACCATAAGATTTTTATTTATAAAAGTAGATTTCGCAGGGATCTAAAAGTAGTGCCAAGTTTGTGATATTTAGACTAAACAGTTTCAAAGTTTGCCCCGTGACAAGTTGTACTGTCCTTGTCGGTTTGAATCATTATTAAGTAATACAATGACTTGGTCAAATGTATCGGGGACGTTACTCCCGATAGGCCTACTCCCAATAATTAAGAATGCGTTATGTAAAAGCAATTAAAAATATCACAGTTGGGACTTGCAGGACATAGCCAGATATAGCACAGTTTAATAGTTGGTACTTGTGTCTAACGTATAAAACAGTTATAAAAGTTGCGCATGTATTCTCAGCCCAAAAATATATATAAAAAGGGGGCTATGAAAACTCACGATACGATAGTTTGTAGTAAATATGCATAGGATGGCACTGAACAAGTACATAGTTGACCTCGGATTCACGAACCTATATCAGTTATATATATATTAAAACATATACTCGTAATCGAATAAGTTTAAATATGTTATTTCAATTATTATATATTTCTGTATACATACTTTTATATATATTCTTTATATAGGTATTTATTTGATAAAGTATTGTTAATAATAATAACAATGATAATAATAATAACTTTAATAAAAATGATAATTTTTATTAAAAATGATGTTTTCAATAAAAATGTTAAAATGATAATTTTGATAATAATAATTCTTTTAATAATAATAACTTTAATATAAATGCTAAGATAAAATGATAGTTTTAATAAAAATAATACTTTTAATAATAAAAGTAATTTTAGTAATAATAATAGTTTTAATAGAAATTTCAGTAATCATATAATAATACTAATATTAATGTTTAAATGACAATTTTATTAGTGATACTTTGTAATATTAATAATAATAATGATAATACTAATTTTAAATAATAATGAAAGATTTAAAATAATGATACTGATAATAATAACTACGAATTTAATAATTTACTACTATTGATAATAATGATAATAAATTTAATAATAATAATACTAAATATCATATTAATAATAATAATGATAATATTAATAATACTTATAATAACAATAATAATAAATGATCCTTAATTCTTATTTTAGTATAATAATAATAATAATAATAATAATAATAATAATAATAATAATAATAATAATAATAATAATAATAAAAGGCTACCTTTAAATGTTTTTCCAAAAAAAATTATGCCACGAAACGAGTTCGAACCCGTGACCTCTCGAATACCCGAATACCCTTAAACCATCTGCTCCATCCCATTTTTCTATTTTATTACTCACATATAAATATATAATCCGTATTCGAATATCATCTTCTTCAAATAAAAATCGACCAGGGACAAATTAACAAACATCATAGCGACTTTAAGGTTTGAATTAAGACTTGGAATTGAAACGAAAATGTCTTGCGTGATTGTTAACAGGAAAGTAAATAAAAAAAATAAAAAATTGAAAGAGTGTGCCTGCTGTGCTGCCGTCGCTGTTTAAAAAAAATATGATTTTGAAAATACGAATGTTTTAGGCTATGATTATAACATGAAATAGTTTGTAAATCGTTCATAGAAACTATTGGAATCGTCAATTTAACTTAAACCTCAAAAACGAACTCGAATTATATCAAGAACGAACATTTGACTTTTTTTAAAATAAACTTTGACTTTGAAATTTGGATTCGATATTGAAGATTGGGGGTTCAAACTTTGCAGATAGTTTGAATATATCAATCCTAACAACTCTACACTTAAGGATTTTGAAATTAAATTCGAGATCGAAAAATGACCAAAAAGATGTAGAACAGAGATGTATCAGCTTATTTTTCTTGAAATTCTATTTTTATTTCAATCAGATAGGAATTGTTAATCTTATAATGGAACTTTGAATCATTTGTCAACAACAATGAGCTGCTTGTTTATTATACTATGCCTTTGTGTCGACATAGTAGCACACACAAGAAGAAAATAAGAAGAAAAAAAAAATATAAAAAGGCTCGATCATGATCTGGAAAAATTTAAAAGCAGATCACTTTTTAATAAAAATTTAAAAGCTGATCACAATATATAAAAAAATAAACAGATTTATTTATTCAATACATTTTATTTGACTTTTTATTTTTAATTGATATTATTATTAAATATATTAATAACTAATTAATAAATATATTAATAATAATAATTTGATAATATAATCATAAAAGTAATAATAATGATAATAATAATTTATAAAAATGATAATAATAATAATAATAATAATAATAATAATAATAATAATAATAATAATAATAATAATAATATCAAAGTAATACTTTAATAATATTAATAATAGATGTAATAATAATATTAATAATAATATTAGTGATAATGATAATAAGTTGTATAATAACAATAATAGTTTTTAATAATAATGATTCTTAATGATAACGGTAATAATAATATCTAATAATAGCACTGTTAATAATAAAGATATAACAAATTAGATGTTTTAAATTTTTATATCTATATATTATATATTATGATAATATTAATAATACTGATATTAATAATAATAATGAAAGTAATAATATTAATATAACCACTTATTATTAATATATAATTATTTTGCATAACATGAAATATTATGAATTTCTACATATAATATTTATAAATTATTTACATTATAATATTCATATGAATAATTCTATATAGTAATTATATATATATCGTCGGGAATAGTCGAAAGATAGGTCTAAATTTAGTCGGAAATTTCTGGGTTGTCATAGTACCTACTTGTTAAAAGAAATTTCGTCCAGAAATTTAATTGTTGCCATCAATCGACGTTGTTCGTAAATAGATGAAGATATTTACATTTTATTTGGTCTTCACGTTCCCAGGTATGCTCGGGGCCTTGCGTGAATTTCAACAGATAGAATATTCTAGAGTTTAAATCATACGAACCATAATTTCTACAGGTTCTTCTATGAAGTGCATTTTATCATTAATGCGGAGGTTATCTAAAGGATTTAACAAGAGTGTCATTGATTAGATTTTCTCAGAAAGAGATAATGACGCTATACAAGCATTTCAATACACATGAAATATGTTATGAATAATAGTGAGCTTATTTAAACCTTGAGCGTTTATGCCACAATATTAGGGTAGACAAAACAGAGAGGAGTTCATGAAAATCATAGTCATGAAATTTGATAGAGATCGTCATTCTTTACAACAAGAATGATGAATATGAGTTAAAAAATAGAGTTTTATCAACATTGGTTAATATGGATGAAACGATTCGATTACAAGAAGAGTATAAACGAAGCTATCGTAAAAGATTGAGTTGAGTAAATTAAATATTCGCCTTAACTTTTGACGTAGTCACGATTGATTTCCGGAATTCAAGGAATTAAAGGAAATCTTCATAATCTATAAGATTTGATTCTCTGGTAATTTAGGAAGTTAGGATTTCTTTGATTAAATGCGGTAAATTGCCTTGATTGATGTGTCTGAAATTTTTGCTATAAATTAGCTTCTTCCGTTTTATTATCTTCACCACTTCTATACTTTCTTTCTCAATCATACTTTCAAAATATTGTGAAAATGCTCAATCCAGTTCTTATCCTTGTTATTATATTGACCATATATGAAATGTCCCGTTCTTATTGATTAAAAACGTTCCATATTAATTGATTTCGTTGCGAGGTTTTGACCTCTATATGAGATGTTTTTCAAAGACTGCATTAATTTTAAAACAAACCATAACCTTTATTTCATTAATAAAGGTTTAAAAAGCTTTACGTAGATTATCAAATAATGATAATCTAAAATATCCTGTTTACACACGACCATTACATAATGGTTTACAATACAAATATGTTACAACAAAATAAGTTTCTTGAATGCAGTTTTTACACAATATCATACAAGCATGGACTCCAAATCTCGTCCTTATTTAAGTATGCGACAGTGGAAGCTCTTAATAATCACCTGAGAATAAACATGCTTAAAACGTCAACAAAAATGTTGGTGAGTTATAGGTTTAACCTATATATATCAAATCATAATAATAGACCACAAGATTTCATATTTCAATACACATCCCATACATAGAGATAAAAATCATTCATATGGTGAACACCTGGTAACCGACATTAACAAGATGCATATATAAGAATATCCCCATCATTCCGGGACACCCTTCGGATATGATATAAATTTTGAAGTACTAAAGCATCCGGTACTTTGGATGGGGTTTGTTAGGCCCAATAGATCTATCTTTAGGATTCGCGTCAATTAGGGTGTTTGTTCCCTAATTCTTAGATTACCAGACTTAATAAAAAGGGGCATATTCGATTTCGATAATTCAACCATAAAATGTAGTTTCACGTACTTGTGTCTATTTTGTAAATCATTTATAAAACCTGCATGTATTCTCATCCCAAAAATATTAGATTTTAAAAGTGGGACTATAACTCACTTTCACAGATTTTTACTTCGTCGGGAAGTAAGACTTGGCCACTGGTTGATTCACGAACCTATAACAATATATACATATATATCAAAGTATGTTCAAAATATATTTACAACACTTTTAATATATTTTGATGTTTTAAGTTTATTAAGTCAGCTGTCCTCGTTAGTAACCTACAACTAGTTGTCCACAGTTAGATGTACAGAAATAAATCGATAAATATTATCTTGAATCAATCCACGACCCAGTGTATACGTATCTCAGTATTGATCACAACTCAAACTATATATATTTTGGAATCAACCTCAACCCTGTATAGCTAACTCCAACATTCACATATAGAGTGTCTATGGTTGTTCCGAAATATATATAGATGTGTCGACATGATAGGTCGAAATATTGTATACGTATCTATGGTATCTCAAGATTACATAATATGCAATACAAGTTGATTAAGTTATGGTTGGAATAGATTTGTTACCAATTTTCACGTAGCTAAAATGAGAAAAATTATCCAATCTTGTTTTACCCATAACTTCTTCATTTTAAATCCGTTTTGAGTGAATCAAATTGCTATGGTTTCATATTGAACTCTATTTTATGAATCTAAATAGAAAAAGTATAGGTTTATAGTTGGAAAAATAAGTTACAGGTCGTTTTTGTAAAGGTAGTCATTTCAGTCGAAAGAACGACGTCTAGATGACCATTTTAGAAAACATACTTCCACTTTGAGTTTAACCATAATTTTTGGATATAGTTTCATGTTCATAATAAAAATAATTTTCTCAGAATAACAACTTTTAAATCAAAGTTTATCATAGTTTTTAATTAACTAACCCAAAACAGCCCGCGGTGTTACTACGACGGCGTAAATCCGGTTTTACGGTGTTTTTCGTGTTTCTAGGTTTTAAATCATTAAGTTAGCATATCATATAGATATAGAACATGTGTTTAGTTGATTTTAAAAGTCAAGTTATAGGGATTAACTTTTGTTTGCGAACAAGTTTAGAATTAACTAAACTATGTTCTAGTGATTACAAGTTTAAACCTTCGAATAAGATAGCTTTATATGTATGAATCGAATGATGTTATGAACATCATTACTACCTTAAGTTCCTTGGATAAACTTCCTGGAAAAGAGAAAAATGGATCTAGCTTCAACGGATCCTTGAATGGCTCGAAGTTCTTGAAGCAGAATCATGACACGAAAACAAGTTCAAGTAAGATCATCACTTGAAATAAGATTGTTATAGTTATAGAAATTGAACCAAAGTTTGAATATGATTATTACTTTGTATTAGAATGATAATCTACTGTAAGAAACAAAGATTTCTTGAGGTTGGATGATCACCTTACAAGATTGGAAGTGAGCTAGCAAACTTGAAAGTATTCTTGATTTTATGTAACTAGAACTTGTAGAATTTATGAAGAACACTTAGAACTTGAAGATAGAACTTGAGAGAGATCAATTAGATGAAGAAAATTGAAGAATGAAAGTGTTTGTAGGTGTTTTTGGTCGTTGGTGTATGGATTAGATATAAAGGATATGTAATTTTGTTTTCATGTAAATAAGTCATGAATGATTACTCATATTTTTGTAATTTTATGAGATATTTTATGCTAGTTGCCAAATGATGGTTCCCACATGTATTAGGTGACTCACATGGGATGCTAAGAGCTGATCATTGGATTGTATATACCAATAGTACATACATCTAAAAGCTGTGTATTGTACGAGTACGAATACGGGTGCATACGAGTAGAATTGTTGATGAAACTGAACGAGGATGTAATTGTAAGCATTTTTGTTAAGTAGAAGTATTTTGATAAGTGTATTGAAGTCTTTCAAAAGTGTATAAATACATATTAAAACACTACATGTATATACATTTTAACTGAGTCGTTAAGTCATCGTTAGTCGTTACATGTAAGTGTTGTTTTGAAACCTTTAGGTTAACGATCTTGTTAAATGTTGTTAACCCAATGTTTATAATATCAAATGAGATTTTAAATTATTATATTATCATGATATTATTGAAAGGACCCGTTCATATACATTATAAACGATTCACAATAGTTGATTACATTGCGAGGTATTTGACCTCTATATGATACATTTTACAAACATTGCATTCGTTTTTAAAAGACAAACTTTATTTACATCGAAAATTGACAGGCATGCATACCATTTCATAATATCCACTATCCAACTATAAATTGATTTAATAATAATCTTTGATGAACTCAATGACTCGAATGCAACGTTCTTCGAAATATGCTATGAAAGACTTCAAGTAATATCTTTAAAATGAGCAAATGCACAGCGGAAGATTTCTTTAACACCTGAGAATAAACATGCTTTAAAGTATCAACCAAAAGGTTGGTGAGTTCATTATTTTATCATAATCATTTATTTCCATCATTTTAATAGACCACAAGAATTTCATTTCCACTTCTCATAAATATACGTCCCATGCATAGAGACAAAAATAATCATTCATATGGTGAACACCTGGTAACCGACATTAACTAGATACATATAAGAATATCCCCTATCATTCCGGGATCCTCCTTCGGACATGATATAAATTTCGAAGTACTAAAGCATCCGGTACTTTGGATGGGGTTTGTCAGGCCCAATAGATCTATCTTTAGGATTCGCGTCAATTAGGGTGTCTGTTCCCTAATTCTTAGATTACCAGACTTTAATAATAAGGGGCATATTCGATTTCGATAATTCAACCATAGAATGTAGTTTCAATTACTTGTGTCTATTTCGTCAAACATTTATAAAAGCGCATGTATTCTCAGTCCCAAAAATATAAAGGGTAAAAAGGCAAATGAAACTCACCATACTGTATTTCGTAGTAAAAATACATATAACGTCATTGAACAAGTGCAAGGTTGGCCTCGGATTCACGAACCTAAATTAATTATATATATTTATGTGTTGGTCAATATTTGTCTAACAAATTAGGTCAAGTCATAGTGTACCACAATCCTAATGCTCGAGACTAATATGCAAAAGTCAACAAAAGTAAATTTGACTCAAAATAATTTCCAAAAATCTATACATGATTAATATATAGTTTAAATATCGTCGTTTTATATTTTTAAAAGATTTATTAGAGTAAATAATATAATTTATTTATTAAAAAATAAAATTTTATATTAAATTTATATAATAAAATATACTTTTATATATATTAAGTAATAAAATTTATAGGGTTCATTTAATATCATAAAGATAATATGATAGGTATTATTAAAGTAAGTTATTACACGTAGTAAAATATGTTTGTATCACCTATTTATTTGATAAAATAATATCTATAATGATAGTAAGTAAAAGTTGTATTATTTTGTAATAATTATTATTATTATAAAAATATCAATATTTATAATTACTAAGATGACATTATGATAAAACGATAATTCTAATTATGATAACTTTAATATTTACGATAATTTTTAATATTATCTTTAAAATAATAATTCTATTTAAAATAATAATAATAATGATATTTTATAGTAACAATGACATTTCTATTAAAATGATAATTTTTGTTAAAATGATAGTTTTAATACTAACGATACTTTTAATAATAATAGTAATGATAAAAATAATAAGAACGATAATTTTATCTAAATCAATATCTTATAATATTTTAATTTCATCATGATACTCTTACTCATTATTTCCTAATCGTTTAGTTTAATAGCTTTTAATCATCTTTTATATCGTGTTCATAATAATGATAATAATAGTAATCAAAATAATTAGATGTTACAAATATTTGTTTTAATTACACTAATATTAATAATGATAGTTACTATAACATTATTAACGATAATAATAATAATTATCTTAATGATAATATAGTAATAGTAATAATAATAATAACAATAACCATTTTTAAATAATGATATACATATTAATAATGATAATAATAATAATAATACTAATAATAATAATAATAATAATAATAATAATAATAATAATTGGATAATAATAATAATACTAATTATAACTTTAACGATAATAACGATAGTAATAATAAAAAAATAACAATTTTTAATGATAAATCCCTTTTATTGATAAAGATAATAATAATGATAATAATAAGATAAAACTAGAACGACGATAAAAACGACGATAATAATAATCATTTTTAATAAAAATATCAAAAATTCAATTGATTATAACTTTTAATCCATTCATCAAAACCATTCGATATCTAAAGGAAAAGTTCTTAATTTTTCGCTAGCTTTCCAAGGACATGCATATCTTATACCTTATTTCAACCGTAAGTGTAACTAATTCAAGATTCAACCTAACCTGTCTAAGGGCAATATTAAAAGTACAAGCATGCATAATCCTAAATACTCGAGCACTAGTCAGGGATACACTATTAGTATGTAAAAGTTAAATTATGAGTACTCACGTATCAATATTGAGATTCAATATTGCAGGAAAGGTACGTAGACGCAACGGAAATGATAAACACTATATTGACCTCACGAGCATACCCATGAACCATACTCAATCACCTCCATAGCTATAACCCATAATTTCCTTAATCCTATCCTACTCGAAAAACAATTTCGAAATCACTCGGACAGCACTCCGTCGTAATATTTTATGTATACTAATAATATCTTGAAATAATACGGAGTAAATATATATATGTAAATCGATTGAGAGAGTTTAGAGAAAAATATTTTCAAGTTTCTATGAAATAATGAAATCTATTGAATTCTATTTATAATAGATTTTTAAATTATTAAAGTGAATTATTAAAGTATGAATTATTAAAGTGAATTATTAAAGTATGAATTATTAAAGTGAATTATTAAAGTATGAATTATTAAAGTATGAATTATTAAAGTGAATTATTAAAGTTAAAGTAAAGTAAAAATAAAGTAAAGGTAAAGTTTAAGTATAGTAAAAGTATAAAACTATGCACGTATAATATGCGTATAAATATATATAATATTAATTTAAATCGTTATATATATTTAATAAAATAAAATATAAATATCGTTATCTTTATCATACTAGTTAAGTAATGAGTTGTCAAAAGTGGTTCTAGATATTTATAAAAGTTATATACATTTTAATAATAAAGTTCTTTTTAAACTGAAAATGTTTTTGTACGTTTGAAACTAAATAGATCAATCGAGTCTTTATGAGATTCAATCTTCCACTATTCTTTGTCTAGTTCTCAATGATTGACAATTTGTTCTTATTTATAAATCACTTTACCATCTTTCGAATATTGTTAAAATGGAAAGATTTCTCAAATCAACGTGGGCCTTTCAACAGAGACTTGTAATCATAATTTAATATATCTGATAATTCAATCATTTGATCTTATCTTCTAATTCCATTGATAAATATTTTGAAACAGATACAATCATATAAAGTATTTAATCTAATATTTTGTTTACATTTCAAGTTATAATATATATACACATATACATATATAATCATATTCGTTTAATGGTTCGTGAATCGTTGGAACTTGGTCGAGGTTGAATGAATGTATGAACATAGTTTAAAATTATTGAAATTTAACTTAACAAATATTGCTTATCGTGGCGGAAACATATAAAGATTAAAGTTTAAATTTGGTTGAAAATTTCCGGTGTCGGAAACATATAAAGATTAAAGTTTAAATTTGGTTGAAAATTTCCGGGTTGTCACAGTACCTACCCGTTAAAGAAACTTCGTCTCGAAATTTGAGTGGAAAGGTCGTGAATGATAATAAGTATATTTTCATGATGCATACGGGCTGAAAATTAGAGTTTTATCATCAGCGAATAATTTGGATAAACAATCCATTTATATGAAGAGTACGAATGAAGCTAACATAGAAGAGTGAAATGAGTAAGTGTAGATTCATCTTATCATTTGACGTAGATATGATTGATTCCCAGATTTCAAGGGATTTGAAGAAAATCTTCTTAATAAGATTTGACTCTCCGGTAATTAAGGGAATTAGGATCCGCTTTAAATGCGATCGTCCATTTTAATTGTTCTGTCGGAGATTTTATTATAAATTTACCTCCTTCGTTTCCTTACAACTCACACCTTCTGTTGATGCATTTTATGCAAGTCCCTAGACATCTACCCACGTCCATTGCAGGTACAACAGTTTACAGGCCACCATGATTGCTCGTTATTATCCTATCCGTGTTTGTATGTGGTTACAGGAACTGCAGGAACGAGATTTAGATGTTTGACTATGTTAGACTTAGTCAAACGTACAAGTGAAGCCTCACTAGTATGGCTGACAGGCTCATACTCATGGTTGATGCTGAGCTAAGTCACAATTACAACCTAAATGAGAATACACGAGTGAGTGATCACCCGTACGGCTGATTAAGCCAACTCGTACGTGTGATGAATGAATCGTATGGGTGAGTCAACAGCAGGGGTATATAAAGTCTTATGTTCTTCATTTTAGGTTAAGCCTCTCATTTGTTACACACACTCAGATCTAGTGAGCTCCTCCGATTCTCTCTCAGTCCAAATCACCCAGGTGGTGAATAATAGCTCTATGTGTTGATCTAATCACACTTGATTTAGTTGTGGTTTGACTAAATTAATCAAAAAAAAAAATAAAAAAAAACTTAACCTATTCACTAGAGGGCTTGATTCACTTATTCCGCCATTGTGTGAGTTAAATCTATTGATTTCTAAGTTCCTAGTCATGTTTCATCACCTTCTATTCTTTCCCCCTCAACTCATATTTTAAAGTATTCATCAATATGCTCCATCCAGTTCTGATTCTCGATATACTTCTAACTTTCATATCGGTCATTCTTCTTTTTCATCTACCGTCGGAAGAATCTATTTACTTCTACTATACTCTTGGGTTTATAGTGTTTCTAGTTCTCCCGTGTCTTTATATTGCTATATGCATCGATATATATGGTTTATAATTTCTAATTTGTCGTTGGGCTTTATATGTTCCCTTATATTTCAAAGTCTCTGCTTCTGTCTTCTATAATCATTATCATTCACAGTTAATGCTCTCTTTTATTTGCTGCAATTTATACCCCAATTTCTATTTCGGAGTTTTGTCCTTTCGTTTCTTCTTCTTGCGATTAAGCACCGCTTGTAATGGTCCAGAATTCACAGATATGAATTTTGGAATGAACATTGTTAATGTTCTAGGAAGGAAATTGTGATGGCACGATCTTGACTTGTCAAATTACTAGAATATCTTGGAAAAGGCCGAATCATCAAGAAATATTTTCTTGATATTTTAGAGGTTAAATAGAATACAAGAGTCGTATAACATGGCACATGATGATGTTATGATCTGTGAATCATCACGTTCCATTTAGAAACTCAGCATGACTTACTGTAATATAATCACATTGATCAAGTGTCATTATATTATACTAATTCATACTTCAGTTCCCAACACTACTTCAAAGTATTCCTATTTTAAACTTGAATGTTTCAGAATTTAGAAACTAAAATAGTTTCTTTTATGATGTAATACAGATAGCGCGAAGAGGTAAATGATTTCAAATAAGAAAAATTAAGAAAATATCTTCAGAAATATGGAGGATATTTATAATGAAAGATATGATGATATTTTAGAATTTCTAATATCAGATGATGATGAACAATATTGTCCGCGGGGGTTTAGAGTCAGGAGCAAGGTATTCGTTAATGACTTCAGCAGGTACTTAATCATTTGGATCCTTTGAAGTCAGGTTAAGTCTTTGTAATTTGTCCACAGCCTCCTTCCTACTTTGCTCAATCCGTTTTCCAGTTTCAAAACTTCTCTTTTTCTGCGCTTTGCCAGCACACTTCATCATTATCATCCAGCTTTTACCGTTTAAAGCCGTTTATAGTTTTTGCTACTTCATCAGCATTTTTTCCATTTTCGGAGAATCAATTCGTAGTTCGGAGTGTTTTTCAGAAACTTCACATTCAAATTAAGTCTAGAAGATAGACGTTATATATACACATATAACTGTTGGCGTAGACATGCTGCGAGATTTCAAAATACTGATTGCTAATTCCTAATAATTCGTATGGCAATTCTCATTACAAGATGTGAATGAGTAAATGATGGGGTTTCAATGAATAATTATAATGACTTTTTGGAAAGGCTAAAGTCAAAGGGTAATGAAGTTGTTGGTACATCTGCTAATAATGTGGTGGAATGTAAAAGGTTCACTGGTAACGATGGTGTATATCTCAAGGTTATAATAAGGTTAGTCTGACTGAAAAGTCGAAGTTGACTTGCTGGAGCTGTGACAAAACTGGCTACTTTGAATAGGAGTCGCAAAGTTATTTTTGCTAATAAATGCCAAAGAATCTGACGCGGATACGTTGTTTAAACTTTTACTTTGGTTTCAAGAGTTTTTCGAGTACATAACTGTGGGTAACATGTGGTTGGATCATCATCTCGATTGCTCATCATTCGAAGTGTCTTCAGAAATTTTCGAAGGGTTTGAACACAGATTGTAATCGTTAACATACATTTGATATTCTAACACAGTTTTGAAGTCAAAATATTGCTTGTGAAAGATGTAAGGATCTAAGAGTGATGATTTTGGTCATATCTCAAGTTGAATTTTGAGATTTCAAAATCAGAATATGTAATTAAATTTTGAATGAGTATGGTTGTTTTGATTTCTATAAAAGAATGTATATTGTTGTGAAAGTAGGGAGTATAATGGATGATTTGCTGAATCAAATTTAAAGAATGTAACATATTAATTGTGAATTTATATATCTCTCGGGTATTACCTACCCGTTAAAAAAATTTCACAATTAATATTTTGTACAAAAGAATTTTATTACAGTCTTTATGAAAATATATATATGTATATTTTCTTCAGATGTAACATAGATTTAATGAGTTAATGTTAAATTAAACTCATTTGATTTACAGTTGGAACTAGAATTGAATATTCCCTAAAGGCTTTAAAAAGTACATAACTTTTACGCAGTATTTCTTTAATGACATTGAAATTATGAATCAATACTTCGTTATTTGTTGATGTATGATGTTCGGTTCGTGGAATTCTTGTGAATTTCTCAAAGTACGAATGATGTTATCTGAAAAAGTTTCGGGTACATCGATGATGAAAGTGTAAAATCAAATATATACTTGATTTATTATGAATTGAAATTTGTTGAATTGCGACAGAGATTGTAGTTAACGCTGGTTAAGTTGCGGCCGAAGGACGTACATTATTGCATATTTGTAATATGAATTAACTGAGTAGTTAAGATTCACACACAATAGCTTAGCACGGAAAGATTTATTTCAAAATATATATATATATATATATATATATATATATATATATATATATATATATATATATATATATATTTATAATATACATATAATTTCTTCAGAGGGAATGAGTTAATTCTTCATAACTCGTTGATACAATATACACGTTATTGATTCGTAATGATGTCTACAGTGATTCTTGAACTGACAGAGTTTGTGATGTTATCGTTGTTGTTGATTCGGATGTTGACTGTACTGACGATGCTGGTAACGCTGACGGTACTGTTGATGCTGTTGGTAAAGCAAGTTTAGCTTGTTAATCACCCACCATTTTTGTCAGGGTTTCTTCTCTTCCTTCTATCATTTTGGTTCGGTTAACTGATTTATGGTTAGGGCTAGATTAGATAATCTCTAAGACTTTAGAGATTACATAATCGCCGCGGAATGTTTATCCAATGAAGTTATGAATTAATACTTCGTCAGTTATTGTTGTTGGTACTCCTTGGTATCTATGGTGCGTATGACGTTGATGCTCGTGGGACAGATTGTGAAGTTGAGGTTTACGACGCGGTTGTGATTGGAGGTGGTAATGGTACTGTTGGAGTTGATGATGGTGGTACTGGTTATGCTGCTGATGCTGTTGTTGGTGTTTGTAATCTCTGCACCATATTCTCCAAAGCCACTACCCGAGCGCGAAGCTCGTTGACTTCTTCTATTACACCTGGGTGATTGTCGGTTCAGACGAGCGGATAAATAAAATCTAAAATTTGATGTAATATATAATCGTGACGAGATACTCTGGAAATGAGCGAGAAAATGGTGTTTTGGACAGGTTCGCCGGTAAGTGCTTCAGGTTCTTCGTCAAGAGGGCAATGTGGTGGATGGAAGGGATCACCTTCTTCTTATCTCCAATGATTGAGGAGGCTACGAACCTATCCCCAATTCATTCAGAATAGGTGATGACTGATTGGTTGATCTATTCCGGTCACACTGCTTTCAGAGCTTGAATGGGATTCCATTTCGGAATCTGAGTGACTTGAACTGATGACGAATTCCATTTCGTACGATTGGATAAAGGATTTTTTTTTTCGATATGAAATGATTTTGGCTAACGGATGGTATTATAATTACATAGAATATATATATATATATATATATATATATATATATATATATATATATATATATATATATATATATATATATATATATATATATATATATATATATATATATAGATCAAAAGATTTCGTAGATTACGGAGGACTTTGCGGGATATGTCAGGCAAAGTTTAAAGTAACAGATACGATAAGATATGATTTAGCAGATATGCTAAGATATGAATTTTTGTCAATACACTATTCATGCAATCAATGCAGCAAGACGTGTCTTAGACTAAAAATGATAAGCAGTTAATTTCCTGAGGATGATAAGTAGTTAATTTTTGACACAAAATGATAAGCAAAACTTTTGACATGCAGACACGGTCGAAGTCCAGACTCACTAATGCATCTTACGACTTATCAGTTAGACACACTAATGCAGACCTAGTTCGCTAAGACCACCGCTCTGATACCAACTGAAAGGACCCGTTCATATACATTATAAATGATTCACAATAGTTGATTACATTGCGAGGTATTTGACCTCTATATGATACATTTTACAAACATTGCATTCGTTTTTAAAAGACAAACTTTATTTACATCGAAAATTGACAGGCATGCATACCATTTCATAATATCCACTATCCAACTATAAATTGATTTAATAATAATCTTTGATGAACTCAATGACTTGAATGCAATGTTCTTCGAAATATGCTATGAAAGACTTCAAGTAATATCTTTAAAATGAGCAAATGCACAGCGGAAGATTTCTTTAACACCTGAGAATAAACATGCTTTAAAGTGTCAACCAAAAGGTTGGTGAGTTCATTAGTTTATCATAATCATTTATTTCCATCATTTTAATAGACCACAAGAATTTCATTTCCACTTCTCATAAATATACGTCTCATGCATAGAGACAAAAATAATCATTCATATGGTGAACACCTGGTAACCGACATTAACTAGATACATATAAGAATATCCCCTATCATTCCGGGATCCTCCTTCGGACATGATATAAATTTCGAAGTACTAAAGCATCCGGTACTTTGGATGGGGTTTGTCAGGCCCAATAGATCTATCTTTAGGATTCGCGTCAATTAGGGCGTCTGTTCCCTAATTCTTAGATTACCAGACTTTAATAATAAGGGGCATATTCGATTTCGATAATTCAACCATAGAATGTAGTTTCAATTACTTGTGTCTATTTCGTCAAACATTTATAAAAGCGCATGTATTCTCAGTCCCAAAAATATAAAGGGTAAAAAGGCAAATGAAACTCACCATACTGTATTTCGTAGTAAAAATACATATAACGTCATTGAACAAGTGCAAGGTTGGCCTCGGATTCACGAACCTAAATTAATTATATATATTTATGTGTTGGTCAATATTTGTCTAACAAATTAGGTCAAGTCATAGTGTACCACAATCCTAATGCTCGAGACTAATATGCAAAAGTCAACAAAAGTAAATTTGACTCAAAATAATTTCCAAAAATCTATACATGATTAATATATAGTTTAAATATCGTCGTTTTATATTTTTAAATATTTTTAAAAGATTTATTAGAGTAAATAATATAATTTATTTTTTAATAAATAAAATTTTATATTAAATTTATATAATAAAATATACTTTTATATATATTAAGTAATAAAATTTATAGGGTTCATTTAATATCATAAAGATAATATGATAGGTATTATTAAAGTAAGTTATTAGACGTAGTAAAATATGTTTGTATCACCTATTTATTTGATAAAATAATATCTATAATGATAGTAAGTAAAAGTTGTATTATTTTGTAATAATAATTATTATTATAAAAATATCAATATTTATAATTACTAAGATGCCATTATGATAAAACGATAATTCTAATTATGATAGCTTTAATATTTACGATAATTTTTAATATTATCTTTAAAATAATAATTCTATTTAAAATAATAATAATAATGATATTTTATAGTAACAATGACATTTCTATTAAAATGATAATTTTTATTAAAATGATAGTTTTAATACTAATGATACTTTTAATAATAATAGTAATGATAAAAATAATAAGAACGATAATTTTATCTAAATCAATATCTTATAATATTTTAATTTCATCATGATACTCTTACTCATTATTTCCTAATCGTTTCGTTTAATAGCTTTTAATCGTCTTTTATATCGTGTTCATAATAATGATAATAATAGTAATCAAAATAATTAGATGTTATAAATATTTGTTTTAATTACACTAATATTAATAATGATAGTTACTATAACATTATTAACGATAATAATAATAATTATCTTAATGATAATATAGTAATAATAATAATAACAATAACAATAACCATTTTTAAATAATGATATACATATTAATAATGATAATAATAATAATAATACTAATAATAATAATAATAATAATAATAATTGGATAATAATAATAATACTAATTATAACTTTAACGATAATAACGATAGTAATAATAAAAAAATAACAATTTTTAATGATAAATCCCTTTTATTGATAAAGATAATAATAATGATAATAATAAGATAAAACTAGAACGACGATAAAAACGACGATAATAATAATCATTTTTAATAAAAATATCAAAAATTCAATTGATTATAACTTTTAATCCATTCATCGAAACCATTCGATATCTAAAGGAAAAGTTCTTAATTTTTCGCTAGCTTTCCAAGGACATGCATATCTTATACCTTATTTCAACCGTAAGTGTAACTAATTCAAGATTCAACCTAACCTGTCTAAGGGCAATATTAAAAGTACAAGCATGCATAATCCTAAATACTCGAGCACTAGTCAGGGATACACTATTAGTATGTAAAAGTTAAATTATGAGTACTCACGTATCAATATTGAGATTCAATATTGCAGGAAAGGTACGTAGACGCAACGGAAATGATAAACACTATATTGACCTCACGAGCATACCCATGAACCATACTCAATCACCTCCATAGCTATAACCCATAATTTCCTTAATCCTATCCTACTCGAAAAACAATTTCGAAATCACTCGGACAGCACTCCGTCGTAATATTTTATGTATACTAATAATATCTTGAAATAATACGGAGTAAATATATATATATAAATCGATTGAGAGAGTTTAGAGAAAAATATTTTCAAGTTTCTATGAAATAATGAAATCTATTGAATTCTATTTATAATAGATTTTTAAATTATTAAAGTGAATTATTAAAGTATGAATTATTAAAGTATGAATTATTAAAGTGAATTATTAAAGTATGGATTATTAAAGTATGAATTATTAAAGTGAATTATTAAAGTTAAAGTAAAGTAAAAATAAAGTAAAGGTAAAGTTTAAGTATAGTAAAAGTATAAAACTATGCACGTATAATATGCGTATAAATATATATAATATTAATTTAAATCTTTATATATATTTAATAAAATAAAATATAAATATCGTTATCTTTATCATACTAGTTAAGTAATGAGTTGTCAAAAGTGGTTCTAGATATTTATAAAAGTTATATACGTTTTAATAATAAAGTTCTTTTTAAACTGAAAATGTTTTTGTACGTTTGAAACTAAATAGATCAATCGAGTCTTTATGAGATTCAATCTTCCACTATTCTTTGTCTAGTTCTCAATGATTGACAATTTGTTCTTATTTATAAATCACTTTACCATCTTTCGAATATTGTTAAAATGGAAAGATTTCTCAAATCAACGTGGGCCTTTCAACAGAGACTTGTAATCATAATTTAATATATCTGATAATTCAATCATTTGATCTTATCTTCTAATTCCATTGATAAATATTTTGAAACAGATACAATCATATAAAGTATTTAATCTAATATTTTGTTTACGTTTCAAGTTATAATATATATACACATATACATATATAATCATATTCGTTTAATGGTTCGTGAATCGTTGGAACTTGGTCGAGGTTGAATGAATGTATGAACATAGTTTAAAATTATTGAAATTTAACTTAACAAATATTGCTTATCGTGGCGGAAACATATAAAGATTAAAGTTTAAATTTGGTTGAAAATTTCCGGTGTCGGAAACATATAAAGATTAAAGTTTAAATTTGGTTGGAAATTTACGGGTTGTCACAATTATCATGTATGAATATCTCTTAATATGATATATATACATTAAATGTCTTTACAACGATAATCGTTACATATATGTCTCGTTTAAAAATCATTAAGTTAGTAGTCTTGTTTTTACATATGTAGTTCATTGTTAATATACTTAATGATATGTTTACTTATCATAGTATCATGTTAACTATATATATATATATATATATATATATATATATATATATATATATATATATATATATATATATATATATATATATATCCATATATATGTCATCATATAGTTTTTACAAGTTTTAACGTTCATGAATCACCGGTCAACTTGGGTGGTCAATTGTCTATATGAAACATATTTCAATTAATCAAGTCTTAACAAGTTTGATTGCTTAACATGTTGGAAACATTTAATCATGTAAATATCAATCTCAATTAATATATATAAACATGGAAAAGTTCGGGTCACTACAGTACCTACCCGTTAAATAAATTTCGTCTCGAAATTTTAAGCTGTTGAAGGTGTTGATGAATCTTCTGGAAATAGATGCGGGTATTTCTTCTTCATCTGATCTTCACGCTCCCAGTGAACTCGGGTCCTCTACGAGCATTCCATCGAACCTTAACAATTTGTATCTTGTTTTGCTTAAGTCTTTTAACCTCACGATCCATTATTTCGACGGGTTCTTCGATGAATTGAAGTTTTTCGTTGATTTGGATTTCATCTAACGGAATAGTGAGATCTTCTTTAGCAAAACATTTCTTCAAATTCGAGACGTGGAAAGTGTTATGTACAGCCGCGAGTTGTTGAGGTAACTCAAGTCGGTATGCTACTGGTCCGACACGATCAATAATCTTGAATGGTCTAATATACCTTGGATTTAATTTCCCTCGTTTACCAAATCGAACAACGCCTTTCCAAGGTGCAACTTTAAGCATGACCATCTCTCCAATTTCAAATTCTATATCTTTTCTTTTAATGTCAGCGTAGCTCTTTTGTCGACTTTGGGCGGTTTTCAACCGTTGTTGAATTTGGATGATCTTCTCGGTAGTTTCTTGTATAATCTCCGGACCCGTAATCTGTCTATCCCCCACTTCACTCCAACAAATCGGAGACCTGCACTTTCTACCATAAAGTGCTTCAAACAGCGCCATCTCAATGCTTGAATGGTAGCTGTTGTTGTAGGAAAATTCTGCTAACGGTAGATGTCGATCCCAACTGTTTCCGAAATCAATAACACATGCTCGTAGCATGTCTTCAAGCGTTTGTATCGTCCTTTCGCTCTGCCCATCAGTTTGTGGATGATAGGCAGTACTCATGTCTAGACGAGTTCCTAATGCTTGCTGTAATGTCTGCCAGAATCTTGAAATAAATCTGCCATCCCTATCAGAGATAATAGAGATTGGTATTCCATGTCTGGAGACGACTTCCTACAAATACAGTCGTGCTAACTTCTCCATCTTGTCATCTTCTCTTATTGGCAGGAAGTGTGCTGATTTGGTGAGACGATCAACTATTACCCAAATAGTATCAAAACCACTTGCAGTCCTTGGCAATTTAGTGATGAAATCCATGGTAATGTTTTGCCATTTCCATTCCGGGATTTCGGGTTGTTGAAGTATACCTGATGGTTTCTGATGCTCAGCTTTGACCTTAGAACACGTCAAACATTCTCCTACATATTTAGCAACATCGGCTTTCATACCCGGCCACCAAAAATGTTTCTTGAGATCCTTGTACATCTTTCCCGTTCCAGGATGTATTGAGTATCTGGTTTTATGAGCTTCTCTAAGTACCATTTCTCTCATATCTCCAAATTTTGGTACCCAAATCCTTTCAGCCCTATACCGGGTTCCGTCTTCCCGAATATTAAGCTGCTTCTCCGATCCTTTGGGTATTTCATCCTTTAAATTTCCCTCTTTTAAAACTCCTTGTTGCGCCTCCTTTATTTGAGTAGTAAGGTTATTATGAATCATTATATTCATAGATTTTACTCGAATGGGTTCTCTGTCCTTCCTGCTCAAGGCATCGGCTACCACATTTACCTTCCCCGGGTGGTAACGAATCTCAAAGTCGTAATCATTCAACAATTCAATCCACCTACGCTACCTCATATTCAGTTGTTTCTGATTAAATATGTGTTGAAGACTTATGTGGTCGGTATATATAATACTTTTGACCCCATATAAGTAGTGCCTCCAAGTCTTTAATGCAAAAACAACCGCGCCTAATTCCAAATCATGCGTCGTATAATTTTGTTCGTGAATCTTCAATTGTCTAGACGCATAAGCAATCACCTTCGTTCGTTGCATTAATACACAACCGAGACCTTGATTTGATGCATCACAATAAATCACAAAATCATCATTCCCTTCAGGAAATAACAATATAGGTGCCGTAGTTAACTTTTTCTTCAATAACTAAAACGCTTTCTCTTGTTCATCATTCCATTCAAATTTCTTCCCTTTATGCGTTAATGCAGTCAAGGGTTTTGCTATTCTGGAAAAGTCTTGGATGAACCTTCTGTAGTAACCAGCTAGTCCTAAAAACTGGCGTATGTGTTTCGGAGTTTTCGGGATTTCCCACTTTTCAACAGTTTCTATCTTTGCCGGATCCACCTTAATACCTTCTTTGTTCACTATGTGACCGAGGAATTGAACTTCTTCCAACCAAAATGCACACTTTGAAAACTTAGCGTACAATTCTTCCTTCCTCAATACTTCTAACACCTTTCTCAAATGTTCACCGTGTTCTTTGAGTAAATAAGTATGTCATCAATGAAAACAATGACAAACTTGTCAAGGTATGGTCCACACACTCGGTTCATAAGGTCCATGAACACAGCTGGGGCATTAGTTAAACCAAACGGCATGACCATAAACTCGTAATGACCGTAACGTGTTCTGAAAGCAGTCTTTGGAATATCATCTTCTTTCACCCGCATTTGATGATACCCGGAACGTAAGTCAATCTTTGAATAAATAGACGAGCCTTGTAGTTGATCAAATAAGTCGTCGATTCTCGGTAGTGGGTAGCGGTTCTTGATGGTAAGTTTGTTCAACTCTCGGTAGTCGATACACAACCTGAATGTACCATCTTTCTTCTTGACAAACAAAACAGGAGCTCCCCACGGTGATGTGCTTGGTCGAATGAAACCACGCTCTAAAAGTTCTTGTAATTGGCTTTGCAGTTCTTTCATCTCGATGGGTGAGAGTCTGTAAGGAGCACGAGCTATTGGTGCAGCTCCTGGTACAAGATCTATTTGAAATTCAACGGATCGATGTGGGGGTAATCCCGGTAATTCTTTCGGAAATACATCGGGAAATTCTTTTGCAATGGGAACATCATTGATGCTCTTTTCTTCAGTTTGTACTTTCTCGACGTGTGCTAGAACAGCATAGCAACCTTTTCTTATTAGTTTTTGTGCCTTCAAATTACTAATAAGATGTAGCTTCGTGTTGCCCTTTTCTCCGTACACCTTTAAGGGTTTTCCTTTTTCTCGTATAATGCGAATTGCATTTTTGTAACAAACGATCTCTGCTTTCACTTCTTTCAACCAGTCCATACCGATTATCACATCAAAACTCCCTAACTCTACTGGTATCAAATCAATCTTAAATGTTTCGCTAACCAGTTTAATTTCTCGATTCCGACATATATTATCTGCTGAAATTAATTTACCATTTGCTAATTCGAGTAAAAATTTACTATCCAAAGGCGTCAATGGACAACTTAATTTAGCACAAAAATCTCTACTCATATAGCTTCTATCCGCACCCGAATCAAATAAAACGTAAGCAGATTTATTGTCAATAAGAAACGTACCCGTAACAAGCTCCGGGTGTTCCTGTGCCTCTGCCGCATTAATATTGAAAACTCTTCCGCAGCCTTATCCATTCGTGTTCTCCTGGTTCGGGAAATTTCTAATAATGTGGCCCGGTTTTCCACATTTATAACAAACTACATTGGCATAACTTTCTCCGACACTACTTGCTCCGCCATTACTCGTTCCGACACCATTTGTTCCTTTCGTTCTATTAACCCCTGGTCCATAGACCTCACACTTTGCCGCGCTATGACCATTTCTTTTACACTTGTTGCAAAATTTGGTGCAGAACCCCGATACTTTTCACACCTTTGGCATAGCTGCTTCTGATTGTTGTTGTTATTGCGGTTATTATTGTTGTTGGGATGATTGTTGTAGTTGCTGTTATTGTTGTTGTTGTTGTTATTGTTGTTGTTGTTGGGCCATTTGTTGTAGTTGCAATTGATGTTGTGATTGTTGGGATAATTGTTGCGATTATTGTTATAATTGCTGTTGTTGTTGTATTGGTGATTCTTATCACCGTTTTTCTCCCACTTTCTTTTGACTTGCTTCACATTGGCCTCTTCAACAGTCTGTTCTTTAATTCTTTCTTCAATCTGGTTCACTAGTTTGTGAGCCATTCTACATGCCTGTTGTATGGAGGCGGGCACGTGCGAACTTATATCTTCTTGGATTCTTTCCGGTAATCCTTTCACAAACGCGTCGATCTTCTCTTCCTCATCTTCGAATGCTCCCGGACACAATAGGCACAATTCTGTGAATCGTCTTTCGTACGTGGTAATATCAAATCCTTGGGTTCGTAACCCTCTAAGTTCTGTCTTGAGCTTATTGACCTCGGTTCTAGGACGGTACTTCTCGTTCATCAAGTGCTTGAATGCTGACCACGGTAGTGCGTACGCATCGTCTTGTCCCACTTGCTCTAGATAGGTATTCCACCATGTTAATGCAGAACCTGTGAAGGTATGCGTAGCATACTTCACTTTGTCCTCTTCAGTACACTTACTTATGGCAAACACCGATTCGACCTTCTCGGTCCACCGTTTCAATCCGATCGGTCCTTCGGTTCCATCAAATTCCAAAGGTTTGCAGGCAGTGAATTCTTTGTAGGTGCATCCTACACGATTTCCTGTACTGCTAGATCCAAGGTTATTGTTGGTATGTAGCGCAGCCTGTACTGCGGCTATGTTTGAAGCTAGAAAAGTACGGAATTCCTCTTCATTCATATTCATGGTGTGTAGAGTAGTCGGTGCCATTTTCTTCAAAATAGTCAAATGGAACAAGTTAATCATACAGAATATTAAGAGTAGTTAATAGTATTTCGTAGCATAATATGAACTCATTTATAAAAGCTTTTTCTTCATATTAGCGTTTTATAAGTTTAAATTCGGGTAGTACCTACCCGTTAAGTTCTTACTTAGTAGCTAATATACAATTCAACTACTACAATTCTATATGAAAAACTGATTATAATAATATTTCGCGTTCAAACTTTTACACAATATTTTACAAACTTACAATACCGCTTATTTTACATATAGCATGAAATATAGCACACAATAAATTTGATACAAGATGGTTGTGAAGATAATTCTAGCTAGTACACAAGTCGTTCAGCAAAGGCAATAAAGACACGTAATTCATACGTCCAGAAACAAGTCATGCATTCTGGTTTTACTACGATTACTGATGTTATGCGAGGTGTATAAAAAATAGTTTATATTTTACTAGGAAAAACTATTAAATACGATACAATTTTACACAAGATATTTATTTATTTATAGAATGGATATACTTAAACCTTGCTACAACACTTATAGGCAGTGTACCTAATCGTACAGTAGTGTAGTTTTTAGTAAGTCCGGTTCGTTCCACAGGGAAATCTTTAAACAAAGCTCAACGCTATATTAGTTTACTTTTATAAAAATACAAATATATATATATAAGTAATATTATTATTATAAAGGGGGGTTTTTACCGTTTAATGACCGGTTTGTCGATTTTAAGACTTTAGTCGCAGTTAAAACCTAATGTAAAATATAAAATAAATACAAGACTTAAATTAAAGCGTAAAGTAAATAACGATAATGAAATTGCGAATAATAAAAGTGCGATAAAATAAACTTGTGATAATTAAAAAGTACGATAATTAAAAGTGCGATTAAATAACAATAAATAAAAGTGCGATAATTAGAAGTGCAATTAAATATAAAATAAAGGAAATTAAATATGAAATAAAAGAATTATGCTTATTTAAACTTCCGTAATCATGATGTTTGACGTGTTGATTTTAGTTTTATGCCCATGGGTTAATTGTCCTTTGTCCTGGATTATTCAATATGTCCGTCTGGTTTTTGTCCATAACAGTCCATCAGTCATAAATATAAAGTGCGAGTGTCCTCATCAAATTATTATTATACCCGAAGTTAAATATTCCAACTAATTGGGGATTCGAATTGTAACAAGGTTTTAATACTTTGTTTAATGAATACACCAGGTTATCGACTGCGTGTAAACCAAGGTTTTACTACTTTATTAACAATTACACCAATTACCCTTGAATGTAATTTCACCCCTATTTTAATTATTCTAGTGGCTATTAATCCATTCCCGTGTCCGGTTAAATGAACGATTATTCGTACATATAAATACCCCGCCCATCGTGTCCGATTGAGTGTATATGGTAATTTATAGGGACGCCCAATTGTAAATCTTTATATTAACATTAACAAACTATCATTTAGTTAAACAAATATAAAGCCCATTAATAGCCCATAGTCTAATTTCCACAAGTGTCGTTCTTTTGTCCAAACCCCAATTATGGTACAAAGCCCAATTACCCAATTTTAGTAATTAGCCCAACATCATGATTACTTCGTTTTAAATAAGCATAATAATAACTTAGCTACAAGACATTAATGTAAAAAGGTTGAACATAACTTACAATGATTAAAAATAGCGTAGCGTTACACGGACAGAATTTCGACTTACACCCTTACAACATTCGCTAACATACCCTTATTATTAGAATTAAAATTAAAATTAAAATATAAATTATATATATATATATAAATTTTACGTATGATAAGAGAAGAAAAAGATATGAATTGTGATCAGAATTCGGTTGGCTTTATAGGGAATTTCGATTTTTGGGGCTCCGCGACTCGCGGCAAAATCCTCTTCAAACTCCGCGAGTCGCGGAGAATGTATTTACAGCTCACACCCTTGGAGTCTTTCTCTGCCGACGGTTTTATAATATATATATAATATATATATAATTAATATAATTAATTATATATTATATTATATTTATATACATAGTTAACTTGTAATTTTTAGTCCGTTGCGTCGAGCGTTAAGAGTTGACTCTAGTCCCGGTTCCGGATTTTCGAACGTCCTTGCGTACAATTTTATATTTTGTACTTTGCGTTTTGAATCTTGTACTCTTGTAATTTCGAGACGTTTCTTATCAATAATTGGAACCTTTTTGATTGTCTTTTGTACTTTTGAGCTTTTTGGTCGTTTGCGTCTTCAATTCATCGAATCTGTCTTTTGTCTTCACCTTTTATTATTTAAACGAATATCACTTGTAAATAGAACAATTGCAACTAAAAGCTTGTCTTTCTTGAGGAATAATGCTATGAAATATATGTTCGTTTTTAGCATTATCAAATATTCCTACACTTGAGCGTTGCTTGTCCTCAAGCAATATCGTCTTGAAATACTAGAATCACTTCTTTATTCTTCACACTTTGTACATCAGTGATTTCTATACGGCGGTATAAACAATGGTAGTAACGATATGGTTTACAGTCCCACATGACTATAAAAATTTAGATCCATTAAGGAAATTGGATCTTTATGAAAACATTTGATCTTTTGAAAATTAAATCTAGTTTTTTTTTTTTTTCTAGATAAGTTTTCCGGAATAACCCTTTACCGGTGTTTGCAAAATATTTTTGTGGGTTTGGTGGGTTTCAGATTTGAAAATTTTAGCTCAAAACTTATGGTTTTGTGTCACCCACTTGCTAACCTTGTATTAGGAAAGCAACACGTCCAGTTTACTTGTTCCGTATATTACCTTTCGGCAAACTACCGTCCGGTTGTAAAGGAAAGCGTTGAACAAGCAACTGTTAAGGCAATGTCCCGTGACATGCTTTTGATTATGGTCTATAACGTGTCGGACGCAATTACTATCCTTGGTAGGAGCAATAGTAAAGCTCACCCTTATAATTTTTCGGTCTGGCACAAGGTCCTGTCTTTGACCACTATGCAACCATCGTTCTTACGGTTGATACCCGATTTAGTTCAGGTGACCTAATGAATTCCAGGTGAATTCCTAGGATTTTACGTTCAATGGTAATGAACGCATTGAAAATAGGGTTTTCAGAAAACAAATCGGTTTGTAATTTTGATCAAAATATTTTCTCGTTTAAGCTCGAGTTTAGATATCATCGAATTCCATGAGTTTGTAATTCTCAATCTTTAAGGTCAATCTCTAGGATTGAGTAATATCAGTCTTAAAAGCTGATTTTTAATCTTTAAGGAGATTATCCTTTCTGGGGATCTGATTCATTAGTCTTATCAAGCTAATTTGCACGGTGCCCCCCATTGTACGAGATAAATCCTTCTTATGGTTAGGATAAATCTGACCACATGGCGACCCTGTTTAATGCTGAGGTCCGTGGATTTCCTGCTGATTTTAGTGATGACTTTTCTAGATTTTTCGTCAACCTACAGCTGGTCTGGACGACAACTTCATGACCTAAATCAAGAAGCGCGTGTCTTTTTCGGAAGACTTTACTTCCTTTTAATGATGGAATTGATTCATCGTGTAGATCCATCTCTTCTTTTCTTTCATCGGGTAAAAACAGTTTAGTTTAGTCCAAAGCAAAAGTATTTTCAGTTATTTGTTACAGATATATGTGACATATGTTTAAGATAACTTGGTAAATTTTCCCACACTTGGCTTTTTATTTTTCTTTTTATCGTCCTCTATTCCATTTTAAATGAATTTTGACATTTTAGTTTGTTTCTTAATTTATGTCCTTTCCGAGGTAACAATAATTTTGGTGTTAAAACCTAGTTTTATCGTTCATAAATATGTATAAACATGATTTTGAATTCATTTAATTGAAAATTTTGAAAAATTTTACTAGAATTGGGTAGTCAGTATATAAGACTAGGGCTGTTCTTTTTTTATCAGAGAGCACTAGATTCTAATACAACTACTGCTTTACTAGTATTTTTAATGGTAACCAAGTGTATAAAGTAAAAAATTTTAAAATCCGAAAGAATTTAACCCCTTCCCACACTTAAGATCTTGCAATGCCCTCATTTGCAAGAAATCAGTAACAATTTAAATTATTGAGGGTGATTTGTGTGAAAATGATTAAATTTTTACCAAAGTTTCCAAATATATTGGCGTTTGTTTGCTGAATGATAAATGGTGCACATCATTTGTTCATTCCGTCTTGTTGTTATTTCACATATATTTTGCATCTTGTCGTCAAAATTAGTTGCTTTTGCTGAACTTAATGCCAGTCTTTGAAAATGCGTTGTTTTACCCTATTGTGTACATAAGATAAACTTGCAAACATATATACATATTTTTGAAGTTTGGTATATTACCCCACATTCAAAAATTATTAAAATCTAAGAATGAAAGTTACACAATTATAAAAATGATTACAATATTAACAAAAGTATTAAACGTATCCATAATTACAAATTACAAAATAAAAAAAATAAAAAATAATAAGTAAACTAAGGATGATATTGGTACCAATAGGGGTTCCAGGCATAACCATAGGTGCTATAGAATGCTTCGGCAGGGTCATACGTAGGATATGGTGGCTGCATCTCTATAGACCAAGGAGGGAAGATGGGTTTCGGTGTAGGAATATAGTTTCTACCTATATGTTGGCAATGAGCTATGATTTGGTTCTGATGAACTTGCCAATCTTCAAATGCTCTCTGTCTAGCATTTTCGTATTCCTGAGAACTATAAACCTATGCATTTCTTGCATCTCATTCCCCCCTCCTACATTACCTTGTTGTTGGTTTCTCTCCACCTGTGGATGTCTACCATGGTATCGTACTGCGGCGTTATTTCGCCTCTTCAAAACTTTCGCACCATGGTATACATTTAAACCTATAGTATCGCGGGGTTCTGGTTCTTCTACTAATAATCCCCCCCGACTTATATCCACACCGAGATATTCACCAATCAAAGTAATAAAAATACCACCTCCTATTATGCTATGTGGTCGCATCCCCCGAACCATAGCTGATAAATAATAACCCACACAATATGGTATACTTACAGCGCTTTGTGGGTCTCGAATACACATATGGTAAAACAAATCCTGTTCATTTACTTTTTCTTTGTTCTTACCCCTTTGTGTAATCGAATTAGCTAAAAACCTATGTATCACTCTTAATTCGGCTCTATCTATATCCAAATAAGAGTAATTTCCCCCTTTGAAACGGTGATGGCTTGTCATTTGACTCCACACACCGTGTGTATCAAAATTTTCATCTATCTTTCTACCGTTTAGTATCAATCCTCTACAATCGGCAGACGCTAACTCCTCAGGCGTATATATACGTAAAGCCTGAGCCATGTCCAGTAAAGACATGTGGCGCATCGAACCGCCTAACAAAAATCTAATAAAAGAACGATCGGTTAAACTAGCTACCCGATCATTCAACTCTATACTACATAACAATTCTTCACACCATACTTTATATACAGGTCTACGTATGGTGAATAAACATACCCAGTCATTAAAAGAAGAATTACCATACCTCTGTACAAGTAATTCCCTAATTGACCCGGCCAATTCTACAGCTTCTAAGGGTCCCCATTTTATGACCCTCGGTACCTCAACAACCTTAGAATGAAGAGTATGCAAACCCCGTTGATATTTTGGATAATCTATCCAAAGTCTGTCAAATCTCAGGTTCGGGTGCAACTCTTCCAAGTGCATATCGGAAAAGGTCATGACTGGATGAGGTATATCCTGCTTGTAGTAGTTATCCACCTCCTGTTGTTCCAAATTCTCAGAAGGAGCATTGCGGGCTTGGGATGAAGATTCACCCCTTTCATTCTGCAAAACACATCAAACACAATTTTTGTGCATCCAAATATGCATTAGTGTCAGCAAAATCATTAATCAAAATAATTATAATGACATTATCAATTTATATCAAACTTAAGCTCATTTTCACATTTTTATCAAATCTACACTTTTTCAAATAAGCATATACGAAAATGTTCGCCAAGTTCATAAGCATTCAACTCAAATAACATGTCAAAATAATCATTACCAGCAATTAAACAAGTCTCAAATGGCATTATCTTTCAAAAATCAAGTTCATGAATTTTAGACTTGAAAAAGTCCACTTTAATTCTCAAAATCATGTTTAGGCTCAAAGTTTGGATCATTTAACTACCTAGACATGTTACACTACTCAATTTAGCAACAATTCATGACAAAAATCGGCCATAACCTGTTTATATCAAAAAGCCCCAAATTTGCTCAAGAACACAAACCCTAGATTATTCAAAATTTGAAGTTTAAGGCTTCTAATCATGTTAAACAGCATCAATCTAGGTTATACAAGCATAATACATAAACAATTTAAGCATAATTACACTAAAAAGCATCAAAATCAAATTGGGGAAAAATTTGCTCAAGAACACCAAATTTCGAATTAAATGGTGTTTAGGTGTAGAAATTTACCGTTTTTCTTGAGTAATTCTTAGATAGCATCCTTCTCAACATGATTTTAGTAAAAAATTTGGTGATTAACGGTTAAAAATTGTGATTTTTGGGGTGTTTTTGGGTGGTTTTTCGGGGTTATGTTCGCAGTATTTTTGGGTGTGGAGTGTGAAACTGAGCTGTTGCAGCTCTTATTTTTTTTCTGTAATCCGGTCCTCCCGCGAGTCGCGGGGATTTACCCTCCAAACTCCGCGACTCGCGGAGTTTGGTATATATATATTTTTTTTTTTATAATCATTAACTTATTAAAACAATTAAGTAATTAATTTTAAAATTTTGTTTCCCTTGTTATTTAGGTCGAGGTCGTTTCGGATCGATGTCCTAGTCCGTCCTTCGATAAAATTTTAAAATTTGTCTTTTTGTAGCGATTGTTTTAAAAGCTAAGATTTTTGGGTTTTTTAATGTTTTTGGCATACTTTAATTCAATAAGATTAAAAATAATGATAATAAAAGTTCTCGTCCGTTCCTTGGGTAAAGCAATTTCGGTTCAAAGACCTAGTCTTCAACTTACGACGAATTTTAAAAATCATATTTTTAACTTAATGAGATAAAGTAAATTTTTGTTTTTAAATTCACACAACTTAAATATAAAATTCAAAATTAAAAATTCACACCAAACTTAAAATTTAAAATGCATAAAATTAAGAATTTATATTTTAAAAATTAAAAGTTCACACCAAACTTAATTTAAAAATTCAAAAATTCATATCAAACTAATATTAATTTTTCAAATATTTACAATTTTAAATATATTGTTTTTATAAAGTTTACAATATTAATTTAAGATTTAAATATTAATTTTAAAAACATGGTAAAAAAAAAATCTTTTTGTCTTTTTATCCCACTTTAATCAATCAAATATTATCAAAAATATGCGCCCCTCTTTTCGGTAAAGTAATTTCGGTTCCAAGACCTAATTTAACTCATGACGAATTTTTGAAATATTTTGGGTTGATTGATTAAAGATATTTATACCTTAAGAATAAACGTTAAATTTCGCAGTGATGTAATAAATTTTTGAATGATATCAATAATTTCGGTCGCCAAACCTAATTTTATTCAATACCAATTTAATACTTTTTAGCGAACAAATTAGCGTTTATTATCAAAAGGTTAAAAATAAAAATAAAAATAAAAACTGTACAGACATACCTGTGAAATAGATTTCTTAGTTATATGATCTATCCCATTCATAAGATAGTCGGTTTAATTGATTTTCCATGGCTACATAGGCGTAACCTCGAGCATTCAGTGTCTTTTCTTCTAAACATATGAACGGTCCGTCTCTGCATAAAGTAACAAATTCGGTATTTGAATAGGTTTGATTATTTGAACATTTACCTCCATGTGACCATTTTCCGCATTTGTGACATCTTTCTAGGTGTCGTGCTCTTCTTTTCGCTGCGGATTTTGATTTTCCTTTACCAAATTGTAACTTATTATCTTCGCATCTGGATTCTTTTCTAACTCCGTCCATTCTTTCTCTGATTACTGATACTATTTCACTCGGTAGTATGTCATTATTTCTTTTAGTGATCAAAGCGTGTAGCATTAGACCATGGTTTAGTTCACAGGCAGTCTTCATTTCGTAAAAACCTAAAAAAATAAAAATTCAGAATGGGGGGAGAAGACTAGTTCTTTAGGGTCTGCTAGGGAAAGACCATTCGGGTTCCATTTTCGAGAACTACACGAAAACAGAAAATCTAACTCTAACAGAAATACATATTATCCTTTAAAGACTTGATTCTCCCCACACTTAGTTAGCTGTGGTGTCGAAATTGTGATTAACTTCGTTGTCGACTTCCATCGGACCATGTATGTAATGTTTAACTCTGTGACCATTAACTTTAAATTCAATCCCATTTGAATTTATCAATTCTATCATTCCGTATGGGAAAACTCTTTTGACTATGAATGGTCCAGACCATCTTGATTTCAATTTTCCAGGAAATAGCTTGAATCGTGAATTGAAAAGAAGAACTCTGTCTCCTTCTTTAAATTCTTTTGAACTTCTGATTCTTTTATCATGCCATTTCTTCGTTCTTTCTTTATAGATTAACGAATTTTCGTATGCTTCATGTCTTAATTCTTCTAATTCATTTAGTTGACTTAATCGTAGACGTCCGGCTTCATGTAAATCAAGATTACATGTCTTCAAAGCCCAAAATGCTTTGTGTTCAATTTCTACTGGAAGATGACATGCTTTTCCATAAATAAGTCTAAAAGGTGTGGTTCCAATTGGAGTTTTGTAGGCTGTTCTAAAAGCCCAGAGTGCATCCTCCAATTTAATGGACCATTCCTTCGGATTTGATCCTACGGTTTTCTCTAGAATATGTTTTAAAGCTCGGTTTGTATTTTCAACTTGTCCACTTGTTTGTGGATGATATGCGGTGGAGATTTTATGAGTTACTCCATATCTTTTAAGAACTTTCTCAAGTTGATTATTACAGAAATGAGTACCCCGATCACTTATTAAAGCTTTCGGTGTTCCAAACCTTGCAAAAAGACGTTTTAAAAAGTTGACTACAACTCGTGCATCGTTAGTTGGGAGAGCTTGTGCTTCCGCCCATTTAGATACATAATCAATGGCTACGAGTATATATAGATTATTATTAGATTTTGGAAATGGACCCATAAAGTCAATACCCCAAATGTCAAATACTTCACATACTTGGATGACATTTTGTGGCATTTCATCACGTTGACTTATTTTTCCGGCCCTTTGACATGCATCACAAGATTTGCAAAGAAGGTGTGCGTCTTTGTAAATTGTAGGCCAATAGAATCCAGCTTCATAAACTTTTCTTGCTGTTAGTTGAGGCCCATAATGCCCTCCTGTTGGTCCTGTGTGACAATGGTTTAATATTTTACTAGCTTCATCTCCAAATACACATCGGCGTATTATTCCATCGGGACAAGTTTTAAACAGATGTGGATCTTCCCAAAAATAGTGTTTTATATCACTGAAGAATTTCTTTCGTCTTTGGTACGATAATCCTTTTTCAAGGAATCCACAAACTAAGTAGTTTGCATAGTCTGCAAACCATGGGATTTCTTTATAATCTATTTTCAATAGATATTCATCAGGAAAGTTGTCTTGTATGGCTGATTCATTTAGAACTTCTAACTCAGGATTTTCAAGACGAGAAAGATGATCAGCGGCGAGATTTTCTGCTCCTCTTTTATCTCGGATTTCAATATCAAACTCTTGTAAGAGTAAGATCCAACTGATTAATCTTGGTTTAGCATCTTGTTTTGAAAATAGGTATCTAAGAGCAGAATGGTCGGTATAGACCACCGTTTTTGCTAGAACGAGATATGATCGAAATTTGTCAAAAGCAAAGACAATAGCAAGGAGTTCTTTTTCAGTAGTTGTATAGTTTGTTTGTGCTCCTTGTAACGTCTTACTAGCATAATATATAGGTTGAAATCGTTTTTCAATCCTTTGTCCTAAAACGGCTCCCATTGCAAAATCACTTGCATCGCACATTAGTTCAAATGGTAGATTCCAATTTGGTGTTATCATGATCGGCGCATTAGTGAGTTTTTCTTTAAGAATATTAAAAGATTTGATACACTCATCTGAAAAGATGAATGGAGCATCCTTTTCTAGGAGTTTATTCATAGGAGTGGCAATTTTAGAAAAATCTTTTATGAAACGTCGGTAAAAACCGGCATGCCCTAGAAAACTCCTAACTCCTCTAACATTGGTGGGATGTGGAAGTTTAGCAATTACATCTACTTTAGCTCTATCCACTTCAATTCCTTCTTTTGAAATTTTATGTCCAAGAACGATGCCTTCTTTAACCATGAAATGGCATTTCTCCCAATTAAGTACTAGATTTGATTTTTCGCATCTAATTAGCATTCGTTCCAGATTAAATAGACATGATTTAAATGTATCACCGAAGACTGAAAAGTCATCCATGAATACTTCCATGCATTCTTCTATCATGTCGTGAAAAATCGCCATCATACACCTTTGAAAGGTTGCAGGGGCGTTGCAAAGTCCAAATGGCATGCGTTTGTAAGCAAAAGTACCATAAGGGCACGTGAATGTGGTTTTCTCTTGGTCCTCGGGTGCTATTGGAATTTGAAAATATCCGGAAAATCCATCTAGAAAACAATAGTAACTATTTCCGGCTAATCTTTCCAACATTTGATCTATGAAAGGTAAGGGAAAGTGATCTTTTCTGGTGGCGTCATTTAATTTTCTATAATCAATACATACACGCCATCCTGTTACAGTCCTAGTAGGAATAAGCTCATTTTTCTCATTTGTAATGACAGTCATGCCACCCTTCTTAGGCACGCATTGAACTGGGCTTACCCATGGACTATCAGAAATTGGATATATCAAAACTGCATCTAGCAGTTTAATAATCTCTTTCTTAACTACATCTTGCATATTAGGATTTAGTCTTCGTTGGCGTTGCACATACGTTTTATGACCTTCTTCCATAAGGATTTTATGTGTGCAATACGAAGGACTTATTCCTTTAATATCATGAATCTTCCATGCAATGGCTGGTTTATGAGCTTTCAACACAGAAATGAGTTATGATTTCTCATTTTCAGTAAGAGAAGACGATATTATTACAGGTAATTCAGATTCACCATGTAAATAAGCGTATTCCAAATGGTTTGGAAGTGGCTTTAACTCTAATTTCGGAGGTTCTTCTATCGATGATTTATATCGATATCTGTCTTCTTCTTTTAGCATTTGAATTTCTTCTGTTGTTGGTTCATATCCATTAGCTATAAGTGTAGCTAACATTTCAGCTTCATCAATTGGTTCATTACCTTCTCCTAAAGAACATTCTCCTGTTCCTTGTAATTCTGGAAATTCTTCTAATAATTCTGCATGTGCATCTATAGTTTGAATATAATAACATGTATCATCTGCAGATTGTGGTTGTTGCATTGCTCTATCAACTGAAAAGGTAACACTCTCATCCTCTATACTTAGGGTCAGTTTCTTACCGAACACGTCTATCATTGCTTTAGCCGTGTTTAAGAATGGTCTTCCTAATATGAGAGGAACTTGAGAATCTTCTTCCATGTCCAAAACAACAAAATCTACTGGAAATACTAAAGTACCAACTTTAACTAGCATGTTCTCCATTATCCCTCTAGGATATTTTATTGATCTATCGGCTAGTTGTATGCTTATTCTGGTTGGTTTCAATTCTCCAAGGTCTAGTTTAGTGTATAGTGAATACGGCATTAGATTTATACTAGCACCTAAGTCTGCCAATGCTTCTATTGAACTAAGACTACCCAGAAAACATGGAATTGTGAAACTTCCTGGATCAGATAGTTTTTCTGGTATCTTATTCAACAGCACTGCTGAACAATTAGCATTCATAGTAACAGCCGAGAGTTCTTCCATTTTCTCTCTATTTGAGATTAGATCTTTCAAGAATTTAGCATATCTTGGCATTCCTGAAATCACATCAATGAAAGAAAGATTTACATTTATCTGTTTAAACATATCCAAGAATTTGGATTGCTCGGCTTCAAGTTTTTCTTTCTTCATTTTACTCGGGTAAGGAAGTGGTGGTTGGTATGGTTTAACATAAGGTTTATCCTTAACTGTGTTATTTTCATTAACTTTTTCAACTACCGGTTCTTTTTCCTTATCTTGATCAGGTTGTGGTTCTTGTGGAGTAGGAATGGTTTCATCAGAAGTTACAGGTATTTCAGGTGGTTTAAGTGTTGTACCACTTCTTGTGGTAATAGCTTTAGCTGTTTCATTCCGGGGGTTAGCATTTGTATCACTAGGTAAACTTCCCGGTTTTCTTTCACCTATTAATCTTGCTAGGTTACTCACTTCTTGTTCCAGATTATGAATAGAAGCTTGTTGATTTCTAAATGCTTGAGCATTTTGTTCATTTGTTTGTTTTTGAGATGTGAAAAACTGCGTTTGAGTTTCAACTAGCTTCGTCATCATATCTTCTAAATTCGGCTTTTTATCATCGGTTTGTTGTGGTGGTTTGTTTTGAAAATTAGGTCTTTGCTGATTATAAGTATTATTGGATACTTGTTGATTGCTAGGACCTTGTTGGTTGTTGTATGGAATATTTCGGTTATAATTCTGGTTTTGATTGTAAATCGGTCTTGACGGTTGATAATTATTCTGATAATTATTTCCAGGCCTTTGGTTTATGTATGAAATATTCTCTCTTTGTTCCATTGTTAATTCAATACTGAGACAATCTTTTGTCAAATGTGGTCCTCCACACTGCTCACAACTAATTCGTATTGAGTGAATATCCTTAGTCATCTTTTCCATTCGTCTCTCCACAGCATTTATCTTTGCGGAAATGGAATCTAAGTCATGGCTAGAATCGGCTCTAGCTGCTTTAGATGATCTAATGATATCTTTTTCTTGGTGCCACTCATGTGAGTGGGAAGCAGTGTTATCAATAATTTTGTAAGCATCAGTTTCGGTTTTCTTCATAATAGAACCACCAGCTGCTATATCTATGTCTTTTCTTGTAGTGATGTCGCATCCTTGGTAGAATATTTGTACTATTTGACAGGTGTCTAAACCATGTTGCGGACATCCTCTTAACAACTTTCCATATCTTGTCCACGCCTCATATAGAGTTTTATTTGATTTCTGTGTGAACGTAACAATTTATGCTTGAAGTCTTACGGCTTTAGATGCAGGAAAGAATTGTTTAAGAAATTTGTCAACTAAAACGTCCCATGTATCAATCGCCCCTTCAGGTAACGATTCCAACCAATCTTTGGCTTCTCCCTTTAAAGTCCAGGGAAATAACATGAGATATATCTGTTCATCCTCCACTTCTCGGATTTTAAATAGTGTGCAGATCCTATTAAAGGTACGTAGATGTTCATTTGGATCTTCCTTCGGCGCACCACTAAATTGGCATTGATTAGTCACCATGTGTAGAATTTGTCCTTTGATTTCATAATCTGGCGCATTAATGTCTGGATGAGTAATTGCGTGACCTTGTCCAGTGCGTTTAGCTCTCATTCGGTCTTCCATACTTAAAGGTTCCAGATTCTCCATAATTGAATTTGTTGAATCGGTATCACTAGATGATTCTGATTTAATGGTTCGTTCCTCAACAATCTCTGTTTGAATGATTGGTGGTTCCGGAGGAAAGTTTAATGGTTCAGGATCTATGAACCGTTCCTGAATATTTTCCGGATTCTCAATTGTGAGGTCGGGTTCAAAAAATGGATTATCGGAAATTTGAACTGAAGTACTTGGTCTACTGGATGACGATTCTAAAGAAAAATCAACGGCGGTTATATTTGCTAAATGTCTTGATCTAGTTACAGGTGGTGAACGTACAAAAGGTGGTGAACGTCTTGCTCGGTGCATTCACTGAATATCCTATTAGTTTTTAAAAGGAAAGAAAAATTATAATAAGTTATCCAATCAATAGACTTTTCTGATTTTGCCCACTTTTCGAATAGCCAAAAGATGCAGCAGAGGGGCAGGATTCGTTTGGTCTCAATATAATTGAGGACTGTTTGGCTCCAATAACCCGGTCCACGTACAAATCCAACTATTACTACGAACCAGAAAATTTTGATGTCTATTAATTTAACCACTTAAAATAAATTTTCGTAATTTTAAGAAAGTTTAGATAAGAAGTAGAATAAAAATCTATGTCCTAAAACTAGAATAGCGCGAAATAAGAAAGAAAAAGAGTTCGTCGAAAAAGGTCGAAAAAGAAAAAATGGTTGAAAAATAAAAGGTGACGGAAAAATAAAAGAAACTTATAAAAACTTAAAAATACTTGACTAACCTAACCTTATTACTACAACTAACTTAAAATTATAATCGCAAATTGAAATTACTAATTGGAATGATAATTGGTACATAGTAAAAAGTGTCTAAAATTATTAAAGCTTACATGAAAAACTAAATCCCAAATGGAAATAACTTAAAAAGAAACTAAAACTTAAAAAGGCGTCGCAAAATTTTAAAGTACCTAAATCTTATTCTAAAGAAAAAGCACTTAAGGAATTCTACGGCAAAGCCTAAAAATCTAGGAGTAAAAATAACTATAGCAAAAACTAAGTTTAAAATTAAATATGAGCTAAAAATACAAAAGTTACGCTACAACGATTAAAAAGGGACAAAATATAAAAATATACAAAAAGTTGTAAAAAGTACAATTTTTATAAAAATATTATTTTTATATTTTTTTATTTAATAAAACTACTAATTTTACAATTTAATAAAACTAATTAATACTAAATACATAAATTAAATAAAAAGTAAAAGTAAAAATAAAATTAATTATAATAATAATAATAATTAGGGTTAATAATAATAATAATAATTAATAATCCGTAATAAATACAGATTTAGGGTTCTGTCGGTGGTGTCAGAAAGTCTCCGCGAGTCGCGGCAATTAAAGCATCAAACCCCGCGAGTCGCGGGGTTCCAGAATTCAGCTGACAGGTTTGAATATTCGACGCGTTTTTTCTTTATTTATTTTTTTTTATTTTCTGTTTTCTGTTTTTTTCTATATATAAAAGATATTTAATAAAAGTTATATTTTTATAAATTAAAATAAAAATAAAGAAACTTATAAAACTTAAATATTTAACAAAATCTTAAAAATACTTATATTTTTGTTTTTCTTTTTATATTTTCGAATATTTAAAACGTATTTTTACAAAAGCGAATTTTAAAAGTTAACTAAAAATTTTTTTTTTTTTTTTTTTATATTAGCGTTGCGCTTCCGGCTTTTAAGAGATTTCCCCGGCAGCGGCGCCAAAAATACTTGATGTTATGCGAGGTGTATAAAAAATAGTTTATATTTTACTAGGAAAAACTATTAAATACGATACAATTTTACACAAGATATTTATTTATTTATAGAATGGATATACTTAAACCTTGCTACAACACTTATAGGCAGTGTACCTAATCGTACAGTAGTGTAGTTTTTAGTAAGTCCGGTTCGTTCCACAGGGAAATCTTTAAACAAAGCTCAACGCTATATTAGTTTACTTTTATAAAAATACAAATATATATATAAGTAATATTATTATTATAAAGGGGGGTTTTTACCGTTTAATGACCGGTTTGTCGATTTTAAGACTTTAGTCGCAGTTAAAACCTAATGTAAAATATAAAATAAATACAAGACTTAAATTAAAGCGTAAAGTAAATAACGATAATGAAATTGCGAATAATAAAAGTGCGATAAAATAAACTTGCGATAATTAAAAAGTACGATAATTAAAAGTGCGATTAAATAACAATAAATAAAAGTGCGATAATTAGAAGTGTAATTAAATATAAAATAAAGGAAATTAAATATGAAATAAAAGAATTATGCTTATTTAAACTTCCGTAATCATGATGTTTGACGTGTTGATTTTAGTTTTATGCCCATGGGTTAATTGTCCTTTGTCCTGGATTATTCAATATGTCCGTCTGGTTTTTGTCCATAACAGACCATCAGTCATAAATATAAAGTGCGAGTGTCCTCATCAAATTATTATTATACCCGAAGTTAAATATTCCAACTAATTGGGGATTCGAATTGTAACAAGGTTTTAATACTTTGTTTAATGAATACACCAGGTTATCGACTGCGTGTAAACCAAGGTTTTACTACTTTGTTAACAATTACACCAATTACCCTTGAATGTAATTTCACCCCTGTTTTAATTATTCTAGTGGCTATTAATCCATTCTCGTGTCCGGTTAAATGAACGATTATTCGTACATATAAATACCCCGCCCATCGTGTCCGATTGAGTGTATATGGTAATTTATAGGGACGCCCAATTGTAAATCTTTATATTAACATTAACAAACTATCATTTAGTTAAACAAATATAAAGCCCATTAATAGCCCATAGTCTAATTTCCACAAGTGTCGTTCTTTTGTCCAAACCCCAATTATGGTACAAAGCCCAATTACCCAATTTTAGTAATTAGCCCAACATCATGATTACTTCGTTTTAAATAAGCATAATAATAACTTAGCTACGAGACATTAATGTAAAAAGGTTGAACATAACTTACAATGATTAAAAATAGCGTAGCGTTACACGGACAGAATTTCGACTTACACCCTTACAACATTCGCTAACATACCCTTATTATTAGAATTAAAATTAAAATTAAAATATAAATTATATATATATATAAATTTTACGTATGATAAGAGAAGAAAAAGATATGAATTGTGATCAGAATTCGGTTGGCTTTATAGGGAATTTCGATTTTTGGGGCTCCGCGACTCGCGGCAAAATCCTCTTCAAACTCCGCGAGTCGCGGAGAATGTATTTACAGCTCACACCCTTGGAGTCTTTCTCTGCCGACGGTTTTATAATATATATATAATATATATATAATTAATATAATTAATTATATATTATATTATATTTATATACATAGTTAACTTGTAATTTTTAGTCCGTTGCGTCGAGCGTTAAGAGTTGACTCTAGTCCCGGTTCCGGATTTTCGAACGTCCTTGCGTACAATTTTATATTTTGTACTTTGCGTTTTGAATCTTGTACTCTTGTAATTTCGAGACGTTTCTTATCAATAATTGGAACCTTTTTGATTGTCTTTTGTACTTTTGAGCTTTTTGGTCGTTTGCGTCTTCAATTCGTCGAATCTGTCTTTTGTCTTCACCTTTTATTATTTAAACGAATATCACTTGTAAATAGAACAATTGCAACTAAAAGCTTGTCTTTCTTGAGGAATAATGCTATGAAATATATGTTCGTTTTTAGCATTATCAATTACTTCCCATCCTTGGTCTTGTGGAACATAACCGTTATGGCCGTTAATAAGACAGCGTGTTGTAACGTCGTCAAAGGGACGAGGGTTACGTAATGTCCAACAGTCCCGTAACAATCTAAAAACCTCATTTCTTACCCCAATTACCGACTCCGTCACTTGTGGGAACGTTTTGTTTAATAGTTGTAGCCCGATGTTCTTGTTCTCACTTTGGTGAGAAGCGAACATTACTAATCCGTAAGCATAACATGCTTCTTTATGTTGCATGTTAGCCGCTTTTTCTAAATCACGAAGTCCAATATTCGGATATATTGAGTCAAAATAATTTCTTAACCCATTGCGTAAAATAGCATTTGGGTTCCCCGCAATATATGCGTCAAAGTAAACACATCGTAACTTATGGATTTCCCAATGTGATATCCCCCATATTTCGAACGAAAGCCTTTTATAAACCAAGGCATTCTTGGAACGTTCTTCGAATGTCTTACAAACTGATCTCGCCTTAAATAGTTGTGCCGAAGAATTATGACCGACTCTAGACAAGATTTCATCAATCATGTCTCCGGGTAGGTCTCTTAAAATATTGGGTTGTCTATCCATTTTGTTTTTTATACTGTAAAATAGACAAGAGTTAGATTCATAAAAAAAATACTTATTAATACAAGCAATATTTACATATATCATAAAGCATAAGCACACTATATTACATATATTACACCACACGAATACAACTATCTTATTCCGACTCGCTTTTTTCTTCTTCTTCGGTTTTGGTTCGTTTTGCCAAGTTTCTAGGGATATATGATGTTCCCCTAATACGAGCCGTCGTTTTCCACATTGGTTTAGAAAAACCTGGTGGTTTAGAGGTTCCTGGGTCATTGTTACAACTTAAGGACTTCGGGGGTTGACGATACATATAAAGTTCATCGGGGTTGGAATTAGATTTCTCTATTTTTATGCCCTTTCCCTTATTATTTTCTTTTGCCTTTTTAAATTCAGTTGGGGTAATTTCTATAACATCATCGGAATTCTCGTCGGAATCCGATTCATCGGAGAATTGGTAATCCTCCCAATATTTTGCTTCCTTGGCGGAAACACCATTGACCATAATTAACCTTGGTCGGTTGGTTGATGATTTTCTTTTACTTAACCGTTTTATTATTTCCCCCACCGGTTCTATTTCTTCATCCGGTTCCGATTCTTCTTCCGGTTCCGATTCTTCTTCCGGTTCCGACTCTTCTTCCGGTTCCTCTTCGGGAACTTGTGAATCAGTCCACGAATCATTCCAATTTACATTTGACTCTTCATTATTATTAGGTGAGTCAATGGGACTTGTTCTAGAGGTAGACATCTATCACATAATATCAAACGCGTTAAGAGATTAATATATCACATAATATTCACATGTTAAAAATATATAGTTTCCAACAAAATTTGTTAAGCAATCATTTTTCAAGTAAACACGGTCGAAGTCCAGACTCACTAATGCATCCTAACAAACTCGATAAGACACACTAATGCAAAATTCTGGTTCTCTAAGACCAACGCTCGGATACCAACTGAAATGTCCCGTTCTTATTGATTAAAAACGTTCCATATTAATTGATTTCGTTGCGAGGTTTTGACCTCTATATGAGACGTTTTTCAAAGACTGCATTCATTTTAAAACAAACCATAACCTTTATTTCATCAATAAAGGTTTAAAAAGCTTTACGTAGATTATCAAATAATGATAATCTAAAATATCCTGTTTACACACGACCATTACATAATGGTTTACAATACAAATATGTTACAACAAAATAAGTTTCTTGAATGCAGTTTTTACACAATATCATACAAGCATGGACTCCAAATCTCGTCCTTATTTAAGTATGCGACAGTGGAAGCTCTTAATAATCACCTGAGAATAAACATGCTTAAAACGTCAACAAAAATGTTGGTGAGTTATAGGTTTAACCTATATATATCAAATCATAATAATAGACCACAAGATTTCATATTTCAATACACATCCCATACATAGAGATAAAAATCATTCATATGGTGAACACCTGGTAACCGACATTAACAAGATGCATATATAAGAATATCCCCATCATTCCGGGACACCCTTCGGATATGATATAAATTTCGAAGTACTAAAGCATCCGGTACTTTGGATGGGGTTTGTTAGGCCCAATAGATCTATCTTTAGGATTCGCGTCAATTAGGGTGTCTGTTCCCTAATTCTTAGATTACCAGACTTAATAAAAAGGGGCATATTCGATTTCGATAATTCAACCATAGAATGTAGTTTCACGTACTTGTGTCTATTTTGTAAATCATTTATAAAACCTGCATGTATTCTCATCCCAAAAATATTAGATTTTAAAAGTGGGACTATAACTCACTTTCACAGATTTTTACTTCGTCGGGAAGTAAGACTTGGCCACTGGTTAATTCAGGAACCTATAACAATATATACATATATATCAAAGTATGTTCAAAATATATTTACAACACTTTTAATATATTTTGATGTTTTAAGTTTATTAAGTCAGCTGTCCTCATTAGTAACCTACAACTAGTTGTCCACAGTTAGATGTACAGAAATAAATCGATAAATATTATCTTGAATCAATCCACGACCCAGTGTATACGTATCTCAGTATTGATCACAACTCAAACTATATATATTTTGGAATCAACCTCAACCCTGTATAGCTAACTCCAACATTCACATATAGAGTGTCTATGGTTGTTCCGAAATATATATAGATGTGTCGACATGATAGGTCGAAACATTGTATACGTGTCTATGGTATCTCAAGATTACATAATATACAATACAAGTTGATTAAGTTATGGTTGGAATAGATTTGTTACCAATTTTCACGTAGCTAAAATGAGAAAAATTATCAAATCTTGTTTTACCCATAACTTCTTCATTTTAAATCCGTTTTGAGTGAATCAAATTGCTATGATTTCATATTGAACTCTATTTTATGAATATAAACAGAAAAAGTATAGGTTTATAGTCGGAAAAATAAGTTACAAGTCATTTTTGTAAAGGTAGTCATTTCAGTCGAAAGAACGACGTCTAGATGACCATTTTAGAAAACATACTTCCACTTTGAGTTTAACCATAATTTTTGGATATAGTTTCATGTTCATAATAAAAATAATTTTCTCAGAATAAAAACTTTTAAATCAAAGTTTATCATAGTTTTTAATTAACTAACCCAAAACAGCCCGCGGTGTTACTACGACGGCGTAAATCCGATTTTACGGTGTTTTTCGTGTTTCCAGGTTTTAAATCATTAAGTTAGCATATCATATAGATATAGAACATGTGTTTAGTTGATTTTAAAAGTTAAGTTAGAAGGATTAACTTTTGTTTGCGAACAAGTTTAGAATTAACTAAACTATGTTCTAGTGATTACAAGTTTAAACCTTCGAATAAGATAGCTTTATATGTATGAATCGAATGATGTTATGAACATCATTACTACCTTAAGTTCCTTGGATAAACTTCCTGGAAAAGAGAAAAATGGATCTAGTTTCAACGGATCCTTGGATGGCTCGAAGTTCTTGAAGCAGAATCATGACACTAAAACAAGTTCAAGTAAGATCATCACTTGAAATAAGATTGTTATATTTATAGAAATTGAACCAAAGTTTGAATATGATTATTAACTTGTATTAGAATGATAACCTACTGTAAGAAACAAAGATTTCTTGAGGTTGGATGATCACCTTACAAGATTGGAAGTGAGCTAGCAAACTTGAAAGTATTCTTGATTTTATGTAACTAGAACTTGTAGAATTTATGAAGAACACTTAGAACTTGAAGATAGAACTTGCGAGAGATTAATTAGATGAAGAAAATTGAAGAATGAAAGTGTTTGTAGGTATTTTTGGTCGTTGGTGTATGGATTAGATATAAAGGATATGTAATTTTATTTTCATGTAAATAAGTCATGAATGATTACTCATATTTTTGTAATTTTATGAGATATTTTATGCTAGTTGCCAAATGATGGTTCCCACATGTGTTAAGTGACTCACATGGGCTGCTAAGAGCTGATCATTGGATTGTATAAACCAATAGTACATACATCTAAAAGCTGTGTATTGTACGAGTACGAATACGGGTGCATACGAGTAGAATTGTTGATGAAACTGAACGAGGATGTAATTGTAAGCATTTTTGTTAAGTAGAAATATTTTGATAAGTGTATTGAAGTCTTTAAAAAGTGTATAATTACATATTAAAACACTACATGTATATACATTTTAACTGAGTCGTTAAGTCATCGTTAGTCGTTACATGTAAGTGTTGTTTTGAAACCTTTAGGTTAACGATCTTGTTAAATGTTGTTAACCCAATGTTTATAATATCAAATGAGATTTTAAATTATTATATTATCATGATATTATCATGTATGAATATCTCTTAATATGATATATATACATTAAATGTCTTTACAACGATAATCGTTACATATATGTCTCGTTTAAAAATTATTAAGTTAGTAGTCTTGTTTTTACATATGTAGTTCATTGTTAATATACTTAATGATATGTTTACTTATTATAGTATCATGTTAACTATATATATATCCATATATATGTCATCATATAGTTTTTACAAGTTTTAACGTTCGTGAATCACCGGTCAACTTGGGTGGTCAATTGTCTATATGAAACATATTTCAATTAATCAAGTCTTAACAAGTTTGATTGCTTAACATGTTGGAAATATTTAATCATGTAAATATCAATCTCAATTAATATATATAAACATGGAAAAGTTCGGGTCACTACAATATATACAGTCATTCTTCTTTTTCATTTACCACCAGAGGAATTTGTTTTCTTCTACTATTCCCTTGGGTTTATAATGTTTTTAATTCTCCCGTGTCTTTACGTTGCAAAATGTATTGATATACACGGTTTGTAATTTATATGTTGTTGTCAGGCTTATATTTTTCTTTATATTTAGGAGCTCCATGCTTTTGTTTTTCCTTCCCAACTTCAAGTCAAGCGAATAATGGTCCAGAATTCGTAGGTATGGAGTTTCGAATGATCATAATATACAAAGCAGAAGGAAAGGTAATAGCACGATTTGATTTGTCAAATTACCAGAATATCCGAAAAAGATCGAATCATCAAGAAAAATATTTTCTTGATATGTTTAGAGGTTAAATAGAATGAAAGAGTTATGTAACATGGCTCATGATGAGGGTATGATCTGTGAACCTTTATCACATTCCATTAAAAACTCAGCATGACTTACTGTAATATAACCACGTTAGCCTGACGTCATTATATTATACTAACTCATGCTTCAATTCCGAACACTTCTCCATAAATCATTCATAATTTAAACTCAAATTTTATAGAAGAATAAAAACTAAAATAGTTTCTTTTATGATGTAATACGGATAGCACGAAGAGATAAATAATCTCAGATAAGAATAGTTATGAAAATATCTTCAGAAATATCGAGGATATTTATAATGAAAGATACAGTGATATCTTAGAATTTCTAATATCGAAGGATGATAAAAAATATTTGTCCGTAAAGGTTTAGAGTTAGGAGCAAGGTATTCGTTAATGACTTCAGCAGATACTGAATCATTTGAATTCTTTGAAGGCAGGTTTAGTCTTTGTGATTTGTCCATAGCCTCCTTCATGGTTTGCTCAATCTGTTTTTTAGCACCAAATTTTCTATCGAGCGTTCCCAACACTCCATTTTTTTATCATCAACTTTTGGCCATTTAGACCATCTACAATTTTGCTATTTCCTCTGCATTTAATGCTACCATATCTGAATCATCGGTTATCAATCCGAGATGGTTTCAAAAAATTTTATTTTTAGATGATTAAACGCTGATTGTAATTGTCAAGATATAAAGGATGTTTATGATGAAATCAAGTGGCAATCTTGACTTGAATTATGACCGGTCAAAATTCAAATATGAAATTGAATTTGACTGAAAATGGTTGTTCTTCGGTGAACGGATACGTATATCTGCGGAGTTGAATAGGATAGTTAACGACTATTGAATCGAAATTAAAGGATGTACAGTGTAATATATTAATGTGAAATTTAAATATTTCTAGGGTATTACCTACCCGTTAAAATATTTTCACAATTAACAGTTTGTACAAAAGGATTTTTAATTACAATCTTTATGAAGATATACGTTCATATATGTATTCTTCAGATATAATATAGATTTAATGAGTTAATATAATATTAAACTCATTTGATTTACGATTGGAATGAGAATAGATAATCTCCAAAACTTGAGATTACATAATCGTCGCGGAATATTTCTTTAATGAAGTTATGAATCAATACTTCATCGTTCATTGTTATTGATATACCTCGGTATATGATGTTGGTGCTCATAGAATTCTTGTGAAATTCATAAGGCACGAATGATGTTTTCTAGAAAGTTTCGAGTACATCGAAAATAGAAGTGTAAAATCAAACATGTATTTGAATAATACACTTGGTTTATTATGAAATGGAGTTTATTGTGCTGAAGCAGTGATTAACGATTGTTAAGTCATTAACGAAGGATGTACATCATAGCGTATTAGTGATATGAATTAACCAAGTAGTACATACTAGTTAAGATTCACACGTAATAGCTTAGTACGAAAAGATTTATTATTATTTCAAACCATATATATATATATATATATATATATATATATATATATATATATATATATATATATATATATATATATATATATATATATATATATATATAAGTATACATATATAATTCTTCAGGAAGAATGAGTTAATACATCTTAACTCATTATTACTAATATTCCTTGGTATCTATGGGGCGTATGATGTTGATGTTTGAGGTACTGAGTGGGATGCGGATGTTGTTGTTGATGAAGCTGATGCTGTTGGTGGTGATGTTGATGGTACTGGTGGTGCTAGTTATGCTGCTGGTGCTGCTGATGCTCTTAGATTTTGCACCATATTCTCCAGAGCCACTATTCGAGCGCGAAACTCATTGACTTCCTTTATTACACCGGGATGATTGGCGGTTCAGACGAGTGGATGAATAAGATCTAGAATTCTAGATATTATATACTCGTGGCGGGATATCCTGGAAATGAGGGTGAAAATGGTGTTTTGGACTGGTTCGCCAGTAAGTGCTTCAGGTTCTTCACTAATAGGGCAATGTGGTGGGTGAAAAGGATCACCTTCTTCACTTCTCCATTGATTAAGTCGGCTACGAACCCATCCCCAATGCATCCAGAAAAGATGATGAATGATTGGTTCGTTCATTCCGGTTACGCTGCCATTTGAGCTCGAGGAGTTCGAGGAATCCATATTATGTGTTTGGAATAGGGTTTGATATGAAATGGATGTTGGATACTGGATGATATATTCATCTCCTTGAATATGCATATATAACAAAAAGATTTCCGTAATTTACGGAAAATTTTTAGGAAAAGTGTTAGACAAAGTCTATTGGGATAGATACGATAAGATATGATTTTTCTATACTCCATTTATGGAATAATTGCAGCATGACGTGTCGAGATAATAAAATGATAAGTATGTAATCAGATAAACTTTCGATTAAAGACTTTCAATTCGTAATGGCCTATTTAGGTCTAGGGGCTTGAGTTATAGGATCCTTTAAATCGGTAATCCAAACCCTTCCATTCTAGAGTTTCGTAGACGCCATCCTCAAGAAAATTCAATGATCAAAAATAACGAGAAAGCAAAGATTTTGAAAGTAATGAATATGAATAGTAGAGATTTCAAAAATCATGGATAACATTTCATGTAATACATATGTAATATACAAAACCATTATAGATGACAAAGGAATGCCGAGAATTTCAGAAATCATGGTGTCGCATTTAAATGTGGTGGCGGAATTGGATAGTACTTAGGAGAGTGAGCAGAATTCTTAGGTTGACTCGGCATTCTAAGTTGAGTAAAGTTTCTAAAGTATAGTGTAATATTTAACAATTAAAGGTAACAATTAAAGGCACTATGGTCAAGGAAAGTTGTAGTCCTACATTGCTAAGGTACCTAATTGTATAAGGCACACATAAAATGCAATCTTGGTTCTCTACAACAATACCGCTCTAATACCAATCTGTCACACCCCCAAATAGGGCCTGGGGTATTTGTGACTAATTATATCAAATCACAGTTGTATAAACGAGAACGACTCTATATGAGACGTTTTATTGAGTTTTGCAGCGGAAGATAAATAGATTACATTGTATTTAGAGCATTAAATGTTTTTAAATGAATCGATAAGTAATGCATGAAGACTCCGATCATGGCAAGAAATCATCATTAAAAGCAGCAGATATACAGCGGAAGCAATATTTAAGTACATGAGAATAAACATGCTTAAAAAGTCAACACGAGGTTGAGTGAGTTCATAGGTTTGTCATAAATAATGATTTCAGTAATAGATATAGACAACAAGATTTTTATTTATAAAAGTAGATCTCGCAGGGATCTAAAAGTAGTGCCAAGTTTGTGATATTTAGACTAAACAGTTTCAAAGTATGCCCCGTGACAAGTTGTACTGTCCTTGTCGGTTTGTATCATTATTAAGTAATACAATGACTTGGTCAAATGTATCGGGGACGTTACTCCCGATAGGCCTACCCCCAATAATTAAGAATGCGTTATGTAAAAGCAATTAAAAATATTACAGTGGGGACTTGCAGGACATAGCCAGATATAGCACAGTTTAATAGTTCGTACTCGTGTCTAACGTATAAAACAGTTATAAAAGCTGCGCATGTATTCTCAGCCCAAAAATATATATAAAAAGGGAGCTATGAAAACTCACGATACGATAGTTTGTAGTAAATATGCATAGGATGGCACTGAACAAGTACAGAGTTGACCTCGGATTCATGAACCTATATCAGTTTTATATATATTAAAACATATACTCGTAATCGAATAAGTTTATATATGTTATTTCAATTGTTATATATTTCTGTATATATACTTTTATATATATTCTATAATAATAATAACAATGATAATAATGATAACTTTAATAAAAATGATAATTTTATTAAAAATGATGTTTTCAATAAAAATGTTAAAATGATAATTTTGATAATAATAATTCTTTTAATAATAATAACTTTAATATAAATGATAAGATAAAATGATAGTTTTAATAAAAATAATACTTTTAATAATAAAAGTAATTTTAGTAATAATAATAGTTTTAATAGAAATTTCAGTAATCATATAATAATACTAATATTAATGTTTAAATGACAATTTTATTAGTGATACTTTGTAATATTAATAATAATAATGATAATACTAATTTTTAATAATAATGACAGATTTAAAATAATGATACTGATAATAATAACTACGAATTTAATAATTTACTACTATTAATAATAATGATAATAAGTTTAATAATAATAATAATAATAATAATACTAAATATCATATTAATAATAATAATGATAATGATAATATTAATAATACTTATAATAACAATAATAATAAATGATCCTTAATTCTTATGTTAGTATAATAATAATAATAATAATAATAATAATAATAATAATAATAATAATAATAATAATAATAATAATAATAATAATAATAATAATAATAATAATAATAATAATAATAATAAAAGGCTACCTTTAAATGTTTTTCCAAAAAAAAATTATGCCCCAAACCGGGCTCGAACCCGTGACCATTCGAATACCCGAATACCCTTAAACCATCTGCTCCATCCCATTTTTCTGTTTTATTACTCACATATAAATATATAACCCGTATTCGAATATCATCTTCTTCAAATAAAAATCGACCAGGGACAAATTAACAAACATCATAGCGACTTTAAGGTTTGAATTAAGACTTGGAATTGAAACGAAAACGTCTTGCGTGATTGTTAACAGGAAAGTAAATAAAAAAATAAAAAAAATTTGAAAGAGTGTGCATGCTGTGCTGCCGTCGCTGTTTAAAAAAATATGATTTTAAAAATACGAATGTTTTAGGCTATGATTATAACATGAAATAGTTTATAATTCGTTCATAGAAACTATTGGAATCGTCAATTTAACTTAAACCTCAAAAACGAACTCGAATTTTACCAAGAACGAACAGTTGAGTTTTTTTTTAAAATAAAATTTGACTTTGAAATTTGGATTCGATATTGAAGATTGGGGGTTCACACTTTGCAGATAGTTTGAATAGATCAATCCTAACAACTCTACACTTAAGGATTTTGAAATTAAATTCGAGATCAAAAAATGACCAAAAAGATGTCGAACAGAGATGTATCAGCTTATTTTTCTTGAATTTCTGTTTTTATTTCAATCAGATAGGAATTGTTAATCTTATAATGGAACTTTGAATCATTTGTCAACAACAATGAGCTGCTTGTTTATTATACTATGCATTTGTGTCGACATAGTAGCACACACAAGAAGAAAATAAGAAGAAAAAAATATATAAAAAGGCTCGATCATGATCTGGAAAAATTTAAAAGCAGAACACGTTTTAATAAAAATTTAAAAGCTGATCACAATATATAAAAAAATAAACAGATTTATATATTCAGTACATTTTATTTGACTTTTTATTTTTAATTGATATTATTATTAAATATATTAATAGCTAATTAATAAATATATTAATAATAATAATTTGATAATTGATGTTGTAGCGTGAGTGTACGAAATAGTATTATTTTTAATACAAAATACTACAAAATATGACACAAGTTTTATTAATTTACGGATGGGATATACCTAAACCTTGCTACAACACTATAGGCAGTGTACCTAATCGTAGAGTAGTGTAGTTTTTAGTAAGTCCGGTTCGTTCCACAGGGAGCTAGTGATTACGTACTATATTTTTATAAAACTATATTTATATAAATATATATATATATATATATATATATATATATATATATATATATATATATATATATATATATATATATATATATATATATATATATATATATAAGTAGTAATATTATTATAAAATGGGGTTTTTTACCATTTAATGACCGGTTTGTCGATTTTATATTTTTAAGCGTAAAGATAAATGACAATAATTAAAGTGCGTAAAATATATAAATGACGATAAATAAAATAACAATAAATAAAATTGCGATAGAATATGAAATAAAAGGGTTATGCTTATTTAAACTTCCGTAATCATGATGTTTAACGTTTTGATTTTAATTAATTGTTACTCGGGTTAATTGTCCTTTGTCATGGTTTATTTGATACCTATCTGGTTTTTGTCCATAATAGTCCATCGGTCATAAATATAAATTACGAGTGTCCTCGTCAAATTACTCTTATACCCGAAGTCAAATATTCCAACTAATTAAGGATTTAAACTGTGACGCAGTTATCACTTCTGTCAACAATTACACCAGTTATCACTGTATGTAATCCACCCCTGTTTTGATTAGATATGAATATTAATTTACCCACTTGATCAGTTTGAATAATCAATTACCCAACCCGAATAATTAATTAAATGATTATAATAGATTCTATATGAACGTCACTAAATAGGACAACCATAATCATTATTAATTATTAGGATAATTAATTTGAAGATAGGTTCGACATACTCCAATGAGTTGTCACTCAATTAGACAATACCCCCCATCTATTAATAGTCAATAGTCCAATTTCCACAAGTGTCGGTCTTTTGCCCAAACCTTAATTATGGTACAAAATCCAATAGTCCCGTCTTAATATAGTCCAACATCACGATTACTTCGGCTCAAATAAGCATAATAATAACTTAGTTACGAGACATTAAATTAAAAAGGAAGAACATAGCTTACAGTGGTGATTAATCGCGTAGCGTTGCACGGACAGAGTTCTGACTTAAAACCCGTAAATTATTCGTACCATAACTAAATTATTAAAATTAAAATTAAAATTAAAATTATTTATTTATGTTATACGTTACAGAGAAGAGAGATAGATAGAATTGGGGTTGAAAAGGGGTACCTAAAACTGAACGAAAACATTGCCTTTTATAGGCAAATTATAAATTTGAATTTTCATTTATGACCCCTGAACTATGCTCAATTAACAACTTTTTATTATTTAATATTATTCTTATTATGAATTATTTAAATATTATATTTTATTCTTGTGCATAGTTGACTCGTAATTTTTACACCGTTGCGTCGAGCGTTGAGAGTTGACTCATGTCCTGGTTCCGGATTTTCGAACGTCCTTTCGTACTATTTTATATCGTGTACTTTGCATTTTGTAACTCGTACTCTTGTCATTTTTAGACGTTCTTCATCAATAATTTGAACCTTTTTAATTGTATCTTGTTCATTTGAGCTTTTTGGACCTTTTCGTCTTCAATTCGTCATTTTCGCCTTTTGTCTTCGCACTTATTTGATATAAACGATTATTACTTGAAAATGGAACAATTGCAACTAAAATCTTGTCTTTCTTGGGGAATAATGCTATGAAATATATGTTCCTTTTTAGCCTTATCAATATCCCCACACTTGAGCGTTGCTTGTCCTCAAGCAATACAGTCTTGAAATAAAATACATCACACGAATTACTTCTTTATTCTTCACACTTTATACATCAGTGATTTTGATACGGCGATATGAACAATGATAGTAACGATAGAACCATGGTTAAAGGTGGGTGTGTCATCCATAGTTGCCTTGGGTTTAGGTCAACGACACTTGCAATCAAATAGCCGATTTACTTTCGGTTTCCAAAGCAAAGTGCACATTTGAAAGGCGGTTTACAGTCCCACATGACTATAAAAATTTAGATCCTTAAGGAAATTGGATCTTTATGAAAACATTTGATCTTTTGAAAATTCATTCTAGATTTTACCCTAGATAAGTTTTCTGATTTGATCCACCATCGGTGTTGCAAAATATATTTGTGGATCAATATTTTGGCTAAAAACTTTTAGGTTCGTGTAATCCACTACTATCCCGGTATCGGAAAGCACACATCCAGTTTACTTGTTCCGTATATTACCTTTCGGTAAACTACCGTCTGGTTGTAAAGGAAAGCGATGAACAAGAAACTGTTAAGGCAATGTCTAATGACATGCAGATGATTATGGTCTTTTAACGTGTCGGATGCTAGTACTATCCTTGGTAGGAGCAATAGTAAAGATCATCCTATGATTTTTCGGTCTGGCACAAGGTCCTGTCTTCGACCATGCTATGCAACCACCGTTCTTACGGTTGACACCCGATTTGGTTCAGGTGACCTAATGAATTCTGATGAATTCTCAGGATTTTACGTTCAATGGTAATGAACGCATTGAAAATAGGTTTTCAGAAAACAAATCGGTTTTATTTTTGATCAAAATATTTTCTCGTTCAAGCTCGAGTTTAGATATCATTGAATTCCATGAGTTTGTAATTCTCAATCTTTAAGGTCAATCTTTAGGATTGAGTAATATCAGTCTTAAAAGCTGATTTTTGATCTTTAAGGAGATTATCCTTTCTGGAGATTTGATTCATTAGTCTTATCAAGCTAATTTGCACGGTGCCCCCCTATTGTGCGAGATAAATCCTTCTCATGGTTAGGATAAATCTGACCACATGGCGACCCTGTTTGATGCTGAGGTCCGTGGATTTCCTGCTGATTTTAGAGATGACTTTTCTAGATTTTTCGTCAACCTACAGCTGGTCTGGACGACAACTTCATGACCTAAATCAAGAAGCGAGTTTCTTTTTCGGAAGACTTTACTTCCTTTTAATGATGGAATTGATTCATCGTGTAGATCCATCTTTCTTACAGTAAATCGGGTAAAACTGATTAAAATCGTCCAAAACAAAAGTACCTGCAATAATCATGTACAAAATATGTGATAAATGTTTTAAAGAACTTGGTAAATTCTTCCCACACTTAGTTTCTTTCTTTGCCTTTTTATTCTCCTTTATTCCATTTTAAATGAATTCAAGCGTTTTGGGTTGTTTTTCAATTTATGTCCTCGAGGTAACAATAATTTCGGTATTAACACCTAGTTTTCATCGTTCATAAATATGTATAAACATTATTTTGACTTCATTTAATTGAAAATTTTTCAAATTTTCACAAAATTTGGCAAATAAACCAAGTATAAACCTGAGAGAATTTATAACCCTTCCCCACACTTAAGATCATGCAATGCCCTCATTTGCATGAAATCAGACTATAATTATAAATTCATGAGGGTGATTAGTGTAGGAAAGTGATTAAAAATACCCAGTTTGTAATTACAAAGCTCGTCGAATGATAGATGGCTCGCCTCATCGTTCATTCCTTCATTTATTATATCACATTTGTTGTTTTGCATCTTGTCGTCAAAATCAGTAGCTTTTGCTGAACTTAATGTTAGTCTTTGAAAGTGCGTTGTTTTACCCTGTTGTTTACATGATAAAATACAAACATATATACATATTTTTAAAGTTGGGTTTATCACCCCACGTTCAAAAATTTATAAAATCAAATATTTTTTTTTTTTTTTGCATACTTTAAATCAATAAAATTAAAAATAATGATGACAAAATTTTTCGCCCCGCCCTCGGGTAAAGTAATTTCGGCTCAACGACCTAGTCTTCAACTCACGACGAATTTTAGAAATCATTTTTTTTCTTCAACTTAATGAAATAAAGTAAATTTTTGTTTTTAAAATCACACAAAAACTTAAATTTGAAAAGCATATTAATTTCATATAAAACCTACAAAACAAAAAAAAATTCAGAATGGAGGGAGAAAACTAGTTCTTTAGTGTCTGCTAGCGGAAAAGACCAATCGGATTCCATTCTCGGAACTACACGAGAATAGAACAACTAACTCTAGATAACATTTTCTTAGAACATTTGAATCTCCCCACACTTAGGTAGCTGTGGTGTCGAAATTGTGATTAACTTCATCGTCAATTTCTTTTGGTCCATAATCAACTTGCCTATCTGTGACTTTTTCTTTAAGCCAGTGCCCGGCTTCTTCCGTAATATCCCAAAATTCAACTAGTTTCGCCTTTTCTTTAGGCGACAGATTGGATACTAACCGGTTACATAACTTAAATTTCCCCTTACTTCTAGCATCGATAGCCCGTTTAAAAAGTTTCTTCATTGAACTGTTAATAACGGGGTCATTTAATTTCGTATCAACAACGGGGTTCTTTATTATCAAGTCATCATTAGGTGTTACTTCATTTTCCCCACACTTAGGCGTTTTATTATTGTTAAGCACTGCCGTTGGAGTTGGTAAAACAACATGGTTATTACCAATCGTTTTTGTTGGTTCAACGGTTTTGGTTGGTGGAGATTTAGACTTTCGAATCATAAAGGTGATTGATTTGTCATCACTACTAAGTGTCATTCTACCATTTCTTACATCAAATAACGCCCTGGTGGACGCAAAGAATGGTCGACCTAAAATTAGAGGAATGTTTAGGTCCTCTTCTATGTCAATGACAATAAATTCGACTAGAAAGGTTAAATTACCTACTTGAACGGGTAGGTTGTCAGCAATTCCAACTGGGTGCTTAATGGTTTGATCAAGGAGTCGAACACTCATATCCGTTGGAGTTAACTCACCTACACCTAATCTCTTATATAATAAAAGAGGCATAACACTCACACTTGAACCTAAATCTGCTAGTGCATCATACATGACACAGTCACTAAGTAGACAAGGAACAATAAATTCACCCGGATCACCTACCCTAGGTGGAGGATTTGGTGGAACTGTCTTCACCGGGTTTACTTCTACTGTTTTTGTTTCTTGCACTTTTTTATTCTTCTTCTTCTTCTTTTCAGAGGTATCACAAACTTTATTACCTATTACTTGCTCATACTCAACTCCTTTTCTTGGAAACGAGATGGGTGGTCTGTATGGTGCCACCACTGGCTTTACATACTCGGGTGGTGGTGGTGGTGTAACTTCTTCATTGTTACTCACATTTAAAACCTTCCCATCTTCTGGTGCTGGTTTTTCAGAGTTTGTTGACACCATATTAACATTCTCATTCCGAGGATTTACTTCAGTATTACTCGGTAGCTTTCCTTGTTCCCTCTCACTCATCATGCTAGCAAGAGTACCTACGTGTTTTTCAAGATTCAAAATGGAAGCTTGTTGAGTTCTTAATGACTGATCAAACCTCTCGTTCGTTTGGGTTTGAGATGTAATGAATTGTGTTTGAGATTCAATCAGCTTTGCCATCATTTCTTCTAGATTTGGCTTTTTCTCTTCGGGTTGTTGTGGTGGTTTATACAAGTTAGGTCTTTGTTGATTGAAAGTGTTGTTTTGAGTTGGTTGGTTATTCGAACCTTGTTGGTTATACGAGTTATTGTTGGGTCCATTTGGATTGTAAAGAATGTTTTGATTTCGATTGAAGTTCAGCTTTGGCGGTTGATAATTATTTTGATAATTATTTCCTGGCCTTTGGTTCATATAGGAAACATTCTCTCGTTGTTCCATCGTTGGTTCAATGTGACAATCTTTCATTAAGTGTGGTCCACCGCATTGCTCACAACTGATTCGTATTGCGTGAATATCTTTATTCATCTTTTCCATTCGTCTTTCGAAAGCATCTATTTTTGCGGAAACGGAATCAAAGTCATGGCTAGAATCGGCTCTAGCCGCTTTAGATGAACGAAAAATATCTTTTTCTTGATGCCAATCATGAGAGTGGGAGGCTGTGTTATCAATAATTTTGTAAGCTTCAGTTGCGGTTTTCTTCATAATTGAACCACCAGCTGTTATGTCGATGTCTTTCCGTGTAGTAACGTTGACACCTTGGTAGAATATTTGTACTATTTGATAAGTGTCTAAACCGTGTTGAGGACATCCTCTCAACATCCTTTCGAATCTTGTCCATGCCTCATATAATGTTTCATTTGGCTTTTGCGCGAACGTAACAATTTTCTCCTTGAAGTCTCACGGCTTTGGATGCCGGAAAGAATTGTTTAAGAAATTTTTCAACTAAAACATCCCATGTGTCAATCGCCCCTTCAGGTAACGATTCTAACCAATCTTTGGCTTCTCCCTTTAAAGTCCAGGGAAACAACATGAGATAGATCTGTTCATCCTCAACTTCTCGGATTTTGAATAGTGTACAGATCCTATTAAACGTACGAAGATGTTCGTTTGGATCTTCCTTCGGCGCACCACTATATTGGCACTGATTAGTTACCATGTGTAGAATTTGTCCTTTGATTTCATAATCTGGTGCATTAATGTTTGGTTGAGTAATTGCATGACCTTGGCCGGTGCGTTTGGCTCTCATTCGGTCTTCCATACTTAGAGGTTCTAGATTTTCCATGATTGGAAGTGTTGTATCCGAATCACTAGAGGTTTCTGATTTAATGGTTTCTTCCTCAGCAATCTCCGGATTCTCAATTGTGAGGTTGGTTTCAAAAACTGGATTATCGGAAATTTGAGTATTTGGTCGACTAGATGACGATTCTAAAGAAAAATCAACGGCGGCGATATTTGCTAAATGCCTTGATCGAGTTACAGGCGGTGATCGTATGACAGGCGGTGAACGTCTTGCTCGGTGCATTCACAGAATATCCTATTAGTTATAAAAATAATAAGAAAAACTTAAATAAGCTATCCAATTAATAGACTTTTCTGATTTTTGCCCACGTTTCGAATAGCCAAAAGATGCAGCAGAGGGGCAGGATTCGTTTGGTCTCAATATAATTGAGGACTGTTTGGCTCCAACAACCCGGTCCACGTACAAATCCAACTATTACTACGAACCAGAAAAATGTCAACGTCTATTAACTTAACCGCTTAAATAATTTCTCTTTCCGTTTAAGAAATATTAGATTAGATGTAGATAAAATTCTATGTCCTATAACTAGAATGACGAGAAATAAGGAAGAAATAGATTGCGCGTCGAAAAGTGTCGAAAAACGAAAAAGGCGAAGAGTGGCTTATAAGACTTTAAAAACAAGCGATTAATCCAACCTTATAACTATCACTATCTTAAAATTAAAACTACAAATAGAGATTACTAATTGGAATTGTAATTGATACATAGGTAAAAGGCATCGAAAAATAAAAATAAGAAAATAACAATGACAAAACTAAACTTAATACTAAAAGTTGTGACTATAGTCTAAAAATCTAAAGGTAATAAAACTAAAAAAAAAAAAAACAATTTTTTTTTTATAGACAAAATCTTAAAAAAATATTTTTTTTTAATATTTTTTTTTTTTATATGCAGGCTCAAAATGGGAGTGCAGATTCAAAATTGAATGCAAGTTCAAAAGCTGATGCAGGTTCAAAACTGATGCAGATTCAAAATTATGCAGGCTCAAAACTGATGCAGATTCAAAACTATGCAGGCTCAAAACTGATGCAGATTCAAAACTGATGCAGGCTCAAAATAATGTAGATTCAAAATTGATGCAGGCTCAAAACTCGTTTTTTTTTTTTTTTTTACGTTTTTTTTTTTTACGTTTTTTTTTTTTTTTAAATGAAATAAGTCCAAATCTCATATAAATGATCTGCGACTAGATTTATTAACAATTAAATTAATTACAGTCATTAACTTGTACCAAATCTCATTTCGTTCTTTTTTTGATTTCTATTAAAGCACAGCATCCAAGAAAATGAATAAGGTATTTTTAGTAGGCAATTAAGAAGTGGGACCCATTGCTTTTGCTTTTGCTTTTGGTGGTCACGATAGAAACAAAGAAAAAGAAGGGTGAAAATCTAGTGAAATCTAGTGAAAATCTATAAAAACTAATTAAAAAAAAATCTATTAGACACAACGTGTCCCCAAAATTACTTTGTTTTATATAATTTTATTTTTACAAATATAAATTAAAAATATAGCGTTTTAACGTTCCCCGGAAGCGGCGCCAAAAACTTGATGTTGTAGCGTGAGGGTACGAAATAGTATTATTTTTAATACAAAATACTACAAAATATGACACAAGTTTTATTAATTTACGGATGGGATATACCTAAACCTTGCTACAACACTATAGGCAGTGTACCTAATCGTAGAGTAGTGTAGTTTTTAGTAAGTCCGGTTCGTTCCACAGGGAGCTAGTGATTACGTACTATATTTTTATAAAACTATATTTATATAAATATATATATATATATATAAGTAGTAATATTATTATAAAAGGGGGTTTTTTACCGTTTAATGACCGGTTTGTCGATTTTATATTTTTAAGCGTAAAGATAAATGACAATAATTAAAGTGCGTAAAATATATAAATGACGATAAATAAAATAACAATAAATAAAATTGCGATAGAATATGAAATAAAAGGGTTATGCTTATTTAAACTTCCGTAATCATGATGTTTAACGTTTTGATTTTAATTAATTGTTACTCGGGTTAATTGTCCTTTGTCATGGTTTATTTGATACCTATCTGGTTTTTGTCCATAATAGTCCATCGGTCATAAATATAAAGTGCGAGTGTCCTCGTCAAATTACTCTTATACCCGAAGTCAAATATTCCAACTAATTAAGGATTTAAACTGTGACGCAGTTATCACTTCTGTCAACAATTACACCAGTTATCACTGTATGTAATCCACCCCTGTTTTGATTAGATATGAATATTAATTTACCCACTTGATCAGTTTGAATAATCAATTACCCAACCCGAATAATTAATTAAATGATTATAATAGATTCCATATGAACGTCACTAAATAGGACAACCATAATCATTATTAATTATTAGGATAATTAATTTGAAGATAGGTTCGACAGACTCCAATGAGTTGTCACTCAATTAGACAATACCCCCCATCTATTAATAGTCAATAGTCCAATTTCCACAAGTGTCGGTCTTTTGCCCAAACCTTAATTATGGTACAAAATCCAATAGTCCCGTCTTAATATAGTCCAACATCACGATTACTTCGGCTCAAATAAGCATAATAATAACTTAGTTACGAGACATTAAATTAAAAAGGAAGAACATAGCTTACAGTGGTGATTAATCGCGTAGCGTTGCACGGACAGAGTTCTGACTTAAAACCCGTAAATTATTCGTACCATAACTAAATTATTAAAATTAAAATTAAAATTAAAATTATTTATTTATGTTATACGTTACAGAGAAGAGAGATAGATAGAATTGGGGTTGAAAAGGGGTACCTAAAACTGAACGAAAACATTGCCTTTTATAGGCAAATTATAAATTTGAATTTTCATTTATGACCCCTGAACTATGCTCAATTAACAACTTTTTATTATTTAATATTATTCTTATTATGAATTATTTAAATATTATATTTTATTCTTGTGCATAGTTGACTCGTAATTTTTACACCGTTGCGTCGAGCGTTGAGAGTTGACTCATGTCCTGGTTCCGGATTTTCGAACGTCCTTTCGTACTATTTTATATCGTGTACTTTGCGTTTTGTAACTCGTACTCTTGTCATTTTTAGACGTTCTTCATCAATAATTTGAACCTTTTTAATTGTATCTTGTTCATTTGAGCTTTTTGGACCTTTCCGTCTTCAATTCGTCGTTTTCGCCTTTTGTCTTCGCACTTATTTGATATAAACGATTATTACTTGAAAATGGAACAATTGCAACTAAAATCTTGTCTTTCTTGGGGAATAATGCTATGAAATATATGTTTCTTTTTAGCCTTATCAATAATATAATCATAAAAGTAATAATAATGATAATAATAATAATAATAATAATAATAATAATAATAATAATAATAATAATAATAATAATAATAATAATACTTTAATAATATTAATAATATTTAATCCTTTACTCCGTACTTTGTACTATATTCATCGATAGTCCAATTTGCTCACAAACGTTAAATTGATTCCGTTTTCTGCTTTCACGTGCGTTTCATGTGAGGTTAATTGTCTTTTTGCTGATTTTGTAAATTTATATTTTTTCCATATTGTTATCATATGTAAAACAACATGAAGTTTAACTCAAATGAGTGTGTGCTTACATTCTCCAAATTTATTATTGAGTATCACTCGATAACCTTTTTTTTTTTTTGGCAAAAATAATATTATGTATATATATATATATATATATATATATATATATATATATATATATATAAGAACCGAGGTTCTGGTGGTACAACATTAAACAGATCATAAAGATCTCTAGAGAAACTATGTTCGTTCTAAACAATATGAACGACACATAAGCACTATAATAATTACAGCTGCAAAGTCAAACAAATATAACCCACCAAACCTAATTCTAAAACATAAACACATAAACCTGATCCCGTATTCAACCCCGCAACAACACTTCTCAGAAATCGCAAATTCAAACCAATCACCGGGCAATCCAAGAACACTTAACCCGAGGCCTATTTACCGAAGTCAACTAAGTCAACAACGCCGGCAATAACATCGAACCCGCAAAGACCCGACGATGAGAAAAATGGAGTGAATGAACCAAACCAGCAACAACCGAGCAGAACCAAGTGCCGAATCAAACCATGAAGGAACCAGTCATCTTTGCCAATTTTCTAAACGACATTTACAAACCCCCGGTCCCAAAAGGACGTACAAACAGCTACCAATTACAACTAGTAACCACCAGCACCACCTAGTGAATACTAACCGCAACCCACCACCATAAGCCACCGCCTGCGGCCACCTGGAGACCAGCCACTACTGTGAACAGCCACCTAAAGCCGCCAACAGTAGCCACCAACAACCATCACCGCCGACGGAAGAAGACCACCGGGAAACCGTCGGATTTCACACATAACACACGCACCACCGTCACCAACTCCAACAGCCTCCAACACCCCGTCCAAACATAACGTCCAACCAAAAAAGAGGAAGTACCGCCTACCACCCCATTAGAGGAGACACCACGATAACGAAGGAAGGAGGAAGTACCCAACGACGAAACCAACGCCATCCAACCCAAACACTCCCGAGACACCCAGAACCCGAGAAAGAAAAGCTCGGATTCGTCGCCTAGACGTCAGAGGTGTAGCTGGAGAAGAGACAGTCGCCCACAGTACGTCAGAAAAGGAAGAAGGACGGATAGTACTTTATTAAGAACGGAAAGCAAGAAAAATCCAAACCACCGGCGAGATGCCGGTGGTCGGAGAGAGGAGCAGCAGAAGGACTACAAACCTGCGTCACGATCGGAGAAGAATAGAGGCGACGAAAGAGATAAGATCTGAGTAAAGCACTTGGTGGTGCCGGAAAACAAAAGAAAAATTAGGATTCCGGTTGTTTTTTTTAGAGAGAAGGTGGAGAAAAGTTTATTTAGAGATTTTGTTCACTTGATTTGTTGATGGGGTGTAAAAAGAAAAATGAAAGAAGAGAAGAAGATGATAGGAAAAAGATAACCGGAGATGCAAATTGATCGAAAGTTGTACAGTGAATAAAGTGGCACGAATTTCAGTATGGAGAAAAAGTTAACAGCTGGAGTTGATGATAGCTAGATTATCCCTTATTGAGAGGGATTGTTAAAAACTATTTCACTCGATAACCTTTTGCTTTCAAGTAAATCTCAAGTAATTAAAATGATTGTTGAGAGGGGCGAGTCTAGGACTTTGGCTTTGAAGTCCCGTGACACCATTAGTGTAGAAATTGTTTTACAAAATACTTTCATATTGTACATAATACCACTAAATTTAAATATAGAACTCCATATATTTGTGTGATTTATAGTTTATTGAGATAAATAGCCATTAAAGTATTCTTCAAATATAATTAGTGTTAGAGGAAAAAGTTTTGAGACCTCTTTGAGCTTAGATTCATCACTGATTGTTGATAACACCAAAATTACAAACAAATTAAAGTGATTAAAGTAATGATTTTCACTGGTTATTATACAATAAGTTTGTGACGTTTATCATTGATTTTTCATCATTTATGTTCCTAATCATGAATAAAAGAAAATTGTGGAATGTATGGCCTGCACTTGTCCATCAAGAAGATAACACATGAAACATATACAAAAGTTTCAGGTCATAATGGCTTAAAAGTACACAGTTTAGTCATTTAAAAGCAATCACATGTGCCTTATTTTCTGATTTTACAGGGTCTTTTTTATCTTATTGAAGCAAAACAACCCCACTTCACCAAGTTAATTATAGCCAACGTTTTTGGCACAGAAAATGAAAAATGGGAGCCCATATTTTCTAACTTTTAACAAAGCCCGTACCCCTAGCGTACAAGAGTAATCCTTCAATCATGTATTCATGTTTCTTGTTCCAGGGGTGTATTTGGTTGATACTGGCGGGAGCTGAAGCTTATTTTTAAAACTGGTAGTTGAAGCTTATTATTTTTTATAATTGTTTGATAAACTAGCTGGAGCTTATTTTTTAGTTCATAAGCTCTACTTTTTTTTTTTTTCATAAGCTACTACAAGTAGCTTATTTTTTAAAAGCTTATGATTTTTATAAGCTCTATTGTTTATGTTTACCAAATAAAATTTATGACTTAGAGCTTTTTAAAATCATAAATTCAAACTCCTATAAGCTTCCATAAACTCCAATAAACAGGTGTGCCAACACACCCTAGATAAATATATATATATATATATATATATATATATATATATATATATATATATATATATATATATATATATATATATATATATATATTGGTAGGATCAAGAGGGAAGTAACCATTCGGGGGGAAGCGGGGGGAAGCAAAAACTTTTTTTTTTTTTTCGTTTTTTGAAAAAACTTTGTTCACGAACATTATAGATGAGATGAAAATATGAACATTTAGTAGAGACACTTTGTGATAAATGTTTTTATTTTGGCGGGAAAACGCTCGAAGAAGTAATATAAAACAATTATCGTGTTTTTCGAGCGTATTTTGATGTTTTAGCTATTGGGGTTTAGATATTAGAGTTTAGATATTAGGGTTTATAGGGTTCAGATATTATGGTTTAGAAATTTAGGATTTAGGGTTTAGATTTAGGATTTAGATTGAGTTTTTAACACGAACGGTTTAGAGTTTAGGGTTTAGGGTTTGGTGTTTTGAGTTTATGGAATAAACCCAAAACACCAAACCCTAAACCCTAAACCCTAAACTCTAAATCGGGCTAAATTTTATTTCACAAAACATGAAGAAAAAAAAACGTTCATATTCTTCACGAACAATATTATCTTGAATGTTATTTTTGTCAATCGTTTTCCCGCCTAAATAATAACATTCATCACGAAGTGTCTCTTCTAAATGTTCATATTTTCATGTGATCTTGATGCCGGAAAAAAAAAATTTCAAAAAAAACGAAAAAAAAAAAAAATTGCTTCACCCCACTTCTCCCCGATTGGTTACTTACCCATTAACCCTGCCCCTATATATATATATATATATATATATATATATATATATATATATATATATATATATTTTTTTTTTTTTTTTTTTCTTTTTCATTTCTTACAATCTTGTCAATAAAACATAAATAATCTAAAATATTGTCTATTATCTACTTTATCTATATACCAAAATCCATACAAAGTTACTGTTTGCTTTGAATTATATTGCAAATACACAAATTTTATTTTATTTCTTTTTTCAAAACCAGTACTACCATACTTCCATAATACCATTGAAGAAATATTTATTCATTAATTGCAAATCTACACAAAGATGAAACAACACCCTAAAAAGTTACATTCTTTTAAACTTCCCATTCTTCTACAAAGGTTAGTTTGCAACTCATCATTAAGTTACACAACTAATTAACCAGTTTTCATTCCTTTACATTTTCACTAGACAACTAAAGGGTACAAGCAAAATTACACCATCACCCTTTATTCAGAGTTTGCGAAAGTATTGCTTATTGGGATTCTAATCTTACCCATTCGTAACGTCCTTCAAGTGGATTATCATTCCTCGTGTCGAAGTTGTACCTGGATTGACACCAGAAAAGACTTTGTATAAGAAAGTGATAACTAAATGCGACAATACATTCGGGTCATGTTTTATCTCTAACGGTCAACAAACACAAAATATAATTCTCTGTGATATATAATTAAAGTAAATAAGTTGATAATCGCTCAAAAAGTATTATAAAATGCATAATACCATTTAGAAAACTTCGCCAGGAAAATTAAATTAAATTTTATAATATAGTATAAATTTACAAAATCATACTTGACACGGAATATTAAAAATGTTCGACAAAAAGTGTTTCGGGTCAACCCAACCCATTTCACCAGTAGAATTTTAACAATTTTGACCCAAACCCACATGACCCACCATTTTGCAACATCTAGTTAGGACTAAGGTTAGAGTAGTGTACTTGTTAGCAAATCGTCTCTGCTGTTCCTGCTCATGACGCGCAAAGAACTCTTCAATCTCAAGTGCCAAAGGCATGTTGGTTATGACAGAATTTTGAGTTATTCGATTACAAGTTTCTAAATTTCTAGATCTTGTGCTAGAACCGGGAGCACTAATGACATTTATGTCCTTGATCGAGCTACGAGGAGTGCTTTCTCGAGTGCTCCTGTCAAAATACATAATCTTTTTTTAAGTACCAACCTATCACAGTGTTGTTAGTGGAACAAAAGCATACAAAATCACAAAATCAAGAAAAATATTTTAGAAAAATACATGTATAAATCTTTTTTTAGTATCTAACATAACAAATTCGTAGGGGGTTCCTGAGTCACCAAAAAAAAAAAAAAAAAATTAAAAGGTGATAAAGAAAACGTTGTCCTTATGAGCAAGAGGGCATTAGAACTTAGCCATCATCCCATTATTGTTTACCACTGTTTGTGTACTACTAGTATTAATTAACATAAGGGTAAAAACAAGTTGTGTGGCCCCTCTCTTCAGAGCTTGTCTTGTCTGTGGTGTGCCTAAACTGATCTTGCAATAGAGTTTTTGACAAAAACAAAATAAATATATATGATTATGATGCTAAAAGAGTCGGTTTGGATTAGCAAGATTTATTCACTTATTGGTTTATTTAAGACAAAATATTACAGGTGGTCCCTGTGGTTTGTATCGGATTACACTCATGGTCCTATACTTTTTTCTCATCAAGGATGGTCCTTGTAGTTTGCACTTGAAAATCACCGGTAGTCCCTTTTGTTTGAATTTTTCCGTCAAGAATGGTCCTTGTGGTGCAAACCACAGGGACCACAAGTGATTCAATTGTGGACCACATGACCATCTTCGACGGAAAAAAAGTATAGGACCACGAGTGTAATCTAATACAATACACAGGGACCATCCGTGATATTTTGTATTTATTTTTAAATTTCAAAAACTCAATAAGTGTTAATTTAATTGGGAAAATTAGCTTATCAAGTTTAGAACTCACTCCCAAAAGCCAGCTTGAAGGATGAGGAAACACCCACTCTTATAAGGCACCAACTAGTTTGTTCTATAGTCAATGTGGGATTATATCAATACCCCACCATTTAAAGATCCAACGTCCTCGTTGGTCACGGTTGACACTCTTTCTTTTGGTCCAAGCCACCACTCTGAGGCCTCGTTGGTCACGACTATGTTGGTCACGGTTGACACCCTCTCTTCCGGTCCAAGCCACCACTCCATAGGCCACCACTCCGAGGTGTTGGGATCTCGAAAGATGAGATCTCTCAATGAAAGCACCACTTGTAACCGGGCGTTGTGGTGGGCTCTTCTCGAGGAATTTTCATATGCTAGTGTGCGTGCCTGTAAACCTAACATAGCCCCTACCATTAGACGGAATGTAATGGTGCCTACGTCGTGGCAAGGTTCTAAGAAGTTTTTGAGTGATACTGTGACGTGACAAGGCTGTGAGGAAAAGGGGTGTAAGTGGATAAAGTTGTGGGAGAGGGTCGAGAGGTTGGCCCCACCAATTTAATTTATTTTTCAAATGGAGCCTGTAAACGCCCGGATATAGTCGGTCCTACAATTGGTCTAAGACTAACTTGTAGCTTGATAACTACTTAACTATCCATAACTTTAAGTAACTTATTTTCTGGTCATCAAAATACAAGTAAAACTACTTATTCCAACTTCGATTAATAGTAATAATCACTATGAATATTGAATAAGCACAGCTAACTACCACTTGAAACGTCTACATCTACAAAAGCTAATATATGAAGTGTTCACATTTATAGCAAATTTGACTACCAAATCCAACCCAGATAGATGGATCACAATACATTTTATCTTAAAAAGGCTGAATCTCTCCTGATAGCCTTAGAATGACTATAGACCTATTAAAGAAGCTGGTTTGATATGGAAAGAGAGAACAGTTGATAATAAATGAAGGACCATGTGGGGTTGCTGATAATATATCTGAGTAATACATGAGTGATAATTATATGCAGTGTAGCATCTCATCACATATAAGCAAACAAACCTAAACTAAGGCCCCTTAAAAGAAAAGTCGTTTTCGAGTTTTCCTTACTTATTCGACGTTGCCAGCAACACGGATATGTTTATTGTTTGCTATCACTTAAAGTTTCAAATGACTAGTCTACACATTTCAAATATGTAATAGAGTTTACCAAATAATCTTAAGTTTAATATCAAAAAACCATCAAGCAGCTATAGATTGTTTAAAAAGTTTGTCCATTTTTAAGTCATGGGACCTAAATATGTAAGTCCAGGCTTTATTACAGAAAAACAAAGGAATAATGAAAAAAATCATATCTTATTATCTGTCTCTAGCCCACTAAAGGGAACTTCAAAACTTGACTTATTACACTTTGTATCTTACCATACCAACTAATTTAGCATTTTCTAGACAAGATTTTTAACTACACTTTACTTAAATTGACTCATAAGTTAACTCTAAAAATGGAAATATAAGTATATAACTAACATGCAAGCTGAACAGGTGCTTAGTTTATAGTTTAAGAGAAAATAATACCAAAACTTGCAGCAAAAAAAAAAAAAAAAAAAAAAAAAAAAAAAAAAAAAAAAAAAGGAAGAAGAAGAAAGTTGTTTCAAGGTGAGGAGCTAAAAATAAGTGTGTACTTTTATTTTGACATAAGCTAAAACATACTTGTATCAACACACTTAAAATGTACTCCATAGTTTAAAATAGTAATAACCTATAAGCACTTATAATAAATTTAAGTAATTAAGAAATTAAAGAATATGCACCTCCCAACAAGTTTATATAGTACGGAGTAATTGAATCAATCAACATATACTTTATAACTCTTAGATTTACCACCCAAAAGGGGTTATGATAAGTTACTTCAAGAAGATAAAAAAAAAAGAACAACCAAAAAGGAGAGACCATAAAACCTCTGTTCAGTGTGATGTATAAAGAAGAAACTTATAAAACATGATACAACCATAACTAACAAAAATCCACCTAAAGCACTTGTGCAGCTTTCATACAAAAAACTAAAGATAATTTGCATGACTTGAAAAATCAAAATACATTCATTAGCATGTTTGTCATAGATGAAGTAAAAAAAAGTGGTACCCCACTTATAAAAAATAGAAAAAAAAAATAAACCATTTTCTTCACACGAAAACATCAAAGTACCTCCATAAAGCATTTTCACCCAATACCCACAAATTCTTATAAGAAATACTACACTGAAAATTGGAAAATTTACCCATTTCCTCATTTGTCAACCATATATATATATAAAAAAAATAAAAATTATGATTTTACACTATTTAAAAAAGAATAAAGAATACCAAAACACCAAGTACAATTGTTGAGCCAAAATTTAATTTACCTCTACCTCTATATTTACTCAAGCGTATAAATATTCAATTCAAAATTCTTTCATATTCATGTTATAGTTATAATAGAAAGGGGATGATTCTCACACACTGTTTTTTGATCCTCACACACAAATTTACTTGAACTCCTCTCTAATAATAATAGGGTAAAAGGGTGTGTGAGGATCAAAAAACAGTGTGTGAGAATCATCACAAAGCATTCAAGTGTAAAAATTATTTAAAATAGAAATAGTAAAATAAAAATTATACTCCGTACCTTTCTCTGCCATTAAAATCAACATTATTTTCTCCAAAACAATTAGACTCATCTGCTTCTTCACTAGAAGTATTTACAAAATTAGGGTTAGGGTTTTGCCTCCGGCAACAAGCTTGCAATTTTTGAACCGGTGGTTTCTCTAGTCTACGGCTGCGTAACTGAAGATAACACAATTCACGGTGATGTTCCGGTGGCTGCAACAAAGGCGTTACGGTGGTCGAATTCGAAGCTTGTTGAAGTTTTTGCAGAGCTAGGGTTTTTGCACGTGTACGGACGCCGAGTGACGTCGGTGAAACGTCAATTACGGCAACCGTGTCACCGGTTAACTAAGGTTTTCTCGTGTATTTACCCATTTCGAGTAAAAAGAAGTGTGTGTTTTGCTGTGTGATGATGAATGATGATGCTCTGTTTTTTATTGTTGAAAACAGAGAATTTTTTAATTTAAAATATAAAGAAGAAAAAGATGGTGAATTTGGAGAAAGAGAGGATGTGAAATGGGGGGAATATTTGTAATGTGTAAAGAGTTATAGGGTTAACGGTGTTTGGTGCTAAGCAATATTTTATTACAAGTAGACAAATGATTATGGGAAGTGATGTACTCGTAGTATAATTTATTCATAGTAGTAGTACCATATATACTTGAATTTTACTGAAATGTTATTGATGTTTAGGTAAGTTTTATTGAAAATTATATGAAAAAAAGTATTAGTAGTTATAATTTATAAACGAGTGCAAGTGTAATTAAGAAGTTCAATGATTTTTAATACTTAATTTATATAAGTAGACAATTTTGTTACACAAACAAAAATACGTAGTAAGATAGAAAATAAAAATGACAAGGAGGGAGTAACATATATATATATATATATATATATATATATATATATATATATATATATATTGTTATAATTCAGTAGGCTTATAACTACCTTTAATGGTTATAAGAACAAAGAGAGAAAAAGAGAGAAGAAGGAGAGAAGAAATATTGATATTGATATTTCAAGAGAAAATGGTACACCTTAAATGGTTACCATACATGTCTATTTATAGTATAAAATATTACTATGCAAGAAATATAATAATAATAAAATTAACATCCAATCTAGATATTTTATAACACAATCTAGATATTTTATAACACTCCCCCTTGGATGACAATTTTATTAGAGAATAACTATTACTGCCTCGTTAAAAACCTTGCTAAAGAAAACCCATTGGGATAAAACTTTAGCTAAGGGAAAAAGAGTGCAGCATAGAGTTGACTCCCCCTCAAATAGGCAACGCCTGAGTTGTTACATCTTCTGAACATGTCTCATGCCAATATTATGAACGTGTGTTCTGAAAATAGCAGTTGGCAGTGCTTTGGTATAAAGATCAGCAGAGTTGTTGATTGAACGTATCTCATTTTAATCTGGTTGTCTTTTACGAGATCTTGAGTATATGAGAAGAATCTGAGGTTTTTATCTGAAACTGTATCATCTAAATCTTTTATGTACAAGTTTAGCCCTTGTGATTTGTCTACAGTCTCCTTCATGGTTTGCTCAAACCCTTGTTTCAATTCCTATTCCTTTGTAGTCTTTTCTGAGCCTTACCAACATACCATTCTTTTCCATCAAACTTATGACCGTTAAGACCGTCTATGGCTTTGGCGCCTCGTCAGTATTTATATTTTGTTCAGTCACTTTTTATACTCTTCTTTCATTTGTATTATGCAAGCTGCATTATCTTCATATATAGTTGTTGGTGAAGATAGTTGTTAGTCTTTTATAGCGTTCTAGTCCACAAGAATCAATAATGATTTGTGTCATTGATCTCAACCAAACACATTTTCGAGTAGTTTCATATAATGCAATCACTTCGTCATGATTTGATGATGATGTTGCAACAAGTGTTTGTTTTAAGAACGCCATGATTTTTGTGGTATCTCCATTTAGGAATACATATCGAGTTTGAGATTTATCTTTATGAGGATTTGATGAATGACCTGCATATATATAATCAACCAAATCTTGTTTTGAAACGTTATAATAAAATAATTTTAAATCAGCAGTTTCTCAAGGGTATCAAAATATGTGTTTGATCCCGCTCCATTGTCATTTGAGTTGAATCTTGCCAACAAATTAACTGCAAGAGAAATGTCAGGTCTTGTACAATCTATAAGATACATAAGAACCTCAATTGCACTAAAATATGGAACTTCCGATCTGTTAAGATTTTCATGATCTTTCGTTTCAAAATAATTCTTTAGAAGTTGAATGATTTCATAGATCTCTTTATTTGTTCATATGATGTTAAGAACATTGACATAAACAACTACGATCTCATATCCGAACATTGTTTTTATAAAACATACGTGCAAAATAAGTTTATATTTATACCCTTTTTTTTATCAAGTAGTCATTTAATCGGTTATACCACATACGTCCCGTTTGTATAAACCCACTTAGAAATCTTTGTGATTTAATGGAATATATTCCCTTGGGTTTTACATTAGATGCTTATGATACCTTAACCCTTTAGGTATATTCATATATATCACTATTAAGTGATCCATACAGATAAGTAGTAACAACATTTATGAGATGCATTTAAATAACTACCAGGTTGATTAAGTATCTAATAAGTAATTGTATCCATTACAGGAGGATAATTTTTTCTCCTAATTCATTTCTGGTCTTTGTGGGAAATATTGAGTTACAAGTCTAGTTTTGCCTTGTAACTTCATTTGCACATTTCTTTTCGGATAAAAATTCATTTATATCCCATATGTTTCACATCTTTAAAAGTGATAACGATTGATCCGAAAACTTTTCTTTTATCGAGCGATTCTAATTTAGCTCGTCTTGCTCCTTTCCATTGAGCTCAATCATGTCCACTTTGTATATTCAATGACAGATTTTAGTTTCAGATCATCATCTTTATTCATGATGTCATTGTAACATTATATGAAAATATCTCATAGAGATTTTAATTTCATTTTGGTTCCATAATATTGCATAATTTTATCGCAATTTTAGTATTTACATTTATCAATATCCTCTGCAGAAGGAATATTGATTTGTGGTTCTTCTTGAACACTTTCTTTTACCTCATTATCAGCTGATTTTCTTTTTCGAGGATTTTTATCTTCGGAACCAATTGATCTTCCACGTTTGATGCGTGACAAAGACTCAACAGTGACATTATTGCCAGCTTTTGGAATTTCAGTTCGAGCTGGAGCATTTATAGCTGGTATATATGATTTGGTCACCTTTTTTTATCTGTAAATGCATAAAGTAATTAATTTGCAAGTTCTTGCATATGCATTATTTTTGAACTTTCGTTTCACATTCTTTTGTGCGAGTTTAATATACCTTAATTGATGTTCACATCATGAAGCATCATTTTATTTTTTATTTTTATTTCTCCCCCTAATCTAGAGAACAATGTTTTATTAAAATGACAATCAGCAAAACGTGCTGTAAAAACATCACCCATCATGGGTTCAATATATCTTATGATTGAAGATGTTTTATATCCAAAATATATTATCATCTTTCTTTGAAGAACCATTTTATTGTGTTGTGGTGATACAATTGGAACATACACTGCACAACCAATGTTCTAAGATGGAAAATATTTGGCTCTTGGCCAAAATCAAGTAGTAAGTGAAAATATTTATGACTCCCACATGGTATAATGCGAATTAATGTCGCAGCATGTAAATTTACATGTCCACATATAAATATTGAGAGTTTTGTACTCATTATCAATTGTCTATTTATTAGCTGCAAGCGTTTATCTATTGATTCAGCTAAACCAATTTTGTGTATACACATGAGCAACTGGATGTTCAACAACAATCCCTGTAGATATATAATGATCATTAAATGCTTGAGATGTTAACTCACCAGCATTATCAAGTCTCATCCTTTTAATTGTGTAATCAGAATAATGTGTTCTCAATTTAATAATTTGTGCAAGAAACTTTGCAAATGCCATATTACGGCTTGATAACATACAAATATGAGACCATCCGCTAGATGCGTCTATTAGAACCATGAAATATCAAAATGGTTCACATGATGGATGAATTGGTTCATATATCTTACCTTGAATTCTTTCAAGAAACATTTGTGATTCTTTTTCACAATATACTTTTCATTAATCACTATATGTGCTTTCCATTAATCACCATATGTGTTTTTTTTTTCTTTCATAAATCACCATATGTGCTTTTTCATCATATATCCTTTTCACCATATACGCTTTTAATCATATGCGCTGTGTTTTTCACCATATGCGCTTTTAATCATATGCGCTTTTCATCATATGCGCTGCGCTTTTCATCATATTCGCTTTTTATCATATGCGCTACGCTTTTCATCATATGCGCTTTTTAATCATATGCGCTTTTTATGTGAATAGTAAATTAATTAATTTCGTTTTACTATTCATATGAATTAATTTCGATTTACTATTTTGTTAATTGAGTAATATATATACATCATATACTTGTGACTCCGAAGGCTCAAATGAATTTGACCATATAGTTATACGTTGTACCTTGCACATTAATTTTCAGTAGAAGCTTTAGATGCATATTATTTTCAGTAGAAGCTTTAGATGCACTTTTTTTTTTAATCACCAAATACCACAAACACTTTGTTTGCGTTTGTTCATAGTCATCAATGAAAACCATTTTCTTTAATTTTATTTTATACAATAAAATTAACGCATCATTATTCTTTTCAAAAACAATAATCTATTGTTATTGTTCACTTGTGCCATGTTTAACAACAAAAGTCAACAACCTCTGTCTTGTTTGTTGTGGCAACCAAAAACAACCTTTGCTTTTGTTACCGAGAATCCAAGACCAAAAAACAATTAATTTTTTAATTAATCTTTTATCAAAACCATAAATGATTTTATTGATCTACGTTGATATGGCCATAAAGAATTGACGGCTGACCTACTTTTGTAAGTGTATTTCGGCTATCATCCCGAAAACGCACAACGACCTTTTTTTTTTTTTTATGAACTATTTGTTTCATATCTAGCTTAGGCAATTATTGTGAACATTTGGTCCCTATAAGAGCATTTATTTTTTAGACTTTTAGTTGATTTGTACTTGTCACAATTAGGGATAGCACCCGCGGGTCGTGGATGCGGATCCATTGGATCCATCACCCGTACCCGCGGATTTTTTTTAAGAGACATCCAATTGAACCCTTGTTCGTTGAAACAATTTGACTATATTTTTACTCCCCATTATTAAACGGGTCATTTTGATGCACACTCTTAAAAAAATAATTTGTTTTTTAAGTTTTATTATTCAACCTCCTTTTTTCAACGGTCACGTTTTTAACAAAACATTTGACAAGTTTGGAAAAAAGTTTTTTATTGATTATCATCAAAAGTTTTCTATTGTCACTCTACTGGATGGAATTATGGCATACAACCAAAATTGCAACCCAACACTACATAAGAACAAAAAGGTTGTTTTTAATTAACATATGTATATGTGTTAAACTCAGAATAATAATAACTTATTTTAGAAAATTAACATAAGACATGTTGAAACATTTTTGTCACATTTAGCTCATCAAGTCTAATACTTATCATTGATAGATTTTATCACGTCTAGGAGATGTTTACTTTTTTCTTGTATTAAGTCCTACTTTCATTTACCTTTGTTTGGAAAAAAGTTTTTTTTTTTTTTACTTTGCTTTCCCCCTTTCTATAAAACTCATTTAAACACTTTCTTTGTTTTTAAAAAAAAACTTCATTTTTTTTACGTTACCTGTAAATTATAAATATATAAAAACTTTTTGTTTAAAAAAAAACTTTCTAGTTTTTAAAAGGCCACTTGACTAATTTTTTTTAATTATTTCACAACACCCGATATCGTGATCGTGACCTTTCACCAAATCAAGAGATATTCTTGATAAACTAAACACTGACTCGTGTTTGGAATTGTCGGCCACAAAAAAAAATTCATTTGATGAAAGTATATTTTTTTTTTTAATTATAGAAGGAGACCACTTCATTTTCAATACTTCATTTTTGACAAAAAGCTACTCCATTTTACCATTCTTTTTTTTCTTATTTTAACTTTTAAGATTTACTTTTAATAAAAATACAAACTACTTTTTGTATTTTAACTTTTAAGATTTACTTTTAATAAAAATACAAACTACCTTTTTTTTATTTTAACTTTTAAGATTTACTTTTTAATAAAAATACAAACTACTTTTTTTATTTTAAATTTTAAGATTTACTTTTAATAAAAATACAAACTACTTTTTGTATTTTAACTTTTAAGATTTACTTTTAATAAAAATACAAACTACTTTTTGTATTTTAACTTTTAAGATTTACTTTTAATAAAAATACAAATTACTTTTTCTTATTTTAACTTTTAAGATTTATAAATTTAAGAATAAACATTAGTATGCATGAAATAAATAATGATTAATTGCATAAGTAATCATAAATGTTAGATAACATATAAAGACCCCATCGTATTCGTATTGATCAGAATTAATCTCGACCCATGGTACCGTGTTGTCAAATGACGTGTTGCGTACATAAAGTACCGTGTTGTCAAATGACGTGTTGCGTACAATCATGAGGTCTTATTAACATAAATATAAATGTTAGTAAAGTTAATAAGAGTTAGATTACAGAAAATATAATTCAGGCGGTATAACCGACCATATATAACTTAAATAACATAAATATAAATGTTAGTGAAGTTAATAAGAGTTAGATTACAGAAAATATAATTCAGGTGGTATAACCGACCATATATAACTTAAATAACATAAATATAAATGTTAGTAGTCCAAAATTTGATATATTCGAGTCTGAAAATTATTAATAATTTCATACCTTGATTAGTGATTCGTGATCGTTTGAGATATCTTTTAATTACACTAAGCTTTTCGTGCTGATAACGTGTTATAATTCAGTAGGCTTATAACTACCTTTAATGGTTATAAGAACAAAGAGAGAAAAAGAGAGAAGAAGGAGAGAAGAAATATTGATATTGATATTTCAAGAGAAAATGGTACACCTTAAATGGTTACCATACATGTCTATTTATAGTATAAAATATTACTATGCAAGAAATATAATAATAATAAAATTAACATCCAATCTAGATATTTTATAACACAATCTAAATATTTTATAACATATATATATATATATATATATATATATATATATATATATATATATATATATATATATATATATATATATATATATATATATATATATATATATAGTGAAAGGATCTTGAGAGAACTTGACTATGTAAAGAACCTATAGCACCAACCATTTTTCACGGCACTTCTGTAATTTCTTCTCCCGATCTGTTTACACAGTAAGGAGTATTTTCGTCATTCAAATTAGAGATTATTGATTAGGTATAAATTCATTCGGCAATCCAGTTCCCATTCGACAATACAGTTTTTTTTTCCGATCAGTTTTCATTGAATTCGATGGGAGATTCACTTAAACATAGTTCTACATTTGCGAACTTCGTTGATTGTCGTCTTGTTCGTAATGATGATGGTAATGACTCAGATCGTATTGTGTTGTTTGATTCGAATGCCGATAACGATTTTGAAGACGGTGATGGTGAAGCTAATGACTGAGAGGTTTTCGAGTTTATTGATTCAGAGGGTAATTGTGAGTACATATCTTACTCTGTTCATACTTGTTTATACTGAAGTCTATTCATACTTGTTCAATCTGCAACCAGGTTGGGTTCAATCTGCAAGCAGATTGGGTTCAATCACAACAATAGTAAACTGAATGATTATACATACTTATAGTGTTAGATACAGATTGAGGTGAAGGTTAATTTAGCAGATATTATAGGTGATTTTATAAGGTGAATTCACTATATGTAAGTACATTGAGGAGAAGCAGATGAGAAAATGGAGCAAATGAAGTGTGTCTGAAACTTGAATGTCAATCTTGGCAAGATACAGACCAGGTTGGTTCAATATGCAACCCGGTTGGGTTCAATCTGCAACCTGGTTGGGGTCAATCTGCAAGCAGATTGGGTTCAATCAGAACAATAGTAAACTGAATGATTATACATACTTATAGTGTTAGATACAGATTGAGGTGAAGGTGATTTTAGCAGATATTATAGGTGATTTTATAAGGTGAATTCACTAGATGTAAGTATATTGAGGAGAAGCAAATGAGAAAATGGAGCAAATGAAGTGTGTCTGAAACTTGAATGTCAATCTTGGCAAGATTGACTTGACATTCAAGTTTCAGACACACTTCATTTGCTCCATTTTCTCATCTGCTTCTCCTCAATGTACTTACATCTAGTGAATTCACCTTATAAAATCACCTATAATATCTGGTAAATTCACCTTCACCTCAATCTGTATCTAACACCTTCAGTCTGTATCTTACCAAGATTGACATTCAAGTTTCTGACACACTTCATTTTCTCCATTTTCTCATCTGCTTCTCCTCAATGTACTTACATCTAGTGAATTCACCTTATAAAATCACCTATAATATCTGGTAAATTCACCTTCACCTCAATCTGTATCTAACACCTTCAGTCTGTATAATCATTCAGTTTACTATTGTTGTGATTGAACCCAACCTGGTTGAAGATTGAACCCAACCTGGTTGAAGATTGAACCCAATCTGCTTGCAGATTGAACCCAACCTGGTTGCAGATTGAACCCAACCTGGTTGCAGAATGAACCCAACCTGCTTGCACTTCAGTTCAAGAATGTTGTTACTGATATAATCGTAAACTAATTTAGGGTTCATTCAGGGTTCATTTTTGACATATTGGGGGAAATGTTTATCATTTATAAGCAGCTGATTGTTATTCAATTATGTATAGACACCAATGTTCATTATACATTCTTTTTTACCACTAAACAAGTTGTTTTTCAATGGCATCTAATTCAACTAAGTGTGTTGCAAACAATAAGCAGTTGCAGACAAAACAAGAGAGTATTGAAGTAATTGAACTGTCATCAGATTCTGATGACAGTTATTATGGTTTTATAGGTAACATAGCAAATCTTGAAGATAGTGATTCATCTGATGACGACTTGTCTGATGATGAAATTAGCGTTATAGTGATGATACAACGTGGAAAAACATGGGTAAGTTAGTTGATTCAATTTTTTCATTTATCAATAAACTATTATACATATAGAATCGCCAAGTTTGTAATCCTTTTATTTTTCTCATATAGCGGCTACCGAATGAGTTTGTGATGGTGCCACACCTAAAAGCTGGGATGAAAGTTATTTTAGTGAATGATAAAGGAGTAGAGTTCAAGTGTCGATTGATAACAGAAAAAGAAAATAAAAAACCAAACTTTGCTGTATCAGGTGGGTGGACTAATTTCAAAAGTAAGAATAAATTGAAGCCATACGATGAAGCAGTTATGACGTACAACATGTGTGAAAAAAAGTTTTTTATGTCGGATGTGAAGAGGAAGAAAAAGATAATCCATTAGTTAAATGGATAACAGCAATGAATAGTTTGACAAGTTTCTTTTGGGGGTCGTTTACAAGTATATTGATGTAGTTGTTACTAATGTGTGGTTTGTAAAATATTTGGGACAGTTAGCTTTTATGTCTTAGGAATGTCTAATTATGTATTTTTTTTGAACCTATGTAGGTGTATAATATGCTGTTATATATTTTATTTATGTTCTAGGAATGAAAACTATCTTTGTATGTTGTTTTTTGTAATGATAATAAATATTGTTCAACGTTTTTGGTGTACTGAATGGATGTTGAAGTTCAAGTATTACAACTTTGGTGAAATGTGTCTTAATATGTTTCAAGATACCAATCTAATATGTTTTCAAGATACCAATCTAATATGTTTCAAGATACCAATCTAATATGTTTTCAAGATAATATACTAGTATTAACAAAAGGCGATTGTCATGAGGAGGTAGAGCAAGGCGACATGATGACATAATATACTAGCATCAAGGTTGAAGAAATTGGAACTCAAGGAGTTCTCAGTGGAATCATTTCTAAGAGTTCTCGGAGAACTCGGTGAGAACTCAGAGTGTTCTCAGTGGTTGACTTTCGTTGACCTTTTGGTATAATTTTTATGATAACCAAGATTTGAACGAGATTTAACCCAATCTCTGCTTCAAATCTTCTAGCAGAATGACCCAAACTGCATGCAGATTGACTCAATCTTCTTGCAGATTGACCAAATCTGCTTGCAGAATGACCCAATCTGCTTGCAGGTTGAAACAACAATGATTAAAATAAATATACAGAATGAAACATCAATGATTAAAATAAAAATAAAAACAAATCATTCTAACAAAATAGTAATATTAAAATGATAGATAACTAGTTTTTAAAGTAATTAACAAACTTCTCAACCAAAATGAACTACTTTCTAACCATATTTCTTTCGTCTTTTCTCAATTCTCTTGAATGTATATTTAGCTTTTCTTGACATTCCATCATAAACATTCATCTGAATTTCTATTGTATTCAACTTCGTATTCTGGTTACAAGTTAGGATTCTATGTAAATATTTGTAACGAAGACTATTCAGTTGTTCCATTAGCACTTCTCCATTTTTAAATCCACAGTTCCATTTTGAAAATGAAGTCCCCATGTAGGTCTCCATATGTCTCATCAAAAATACACCACAATCAACAACATTACCTCTTGTCTTCCATGGCAAATCCGTTATGAAAGGACCCGTTCATATACATTATAAACGATTCACAATAGTTGATTACATTGCGAGGTATTTGACCTCTATATGATACATTTTACAAACATTGCATTCGTTTTTAAAAGACAAACTTTCTTTACATCGAAAATTGACAGGCATGCATACCATTTCATAATATCCACTATCCAACTATAAATTGATTTAATAATAATCTTTGATGAACTCAATGACTCGAATGCAACGTTCTTCGAAATATGCTATGAAAGACTCCAAGTAATATCTTTAAAATGAGCAAATGCACAGCGAAAGATTTCTTTAACACCTGAGAATAAACATGCTTTAAAGTGTCAACCAAAAGGTTGGTGAGTTCATTAGTTTATCATAATCATTTATTTCTATCATTTTAATAGACCACAAGAATTTCATTTCCAGTTCTCATAAATATACGTCCCATGCATAGAGATAAAAATAATCATTCATATGGTGAACACCTGGTAAGCGACATTAACTAGATACATATAAGAATATCCCCTATCATTCCGGGATCCTCCTTCGGACATAATATAAATTTAGAAGTACTAAAGCATCCGGTACTTTGGATGAGGTTTGTTAGGCCCAATAGATCTATCTTTAGGATTCGCGTCAATTAGGGTGCATGTTCCCTAATTCTTAGATTACCAGACTTTAATAAAAAGGGGCATATTCGATTTCGATAATTCAACCATAGAATGTAGTTTCAATTACTTGTGTCTATTTCGTCAAACATTTATAAAAGCGCATGTATTCTCAGTCTCAAAAATATAAAGGGTAAAAAGGCAAATGAAACTCACCATACTGTATTTCGTAGTAAAAATACATATAACGTCATTGAACAAGTGCAAGGTTGGCCTCGGATTCACGAACCTAAATTAATTATATATAATTATGTGTTGGTCAATATTTGTCTAACAAATTAGGTCAAGTCATAGTGTACCACAATCCTAATGCTCGAGACTAATATGCAAAAGTCAACAAAAGTAAATTTGACTCAAAATAATTTCCAAAAATCTATACATGATTAATATATAGTTTAAATATCGTCGTTTTATATTTTTAAATATTTTTAAAAGATTTATTAGAGTAAATAATATAATTTATTTATTAATAAATAAAAATTTTATATTAAATTTATATAATAAAATATACTTTTATATATATTAAGTAATAAAATTTATAGGGTTCATTTAATATCATAAAGATAATATGATAGGTATTATTAAAGTAAGTTATTACACGTAGTAAAATATGTTTGTATCACATATTTATTTGATAAAATAATATCTATAATGATAGTAAGTAAAAGTTGTATTATTTTGTAATAATAATTATTATTATAAAAATATCAATATTTATAATTACTAAGATGACATTATGATAAAACGATAATTCTAATTATGATAACTTTAATATTTACGATAATTTTTAATATTATCTTTAAAATAATAATTATATTTAAAATAATAATAATAATGATATTTTATAGTAACAATGACATTTCTATTAAAATGATAATTTTTGTTAAAATAATAGTTTTAATACTAACGATACTTTTAATAATAATAGTAATGATAAAAATAATAAGAACGATAATTTTATCTAAATCAATATCTTATAATATTTTAATTTCATCATGATACTCTTACTCATTATTTTCTAATCGTTTCGTTTAATAGCTTTTAATTGTCTTTTATATCGTGTTCATAATAATGATAATAATAGTAATCAAAATAATTAGGTGTTACAAATATTTATTTTAATTACACTAATATTAATAATGATAGTTACTATAACATTATTAACGATAATACTAATAATTATCTTAATGATAATATAGTAATAATAATAATAACAATAACAATAACCATTTTTAAATAATGATATATATATTAATAATGATAATAATAATAATAATAATACTAATAATAATAATAATAATAATAATAATAATAATAATAATAATAATAATTGGATAATAATAATAATATTAATTATAACTTTAACGATAATAACGATAGTAATAATAAAAAAAAATAACAATTTTTAATGATAAATCCCTTTTATTGATAAAGATAATAATAAGATAAAACTAGAACGACGATAAAAACGACGATAATAATAATCATTTTTAATAAATATATCGAAAATTCAATTGATTATAACTTCTAATCCGTTCATCGAAACCATTCGATATCTAAAGGAAAAGTTCTTAATTTTTCGCTAGCTTTCCAAGGACATGCATATCTTATACCTTATCTCAACCGCAAGTGTAACTAATTCAATATTCAACCTAACCTGTCTAAGGGCAATATCAAAAGTACAAGCATGCATAATCCTAAATACTCGAGCATTAGTCAGGGATACACTATTAGTATGTAAAAGTTAAATTATGAGTACTCACGTATCAATATTGAGATTCAATATTGCAGGAAAGGTACGTAGACGCAACGGAAATGATAAACACTATATTGACCTCACGAGCATACCCATGAACCATACTCAATCACCTCCATAGTTATAACCCATAATTTCCTTAATCCTATCCTACTCAAAAAACAATTTCGAAATCACTCGGACAACATTCCGTCGTAATATTTTATGTATACTAATAATATCTTGAAATAATACGGAGTAAATATATATATGTAAATCGATTGAGAGAGTTTAGAGAAAAATATTTTCAAGTTTCTATGAAATAATGAAACCTATTAAATTCTATTTATAATAGATTTTTGAATTATTAAAGTGAATTATTAAAGTATGAATTATTAAAGTGAATTATTAAAGTATGAATTATTAAAGTGAATTATTAAAGTATGAATTATTAAAGTGAATTATTAAAGTTAAAGTAAAATAAAAATAAAGTAAAGGTAAAGTTTAAGTATAGTAAAAGTATAAAACTATGTACGTATAATACGCGTATAAATATATATAATATTAATTTAAATCGTTATATATATATTTAATAAAATAAAATATAAATATCGTTATCTTTATCATACTAGTTAAGTAATGAGTTGTCAAAAGTGGTTCTAGATATTTATAAAAGTTATATACGTTTTAATAATAAAGTTTTTTTAAACTGAAAACGTTTTTTTTACGTTTGAAACTAAATAGATCAATCGAGTCTTTATGAGATTCAATCTTCCACTATCCATTGTCTAGTTCTCAATGATTGACAATTTGTTCTTATTTATAAATCACTTTACCATTTTTCGAATATTGTTAAAATGGAAAGATTTCTCAAATCAACGTGGGCCTTTCAACAGAGACTTGTAATCATAATTCAATATATCTGATAATTCAATCATTTGATCTTATCTTCTAATTCCATTGATAAACATTTTGAAACAGATACAATCATATAAAGTATTTAATCTAATATTTTGTTTACGTTTTAAGTTATAATATATATACACATATACATATATAATCATATTCGTTTAATGGTTCGTGAATCGTTGGAACTTGGTCGAGGTTGAATGAATGTATGAACATAGTTTAAAATTCTTGAAATTTAACTTAACAAATATTGCTTATCGTGTCGGAAACATATAAAGATTAAAGTTTAAATTTGGTTGGAAATTTCCGGTGTCAGAAACATATAAAGATTAAAGTTTAAATTTGGTTGGAAATTTCCGGGTTGTCACAGTACCTACCCGTTAAAGAAATTTCGTCCCGAAATTTGAGTGGAAAGGTCGTGAATGATAATAAGTATGTTTTCATGATGCATACGGGCTGAAAATTAGAGTTTTATCATCAGCGAATAATTTGGATAAACAATCCATTTATATAAAGAGTACGAATGAAGCTAACATAGAAGAGTGAAATGAGTAAGTGTAGATTCATCTTATCATTTGATGTAGATATGATTGATTCCTAGATTTCAAGGGATTTGAAGAAAGTCTTCTTAATAAGATTTGACTCTCCGGTAATCAAGGGAATTAGGATCCGCTTTAAATGCGATCGTCCATTTTAATTGTTCTGTAGGAGATTTTCTTATAAATTTACCTCCTTCATTTCCTTACAACTCACACCTTCTGTTGATGCATTTTATGCAAGTCCCTAGACATCTACCCACGTCCATTGCAGGTACAACAGTTTACAGGCCACCATGATTGCTCGTTATTATCCTATCCGTGTTTGTATGTGGTTACAGGAACTGCAGGAACGAGATTTAGATGTTTGACTATGTTAGACTTAGTCAGACATACGAGTGAAGCCTCACTAGTACGGCTGACAGGCTCATATGCACGGTTGATGCTGAGCTAAGTCACAATTACAACCTAAATGAGAAGACACGAGTGAGTGATCACCCGTACGGCTGATGAAGCCAACTCGTACGTGTGATGGATGAATCGTATGGGTGAGTCAACAGCAGGGGTATATAAAGTCTTATGTTCTTCATTTTAGGTTAAGCCTCTCATTTGTTACACACACTCAGATCTAGTGAGCTCCTCCGATTCTCTCTCAGTCCAAATCACCCAGGTGGTGAATAATAGCTCTAGGTGTTGATCTAATCACACTTGATTTAGTTGTGGTTTGACTAAATTAATAAAAAAAAACTTTTTGATTCACTTATTCCGCCATTGTGTGAGTTAAATCTATTGATTTCTAAGTTCCTAGTCATGTTTCATCACCTTCTATTCTTTCCCCCTCAACTCATATTTTAAAGTATTCATCAATATGCTCCATCCAGTTCTGATTCTCGATATACTTCTAACTTTCATATCGGTCATTCTTATTTTTCATCTACTGCCGGAAGAATCTATTTACTTCTACTATACTCTTGGGTTTATAGTGTTTCTAGTTCTCCCGTGTCTTTATATTGCTATATGCATCGATATATATGGTTTATAATTTCTGGTTTGTCGTTGGGCTTTATATGTTCCCTTATATTTCAAAGTCTCTGCTTCTATCTTCTATAATCATTATCATTCACAGTTAATGCTCTCTTTTATTTGCTGCAATTTATACCCCAATTTCTATTTCGGAGTTTTGTCCTTTCGTTTCTTCTTCTTGCGATTAAGCACCGCTTGTAATGGTCCAGAATTCACAGATATGAATTTCGGAATGAACATTGTTAATGTTCTAGGAAGGAAATTGTGATGGCACGATCTTGACTTGTCAAATTACTAAAATACCTTGGAAAAGGCCGAATCATCAAGAAATATTTTCTTGATATTTTAGAGGTTAAATAGAATACAAGAGTCGTATAACATGGCACATGATGATGTTATGATCTGTGAATCATCACATTCCATTTAGAAACTCAGCATGACTTACTGTAATATAATCACATTGATCAAGTGTCATTATATTATACTAATTCATGCTTCAGTTCTCAACATTACTTCAAAATATTCCTATTTTAAACTTGAATGTTTCAGAATTTAGAAACTAAAATAGTTTCTTTTATGATGTAATACAGGTAGCGCGAAGAGGTAAATGATTTCAAATAAGAAAAATTAAGAAAATATCTTCAGAAATATGGAGGATATTTATAATGAAAGATATGATGATATTTTAGAATTTATAATATCAGAGGATGATGAAAAATATTGTCCGCAGGGGTTTAGAGTCAGGAGCAAGGTATTCGTTAATGACTTCAGCAGGTACTGAATCATTTGGATCCTTTGAAGTCAGGTTCAGTCTTTGTAATTTGTCCACAGCCTCTTTCCTACTTTGCTCAATCCGTTTTCCAGTTCCAAAACTTCTCTTTTTCTGCGCTTTGCCAGCACATTTCATCATTATCATCCAGCTTTTACCGTTTAAAGTCGTGTTTTTGCTGCTTCATCAGCATTTTTTTTCCATTTTCGGAGAACCAATTCGTAGTTCGGAGTGTTTTTCAGAAACTTCACATTCAAATTAAGTCCAGAAGATAGACGTTATATATACACATATAACTGTTGGCGTAGACATGCTGCGAGATTTCAAAATACTGATTGCTAATTTCCAATTATTCGTATGGCAATTCTCCTTACAAGATGCGAATGAGTAAATGATGGGGTTTCAATGAATAATTATAATGACTTTTTGGAGAGGCTAAAGTCAAAGGGTAATGAAGTTGTTGGTACATCTGCTAATAATGTGGTAGAATGTAAAAGGTTCCCTGGTAACGATGGTGTATATCTCAAGGTTATAATAAGGTTAGTCTGACCGAAAAGTCGAAGTTGACTTGCTGGAGCAGTGACAAAACTGGCTACTTTGAATAGGAGTCGCAAAGTTATTTTTGCTAATAAATGCCAAAGAATCTGACGCGGATACGTTGTTTAAACTTTTACTTTGGTTTCAAGAGTTTTTCGGGTACATAATTGTGGGTAACATGTGGTTGGATCATCATCTCGATTGCTCATCATTCGAAGTGTCTTCAGAAATTTTCGAAGGGTTTGAACACAGATTGTAATCATTAACATACATTTGATATTCTAACACAGTTTTGAAGTCAAAATATAGCTTGTGAAAGATGTAAGGATCTAAGAGTGATGATTTTGGTCATATCTCAAGTTGAATTTTGAGATTTCAAAATCAGAATATGTAATTAAATTTTAAATGAGTATGGTTGTTTTGATTTCTATAAAAGAATGTATATTGCTGTGAAAGTAGGGAGTATAATGGATGATTTGCTGAATCAGATTCGAAGAATGTAACATATTAATTGTGAATTTATATATCTCTCGAGTATTACCTACCCGTTAAAAAAAATTTCACAATTAATATTTTGTACAAAAGAATTTTATTACAGTCTTTATGAAAATATATATATGTATATTTTCTTCAGATGTAACATAGATTTAATGAGTTAATGTTAAATTAAACTCATTTGATTTACGGTTGAAACTAGAATTGAATAATCCCTAAAGGCTTTAAAAAGTACATAACTTTTACGCAGTATTTCTTTAATGACATTGAAATTATGAATCAATACTTCGTTATTTGTTGATGTATGATGTTTGGTTCGTGGAATTCTTGTGAATTTCACAAAGTACGAATGATGTTATCTGAAAAGTTTCGGGTACATTGATGATAAAGTGTAAAATCAAATATATACTTGATTTATTATGAATTGGAATTTGTTGAATTGCGACAGAGATTGTAGTTAACGCTGGTTAAGTTGCGGCCGAAGGACGTACATTATTGCATATTTGTAATATGAATTAACCGAGTAGTTAAGATTCACACACAATAGCTTAGCACGGAAAGATTTATTTCAAAATATATATATATATATATATATATATATATATATATATATATATATATATATATATATATATATATATATATATATATATATATATATATATATATATATATTATATAATATACATATAATTTCTTCAGAGGGAATGAGTTAATTCTTCATAACTCGTTGATATAATATACACGTTATTGATTCGTAATGATGTCCACAGTGATTCTTGAACTGACAGAGTTTGTGATGTTATCGGTGTTGTTGATTCGGATGTTGACTGTACTGACGATGCTGGTAACGCTGACGGTACTGTTGATGCTGTTGGTAAAGTAAGTTTAGCTTGTTAATCATACACTATTTTTGTCAGGGTTTCTACTTTTCCTTCTATCATTTTGGTTCGTTTAACTGATTTATGGTTAGGGCTAGATTAGATAATCTCTAAGACTTTAGAGATTACATAATCGCCGCGGAATGTTTCTCCAATGAAGTTATGAATTAATACTTCGTCAGTTATTGTTGTTGGTACTCCTTGGTATCTATGGTGCGTATGACGTTGATGCTCGTGGGACAGATTGTGAAGTTGAGGATTACGACGCGGTTGTGGTTGGAGGTGGTAATGGTACTATTGGCGTTGATGATGGTGGTACTGGTTATGCTGCTGATGCTGCTGCTGGTGTTTGTAATCTCTGCACCATATTCTCCAAAGCCACTACCCGAGCGCGAAGCTCGTTGACTTCTTCTATTACACCGGGGTGATTGTCGGTTCGGATGAGCGGATAAATAAAATCTAAAATTTGATGTAATATATAATCGTGACGAGATACTCTGGAAATGAGCGAGAAAATGGTGTTTCGGACAGGTTCGCAGGTAAGTGCTTCAGGTTCTTCGTCAAGAGGGCAATGTGGTGGATGGAAGGGATCACCTTCTTCTTGTCTCCAATGATTGAGGAGGCTACGAACCCATCCCTAATTAATCCAGAATATGTGATGACTGATTGGTTGATCTATTCCGGTCACACTGCTTTCGGAGCTTGAATGGGATTCCATTTCGGAATCTGAGTGACTTGAACTGTTGACAAATTCCATTTCGTACGATTGGATAAATGATTTTTTTTCCGATATGAAATGATTTTGGCTAACGGATGGTATTCTAATTACATAGAATATATATATATATATATATATATATATATATATATATATATATATATATATATATATATATATATATATATATATATATATATATATATATATATATATATATATATATATATATATATATATATATATATAGATCAAAAGATTTCGTAGATTACGGAGGACTTTGCGGGATATGTCAGGCAAAGTTTAAAGTAACAGATACGATAAGATATGATTTAGCAGATATGCTAAGATATGAATTTTTGTCTATACACTATTCTTGCAATCAATGCAGCAAGATGTGTCTTAGACAAAAAATGATAAGCAGGTAATTTCCTGAGGATGATAAGTAGTTAATTTTTGACACAAAATGATAAGCAAAACTTTTGACATGCAGACACGGTCGAAGTCCAGACTCACTAATGCAGACCTGGTTCGCTAAGACCACCGCTATGATACCAACTGAAAGACAGTTGGGGACAACCACCATCCCACCCAGTGCCTTCCCAGCTAACCGCCTGGTGACCACTGAGTGTACCTCAGATACTGATTTTAGGGCCTGCCTCTCGGCAATTGCCAACCCTCGTAAGGGATCGCAAGGAGTAAGAGCCAATGCTTCGTCACAGGTAACACTGTGAGAACCTCCTTTACGACTAACCCGCCACACATGGACGGCGTTATACCAGCTCTGATACCAACTAAAAGGACCCGTTCATATACATTATAAATGATTCACAATAGTTAATTACATTGCGAGGTATTTGACCTCTATATGATACATTTTACAAACATTGCATTCATTTTTAAAAGACAAACTTTCTTTACATCGAAAATTGACAGGCATGCATACCATTTCATAATATCCACTATCCAACTATAAATTTATTTAATAATAATCTTTGATGAACTCAATGACTCGAATGCAACGTTCTTCGAAATATGCTATGAAAGACTCCAAGTAATATCTTTAAAATGAGCAAATGCACAGCGGAAGATTTCTTTAACACCTGAGAATAAACATGCTTTAAAGTGTCAACCAAAAGGTTTGTGAGTTCATTAGTTTATCATAATCATTTATTTCCATCATTTTAATAGACCACACGAATTTCATTTCCAGTTATCATAAATATACGTCCCATGCATAGAGACAAAAATAATCATTCATATGGTGAACACCTGGTAACCGACATTAACTAGCTACATATAAGAATATCCCCTATCATTCCGGGATCCTCCTTCGGACATGATATAAATTTCGAAGTACTAAAGCATCCGGTACTTTGGATGGGGTTTGTTAGGCCCAATAGATCTATCTTTAGGATTCACGTCAATTAGGGTGTCTGTTCCCTAATTCTTAGATTACCAGACTTTAATAAAAAGGGGCATATTCGATTTCGATAATTCAACCATAGAATGTAGTTTCAATTACTTGTGTGTATTTCGTCAAATATTTATAAAAGCGCATGTATTCTCAGTCCCAAAAATATAAAGGGTAAAAAGGCAAATGAAACTCACCATACTGTATTTCATAATAAAAATACATATAACGTCATTGAACAAGTGCAAGGTTGGCCTCGGATTCACGAACCTAAATTAATTATATATAATTATGTGTTGGTCAATATTTGTCTAATAAATTAGGTCAAGTCATAGTGTACCACAATCCTAATGCTCGAGACTAATATGCAAAAGTCAACAAAAGTAAATTTGACTCAAAATAATTTCCAAAAATCTATAGATGATTAATATATAGTTTAAATATCGTCGTTTTATATTTTTAAATATTTTTAAAAGATTTATTAGAGTAAATAATATAATTTATTTATTAATAAATAAAATTTTTATATTAAATTTATATAATAAAATATACTTTTATATATATTAAGTAATAAAATTTATAGGGTTCATTTAATATCATAAAGATAATATGATAGGTATTATTAAAGTAAGTTATTACACGTAGTAAAATATGTTTGTATCACATATTTATTTGATAAAATAATATCTATAATGATAGTAAGTAAAAGTTGTATTATTTTGTAATAATAATTATTATTATAAAAATATTAATATTTATAATTACTAAGATGACATTATGATAAAACGATAATTCTAATTATGATAACTTTAATATTTACGATAATTTTTAATATTATCTTTAAAATAATAATTATATTTAAAATAATAATAATAATGATATTTTATAGTAACAATGACATTTCTATTAAAATGATAATTTTTGTTAAAATGATAGTTTTAATACTAACGATACTTTTAATAATAATAGTAATGATAAAAATAATAAGAACGATAATTTTATCTAAATCAATATCTTATAATATTTTAATTTCATCATGATACTCTTACTCATTATTTTCTAATCGTTTCGTTTAATAGCTTTTAATTGTCTTTTATATTGTGTTCATAATAATGATAATAATAGTAATCAAAATAATTAGGTGTTACAAATATTTGTTTTAATTACACTAATATTAATAATGATAGTTACTATAACATTATTAACGATAATACTAATAATTATCTTAATGATAATATAGTAATAATAATAATAACAATAACAATAACCATTTTTAAATAATGATATATATATTAATAATGATAATAATAATAATAATACTAATAATAATAATAATAATAATAATTGGATAATAATAATAATATTAATTATAACTTTAACGATAATAACGATAGTAATAATAAAAAAAAATAACAATTTTTAATGATAAATCCATTTTATTAATAAAGATAATAATAATGATAATAATAAGATAAAACTAGAGCGACGATAAAAAAGACGATAATAATAATCATTTTTAATAAATATATCGAAAATTCAATTGATTATAACTTCTAATCCGTTCATCGAAACCATTCGATATCTAAAGGAAAAGTTCTTAATTTTTCGCTAGCTTTCCAAGGACATGCATATCTTATACCTTATCTCAACCGCAAGTGTAACTAATTCAATATTCAACCTAACCTGTCTAAGGGCAATATCAAAAGTATAAGCATGCATAATCCTAAATACTCGAGCATTAGTCAGGGATACACTATTAGTATGTAAAAGTTAAATTATGAGTACTCACGTATCAATATTGAGATTCAATATTGCAGGAAAGGTACGTAGACGCAACGGAAATGATAAACACTATATTGACCTCACGAGCATACCCATGAACCATACTCAATCACCTCCATAGTTATAACCCATAATTTCCTTAATCCTATCCTACTCGAAAAACAATTTCGAAATCACTCGGACAGCACTCCGTCGTAATATTTTATGTATACTAATAATATCTTGAAATAATATGGAGTAAATATATATATATATGTAAATCGATTGAGAGAGTTTAGAGAAAAATATTTTCAAGTTTCTATAAAATAATGAAACCTATTGAATTCTATTTATAATAGATTTTTGAATTATTAAAGTGAATTATTAAAGTATGAATTATTAAAGTGAATTATTAAAGTATGAATTATTAAAGTATGAATTATTAAAGTGAATTATTAAAGTATGAATTATTAAAGTATGAATTATTAAAGTATGAATTATTAAAGTGAATTATTAAAGTTAAAGTAAAGTAAAAATAAAGTAAAAGTAAAGTTTAAGTATAGTAAAAGTATAAAACTATGTACGTATAATACGCGTATAAATATATATAATATTAATTTAAATCGTTATATATATTTAATAAAATAAAATATAAATATCGTTATCTTTATCATACTAGTTAAGTAATGAGTTGTCAAAAGTGGTTCTAGATATTTATAAAAGTTATATACGTTCCAATAATAAAGTTCTTTTTAAACTGAAAACGTTTTTTACGTTTGAAACTAAATAGATCAATCGAGTCTTTATGAGATTCAATCTTCCACTATCCTTTGTCTAGTTCTCAATGATTGACAATTTGTTCTTATTTATAAATCACTTTACCATTTTTCGAATATTGTTAAAATGGAAAGATTTCTCAAATCAACGTGGGCCTTTCAACAGAGACTTGTAATCATAATTCAATATATCTGATAATTCAATCATTTGATCTTATCTTCTAATTCCATTGATAAACATTTTGAAACAGATACAATCATATAAAGTATTTAATCTAATATTTTGTTTACGTTTTAAGTTATAATATATATACACATATACATATATAATCATATTCGTTTAATGGTTCGTGAATCGTTGAAACTTGGTCGAGGTTGAATGAATGTATGAACATAGTTTAAAATTCTTGAAATTTAACTTAACAAATATTGCTTATCGTGTCGGAAACATATAAAGATTAAAGTTTAAATTTGGTTGGAAATTTCCGGTGTCAGAAACATATAAAGATTAAAGTTTAAATTTGGTTGGAAATTTCCGGGTTGTCACAGTACCTACCCGTTAAAGAAATTTCGTCCCGAAATTTGAGTGGAAAGGTCGTGAATGATAATAAGTATGTTTTCATGATGCATACGGGCTGAAAATTAGAGTTTTATCATCAGCGAATAATTTAGATAAACAATCCATTTATATAAAGAGTACGAATGAAGCTAACATAGAAGAGTAAAATGAGTAAGTGTAGATTCATCTTATCATTTGACGTAGATATGATTGATTCCCAGATTTCAAGGGATTTGAAGAAAATCTTCTTAATAAGATTTGACTCTCCGTTAATCAAGGCAATTAGGATCCGCTTTAAATGCGATCGTCCATTTTAATTGTTCTGTCGGAGATTTTCTTATAAATTCACCTCTTTCGTTTCCTTACAACTCACACCTTCTGTTGATGCATTTTATGCAAGTCCCTAGACATCTACTCACGTCCATTGCAGGTACAACAGTTTACAGGCCACCATGATTGCTTGTTATTATCCTATCCGTGTTTGTATGTGGTTACAGGAACTGCAGGAACGAGATTTAGATGTTTGACTATGTTAGACTTAGTCAGACGTACGAGTGAAGCCTCACTAGTACGGCTGACAGGCTCATACGCACGGTTGATGCTGAGCTAAGTCACAATTACAACCTAAATTAGAAGACACGAGTGAGTGATCACCCGTACGGCTGATGAAGCCAACTCGTACGTGTGATGAATGAATCGTATGGGTGAGTCAACAGCAGGGGTATATAAAGTCTTATGTTCTTCATTTTAGGTTAAGCCTCTCATTTGTTACACACACTCAGATCTAGTGAGCTCCTCCAATTCTCTCTCAGTCCAAATCACCCAGGTGGTGAATAATAGCTCTAGGTGTTGATCTAATCACACTTGATTTAGTTGTGGTTTGACTAAATTAATCAAAAAAAACTTTTTGATTCACTTATTCCGCCATTGTGTGAGATAAATCTATTGATTTCTAAGTTCCTAGTCATGTTTCATCACCTTCTATTCTTTCCCCCTCAACTCATATTTTAAAGTATTCATCAATATGCTCCATCCAGTTCTGATTCTCGATATACTTCTAACTTTCATATCGGTCATTCTTCTTTTTCATCTACCGCCGGAAGAATCTATTTACTTCTACTATACTCTTGGGTTTATAGTGTTTCTAGTTCTCCCGTGTCTTTATATTGCTATATGCATCGATATATATGGTTTATAATTTTTGGTTTGTCGTTGGGCTTTATATGTTCCCTTATATTTCAAAGTCTCTGCTTCTATCTTCTATAATCATTATCATTCACAGTTAATGCTCTCTTTTATTTGCTGCAATTTATACCCCAATTTCTATTTCGGAGTTTTGTCCTTTCGTTTCTTCTTCTTGCGATTAAGCACCGCTTGTAATGGTCCAGAATTCACAGATATGAATTTCGGAATGAACATTGTTAATGTTCTAGGAAGGAAATTGTGATGGCACGATCTTGACTTGTCAAATTACTAAAATACCTTGGAAAAGGCCGAATCATCAAGAAATATTTTCTTGATATTTTAGAGGTTAAATAGAATACAAGAGTCGTATAACATGGCACATGATGATGTTATGATCTGTGAATCATCACATTCCATTTAGAAACTCAGCATGACTTACTGTAATATAATCACATTGATCAAGTGTCATTATATTATACTAATTCATGCTTCAGTTCCCAACATTACTTCAAAATATTCCTATTTTAAACTTGAATGTTTCAGAATTTAGAAACTAAAATAGTTTCTTTTATGATGTAATACAGGTAGCGCGAAGAGGTAAATGATTTCAAATAAGAAAAATTAAGAAAATATCTTCAGAAATATGGAGGATATTTATAATGAAGGATATGATGATATTTTAGAATTTATAATATCAGAGGATGATGAAGAATATTGTCCGCAGGGGTTTAGAGTCAGGAGCAAAGTATTCGTTAATGACTTCAGCAGGTACTGAATCATTTGGATCCTTTGAAGTCAGGTTCAGTCTTTGTAATTTGTCCACAGCCTCCTTCCTACTTTGCTCAATCCGTTTTCCAGTTCCAAAACTTCTCTTTTTCTGCGCTTTGCCAGCACATTTCATCATTATCATCCAGCTTTTACCGTTTAAAGTCGTTTATAGTTTTTGCTGCTTCATCAGCATTTTTTTTTTCATTTTCGGAGAACCAATTCGTAGTTCGGAGTGTTTTTCAGAAACTTCACATTCAAATTAAGTCCAGAAGATAGAAGTTATATATACACATATAACTGTTGGCGTAGACATGCTGCGAGATTTCAAAATACTGATTGCTAATTCCCAATGATTCGTATGGCAATTCTCATTACAAGATGCGAATGAGTAAATGATGGGGTTTCAATGAATAATTATAATGACTTTTTAGAGAGGCTAAAGTCAAAGGGTAATGAAGTTGTTGGTACATCTGCTAATAATGTGGTGGAATGTAAAAGGTTCCCTGGTAACGATGGTGTATATCTCAAGGTTATAATAAGGTTAGTCTGACTGAAAAGTCGAAGTTGACTTGCTGGAGCAGTGACAAAACTGGCTACTTTGAATAGGAGTCGCAAAGTTATTTTTGCTAATAAATGCCAAAGAATCTGACGCGGATACGTTGTTTAAACTTTTACTTTGGTTTCAAGAGTTTTTTAGGTACATAATTGTGGGTAACATGTGGTTGGATCATCATCTCGATTGCTCATCATTCGAAGTGTCTTCAGAAATTTTCGAAGGGTTTGAACACAGATTGTAATCGTTAATATACATTTGATGTTCTAACACAGTTTTGAAGTCAAAATATAGCTTGTGAAAGATGTAAGGATCTAAGAGTGATGATTTTGGTCATATCTCAAGTTGAATTTTGAGATTTCAAAATCAGAATATGTAGTTAAATTTTGAATGAGTATGGTTGTTTTGATTTCTATAAAAGAATGTATATTGTTGTGAAAGTAGGGAGTATAATGGATGATTTGCTGAATCAGATTCGAAGAATGTAACATATTAATTGTGAATTTATATATCTCTCGGGTATTACCTACCCGTTAAAAAAATTTCACAATTAATATTTTGTATAAAAGAATTTTATTACAGTCTTTATGAAAATATATATGTATATTTTCTTCAGATGTAACATAGATTTAATGAGTTAATGTTAAATTAAACTCATTTGATTTACGGTTGAAACTAGAATTGAATAATCCCTAAAGGCTTTAAAAAGTACATAACTTTTACGCAGTATTTCTTTAATGACATTGAAATTATGAATCAATACTTCGTTATTTGTTGATGTATGATGTTTGGTTCGTGGAATTCTTGTGAATTTCGCAAAGTACGAATGATGTTATCTGAAAAGTTTCAGGTACATCGATGATGAAAGTGTAAAATCAAATATATACTTGATTTATTATGAATTGGAATTTGTTGAATTGCGACAGAGATTGTAGTTAACGTTGGTTAAGTTGCGGCCGAAGGACGTACATTATTACATATTTCCCATATGCTTCTCCTCATTAACTTGTGCATACACCTTAGCTGCTGCAATATCCATTGCAATACCAGCTTCGACCCATATATCATCTGATGTAGATTGACTTTTATTTGCAACTACATTCTCATTTTCTTCTCTCAAAATTGCAGATTCTTCAACTCTTGTTTCTATCTCAAGACCTTTATCATTGTCTTTCAAACACTCTACATTGATTAAATTATCTGTATTGCAATTTCCTTTTTTTGATATTCAACAAATTCAACCTTTTTATGTATTGATTGACATATTTAATCATTTCACTTTTAACCGAGTCCACTACACCATGTACTTTGACATCATTTGGATAGTATTTCAATGTACTTTCTATTTTTTGTAGCAACTCATCACCTTTTTCAGTTAATATTGTGGACAATGATTTTATCACACCACAATCATACTCCTGCACAGTGAAGAAAATTATTAAATGTCTATTATACATAAACCCATTTATAATTATAAATAAATTCAAATATGACTTTGTTTTTTACCTCTGTTTCTTCTGTGACAGAATCATCATCATTATCATTCAAATTAATCATATTTTCTCCATCATTTGATTCTTCACTTTCACTTTCGTAAGTTCTAGAAACTTCTTTATCGTCAACTATATCAATTAAATTTCAATTTAATTTTTTAGTGTAGATTAACAGAATAATACTTGAAAATGAATTTGCAAATAACAGAATAATATTATAATATTTAATTCAAAATCAATTACC